>NC_136070.1:1154915771-1156209938 GCF_964261635.1 Lissotriton helveticus
GCGTAGCACAGATGAGGGTTTTCGCCAGCGCGAAGGAAAGCTGTTGCAGAGACGCACTTCAACACGCAGAAAAGAAAAGCAAATGGATTCCAAACCTTGGATCATTAGTTTTCGTTTCCGTTGCAGGTACTGGAAATCTTAAAAAAAATATTCAATGATATGTTCCGATGTTCTTAGTAAAAGAGGTAAAAATTGTAGAATTTAGCCAGGAAATGCTTCTTAAAAGGTCCAAAAATGCTCCGTCCCTCGTCGCCAAATTGTAGAGTAATTATCCACAGAATTATTGATGATAAAAGTAAGTTTATTGGTAGATTAAGAAGCACTCCCTGCATACAACTGAAGGCTCCAAGTAGTCAGCGGTAACTGACTTGACAGTAGCAGTTAAAGCAAAGAATACAACATGAACAAACTGTACAGGGTAGCGAGGCATGCACATTCAAGTAATAACATGTCACGAGATATACTCAAAAGGAAACATAAGCGCGAGTCACGCACAGTGAATGTACACTTGAAAGAAAATACATGCACGAGTCACAAAGAGTGAATGCGCGAGCGTTTACGCGTGCATGAATACATACACAACATAGGGCAAACTTAGAAAGAGGAAAACGCCTCTTTGAATTGTTTTAGTGCAGGAAGGTGTCCTTTTTTGCACCTAAACAATTCTGCCTGTAAAGCGGGTGCTAGGCAGCCGAAACGGTGCCTGCGCAGGCAGAAAGGACAGGAATCCAGCTGAGATTGAGGCGGCTCGTTTGTGCAACAGGAATGTAGGCGTAAAGCTAAGCGAAATTAGTCCCAACCATAACGTATGTTGGGAACAAGGGTTTTAAACCCAATTTTAACAAACGCGTGAATATTCTTAGACCTCAGATCGGTTTGCCTCAATACAGATATAGTAGACTGTTCACTGGAACTGATTGAGCAATTTACCTTGTTGATCGCATGGGGGGGTACCCCCAAGTCGGGAAATGAATATACAACTTATCTGGCAGGTGCTGACTAAATATTCTATCAATGACACAGAAGGGCCTTCAGAGACCACCGAAGTGACAGCATCACTACAATGGGGAGAACTGTCTCCAGGTTAATCTAGACGAAACCAAAATAATGCAATTGGCAGCTGTAAAGATGGCTTTACATGGACGATTGAGTTTCTCACCATTGAGCAGGTTAACAATTATCCATATTTAGGGGTTGTAATTGACAACAAATTCACATAGAGTACACATGCTTCCAATCAACTACTAGAGCCAATATTTACTAACACTTTGCACATGGTATGGGTTGCTTTTGTAACGCAAGCCTGGCGCAAATCGCTGTGGTTATATTCACTTTCCTGTCTTTCTAATGCAATTCATGATTTTCGTTCGAAACTTGGTCAAAGTTGTGCACTACTTTCTGCTACTTTGCGTCAAGGGTGTGTACCACAGGTGGTACATGAGCATTCCCATGCACACGTGGGCTTTGACGCAAATCCATATTTACTAACAAATTTCGACAAGAATTTGCACCAAAACCTTACGCCTCCTTGAGGCAGGATAAGTCGAGGACAGATGTCCTAATTTCTCAATATTTTCCAAACTTTGCATATGTTGTACACTGTGCCGCACACACAAAGTAGGAAAAGTATAAGAATATAATTTTCTTTTTTCTACTGGAAAGGCTCCTCTTCAAGTACACAACCTAAGCTTTACAGAATGCACACTCCCTTGCAATACGGTGAAAGGCTGTGTGCATTGGCGCATGGCAGCCTAAAGTGCGGGAGAGCAGGAAGAGAAAAAACAGTGCCATATCTCGGTAAAGGTGGAACTGATTTGAACTCTTTCTCTGATGCAACGCAGCACAGAAACTTTAGTTGCTGCACTGCAGTGCATCACATTTTACTAAATTTCCCCATCGTTGTATAGCCCTTAGCAACACCACAAAGAGCGTTGTGCATGACTATGTGGGATGCGCATAATGGCCATGTAATTTGTTATATGGCTCACCTGCCTTTCAGGATACAGTTATTGCAAAGTCTGTCAACATTTTTCATCAAAAGTCTTTACTCTGTTTTTAATCTCAGATCCCCCACATCACACTGCATAATATGGCTTGGCTTTGATCTGGTATCACTTTCTTTCCTTGAGAATTTCCAGTTTACTAGCTATATGATCAGTTTTGTCAAAGCTGAGGAGAATTATTTGAAATATATTTTTTATAAGGAAATATTTTCAAAAGCTACGAGCTCTAAATAATTTATTACTAAACGTCTTAATAACATCACCTCAATTTATCAAATCCCAACCTTGGAGACACTATAAATTATGAATACTGAACATTTTAATAATCTCTTACAATTAAAAATTAAAGCACTTTTTTATATGGATGACTTAAAATTGACGCTATGTACACAATTCTTATATACACAACCAACGGTCATATTTGGATACTGATTTAGAAGCAAGGGTAAAATGTGACATGTCAATATTGAGATCACTATATACATGTCAGTGTTACAGTTTGAAAGTGAGTGGCACGCATTTGATAAATCTGCGAGAACCTGCTGCCTATGCCTCAAAGCTGAGGAAACAATAGAACATATAGTTTTCATTTGCCTTAAGTTATTAAATCTAAATACTTTTTACAGTTTTATCTCTGGGAAGTAGTATGAAGAACTATAGATGAAGCAGTCAAGATTTGTTTTAATAGTAAATCTGATAAATTAATTTTTAAATCGGTTGATTCTTGTCTTTAGTCTACTGAGGAATTATGACAACATATTTGATCAACGTGTACTCTTTTTAATCAAATTTGTTTCGGTATATTTAACTATTTATTTATATGATGAGAGGAATGGTATATGGTGATTTCATATCCTGTTGCTGGCATATTTCACTATATTCGAGTCTATGTCTGTTTGCTAATATTGTTTTAATTATCTTTACATTTTGATTTTACATTTATTTTGGGTGGGCTATACACTAAGCATTTCTACATACCAACTTTCTTAATATTCAAAGGCAGCAGGTTAAAAACAGTTACATTTTGTGAATACCTTCCTTGCCAAATGTCTATCGTTATATGTTTTAAAAAACAGCAAATAAATATGCAAGTTTTAATACATGTTTACTAGACAACCTTCTATTTAGGTTGCTGCATAGCTCCCTTCCCTAGCCATGATGGTTCAGCTAGTTAAGGTTATGAGTTAAAGTCCAGCCAATAACTTAAACTTTCATACTTCGTTGGTCGGTAATGTTAGCATCATTATATTGGGCAGTAGAAACATATGTTTTTCACATCACTTAGAAGTGGCAGAATAGCAGTATGATGTGCTACATAAAAAAGTTGGTCAAGCTGTCAGTCAGTTGGACACTTTTTTAGGTCTGGTGTTAGCAAAGACCTTTTGGGGCAGATTTATGAAGGCCTTGTGCCGCCGGTGCGTCACTTTTTCCCATGTTAAAAATGACGCACCGGCGGCGCAAAGCCTTCATAAATCTGCCCCTTTGATTTTAATGAACTAATATGTATAAAATAGTTACTTAAAGGGGATTTCCCCAATTGGCTTGTTGTTGTGGCATTCCCATTTTGCTTCCGCCCACTACAGCATGGGGAATGGGACAATGCATCAGCCTGCTAAGCCTCTGGTTAACATCACTTTGAGTAAATACATTTTGCTCTTTCACCAAGTGCATATCCAGATACAAGGATTTCCCTTAAGTGCCAGTGCCCGATGTGATAGTAGGACGCATTTGAAATGAGCACAGGGCACATTCCCACTTTATCAGTCCCTGTCTCCTTCCACTGTTGTAGTAAACTCCTTTTGAAGTGGACTGCTGCTATTCCACAACATACGATAATGCTGGGTTTCCCAAACTGTGCCATAAGGTAACGCAAGTCTCAGCATTGTCATAACAAGAAAAAGATCCCGCAGCCAGTCCTCTGTGGCATTAGTTGAGCCTCTTCCCCAATTTAGAGCCACCCTGCATTTAGCCAATGAGAAAGCCAGAGCAGTCAGATACCTAGTGCCTGAAGGCAATTCCACCACACATCCCAAGAGCACCACCAATGGCTGCGGCTACTGCAGCTCTCCTGTGATATTTGCCATCATACCTAGTATTGTGTGCCAGAATTGAGCAATGGGTGTGCACTCCCATGCCAGGTGAAAAAATAGTATAGTCCGACCAACACCAGGGGCAAGCACGAGATCTAGCTGGATCTATCCTGTGTTGTCTAGCTGGAGTGAGAAATTCCCTGAGTAGAAATTGTAAATTAAGAAGCCTAAGATGGCGGTTTATAGAAACAAGCTTGATCTGCATGCCGCAATAGGCCCATTAGTTATCTGTCAAGGTCATGCGCAGGTCTGTCTCCCAGGCCCCGCGTGTTCGCACCAGTCGCCCCATACAGTTTTGGCCCACAGAGTGTATAATATTGATACCCATCTAGTAGGATCTGGTGAATGAATGAGCTGAGTAAGGGAGGGTGCACTCAGCAGGCTCTGCAGGAAACCCAAGGATCCGCTCCCTCGCCGTTCGCTGGAGGCGTGCAAATATAAAGAAACCTAAGGCTGTGGGATTCCCTATGTCATAGAAATGATCTTGCGTGCGAAATCGTATCCCTACATTTCTGTCACCACACCATATTTTTTACAAAGTTGATTAATCAATGAAATGTTAATAAATACATTTAAAAAAATCCAAGTTGAAATAAATGTACCATTTTTAAACAACGGAGAAAATGAATTAGTTTTGTTAATTATATACCACAATAAATATCTATTTATAAAATTAGAAATAACTAGAAAAATAATTTGTGAATGTTTTGGAAAGTATAGCAACTTTTTTTCCTTTTTATTAAGCTGGGCATTACATTGGTTACCATGGTAAAAAATGGATGCTTTCTTTTTTTTGCTTCCATTTTTTTCCTACGTCCCTGGTTTTGCATCTTGTTCTTTAGTCAATGGAGCGTCAAGAACGTGACAGGAGGGACGCAGCAGCTGCAGTCAGAGAATAAAATGTATGTATTTTTAAATTTAGGGAGATTATGGACTTCTAAAAAAGGAGGGTTAAGGTTAGGAGAAGGGTTGGCTTCTAGTAAGGGGAATGTTTGGTGTCTGCCTGTATTGTGGAGGGTAAGTTATCGGTTCAAGGTAGATTTCACCCGAAAATGTTCCCAGCTGTCCCACTTCGATTAGCCATTGGGTGCACTTTTCTTTAGATTATTTAGGCATTTGCAGTTGTGGAGCACCTGTAAATGATTGAGTTTGTCTCATTTCTTGAACGCTTTGATCTTTTTTCAAAGTGTCCATGAAATGATAGAAGGATGGAGGATTTTTCCTAACAGTGGAAGCAAAAGAGTAATGCAACTCGCCATAGTGTTATTTCTTTTTACACCCCCTTCCAAGTGGTCACATAGCAGTTCCACTATTCAGTAATAAATCATGGTACCTTTCGGAGACCCAATGTTCTTAGACAGCCAATACAATTGTCCTCAAAATAATTTAGTACCGATGCCAAATTTTCTTCATTGCTGTAAAAATACTCACTTTCTATAATTGCTATTAAGTGTCATCAACATGCTATGGGGTACAAACGCTAATGCAGAAAAATTAAATTGCCTCTGAGAAGAGAAAAAAGCATCTCTGAATTTGCAAATTTGAGTAACTTTTTTGGATGACTGTTTTCCATGGAAGCTCAAAATGTATTATTATTTTTTCAAGGTTGATTTTGTTTTTCTTCTGCCACTACTGATACAAATTGAGTGTAAGTTGTTGATTAATTGTCTGATAGCAAACCATACAAGAGAGGGATTTCATTTTCATTTTCTTTCCTGTGTAGGGTGTATATTTGAGAAATGGATGGAGGAACGTCTTAAAGCAATATCTATCATCTGAACTTTGCTTTTCGTGAGGGAATACCTCAAACATTTAATAAATAGCACTAGGAAGATACTATGCTGGAGAAAGCTCGGATACAGCCTGTCATGACGGTGGTCTACTTTCAAGTCACCACAATGTTGTTAATATTGTTGCTGTCAGTTTGTGGGGGATGGGGTCCCTGGGTTTTTTTAAGTAAGTAAGTAATTTTCTTTATTGCCTGATTAATAAAAAATCTTTGCAATTATTCATAAAAAGTACTTGGTTGAGCGCCATTTAAAGTACATAAAACTAGATATAAAAATTAGACATTTCATACAATCACATTAGTATAAAAACATTTCTTAATTTGCAATATTAATAGATAAAAAAGGGAATCAGCGTGTGGAAAAGTGCATCTTGTGCTATCCTTACATAAGGAAAAGTTGAAGACCCAATAAAACCTGTGAGGCACTGTCCTTGAATAGCTTTTGTAATTGCAGTAGCAGGAAAGTCAAAAACTTATACAAGCACTGGCAAGTGAAAGGTTCTTTACTTATCGGAGTTTTCCGCTGGTCATGGTTTTCCCTGTTCACGGAGTAACGGCTAAGTTTAGTGCGACGTTTACTGACTTCATGAAGTGAACCAGTCTGCAGGCTAGTTGAATATCTTCCCCGTTAAAGCAGGCCAGCAATGCCTGTCGGCGAGTTCGCAGGCGTTTTTGGTTCCACAGCTGTGTTAGATATCTCCTTCTTTCAGTATCTAGGGCTTTACAGCTGCATAACAAATGCAGTACGTCCTCCTTAGTATCCTTGAAGAGTCTGCACTTTATGTTTGAATCCGAGCGTTTCCATGGGGGTAGGTGTTCATTTGACGGTATTACCCCCATCCTCAACTGCAAGAAGATTTCCTTTGCCGCACTTGAGAAGCCAGTACCTAGGTAGGCCTGTGGTTGCAGCCTGGTGTAACTCTGGATCACAAACGATCCATGCATCCTCCTGGTTAGAACTACTTTGTCTTCTTCCAGGGATAAGATCTTAACAGTTTTGTTGACGAGCCGATTGAAGCATTTTTGCGTGCAGCTTGCTTCCCAAAGGTCTTTTAGCGCAAGGGTGTTTATTGCTGTCTGGAGATAGGCCATTGCAGGGCTGTCCTTATCTCTTTCCAGCTCCTTCCATAGATAAGTATTCAAGGTGCCTAGCTCTGCACTCTTTACTTTGTGCCAGCACTTTGCATAAGCACCTTTGCGTGCTAATTGTTGTTGCTGTAGGCCAAACTCAAGCCTTAATTGAGCTGGGGAGGTGTACGATGGTAGACTGAATAGTATTCGCATCGACTTTGCTACTACTTTGTCTAAGGTGCACTCATCTCGCCCTCTCATACATTCGCTGCCGTAGGTTATCGATGGCAGTAATCTCGCTTGTAAAACATCTAGCAGGGGGATTAAGTTTGGACCAGCTATTTTGCTCTTAATGCTCTTTAGTGCAATGGCCAGTGATACCCCTCTGTCCTTAATTGCTTTTTGTTGTTGTTTGAAAGAGCCTTTTGAGTCGAAAATTACACCCAGATATTTATATTCTTTAACAGTTTCCATCTTCTGATCTCGCTGAAACCACTGTGGGTGTCGCTTTTTAATTTTCTGGTTTAATATCATCACCTTTGATTTCCCTTGGTTTATGCTTAATCCGTTCTTGTCTGAGAAATTGATTGCTGTATTGATGAGGTGTTGAAGGCCAACAGGTGTTTGACTTATTAGTATCAAATCGTCTGCGTACAATAGGTTCGATAAAGTCAGGCCCCCTAATTTTGGGGAGTGATTGTTGCATTTGTCAAGGTCTTCGGAAAGGTCGGACATGAAGAGGTTGAACAGGGTCGGTGCGAGAACACACCCCTGTTTCAGACCTTTTGTAGTTTTTATTTTCCTTGATAGACAATTGCCTGCCCCCAGTTTTATTTGGATCCAGGTTTCTGTGTGCAATAGGATTATTAGGTTCAGGAGTTTGGGATCTATGTCCCAACTTGAGAGCTTGGCCCAGAGTTTTTCTCTATCTATACTGTCAAATGCAGCTGAGTAGTCGATGAAACACACATATAGCATTTTTTTGTATTTGATTGTAGAGTCGATTAGCAGGGAGAGGGCCATAATGTTTGTTGTAGTCCCTATGTTTTTTTGGAAACCGGTCTGATTAATGGGGATTAGATTTTTTTTTTATGCCCATGCTGTAAGCTCTTCTAGTAGGAGCCCCGAAAAGTATTTAGCATCTATATCACTAAGAGTAATCAGTCTATAGTTCTTGGCTTCGATCCTGGAGCCTTTTTTGTAGATCGGGGCGATAATTGAACCCATCCAGGAGCTCGGGATTTGCTCCACCACCCAAATTTTCTCAAAGAGTGGGAGCAATTGCTCGGCCCAGTAATTTGGATCTTGCTTGTAGAGGGCAGGTGGGGTTCCATTTGGTCCAGAGGCTCCCTCGTTCCGGCCTTTCGCTATTCTTCCCTTGATCTGTGTTGTTGAGCCTGGGAAGTTGGTCTCCTCGGATGGTAACTTCTGGCCCCTCTTGTATTCTTCCCCAATTTCTAGGTCTTGTGTTACTTTGTCAGTTGTGTTGTTAAAGTGGGTGGTTATATGTTCTACCCAGCTCTCCTCTGTTATATGCGAATTTATTCCGGGAGCTTTAGGATTCTCAATTTTATTGACAGTGCTCCAGAATCTCACGCTGTTTTTACTCCTTGCATCGTAAAGCAATTTCGCTCATATTTTTTCTGTGGAGTCCTGCTTTATTCGCCACAAGAGCTTATTCTTG
Organism: Lissotriton helveticus; assembly: GCF_964261635.1. NCBI lineage: Eukaryota > Metazoa > Chordata > Amphibia > Caudata > Salamandridae > Lissotriton > Lissotriton helveticus. The sequence goes on from NC_136070.1 coordinate 1,154,924,409, forward strand.
TTGATCTTTAATGACCTCAAATCGATTAATAGGTGTTTGTCACTCACATTTTTCCTTAGTCCGCGGAGTGTTCTATTGATTGCAGATTTTATATGTGTTAGTTTCAGAGATATGGGTGTCAGCGGGTGAGTATTTGAATTACATGTCCGCCAAGCTTGTGGGTCATATTTTTGCCTCGTTGGTGCATAAGTTTTTTGTAAGAAATTGCACTTTGCGTTAGCTAAGCCAAAGGTTTTCAAAAATATTTCCCAGGCGGTAATGTTATTGTCATGTGATGGCTTGACACTTTCCCAGCAGGTCTTGGCTTCTCTAGAGAGTTTTTCTGGATCACTTATTTTGTATTTGATTCTTTTGCATTTTTAACGTAGTCGTTAAATTTTGCATGCTGGTTGGAGTTGTTAATGCTGTCCCCTGTGCCATCAGTTTCAATTCTTGCGGTAGATGATCACTTAAATCGGATGTACCAATTTTGAAAAAGCGAAAAGCGAAAGAGATAGAAAGGTATAATCTATCGCAGTACTAGAGTTAAAGTTGTGAAAGGTGGCAGCTTGGGGTCGATCCCCCGGAGATCGGCCGTTTATCGAAATGAGGCCCAAATTTGTTAGGTCGATTAATACATTTTTGGATAAAGTTGTTTGTTTACCCCATGAGCATTCTTCCAGTATAGGGATCCCCCTTTCATGTAATTTGTCTTCTATTGGGTGGTTATATCCTTTGCTTTTTGAGAGAAACATGTTAAAATCACCTGTTACAATAAGGTTCGGGGTTTCACCTTCTGTTATAAGATTCAACAATTCTGACACCAAGGACTTGGCGCCGTTTTTTTTACTTTTCGGGTGCAGGTAAGTATTAACCAGAATCAGCTGTTGTTTATTTTTCCCCGCGATTGAGAATTCCAACTGTACTGCATTTATTCCATTGTCTATTCCCGATATGTTCTTGCTCAGCAGTTCTTTTGCTGTTTTTATTGTTTTTATCGAGATGTATGTAGTTAATCCTCCTTTCTGATGACCGTACTTTGAGGTTCTATTGGCTGGAAGATGGTATGATTTAAAGCCGTGAAGGTGAAAAGGCTCTACCAGCCATGTTTCCTGTAGTAATATTAGGTCAAACTGCTGAAGGTATAACAATAGGTCTTTATTTGTGGTTTTTGGACCTAGTCCATTAATATTCCAAGAACACAGTTTTAGAGGGGACTTTGTTTTTGGTGCTGGGGTTGAAATTGGCTTGGGAGGGGGTGTGCTAGGCCCCCCTCCCTTTTAAATTGCGCTTGGCTGCAGAGGGTCCTTGTGGGCCAACAACCCCTCCTGGTACCTCCAGTAAGTACCACACAGGTAGATTGCTGAGAGGTGATTGGAGGCCTGCCCCCTTTCTCCACCACTCTGCAAACGTGCCTCCTGGCACACTACTGGTTGAGGGATAAAGTCCCCTTGGATGCTGAGGGTCCTTGTGGGCTGAACCCCTATTGTTACTTCCGGTAAGTCTGAGAGGTTGTCGGAGGCCACGCCACCTTTCTTCACCACTCTACTAATGCGCCTCCTAGCGCACTACTAGCTGGGGGATAAAGTCCCCTTGGCTCTTGAGGGTCAAAGAGGCAAACTTTCTCTCCTGTTACCTCCAGTAAGTCCCACACAGCAGGATTATTTAGAGATGAATGGAGGCCCTGACCCCTTTCTCCGCCACTTTGCAAACACGACTACTAGTTAATAAAATCATAAAACTTCACTTAAAAAACAAAGGCTATATGGGACTTTATAGTTAGGAAATAGTATTTGAAAAACCTTCGGAAACAGAGCAGATGAGCACAAAAAGAGGGCAGAAAAAAAAGAGCAGAAAAGGCAAAAAAGACGGTAGAAAAACAAGCAGAAAGGGCAAAAATGGAGGGCAGCGAAAAGAGCAGAAAAGGCAGAACAGAGTGCAGAAAAACAAGCAGGAAATGCAAAAACAGAGAGCAGAACAAGGCAAAACAGAGGGCAGAAAAATTAGCACAGAAGGCAAAAAACAGCAAGAACCGAGCAGAGGAGGCACAAACAGAGGGCAGCAGGTAGACATACAGCAGAGGTTAGCAGACTGTGGGCAAGCTGGACAGAACTGTCGCAGGGGAACTGACACAAGGACCTGCACCCATGTCCCGGTTTTTAAAGGGTGAACAGCATTTACAACAAAACTTTTACAACGCACTACCATTACGACGCAACTTTTACAACGCAAACTATTACAACGCATAGCGCTTGGGGGCGCTCTAGGATAGGGAATAGGTTTAATGTACTATCCAACACCTTCCCTACTATCCACAGGGACTGGAGTTGGAATAGTAAATTAAACTATTCACTATCCAGCGCCCAAAAGCATTATGCGCTGTAATGGTATGCGTTGTAAAAAATGCGATGTAAAGGTAGGCGTTGTAAAAGTATGCGTTGTAACGTCATACATCCTTTTAAAGAGAGGTGGGTGAGCACACACAGTTTAATAGTACTGGGCAGGCTCACGTTACACTAGCGCTCCCATTACACCTGGGAAAAGGTTTATTTGATCAGGGTCCCCTGTTGTGCTACCTGGTTTCATTCACACAGTAGGATTTAGTGAGGGGTGAACTAGCGTCCACAGAGCCCATCACCAGACCCAAGGGGGTCCGAAAAATATGTGAATATTTTCACAGGAATGCCAGCATGTAGTCCTATTTCTGTCTATTCCCGTCCCGGATTTTTGTACTGGAAATCTGATTGCCCTACAATGAAGGGGCTTTTCCTCATAAAACAGTGACCCCGACTAAAACTTTAACCAAAATGAAAAAAAACCACACTACTGAAATTAGCAATGGTTTGTTGTTTGCACGGTCTTATTTTGTTCCTGCAATTCCTTGAGTTACCACTAGATGGTAATATTGGCTCATTAGTACCCTGTTTGTTGCTCTTTTTTTTAACTAAAGTTTCCATTCTGAAGCGATGTATCACTTTAGCACTAAAACAATTTATACTCTCGTATGATGGGATTATTTTGTCCAGAGTGACTATTAAGTGCTTGGTGTTCCAAGAGCAAATATTTTTTGACAATAGAAATCAATTTCTATCCTACTTGTCTTCTCTGGACAGGTAGTATTCTGTAGTGTACATACATATGCTTAGAGTGGGCTTTGGGTCAGCCCCTTGCTCATGACTGGATGGCTTTCTTGCTGTGCCTCAGGCGTCAACTCTGCAGGCAGACCTATTGTTTCCGATATATAACGTATGCTTAGAGCGGGCTTTGGGTCAGCCTGTTGCTCATAACTGGATGGCTTCCCTCTTCATCTTAGCTCTGTGCTCCCTAAGCGATGAGTTCAGTCCCTGCTTCTCGAGAATGTATATTTTAGCGAAGTTTTTAACTGGATGAGTCATATCTTTCCTGTTTCTGATGCTGACATGAGGGCTTGTAGTTATCGCCCGGCCCCAGGGGCGTAGAAGACACTAAATTTCTGGGGGTACAAAGACAACCTTTCGGACTTTCCAGTGACCCTATACAAATCACTCATTGTCTGAGAGCTGTATGCTCTGTTTTGTAGTGACAAATTGATAAAGGCAGGCATGTGGTCACAGTTTGAAAGTATGATTTAATTGGTATTTACATTCATCAAGGTAATTAGACCAAATGTGAAAAAACCTTACATCTTCATGCTCCAAGCAAAAAACAGAAGGAAGAAAAAAAGGAAGAATAAACGGAATGATCTTCGCGACATTCCTAAATCTCAAAGTGCGATTGTACTAATAATGAAGTATATTGGAGCTATAGGAGCATTAAAATGTCCACTTTCTAAAACTGGAATATCAAAAATAGTAATGTACCAGTAAGGAGGATTTAATAGTGCCAAAGATATAAAAACATGACACCGCTACTCCTTTCTAACAAGGAATTATAGCTTGAAAGAGTGTATTAAGGAATTCCCATTATTAATCCATGAGAGGAGTAGGCCTCATAGTAGTGAAGAACAGATGTAGGTGTTTTAGTTACATAGCACTCTGCCCTATGGGCTACCTAGGGCCTTCCTTAGGGGTGACTTGTGTGTATTAAAAGGGATGTTTAATGATTGGCAAGGGTTTTTTAATGCCAAGTTGACATGCCAGTAACACTGCACACACAGGATCGGCAGTGGTATGCCTAAGACATGTTTAAAGGACTATTTGTGTGGGTGGCCAATAAGTACTGGGTGGCACAATAAGTGCTGCAGGCCCACTAGTAGCATTTAATTGGCAGACCCTGGGTATACGGTATACCACTGTACAGGGTACATACAAGTAAATCAAATATGCCAATTGTGTATTCACTACTATTACCATGTTTAGGGGAGAAACACATGCACTTTAGCAATGATCAGCAGCGGTTAAATGTCGTAGGGCAGTAAAAAAAATCAGCAGAGAGAGGAGGTAAGCAGGCAAAACGTTTGGTGGAAGACCACCCTAAGGCCGGCAGGTCTAATAATATATTATAGGATTTTGTGTGCCTGTTTGAGTATTGAAGTCAGTTAGATCCCTTTTAGAAGCCCCTGGTTGAGCAGGGCACAAGAAGGACAGCTGGAATAGTTTCTCTAACACTTTAAGTTTATCACCTGCATTCATGTGGCTGGAGGGTAGAGAAACCCTTAATGCTTTGCAAAGTATACAACAAAATACAGAAACTTTTGTTGTTTTATCTATGAGAAATGTTATTGCAGATGGATGTTATGAGTGTAGAGGGAACTCAAATCGCATTATCTTGCACAAAAATATAAGAAGCCCTATGAGATAAATTTGCAATAAGAATTAGCTTCATGTGGGATGCTCACGAAAATGAGATGTACAGTGTTTGTGTCGAAGAGAGGTGTTTTCCAATGCAAAAAAGCCTGCTGTGCGAGACACATATAAGATGCTCACAGAAGATAAGTATAGTGAGATATGCAGGATGCGGTGTGTGGGCACAGCTCAGAAAAGAGGTGTTAGTGATGAACACCAGAAATATAGTGTTTGCGTGTGAAGCTTACAAATGAATGCAGTGGGTGGAAGGTCACACATAAGTCGTGTGTGGGATGCACTGAAGCACAAAAATTATTTTGTTATATGGGAGGTAACAAAACTATAAAATGTTTAAAACTAGCGAATATGCCTTGTGCTAGGATTATTCAAGCCAAAATATTAAGCATTTAATTGAAACAATAATTGAAGGCATGGAGGCCTGGCTCAAGACTATGATAATTTATTTACAAGTGACATTTGGAGAGTTGCATATTAACAGTGAAGTAATCTTTGGGGAATAGATATTGTTTCCTAGAAAAGGAGTGACCTGGTTTGGTAGCTCTAATACTGACATCATGTTCTCAAACCGTATGTATAGTTGGTGTATTTCCTTGTATGTTAAGAAGCTCAGAGGAAAAGCACACCCTTTGTGTGATAACATTGATTATATTGGGAGGTATGGGGGAGGATTATTGGTGCCTGGCATCTTTGAGGAGAATATTTGCCTAAGGGTTCAGAATATTGAGATGCATGTTTTAATTTCTTGAAGAAGCTTGAGTGAAGATGCCCTTGATCTGGTAGAATGGAAAACATTGAGCCATGGTGGGGTTACTGATTCACTATGCCATTGTGAAACACTGTTTCCCACATTTTATGGAATAGTGCATTATAGATACAACCAAATAGGTGAACAGCCTTTACAATGAAACTTTTACAACGCACTACCATTACGACGCAACTTTTACAACGCAAACTATTACAACGCATAGCGCTTGGGGGCGCTCCAGGATAGGGAATAGGTTTAATGTACTATCCAACACCTTCCCTACTATCCACGGGGACTGGAGTTGGAATAGTAAATTAAACTATTCACTATCCAGCGCCCAAAAGCATTATGCGTTGTAATGGTATGCGTTGTAAAAAATGCGATGTAAAGGTAGGCGTTGTAAAAGTATGCGTTGTAACGTCATACATCCAACCAAATAACTTCTCATTTGTGACTGCGGTACTTTTTGGCCTCGTGTATTTAATCACCTCTTTGCAGAACTGTGTGTGCAGCACCTAGGCTGATGATTTGTGTCTTGTGTGACAAATAATGTACATAATGTACATCAAAGTATACCTAAAACTTTTGGGATGTGTGAAGAGGGAGATCCAGCCGCAGGAAGAGAAATAATTTCAATTTGACTTTTGACCAGGTTTGCATTAGAGGAAAAACATTTGTAGGGGAAGCTGGGATAAGAAGACATTGAAAAACAGTACTTGGGCAATGCTTCAGGGAAGAAAACAAAAACATGTAGGTGAAGTAAAGCCGGCATGCGTATAGATGCATTGATCAATAGAAAGGATGCAAAAAAGGGTGACAATAAAGCCAATCAATAGTAAGTAAGTGGGGGCTAAAACACACTGTATATGTGCTTCTTAGTAGCCACGTTTCTCAGAGCTTAGCCGTGCCTGAAGCTAAGTTAGATTGTACGAAGTGTCCAGGATCACACTACGTTGAGTGGAGGCGGAGGGGGAGCCAGAATTAGAATAAAAAGTTTCGCCCTCACACTGGCTGTAATGAAGAGCTTTTCTTTTCCCCTCATTAAACACGGCATTATTCAGACACAAACAGCAACAAATAAGGGAAACTCTCAGAATTGTCAAGGGAAACGACTTCCGTTGTCTTGGAAGTGAGTTACTAAAATATGAGTTTGTCTAAGGAGGAGCTGTTGCACAACACAACGTATTGTTTTTTAACAAACATATCACTTCTTCTAAACTGTACAGATAACTGAATGCTGGTGAAAAATGGGACGTTTTGCCAACACAAAGAAAAAGCAATGAAGAACATCACAAAAGGATAACCGACATTGGCAAATGTTAACTTTAGAATATCACTGTGGAAAATGAGAACATATGTGCATTACAGTGTCAACACTGGGCAAAAAAGTGCCCTACTACCCGCTTTGGATAGTGTAAACCTAGGCAGATGTGCATTCATATAGGATTCTACAAACATAGCACATACATGCTATGCTGGGGTACTCTGTTTGGACTTTAATCAAAATGTAAAATTATGTTTTAATAATAGGGACTGACTTGAGCCACCATGAACACTAAAAGCAAATACAATGTGATGTGCTGGCAGTGACATCTATTATATCTAATCTTAAGTAAGGATATCTTTCTGCTGTCACCTCCTATGGCAGACAGACTTGTGTGGAAAATTATGAGGAAGTTTAAAGAGTAGCAAGATTCGCTGAGGATTTGGAACAGCTATCTGATGGAGCGGGGTCTCAGTCATTTTATGTGTTTGCATTAGGGCCAATAGTCACCAAGGTATGTAACTGGTGGAAGAGATGTCTCCACCCAACACTACCTAGAGGACACACTAATCTACCTTAACACATCTTCACCACTGGACATTCTCGTTCTATACTTGTAAAGATTTAGAACATTTAAAGAACTTCTTTATTTTAAATCCAGAAAAATAAAATTTTTAACTTGTTCTTCTCCAAGGGCAAAACGTCTTTCAACCCTAAGCTGATGAAGCAATTTCACATTATTATTATTATTATTATTTAACCCCTTTGATGCTCGTGACGGAACCCAGCCGTCATGAGCCATGGGTGGCCTGTGCACATGACGGCTGGGTTTTTATTTATTTATTTATTTATTTATTTAGCTTATAGAGCGCGACAGCTACCCAAAAAGGGTTTCCCGGCGCTGGATAGGCAGAGTGCTAGGGCGCCAACGTTTACAAAGTTACTGGAGTTTTATTGATTGAAAAGCAAGGTCTTGATGGCTCTGCGAAATCGGACATAGCTGGTTTCCCTACGGATACTCAGGGGGAGAGAGTTCCAAAGTGTGGAGCCTAAAAATGCAAAGGACCTGCCACCCATTCTCGTGAGTCTGAATTTGGGCATGTAGAAGTAGCCTTGGGATGAGGATCGGAGGCAGCGTGAAGGAGTGTAGGTATGGACCAGGGATTGCAGGTACCGGGGGGCAGTACCCCATTTGATTTTATACATGTAGCTCAGGGTTTTAAACTTAACACGTCTCTCCATCCTGAGCCAATGTAAGTCACGGAGGTGCCCTGAAATGGGGTCAGTTCTGTGACTTTTACATAACAGTCTGGCGGCAGCGTTTTGAACTAGCTGTATGCGTCTTGTCACCGCCTTGTTAGACCCAAGGTAAAGGACATTTCCGTAGTCCAGCCGAGAAGTTATAAGGGCATTGACCACAGACTTCTGGGTGTCACCGGGCAGCATCCAGATCATTTTCTTTAGCCATCGCAGGATAGTAAAGCAGATGGCCGACACCTTGTTTACCTGTTGCTGCGTTGTCAATGGTAACCCCAAATTACGAACATGGTCAGATGGGAGAGGGAGGGCACCCATCTCCGAGGGCCTGTGTTTGGAGCTCCATAGGTCATGTTTTTGACCTAGAATTAAGACTTCGGTTTTGCCTCCATTCAATTTAAGCAAATTGTCATTCATCAAGTCGGCAATTTTTCTTAGGCCTGACTGCCGGAGGGAAGTGGAACCCTGGTCAGGGTTTGAGAGGGAGAATGCAATCTGGGAGTCGTCGGCATAGGTGAAAAGAGTAAGACCTTCATGTTCAGCAATGTGGGCCAATGGTATTACATATAGGTTGAACAGAAGGGGGCTGAGTACCGAGCCCTGGGGTACTCCATAGGGAGATGCATGAATTTTGGAGGTGGCTGTGTTGGAAAAGATTTGAAATGTGCGGTGAGTGAGAAATGAAGACAGCCAGCTCAAAGCAGGGCCGCCGATGCCCATCGAGGTAAGTGTCTTTATGAGTATGATGTGAGAAATAGTATCAAATGCTGCGCTGAGATCAAGTAGAATCAGCGCAACTGTGTCTCCTCTGTCTAGAAGATGGCGTCGGTTTTCTATAACTCCCAACAGAGTTGTTTCGGTGGAGAAACCAGGACGGAAGCCAGATTGGGAGGGGTGAAGTATGTGGTTGGCCTCGATGAACTGGGCAAGATGTGAGTGAATGTGCCTCTCCAAGATCTTGGAGAAGGCAGGCAGAAGAGAGATGGGACGGAAATTAGAAAGGACTTTTGGGTCTGCAGTGGGCTTTTTCAGTGGGTTTTTTCAGAAGAGATCGGCAGTGGGCTTTTTCAGATGGGTTCCGTCATGACCATTCCCACGATTGGAATGTCCAGCACCGGGCTGGAATTCCTGCTTAAGGCACCAACCTACCAAATGTATAGTTCTATATGGCAGAGGTAAACATCTCCATCTACATTATGCAGAAGTACAAATTAAGTAAAATAACACAAACTAGACAATCATCACATGTGGAGGTGCATATTAAAAGCCAATCGCTGGGCTCTCTACTCTTCAAGACACCAAAGAACGAAACACCAGCTTCAGTTAATTGGTGAGCCTTGTCTATGCGTATTTTTGGGACTTGCAATGTGTTATGATGCAGATTAGGATTGTACGTGATAGGAGTTGTGTTTTTCTCAGTTCACAAACCATTTAAATATTTATAATTTTCAAATGCATCGTTTTATTTTTATATTTTGAACATGTAATTAGCAAAGGTGTCTAAAGCTATATGATCGTTTTTTCAATTAATTGTATTTCTTATGTCTTACATGTGAGCGAGTGGCCATGTGTGGTGTGCCCCTAACTACAAGAAGTGGCTGAAGCAGATTTGAGCCGATTTGGCCTGTAGCACCTAGGCTCTGGCATAGATGTGGGTGTAACCTTTGTGAATTGCAAGCAATTTACAATTTTAGTTGTGTTTCTGTATTTGTGGAGCCTTCCTTGTGAATCTCTTTAATCTTCCCATTCCTCCTCCCACTTCGTAGTAGACAGACCCCATGTTCCAGCTACTCCACCTTGCTAGTCCCATATTTAAAATTAAGACATACAACTATGTGTGCTTACCTCTATGAACTCTTGGCAGAAGACCCCAGCACAGTAGAGGCAGGACCGGTGCAGGGGAGTTCTACGCTTGCACCATTGAAAATGATTTTTATGAGTTCGTAAACTAGTCCTAGCAGTACTAGAATGCCTTTGTAAACTCCCCACAAAATACCCTTTGGGGCAAACAGAAGAGAACAGGCCGTGAGCGAGTTTAAATATACACAGGCAGTGTTGTGATAAAGTTAACTAGTTAGTACATTAAAGACAGCTGTATAAAGTAATACAAGTAGTATATTTCTGGGTGTCCTTTGTTAGGTCTGGCCTAGAGTTGCAACGCATGGGCTGATCGCTTTGCGAGGCATGCAGTATTCAGTATGGTGTGGAAGCTCTCTGGAAGCTCTGCCCATCTTTTTCATTAGCTTTTGTCTTAAATGCTGCCTTCCGATTGTTTTGAGGCTGGTTAGTCCCTCCTCATGACAGCCATGTTGTCATTTTTATCCTTCCATGGCTACTGGCCCCTTTACTTCGAGACCTATTTTCTTTCCCTGCCTCCCCCCTCCTGCAGTCTGTGACTTCCCAACCCCCCTCACAATCCCACTCCCGGTCCTGCCTTCTTTCCCACCCACACTTCCGTTTCCAATGCAATAGGTCTCACATAAATGTGAGTCCTATTGCATTGCCAATGCTTGTTTTGGTGCTGGAGTTGGTTTATTGTTTGTGGCTCTCGCACCAATAAAACCAATCTCAAACAGTTTGCTATTGCTACGAAATCCCATGCCTTTGAGGACGAAAAGTTCCTCCAACCAGAGTCCTCCTTTGGTGTCAGCCATAGGGCGAGGAGCCATTTCCAGTACAATATGTAGCCATGTTAAAGTGCTGTTGGGCCCCGTTTCGTATAACCTCAAACATTCTGTTAACATAGATTTCTAACTTGAAGTCTAATATTTTGTTTTAAAACTCCCACATTTTAGCATTACCTGACATGAGAGGCCCGAAGTAAATATTTGATTTTAATTATAATATTTTATATATAAAAGTCAATGTGCGTTATTTTCGTCTTATTTTTTTTAAATGTGTTTAAGACATGCATTGATGATTATAATATATATTTTCTCAAAGCTTTGCACATACAAAACCGTAAGGTGCACGATTGTCTCAACCTAATCTAAACTTTCTGTGACTTCTACTTATGTTCGTTATCTATTTACTTACTTATATACTATTGCATGACCTCCTCTGATGTGTCTATAAAACATACCTTTTTGTCTGAAATTTTCGTCCTGAATTCTGACCTTCTGTCCTGAATTTTTGTCCTGAATTTTTGTCCTGAATTTAGACCCTTTGTCCTGAATTTTTACACTCATCGTCCTGAATTTGCACCCATGCCAATTGGTCACCCCAGCACTACACCTGACACCTTTTCAAGTAACTTTTAAACAGTTGAAGCTAGGAACAAAACCTGTATTTCTTTTTATTTTTGTAATCTTTCGCTGCATAACTTGCAGATTTCGTGTGTGAGCGCTGTAAATCCAGGGTGATGCAGAAAACACCACAGCTGCAGAATCCTATAATTATACTACTCCCATTGTAGTATGCCTACACAAATAGCAAACATCATTAAAATGTGCTTGCATGTCTGCTGGTGCGAGCATGGTCCACTGAGCGCATGTCCTCCATATTGATGCCCTCAATCAATCAATCAATCAATCATATCATATCATTTGTAAAGTGCACTACTCACCCGTGAGGGTCTCAAAGCACTGGGGTGGGGAATGCTGCTACTGCTCGAAAAGCCAGGTCTTGAGGAGTTTTCTGAAGGTCAGCAGGTCTTCGGTCTTCTGTAGGTGGATGGGGAGGGTGTTCCAGGTCTTGGCCGCGGGGTGGGAGAACGATCTGATGCCGGAGGTCACTCTTCGGAAGCGGGGGACTGTGGCGAGGGTGAGGTCGGTGGAGCGGAGCTGGCGGGTGGGGGTGTAGAAGCTGAGTCGTCTGTTGAGGTACATTGGTCCGGTATTGTGGAGTGCCTTGTGTGCGTGGGTGAGGAGCTTGAAGGTTATCCTCTTGTTGACCGGGAGCCAGTGCAGGTCTCTCAGGTGGGGTGTGATGTGGCTGCGGCGAGGGATGTCGAAGATCAGGCCTGCAGAGGCGTTCTGGATGCTTTGGAGCCGTCTCAGGAGTTTGGCCGAGGCTCCTACGTAGAGGGTGTTTCCGTAATCCAACTTGCTGCTGACGAGGGCCTGGGTGACCGTTCTTCTCGTTTCAGTGGGGATCTACTTGTAGATCCTGCAGAGCATGCGGAGGGTGCCCTCCGTGTGTATTAAGCAGTGATGTTTTTGTTGTAAACTAACACAATTGCCAGTTTTAGGAAAGTGTGTAATGGAGGAACCCAGCACTGTTTTTAGTGGGTAATGAAAACGAACATACAATTTCGCCGAAGGCATTGAAAGAAGCTTTTTCAGGAATACAATGTCCCCCGTTTTCTCCCTAAAACAAAGTAGAGGCACTATTTTTTCAAGATTATAGCTACTTAATTTATAAGTGGTTCATATTGCACTTCTATGTTAAAGCACTGCAAATAGCTGTTTACGGCTATGCAATTTAATTGTCATAAATGTACTGTCTTCGAAGAATGGAAGTTCTTTGCCTTACGGGGATTCCATTCCATGCCAGTGGTGTTTGTGTTGCTCCCCTGTGTCATGCTGCAAGCCAACTATGGCCATGTTGCATTAATAAAACGTTGTATTTGTGTGGTTTATTCAGGTATCAAATATAGTGTGCAGTTTTGTTCAGTAATCAAAGATTGAAGTATTCTTTTCATGTGACAGAAATAACTGTGCACAGTTTCCTTCAGTAATAAGAAGGAATGCAGACTTTATTCTGTAATAAGGCTATCCCACACACCAAATGACCACAGCTCTCCTTAAGACAGAACTTGGAGCATACACCTAACACATCTCGCATATACAATTCACTGGTTATTAAGATATCTACCATCACTGGCTACCATCAGCTACTCACGAATTTTGGAATAAGTAAAGGCTGAAGCCGATACTTTATTGAGCGCTACAGCAAAGAGTCAGGTTGAGCCAAGGCTTCTTATACGTTCTGGCTGCCTGGCTAATTCCTCCTCTACTATAGAAGTGCTACTACAAGTAAGGACAGCAAGCCCTTTCTATTTAAACATTATAAAGGAATGTGCATTATTTTGTTTAGTACGGTAAAGGCACAATGCATATTCTATTCAAGTAGTGATAAAAATGCAATGTTGTGTTCATTAATGGAAAAGACATGCATTGTTTCATTCAGAATGAAAGGAATATGCACATTTGTTAAGGGAAGTGAATGTGCAGTTTTATTCTGCAACAGGAGCTGAAAGTACACGAAAGGAGAGTGCTTGATTTCATATAGTACTGGGTAAGAATGTTCTGTTTAATTCAGTAATAACAAGGAGCACGCACTGTTGACAGTGGAACAGAATGTGCACTGTCTTGCTTTAAAAATTGAATCAGTCTGGTGATTCAGTAATGGGAAGGAATCTGGGCTGTTTGTGTCCAGTAATAGAATGAAATGGGCATTGTTTTATTCGGTAATGGAATGAGCAGTGTTGTGTTCCAGAAATCCTGTTTATTCTGTAATGAAGATTCATGTGTTCTGGTTTGTCCCATTATTGTCCACTTGTAAAATTCTAGGTCAGCCCCTTTTCGGTGTTTGGCTGATGGTTTCGAAGAGGGTTGACCGCTTATAGACTCCATGGGATTGGCTACAGTGAGGTCATTGGGCACTGTGGACATTTTTAAGGTCTCCATATGCGGACGTGTCTGCAATGGGGTGCATCTAGGCTGGTACGCACAACTGTGATGCATTTGTGGGGTTCGCACGAACCCCCTTTTAGGTCCCAGAGCTTCCACAATAGCCTTACTGCCAGCTTGAAGATGCTGTCTGCAGCATCAGAGGTGCTGCAGTTTCGTTTCGCCCTCAGTGCTTTGACTGGATTGCTACAGTTATACTCCATCTCTGCTTCCCAATGCATCAGGTAAACGTTTGGGCAATGAAGCCAATGACTCGCAAACTAACAAGTCTGCTAAGCACCTCTGCGAATGTGTTGACGCCAGAATGTTTATGAAGTTGGAAAGTGTTACATGCACACAAGCATCATGTGCATATACTTTTGTTTCTAGTTTCAAAATGTATACTATCTGATGTATACATTTGGGAACTCTCGTGACTACTATTACATTAATGTCCTAATTGTATCCTATCTAGGATACACCTCGGGTGAAAATAAACTAACGTGAATCACAATCTGAATATATTTCAAGTAAAGCTGTCCTACATATCATAACTGCAAGAAAATCTCACAAAACTCATGTTAGTAATTAGACATAAGTGAGTTGGCAAGACTAAGGAAAAATCCTATTTACAAATGTTTCAGGAGGTTCGTAACTATCCCGGGAGCCTCTTCTTGCCTTCTGTCACACTGCTTTGAGATTGAAAAACAAGGAGTCGGGCTCCCCTACTTAAAAGGGACAGAGCACCAACAGACTGAAAAGTTAAATATCAATTTTTCCTTTTAAGATACTTTCAATCATGCATACACAACCAGATATCCACACCAATCCTGTACAATTATCAACTGCTCAACCAGGTAACACACCGACTCAGGATGTCAAGGCACTTATGAAAATATTTAATACAAAATCTCACAGTAATATGATGAAAACATACAATCAAAAAAACATGTATTACACTTTTACAAAATCTCAACAACCCACCTTGAAAGGAATATAATGAGACACTAAGTTTGTCATTTGAATGTTAATTTGCAATCTTAAACAGCACAACACAGAGGAATTAATTCTCCAACTTTGAATCTATACTGTCTTTAACAAATTTAACAGAATTTCCGGCGTCAACCCGTTTCGATGTATTAAATCAATCTGACCACCTTCATCAGGACAAACATGTAATTCACTTTTCTCCTTTCCGGTTTTTTAAAAACACATTTTTCTTTAAAACCCATTATATAAAAGAAATGAGAGAAATTTTCTTCACATAATGAGAAGCCTGTTATCTTACAATAATCCAATTATCCCCAATTAATTTGTGCCCACCAATAACATTATGTGAGATTTGTATCCAAAGTATATTATTTGTATAGCACAATTTTGTATAAAAAACTAACTATACGTGCTCCAACATCCTACAGTGATTTTACCACCACTCATGCTCCATCCAGCTTCGACCACCAAGTGCAGCCTCAAGTGTAATCATGCTCTTCTACACTATTTTAAATGTAACTTACCAGTACAAACGCACTCAGTAACAAGCCGTATTTAATTGAGCCAATTGTTCATAGATAACGCTCCATATCTAAGAGAAAAGAGGTATAAATATCCTTATCATGCATTCTTATTCGCAGGTACGGGCCTTTTATTTATCTATATACCTGACTACTACATACCTATTTAATACCACTGGGTTCCTGTGGTGAAGAGTAATTAAAAAGATGCTCCGGTCCAGGGTCAACAATCCATCTCTGGCTGCCCACTCTATTCTAAAAAAGTATGTGTATATATATATATATATATATATATATATATATATATATATATATATATATATATATATATATATATCCCAGCTCCACAACACCAAACACGTGAGTCACTCTTCAGGGCGGGTGCCGAGTACCGCGGTGGTGTCCGCGTGAAATACCAAGGCTCCAATTTCAAAAAAATGCCCAGCCGGGCTTAGAGGAAAACACAGCACTCACACGGGCAGCAGCAGTTTAGCAAGACGGTTTATTCAGAAAAGCAAAGCAGACGCGTTTCGGGAGTGAAATCCCTTCGTCAGTGTTGTCACACTGACAAAGGGATTTCACTCCCGAAACGCGTCTGCTTTGCTTTTCTGAATAAACCGTCTTGCTAAACTGCTGCTGCCCGTGTGAGTGCTGTGTTTTCCTCTAAGCCCGGCTGGGCATTTTTTGGAAATTGGAGCCTTGATATATATATATATATATATATATATATTTATTAAGTACTCCGCTGCCTCGCCTCGCTCCGGGATAACACCAGCCAGGGCATAAAAAGAGCTCACGGACACGGACCAGAGAAGTTTCCTTACAATTTATTGCAGTGCAGGTATGTCAATGACGTTTCAGCTCCACGAGCCTTGTTCACATGACAATGTTTGTTAAACGGGTGCAACCTTTTAAAGTGCCAGTGAAATTGAAATGATGTCACGTGTCAAAAATGCAACAAGGACATAGAAGACATACTATTCATGATACTTGCATAGATCATTGCATTAACATTTCATCAGTAAATGCTGGTATAATACCATATAATCATAGTTAAAAAGATGTTTTTTTACAACCAACAGAGAAAAATGATGTTTTTGCCGCTAATCCATAAATTATTTGGTTTTTGACGTTAAAGTATGATACTCAAAAGAGGGTTCAATTACCATTATAGCTCATATTGGGATCAAATAAAATACATAAATGCAACCACGATACATGTAAAAAATGATTTCAGAGGTTATCTCCTACACAGGATTTAAATTCAAAGTTAAATACTTTCTATTTCAAAAATTACTTTGTATACTCATGTAAAAATCAGGAAAATCAACTATGTGCCTCATCAACAAATAACTTGATCAGCCATATCTTAACACTGAATTCGAATTATCAAAACATAGCAATATTTATAATAAAGTGCAAATGCATATGTAACCGAATGGGTAATGCCAATATACCCACTCATATGTGCAAATTACGCAATAAATGTGCAAATAAGCTGTTTAATGTGCAAATACTGCAATTTGTGCAAAACCATTGAATCTTGCTATCTTCTGAATCCGATTACTGAATAAATATGTCACCAGTAATTAAATGACTGGGGAGGCTTAAAATGAGTAACAAATGCATGGAGATACATCCTAATTATGTCATTTTTTACTCTGGGGGGAAGAAATGCTGTTGAATTCTACCTCCTATGGTCCCATGGTGTAATACCTACCCTCAGCGATAAACTACATGCAAGTTTTAAGATGTCCTTGTTATATATCAAAAGTGAAATTACCTTGTGAATAATATTGTTGGTCTGACTAGGTGTGAAAACCTAACACAGTCCATATTTTTAAAACGTGTGATCAAAACAACATAACACATTCTAACAGATAGCAGCACATCTAATTATAAACAAACCTTGTTGTTTTCTTACTGAATTCTTACATTTACCTTAAGCATTAAGTTTGATTTCCTGACAGTGATCCCCAGCCGGGTGATCACTGATAACGCTAAGGTAAACACGTATACAGATCCTCCGTGACATTAAGGCCAGATGGTGACTTGGTGTTAAGCAACAGAATATATTTGGTCTCTAACCTTCTCAGTTTAGTATCTCTGTCACCACCTCTTCTGTTGTTAAGGATGGAGTCAATCACCCAATATCTTAAACCACTGTTATTGCTTTGATGAAATTCCCTAAAATGCCGGGCCACCGGGTAGGTGTTGTCACCGTTAGAGATGGCCCGTAGATGTTGGAGAACTCGTAAGTGGACAGCATTTTTCGTGCTGCCGACGTATCTCAGTAAGCAGGGACACTCCAAAACATACACAGCATACTCGGTCTTGCATGTTAACACCTGAGATATGCTGTGTACCTTATCGGTGAAGCCATCCTTGTAGGTTTTTGTGTTCTGACCATGGAGGCAGGCTTTACAAATCCTGCATTTGTAAAAGCCCTTGTTCTCTTGCCACCAGGTCGATTTAACAAAGGGTTCAGGGTTGGTGACTACCAAATGGTCCCGTAATGAGGGGGCCCTGCTGAAAGTAAGGGAGACCTGACTGGGGAGATCATTGCCTATGATGGTATCGTGGGTGACCAAAGGCCAGTGTTTGTTGAGGATTTTACGTATCTGTCGATGTTGTCTATTGTATCCTGTAATTACCCGGAAACAATTGTTTACCCCTGGTGCATGGGCTGATGTATTCTCAGTAATCGCTTTCTGTCTACTACTGACTCGGGTAAGAAGATCATCCCGGGACGGTACCATAGACTTGTCTTTAGCTTTTTGTAACGTATGGTTCGAGTAACCTCGTTCCAAAAAACGCGTTATGCACTGGTCCTGAGCAATTTTTAAATCCACAGGGTTACTGCAGATACGTTTCAATCGCAGCATCTCCCCATAAGGAATACTTGATATCAAATGTGAGGGGTGTGCACTTGCTGCGTGCAGTATGCTGTTGCCGGCAGTCACCTTACGAAAGATCCTGGATTCTAACTGGCCTTCTCTAATGTAAAGTTCAGTGTCCAGAAAAGTTACACTTTCCTGGCTTAGAGTGGCCGTGAATTTCAGATTTAGTTCATTGTTGTTAATCTCCTCTATGAATTTGAGTGCCCCTTCCTCACTACCTCGCCAAATCACCAAAAGGTCGTCGATATACCGAAACCACGCCACCAAATTGTTGCGAATATTGTGGCGATATTCATGCCCAAGGACCAGTTCCTCCCAAGCTCCGATGTGTAAACACGCGAAGCTTGGGGAGAAACTGGCCCCCATTGCCACGCCCTGTAACTGACGGTACAGCTGGTGATTGAAAAGAAACACATTGTTTTCCAGACAAAACCTCAACATGTCAAGTAGCATAGTATTATGATCAGATAACTCAGGTCCTCTTCTAGAGAGGTAATGGTCAACAGCTCTGATGCCATCCTCATGCGTGATGCTTGTATAGAGGGAGGATACATCTAAGGCGATTAGCCAATCACCTGTGACCCATTCTACATCCTTAATTTTTATATATATATATTTATTTATTTATACGAAGGGGGCGTTCAGACATTCCTAAAAAACACCCCTGATGTTCACAACATCACTTTGAGCTACTGGTGTTGCATTATTATTAGCAATGCCAATTGCTCAAACTTTCAGTTATGCGAGACCTGTTGCATTACAAATACTTGTTGTACCTTTCTTGACACCGTACCTTATTATTCTTCCCCGTGAGGTAATTAAGAATTGGAGAGAGGGGGGATTCTGAAGTCAGGGAGGCAGGGTTAGCGGCGTGACGTACGAGCTCCTGTATGTTTATGTGCCAGGATTTATTTACAATACCATATATCTTCCATTGTGTGTATCTCTACACAGATGTCGCTAAACCTCAAGGAACAGCCACAATTCTCCAAGTGGCGGATGTAATTCTCAGATGACACTTCTGAGTTTAGTTTGGTGTCATCTCTGCACGGGTTTATGTGTCTGTATCAATTGTCTTACACAGAGA
Organism: Lissotriton helveticus; assembly: GCF_964261635.1. NCBI lineage: Eukaryota > Metazoa > Chordata > Amphibia > Caudata > Salamandridae > Lissotriton > Lissotriton helveticus. The sequence goes on from NC_136070.1 coordinate 1,154,943,548, forward strand.
AAGTTCCAACGACCCAGTGTTGAAATAAAAAGTGAAGCACATATTGAATGCGGAAACAATTCAACTAAAGTTGTCATGAAGATGCAAGGTAAGTTGTTCATACGCATAAATGCAGAGAAACCCTGGAATGAAAGGAACAATGTACTATTCAAATATTAGGTGAACTGGTTTAAGCAGCGACATGAATAGGTAAAATAGACTGTCACAGATTGTCAAAGTACCGTAGCAATGCTTGTTTGGAACACGCAGAAAACTCGGTCTTTCTAAATTCCAAACTGCGCATTGCAAGCTGCTACAGGAGGTTACCCGAGTTTAACAGAGAAATGCCAATGGCATATTCAAAATAAAAGTGTCTGTACGCACGCATGAATAAAGTTTAAAAAAATGACAGATCTATTCATTAAAAGTACACAACAATAAAAAAATAAAATGAAAATAGCTGTTGTTGCACGTGAGGGCAGGTGGATCTGGTGCATAGGACTGAAAACTAGTAGTGCAAAATATTTGGGAGAGCCTGAGTAACGTGTACATTTCCAAAAAGCTAAAATCAAAGGTGATTCAAGGCTGAGGGGATGAAACTCCCGACACTCCGTGAAGACATGAGATGCTGCAATACAAGATATCCTCGAGCGGCTGAAATAGGGACATTAAAACTGGTCCATGAGGGATCTCATATTGATGAAGCAAAGCTTCGCATATTTTGCGGCTTGCCGAAGTCAAGAACCTCATTTATGTGTAATAAGGTAACAAAACGTATGTTTTACTAACATTTATTTTGTTTAGGCAAAATTCCCAAAGCTTGCCTATGTGTATTTCTAATGAATTTAATCCGTGTCCTCTAATATGGCCGCCGCATGTATTTTAGTTACTGCGCATGCGTCAGCCACACTCACGTGTCCTGACGCGTCTGCAGAAGTGGAGGGAAAGTTATGCGCATGCGTAATTCATAGCTGTGCTTATCATGTGGTACTGCTCGTGCCACTGCTCTTGTGCCCGTATCAATGTAGCTAATATTTAGATGCAATAAGTTTATTTCTTGATGATGAGTTAAAAGTACAAACCCTGTGATGTGTTTTCATAATGACATTATTATGTATTAATTTGTTTTCGCTTACTTTTCATGTACCGCGGGAAATGGGGGTCTGAGTGAGAGGAGAGCCATATTGGAGGTCCCTTCTGCGCCTGTGCGACATTCGGTAGCACGAGGGACCTTGACAGATGGAACACCGCCAGTTGGCAGTGATGGGCAAGATGCTCCTGAGAAAGTCACCTCTGCCCTGCGAGAACAGCGAATGTGGCTTATTATATGATACAATGTAAATGTATTGCTGCTTGTCGTGTAGTCTCTCATGGGAACCCCTAGCTCAATAGGCGGTACCAGAAAATGTTAATGTGGCATACAAATAGACTGTTTTGATTGGTGTGTTACCCAAATCCTACCTTAGGACCAATCCAAATTGAGGGATTTTGACACTTTGCAACATTGGGGGGTGGTACACTGTCCCCAAACTGTATATCTACCCTGGGTTCACCTAGTGAACCGTCCGACTTGTCTGGTTTAGCTGACCTGTCACTGACCCAACGCACTCAATAGGTGACTGAAGATACAGAGCGCTGCGAAGCACTCTGTCCGAATTTGACCATAGACTGAGGTTCTACTGAACCTTAAAGTGCTGGCGAAGCACTTTGCTGGGAGTTCGCTGACCCAATCGGGGTCTTGATCGATAGCTGCAGAGCGGGTGGAGCGCAGGCGTTGCTTCCGAACTGTGGGTTCCGGTCCTGTCCTGAAGAGGGTCCTGTCCTGAGGGTTTGCTGTCCTATCCTGAGGGTCCTGTCCTGATTCCTATTCCGAGGGTATCCTGTCCTATCCTGGGTGTCCATTCTGCACCTGCTTTCCTTTGAGGGGTATCCTTCCTTGAGGGTTTCCTGTCCTTAACTGACCCGTGGCCAGGGTTTGGTTTCCACACCTTTCTAGGTAAATATTGCTCTGAAAATTCTTAAATTCTTGCACCTTCTGAATTTCTAACTTTGGCTTTAATAAAGTTCAACATTGCACATGTGATACTTTCCATGCCTTTCTGCAACTATTGAAAGTCATTTATATTTTTCCATAAGTTTATTCCTATGTCTTCTCATTTGTTAGAAATTATATTTTGCATAGCAGTGTGTCATTTCCTGATATGGTCTAGAAATTCGTTGCCTAGATTGTTCAAAGGCCCCTTCACCTTAAGTGAAGCGTGTTATTCATTATAAGCTCTCCTATAGTCACCCACACTTAGGGTATCCCTGTTTAGATAATACTGACTTGCATAGTATCTTTTCTCGTTACATTTATTAGTACCTTGATGATTACTCTGTCATTATTTCTTTATGCATATATAATTTACGTTATCTTGGTTATTGATTGCCTTGTTTTATTGTACCTCATGCAAGAAAATAATGAACTTTAGATAAACATTTTAAAACTTCCAGTTGTCCGTGGTCATTTAAACAGTATTTGAATGTTATTGGTTGGATTTGTATTTTGCTGCCTTTCCTTTACAGCTAGCTCCCTGATTCATTGTGGTCATTAGGCACCCGCATCGGTGGATGGTAAGTCGGGTGCACCGAAAATTGGTAGCAGGGAACACACACACACCAACTTGGTAGAGCTCGTGAAGTCACCTGATCGATGTATATGGTGATTTGAAAAGTATATGGGCCCTGAAGCCGGAAACGGCGAAACTATTGGTCGGGTGGCCTTGCGCGCTCTATCAGTTTTCTGGTAGCTAGAGGATGGTTAGGGACTAGTTGAGAGTAATGCAGGGATTAGTTGGACTAGGTAAGTCGGAAGCTGCTATTATATTAATGCTGCTATAAGAGCGGCTGTTCTGAGGGAACTGATCACTCTCTTGTGAATACGCTGCTGAAATTCATGAATTACTGTATTGCCATTATTCTTGTTCTTATATTGTTATATGTACTAATCCATGCAATTGTCAATCGTCTAGTTGTATGTTGTCCGAACTCCCCGGGGAATTGAAAGGGCAAGTGGTGAATAGAATCCATTGTCCTGAGGTCACAGGTTCGAGGAAAGTTAGGTGCAGGTTAGGATAACCGGGGAGCACTAACTAGGGTTTTCTGAATACATGTGTGAATAAATGACAGTAACGGGGTTCATTGGCAAAATTCCCATAGTGGCGTAACCTAGTAAGGGTCACATCGGAAGAGTAGCAGGTTCCTCGGAGCTAGCGTGAAAGCAGAGGGGTCCGCTGAGAAACCTTAAACTCTGAATATATCCCGGAAAGAAGTGGATGAGTTTAGGGGAATAACAGGTTCACCGATGCTAGAGTGAAGGGTAGGCGGAAGAGATCTGCCCGCAGCGAGTGAAAAGTAAATGGAAGTAGTTTACTTGCAGTAAAACAATTCTTTCTCTGTCTAGACACTTGAGCACTGTGGCGAATGTGTATTTGTTGTAAAATAACCAAGCACTGAGCACTTTAAAAGAAAGAAAGTTTCCGTTACCTTGTGAAGGGAGGGAGTCAGTCGCGAAGCGCCTCTGACGTCACTCTGTGCCGCGCTGGGATTGGTAGAAGCAGCGGGCGGGTAGCGGAGCTGGAATTGTAAAGGAGGGGTGAGCGCCGGAGCGTGGGAACTGTCTCACGAAGGGGCCGCGCACCCATTGGCGGAGCTTATTTAGCGTCGCGCACCCATTGGTTGCACAAATTTCTGAAGCGCGTTCTGATTGGAGGTAGTTTGTAAACAAAGTTTAGCGCAGAAGTCGTATGTGGCACTCGCAGACTACAGGAACTCGACCTGATCCAAGGCACCTAGGGTTTGAAAGGGATCAGTGGAAGACTAATAGATACGATATTATGTACGGAACCAAGAGAAAAATGTCCCTTGTAAGTAAGGTGAAAAATTATTTCAAAACGGACAAACCGATAAAATCTAGAGAAGGTGTTCTTGTCCCAGCACCCAATACTCCTGCCTCATTCATGATGTTTGACCGAGGGTACAATACCTGTGTGTGGTTGGAGAATTGGGTGAAGTACACAAAAGATGACGGAGTATTGGCTTTTCCGTTAGATGGTACTTTCAATGGTAGGATCTTATTTAATTTAAGAACCCGAATGAATGAACTGCATCCCAGACCGAGACTAACGCAGTATGAGGCATTAGAGGAATGGGAGATTGAGGCTTTTGAAAGAGAAAGACCCCGAATGGACAAGGGTTTGACCAAGTGGTACCCCAGGCAGAAACAGGAATCCAGGGATAAAAGGATGAAACAGTGGAGGCAGAGCATGATTGTTGAGGGTCTGTTTCCCATGATGCCGGCATGTCATAACATTGGAGCGGGTGAGAAAAGTACTGAAAAATGTAAGCATTGGGGGGCCCTGGGGGATTCAGATGATGAATTAATAGATGACATCTGTACCAGAAGTCCGCCACCTTACAATGAGGGAACCCGACCTTCCAGTGTAGGAGATGTTCCCCGACGCCACTTCCTAAAGGAAGAAGACAGGTCCCTGGGACTGGGAGGGGGTGGTCAAGTATTGCCCTATCCTGAAAAACCCGAACCGACGGAAACAAGGGATATATATCCCAAAGTGCCCGCAAGCCAGGAAGAAAAATATTCACGTACGAAAATCTTTTTTCCCAGACCCTTGTATGAAAACGAAGAGAAACCATCGAATTCAGGACTGCCTTTTGTTCAACCTCCATATGGGGAAGAGCGCAGGTCCTTTAATACTGGAACTTTATTCCCGAAACCTAATTATGGGGGAGGACCAAGTGAAACGCATCCTACTGCCCCGAGTTTTACTCCTCCGTTGACCCCACAGATATTACATGACACAACTTTAAGAAGGGTACTAGTGGAAAAGGAGCAAGAGGCTCTAGCTAGACAAAGGACAGAAATAATTCAGAAAATTTCCCAGTTAAATACCAGTCCTGAGGCATTGACTATTCCAGTAACTATTGGACCGGTGGTCCCGTTATACGGAAATGGTCAGGGAAATCCGATTACTCCAGTTATGACCCCAGTCATGGCAACCCCGAGACAGGAACCGATCATCATAGATGATCAGTCCAGTGAGTGCGAGTCTGAAGTTGCGTTCTTGGAATTACCAAACAAACAGACTGGAAAGGGAATACAGCAGAGGCATAACCCTTTTAATACAAAAGAAATTAAATTAGAGACAGCAACAGGTACTAGGAATGTCTCTCTGGTAACTCCGGATGAAATTGAGAGTTGGAGTCGTGAATTAGAGAAACAGACTCCGCAAACAAAACCTTTAGACCTCTACAAGCTGAGGGTCGAAATAGAAGAATTAATGGCAGGAAATGTGGGGTTGGATCGATTGAATACCTACTCTGAAGAAGAATTGTCGTTCATATGTAAAAGCTTTACAAGGAACACCAGAGTGCTCCACGAAAAACTGACCGAAACAGCAGTTAGTATGGGGGTAGATATCTCAAAATCCAAGCCCTTACAGAAACCGTACAGAGCAGACTTCTCAGACAAAGATATAGAACACCTGAATGTGGCGGGGAAGAAGTTGCAGATTAAAGAATTAATGGGGGTACTACAGAAATGGGGAGATGTGGAAAGATGGAGAAGCAGGTGGGCGAAAAAGAGAGAAGAGGTTCGCTCCCGACAAGTGACTCCTGAGTTTGCTTTAAGAGAGGTAGAAAAACCTGAGCAGTTATGCCCCATGCGCGAAGTTCCAGGAGGGAAATATGTGCATGTGCCCTGGTCTAGGCAGGATATTGTGTCCTTCACGAACGATTTTCCAAAATTACGAGAGAAACCAGTTGACTGGTACAGGCAGGTGGAAAGGTTCGTGAAGGTACAGAAATGTCTGTGGAAAGACCTGGATGGGTTTTTCGACATTGTGGTTCCAGTAGATTTATGGACCCAGTGTAAAATAAACATAGACTGGCCGAGTGAGGAGTACCCAAGAAATAAAGAAACAGGGGAGCCATCAAAGGATGTCATGCGAAAATATGAGCAGGTAATTCAGCACTTGAAAGAAAAGGTGCCCGCAAAAGAAACTGATTGGACAAAAATAGATAGAACAACACAGGAAAGGGACGAGACAGTGCACTCCTTCTATGAGAGGTTATTGCAGGTATTTAAAACATACAGTGGTATTGATAACATCGACCTAAAGGATATGACGCACTTTATTTACAGGTTTGTAAATGGTTTAAGACCTGAAATTTGTCAGTGGATAAAAGATAATAAAATCTGTTGGCATACTAAGAAAATGGATGAGGTCCTGCGGTACGCTAAGTACTGCGAGGATGAGATGGCAGAAAAGAAAAAGGCCCTCAAGGAAAAGGTGATGTGGGCTCAGGTGAAGCTCGCAGAACAGCAGGAAAAACAATTGAGTAACATGGTTAAAAATGCTGAGAACAAAGGTCCTGGGGGAGGGGGTGGAGGAAAGCCCCGGCCCAAATTTAGCAGGGAAGAGGCTATGAAAAAATTTCCCTGCCATCAGTGCGGCGAAATTGGACACTGGCGAAACGAGTGTCCCCAATTAGTAGATATTAATGAAAAAACTCCTGATTTAACTCCACAGACGCAGAAAGAAAGACCAAGAAAGACTCAACCCCAGGTAAAAACAGTTCAGGTGCCTCGAGCACCCAAGCAGGTATACAGGGGAAGACAGGCAGAAGATGAAGAAATAGAGGTTTGGGAAAGCGGGGAGAACAGAAATACAGCAACTTCGCAGTATCTGCTGAATGATACCTTCCTTTGTAATGATCAGGACTGACGGGGCCTGAGAGGGGAGGACGAGGAGTGCGTACTTGGCGCTTCCTTGCCGGTAGACCAGTCTGGACCATATATTGAAGGAAAGGTTGACGGAAATGATGTCACCTTTCTGTTGGACACTGGCGCTACCCGTTCTACTGTAAGAACAGTGGACGTTCCAAACCTACCCCTCTTGGGAGAAAATATCCAAGTAGTGGGTGTATCTAATCAATTGATTAGTACTCCTGTTACCGAACCAATGGAGATTTCAATTGGAAATTTTAAACAGATGCATAGATTTGTCGTCTGTGACACCAGTCCAGTGAATCTACTGGGTCGTGATTTGCTGTGCAAAATGAACTGTACCATCTTTTGCACACCAAAAGGTGTTGAAATACAGACCCCAGATGAAGATGGCATTTATAAATTATTGTTACTTAGACCTGACTCAGAAATTAAAAGATTGACCCTGCAGGACTTGCCTCAAGAACTACAGGAAGCCGTAAAGCCAGAGGTGTGGGATTTCACTGGAAAAGATGTGGGGTTGATGAAAGATGTGGACCCCATACAGATAGCCATCAAGGACAATGCAGTATATCCTAACACTAGGCCCTACCGAATGAATGCTGAAGTGAAAGCAGGTGTCACTCTGGAAATACAAAAATTATTAGAAGGAGACATCATACAGGAAGTGATGAGCAGCCCATGCAACTCCCCGATTATGGGCATCAAAAAGCCTAGTGGCAAGTATAGGGTAGTGCAGGACCTGAGAAAGGTTAACAAAATTGTAGTTCCTTGCTGCCCTATTGTCCCGAACCCTGCAGTGATATTGTACCAGATTCCTTGGGATGCTGAATGGTTCACTGTGATTGATTTATGTCATGCATTTTTTTCGATACCCCTGCACCCCGACAGCAAATTTCTTTTCTCATTTGCCTTCGAGGGTCACGTGTATTGTTGGAACCGGGTCCCTCAAGGGTATACAGAGAGCCCCTCTATCTTTAATCAGATCTTGAAAAAATGTCTAGAGACTTTGATCTTACCTGGGAACTCTGTGTTAGTGCAGTACATAGACGACCTTCTATTGGCGTCTAAGAGTCACAGGGACTGTGTAGTTGACACCATTGCCCTCCTAAATCATCTGTGTGAGAAAGGGCATAAAGTGGCCCCTGACAAACTACAGTTCTGTGCGAAATCAGTAAAATATCTAGGACACCAGATAGAAAAGGGTGTCAGAAAAGTCACATCAGAAAGAGTGAGAATAATTCAAAAGATGCAGTTGCCCCGTACTCAAAAAGATGTCAGAATGTTCCTGGGAGTATTAGGATACTGCAGACAGTGGATTCTGGGATTTGCAGCCTTAGCCAGGCCCTTGATAAAAATGACCACGAGAGGAATGCCAGATGTTGTAGAGTGGGACGATGAAAGTCTAATGGCTTTCACAAGACTGAAAAACTGTCTGTGTACGGCCCCTGCGTTGGGAATGCCAGATTATTCCAAAGAGTTTGCCCTATTCTGTGACACTCGCGATAATTGCGCATTGTCAGTCCTGACTCAAGAACATGGCACGACCAGAAGGCCTGTGGCCTATTTCTCTGCCACTTTGGACCCAGTAGCTGCTGGGTTACCAGGCTGTCTGAAAGCAGTAGCTGCTACCTGTGCAAGTTTGGAACAGAGTGAGTCCATTGTCATGGGACATCCTGTGACCGTGTATGTTTCACATGGAGTGGTAATTCTATTGACCAGAACTAAAACACAGTATCTCACCCCTAGTCGGCTGACTAAATACGAGAGGATTCTTGTGGGTGCAGCAAATGTAAGCATTGTTAGGTGCGGTATTCTGAACCCTGCCACCTTACTCCCCGACCCCTTGGAAATAGAAGGTGGGGATGATGATGAACATGATTGTATTGACCTGACAGAGTTCAGTACTAAGCCACGCCCAGACATAAAAGAAGTACCATTGCCTGAGCATGATAAAGAACTATTTGTGGATGGTTCCTGTCTAAGACATGAACTAGGAGGCTTGAGTGCTGCTTATGCAGTAGTGTCTTTCACAAAAATTGAAGAAACAGGTTACCTATATAACATCAAGTCTGCACAAGTAGCCGAATTGATAGCCATGATAAAGGCTTGCAAAATTGGGAAGGACTTACGCATAACAGTGTATACTGACAGTCAGTACTGTTATGGAGTTGTGCATGACTTTGGCCAATTATGGCTACAGAGGGAATTCATGACTTCCTCAGGTACTCCCATTCGGAATGCAAAGGTTGTTCATGACCTTTTAGAGGCCATCCAGTTGCCCAAAGAACTGGCAGTGGTGAAATGTGCTGCTCATCAAAGGAGCATGGACAGAGTATCACTGGGAAACGATTATGCTGACCGAGTGGCCCAATGGTGTGCCAAAGATCGGTATATTGTAAATCCAAAACGAGGGGGGCCAGGAACCAGCTGCCAGCTTCAGGTGTTTGAAGAAGTGCCTACGTGGGATGAAGTGAGAGAGTGGCAGGAATCGGCTCCTTGGCAAGAAAGAGAGAAATGGAAGGAGGATGGGTGTAGACCGAGACGTGTGGATGGTGTGATTTTGGGCCCAACTGGTATGCCTGTGTTACCCCGACACTTGCTTGGCACAATGGCAAGATTAATACATGAAGGATCACACATTGGTAGGGATGCCATGATTCTGGTATTTCAACAGACTTGGTACAGTAAAAAGTTCAGGAAGGTAGCAGAGTCCCTCTGCCAGAGGTGCCTGTCATGTCAACAGATGAACCCAGGCAAGAGGACAATGGTTGAACTGAGCAGGATTGGGAGATCAGGGGGTCCCTTTATAAGGATACAGATTGATTTCATCACCATGCCCCGTTGTGAAGGGAAACGATATGTCCTTGTCATTGTTTGCGTATTTTCAAAATGGGTAGAAGCTTACCCTACTCCTCAAAGTGACGCACTGACAGTAGCGAAGTGTTTACTAAAAGAACTGATACCTAGATTCGGAATACCATACATTATTGAATCAGATAAGGGTGGACATTTCCAGAATGAAATACTGGCTGAACTGTGTAAGGCCTTTGGAATAAGGCAGAAACTCCATTGTGCATACCACCCAGAGGCTTCTGGAATAGTGGAACAAGTAAATGGAACTATCAAAAACAGACTAGCAAAGCTGACAGATGCTACTGGCATGACCTGGGTGAAGGCCCTGCCCCTGGTCCTGATGGGACTGAGAAGTGTTCCTGACCGCAAGACAGGCCTAAGTCCCCATGAAATCATTATGGGAAGAGTGATGAGGCAAGCATGGGTGCCAGGAAGCAAACTGTTGAGTATTACTGATGATTTGGTGCTTGAATACTGCAGAAGATTGGGTGACCAAGTGCGTTCTATCTCTCGCCAGATTGGAGACGACGGCATCCTCAATCCAACGACTCCTCTCCACAGCTTGGTTCCAGGAGACTGGGTCAAAATAAAGAAGCACACTCGATCAAGCTGTCTGGCACCAAGGTGGGGAAAGAAACGCCAAGTAATCCTGGTGACAACCACTGCAGTGAAGGTCGCAGGTGTTCCTCAGTGGATCCACGCTGGACACACCCAGAAGGTATTGCCAGACAAAGGATTTGAAGAAGAAGGGCAACCAGCAGAGGACCCTGAAGGAGCCAGACCAGAAGCAACTGACAACGAGCAGCCCAGCACCAGTCAGGTTGCAGGAACAGCAGACGTTGGCACAGGAGTAGTTGACTACGAACTGCCAAGAAACCAGCCTGTGGAAGAGGTCCCGGAAACTGAGCCAGGAGTAGCTGAAGACGAGCTGCCAAGCATATGGCCAGAAGAATGGATACCGATGATTGATCTGACCGAAGATCCTATCAGAACAAGAGAACGACTTAGTGAAGGTAGAGAGTGGACTAGTCAGGAAAAGCAAGGCACAGGCGAAGAACCTCAGCCGCTTGAGATTCACATCAAAACTGAGGAAGGAGAAGGTCAGACAGGGACAGAGCAGGTATTCGATACACCACCGCTAACACCTGATGCAGATAAGGGAGAGACTAGAAATAGAGTGATAGTTCGAGCAGAAGAAAATCAAGAGATCGAAGTGCTTGAACAGGATCAGAGAGGGTTAAAAGAACGGGTTCAGGAAACAGAAACAGAAACAGAGACAATCGAAAGCCAAAAACAAAATATTCCTGAACAAGGCCAGATTAGCAACCAGGCAGAAGAATTTGATGCTAGCCCTGGAACTAGTCAGATAAGGGAAGTAGGAGAAGAAAGTGGAGAAGAATTACCACAAGATAAAGAGAACAAGAGAATAAGAAAAGAAAGTGAAGTCCAAGTACCGACTAAGAGACTAAAGAAAAGAAACAACCTTGAGCCTAGGTTTGTAAAAAGATTGAGACTTAGGATAAAGACAGTGGAAGAAAAACGTGCAGAAGCAAGAAGAAGTGCTCGGATAGCAGAGCAAGAAGAAGACTCTTCCAAAAGAAGGAGTGAGCGAATAAAAAGACAAAACAAAAAGTACAAGTCTCCTGAATGGACACTGGTTTTGGAGGAGCTTGAAGATCTTGATATAACTGACGTGAGCGACGGAGAACCCGTCCCAGAGTACTCAGCTGAAGAGGAAGACGAACCACCGTGAATTTGCACAAAGTAAGCTAGTTGTGTAAAAAGCAAAAAAGAGGGGTGAGAACACTCCTTCTGAGCCAAAATGTCTGATTCAACGGTGAATGGTAGACCTAGTTGCAGCCGTTTTAAGACGTGTTGCAAGGTGTGTATATGTAGTGTAGTAGTACTGATAGTTATCTGGATAGGATTAACAATTTTCATTCCCTTTGCTGTAAGTAAAGATACTAACATTGTCCCTACTGAAGTTGTAAATACTGACAATGAGGAGCTAACAACACAGAGTGTAGCACGACATGAAAGAGCTTTGAGACAAACAAAACAGAACTTAGAAGCATCAGATGAGGGAGGACTACATTATCATGGAGTTAAGAACAAGACACACTTAAATGTTTTCGCAAACTTGTTAATACACTATGTAGAGACTATGGAAATTGAAGATTGCTATGTCTGCATGAAGCTACCTACTTCTGTGGCTGAAGGCGTGACATACCATCATCTGCCATTGACATATGGAATCTCCTGTAGCATTTTAGCTAGTTTATTCTATAAAAGAGGACCGTTACAGTACTATTACTCTAACAATGACGTGATTTTTTCTGAACTTCCTATACGTGGGAACTTGAATCCTGTACATACCAAAACTGACACCATAAGATATATGGGAGACTACTTTCTGACTATAGGTAACATTGACATAGCAGACGCACACAGAGATAACTTGACTTGTTCTTTGCGTGAACAGGAAAAGATGTTCCTGAACATGGCAGAGAAAAGAAGAATTAAAATTCAGAAGAAGGCTAATGACGAAAGTCAGAAAAAGCCAAAGTGGGCAGAGAACATGGAAGGCACCTCATCTGGTGGAGCGGGTCCTGCTCTGTTGCTGGATTTTGAAAAGAAAGGCAAGCTATGTCTTCACCGCGAGAAGACTAGCTATTATAATAATGTTTTCATTGGTTCCAGTGAATGCGAACATAATTACAAGGTAATTGGAGGTTGGGGTTTCAAAAATGGGTCAGAGCCTGTGTTTCCTGGAATTTATTATATTTGTGGGGACAAGGCTTATTTCAAATTGCCGGATCACTGGTATGGAAGCTGCTACTTTGGCATTGTCTTCCCGAAAATATACCATGTGAATGGAAAAGCTGGAAGCAATGAAGATACTAATGGCTTAGTGCGTAGTAAAAGAGAAAGTATAGGTGAAATTATGGGTAGTATTTTCAGTGCACTGATACCTGGAGTGGGAGTGGTTCTGAACACTCACAGAATTTGCAAATTGTCTACTATAGTAGATGTGCTGTCTACTGAAACAGCTCATGGATTTCTGCTGGTCAATACCGAAATGGTTGCGATCAGATCAATGGTTTTACAAAATCGACTTGCTCTTGACACCTTATTAGCGAAAGAGGGCGGAGTCTGCCGGATGTTGAAGGCGCAACATTGTTGCACTTATATTCCGGATAAAAGTGTACAGATCAAAAGATATGTGAAAAACATTACTAATTTGGCAAAGGAACTCAAACCACTCAAGGTTGATAGTGCCTGGAAGAGACTGGTCTCTCAAATGTAGGTCATTGGCTTGCTAGCATAGGTAAAAGCTTATTATTCAAAATTCTGATGCCAATTGGTATTATAGGTCTTATTATACTTTCCATTTTCTTATGCTGTAAATACCGCAAGCGCACCAAAAAGCACGAGGTAAATGCAAGAGGAGTGAAACGAAGTGTGGATGAGATTGAATTAGAGGAAGTGAATGATCAGATATACAAAAAGGTGAAGACTTCTCACCCTGCTAAAACTGAGAGAGAAAAGTTAGAACGGCTGCTGGAAGAAATAGAACTTTATAAAGTATGAAAGAAAGTTGGCATCTGGTTCCATTATAATTTGTGATGATAGTAAATATCATCAAAGAGGGGATTGATGAAGCAAAGCTTCGCATATTTTACGGCTTGCCGAAGTCAAGAACCTCATTTATGTGTAATAAGGTAACAAAACGTATGTTTTACTAACATTTATTTTGTTTAGGCAAAATTCCCGAAGCTTGCCTATGTGTATTTCTAATGAATTTAATCCGTGTCCTCTAATATGGCCGCCGCATGTATTTTAGTTACTGCGCATGCGTCAGCCACACTCACGTGTCCTGACGCGTCTGCAGAAGTGGAGGGAAAGTTATGCGCATGCGTAATTCATAGCTGTGCTTATCATGTGGTACTGCTCGTGCCACTGCTCTTGTGCCCGTATCAATGTAGCTAATATTTAGATGCAATAAGTTTATTTCTTGATGATGAGTTAAAAGTACAAACCCTGTGATGTGTTTTCATAATGACATTATTATGTATTAATTTGTTTTCGCTTACTTTTCATGTACCGCGGGAAATGGGGGTCTGAGTGAGAGGAGAGCCATATTGGAGGTCCCTTCTGCGCCTGTGCGACATTCGGTAGCACGAGGGACCTTGACAGATGGAACACCGCCAGTTGGCAGTGATGGGCAAGATGCTCCTGAGAAAGTCACCTCTGCCCTGCGAGAACAGCGAATGTGGCTTATTATATGATACAATGTAAATGTATTGCTGCTTGTCGTGTAGTCTCTCATGGGAACCCCTAGCTCAATAGGCGGTACCAGAAAATGTTAATGTGGCATACAAATAGACTGTTTTGATTGGTGTGTTACCCAAATCCTACCTTAGGACCAATCCAAATTGAGGGATTTTGACACTTTGCAACATTGGGGGGTGGTACACTGTCCCCAAACTGTATATCTACCCTGGGTTCACCTAGTGAACCGTCCGACTTGTCTGGTTTAGCTGACCTGTCACTGACCCAACGCACTCAATAGGTGACTGAAGATACAGAGCGCTGCGAAGCACTCTGTCCGAATTTGACCATAGACTGAGGTTCTACTGAACCTTAAAGTGCTGGCGAAGCACTTTGCTGGGAGTTCGCTGACCCAATCGGGGTCTTGATCGATAGCTGCAGAGCGGGTGGAGCGCAGGCGTTGCTTCCGAACTGTGGGTTCCGGTCCTGTCCTGAAGAGGGTCCTGTCCTGAGGGTTTGCTGTCCTATCCTGAGGGTCCTGTCCTGATTCCTATTCCGAGGGTATCCTGTCCTATCCTGGGTGTCCATTCTGCACCTGCTTTCCTTTGAGGGGTATCCTTCCTTGAGGGTTTCCTGTCCTTAACTGACCCGTGGCCAGGGTTTGGTTTCCACACCTTTCTAGGTAAATATTGCTCTGAAAATTCTTAAATTCTTGCACCTTCTGAATTTCTAACTTTGGCTTTAATAAAGTTCAACATTGCACATGTGATACTTTCCATGCCTTTCTGCAACTATTGAAAGTCATTTATATTTTTCCATAAGTTTATTCCTATGTCTTCTCATTTGTTAGAAATTATATTTTGCATAGCAGTGTGTCATTTCCTGATATGGTCTAGAAATTCGTTGCCTAGATTGTTCAAAGGCCCCTTCACCTTAAGTGAAGCGTGTTATTCATTATAAGCTCTCCTATAGTCACCCACACTTAGGGTATCCCTGTTTAGATAATACTGACTTGCATAGTATCTTTTCTCGTTACATTTATTAGTACCTTGATGATTACTCTGTCATTATTTCTTTATGCATATATAATTTACGTTATCTTGGTTATTGATTGCCTTGTTTTATTGTACCTCATGCAAGAAAATAATGAACTTTAGATAAACATTTTAAAACTTCCAGTTGTCCGTGGTCATTTAAACAGTATTTGAATGTTATTGGTTGGATTTGTATTTTGCTGCCTTTCCTTTACAGCTAGCTCCCTGATTCATTGTGGTCATTAGGCACCCGCATCGGTGGATGGTAAGTCGGGTGCACCGAAAATTGGTAGCAGGGAACACACACACACCAACTTGGTAGAGCTCGTGAAGTCACCTGATCGATGTATATGGTGATTTGAAAAGTATATGGGCCCTGAAGCCGGAAACGGCGAAACTATTGGTCGGGTGGCCTCGCGCGCTCTATCAATATCACTTATGTTGCAGATATGTGGCCGGGGATGCTGAAATGCGGACGGATAATTCTGTTAAAGATGCTAAGCATCTTATGTGGGGGCACCTGAACTGAAAATATTTTCTCAGTAATGTTACCACAAAGTGGAAGAGTCAAGACAAGACAGGGCGAAAGTTATTTACTGGAGAGCAGCCAGTAATCCCTGTGACAAGGAGGGTGGGAGAGCTTATGAATCCGCAATGGGTAGATCCATAATTAAAGCAAGAATGCCATCTGCATAAGAGGCTAGCTTAGGTGTATCTAGATGCTCAGCTAAATCAGTTAAGACTAATTCCAATAGCCTGACTAAAGGGCACTTGGCCTCAAAGACCTCGAAAGAACATGTAAGGTAACCTTCCGCTGGATCTCAAGGCTACCTGACTCAGTAATCTCAGCAACAGAACAGTCCAAGTAGCTCACTACTCACTATGACGGATACTGTCAGTTTCAATGTATAAAATGTACATACCTGTGCCTCTACATACAAAATTGTTGGGCTTAGACAAATCGAGAGCTAGTCTAGGAGTTTACACTGGTTTATACGGCAACGCACTCTACGCAGGAATCCCAGCCAAACACATACGACGACTACAACACAGCCAAAATGCCTCCGCCCGACTGATCGTCAATGTCCCCCGCCACAGCCACATCACCCCCCACCTGAGAGACCTACACTGGCTCCCCGTTGACAAGAGGATCACCTTCAAGCTCCTCACCCACGCACACAAAGCACTCCACAACGCCGGACCAGCCTACCTGAACAGCAGACTCAGCTTCCACACCCCCACCCGCCAGCTCCACTCTGCCAGCCTCGCCCTCGCCGCTGTCCCCCACATCCAACGAACGACCTCCGGTGGCAGATCCTTCTCCTACCTCGCCACCAAGACCTAATACACCCTCCCTATCCACATACGGCATACCCAAGACCTACTCGCCTTCAGAAGACTCCTCAAGACCTGGCTCTTCGAGCAGTAGCAGCACCCTCCCTTCCCTCCGCGCCTTGGGACCCTCACGGGTAAGTAGCGCGCTTTACAAGTACTCTGATTGATTGATTGATTGATTGATTTATTCCTAACTAAATGGCACAGTGAGCCTGAGACAATGCACTCTCAACCCTCAGTTCTCATACAACAGGCTTGTGCCACGCACATACATGCCGTTGTTTCGATTTTGTGGCTCAGATTCTTCAAGGTGCCTGTGCTGGTCTTGTTTTTACCGCACATTAAATAGTGAAAGATTGTTAGTGCACAAGCTCTTTTAGTCGAATCCTCCCCACTTCTGATGGTATGGAGAGCAAAATAAAGTGGGGAGGCCTCATCGGTGTCCCCCAACAACTGCCATAGCGGCAATTATGGTTTGCAACACCAAAAGAGGGTAAATCACCTGGGGCTGGGTGGGGGTTGGCCGCGGACCCTCTCCAGAGGTGACCCTGTCAGCATGTCTGTGGCCTAAAGAGAGTGCTTGAAAATTAGTAGAGAAAAGAGAGTTTATACACAGCAGGTGAGGTCAGGAGATACTCCAAGGACCAACACCATGCAAGAACTCTAGCGCATCCTGGAGTCGGGTCTGTGAAGGTCGAGGCAGTGGCAGAGTCCTCCACAGCTGACTCAGGATTTTGGGATTTTTAATATTGGGCTACACCTGTGAAGGAGAGGGAGTGGCATTCTTTGGCGCACAGGTGGTCCTGCGTCCTCTATGCTGGCCATGAACATGTCCTGGCCCTGAGGTGAATGGTATAGCTGAGGTGCTAGTTGTGCTTGAACTGAGGTGGAGCAAGGAGTAAGGCCCAGGCAAGGAGAGGAGGCATCAAGAGAAACTGTAGTAGCCAGAGATCGAAGGTACAAAGCAGAGCCTAGCACGCCACGAGGAAGCAACAGGCCCAGACAAACCACTGAATGAGAATTAAGTAAGAGCACACAACGTGACTGCCTAAGGGAGACAAGAACAACCTCCTACACCCGGATCCTTGAAACACCATGAATGAGCCTCATGCACGACACCAAGAGAATATACAGAAAGGAGCCAACGAGGTGCATCTGCTACACAAATGATTAACACTGAATCTCACCCTCCCAGCCCTCACCTGGGACACAGTGCAGTGGGAGAATCAATTAACCCAGAAACAGGGAAATCAAACACCTGCTAGCTGCCTGTTCAGGGGCATACAGTGAGGGCAACAACTAGACTTGATGAAGGGAGACCCAAGGGCACCAGATCCCTGGAAACAGTGCACATCATGCCAGCAGATATGGTTAGACCAGGGTGAGTGAGAATAGTGGGTAGGTAGATCAACATAGCACGAACACGAGTGTAGAAGTGGGGCAAGAAAAGGCTGGAAACACACTACAGCAAAACTGCCTGGAGAAGTACTCCTTCCGGTGGATCAGGCTATAGAACAACACATCACAAGTACTCCTTGGTGTCTGACATCCATGATCAATACAGTCCATGAACATAAAAGTAAACCTTCTTACAGCGGACCTCCATAAAATTAACAGCAGAAGTGGACCACAATGAACATACCATGACGCATGATGTGGGAGGACCCTGAAGGGAATTCTTTCCCATCTAAACAAGATTTTAAAGCCCTATATAGGGACATGGTTAATCAAAAGTCTCTGTCCTTGGTCTCTGGTGCATCCCTTACCGGCCTCTCCCTGGATATTAAAAGTGAATACAGGTTGGGATATTATCACGCGTCCCGGAGACAGAAAACTATTTCATCAATTTAGAGTGGGCACTCTTTCACTAAAAACATTTATGAAAAAGTGGGGGGAAGACTCAGACACAAAATGTCATACTTGTGTAACCCAGGAGGAGACTATAGCACTTGTCATCTTTGTGTGCCCTGCATATAAGGGCCGTCGACATAAGTGGCTTAAACCGGTCTGTAAAATGATCGGAACAGGATCTTGCCATATGACTCTGTGTATCCTAAAAACAGATACCACTGAAGTCATAGTTATCGCTATGGCTGAATTCTTGTGCTGGACTTGGGCACTTAGAAGGAATAATTTGCAAGGCACTATATAACCTGCTGTATTGTGTAACAGTATTCTCTAATTTACTTATGAGCTGAAATATTAAAAAAAAAAAATTTTTTTTTTGAAGAACCCAACTATGCCTCCCCTTCAGAATGAATATAAAATGCTTCTTATCATGATTTTTTATATATTTTTACGATATAATTGTTGTTTTAATATCACTGACATCTTCTTATTTAATCTCTAATGGAATTCTAATATGTTATTCTTTTTAACAACATTTTTATGCCATTGTGTGTTTTTATATACTTACTGTATTGTTTAAACGTGTCTTTAAAGATTGAATAAGACCGAATAAAGACGGAAATTGAAATTGAAATACCATGACGCACTCTCGGAAAGAGCAGAGGGCCTGTGTGTGGACCTAGTTGTTAAGGGACTGATTATCAAAGTCCTTCAGCCAATCGATGTGTACAAATTAATTTTCTGTTGAAAGAGCTGCATACTCTAAGCAGCAAGGAGACAAGGCCCAAATGCATTTGAGATTCCATAATTCTGATTTTCCCAGGCTTCACTGTGGCAGCAGAAAATAAGAGGTGAAGCTTTGACACAGCCAAGTAAACCCATTTGGGAGCAAGACATTAAATCCATAATGGCAAAAAAGATGACTCAGGCAGGGCAAGACCAGAACAAGCAAGGCAAACTGAGATAAGATCAATTGCAACAGAATCCAAGACAACATTGAAGGAATCCAGGGGCATACAACTGCAGGAAACAGTGGAACTAAGGTCCACAACAAAGAACATGCTGATGACTAAAGGGGGTTTGACTGTGAGGTTGTGAAGTTTGAGGAGACACACAATACAAGCTGTCAAAATGCACAAGACAGGCTTGGCAGATATATCATAGACAATCACATAGTTGAAGCAAAATGAAGTAACTGATGTAGTTGGTTACCTAATGGCTGCATGTCATAAGCAATTCTTGATGGGGGAAGAGCGAGAAGCCATTTCTGGACTTAGCAGTCATGGAACCTGATGAGTTGGATTCTGACCTGATTTAGCACCTGTAGATTTTTTGCTTCAGTACCACTCGGTTTTTGGATTGCTGCTTTGAGTGAGTCTCAATCACTGTAAGTGCTAATGTAAAATGGACTTGAGTGGTAACCACACATGCCCACCATTGAAAATAAGTCAGCTACTATACTGCTGGGGAAAGAGGATATGCGCTGGTTATACGTGGTCATGTACAGCTGTGTGCAGGGTGAGCAAGTGGGATTAATTTCAATCTGGACAGTTCTCGGTGCACAGGTATTTAGTCATATATATCACTAATAATTAAAATAATAATAACAATAATACATTTATTACGGGCTGAGTAAGTCTTTTAAATTAACAGGGCATTCAAAAAGA
Source organism: Lissotriton helveticus (assembly GCF_964261635.1). Taxonomy (NCBI): domain Eukaryota; kingdom Metazoa; phylum Chordata; class Amphibia; order Caudata; family Salamandridae; genus Lissotriton; species Lissotriton helveticus. The sequence continues at coordinate 1,154,963,323 of NC_136070.1, forward strand.
AATATCCCCATTTCTATTTGACTATAGTGTGAGTCTGTACCTCAGAGTGTAGGTGAAAGCTGCACTAAAGTACCAGCTACGCATTGATGAACTTAGAGAAGTGTTAACAGTCTCTTTCTATTGTTAGACAAAAATCCTGAAGATATACGTAGTATTATATTAGTTATACTGCACTTCAAGTACTTTAGTTGTGGCAGTGTTTCCTTCAGTTAGTCCCTAATGAGATACATGCTTTGAACCAGCCTGCTGGACCAAGTTACTGTGCTTGCCATCAGGTAGATCAAATCCTCCCCAATATAATAGGTCCATTCGGAGAGGTTTAAGCCTATTCTTGGGACAGTGGGAGAGTAGGGAATAAATGCACATGGGCTCATTATCATCCACTCATTGACAAAACAGAGAATGTGTTTCCCAGAGAAACAATAGGGGACTTCTATCTCCATTATCTCCAGGGAGTCCGTCTCAAATTTGGTGGGAAGGAACCCGTTTCAGAATGGCATTTAGAGGAGGCCTTAAGGATTCCACAGAGCTGTGTCCACTGACTCTTGAATTCACCCTCTTGAAAAGTTCCAGATACTGTGTAGGAGAGATGGGACTGGGCAGGGCTGAGGATGTTTTTTCTTTGGATTGGACAAAGCTGCCCCCTTTCAGGAACTTTTCATCCCGCTTATAAACCCATGCACAAGGGAACACATCTGAGAAGCACTGCAACCCTCAGAAGACAAGGACAGATGGAGACCTTGTGGAAGAACCCCAAGTACAGAGTTGTGGGAATGCTATTGACTTGTATTGATTAAGATCCCGTGCCTTTAGGCCCATGGCACTGGCTTCCTATTCCTTCTGGGGACAATAGAATGTTGATGTACTCGGGACCCTGGAGGTAAGAGTTCAGTGGAATGTCTGTTGACCAACCCTGACTGGACGTGCCCTTAGAGAGGTGCCCAAGATTGTTGCTAGACATACAGGTGCACTGCAAGTGGCTAGGAGTACATGGGTCCCTGGGAGTGCAGACAGCCATGGGTGCTGCTGCTGGAAACCCTAGGTCAAGAGGATAACTGAGGAGTTGGGGCAGAAAGGCAGGCCCCTAAGCTCTCCCTCATGGGAGTACAGTCCAAAAAGCTCCATTTATTTTAGAGGCCGGGAAGATCAAAATAAAAAGTAGTGGCTGAAGGGTGCGCAGTCAAAATATCGATTTATTTATATTGACCTACACTAATATCGATTTTTTAATATCGTAGGGACAGAATATCAATGTCAAGAATATCGGTGACCAGAATATCGACCTTAAGGTAAGTAATATCGTTTTTTTATATCGAAGTAAGCAATATAGAAGTAAGTAATATCGTTAGCAAAAATATTGTTGTTAATAATATCGATATTCATATTAGTGTTATGTATTTTAGTATGTATTTTATATGTATGTTTAAAAAAATGTGTAATGTATTTTTATTATTTTTAAATATATGTATTAAATGTTAAAAAATTAGTATTATTTTTTATGTAAATTTTGCGTTTTAGTATCAGAGCAGGTTGTGGGTTTATAGGGGAATAGGGTGGGGAGTAATTTAATTATAATTAATTAATTAATATGCGTTTATTTATTGTTATTGATTATTAATTTATTGGTAATTAATTATTAATTGGTAAATAGTGTTTATCAATTGATTTAAGTTATAATTATATTAATTACAATTAATGAATTAATATGTTTGTATTTATTGTTATTGATTATTAATCTATTGATGATGAATTACTAATTGGCAATTAATTTGTATTAATTGATTAGTTTATCAATATATTAATTATAATTAATGTAGTAAAAAATGTTATTTATTGTTATTGTTAATTAATTTATTGTAAATGTATTAATAATTGGTGATTACTTTTTATTAATTGATTAATTGGTAACATTAATTGTGTTATTTTTTTGTGCAGCAGGTTGTCGGCTTATAGGGGAATAGGGTGGGAAGTAATTTATTATAATTAAGTAATTATTTATTTTTCTTAATTGGTATTGATTATAAATTTTTTGTTAGTTAATTTTCATTGGTAATTAATTTTTATTAATTGATTAATTGATAATTAAATTGACTGTATTCTTTTTTATGTGTAGCCCGTTTTGTGTTTATGGGTGAATAGGGTGGGGTGTAATTTAATGTTATTTAGGTAAATATTAATTTAATTATATTGGTATTTATTATAAATTTTTTGTTAATTATTTATTAATATGTTATTTATTTTACTAAAATTATTTAATTAATAAGTATGTTGATTTAACCCCTAGGCTATCCTACATTATCCACATTGTTACACTCACTGGAGTTGGAATAGTAATTTTAACCCCTACGCTATCCAATACTTTCCCTACTGTTGCACTCACTGGAGTGGGAATAGTAATTTTAACCCTTACGCTATCCAACACTTTCCCTACTGTTGCACTCACTGGAGTTGGAATAGTCATTTTAACCCCCACGCTATCCAATACTTTCCCTACTGTTGCACTCACTGGAGTGGGGATAGTAATTTTAAGCCTTACGCTATCCAACACTTTCCCTACTGTTGCACTCACTGGAGTTGGACTAGTAATTTTTACCCCTACGCTATCCAACACTTTCCCTACTGTTGCACTCACTGGAGTGGGAATAGTAATTTTTATTCCTCGCTATCCAACACTTTCCCTACTGTTGCACTCCCTGGAGTGGGAATAGTAATTTTTACCCCTATGCTATCCAACTCTTTCCCTACTGTTGCACTCCCTGAAGTGGGAATAGTAATTTTAACCCCTCTGCTATCCAACACTTTCCCTACTGTTGCACTCACTGGAGTGGGAATAGTAATTTTTACCCCTATGCTATCCAACACTTTCCCTACTGTTCCACTGTTTTGAGTTGGAATAGTAAATTTTATCCTTACGCTATCCAACACTTTCCCTACTGCTGCACTGTTTGAAGTTGGAATAGTCATTTTATTCCCTCCGCTATCTAATATTTTTTGTGTTATTTTAGTTAATGTAGTATATAATTAATGTTAAAAATATTAAAAATAATGTTATTTTTTTAATTTGTTATATATATATTTTTTATATTATTGTTGTATGTGTATAGATGTATTTATAATTGATAAGATTTTTTTTAATGTATACGTTATAAAATAATTAGTAAAAATATTAATAAGTATATATATATACATATATATTATTATTATATGTATATGTTTAATGTATTTTTATATTATATATATATATATATATATATTACTTATGTTTATTTAAATTATATGTATTATTTATTTAACTTTTTTTTTTTACTGAAATAAAAAATTATATTTCTAACAACGATATTTTTGACATCGATTTTTTTCCCTGATATTTTTGTACTTACCATAATGTAGATAGGATGTTGATTTTCTTGACTTCGATATTCTTGCTTTGATATTTCTGTAGGTCGATATTCTGACTTTCGATATTCAGTCAGTGATTTGGCTGAAGTGTGGCACCAGTAGCTAATAAATGGCCTAACCGAGACAGCCAGCGAATTGCAGTCCTACCTGCGAAATTGCCGGCTACATGATGGATTCCCAAGGCCACTGGGCCAAGAAAATGTCAAACATGTTAACAGGTTCTCCAGCAATCTCCCCAGGGAGCACGTGAGCATGTGGGTCTCAACAGGGTACCAACTATTTATTTATTTATTTATTTATTTAGAAGTTTTCTATAGCGCTAACAAGACCCGAAGGTAGCAGAGCGCTTTACAGTAACAGGTGTGACAGGGTGAACAAGGAGTGTATGGCATCCTGTACAGAGACCTCTAAAACTCCCAGAGAGGGCCAGTGTCCAAGGAAAAACAAGTACACATAGACCTGTCGAGCTTCCTAAGATGGTCTGTGAGGCGAGGTCTTCTCCAGGTCAATACATTCACATTGCTCTCTCCTGCACAGAATCAGCAGCGCAAAAAGGCCCAGTTTCCCCTGCCACACTTCGGAGTTTGCTTGTGGAAGAAAGGTGATTGGAGCTGGCTCCTGATCAAGCACACAAGAGGTGTGCCGGATGGCGGTAGGGCTCCCAACTGCAAGTGCTGTAGGTTCCACGCTTAGGTCCATGCCACCCAAGAAAGGAAACAAATAAGCCACACAAAAGCACTGTTACAAAACAAAATAAAAACAGTTAAAGGCGTGGCCTATGGTCACATCAAAGGCAGCACCAAGATCCCCTAGAGTGCATCAAAATCTCCTGCCGTGGGAATCAAGAATTTGCATGTACTGCTGGGGGTATCCTTGAAGGATCAGGGACACCCTTCAAAATGTCTGCAGAATATTGGGGCCTGCCAGAGTGCAATAGACCCCATACAGAAGCCTTTTTTCAAACGTGAAGCATGTCCCATTCGCCGTATTACAAGTGCAATGGGATAAAATGTACTTGTAATACTGTGGATATGATATCTGCCATGTTTGCGAGGGAGTAGCCCCTCAATTGAACTCTAAATCAGGCCCTTAGTATCCCAGATAGATGAATTTATGTCAGTTTTCAGGCAAAACAACACAAACATTATTGACTGTAACAGTGGATAATTGCAAATATTGTTCAACATTAATGAAAGGTGGTACCATCACATATGGTTTTCATTATTGACTGCATTGTGTATTGTGATTCTATTTTGCCTTAACTAGTTTGGTGAGACTCTGGAAGAGCCAGAAGCTTGACTATTGATAAAGTTTGTATGTCGGAACAACGATAGGCTAAACAACGAAAGCCTTTAAAACAAAGGTTTTACAACGATAAAGTTTCAACAAACCCTACCTTTAAAACAAGAAGTTTTACCACAGTAATGCCTTTACTACGGAGGCCTATACTACGAAAATTTAGGTATTTTGGAGGTAAGGATAAACTCTTTTTTATTACACATATTTATATAAGCATAATGGGTTCATACTTGTCTGTAAAATACTTACATTTTCATGGTAAACACATGCATGGCAAAAATATTATAGGTAAGTATTAACCCTAGACATATCTCTCTCCCTATCTATCTATCTATCTATCTATCTATCTATCTATCTATATCTATCTATCTATATCTATATCTATATCTATATCTATATCTATATATATATATATATATATATATATATATATATATATATATATATATATATATATTCACTGAAAAAACCATAGGTTATAGACCATATATAGTTAGGAATTAGCATTTACAAAACCTTGAAAATTCACTGAAAAAACCATAGGTTATAGACCATATATGTAGTTAGGAATTAGCATTTACAAAACCTTATTTTACTCACACAAAACCACTGAAATTCGCATATATAGTTAGTTGCACTAACTATATATCGCGCACCCGCAATCCACTGCTGATCATGTCACATATTACATCATTCATGACATGGTCAGTGACATCACTGATGACATCACTGATGACATCTCAAATGACATCACTGATGACATCTCAAATGACATCACTGATGACATCAATGATGACATCTCAAATGACATCACTGATGACATCACTGATATAACCTTAGATACACTCAGTGTAAACAGACACTCACAGACTGTCACTCATCCATGGAGTTACTCACACACCTAGTCAGTCATGCAGAGAATCAATCACACCTCCATTTCCTCAACTATACAGTTATACACACCTTACTTATTCAAACATATACTAAGACATATTTACTCTCTTATACAATCCCTGATACAAGTTCACAATGATCCATACAGCCACTCACACATTCACTGGCTCTTATGCACAGTTATTTATATATGCCAACTCTCACATGTACTGTGTTTTACATATGTACTTACTTTGACATGTAGCGCTGAGATATCCATTCACTCACCAATACACTCATGCACACAGTCAACCGCCCATACAGCTGTTTCCACATGCACTTTTGAACCCATACATCTAGTGAATCAACTGCTCACACATCTATGCACAGAGTCATACACCTCCCAGCCACCCACACACACACTCAGTCTCCCATACAAATACTTGGGCAACCAATCAATAACCCATATACTTACTCATATAGCTACTGATCAACACATGCAGCAGTTTACAGAACAACAGACATAATGATGCACAAATTAAGACAGTTTAGTCACTAACCCATGCACTCAGTGAGACACATTTAATCACTCACTCATACAGTCAGTCATGCACCTACTAAATCCTTCATCCAGACACTTATACATCCACTCATTCTTCAATATGTAAGACATATTTTAACTTTACAGAAACATACAGTCACTGGATGTTGTCATCAGTGATGTCATCAGTGATGTCATTTGAGATGTCATCAGTGATGTCATCAGTGATGTCATTGACCATGTCATGAATGATGTAATATGTGACATGATCAGCAGTGGATTGCGGGTGCGCGATATATAGTTAGTGCAACTAACTATATATGCGAATTTCAGTGGTTTTGTGTGAGTAAAATAAGGTTTTGAAATGCTAATTCCTAACTATATATGGTCTATAACCTATGGTTTTTTCAGTGAATTTTCAAGGTTTTGTAAATGCTAATTCCTAACTATATATGGTCTATAACCTATGGTTTTTTCAGTGAATTTCAATGGTTTTTTAATAGCAAATATCAAAAGCTGTAAAATGTATTCTTCTTTTAAAGGAAAAATATATTTTATATGTATTTAATATAATTTTTTTATGTATATAAATATTTTGAGGGAACGAATTTATCAACTATCATGCTGAAGAAGAGTGTGGGGAAAAACCCCAAAGAGGAGGACTAAGAGGAAAGAACAATCAGTTCAAAAATACAATTGCTTTAAAGCATGAAGTGCTTTTCCACACTTTTACATTTAAATAACCCATATTAGAACATACAAAATATCTACAGAGGAGACGGTATACGTTGAATTTTAGACTCTTCATTGGTACCTACATGTTGGTACTTACATCACCCACACAACACAACAGCTCTATTCAGAGCTACCCTACCTCAAAGCACTCTAAAATATTATTTTAATATTTCCCTTGGTTTTCCCCTTGTTACGCTTTCCGGAACGCTACCCGGTGCGCTGACCGGGCGCTAACCATGCGAACATTTTTACATATATGGGCCTCCTCAGCCACCCTCAGAAAACCTAGGGGGTCAGGATATGTCTCCCGTGCCCCCTTATACCCATTCCCAACATTGTTTATCCTCCATCTTGTGACTAAATTCGTCCGAAACACAAGATGGCGGACTCCCGTTACGCTACCGGTGAGCTACCCGGTTCGCGTACCGGGTAGCGCTTCCACCGCGAAAAATCGAAAAAATATTTATTTTCTTTTTTTGCCCCGCGGGGCCCTTTAATAGCCCCCACATCAATCCTAGGGGGTCAGGAGGGGTCTACCTTGCCCCCTTTCATTCATTTCCCCCTTCGTTTATTTCCACCTCTTGTCTCTCGATCCTACTGAGAGACAAGATGGCGGCCGCTCCGGACTGTTTAGAATGTTGACAGTCACTGGAGAGCCAATCCGCTTCTCCTCGCGAAGTTCCGTTACGCGTCTGGTACGCGAACCGGGGCGCTAACCGGGACGCTGTCACAGATATGTATATTTTTTTGAACGTTAATTTCTCAAAATCCACTGGAGCACATATCTTGAGACCTAGCAAAGGCACATCGGGCAAACAGTCTCTACAATTATGCCAAGTTTCATAGAAATCCATTCAGCCGTTCGAGCTAAAAGTGAGTCCAACCGCCCTATGGAAAACTCAATGTTAAAAACACGTTTTGGGACCCCCCTTTTTTCTCGGCCCCCGCTTGACGAAACCCCCCCAAACTTTCAGGGGACGCTAAGAAACAAAATGTGTCAATTTCCTGAAAATGTCAGCCAATTCCGTCCATCAACGCCAAAGGTATTCAACATAGAATTTTCAGAAATCCCTATTCAAAAAAATCCTAACTATAAATACCCACTGGCGACTGCCAGTAGGTAATATATATATATATATATATATATATATATATATAACATTTCTATGGCAAAATGAAACCCCTTATTTTGTTCCTTTTCAAATTAAATGTATTAAGTGTTACCACTTTATTCCAATCAAGATGACTTCAGGTGTGCCATACTTTTGTCATAAGTAAGACTGTTAGCGTTCTAGTTGTTCTTTAGAACACTCTGGGACATTCTGTTATTGGGCTATAGTTGGGCTACATCTGGCTGATATTTGGGCTACATTTGGGCTTTTTTGTCTCTGGTGGCCATCTTGGGAGACTGCATATCAGAATTTTTTTAATGAAATATAAGAGGATTTGAGAAGTCACTCAAAACGTGCCCTAATTTTTCTTTCTCCAGCACTAATCATAATTTCTATGGCAAAATGAACACCCTCATTTTGTTCCTGTGCAAAATAAATGTTTTAAGTGTTAACACTTTATTCCAATCAAGATGACTTCAGGTGTGCCATACTTTTGTCATAAGTAAGACTGTTAGCGCTCTAGTTGTTCTTTAGAACACTCTGGGACATTCTGTCACTGGGCTATAGTTGGGCTACATCTAGCTGATATTTGGGCTACATTTGTTTTTTTTTGTCTCTGGTGGCCATCTTTGGGCTACATTGGGCTTCATTGGGCTACATTGGGCTATAACATATATATAGCCCAATGTAGTCCAATATATATTTTTCAAAGTTAATTTTCGTAAAAACCACTGGAGCATATATCTTAAGACATAGCAAAGGCACATCGGGCTCCCAGTCCCTACAATTTTGCCAAGTTTTGTGGAAATCCATTCAGCCGTTCGAGCTAAAAGTGAGTCCAACCGCCCTATGGAAAACTCAATGTTAAAAACACGTTTTGGGACCCCCCTTTTTTCTCAGCCCCCGCTTGACGAAACCCCCCCAAAATTTCGGGGGACGCTCAGAAACAAAATGTGCCACTTTCCTGCAAATTTCAGCCAAATCCGTCCATCAACGCCAAAGTTATTCAACATAGAATTTTCAGAAATCCCTATTCAAAAAAATCCTAACTATATATACCTACTGGCGACCGCCAGTAGGTAATATATATATATATATATATATATATATATATATATCAAATCCACAAACATCGCCCTTTTGAGGAGCCTCAGTCAGAAAGTTGAAATGCCTTTTATTATGAGGGCAAAGCAGCGTGGCATTACAGCAGATGGAGTCCATTAGAGTAGTTTCTCCCAACGCGTTTCGAACATCTCTGTGCTCTTGTTCACGGGAAACAGGAAACTGGCATGGCAGTCACTTACGAAAACTTCCTTGATAAGTACACAACTAGCTCCGCCTCCCTCAGCGAATGCAGCAAAGCATCTTGGAGCTTGTGGTTTTCGTAGTCTTACTCCAGTGGGTGCCGCCAAATTCAGTGGAATAGTTCAGATTAAAACCCCAGTGGGTAAAGAAACCTCTTTTGTATGCCTTCGTGCATAAGTACAAGACACCTCAAAGTGGCCTTTCTGCTCCTTACACGCTCGCAGGTAGCGAGCGCTGGATCCGCCTAAAGTAAGCAGCGAGCATCCTCGCGACCGGAACAGCGCCATATATCAAATCCACAAACATCGCCCTTTTGAGGAGCCTCAGTCAGAAAGTTGAAATGCCTTTTATTATGAGGGCAAAGCAGCGTGGCATTACAGCAGATGGAGTCCATTAGAGTAGTTTCTCCCAACGCGTTTCGAACATCTCTGTGCTCTTGTTCACGGGAAACAGGAAACTGGCATGGCAGTCACTTACGAAAACTTCCTTGATAAGTACACAACTAGCTCCGCCTCCCTCAGCGAATGCAGCAGAGCATCTTGGAGCTTGTGGTTTTCGTAGTCTTACTCCAGTGGGTGCCGCCAAACTCAGTGGAATAGTTCAGATTAAAACCCCAGTGGGTAAAGAAACCTCTTTTGTATGCCTTCGTGCATAAGTACAAGACACCTCAAAGTGGCCTTTCTGCTCCTTACACGCTCGCAGGTAGCGAGCGCTGGATCCGCCTAAAGTAAGCAGCGAGCATCCTCGCGACCGGAACAGCCGCCATATATCAAATCCACAAACATCGCCCTTTTGAGGAGCCTCAGTCAGAAAGTTGAAATGCCTTTTATTATGAGGGCAAAGCAGCGTGGCATTACAGCAGATGGAGTCCATTAGAGTAGTTTCTCCCAACGCGTTTCGAACATCTCTGTGCTCTTGTTCATGGGAAACAGGAAACTGGCATGGCAGTCACTTACGAAAACTTCCTTGAGAAGTACACAACTAGCTCCGCCTCCCTCAGCGAATGCAGCAAAGCATCTTGGAGCTTGTGGTTTTCGTAGTCTTACTCCAGTGGGTGCCGCCAAACTCAGTGGAATAGTTCAGACTAAAACCCCAGTGGGTAAAGAAACCTCTTTTGTATGCCTTCGTGCATAAGTACAAGACACCTCAAAGTGGCCTTTCTGCTCCTTACACGCTCGCAGGTAGCGAGCGCTGGATCCGCCTAAAGTAAGGGCGATGTTTGTGGATTTGATATATATATATATATATAAAAACACACAGGTTGCCCTACTGAGGAAGTCGCTCCTGAAGGGGTAATGCACACAATCACCGGCAGCAGAACCAACACGGCAGCCTCCCAAGGCTCGTAGTGTGACTGCCAAACGCGTTTCAAGCAAATGCTGCCCTTGTTCACTGGCTCTCTGGAAACAAACGAGGTAGGCGGTTTGAGGCGGAAAGCATACTTTATTCGAATTCATAGTCCCGCCCACATGGCCGTCAGCAAAGCAAGGCATACTGGTCTATGTAGTATTGCCCCATAATTGCTTAGACAAAGTTCCATCCAAAACCCGGTTGGGTACTGCTAACCAATTTGAAAAGTTCACTTTCAATGTCAACCCCAGTGGGCAAGAGCAATCAAGGGGCCCCTGGTGGTCCTGCTAATGAGAACCCGGTAATCAGGCCCCCTTCACTCCTGGTGGTGCTCGAGGTTTCAAGCATCCTGGATCCACAAAGCAGTGGCGGGACCTCCTCGTGGCTAGGCTTGCCGATATACAAAAAAACACACAGGTTGCCCTACTGAGGAAGTCGCTCCTGAAGGGGTAATGCACACAATCACCGGCAGCAGAACCAACATGGCAGCCTCCCAAGGCTCGTAGTGTGACTGCCAAACGTGTTTCAAGCAAATGCTGCCCTTGTTCACTGGCTCTCTTCAAACAAACGAAGTCAGCGGTTTGAGGCGGAAAGCATACTTTATTCGAATTCATAGTCCCGCCCACATGGGCGTCAGCAAAGCAAGACATGCTGGTCTTTGTAGTATTGCCCCATAATTGCTTAGACAAAGTTCCATCCAAAACCCGGTTGAGTACCGCTAACCAATTTGAAAAGTTCACTTTCAATGTCAACCCCAGTGGGCACGAGCAATCAAGAGGCCCCTGGTGGTCCTGCCAATGAGAACCCGGTAATCAGGCCCCCTTCACTCCTGGTGGTGCTCGAGGTTTCAAGCGTCCTGGATCCACAAAGCAGTGGCTGTACTGCTGAAAGGACTGCTACTCTGTTGGACTGCTGCTCTGAAGGAACTGCTGCCCTGCTGTACTGACCTGCTGCCTGCTGCCCTCTTGCATGGGGAGGGAGAACTGGACCTGCAACCTCATCTTGAACTCAGGACACCAAAGTGATTGCAAGGGCAAGTCTCCTGGCCACCTCATCTGAGACTCCCCAACATCCTGCACCAGTCCCTGGACCCAGTTGTAGTTAGTTCCTGACCCCCAAGTGTTGCCTCTCATGTCCTGGACCCTTGGTGTGGCTCAGTGATCTTAAATCAAGCTCTTGGGCTTTTCACAACCACAAACGAGCCCGTTTCCACCAAGACCTTGCCGCTCGCACCGTGATCCAGTGAGAAGTTTTGTCAGCTTGCCTCTTTGTGCCCCAGCATCAATTCCGTGGGGACCGCCAGCATGTAGCTCCAGTAATGCCTGTCCACGATGCCGGACGGCTCTTCGCGCTACGCCAAAAGCCTCCTATGACGCTCTATATGCTTCTTAAGGTTTTCTTTAACACAAAAAGGACTCTTGGCATGGACTTGAGAAGGTAAACTTCAGCGGGCCTAACGTGGTGACTGTATCCGACCTGCACCCTTGTGGGTGGCCTGAAAGTGTGACTTTGATCAGATCCAACGCAACCAGATGTTCTGAGTTGGCGCTTTGTGCATTTTGGGGAAATTTTCACTAAATTCTTTAATAATTTAAAACTGGTGTGAGTTCCTTTTGTGGAGTGTTTTCACCTTGTTACTATTTGAAGTGTTGCCGAAAAATACTTTACACATTGCCTCGGAGTTAAACCTGACTGATCTGTGCCAGGCTACCAGGGGGTTGAACACAGGTTAATTTGGGGTTTCTTTGCGTCTTACCCTAACAACGATTGTGGTGGCTGCTAGACCAAGGCTCACACCCCAGTCAACAAGTAACCCAATTTCTGACATTGAGCGATGGGCACAAAGTGAGATGGGGAAGCAGAAAGTTTGCGTGCCTCTAGAATGATGGTGTGGAGAACCGTTGTTTGGGGTAACTTGGGTACGGTGTTAATATGTTAGCAAGTAGCAATGCGGACAACATAGTAGGAAAACACAGGCATGGGTTGCTTTGGGGTGGGGAGATTTGTGAAGTAAGTTACCTCACCTTGACATGGCACAATCTGTTACGTATTATACATGGAATGTCAATGAGCTAGGTAATACAATCAAGAACGTGATGGCACTGAGGATGTTATCAGACCTGAGGACTGATATAGGCTTTCTACTAGACACAGAGAGGGACACACTAAAGGCGATAGGTAAAATACTGACAGAATTTCCACAGGTGTTACTACTCATGGTAGGATACTTCAATTTGGTAATGGATGATGAAATGGACAAATCACATTCTATGGGGCCTATTAGGATGATGGGCGGACTTTGTCCGCCCGTCATCCTACCGGGGATTGAAGCCATCCGCCATAAGGGCGGGGGTCCCGTGGGGGGTTTTAGGGAGTGCCGGCCACAGTGGCGGGCACATCCTGCATTTTTTGTGGCGGGCGGTGCACTCAGCACCGCCCGCCACAATGCTAAAAATGCATCAATGCATTTGCATAGACAAAGCAGCAGGCACCGCGTGGTTCCTGCCCCTTTGTCTATGCAAATGCAGGGGGGTACCACAGGTACCCCCTGTGTGCACCCCCCACCTCTCCTTCACTCTGGGGGCCCGCAGGGGGCCCCAGAGTGAAGACCGCATGCCTTTCCCTGGCGGCATCGCCGCCGCGGAAAGGCACCTAAACAAGCACATCATAATATGGCTGGTGGTGTCTGATAGACACCGCCACCATATTAAACCTTTTCTGCCCCGGTCGCAAGGCGACCGGGCGGAAAAGCGGCGGATGGTCTTTCCGTCCGCCGCGGTCCCCCCGCCATCCTAATATGGCAGGGGGGAATGTAGGTGCGGATGGCGGGCGGATTGCCCCCGCCAGGCTGGCGGTGGCTACTGCCAGCCTGGCAGGCACAATCCGCCCGCCATCCTAATGGGCCCCCATGTGTTTATTACCTCTAAGACCCTTGACACTACATGGATTTATAAATGTCATTTGATTCAGGGAAATCTGAGGATATCTTAAAGAGGGGGAAAGGTGATTCTCCGTCTACTGAAGGAGAGATAATTCTTACTCAAGGACAGAATACTTCTTTGTGCTGTAAATTTACATCATGAGATTGCGAGACGGTAGATCCCTGGCAAGAGGTATATATGATCTTGCTCACTTGTGTGCTACTGCACACTATGATCTAAAACCACAGAGGGAACTAGTGCATTGATACATGGTGCCTCAGTAAAAAAGGAAGTGGTGGATGACTTGCTCCTGACGGCAAAGCATTACTTCACTGGAAAGAAAAGGTCGGTTTCAAAGGCAGGGATTCTCTGAAAAGCATTTAAAGCAGTGATACTTCTTTTGGCATTATCCTCCCTGTAGCGTCCATGTGAATGTACTTCAATAGCACTGCACTGAAGGTGAAAACTAGCAGCAGACCCACGCACATCCATTATTCCACATTTACTTTGCTGGCAGGATCTATATCTTTATCTGATGTTAGGAGGAAAGCTGTAAATTTAAAGACTTCAATCGGTGGCTGAGCCATTTTGTGGATCCATAAACAATCCTCCTGAGGCCTTTCGTTAAAGCGATGGCTTTTCTAATCCTACCACATCACAGAGAAGTATATTTGAATTGTTATGCGTACTAGGGACAGAACTGAGAGAGCAATCACCACCCAGAAAAAAAAATAATATCAACCAGAAACATTCATCTATTTGTCAGTTTTAGTAAAAATTATCTTCAAAAAGGACTGGCAGAGATTTTCACACGCAAGGTAGATTGTTTGACTTCCACTAATGCTCACTAAAGTCAGGGGCGGCTCTAGGCTCATGGCGGCCCTGGGCAGGGAGCGTAGGTAGGGGGCCCCGGAAGAGGGGGTCCGGGTGGGGCGGAGCGCCGAGGCCAGTGAAGAGGGGGGGTCAGGGTGTTTGGAAGTGGAACAGAGCTGGAGGCCGCCAAATCGCTGCCAGGGGCCGCCACGCAAACATGTATCCATCCTCAGAGGATTATTATATTAAGGATATATATTGGCGTGGTGGCCCCTGGGGTTTGGTGGCCTTGTGCAGGTGCACAGCTTGCACATGCCTAAGGCCGCCCCTGCTAAAGTTCAGCCTTAATTAAGCCTAACAAGTTGAACATTAAATCAGCTTTAACTCCTAGTCAACCAACATAGGTACACTTACAATAAATCTTCATACGTCCACCTGAAAAACCGTCTATCAAAGTCCTTTAGCAGGACACAAAAAAAGACTGGCCATTTTTACATGAGACTTTAGCTTCAAAACATGGTTTTAATGCAATGGCTAACACTTTTTAAAATGGAAAGTATAAACCTCAGATAAGAGAGATGGTAAATCACCCCTCATTAAATTAGACGAAATGGCACATCTCATGCTACAGAACTTGACTTGTATGTAACGGAATAATAAAATACAGCACCCAAACAATGTGTGTTGTCTTGCATTTTTATTCGAAAAACCAAAAAAATAGATGAATGACGAATCTGATTTTTCTTAATTAGACTGTTTCTAGCTGCAGTATTGACTTAGAAAAATCCATACTACTGCATTTTAAGAGCATGAATGTGATATTAAAAAGTTTAATCCTTCATGCAACACGAAAGGAGGCTTAAAAGACAAGCCATGATACCATTAATCCGATTAAAAGGACGACTAGAGACACAGGTTCAGGAGCCTCCATTAGCAGAACAGTCTAAGGCCAGCAGGTCTAATATGGCGGGTCCTTTATGCACTCACACGAATGAGAATCAACACATAGCAGAAACAAGGATGCTGATCTTTTTTCCATAAGGCATATTTGTGTAAGCCTGCTCGGATACTGCTAAAGGTTTATATTTTCATCCTAACAATCATTACCCAACTATGGCCCATAGGCCACAGACACAGAATAGGACAAACCCTTTCATACATTAGACGTTAAATCCTACTATTGCGAACCAAAACATGGCACCTTCCCTATTTCTTTCCCATAGGATGACCTAGATGTTAGATATAGATTGTCCCCTACAAATCATATGTCTATTGAAGACAGCATTTGTTCAAGAAGCAGTTTTGCTCAGTCGAAAATTGCAAATACAGAATAACTGGTCTAGAATTCGGTGTCCTTGCAGCAATGCAATCATTAAGCATTGTTACCCTCGGACCAGTGCCAAAAGTGCTTGATTTTATACTTCACAACTAGGGACCTGAACTAAATGCAAGGCTGCATAACAGGGGAATGGACAGTTATTAGGTGTTAAAGCCTGATACCATGTGGGCAAAAAGGCGATTGGCAGCTGCCCCTCACCGCACGCAAGAAAAGCAACAATGACCACAGTCGACTAATGAGTTCAATAGTCGTTCAATACTTAGAGAGACAGTTAATAATCCGTCCAGGATGAAAACATTTCAGCATTACCTTCTGGTCTCTGCCCAATAAAACAAGCATTTTCAATGCAATAGGTCTCGCATTTGGGAGCGTTTAAGCTATTGGCATTGTAAATGACAATGTCTTTTATTTATGTGTTTTTAAAAGCAAAACATATACAAAAGGTATTGTAATTTTTAATGCCAAGAGCTTATACTCTTGCAAATGCGAGAGCACTTTAATGTTAGCCACGCCCCTTATTTTAGAGGCTGCTCGTATATTCAGGTTACAGTGAGCAGCGTCTAAACAAAAGGGTGCGGCCACCATTAAAGTGAAAGAGCATATGGTGCTTTCACCCAAAATGATTCAAAAAAATTCAAAAGCTTCTGTAGCGCGTCTGCTAAAGTGAAAGTGGACACGCTGGTAATTAAAAAATTAAATTAGTGCGGTCGCTAAAGTGAAAGTGGACGCACGTATATTAAATAATTAAATAAGCGCGCCCGCTATAGTTAAAGCAGACCGTGCTGTTATTTGAGTTAAAGTATTACTATTAAAACAAAAGCGGGCGGGTGCTGCAATGTCATGAGTGGAATAGGAGTATCGTATTAAAGAAAATAATGCTCACCGACATATAAAGCAAACCATGCAACACCACCAGTAAAAGGTCCAGTCGTTATGGGAGGTAACAAATGCAGACAAGGCGGTACCATAGAGGGACTAAGAAGCCTAATAAAGACTCGGAAGCCAGCGTTTATGAAGGACAATGACACAAGCCAATTACAAATATGGGCGGAGAGTGGGCGGGGCTTCAAAGCCATATGCCACTACTGCATGCCTCGCAGCAGCGTATGCGCTGCCGTGGCTCAACCTAAAAACGCCTTAAACTCAGACACCGTCACAAGAGAAGGGTGGAGAAGTGTGGCTCAATGGTTAGAGAAGGCAGACCTTGATGCAGAGCTCTGGCCAGGGACCAGGGTTCGATTCCTGCCTCGGCGGGTCTCGGGCTCATTAGTTCCCCTGACCGGATATTCTCGCCTCAGTGCCTGTTCTGATCATGGTTCAACTGGAGGAACTACTTATTCTTCATTTTTTTTATAAAAGTACAACGTTTATTAAAAGATTAAATGTAAGTTTACTAAAACAATTTATAATGCGAACATCAAAACATTGCAGTTCAATTGCCTCAAAAATAATACTCAATATTCCTGACTGTTTTTCCTGTATTCAATTTTTAAGTTGTAAACCCACTTTTAATATTTCCCACGAGGACAAACACTGACAGCAAACAATGCAGTGGTTATAGACCATCTTCTATGAAAAAACTTAAATGACAAACAGGATGCATCCAACATCGGAATTCACTATAATCAAATGTTTAAACAATGGGTGTGTGTTCTAAATGATACAAGATACTCTTTCTTCACAGAAAATGCAAGCGCTCCATATTTGGAAACCCTGTGGCAAATGGAAAAAAGCAACTATTACAGCCAAGATGGAGCAAAGTCCTCGTCTTGATCATTCCGTATTAAGGTTACATTGATTAAAAAGTTAATTAAAACAATTTATTTTTTCCGCAAGGACAATGTTATACATTCACATCTATTTATTACCAGAGTGCACGGTGGGAGTGCCCATCATATACCGCTCTCATTACAGCTACACTTTCGCAAGGCTTGGGGACATCGACCTCATTGAGGGCCTGGTCTTCTCCCTCCAAATATCCCCCAATTTCTCACTCTCGGGTGCCCTGGTCTACAACCCTCCAAAAGCCTGTGCACTTGACATGTTTGTCTCTCTGTACTCACCCCTTTCTATCTACAATACTCCAACTTCGTAGTCCTCGGAGATTTTAATGTCCATATGGACGAACCTAGCTGCAGACCAGCCAAAATATTTAGAGAGGCAATGTCTGATCTTACCCTTCCCCAATTAGTCACGGGGGTCACTCATAAGGTGGGGGCACACCCTGGATCTGCTATTCTCTACTCTCCCTCACAGTTGGTTCCGAGATCAGACACTTCTAGTACTGTTTCTCTCCCCTCTACACACTCGGGCACCACAAAATCAATGAACTCCTCCAGAAAATGGCATAACATCCCCGAGTCCAGCCTTCCACATACACTATCTCAGATAGAGGAGATCACTTCTGAAGGCATGGAAGTAGCAATCAGGTCATTCATGAGGCCTTGACAGTCTGGACCCATCCAAATCCTTTTCCAGTAAACATTGCGCTCAATCCGCTAACTGGTTCTCGACCAGCATCTAGGCCAAAAAAGTCAAATGCAAACAATTGGAAAGGAAGTGGCGTAGGAACTATGACATTGAGAACAAGTGGGCTTACAGCTCTGCCCTCTAACAGTTCCGTAGAAATATAAAAATGCTAAAAAATACTCCTTTTCTCCACAAATTGCTGCTGCTGACAGCGTCCCAGAAAGTTTTTCAAAATTGTCAAATCGTTCCTGCAACTAACAGCCTCCAAAGAGTGCCAGCCTCACAGGTGCTCGCTAAGGACCTCTCTCTATTCTTCTACGCAAAAATAGATCAAATCAACTCCAAGTTTAATACGCAGTCCTACTTCCCCATCTCCGAGATGACCACAGCATCTCCCCAGTCAAGACAGGGCCGTACCTTGAGTTGTTTGACCCTATCCCACTAGTTGACTCAGAATAAATAATTCAGAAAATCAAATCTGGCCTACCCCTCGATCCCTGCCCACCTTTCTGCTCGCCAAGGGGGCACTAGCCATCAACCCTCAAATCAATGTCCTCCTCAACCTGTCTTTAGAAAGTGGTGAAGGGCCTCTTAGTAAGAAAAAGGCTTTAGTATTTCCTCTGCTTGAAAATGCAAACGCCGATCCACGCACCCTGAGAAATATCCAGCCCATCTCTCTCCTTCCCCATCCAGGCAAAATGCTAGAAGCCCTGGTGAACCGTCAGATAACCAACTATGTGGAACAGAAGAAATCCTAAATCTCAATCAGGCAGGCTTCCATGCTGGTTTCAGCATGGAATTAGCCCTTCTCCGAGTCACTGAATACATCAGAGCTAACCTCGATTCAGGACAGAAGGCAGTGGTCATCCTATTAGATCTCTCCACCGCCTTCGACAGTGTGTCGCACAAGATCCTTCAACAAAGGCTGGACAGGGCCTCCCCTGAAATGGCTCTGATCCTTCCTAGCAGACTGACAACAGGCAATTTTCCTCTCCACTTTTACTTTGCAATCCAGGGCCATAAGCTGTGGTGTCCCTCAGGGTTCATCACTCAGCCCTACTCTTTTTAACATCTATTTGGCTCCTTTACCCTTAGTCGTGCAAAGCTGGGGTATGAACATCGTATCCTATGCAGACGATAACCAACTTATGCTATCCTTCCATCAAGTGAATGACAATATAACTAGGAACTTACAGGGCTGTCTTGTGTCCATTGCTTGATGAATGCATGACAGCTGCCTACAACTCAACTCTCACAAAACTGAGATTTTGATGTTTGGATCATCCTCTCCACTGGATACTTTGCACCTCTTCCCAACTGACTTAGGACCAGCCCCCACCAACCCCCACCCTAGGGGTTAAGGTGGACACTAACCTGTCATTCGAACCCCATGTTAAGGCCATTGCAAGCACCTGCTTTGGTCTGATTTAATCCCTGGGAAAATGCCTTAAGTATTTGCCCCTTGGCACTCAAAGCAGAATTGTGCATGTGTTAATCACCTCCAGACTAGATCACTCCAACGAACTCTATCATGGTGCCCCCAGTATCTTCTGTCTCTACAGCGAGTACACAACGCCTAAGCTAGGCTCATTCTGAATGTTCCAAAGTGTCAGTCCATCAGACTAGGACTTAAAGATCTACACCTGCCCAATCAACTCTAAAATAGAATTTAAAATGCTTATAGTCGCTCATTGAGCACTCCACCAGAAGACCCCCAGATCCATTCAAGACAAGCTTAAACTCCAACCACAACCTTCTATGCATTCCCAGATTCTTCAACGCCAGATCAGGAGGCTGATCTTTCTCGGTTCTGGCCTCTGGTCTGTGAAATGCTCTCCCACCCTCCCTTAGTAACATCTCCAGTGAAGCCCATTCAAGGCTCAGTTACATACAGCCCTGTTTGGCGAACTGTAATCCTCCAACTTGACATGACCCGTACAAGCACCAGGACGCTGCTTCTGAAGCAGCCGTTGCACTCTATAAGTATCTCTTCATTCATTGTACATAGTCCTGTAGATTCTGAATGTATAAATGCGAATGTAGATCTAAAACAAACATTATTTTTCCATTAAATACTAGGCCTGAAGCGGAAACGCTCCCTTACTAAAAGCAGCTGCTTATATGGTTTACCGAAGTTAATTTAATCTAGCAAAATAAAACAATGTTATAACTGTATCCTGGCACAGTATATCCTTATTTTGCAATGTGAGTTTGGGAAGTGCAAGATTAAAAAATCTACTTCCAAAGAAAACAACATTAGCACCTCTTAGTCAGCAAGTACTCTTTAGCTCGAGCCAAGAGACAGCTTCAGTTGGCTTCCCAGTCATGTGTTTAAAAAAAAAAGGGTTTTAAGGGAGCCCCCTTCATCCGTTGAGCTCTTCAAGTAGCTTTTAACTTTTTGCTTCTGTCCATTACAGCACACACAAGGCAATGGGTCAGCCCACTTCGGCCACTGGTTCTCTGCCCTCCGAGACACGCCATTTTGCTTGTACACATCTGCCTAAAAAAGTAGTCCACTTCAGTCTCAGGGCTGGTAGGTCAGTCTTTGATTGTATCAATGCGTTCATTTCATGTTTTTTTGTTTTTTGAGACGGGTCATTTTTACTCTTAGTGCAAACCGACTTTCTGCAAAGTTTGCCCACAACAAATCCAATAGAGTAATACCTAGAGGAAGGAATTTGAGCACATTAAATTTGCACTCATCTTGTAATGTGAAACTGGGTGCAAGGGTTTCAGATTTAGTGGGGCACTGACATTGAGCCCATAGGGTATTTTATTTAACCTGGTCCTAGACTTAGGATACTGAGGTTAGCTAAGCACCATCAGGTAAGTGCTCAGTCTCCTGCTCAATGAGGGGTACCAGAAGGAACAGTTAATAAAGCTCCACAGGTCTTGCTGGTTTTAAGCCTGGATTAAAAGAAGGATGCCGAAGAGGAACTTACATACATGCTGGGCTTTAAGTGGGCCGGGTCCTGACGGTTCTCAGCACCGGCGGTTCTAAAAAGCAGGTGCCGAGCCGGGTCCCTATCGGGCGCTCCATTTTCTTCCTCACGCTCAGAAGGGAAAAAAAATCTTAACTCTGCAGCAGTTCACTGTTTTTTATGTAACTTTTATTTTTTCACAGTTCTATATTGCAAAACTCGAAGTGCTTTACAAGAGTACAACAAGGATATTTTCATTTATATTTTAGTAGGCACAGGCAATTAAGTGATTTGCCTAGAAACACAGGATGTTGAGCCGAAACGGAGGCTCAAACCTCCTTCCTCAGCTCCAATGTTGGCAGCTCTAGCCATTACACCACAACCTCTCGAGCAAGAAGTAAAGCATTTTAGAAATTATATAAAACGAAGCCGTAGTTGTATGTGTGCATGTAGTATATTTATCTTATGCAACTAACAACCTTTGACAAAGCCAATAGTCCTGGCTTGTTGTAGGTGTGATGTTACTTGTATTATATGTGGAGGCAATTACAGCAGCAGCTAAATACAAGTCAGGCAGCACATTATACTGAGCACATATTTTTAGCATAAATGTTTTAAGCCACACCCTTAATTATATAGGCCAGGCGCCTTTAAGTGACCACCGAGTTTTTTCATCCCACTTAAAGCCCTGAATACGCTTTAAGCATGGGCGTAAAATCCGTTCCGCTCGCGGATTTTGCGGATTTTCGGTAAATTCGCAATCCGCGAACTTGCCGAAAATTCGTAAAATCCGTGCGAAGCGGATTTTTTGCTTGGTCGCACTTGCCAACCAGAATACTATACAATTTCGCGGGAGTAAACACTTGCGAACACGTAGATGCGGCGGGCAGCGACAATCTCGCAATTGCGAGATTGCAAAATTTGCAATTTCGCACAAGAAATCCACCAGCAGGCAGCATAAACCTTGAAAATTATGATTTTTATCAGAATAACTCCTCAGGTTGACATTTGACGGCACTTTTTCTTTGCAAGGAGTCCATTTTGGGGGTTGGGGGTGGGAGGAAGGAAGTGCCCCACAGTCTCCAACTTCCTGTTCCTGTCCACCAGGCTCCTCCCAGTGCTTTCTTCATGTGCTGGTCACTTTGATTTGGATCTTGACCTGGAAGGATTAATTTTTGTGGATGCTGCTGGATATTTGGATTTTTGCAAAAATGAAAGCACTCAGCAGGTGCAAAAGTTGAATCTTATCATTAGTAACCATTCCCTGTAGTGCTTCCTGAGGGGCCCCTTCAGAGGTCATTTGCCTACTTGCAACTATTCTATGACCCTGCTCTGACCCTCACAGCAGGCTCAGAGAATAGCTACAAGTATACAACAAAGGTCCTGTTAAAAAAATTACACTGCAACAGAAAGCAATTACAGACCAAACTGAAAGCACTCAGCAGGTGCAAAAGTTCAATCTTATCATTAGTAACCATTCCCTGTAGTGCTTCCTGAGGGCCCCTTCAGAGTTCAGTTGCCTACTTGCAACTATAGGCCACAAAGGTCCTGTGAAAAAAAAGTGCACTGCAACAGAAAGCAAATTACAGATAAGGAAGCAGGTGCCAGCCAGACTGGAAGTTTAAATTCAGTGACACATTAATCAACCCCAAATTAATTCATGTCAGTTGAAGCAGGGCAGGTGTGCTTGCTTTTTTTCACCCCCATAATCTACAGTGATAAACCAACCAGAGGGTGGCAGTGATGTACCTGAGGGTGGCATGGGTGTACCAGAGGGTGGCAGTGGTGAAACAGAGGGTGCTGTGAACCTGTGATGATAAACCAGATGTAGAAACAACATAGTCGCGGCCGTTGCGAGCCGACAAGTAAGTTCGCAATTGCGAACTGGCACAGAACCCTCGCGAACTGGCAGAAATCCTTGCGAACACAAAAAAAAAAATTCGCGAGAGTTCGCGGATTTTGTGGATTGCGAATCCGTAAATACGCAAGTTCGCGGATTGCCAATTCGCAAAATCCACCCATGCTTAATACGCTTAAAGCTAGGTCTATACTAGAATCAGATTTGCTGTAACACTTGTTCTAGTGTACCAACTGGGCTTGTGCAGGGGTAAGAAATATATTTATAGGGTAGCATAGGTTTCTTTTTCAGACTTCATTCCCCTCTGAGGCATTTTAAGACATTTAATGGGCCGGGCAGGTCTGTGTCTTAGCAGCCACCATATGAATGTGTGAGACTTAGCAACTTGGGGCCATATGTAGGTGGCCAAATACCGGTCGGTAACGGCCGATTTTGGCCGTTACCGACTGGTATTTTGATTTTCTGATGTAGGTGGCTAAAATATTACCGATTCTGTATATTTACCGAATCGGTAAATTTACCGAATCTGTAAATTACCGATTCCGTAAATGTACAGAATCGGTAATATGGGATGTAGGTGGCACTGGAAACAGTGCCACAGGCCCTTAGGAATTCGTTATTTACCATGAAATATTATGGCATGGTAAATAACGAATTTCTGTGTACATGCACATCTGTGCATGTACACCTGTGCCATGTGGCACACAGACATGCCCTAAGGGCATGTCTGTGTGTCACATGGCATAAAAGCCAGAAACAGGGGTGCAACAGGGTGTCAAAGTGACACCCTATCCCCCTTGTAAAATCGGTAATTTTACCAAATCGGTAATTACCGATTCAGTATTTGCTATTGAATCCTATGGGCTTCAAGGCCCATAGGAATCAATGGCAAATACCGATTCTGTAATTACCGAATCGGTAATTACCGATTCTTACCGATTCGGTAATTGTTAAGGAATAATTACCTACATTGCATTTACCGAATTGTAAATACCGAATCGGTAAAATTCGGTATTTACGATTCGGTAAATGCAATTTACCTACATATGGCCCCTAGTGCGTTACTAGGCAACTTAGGCGGGCTAATAGCATGAAATGGTGAACCAGGCAAATGGTATAAATTGCTTTACACAGACTGGGGGTCTTTGATACGACACCTGAACAATATTCTGGGTACGAGGAAAGTGGCTTCACACTATCATCCTCTCTCCAAGGTCCGAAGGCCATAACAGTAGGCTTTTCTAGTCTTTTGAGGGGTATCATTATTATAAAGAAATAGTCGACCACAAAGCCTCTTTGACACTGCAAACTATTAGGAAACACTCTGTGGTCTCAACTTTTCTCAATGTTGGCACACAAAAGAAGGGGCTAGTCAACAGAATGTGTGCTTGTCCCCCAAAATTTACAAGTTATCTACATCCATCGCCACGAATTCCAGAGAAGTGAGAAACCACTTTGTCTCAAGTCTTTGTTTTGAAAAGTCTGTTTGAGGAACTTGAGACATTTTGAGCTCATAAACCTAAATCGCGTCAACCTATACATTGAACTGCCACACTTTAAGATAGATGTCCTCCGTATAGTTCACCAATACCTCTGAGGGAGTTTAGGACTTCTCTGAACACCTGATGAAATGGAAATGTTTTGTTATTTTGTTTGTGCTTTGTTCTCGTGTTAAGTTAGCATTTGCTGCACCATTTTATGTTCAGCCGCCATTTTGAATCATGTCGTCTGCTACTTATAATCTCACTCGAAAAGCAGGCTGTGGAAATGTTAATTTCTCCAAAGTTAGGCCTTGCTCTGCTAATGCATACACTGTTTTTAATAATGCATTCCTTTCCCATAGATAGAGGCTTTCTCCCACTAGCCTAGTGATAGACATGAACAGAACAACCTTGGCAATAAGATAATGTGTACCCAGTCTCCGAGTTGAGACTCGTCTTACTGTACTCCTTTCTTTTAGCTGCACCTGCTAGTAGATTTCCATTATGGGCGGGACATTCTTGGTTTAGAAACTTACAAAATGTATCTCTATGTTTGCTGAAGTCAGTCCCTCTGCAGCATTTCTGGGAGGCTGGTCAGACTGAACTCCGCTCGAGTGTACCTGAATAAAATATACTTGGTTTGTATTCTCTACTGTCGGACCGACTCTTCATTTGTATGGAAGTCTGAGAGGTGGTCACCAGTGACCCAGGTGGCCCTAATCGGGTCACTTCCTTCACACCAAAGAGGCTAGGCTGCATATTAGTACCTGGAAGTAGCGTCAGCCATACCTCACTTTTCAAAAATGGGTCTCCTCTTGCAGTCAAGGTTCCGCACTTTGCTCTAACCTACGGATCATTTCACGATAGATCTTGGGTAGCCTTGTGATAGGGTGGCCGCCTCACTCATTTCACCACATAGACTGTTTGCAATACTGGGCTTTCCACTGACACATAAATACCTTCATGTCATAGCCTATTTAGTTCACTGGAAGCAAAAGAAGCCACAAAATGTATTATTAGAGCACAGTAATGGAAAAGGTGTCCAAGAAGATATGGAGCAAACAATGCATAGATTTTTGTCACATTACTTTATTTCACTGCATACAAGAAGCTTTAACTCAGGGCTCCTATACAAAAAGTAGCTTTTAATGGTTTTCAAAATTGAAATGTTCTTCATCTCAGATACACACATCTGTTGTGCAGGGCACAGTCATGAACTCCTGCCTAGACTGCAGTAAAACGTTGCAGGAAGGCCTACATCAGGTCCGTAAATAACAGATACTTCTGAATTCAACTGTCCACTTCAGTCTAGGCCGAGAGAGAGTAAGCACTCAGTTGAGAAAGTCTCATAGCTGGTTGTCAGTGAAAGAGAATTCATTTTGAGCTGAAACGCCTCACTTTAAAATGAAGTCATGTTTCTTCCTCACACCAGTGTATGCCCTCTAGAATACCGAATGCAAACCGTTCTCCAGTTCAGATTGAAAACTAGAAGCCTGAGATGCTTTTCTGCTCAAGCCATCAACCCCTTTTTCCTGAGGAACTTTGCGACACCAGTTCCCTGTTGACCTTTAATTGGAATCTTAAGGTGTGATCTTCTTAATTACAGGTCACAGAAGACTATTGCATAGAGACCAGCTAGTTGCATAGAGCAAGGGCTACCAAACTTTTCAGAACCACAACCCCCTTTTTTGAACAATTACTTTTGCCACCCACCTACGTTTAAAGCCCATGAGGTGGGCGATTTTTTATTATATTGAAAGAATACTGTTGTAGCGCATTGTCATTTACAGACAGCACATTTTCCACTGAAATGGCCACTTAGGGGCCTATTATGCATGCGGTTTTTCCGCATCCTCCGGGCCGGCGGAAGCCACCGCCGGCCCAGAGGATACGGAAAAACCGCAGCGGACCCACCAAAGACCCACCGCCACATTAGGATGGCTGGTGGGTCCTGGTTTCCGTCCGCAGCTTTTCCGCCGCGGTTGGCTTACAACCGCGGCGGAAAAGCTCTAATATGGTGGCGGTGTCTCTCAGACACCGTCCACCATATTAGGAAGGGCTTTAAAAGATGCTTTTCCGCGGCGGGTTTTCCGCCGTGGAAAAGCATGTGTAACTTCACTGCGGGGGCCCGTTGCGGGCCCCCTAGGTGAAGGGGGGGTGGGGGGTGCACATGGGGGGTACCTATGGCACCCCCCTGCATTTGTATGCAGAAATCGTCTGGCACCGCATGGTGCCTGCCGCTTTCTGCATACAAATGCAATCTATGCATTTTTACCATTGCGGCGGATGCAGCTTGAAGCCGCACCCGCCGCAATGGTAAAAATAGAGAATGTGACCGCCAGGGTGGCGGTCACATCCTAATTGCACAGGAGGGAACTCCGCAGGCAATGCGGAGGTTCCCTCCTGCTCTATGGTGGCGGACGGACTCAGGTCCGTCCGCCATCATAATCGGCCCCTAAGTTTGCACAGACATACAGTTCTACTGATAAATGTCTATTGCACACTAATGGCAATGAGTCAGGTTTCTGTGAATATCTATCATTTGTGCATCACCAAGTAAGAGTCTTGATCCTCATAAAACTCTATTTCCAGCACAAAGTGCCTAATTTTGCTTTCCTAACTGTTGGATGCACACAGTTCATTTACAGGTATGTATATTGTGTGGTGTATTTAAAAAAGTCCCTACATTGTCACATAATTCACCAATCCTCATGCTAAAAGAATAAAGCAGCCGAACATTTGGCCTCTGTCTTTGAATCAGTGGCAACGTGTGACAAGTTAAACAAAGAATTTAAAGGCATCTTTACTTATTGCTCTGATATTCGCGACCCACCAACATCGGCTCAGGACCCTTAGTTTGGAAAACACTGAATGGCATAGAGCACCCAACAAGTTAAGCAATATCCATAATGGAGTACTGTTCTCCATTTGTTACTAATTCCAATACAGTAAAGGACTACTAGCAATTCATTTGGTATCCATATTGATGTTTTAGGGCTACTTAAGATCTCAGTATAACGACCACCTCATTAAATCTAGTAACAAAGGGTTGTGCTTAGGATGGAAGATGTAACATTCTCTGTTTTTAAATATATTTTTCATATTTGTCCCTCTTAAAAATCTGTTCCGCTCAACTGTGATTTCCAAGAGGGGATGAAGGAAACTCCCCCCCCCCCCTTCACCTCTCTACTCAGTGCTTTATTTGAGCCGGTGGTTCCTGGTACTTGAAACAAGCACTTAATTGTCAGCACTGGTACCTTTGACCGTCTGCCACTTGGTGGCGCTGTTTTTTCAATTTTTGAGATGAGCACAATCACTGTTGTTTATTAATTCAATATACATTAAGAATGACTAATACCATTTGCCAAAGCCTTTCTTTTAACTTTGCGGTCCTGATATTGTCAGAATTGTCACACTAGTAGGAGTGTGGCATATTAGTTATGCTGTTACTGTAATTGACAGCGGCAATAGGCAGTGCAAGCGGAGGAGGCGTGCCTGCGGACTAGGCTCAGGCACTTACTTTTTGTACTAATTAAGCACTGCTTCTACTTTGAATCTCCCCAATTAAATTGTTGAAATGTATGCCTTGGTTTCCGGGGATTGTACAAAAACTTGTTCTCATACTTAAATGCACATCCAAGGCTTGGCTCACATTCTATTGAGCATCACTGACTGGGAACGAGTCTCCCACCTTCAGCACATTCTCACTCAGTGAGCGGGGCCAATGGGGCAATGACATTCATCGAGACTTGCATTTGTGAATAATAATGTTTCGTGTAAAACACAAACTTTTTGTCCGGAACTCCGGAATCTCACGCCCCATGCACGATTTAAAAGTAAACACATTCCTGGAGCCGACACACCATTGAACTGCTTGTGTGACTGAATGTGTGCAGAGAAAACACAGCTCCCTGACTCTCCCCACCAGCAGACTGTGGCGCTATGCTGTAGCCTAATGTACACAACAATGCTAAAACGATCATCGCTGTGCATTGTCCGCATTGTCTGCAGTGCCTTGAGGGCAGAGCTTGCAACCTCTGGCCTCATTTCCTGTATCCCCAAGCAGCACATTCCCCGTATCACACACACAAAGCTTCATGCAGCAACAGAAGGAAAGTTCAACTGCACACAACTAGCAATAGGGGCCTGACAACAGAACAAAAGCATTACAGTCCAGTCGAGGATGGAAAGGAAGTGCGAGATTTAGGACTAACTAATGGACGCAGTGGCCAGTGAAAACAAAGGGGGTGTGGGGTGACTAGAAAGATCTCCGAACAAAATCTCAGCAATTATGGAACAGGATAAATGTGAAGGCGAGTTTAATTACTTCTAAAACACAAGACTTAATACTTAAATGTGTGTGCGAAGGTAAACAACGTTTACCACAAATCTTTCTCCCCGCAGGGAATCACAACGCAGTTGTTACAACAACCGCGTTGTGATTCCACATACCATTACTCCGCAAATCGGAACTGCTGCCTGCTGCCCTCTTTCCTGGATGAGAATGACTGGACCTGCATTAGTTGAGCCCAGAACCCCAGAGTGACTCAGATGGTTAGTTGGCTGGGCTACTGACTAGAGCCCCAGGCGCAGAAGGCCCCAACAACCTAGAACCCAGGACCTGGACTCTACCATCTATGAGTCCTACCATACCGAGTGGTGCCACCCCAGTCCTGGATCCTTGGAAGTGGGCCTGTAGGTGCTCTGCCAGCCCATCTGTGGATCAAGCAGAACCGAAGCATCACCATGGCTGCGTGGCACAATCCTGAGCAGAACCAACGGATCACCTCTGCTGTGAGGTTTCTTTCAGCGCAAGGACTCCACATTGACCTCGCAGCTCGCATCAGAACCATGGCTGTGCGAAGCTTTCCTGACGCAACCCCTCACATCCCAAATCTCTAATCAACTGAAGTCTCGACGAGGACGCATGGTCTCGTCTAGCAGCCTCACAGCTCCTTGGAACCGACGCATTGCCTCGACTGTGCGAAGCATCCTCGACACCAGACTTCACATGACAAGTTCTTGTCAACGGGATCCTCAACGACAATGCATGAACCTCAGAACCGATGCATCGCCTAAGTTGCGTGGGACCTCACAATGCTCTGCTATCAGGATTTAAGGTACTCTTATTCAGCGGGCCTAACTAGGTCGCTGTAGCCAGCACACACTCTATCGCCAGGCCTAAAAATCATAAAAGGTTTACTAGATTTGCAGATCTAGTGACTTGAATAATCTACTTGACCTAACTGTTATGTACTTGACCTGCAATCTGGTTTCAAATTGTATTTTTCTAGCAAATACTATATTTTACAGGACCACCTTTTTTCGACATTATCATATATGAGAGCACCTTCAAATATGCAAGTTCAGCATTTCTGCTGTACAACAAAATATTTTGTTTGATTCAAGAGACTAAACTTTAGCTCCATGAATATTAAGAATCTAGCCCACATATAAGATATACATAACCTCTGACTTGCCTCTTAGTTCATTAATAGCATTGTCATCAGGGCGGGCAGGAGTGTTTTTCAGTTCATGTATAAAAACTCACTACCAATAAATGTATTACTTAAGCATGATTTGGTAGTGCACTGCCATTTACAAACAGCACATTTTCCGCTGAAATGCCACAAACCTTCCCACTAACATGCAGTTTTATTGATAAAATTATATATCATATACGCAATAATCTGTGGAAATTGGGTTTCAGCAAAAATGTTTAGCATTTGCACATCACCAAGTAGAGTGTTCTGATTTGTTTTCATCCGATTAAAAAGAAATCCTCACACAGAAATACAAAAAGGGCTTTCATTACTACTAAAATACATTTTGAAATGTTTGTACAATTTATTTACAAGGTAATTACATGTTTTGTGTTAGAAAAAAACCCTGCCATTATACATCCTTTAGTTTCACACTCTCTGTACAACACAATTGTCAGACTGTTCACTTTACCAAATGCTCTATCTTTGCTGCTTATTTTATCTTGGAGGTTGTGTTAATTGTTGGACACATGCTAACATTTGACCTCTTTCTGTGAATGCAGAGGAATTGTGAGAACATAAAAACAAGATTTAAAGACATTTTTATTGTTCATTCACTTGCTGGGAGTGCAGAACACTTGTTTTAATCAGCTCACCTGAATGGGCCAGTTCTCGAGACCTGATCGTGGTCGGCCTGAACTTGTGACTTTGTCCCAGTCCAGCGTGAACAGATATCCACAGTTGGTGCTTTGTGCTTTTTGGCGCTCTATTCACTGAAATCCTCAAACTTGTATAACTTCTGTTCTACTGATTGGATTTTTGGGTTTTGGTCTTGATTTATTTACTACAATTTACTCTATTGTTCTAAATTGGTGTGGAATTTTCTTGTGTTGTGTTTTCACTTCATTACTCTTTTAAATGATGCATAAACCCTTTATATATTGCCTCTAAATTAAACCAGACTGCTCTGTGCCCAGCTACAAGTGCAGGGCCGGACTTGCCGTTGTGGGCACTGGGCACTCCCTCGGTTGGCCGCAAGGGTGCGGGGCAGCTTTGGGCCCCTGGGGGCTGTTTTTGTTACAGGGCCGTTTTTGCAGCATAGCTGCAAAATCGGCCCTGTAACAAAACTGGCCGAAAACCGGCCCCGGCAAAGAGCTCGGTCGCACCCTCAACCCCCCTCCCCCGGCCCCCCGTGGGGGCCGGCCGAGCACTTTGCCAGGGCAGCCCTGTACAAGAGGGTTGAACACAGGTTAATTTGGGGTTTGTGTGTGCCTCATCCTCACAAGGATTGAGGTTGCTGCTTGAGGGTTGTATGACCTTACAACGCATTCTGTTGCAACACATGCCTTTACCACGCATGCGTTACAACGCGAATGCCATTGCTATGCATAACCTTTACCACGAAAATATCTTTACCAAGTATTCCTTTACAACTATTTTTGTTGTAAAACCATGCTTGGTAATGGCATTTTCATGGTATAGGTTTTCTCCAATCCCTGCCCTAATTTCCTCCACTGCTCCCCTGGGCCCTTACCCCTCCCGCTCTCTTTTTTTATTTTACGACGTCCCTGTTCTCTTGTGCTACCCTCTGCCCCACCCACAAACCCTTCTATTAAATACCCCTCCACGTATCCCTTAAAATATACCCATGCGCTACACCACCCCTCATTCCTTTTTTTTTTACTTTAATCCCCCTTACCTCTCCACGTCCTCTCCTCTTCATGCTCTTACATGGTGCGTTGTACTTCCTTAAGAGGAAGCGGAAGTGTCTTTCCGTTTCTTCTAACAACGCTGATTGCCTCCACAAACAGAAACAGGTGCTTTTTTTTGCTTTTTTTTGAGGGGAGACCCCCAAGCCCCCTTTTTCTAACACACGCTTTTTAAACATTTTTTAGGGGGAAGACCCCCCCAACCCCCCTTTTTTACGTATAGCCTTTAACACACATGTCTTTACTACGTATCTCATGGTTTATGAATGCATGGTAAAGGCTATACGTGGTAACCACGCATGCGTTGTAATGCATGCGTGGTTAAGGTTATGCTTGGAAATGGCTGCGTTGTAGTGGCTGTTTCCCCTGCTTGAGCAGGGCTTCACCCCCCTCAACCAGTAACCCAATTTCTCACAAAGGGCCACTGGGTCCTTTGAAAATGAACAAAAATCTGGACGACTGCAGTCAGATTCAAAGACTGCAACAGGAAAGGGACTTCACCTAAATCCGCTTAACTCTCTGGTTAGATATGGGCAAGCAATCCTAGGCGTAACTTAAGGGAATGTGTGGGATGACTTTGTACAGTATAGCATAGTTATTCACAGTTCTAGCAATTCCAATACGTTATGATTGTCGAGCCATAGCTGTGTGTTGAATGACACTTCAATAATACCTCATATATCATAAACACATCTACATCAGCAACTGTAATAACATTAATGGCAATGCCCAAACTAAAAATGAAGGACATCACAGAGGCTACAAAAATGTAGGGTCTCAGATTGGAAAGAGGACACGCAAGCTGAGGAGAAGAAAGAGATCATAACTGACCCAGAAGTCAAACAATCCAATTAGTAGGTTAGGTAAACAAGTTCTGCAACGCCGCACATCACATGTTAAAAAAGATTCAATAAAATCATTAAAAACAACAAATGTCGGTGCGGAGAGAAGTGTGTACACTAGGCAGTGTCACCACCATTTTGAGTGCACATGTGATAGTACATCTTTCAGATAGTTAATTTTTATCTGTGGTGATTTGAGGGGTTCGAAAAATGTTTATGAACATCTGATCTCATCATTGTGGATTGTTCTGCAGTCTGCCTCTGTCGCGTTGTGAGGGTTGGTGCTGTTTCAGCATGGGCGTCAAGTTACATAAATATCTGGGGTAGCGCAAGTGACATCACACACCATTTGACCTTCACTTTGAGTCCCACACACATGCCTAAACATACACACACATTTACATACTCTAAGATAAACACACTCACCTCAGGACACTCTCTACTGTCAAAAGGACTTATTGAATATGGCATGTTTGTATAGATTTTTAAAACGAACTTTTTTTCTATCAAATAATGTTGTCTTTGGTCCTTCTCTCTGCGTTAATACTTCATGTACAGTATAACTTGTTGAATGATCATTTGGATTGAAACCTTCTTTGTCCTTTGCACCACTTTCTAAGAGTAGCATTTCCAAACACACAATTTAAAACCAACTTCACTAAAAGATGTATTTTTAAATTGTGAGCTCAGGGACCCCAAACTCCAAATCTCTATCTCCTCCAAAATGGAAGCTACACTTGTAAGAAGGTACATGGCAGCTCCAATGATAATCTATAGGAGAGATAGTCCTTGCAAGAGTGAAAAACTAAATTGCCAGTAATTCACTATCAGGACATGTAAAACACAACAGTACAGGTCCTACATTACACATATACTGCACCCTGCCAATGGGGCTACCTTGGAATTACCTTAGGGGTGCCTTACATGTAGTAAAAGAAGACATTTGAGCCTGGCAAGTGGGGGTACTTACCAGGTCAACATGGCAGTTTAAAACTGTACTCATAGACACTGCAGTGACAGTCTGAGACATGGTTGCAGAGCTAGTTATGTGGCTGACACAACTAGTGCTACAGGCCCACTAGTAGCATTTGATTTACAGACCCTGGGCTCACACAGTGCACTTTACTAAGGACTTACCAGTAAATCAAATATGCCAAAAATTGATGACCAATAGCAATCATAATTTACACAGGCAGAACTTGCACTTTACCAATGACCAGCAGTGGTAAAGTGTGCAGAGTTGTAAAACCAGCCAAAATGAAATGCTGCACACAGTCAAAAACAGGTGGTCAGAAGCAAAGAAGACAGGTGAAAAACACACCAAAGATGCCAGGTCTAGCCCAAGTTCATTAAGATATAATGCACTTATAAAACATGGGATTCAGCAATACCCGTATAAACAAGCATTGGCACAGCCAATAGGTTTCGCCTTGCAAAAGTTGATATTGCACCAAGGATATTGTGCTGCATAATTAAATACTTATAAGGTCCCAAAGGCGAGACCTATTGGCAGGAGGAGGCATCGCCATCGTCCACAAGAACACCATCCGCATCACGACCAACTCCGAGGACACCCTCACAGCCGCCGAACATCTTCACTTCCAGATACACACCGACCCCAAGACCACACTCAGAGGCACCCTCATCTACAGACCCCCAGGACCCCGCACTCAATTCAGCGAAGACATCGCAGACTTCATCAGCCCACACGCCCTCCCCTCCGCTGACTACATCCTCCTAGGGGACCTCAACTTCCACCTAGAGAACAACGACAACAACACCACCACCCTGCTGGACAACCTCGCCAACCTCGGACTCAAGCAACTGGTGAACACCCCCACCCACTACGCCGGACACACGCTGGACCCAGTCTTCTCCTCCAGCAAGTACATCTCCTTCAGCCACGCCACCGGACTCCACTGGACAGACCACAGCTGCGTCCACTTCAGCTTCAGAAGAACCACGACTTACCACCGCCCGCAACAGGCTCCCCGCAGGAGCTGGAACAAGATCACCACCGACCAGCTCCCCACATCACTGAGCCAGAACCCTCCCGCCAGCTCAACGGACCCCAACCAAGCAGCCAACAACCTCACACAGTGGATCACCAACTGCGCTGACGACCTCGCACCTCTGAAAAACCATCCCAGCAGGCCCGGCAGCAAGAAAGCTTCCTGGTTCAACGGCGACCTCAAGAACTCCAAGAAAAACTGCCGTACCTTCGAGAAAGCCTGGTGAAAAAACCCGACCACTGACAACCTGACCGCCCTCAAGCACGCCTCCCACAAACACCACCAGCTGATCCACACCACCAAGAGGACAGCATTCAAGGAACGACTAGACAACAACGCACACAACAGAAAGGAACTCTTCAACATCGTCAAAGAGCTCTCCAACCCCCAGCGCTGGAAACAACAACATCACTCCCTCACAAGACCTCTGCGACTCACTCGCCTCGTTCTTTCACCGCATGATTGCCGAGATACACGACAGCTTTGGTGCACAGACCACGCACCCAACCACCGAACCAACGCCCCCCACCACCACCCTCCACGCCTGGACCCCGGTCAGCACCGAAGACACCATCCACACGATGAACACCATCCACTCTGGATCACCAACTGACCCATGCCCCCACCACGTCTTCAACAAGGCCAACTCCGTCATCGCACCCGAACTCCGGGACATCATCAACTGCTCCTTCGACACCGCCACCTTCCCGGAAAGCTGGAAGCATCCCGAACTCAGCGCCCTCCTGAAGAAACCATCAGCAGACCCCTCCGACCTCAAGAACTACCGCCCCATCTCGCTCCTCCCTTTTCCTGCTAAAGTCATCGAGAAGACCGTCAACAAACAGCTGGCCGCCTTCCTCGAGACAAACGGATCCCTCGACCACTCGCAGTCCGGCTTCCGAGCCAACCACAGCACCGAGACCGCCCTCATCGCAGCCACTGACGACATCCGAGCCCTGCTCGACAACGGGGAAAAGGCGGCCCTCATCCTCCTGGACCTCTCCGCAGCGTTCGATACTGTCTGCCACCGCACCCTAGTCCAGCGCCTCAGCAACATCGGAATCCAAGAGAAAGCACTAGACTGGATCATCTCGTTCCTCGCCGGAAGAACCCAGAGAGTCCACCCCCCCCGTTCAGATCCGAGGCCACCGAAGTAATCTGCGGCGTACCACAAGGATCATCACTCAGCCCCACCCTCTTCAACGTCTACATGAGTCCCCTCGCAGCCATCGCACGCCAACACAACCTCAACATCATCTCCTACGTCGACGACACCCAGCTGATCCTCTCCCTCACCAACGACCCAGCCACCGCCAGAACCAACCTGCACGAAGGGATGAAAGACGTAGCCGAGTGGATGATGAACAGCCGACTGAAACTGAACTCAGACAAGACGGAAGTCCTCATCCTTGGATCATCACCCTGTGCCTGGGACGTCTCCTGGTGGCCCCCCGCCCTGGGCAGCGCACCCAAACCTACGGACCACGCACGCAACCTGGGCTTCGTCCTGGACTCCTCCCTCTCGATGACCAGACAAGTCAACACCGTCTCATCATCTTGTTTCAACATCCTACGCATGCTCCGAAAGATCTTCCGATGGATCCCCACCGAAACCAGAAAGACGATCACCCAGGCTCTCGTCACCAGCCGACTGGACTACGGAAACACCCTCTACGCCGGAACCACATCCAGAACGCTTCCGCACGAATCATCCTTGACATCCCCCGACACAGCCACATCTCCGGACACCTGAGAGACCTGCACTGGCTCCCCGTCAGCAAGAGAATCACGTTCCGACTCCTCACCCACGCACACAAGGCCCTCCACGACCTGGGCCCCAGGTACCTCAACAACCGCCTGACCTTCTACACTCCCACCCGCCAGCTATGATCGACCAGCCACGCCCTCGCCGCCGTTCCACGCATCTGAAGAGCCACCAAGGGAGGAAGATCCTTCTCCTACCTGGCAGCCAAGACTTGGAACTCCCTCCCCATCCACCTCCGCCTGAGCCAAGACCACCTCTCCTTCAGGAAGCAACTCATGACCTGGCTGTTCGAGCAGTAGCGGACCCCCCCCCCCCCCCCCTAGCGCCTTGAGACCCTCCGGGTGAGTAGCGCGCTATACAAATGCCTTGATTGATTGATTGATATGCCAATGCTTGTTGGTTTCGAAATTCTGGTCACCCTTCCCTATATTCTTATCCTTAGCAGATTTACAGGCAAAAACATTGGCCAATTTCCCATCAATTACTTATTTGCGGTTTCCAAATGTTTCTGTATTTTTCCATGTGACAAACAGGATTCTTAACTAGTTCATACTGTTGACCCGAGTGGCCTCCAGGTGTCGGGTGAGTCCGCAAAAAAGGTGGTGGTGGTTTATGTCTGCACAGGTCAGGGCTGAGGCTGGTCTGTCATAGGCGTCTCTGCACGGCCATGGCCCCACATGCACCCGTCGTAGTAGCATGTCTACAGGGAGTGAATGAGAAAGCTCTAAGTTGCTGTCCAAACACTACAGCGCCAAGTGAAAAGTGCATACAGGTGAGGGATGGGAATGGATGCATGGAAGGTGGAGGAGGTGAACAGAAGTACGCGGGAGAGTGAAAAGACGGGGCTGTGGAGGAAATGGATGATGTGTGAGGTGTGCACATGAAGTATTTTCAGAAACATACTGGAGCAAAAAGAGCGCAAGTTGAGGCTGCTGCAAACTAAATATCCAGGAAAAATGCAATGTCTAATAGGAGATTCTCACAATCGTCGAGCACTGATGAATGCAAGATGGGTACTGCTGGCATTCCAAGCATGGCACCTGCGAGCTGCACACACGTCTGAAGCAAGCCCGGTGTGTGCTTGTGCGGTTAAATATCAT
The DNA here is from genome assembly GCF_964261635.1 of Lissotriton helveticus. Taxonomy (NCBI): domain Eukaryota; kingdom Metazoa; phylum Chordata; class Amphibia; order Caudata; family Salamandridae; genus Lissotriton; species Lissotriton helveticus. The sequence goes on from NC_136070.1 coordinate 1,155,000,650, forward strand.
AAATCTAGTTGCAATGCAACGTTGCGCTGTACAGGGGTGGAGGCCGGAGGGTGTACATCACAGCTAGCTAGGAAAATAGGAAAAGGGGGTGCTATCAATCCACGAAGCGCAGCTTCGGGTGCGAGGAATCCGCTTGGTCACCTGTGGAGCCTGTATGTGGCCTGATGGAGTGGGAGGGGAGGAGTGCAGTCCTAGGAAGCTCGGGAAAGAGCAGCACTGCTCATAACCGCGGCAGAAGTGTCATGTGACACCGCATGGCCTGATGGAGTGGGAGGGGAGGAGTGCAGTACTAGAGATCTGAGGAGCGAGCAGCGCTGCTCGTAACCGCAAGCCGTAGCCCGGAAGTCCCGAGCAATTCCAAGAGGTCATTTTCCTAGAGCAGCGCATGCGCGCTGCGCTAGGCTCGACCTAAAAACTACCTCTAATTTCTTTATAACCAGCCACTAGTGACCTAGTCACCAATAAGCAATGACATCAGTTGCACTTAGGCTCTGAAGTCACAATACCTCCTGCCATATCCACAAGACAAGGGGAAATGCAGGTCTGGTCACCGAGCACAATTAAAGCAGGTGTTTAAAATATGAAAAAGGAATGCTGTTTTTCTTTCTTCTGCTTTTATAGCTTACCATAACGAGCAGAAATAAGATATTCATAGCAACATGTTTATTTTTTGCACTCCTTTAGTTATTATAGAAAAGTTAGAATCTCTCTCTATGTTTCTACACATTTCAAGCTACTGCAGCTCTTTAAAAAAAAAAGAAAACTGATTTGTATTAAACTGATTCTAATATCTTAATTCCACACATATCTAACAGCTTTTTTTAACGTGTAGAGATTCAATTAGTATTCTTCGTATTCACGAACATATAAACATATAACAAATCACACCCAGAATTGAAGTGGTTTATGGGAAAGGTGATGGTGTGACCATGTATTAAAGGGAATAATGGAATAATGTATCCCCTACCATTAATTTAAAGGATATTGCAAGTTACCTTAGAGTTCTATTCCCTTTAAAAGGAACTTACACTATTGCCTCATTCGTCTATATGGCCATAGAACTCCTCATGCCTTGCAATATTGTTATAATGCACAGCAGAGGGAACTTTGTCCCATAAATAATAAGGCTGACTGAATTTCAGTGACGTTTGTAAGTGTGTACCCACCCGCAAACCCTAAATCAAGCCCTTAAGTCTAGCTAGGAGGTAATGGGCAGCATGCAAGGTTCACACTCTGGAATTCGGAGAAAGGTACAATACAGGTGCTCAGTGTAAATGATATTCCGTGAGTACCAAGGAACGTCCCATTTATATTAAGTTGGGCAGATGGCCAATGCCATTAGAGTACCTTTAAAATGTCAAAGTTTCAGCTAATTATACTGGGCCTGTTTTTCCCTCACAAAGAAGGGCGGGATGTTGGGAGCCCCTTTTTATGTTCAATAATTTATGTGAAGCCTCTATGGTTTACTGTGACAGGAAGCTTTGTGTATACACTCCAGGTTAGTTCTAAACAAAGAAGTTTGTAGTAAGAAGTGGTGAAGGATGGGTTCGTCCTTTGTGGGCAGCATTAATCTTTCACATTGTAAATGTCATTCTTAGATTGAGATAAATAGTCATAAAAGGTTACAGGTGACCTTTACTTGGGTACGTCAGTAATGTACTCAAAGCTTAATTAGAGCAAACTAATGATTATAAAGGTTGAGGGCCAGATGTACGACCCTTTTTTGCGGCCGCAAATGGGAGATCCTACCGTATGCGACTGCAAAAAAGGGTATTGCAAGTACAAATGGTATTTTGCGAGTCACTGACTCGCAAAATAGCATTTGCGACTCTCACTATTAGGAAGGGACGTCCCTTCCTAATAGCGAGTCAACATGCTATGTGCCAATGTTATGCTACAGCATTTGCGGCTGCAAAGCACTTGCAGTTTACCACCTATTTCAAGTATGCCGTAAACACTCGGAATGGGGAAGGGGAGCCCAGGGAACCCCCTCCCCTTTGTGAGTATGTGGGAAAATATTATTTAAGAGCAGGCAGTGGTCCCAAGACCACTGCCTGCCCTAAAAAAATGAAACTGAAAAGTTAAATTTTTCTTTTTTAAATGCCTCCCGTTTTATTTTAAGGAAAACGGGCTGCATTAAAAAAAAACTGCTTTATTAAACAAGCATTTGCAATGCAATAGGTCTCGCATGTACACGATTTTGAGCTATTGGCATTGTAAATGACAATAATACCTTTTATTTATGTTTTGGTTTTTAAAACATAAATAGAAGGCATTGTCATTTAGAATGCCAACCGCTTAAACTCTCGCAAATGAAAGACCTATTACTTTGTAAATGCTTGATAAAATACTACAGTCGGGTGAACAGGTTGTGTTTAGAAAGCGCTCTGCATGCATTTGCAGGGTCTCACTGTGATTGATGGCTGTTATAAGGAGGCCAGGAATAGGGCGGACACTGAAGGCAGTATCCTTTTTGGAAATGAACTAACAGGATGGATTCCTGTTTTGCTTTTTAAGCTGAGCTCGAGTCGGGGTACTACACGGGTGGACGGCGTCCCCCCACTTATTTTACCAGGAGCTCGATTACTGAAGAAAATGGAGCCACACATTCATTCTTTGGCCTCTCTGGGGCGAGATCGGAGCTCATTCAGAACACTGCTCACGAGCTAGCTTCTCTGATTCAATCGCATCTAAGGGGTGAGCGAGGGGAGGCAATGAGTCTGATGGTGCAAGCCACCTTCGTGACATCACTTCCTGTCGTGACGTCTGCGCCCCCCCCTCACCCCCCCCAACTTCTTTTGTTAGGACTTGTGCCCTGTTTTTAAGTACCAATGAAAATGTTTCCTAAAAACGTATTCCATGTTGATAAAAAAAAAAGAAAATCAAAACAGCAATCCTTCCTGTTAGTTTATTTTAAAAATACCCCCGTAGGGCAAATGCGTTGTTTAGAAAGCACATTGAATGCATGAAATGCATTTGTGGGGGCTCACTGTGGTTGATGGCCTGTATAACGAGGCCAGGAATAATATATTTTGCATCTGCTATATTGTTTATTAATGGAAAGTCACCTACTTGGCTCAGTCAGCTTATGTTCAATGCGGCTGGGAAACATTATTCGGAGCACCGTGGTGTCTTCCGATGCAGCAGGGGAGACACTTTTGTTTGTTTGTAATGCGTGGGACGGTCTTGTTTATGACTCATATGCGGCTGGGTAACGTCGTCTGTAGCAGTGTTGCCTCTTCCGGTGCAGCAGGGGTAGAATGACGAAGTTGGAGGAAATAAGGCAAGCACCATGACCCTCCCACCTGATTCTGAATGGTTAGCATGTAGGATCACTGCCATATCGGTAGGTGCTCTTAGTCATTTTCTTACTGAAAAGTAAACGTCAATGCAGGCGTTTATTTTTTATTCTATAAAATGACAATAATGATGTGCACACATTTAAAGAGGCTCCTCCCAAATTTCAGTAATTAACAACTTTGCTTGCGTTGCCTCACACTGAGGGGCCGAGTGCAGTGGATGTGCCAACGATAGAAGTGAGTGCAGACGGGGTGGATGTGCCGATGGAAGTTAGTTAATTAGCAGCACTAAAGAAACTCCCATAGGGTGAACACGACATTTAAAAACACGGGCAGAAAGACACAGGTAGAAAGCAACAATTAACAAGCAAACAAATCCCCCCCCCCCTCACTTACCTAACGCTGGAACAGCACACCGCAAGTCGGCCTCGAGCGCGGCTCAGAAGAGACGCGGGAGGACAGGAGCGTGACGCGCATGAACGTGCACGTTGACGTTCCCGCGCGTTCACGGACCTGAGTCGGCTCGTTCACAGGTCTAGAGCTGCTCGTTCACAGCTCTCACTCCCTTGGCAGGGAGGATAGTGACTATAGAACTCGCTGGCGGGAGCGCTTCGCGCTCTAACGCCAGGCGAGCCCTAAAAAGGCACAAATAAAATAGTACTGTAGTAGAGGTATACCACTTCACACAAAAACGTTGAAAACTATAAATTGTAACATTATTCTAAAGTTAGCTGCCTCAAAAACAAACAAACAAAACGGGATAGAGTGCCTATTCTAGAAGAGTGTTTATAGCGCCTGAGTTACTTTAAAAGCGAATTACACGAATATTGTTACTCTCTTATGATAAACTCCTGCTAAACTGTTAGCTTTTAATTTAAATGAGCACAAATTCAATTTGCTCACGGAACGTGTATATGTATAAGAACATGAACAATAAAAAGTACCAATCAGAATACATTTTTTTTGGGGGAGGGGCTATTCTCGGTTTTCGATCAGTTAATACAAATCTCATTGTTTGACTTAAAAAATCTTTGTAAAATTACAAAATAGTTCTAAACTTTATCGCAGCTATGGTGGATAGCTAGTATACTTACAGCCGACACCCCACGCTGCGCTGTACTAGCTGGAGCAGCTGCTTTAAAATAGGATTTTCTGATCTGCCCCCCCCCCCACACACACACAACCCCAAGCAGTGCCCACGCAGCGCGTGCCACTTTCCTGCCTTCCCCACCAGAAGCCGGGCCAGAGTTTTAGCACTGATGCGGAACCCGAGCATTCCTTGCCTCCTGCCTTCATACCAAGTCGAAGTCAAACTGAAAGCAAATTTTTCCTGTCACCATTTCTGTTCCTATGCGTTTTTACTGTTTTTAAAGAAAATGTGTGAAACGCATCTCTCAGCGAGTTGCCATAGGAGAGTCAGGCTTCCTTATCGCTGGAATATCTGATTACAGAATACCACGTTCCTTCGACGAGCCAAAAGCACGCTCAGGCCATCCAGGGCAAAGCATCTCTCACCCACACATCTACCCATCCTCTCACCAACTCACACAACCACAACACACAAAACCACAACCACACACACAACCACACACTACACACACGCAACCACACACACAAAAGCACACACACAACCACACCCACAACCATGAACACAACACACACAACCACACACAAACAACCACAACCAGACACACAACCAGACACACACAACCAGACACACAACCACACACACACACACACAACCACACACACACAACCACCCACACACACACAACCACACACACACAACCACCCACACACAACCACCCACACACAACCACACACACACAACCACACACACAAAACCCCCACACACAACCACACACACACAACCAGACACACACAACCAGACACACAACCACACACACACAAAACCACGCACACACAAAACCACAACCACACACAAAACCACAACCACACACACAACCACAGCCACACACACAACCACAACCACACACACAACCACAACCAGACGCACAACCACACACACACAACCACAAACACACCAACCAACCACACACACCAACCACACACACCAACCACACACACCAACCACACACACCAACCACACACACCAACCAACCACACACACCAACCAACCACACACACCAACCAACCACACACACCAACCAACCACACACACCAACCAACCACACACACCAACCAACCACACACACCAACCAACCACACACACCAACCAACCACACACACCAACCACACACACACACCAACCACACACACACCAACCACACACACCAACCACACACACCAACCACACACACCAACCACACACACCAACCACACACACCAACCACACCATCAGTGCACACTTTCACCAGGCACAGACACCATCAGTCAGTGCACACTTTTAACTGACACAAACACCACTAGCCGTCAGTGCACGCTTTCACCGGGCACAAACACCACCAGCCGCCAGTGCACGCTTTCACCAGCAGACGTCAGTGCACGCTTTCACCAGGCACACACACACCACCATTTGTCTGTGCACGATTTCACCAGGCACACACACACACACACACACCACCAGCCTTCCGTGCACGATTTTAACAGGCACACACACACACACACCACCAGCCGTCAGTGCACACTTTCACCAGGCACACACACCACCAGCCGTCAGTGCACACTTCCACCAGGCACACACACCACCAGCCGTCAGTGCACACTTCCACCTGGCACACACACCACCAGCCTTCAGTGCACAATTTCTACAGGCACACACACCACCAGCCATCAGTGCACACCTCAATTGTTAACGCATCCACAATTAACTATTGTAGCAATCGCAGTACGGTGCACTTAACTTATTCATCTAAAGCGCAGCATGCCACCATTGCTAAAAACATAAATACACCTTTTTTGGCCTACAATGTATAGACTTTTGTTGCAATTGGTGTTGCACTATTTAGCAATGCCAATAGCTCAAACTGAATGCTTGTTGAGTAGTCCCACTAGGCCATAGGATTGGCTAGACTCACACCTGCTCACCCCCAGAATACCCGCTCAGGTGATAGTGCACTCTGCAAATCTGCAAAACATAATAATCATGAGTGTCAGCAAATCCCACATGCCAATCTCGAGCTGCCAAAAACAATCATGAAACTTGCAGTTAATATTTTCTCACAAATGCACGTGTTTATCACTGTACCGCAATATCACTGCTTATTTATACAGCACACCTCACAAAACGAACAGTCTTTTGGCACGTAAATAATGAGGTTTCATGATTACCCTCAAAGAAGTTGTTGCGACCAGAAATATCCAGCCTTTTCCCACAACACGTCAAGGCTCTGGAACAAGTCATCAAAACCTTGCTAAGCAATAGTGAGACATTCTAGGGTAGGCCCCAGACAGAACACATGTGAATGGGACCCTTAATGCAACACTGGCGCCGGATCTAAAAGGTTTAAACTAATGTGGGGACCTGGTCGAATTTTCTCTAGGTCATGGGTACTCACAAACATTAGCCCAGGGGCCACAAAGTATGGTCAGTGGTGTCACTGAGGGCCGCACTGATGACAGTAGAGTGGCGGTAAGGGGTCTGGGTGGGTCAGGGATTGTTTAAGGAGGTATAGAACATATTAAATAAACAGACAAGTATTAATTTTCAGGTTAATAAATACTTGCCCATTTATTTAACGTATTTTTCAGAATTTTAATGCTCAGCAACTAAACAGCAGCTCGTGTTGCTGTTCACCAGGGAGAGGCATGTAAAGGTCAAGAGGGCCACATGAGGCCCCCGGGCCATACTTTCCGAGGATCACTGCTCTAGACAAATCAAGACATTATAGGACTGACAAGGCCCAGTCAGCAAAATGCCCTTTTTATTTCCAAACAGCACTGTTTCTGAAACAAAAATTACAAAGACCAAAACAAATTGGCACTTCTGCATCACTGGGACGACATAGTGGCCTGAATTTAACCGATGATTTCGCCTAATATGGAGTAGCACATAGGCAGATGGGACACGCCTTTGCTACATTCCGATATAAATTACACAACAACATAGTTTCAAGTAAAGCGGAGGCCGCCGCGCCCTCGAGCCGTGTCTTGCGGATGGCGAGTTTGAATGTTTCAGATCGCGTGCGAGGTCACTGGGCATTTGAATCCTGAATAACGTGGCCAACGCCAGGGGCTTTCTCCCAACAGGAGCCATTAGGAGGGTCGGGCTTGTCGAAAAGCACAAACGGCGGCACACTATTGTTTTTCTGTCTTAATATGCAATCTTTCATGGCTTTCAGGAGTGCCGCTGCGCCCGAGCCAGGGGTTGCACACTATGAAAGGGGAGGGAAATGGGCGTGTGGCCTAATGCCCCATCTGTATCTGCATGCGCCCCCAACGGGGGGAGGATGGGGGTTTAGACTTTTAGGTTGGGGGAGGGGGCTAGGGACAGTCCCCACCAGCGCATCATGTGACAGTTTTGCTCCAGCTGATGGACACCTGCTCCCCTTGGCTCGCCGCACAGGGCCGCTGCCAAAGATGCTGCCAAATGCCATACAAGTCCGTGGGAATTCAGAGCAGCATTCTGTGCCCCGCAAGCCCCCACCGCGCGCCTGCCCTCTGCCCTCGCGGCGGCCCCTAGGGAGCCCCTTCCCTCATTCTTCTGCAGCATCGCCATTTCTGCGTAGCCATAGATGTGAAATCTGCCATCCAACGAACCACGAACGGGACTGCTCGCAGCCCCGGCAGGCGGTTTCCGTATTATTAATGCAGCTAGGCCCGAATGCCGAGGAATTAGATAAAAGTAGCTTTCGGCTTTAGTGACGTGTGGCACGTGACACATAAGATTCACTCATACATACTCCCAAATTTATTTAGCAGGATAGATTTTGCTTTACGACGAAGAGAATGTAACTATTTTTATTTTGTTTTAAAAAGTGATGGCTGAAGAAATTGGCAAAAACATATTTTGTATCACATATTCAGAAAGAGCTTTGTTAAATTGGTCCTGATAAAATATTAATGTTGATGTCCTATACAAAAGTGAAGGTATTGACTTCCATAGACGCGTAACATATATTAAAATAAAAAATAAAAACTTTGCAACAAAACTATTTATTGCTCATCTAGAAATAAAAATAGTTAGGCTGGCGCAAAAAAAATACTGGAAGAGATCAGAGCAGACATTTTTCTACGAAGCGGGTTGTGTCGTAGACATTTTCTGCAGTTCCTTCTGAAATGCCCATGCTAGCCACGACTCCAGCCAGGCGGATAATCCCACCCTGGGACGGCAGACGAGCCCGGGCTGTCACCAGGGGGATCAATAGGCAGCCCTCCAGCACCGGTCCCCGCGGAGGATGGCCCATCCCTTCCAAACTCACAGATGGGATGAGGGCCGAGATGAAAAGGCAGAAAATTCATGGCGGGGAGGATGGCACGTGCATAAAAGAGCCACACGCCCACAGGCCGCCCAGCTGTGCATGCACTCGGCAAGGCGCGCGGCCACGACGGCCGGTCCTGCTCTCCCGGCGCCATGCTACTATATAGCGGGACACATAGCCTGCATACATGGGGCCTCATTTATGGTAAACACGACATTTAAAAACACGGGCAGAAAGACACAGGTAGAAAGCAACAATTAACAAGCAAACAAATCCCCCCCCCTCACTTACCTAACGCTGGAACAGCACACCGCAAGTCGGCCTCGAGCGCGGCTCCAGAAGAGACGCGGGAGGACAGGAGCGTGACGCGCATGAACGTGCACATTGACGTTCCCGCGCGTTCACGGACCTGAGTCGGCTCGTTCACAGGTCTAGAGCTGCTCGCTCACAGCTCACACTCCCTTGGCAGGGAGGATAGTGACTATAGAACTCGCTGGCGGGAGCGCTTTGCGCTCCAACGCCAGGCGAGCCCTAAAAAGCAGTCACAAACATGGTGGTCTGCTGACCCCAACAGGCCACCATCCCTGTGAGTGCTAGCCATTCCTAATGGGGTCGCAAACTGCGCCTGCCTCAATAAAATTAATGAGGCATGCAATTTGCGACCCCATTAGGAATTGCAAACAGTGTCTGAGACACTGTTGTGCATTCCAATTAGTGAGTCACAAATTGCGAATTGCAAATGCGATGCAATTTGTGAGTCGCTAATTGGCGGGTCGTAAATCTGGCCCCTAATCCATTGGGGGACTACATGCAATGCTAGCAAACATTACATTTATCAAAAAGACAAATAAACAGAAGGGGAACTGTCCGCCTCAAGCCTCTAAAATTCAGTTTAAATGAGATGACCAAAAGGTAACTCTCTTGCATGCACTATAACTGGGATGCTACCAGCTAGCGAGTTTGTACATGAGGTAAAGGGGTGCAGTTCCGTGACACCACAGATGGGATGAACCAGTGGTGTTACCTATTCTCAGGGACACCAAGGATGTCTCTGAGAGGCACTAAACCTGAGTGGTGTTTGGGAAATAGCAGCCCACAAAAGTTGGTCAAAAGCAAGCACGACGGTAAGATTTAAATACATGGTAAAATGGAAGGGATGACAGAGCTGCAGTGCTGGTTCTGGTCCTAAATCCCAAGAAAGGCTAATTGTCTAATTTTACCCTCGTATCCTTGCCTTGATAAGCTCTCTCACTTGAACTTAGAATGCATGCAAACAATACTAGTTAGTGTCTAGTGTCAGCATTCAAAGTATTCTGATCATCTGAGCAAATCTATTATTTCACTGTTCTATTAATTTTTCTTTCTCCCTCATTGTCATCATCTACTCCCTTGCTCTTCCCTTGTTTCTCTCTTCCCAGCTACCACCTTCCCCTCTCTCCCCTTATTTTTACCAGTTGCCTCTTTATTTCATCTCTCTCTCCCACTCCCCCCTCTCCGCTCTTACTCTACAATCACTTCTCCCATCTATTTTCCCCGTACCTTAATCTGCTATTTCTTTTTATCCTGTGGTCTACCTTTATTGTACCCTTTTTCCCCAAATTTCTCCACAGTGCCCTGCCTCATTACCAAATTGCATCTTTATTCTGTTTGTAATTCTGTTGTGTCCAACATGTTGTAAAGCGCTCTGATACTCTTGGGTCCAGCCAGCGCTATATAAAACCCTTTAAATAAATAAATAAATAAAATAAATGCTAATTAGGTGCAACTCCCAGCTTCCCTAGGAATGAGAATGAATAATTTAAGTGTGATATAGTTTAAACAACTAAAATCATCTCATGCTTGGTTCAGACAGTATGGAGGGCAAACAAAAATCATTTACTTTATAGCCAATCCTGTTTTTCCATGTATGGCCCCGAAACACTCTGCTCTTACATCATTTTTAACTCAAACAGAGGCTTACAGCCTAAATAAGAAACTTATCATTTCAATGGCATGAAAAAACATACGTGCCGACTCTAATTGCATACATTAATTTAACAGAGCAGCCAAACAAGAAGACACATGGCCCGTTTATGCTTTTTTGCTAGCCTTGGTAATACAAGCTGACCTCAAACATTAAATAGGACTATCCACAGATTGCTCCTAAACCCCGTTTAAAGTATTTCACTGTAGAAAAAGAACAGTCATTAAAAGTAATTTTGTTTGGCCCAGATAAAATTACAGACATTACTGTATATTACTCAAACATGGCATGGGGTCTGGAAACTGCTTGCAAAAGAGATATGCAAAGCGATTGCAGCTTTGTCACAACACAATTCCACATTCATTTTTAAGTTAAGTTTCTTTCCTAGTGGCAGCTAACAATATTTAGTAAGCTCCATTCTTTCTGCTTTGATAGCTGTGTGTAGGAGATTGAACATTATGTTGGAAAGTGTTTTATTTAGTTTCTAAAAAGTCATTTCAAATGGGAATTCGTGTCTTGTATGAATGTATGTTTGCGGTATTTCTATAGCACGAGCATAGCCAAAGGCACTAGAGGGCTGTGCATGGTCAAAGATCAGTCTAAGTCTTAGTTATAAGAGAAGTAGCCAGTTTGTGAACTGCTAATGCATTATGATGTAGAGTTCTTTAAATAGATGTGTCTTCAACTCTTTACTAAATTGGAGCAGTGTCCTAATGGATATAGGGATGTTGTTCTAGATCCTGAGTGTATAGATGGAAGCTTTGTTTTCTATTTTTTACCAGTGGCGGCTGGTGACATTTGAACGTGGTGTGGCGTAAACATTTTGCCTTACTACACCTTCGGCGAGCAAGTGTAGCGAGAGAGACCGAACAACCTAGGGGGTCCGGGGCTTCCCCAGGAGAAGATTTTGAAAAAAGAGTGGATAAATGCAGCATTTTCAAGCAAATTTCACCCTTCTATTTACACCTCACTCTTCTTTCTCCATCTTACTCTTCTCATTCTTCCTCACCTTTTTCTCTCTTCGTTGCCCTCCTCTCACTTTTTTCTATCTTTCCAACTTGCCCTCCTTCTCTCCCCATCACTTATCCTCCTTTTGTTCTCACTGTGCTCCGTCTTGCCTCAGCCTCCTCCTTATGACCTCTATTACCCTTCCACCTCTCTCCTTTGCTTCTCTCCACCTTTCTCTAGGACCGGAAGAGCAGTAGCACTTTAATCAGGTCCTATGAAATTATGCAACAGCAAGTACCAAATTATGCAGCAGGGTTGACTACATTTTAATGTAGGGTAGTAATTAATTATTAAGTCATTTTTTGCACATGTTAACACTATGCAAATGGCCTTCCACTGTGCAGCAACATATTACTGCATTTTATTACTGCATTTTTAGTAACATTTGATCCTTTTTGGGTCTCGCTGGAAATGCATCCGTAAGGATGCATCCAGCTGGAGACCAGTAGCGATCACTCTGGGGGGAATGACGGACCGTAGGGTGCGCGAGCTTTTTCTCTCCTGGATTCGTGTGCGCGAACGCGCATGTCGCGTCCCGCGCCGTACACATCGCAGACAGACACTCGCTCACACACCCCCTCCCCCACAGTCACACACACGCACTCCAAGACACACACACACACACACACGCACGCACACACACACATACACAGGCCGCCTCTCCCCCCCCACACCCCCCAGGCGCGCGCGCGCGTACATGCTTTCCCCCCCCCCGCCCGCCCGCCCGCCGCTCAGCAACGCACTCACCGGCTTCCTCTCCTCAGCTGCAAGGCCCGGCAGCAGGACTCTTCTTCCCTCCTTCGGCACCGGGGCGCAGGGTAGGCTCCTGCCTGCACCGGTGCTCCAAACACGGCTCCAATCGCGGCTCTTCCGTGGGAGGCGGGGTTGGCTCCCGCCCTCCTACTTCCTGTTTCCTGTTGTCGCGCCGGCCTGCCTGACTTCCTGGTCGCAGGCCGGCAGAGTAACGAGGATGTTTTGCGGTATTTATTTATTTATTTAATTATGCATTTTTATATAGCGCAGACTTTACCCGAAGGCGGTATTTATTTATTTATGTATTTATGCATTTTTATATAGCGCGGACTTTACCTGAAGGCGGTATTTATTTATTCATATATTTATGCATTTTTATATAGCGCGGACTTTACCCGAAGGCGGTATTTATTTATTCATGTATTTATGCATTTTGAAAAACGAATCTGACTTTGTGTAATACTTCAGTGAGGATATCTCATCTAACTTTCCTGTCTAATGTTTATCATTTGGGGCAGAGACAACACTATGCTAAGTGTTTGCAGAGAGTGCGCGCCTTTTATTATTACACAATAATGTACACATTTATTTTAAGACAAAAGATGTACAATATATTTTTTATTTCGTCTATAACGACCATCCACCAAATCTACAACGGAGACAATATTTAACAGAACTGTGTGTAGATAATGCATTGGTTTTTTTCTCTGAAACCATGACTGTATGCGTGATCCCCTCCTTCGAGCCCCCGCCCCCTCAGATCCTCAGTGCATCCCAGTTGACGCACTGAGTTGGACATCCCTGTGTTCTGCATTTCATTGTGAAAGACATAACTATACAAGATCGTGTAGAAACAAAATGCTTTTCTACCATAAACTTCGGGGTGAAACTTAAAAGTTGGCATGATTTTTGTGAGTGTGTGTTTTATCTGACAGCACAGTTGTCATTTCATGCACAGTTGCATACACAGGGGCAGGAATGCTTGCTCTTAAAGCAGTGTAACCAGAACAGAAGGGCTTCAGAAACAGACGTGCGTGCACAACAGAGCTGCTCGCCTTTTAATTCACTTGCAAGAACTGGAGACATGATTTTAGTCTTTTTTCCCCAGTTGTTACATAACTCCTTAATTCGTTCTGGGAAGCACTTGTAATGACGTTCGCCATTAAGAACCGGACGACGATTTCCCAGAGATCTTGCGGGGTCCAGTCCTGTTTTTTCATCCAGTCATCCCGGTTTGAGTCCATAGGTTGACTGGGTTTGCTTAACCCTGTGAAAGGTGAGGGCGAGGAAAGGTGTCCATTCACTCCCAGTACAAAGGAGCATGGAAGTCTATTCACTGGGCTCTGATAGCAGCATGTGGGTCATCCCTGACCCCTGGCCACCCTTGTTGCTGGTAGTAAAGGGCGTTGCAGTGAAAGGGACTGCGCTACACCACCCTCTCCCACTACAGATTACCCCATGAAGCAGACATCTCAAGCTCATTACATGTGGGTAATTCCTACCGGAAAAAAAATACTGCAGTATGGGAAGGGCTCTCCTACTGGGAGCTGCATCAGGAGGGAAGGTCTATGCCGTGAGCACTGCCATGTGATTGTGCACTGATTTATTTTGATTGCTCAGGCTGTATTAGTGCTGGTGCAATATCATAATGTCATTTCTTCAATACATTGATTGCACCATTGCAACACTGCACCACTATTTCTGGTGGACATAAAGTGCACATGTGAACTATAACAAAAATTTATCTGGGTTAAAATGATAAGACGAGCCAAATTTGCACATATATTTCTGGATTGCAGAGATTAACTTTAGTAAGATTTTTTACTTTCAACCACACTGCATTACAACATGGCACAAAAATAATAAAGCCAATAGATATTGTATAGGCAATACCTGTAGGGCTATGCCGATGATTGTTCTTTTAAAGTCTTTATAGCTGAGTGTGTGAATGGGTGATATCCTGAACCATGACATACCTCTGGTTACACTTGAGTGTGTTTGGGCTTTCCCGTGAGTCTCTGTGTCTGGCTTCAGGGGTGGCAAGGATCCGTGCTGAGATAGATGGCTGTCTGTATGCTTTTAACCCCGTGCACCATCCCAATCAATAGGATTAAATGCTACCTGGAAGGGGTAAACAACCTTTACAACGAAACTTTTACAACGACCTACCATTACAATGCAACTTTTACAACGCAAACTATTACAACGCATTGCTCTGGGGGGCGCTCTAGGATAGGTAATAGGTTAATTTACTATCCAATAACCTTCCCTACTATCCATGGGGACTGGTGTTGGAATAGTAAATTAAACTATTCATTATCCAGCGCCTAAAAGCATTATGCGTTGTAATGGTATGCGTTGTAAAAACCGCGTTGTAAAGGTAGGCATTCCTGCACTTATATTCGACTGACTTGAAATAGGGCGGTTAATGCCTCACTGTTCATTTGTGGGCACAGCTGTCTGTCACAGAATAAAGTCGTTCTTAGACAGCTGCTGTTCCACTTAATGTTACAAATACTATAGGTGTCACATTTGTGAAAGTTAAAACTATTGGCATTGTAAATGACAAAGCTATTACTTTAGCTATTACTATAGCTATTTTCACAACCAACACATACATAAAAAAAATGTAATTCACAATACCAATGGCTCAAACTTTCCTAATGCCAGACCTATTGCATTGCAAATGCTTGTTTTTATGGTTTTTGTTAAAATCTTCAACTTAGACTGTAGATGATGGATTAGATAGCTAAACTCCCTGAAGATCTTGGCGAGCGAGCAGCAGTGGTACTTGAACACATTTTAAAGTTATATTTACCTACTTACTTTTAGTATTTATTTCAGCATATACTTATTACTTTCAATTAACATCACTTTTTCCTGACCTTAAATCGGACATTGAAAAATGCAAACTTGAGGCACTTAAATCTAACAGCAGCATATTCAGAAGAGTTAGGAGCATTGATAGCTATTTGGGTTTATAAATTCACAGGGAGTGGAAAAAACTGACCCATTCCTAAAGTGTCTGTCCATTACTGACCCTCTAACTCTCAAGACAGTTAATGATAAAGCTTTAATTTGTTCAATACCGCAATCTTTTACTACGGCTAACTGTTTTCCGCTGCATTCTTGAAACCTTGTCCCAAATTATGAAAGTAATGTTTCATTGCTAGGCGCGAGCATTCCCTTGTAAGTATTCCTGGCAAGTGGAAAATTCATGTACAACTATCTATGTCAAGAAGACTTTTAAGTTTGGAAAATTGGGATAAGGTGAGGGATGGGATTTGTAGACCGACAAATTCAGATCTTATTTCTTTAAATAATTTATGAAAAATGTTTTTATGAATAATAAATTGAAAAACATGATTTGCCTCCTTTAGATTAGAAAACATCTGGCTACATTTTCACTTTGTAAGCTGCTGCCAATTCAGCGCTCATGACGAGGTCAGCTCGTCAAGCTACGGCGCTCCGGTGCTCATGACGAGCTGAGCTCGTCATGACCGCACCCGTTACTTGGAACGCTCGCACGTTGGGCTGATTCCCCTGCTGTGCTGAACGTTCCATTGGAACGGTAAGCACCAGAGCGCCATAGCTCATGACGAGCTGACCTCGTCATGAGCATGGGGGCGCTGTACGCACCCCCCCCCGTCCGCCCCCCCAGCACAGCGGGGGAATCCCGCCAGCGGTGAAGGTGTTATAGGGGTATTCATGTGAAACATGACACGGGTTTTCATGTGAAACATAACATATTACAAGAAGTACATTTTTAACTTACTCTGATTCTGATAAGCTAATAACAATAAAACATATGGAGCATGGTAAAGGCCAGTTATGGGCCACCTGGCCAACCCTCTAGAACCAGACCTGCAGCGACCCCCAGCTGGGAGGAGCTGTAAACGCAACTGTTAAATGGATAGAAATTAAAGTAGAGAAAAACTCATGTCTTCCAAATGCACAACCTCTCTCCACGTGCACGCAGAACCTTTCCACTCTGCTGCTGACGTGCTCAAGCTAAACCCATGACAAACAAGAGTTGGGCTAGTAGTCTGTGTGTGAGTGTACGCCGTATTTCTGCTTCTTATCGTAGTACGTCTTTTACTCGAATAATGTTGCTGTCCATACTTGGAATGAATACAACTACCAGCACTTCAGCACAAGAGTCACGGTAGAGCTAACAATGTAAATTAACAACACTTTTTTATCTAGCACCTTAGCACATCTTAACATCATTGCATTACAGCAACGGGTCACTTTCACAAACCCAGCACATCTACAGTGCATGCACGGTGCCCTGCACAGTTTAAATTGCGTCTTGCCCCCACACATGCATACATCACCGTACATGACACAGAGAAACCTGGAGCACAGGCAGTAACTTGAAGATAGCTATGCATCTGTTGTGCACACACAAACATTCTCCCTGCTCAGAATGACCCCCTCGTTAATGGATAGGACCTTTCACGAAACAAGCAGTCAGTGAGCCCTCCCTCAACAGGACCATTGAAGAAAAACTGAATGAACACTGGATAGACCAGGCTTCAACCAAAACTGGAAAAGCAGGCACTTTTAAAGGGCGCTTACACCAGAGCACTGCACGGTGTACTGACCCATTAAACCAAAGCAAAATGTATTCGTTTATTTAGAGTTTTGTAAAGTGTTCAGCATATTGCTTTGCAGCCATTTCAGAAAAGTAACAGATGCAAATTTCATACAACCCGGCCTGTAAAGAAAAATATAATAAACAAACCTTCACTGAACAGTCCCCATAAAGGAAAGCGCAGTAAACATCACTTGCACGACGGCTCTTTTTTTTTAGGTCTCGCTCTCGAGACCTATTGTCGTCGAGATGCCTCTCAAGGGAGACAGAAAGGGGCACGCGCAGATTCTTGCAGATTCTGCTTTGTGGACGCGCACGTGAGACGCGCCTGCCACAAAGCGTGCACAGCTGGCGCGAGCCAATCAGGGTCGAGTCAACAGTGTGAACACGCCCCGGAAGACGCGGCAGCACTCAGCAGACCAGACCTCTCCAGAGACACATGGATAACCACAACCACCAGATCACTCCGGAGACACATGCACAACCACAGCCATCAGACCACTCCGGAGACAACAACCCTCTGTTTTCGTGATCGGGCGGCGCCATGTGGCAGAAGCTTCACTCTACATTCACCTCAGGTGCCCGACAGCGTCACTGCCCCTCTCCGCACCCACCACCGTCCCGTCCCACACCACCACGCCCCATGTAATTTTATTTATTACTTCCTTTATGCGTTTTTATAAAGCGCGGACTTTACCCGAAGGTGTCAGAGCGCTTCACAAAAGGAACAGAACTGATACATGAGGAGAAAATTACAAGTGAACAAATTACAAAAGCAAAAGTTACATTACATGAGGCAAAAGTCACAATTGTGAGTGAACAAAGTACAAGGAGGGAAAACTGACATGTGTGCAGGTTACAAAAGCGTAAAAAGTACAAGTAGAGGTGTCATACTGCAATAAATGGAAAACACTCAAATAGAAGAACAAACGTTACGTAGGCAATGGTGGCACTCTCCACCACTCCCGCGCTGAGGATGAGCCCCCCCACCACCGCATCCCAACAGCAGAGCCCCTTAAATTCGTCTCCACGACACAGCAGCCCCTGTTGCCCGCGCAGCAAAGCGCTCCTCCCCCGCAACTACAGTACACCCCGGCATCCCCCACAACACCCCCGACCACAGTAGCAGTACCTCTGCGGCTCCCACCTCCGAGTCCTCTGCAAACTGCAGCACGCCATGTCCTTGCCCCGGCGTCCGCCTCCTTGGGCCGCACGACCTGCGCAGCACACACCGACCTGAGCACGGTGAAGCCTGCAGGCGCCGCCACTGGGCACGAGCCGCAGACCACGGCAATATGTACGCCCACAAAGCGTGCCCATCTCTCCCACCCCTCCCCATTCAAGCAGCAAGCTACCCATTGTATTCTTTTTTTCTTTTCGTTTTTTTTTATTTATGCGTTTTAATATAGCGCGGACTTTACCCGAAGGTGTCAGAGCGCTTTACAAAAGGAACAGAACTGATATAATAGAACAATACAAGTGAACAAATTTTTAAAGTTACATTACATGAGGCAAAAGTGACACTCGCGAGTGAACATAGTGCAAGTGGTAGCAAACGGTGCATTACAGGAGGAAAAAGTGACATGTGTGCAGGTTACAAAAGCGTACAAAGTACAAGTAGAGGTATAATACTGCAATAAATGGAGGACACTAAAGCACAAGAACAAACGTTACGTAGGCAATGGTGGCACTTGTGCAAGTATTTAAAGCAAACAAAAAGTACAAGGTAGCAAACTGTGTGAACGCAATTCCCACGAGCAGATTCTGGTCTGTGAACGTGCTTCACATGAACAGCTTTTGCGCGTTCATTCAATTAGCGTGCTTCTCTCTGGAAGACCTGCTGTGTTAATTATAGGTCCTTTCCGGGAGAGGTGCTATTAGTTAGCAGCGTGGGGCGCCTGTCGGCATGCTGTGATAATGACTTTCTTTGTTTTTACATGCTGCGCAGCAGTTGATCTGCTGTTTGATATGGCTTTAGGTCAATAAAAAATGCTCTATGGCGTGGTCAGCATTGATGGTGCCATATCACTTTTTTTTTAATACTTTGAGCCATGTTGCAAAGCAGCTCGACTACTGTACAGCATGTTAAGAAAAACATTGACAAAGTCAATAGATTTTCACATAAGCAAAAACAATTCTTGTTTTATTACGTTTTAGGGCGTGGTTGAACAGTTTTTAAAAGTGTTATGCCACTATCTGTTTGAGCTCGCGTTCATTGCCTTCCAAAGTGCTGATCTTGGTGGTTGAATCAGACTAATCTCTCTTCCATGTCATCTTCATTCGGTGCCACATATGAGCTGATATGCACACACAGAAGAACTTATTTTTCTTATGAGCCTTGTCACACCAGGCAAGAAAGCATATCAAGAATTCATCATTTGCGGACTGATTATTCATAGTGCTGTTTGGAGAGCCCAGAGGACTGATCCGCCTATCACTTCAAACACCAGCCAGCGTGTGCTTCACTCTCCGGTTCCCGAACATGGTAGATGTATACCCAGGCCATGGGGAGAGCTTGGAGATGTTGCAACTGCAATGTTCTCTCCCGAAGCTCACTTCTCCACCCCCTAAAGCATCGAGCCACTTTACATCTTACAGTGGCTCTGGTCCCACTATGGTACAACCCTGAATAATTTCTGCCAGTATAACCCCCAGCATTGGCATTGCCTAGGTCACTGGGTAGGGCTGATTGGAAGTACCGCGGCAAACACCAGCTGCATATGGGTGAGCGCGTATCTACCACTCAAAAGGGTGGGTGGTGGGATGTGGGTGGGCAGTCCCCTCAGCTCATGCTGCGCTAGTTGATTATGTCGATTCTAGGCAGTCACAACGCTTCTTCCCATATTTACAATTTGTGGCCTGATGCTTAAATGAGCACATGGCGGCTAGAAACAGCTCAGTAGGTGGAAAAAGAGGGCACAAAGCGGGAGTGGAATGTAGTGGCTATCTGGAACCTCAGCAGACCATGCCCACCTTTCTTCAACTAATAATGCACTCTAATTGGTAATGCGTACAGCTAATACACCATAACATAAATTAGAATAACATATAAATCATATGTGCATGCTTGGCATATGACCTGTTCTCATTGATGGATTCTGCTGAATGGGCTATAGCTATAAAGGTTTTTTAACCTCTGACAGCATTTTTTATGCCAAAGATTAAGTCAAAACCCAGATGTCATTTGAACCTAGAGCAACATTCTACACCTACATCAATTAATTCGATAAGTAGACTTTCGGTCCTTGCATTGATTTCAGAGTAATGACTAATGACTACCTGGGCATCTGTGGCTGAAGTGGATGGTTTGTATATGTACCTTTTTCCATGCTTAATGCATCTCCATACTTTGGAAATGTATTTTCAGAGACTGTTCATTATTTTGTATACAAATTAAAAACAAAGTACTTGTCCCGTGAGTCTTTTTAGGAGTCTGCTATTCTGCCCACTGCAATCTCAGGTGTCACATCTGTGTGTTTATTTTCCTTTCTCTATGATTTTGTCCCTGTTTAGGTCTCGCTGAGCCAACGTGCATACGTTGCTCTGCGAGAGTATAGTAAGGGACTTACTATAAATATATGTACATATGTATATATACTATAAATATATGTACATATGTATATATACTATAAAATGCTCCCAAAGATTGCAGGCGGATGAGGTACAGTGCATGTGCGCCGGGCGCGCGCATCATTTGTCAGCCTGCAGTCTTTGGGAGCACTTTCTCGGCTGCTTTGATGTTCTCAGTGAACCGCGTGGCCAATGAGAACACCAAAGCGGCCGCGAAAGTGCTCACCATTTGCCACCCCCTCCCTTATCCCACTTCCTGCTTGTTCCCCCTTAATGTTGTTGCCTTTAGCTTTTTTGTATTTACCTGTAAAAATAAAAAAGAAATTGTTTGATCTCTTCATGGTTTTGTTTCTAAACTCTATCTATCCATCTATCGGCCTCACTCTATCTATCGTCCTCACTTCATCTATCTATCTATTGATCGCCCTCACTCTATCGATCTATCTATCGCCCTCACTCTATCTATCTATCTATCTATCTATCTATCTATCTATCTATCTATCTATCTATCTATCTATCTCCCTCACTCTATCTATCTATCGCCCGCCCTTTATCCATCTATCGCCCTCACTTTATCTATCGCCCTCACTCTATCTATCTATATATCTGTCTATCTATCTATCTATCGCCCTCACTCTTATCTATCTATCGCCCTCACTCTATCTATCTATCTATCTATCACCCTCACTATCTATCTATCTATTGCCCTTACTCTATCCATCTATCACCCTTACTCTATCTATCTGTCTATCTATCTATCGCCCTCACTCTATCTGTCTATCTATCGCACTCACTCTATCTATCGCCATCACTCTATCTATCTATCTATCTATCTATCTATCTATCTATCTATCTATCTATCTATCTATCTATCTATCTATCTATCTATCTATCTATCTATCTATCTATCGATCGCCCTCACTCTATCTATCTATCTATCTCTCTATCTATCTATCGCCCTCACTCTATCTATCGCCCTCACTCTATCTCTCTATCTATATATCTATCTATCTATCTATCTATCTATCTATCTATCTATCTATCTATCTATCTATCTATCTATCTATCGCCCTCACTTTATCCATCTATCGCCCTCCCTCTATTGATCTATCGCCCGCCCTCTATCCATCTATCACCCTCACTCTATCTATTGCACCACCACAGCATCACTCAGGGGCACCACAACATCACTATGCGCTACCACAGCATCTCTGAACGCCACAGCATCACTCGTCGCCACCACAACATCACTCAGCGCCACCACAGGATCAATCTGTGCAACCATTCAACAACAACTGGTTCAAATATGTTCTCTAAATGTTTCAAGCTTTATTAGAAATGTCACAAAAAGATGTTAATATTTCACTTCTGTTCTTGGATTTTCTTCACAATAAAATACACTGAACATAATCTTCACAAAAGTTATTTACAAAAGTTTAAGCTATTGCCATTATAAATTACAATAACTTTTATTTAAGTATTAATTATTAAAAAAAAATAAAAGTCATTGTTATTTGTAATATCAATACATCTAAGTCACGTAAATACAACACATATCGCATTACAAATGCTATAGTTGTCACATTTGCGAAAGTTAAAACTATTGGCATTGTAAATGACAAAGCTATTAATTTGGCTATTTTCAAAACCAACACATAAATAAAAACTTTGTCATTTACAATACCAATAGCTCAAACTTTTCTAATGCAAGACCTATTGCATTGCAAATGCTTGTTTTAAAAGAGCAGGTAGTCAAATTTCTTCTTAGACAAGCGCTTTTTAGGAAACATTATAATCACTAACATTTTCTGAACTGGCCTTTTAATAAACAAGACCTCTCGTATCCACGCTGCCATGACGCTTCAAGCAGACACAAAATAGATCTCATATCTAACTTACAGAAGCATGTTCATATTAAAAGTGGCCGGGTGAACTGATCTCCGAAAAAGGCCATGCCCCGGGGCCAACGTGACAACAAGACCATGAACCTATGCTAGAAGTAAAAAATTGCCGCCTGGGCCTTACCTGGGCTGGTGAACTCAACTGACAGATTTAGTTCAGAATCAGCCGTCAGCAGGCAGGCAGACCGGCCTGCTCTCTGGCAGCAACAAAAACCAGTGCTGTAAGCGCCAGCAAGCAGTGAGTAGTCCTGACGCAGCAAAAATCCATTCCGACTGCCAGAGGCCATGCAGAGTACAGACTCATGCGAGGGAAGCCGTCTCAGGTGGTCGAGTCTGCGCAGACTCGATTCCTGCTTCCCACCTGCCACACCCTTTGCCAACATGTCACAGGGAGGGGTCCCACCCAGGAGGGGTCCCACCCACGCCCTGTAAGGAGTTGGGAAAAGGTGTGGTGACAAGCTCTCCACTCTCGGATTGACGTGGAGGGTTAGCGATCCCGGGGTTGTATTCAAAACCCCCGGGGCTAACTTTACCTCCACGCCATCAGGGGGTGGAGACAACGACTTGCAGCTAAGTCTTTGCCGAGCTGATGACATCACAGCCTTAAGGGCTGTGAGGTTCTCAGCTGGCAAAAACACGAAGGCTAGGCTTCTTGAGCAGGGGAGAGAGTGAGACCAGTCAGTCACGTGATGTCGATTAACAGGGGCGATATTGGTGAGTGGGGCATACAGTTCCCTGGAGCCCCGTGTTCACATACTGGTGTTAATGCATTTAAGTTAATGGCATTTTTGGCAGCTGATAAATGGGCATTTTTTATAAATGACTTTGAGCTGCACATCCAGCAAAGTAACGGGGGTGGAGCCCCGACGCCCTCATAGAGAAACCACCACTGTTTTTTACACTTCGTAGTCTGAAGTTTGACAGTGTACTGGCTGCAGGTGTGCCGAGAAAACAAGAGAATGTGCGCTTGGCTGCAAGATAAGCAAGGGGTGCTGGTTGTGATGGCTTTGTAAATGACACAGCTGGTTTTGAAGATGGTGCAGGCCGGCAATGAAAGTCAAAGGAGTTCCATCAATCAAGGGGGTGATGTGATCATATTTCTTCAGGCCCTGGATGCAATCTGAGGGGGAATGTAGAATTCCCTTAGGCAATGCCTGTATGGATTGCAGAAGGCCATAGAGTAGGGCATTACCAGGATCCATGTGGAAAAGTATGAGGTTTGAACAGCAGTTCTGAAGTCGCATTTTGGGAGAAATGGTTTAACTTTCTTTAGAAGTGAGAGCTGGCTGGTATCAGGACTGTTCACTGTGAAAGAAGGGTTTTAATACCATTGCATTTTGTGCACTAATTATAGTTAGGTCAATGTTTTATTAGAAAGAGGGCTGTTTTGTTTTGCTAATCACTATGGAGCCGTTTGGCAAATCTTGATGAAGCACTAAACTTTCCCAAAAAAAGTTCATCCACTTCAGCTCCTTCCTGGAAACTTTCAGAGTGATCCATTGCCCCCTTCCTGCTATACATTAACAGAATTTCTAAAGACCTGGTCAAGGAACAGAAGGACATTCCACACATAGGCAGCCAATTAATCCCCATTTTGCACCATGCAGATGATGCTGTATTAATTGCCCGCATGGAAAATGGGTTGCAAACTCTATTGAACGCCTTTACGATATATATGGGCAACCTAGATCTTAGAAAAAATCGCTCCAAGTCTTTTATTATGACCTGTGGCCCACGTCGTACAAAACCAAAAACGTTTGTGATGGGAACTCTATTTTAGAGTTAGCCCTCTCCATAGAGTATGCACGGTTGACAGTACACAGTCCTCTGCTGATAGCAACTTTATTTCTCAAAGTAGCTTCAGTGAGTTTCAGGGGTTTGATAAAGATAAAAACTGTCCGTAGCATGGCATTTTTTGGGGAACTGACATTCATTATTTTTAGGAACGTGGCTTTCTGTGAACAGTTGCATACCAATTGAACACTGTACTCAATGAGGATTTCCTAAATATCTGTGGTTCATTGTTAATGTGAACTGTGCTAGCTGTATTCGCATGGTATAGGTCAATGTTGCACATTATGCATTCTTTCTACACCTAAGGAGGTTGTATCAGTGACGGCTGTAATGATGCCTGATATTCTCCTGAGCTGTTTTTTACTTACTGGCAGACCTCTAATGCCATAGTAATTTGTAGAGCAATATGCAGGAAAGCAAAGAGTGTATGATGTCATCAGTGATGTCATAAATTATGCCAAAGAACATGACATAAGTGATGTCATATGTGAGGCCATTAGCAGTGCATGGCGGGGGCGCAAGTTATAATTAGTATTGCTAACCTTTGTTTTTTTCAGTGAAAAAAAATATATTTCATATATATTCATATTTACTGGGAAAAAAACAATGGTTAAAGCAACGTTATAGTTAGGTGATAATGCCAGTGGCAACACTACATTTTACACAAAAGAAAACTGAAATTCAGCAGTTATTGTTGCAACTATAACTCGAATCCTGAAGTAACTATAACTCGCGCCACTTTCATGCACAGTCTTGTCATCAACAATGTCATTTCAGATGTGAGCAGTGATGTTATCAATGATATCACAGACCACGTCATGAGTGGTGAATTATGTGAGGGTTTAAGCAGGGCATGGTGAGGGCACAAGGTATGGTTACATCAGGGCTCGAGTTTTAGTTATTTCAGTTAACTATAACTAGTGAATGTCAGTGTTTTTTCAGTTTAAAATGTGATGTTGCAAGTGCCGCTATCACCTAATCATAATATCATATCAATATTAATTTTTTTCAGTGAATTTCTAAGGTTTTTTAAAGTAAGTCACTGTCAATATACAAAAGGCAGGTCTGTTGGTTTTGTTAGGAAGTCGTTGCAATGTCTGTCAATAAACATTTAACCCCTTGGCCGCGGCAGTAATTCCGCCGCGGCGCTGGGGGGTAGGGAGGCCGCGCAGCGCTGCAATGCTCGTGACGGAACCACTCCGTCACGAGCCAGGGCGCGTTGTGCTTGTGACGGAGTGGTTCCGTCTTGGCCCGCCTGCTCAATAGAACGTGCCGCGCAGGCGCGGAATTGTGGCAGCGTGGGCGGGACGGCACGCCGTGAAGGAACGTGGCTGGTGACAGAGTGGTTCCGTCACCAGCACACAAGGGGTTAAATAAAGCACTTGTTATCAAAACATCATTAACCGGTTCCATGCCATGGACATAATGGTTACATTCATGGCTGCAGCACCGGTGTGCCATGGACGTAACCGTGACGTCCATGGGACACCAACACAGAATTCTTCTGCTGTTTTTAGCAGAGGGATTTCCTTTTTTTGCCTCGGGAGGAGGGGATGAGCTTCCCCAAGCTCCCAAGGCATTTTTTTTCATATGTAATGAAGATCGCCCACATGGCGTGCTGACGTCATTACATATGAAACTGAAATTAGCCAATCGTTTGTTTCAGTTTCAGTGCTTTGGTGCTCGTGGGGCTATCTCACTCCCCCAAAACACATGGGAGAGGTACCATTGGAAAGGGGAGAATCTCCACTTTCCAATGGTACCCCTCCCTAGTAGATCCTTGCATGGGGATCGCCCTGATCCATCCACTAGCCACCAGGGAGGGGAGAGCAACCCCTTGGGCAAGGGCTTTTGTTACCCCATAGTAAATTTCCCAAATTCAGTCTTTCTCCCCCCCTGGGAGGCAGATGGGGCAGTAGCCCTTAATCTGCCCCCCGGCAGATAGCCCACTAGACACCATGGATTTTGTTTTAATGCAAGAAGTGTGGGGGATGCCCACAATGGGCATACCAATGCCCCCACCCCCAACACAAAAGCAAGTCTTTCTGCCCCCCCCCCCAGGAAGCAGATGGGGTTTATAACCCCCGATCTAGCCCCCAGGGTGGCAGAAAGCCTACTGGACACAGGGATTTCTTTTTTTATTCTTAGGGGTGGGGGCTGCCCTAAATGGGCAGTATAATTCTTGCACCCCTCCCCAAAATTGGCCACAGACTTTCTGACCCCCAGGGTTGTAGATGGGGGCAATAGTCCCCAATCTGCACCCATGGGGGCCGAAAGCTCACTAGTCTCCGGGGACAGTTGTTTTTCTTTTTTATTAAAGAGGGGTGGGGGCTGCCCACAATGGGCATGCCAATGCCCCCACCCCAACACAAAAGGATAGTCTTTCTGCCCACCCCCAGGGAGGCAGATGGAGGTTATCACCCCCGAATGTAGGTGTGGGGGCTGCCCTAAATGTGATTTTGAAAGCTAAAATTGACGTTTGCAGGGGATTCTGGGTAAGAAAAAATTGGGGGATCAATGCAAGCTACACCTCCCTGGACTCCCCCAGGTTTCAGAAATGTCTGGGTTGGGTAGGTTTCCCTAGATGGTCACCTAGCCTGGGACCTAAAACGCAGGTGCCCCCCCCTCAGCAAAACTATGTAATTTTGGGATGCATCATTTTGAAGTCTCCACAATACGTTTTGGGCTCTTTCCTGTCGCAGGTACTTGGTCCACCCACATAAGTGAGGTACCATTTTTATTGGGAGACCTGGGGGAATGCTGAGTGGTAGGAATTATGTGTCGGTCGTGTGATCCCACAACTTTACCACACAGAAATGTGAGGAAAATATTATATTTTAGGATAAATTATTCTCCCGGGTGTCTAATTTTCAGAAATTTCTGGTTTTGGTAGGTTTCCCTAGATGGCCGTCGAGCCTGGGGCCAATAATTTTGATGTCTACACAATATGTTCTGGGCCGTTTCCTGTTGCAGGCAATAGGCCTACCCACACATGTGAGGTACCATTTTATTTAGCAGACTTGAGGGGGTGCTGGGTGGGTGGAACTTTGTGGCTCCCTGCAGATTCCAGAGCGTTCCATCACAGAGATGTGAGGAAAATATATTTTTGGGGACAAAGTTTGAGGTTTGCAAGGGATTCTGGGTAAAAGTACCTGGCGAGAGCCACACAAGTCCCCCCATCCTGGATTATCCTGGGTGTCTAGTTTTCAAAAATGTACAAGTTTGCTAGGTTTCCTAGGTGCCAACTGAGCTAGGGCCCAAAATCCAGAGCTAGGCACATTGCAAAAAAGGGTCAGTTTTCATTGGAAAAATGTGATGTGTCCACGTTGTGTTTTGGGCTGTTTCCTGTCGCGGACACTAGGCCTACCCACACAAGTGAGGTATAATTCTTATCTGCAGACTTGGGGAAATTGTGGGATTGAAGTTTGTGGCTCCCTACAGATTCAAGAACTATGCATCACAGAGATGTGAGGACAGTGTGTTTTTGACAATGTTTGAGGTTTGCAAGGGATTCTGGGGAAAAGAACCTGATGAGAGCCACACAAGTCACCCCATACCGGGTTCCCCTGGGTGCCTAATTTTCAAAAATGTACAGGTTTGCTTGGTTTCCATAGGTGTCGGCTGAGCTGGGGCCCAAAATTCACAGCTGGGCACATTGCTTAAAAAAGGGGAGTTTTCACTGAAAAGATGTGATGTGGCCATAATGTGTTTAGGCCGTTTCCTGTCGCGGGCACTAAGTGAGGTACCATTTTTATCCGGAGACTTGGGGGAGTGCTGGGTGGGTGGAAGTTTGTGTCTCATCACAGATTCCAGACTTTTCCATCAGAGAAATGTGAGGAAAATGTTGTTATTTGACAAAGTTTGAGGTTTGTAAGGGATTCTGTGTAACAGAACCTGGTGAGAGCCACACAAGTCCCCCCAACCTGGATTTCCCTGGGTGTCTTTTTTCCAAAAATGTACAGGTTTGCTAGGTTTCTCTAGGTGCCGGGTGAGCTAGGGCCCAAAATCCACATCTATGCACATTGCAAAAATTGAGTCCGTTTTCACTGGAAAAATTTGATGTGTCCACATTGCGTTTTGGGCTGTTTCCTGCCGCGGGCACTAAGTGTTCCCACACAAGTGAGGTACCATTTTTATCGGGAGTCATAGGGAAACACAAAGTAGTAGAACAAATGTTATTACTATTTGTCTTTCTATGCATTTCTGCCTTGCTTTACACCGTGTAAAAACGAAGTCAATTTGAACAATACCCTCAAATTCACATGCTAATATGGGTACCCACAAATTCAGAGATGCACAAATAACCACTGCTTCAAAACTTCATATCTTGTTCCAATTTCAGAAATATATAGGTTTACTCGATATCAATTTTTTACCAAATGAATTACTGTATACCCGGTGCACAATGAAAAACTTTGCAAGGTGCAACTCAGTTATTGGCTCTGAGTACCATGGGTTCTTGGTGTACCTTAAAGCCTCATATAACCCCACAACTAGAAGTGTCCTGTGGACGTAATGGTGTAAAGCTTTCAAAAATCTACCATAGTTAAAAGAAGTTACAGGTAAAAATGTAGGCACAAATGACTGTTTTTCGCAACTAAATTTCAATATTATTTTATTTCAACTGTTACTTTCCATGGGAAACCCTTGAAGGATCTACACAAATTACGCCTTGCTGAATTCAGAATTCATTCTACATTTCAGAAATGTACAGCTTTCTGGGATCCATTATTGGTTTCACACCCATTTCTACCACTAACTGGAAGGAAGTTGAATGCACACAAAATAGGAAAAATAGGCCATGTCCCAGTAAAATACCAAAACTGTGTAGAAAATGTTGATTTTCTGACAAAACTCTGAATGTTCTGGAAATTGTGATTTTAGCACCACAAAGTCTCTGTTGATACCATTTGCAGGGAAGAAACCAGATGCCTCCTCTGCAGCAATTTTACCTAAACTTTTCCCCAAAACAACAAATGTAGCTGTATTTTGCCTAATTTCTCAGACCCCTCCAAGGAAATCTACAAACCTCTTATTCCTTTAGAATCCTCAGGATGCTGAAAGAAAAGGACACAAATTTGGTGTGGACACCTTATGTGGACAAAATGTATGGGGGCCTAAGCGCGCACTACCCCAAATAGTCAAAAAAGGGTGTGGCACGGGGGAAACCTGGCAGTGAAGTGGTGAAACAAGTGTGAGACTCTTCCTTTTACACTCTTTAAGTCACATAATGCAGTCATAAGAGCAACTTCAAGAGGGCCATGCATTCCCAAGATGAAAAACAAAAGCTCCAGCTCTGGAAATGCTTACAAAATGATCAACTATTCCTGGGGTCATGTTATATAGACCCCAGGAATAATAAGATTAACTTTTTTGAGTGTTTCTGTGGCACTGCTGTTCTACCTGCAGCCCCACACAACACAAAAAAATGTTGTTGGTGCCCCTGCCCACATTAGGGCACAAACAACAATATGGTAGTCTCTTTTGCTGAGCAGTGAATAATAAAAGAGCAGCTCCAGTTGCTTATTTACTATTGTTTGTCCTCTATATATTTATTTTTATGACTATTGTTAGCGGTGTCCCAGTCCTACCCAGCAGACCCACAGCTTTTTTTTAATGGGGGCCCCGGGAGGAGCTCCAGCTCCGCCGCAGCCCCTACTGGCTCTCTAGAGGCCCAGCACCCGTTTTGGGTGCCGGAGGGAGCAAGCCACTTTGTTTTTTGGTGAATGCCCTCATGCCCACCAAGGGCACACACATTCTTTATGTAAGTTGGGGGCCATGGGTGAGTGATAGGGTCCCTGCGGCCCCTGCTGGCTCCCCTGGTAGGAGCCTCCGCCTTTTTGTTTTTCAGTGGGTTGTCCTGCACCTACCCAGACACTCAAATGTACCAAATTCATAGGGGGCTGCGGGGCAGACCCGCGGCCCCTGCCAGCTCCGCTACAAGTAACCAGTCACTTTTTGTTTTTGGATGAGGGGCAGATGCCCACCCAGGCACCCACATCCACCAAATTAGTTAGGGCAGTGGTCGAAGTGGGAAAACAAAAGTAGGGGAACTGTGGGTGGAGAATCAGGGGGCGGGATTAACCGAAGATTGAATCAGTGGGCGGAGTCAGGGGTGTGGCTAGAAATAGCAAAACATACCAATTTTTTGTACGTTTAGCATTTCACTGACCAGTTACAGCTTATAACATTATTTAATTAAAAGAATGGATATGTTTATTTGAGGTTTAATTCAGGAAAGAGCAAACACGCATAGGGAATACAGGTTTATGTAAAGCATGTGAAATATAAGCAGGAACAACATGTTACCTTAATGCTTTTACTCTCATTGTTCAGAAATCCATGATTCTTTTTTGTCTCAAACGTTGAGGTCATGAATACAGGGCTCCTTATGTACACCTGTTAAGCAAGGCTCAGAAGAGTAAGGGACTCTTCAGGAGAATCTAGACTCAAGGAAACCCACAAAGGCTCCTTCATATTCATGTCAGCCAGCTAGCTGCTCAATCATAATATAGCAAAAAGAACAACTGGTGGACAGAATCCAGAACAATATCATACATTCACCCCAGTACAGAGATCTGGGCCTAAATCCATTGTTTCTTTGCTCACCATGCCATTCCAGTTTGGACCCAGCCATATGCAAATCAGTCTTGATCCTGCACCCAATGAGAACAGTCCAGCCCGAACTGCCAGGCCAGGTCCTCCCTTGACCGGAATCAAGCATCCTAGGACCGGTTTCAGGCTTTCAGCCCTCATCAACCAGGATAGCTTGATTCCAATGGCATGGAGAGCACGGGACTATTGTCTGAGCATACCTGTCCCACTCGGGGTGACAAATGCAAAAAGAACAATTGATGGACAGAAGGCAGAACAATGTCATACATTCACCCCATTTCAGAGATCTGGGCTTAAATCCATCGTTTTTTGCTCACCATGCCATTCCAGTTTGGACCGAGCCATATGCAAATCAGTCTTGATCCTGCGCCCAATGTGAACAGTCCAGCCTGAACTGCCAGGCCATATGTATTCAAGTGTCCTTTCATTCGGGAAGTGAACACAAAGCAGTACCCACTGAACTATGCACATAACATATTGCTCTTTGATATGCATGGTACATGTACTTTGCAGCAGGCATATTACCACTCTGCACTACCTTAGATGAGTAAAACAGCCACTAGACAAAACATGCTCCCATCTCTCTCCAGCAGGTACATTAATCACCAAAGTTATCTTGGCACTTGTATTGTTGACTGAAACCTGCTGAATATACAAAGACCTTTGCAGTGTTTTTAAAACTCCTGCACTTGTACAAAACCGGTCCCCCCAAACTAAACTGGCCCCCTACCCTTCCAGTTGCCCTGGGAAACGCCTGCTCCTGCCCTTTCACTGCTCCAGTCCAGTCAGTACTCCTGCTCATGCTCGATCAACACTCCTGCTTCGTCAATTCCCCTGGCCCGTCACTTCTCCTGGCCCGTCACCTCTCCTGCCCCGTCACCTCTCCTGCCCCGTCACCTCTCCTGCCCCGTCACCTCTCCTGCCCCGTCATCTCTCCTGCCCCGTCACTGCTCCTGCCCCGTCACTGCTCCTGCCTAGTCACTGCTCCTGCCTCGTTCACTGCCCCTGTCCTGTTCACCGCTCCTGTCCTGTTCACCGCTCCTGTCCTGTTCACCGCTCCTGCCCTGTTCACCGCTCCTGCCCTGTTCACCGCTCCTGTCCTTTCACCGCTCCTGTCCTTTCACCGCTCCTATCCTTTCACCGCTCCCGTCCTTTCACCGTTCCTGTCCTTTCACCGCTCCTGTCCTTTCACCACTCACGCCCGGTTACTGCTCTAGCTCATGCCCCGTCACTTCTCCTGCCCCGTCACCTCTCCTGCCCCGTCACCTCTCCTGCCCCGTCACCTCTCCTGCCCCGTCACCTCTCCTGCCCCGTCACCTCCCCTGCCCCGTCCCTTCTCCTGCCCCGTCATCTCTCCTGCCCCGTTCACTGCTCCTGCCTCGTTCACTGCTCCTGCCTCGTTCACTGCTCCTGCCTCGTTCACTGCTCCTGCCTCGTTCACTGCTCCTGCCCCGTTCACTGCTCCTGCCCCGTTCACTGCTCCTGCCCCGTTCACTGCTCCTGCCCCGTTCACTGCTCCTGCCCCGTTCACTGCTCCTGCCCTGTTCACTGCTCCTGCCCCGTTCACTGCTCCTGCCCCGTTCACTGCTCCTGTCCCGTTCACTGCTCCTGTCCTGTTCACCGCTCCTGCCCCATTCACCGCCCCTTTCCTTTCACCGCTCCTGTTCTTTCACCGCTCACGCCCAGTTACTGCTCTAGCTCATGCCACGTCACCTCCCCTGCCCCGTCACCTCCCCTGTCCCGTCACCTCCCATGCCCCGTCACCTCTCCTGCCCTGTCGCCGCTCCTATCACGTCTCCTCCCTGCCCCTTCTCCTCTCCTGCCCTGTCTCCTCTCCTGCCCCGTCGCCTCTCCTGCCCCGTCGCCCTTCCTGCCCCGTCGCCTCTCCTGCCCCGTCACTGCTCCTGCCCAGTCACTGCTCCTGCCCCGTTCACTGCTCCTGCCCCGTTCACTGCTCCTGCCCCGTTCACTGCTCCTGCCCCGTTCACTGCTCCTGCCCCACTCACTGCTCCTGCCCCGTTCACTGCTCCTGCCCCGTTCCCTGCTCCTGCCCCGTTCCCTGCTCCTGTCCCGTTCCCTGCTCCTGTCCCGTTCCCTGCTCCTGCCCTGTTCCCTGCTCCTGTCCTGTTCCCTGCTCCTGTCCTGTTCCCTGCCCCGTCACTGCTCCTGCCCCGTTCACTGTTCCTGCCCGTTCACTGCTCCTGCCCCGTTCACTGCTCCTGCCCCGTTCACTGCTCCTGCCCCGTTCCCTGCTCCTGCCCCGTTCCCTGCTCCTGTCCCGTTCCCTGCTCCTGTCCCGTTCCCTGCTCCTGTCCCGTTCCCTGCTCCTGTCCCGTTCCCTGCTCCTGTCCACGTTCCCTGCTCCTGTCCTGTTCCCTGCTCCTGTCCTGTTCCCTGCTCCTGTCCTGTTCCCTGCTCCTGTCCTGTTCTTTGCTCCTGCCCACCGCTTCTGTCCTTTCACCGCTCCTGGTCCTTTCACCGCTCCCGGTCCTTTCACCACTCCTGTCCTTTCACCGCTCTTGTCCTTTCACCGCTCTTGTCCTTTCACCGCTCACGCCCGGTTACTGCTCTAGCTCATGCCCTGTCACCTCCCCTGCCCCGTCACCTCCCCTGCCCCGTCACCTCCCCTGCCCCGTCACCTACCCTGCCCCGTCACCTCTCCTGCCCAGTCACCTCTCCTGCCCCGTCACCTCTCCTGCCCGTCACCTCCCCTGCCCCATCTCCTCCCCTGCCCCGTCACCTCTCCTGCCCCGTCACCTCTCCTGCCCCGTCACCTCTCGTGCCCGTCACCTCCCCTGCCCCGTCACCTCCCCTGCCCCGTCACCTCCCCTGCCCCGTCACCTCCCCTGCCCCGTCATCTCTCCTGCCCCGTTCACTGCTCGTGCCTCGTTCACTGCTCCTGCCTCGTTCACTGCTCCTGCCTCGTTCACTGCTCCTGCCTCGTTCACTGCTCCTGCCCCGTTCACTGCTCCTGCCCCGTTCACTGCTCCTGCCCCGTTCACTGCTCCTGCCCCGTTCACTGCTCCTGCCCCGTTCACTGCTCCTGCCCCGTTCACTGCTCCTGCCCTGTTCACTGCTCCTGCCCCGTTCACTGCTCCTGCCCCGTTCACTGCTCCTGTCCCGTTCACTGCTCCTGTCCTGTTCACCGCTCCTGCCCCATTCACCGCCCCTTTCCTTTCACCGCTCCTGTTCTTTCACCGCTCACGCCCAGTTACTGCTCTAGCTCATGCCACGTCACCTCCCCTGCCCCGTCACCTCCCCTGTCCCGTCACCTCCCATGCCCCGTCACCTCTCCTGCCCTGTCGCCGCTCCTATCACGTCTCCTCCCTGCCCCTTCTCCTCTCCTGCCCTGTCTCCTCTCCTGCCCCGTCGCCTCTCCTGCCCCGTCGCCCTTCCTGCCCCGTCGCCTCTCCTGCCCCGTCACTGCTCCTGCCCAGTCACTGCTCCTGCCCCGTTCACTGCTCCTGCCCCGTTCACTGCTCCTGCCCCGTTCACTGCTCCTGCCCCGTTCACTGCTCCTGCCCCACTCACTGCTCCTGCCCCGTTCACTGCTCCTGCCCCGTTCCCTGCTCCTGCCCCGTTCCCTGCTCCTGCCCCGTTCCCTGCTCCTGTCCCGTTCCCTGCTCCTGCCCTGTTCCCTGCTCCTGTCCTGTTCCCTGCTCCTGTCCTGTTCCCTGCCCCGTCACTGCTCCTGCCCCGTTCACTGTTCCTGCCCGTTCACTGCTCCTGCCCCGTTCACTGCTCCTGCCCCGTTCACTGCTCCTGCCCCGTTCCCTGCTCCTGCCCCGTTCCCTGCTCCTGTCCCGTTCCCTGCTCCTGTCCCGTTCCCTGCTCCTGTCCCGTTCCCTGCTCCTGTCCCGTTCCCTGCTCCTGTCCACGTTCCCTGCTCCTGTCCTGTTCCCTGCTCCTGTCCTGTTCCCTGCTCCTGTCCACGTTCCCTGCTCCTGTCCTGTTCCCTGCTCCTGTCCTGTTCCCTGCTCCTGTCCTGTTCCCTGCTCCTGTCCTGTTCTTTGCTCCTGCCCACCGCTTCTGTCCTTTCACCGCTCCTGGTCCTTTCACCGCTCCCGGTCCTTTCACCACTCCTGTCCTTTCACCGCTCTTGTCCTTTCACCGCTCTTGTCCTTTCACCGCTCACGCCCGGTTACTGCTCTAGCTCATGCCCTGTCACCTCCCCTGCCCCGTCACCTCCCCTGCCCCGTCACCTCCCCTGCCCCGTCACCTACCCTGCCCCGTCACCTCTCCTGCCCCGTCACCTCTCCTGCCCCGTCACCTCTCCTGCCCGTCACCTCCCCTGCCCCATCTCCTCCCCTGCCCCGTCACCTCTCCTGCCCCGTCACCTCTCGTGCCCGTCACCTCCCCTGCCCCGTCACCTCCCCTGCCCCGTCACCTCCCCTGCCCCGTCACCTCCCCTGCCCCGTCACCTCTCGTGCCCGTCACCTCCCCTGCCCCGTCACCTCTCCTGCCCCGTCACCTCTCCTGCCCTGTCAATTCTCCTGCCCGACACCTCTCCAGCCCTAGTACTTCTCCTTTCCTGTCGCCTCTTCTGTCCGGTCACTGCGGTCACTGCTCCTGCCCAGTTCACTTCACTCCGTGTACAACATTGACAAAGGTGTCAAGTTCCCCACAGTACTCTGCTTGGGGAAAGCTACTCTCTAATCACCAACTCCGATCTCAGGGGCACTTGATATGTTAAAGGCAGAGGGCTGGCGCATTGTCATTCTAAAGGGGTTAATCTGCCTCAATCGGAATGACAATGGCCTGCCCTCGGTCTGTGCGAGCTCAGGGGGGGGGCGGGGGCTGCTGCAGCCTCTGGAGTACAACAGAGAAGTGCGAGCAGCCCCTGGAAGCGGAATGAAAAAGTTATCGTTTTAAAGTTGGACTATTCTTGCCGTCCCAGGACGCTTTTTTGAATGCAAGAAGTAGGGGAACGGACTGAACAATTTTTTGGAAGTAGGGGCACGCCGTGCCCTTCCGTCCCCGTCCACTTCTATCACTGAGTTAGGGGCCATGGGGGTAGCCGACAGACCCCTGTGGCCTCTGCCCACTACCAGGCCAGCACCAATTTTGTTTTTGGGTGGGTAACACAATGCCCACTGGTGCATCCACATCTTTTAAGCAAGTTGGGGGACACCAGGGGGGAGCCACATCCCCTGTGACCCCTGCTGCCTCCCCTGGCAGGAGCTGGGCACGTTTTGTTTATTGGTGGGTGCCCACATTTACTAAATCCGTGGGAAAGATGCGGTGGGAGGCCCTGCAGCTCCTGGGTGCTTCCCAACTAGCATCCATCCTGGGTGCTTGCGGGTGTTGGCTACAAGTATGCTCTAGCTCTGCATGAGCAGATTTTGTCCCTGCTCCTGCAGCGGAAGCAAGTATTCTTCCCTGCCTATGCTGGCAGGAAGGGAGCAAACCCAAAAGAAACTTTACGGAACCTTAGGGAATCGTCTTTGGGAGGGGGCTACACACCCCCTCCCAACAAAAATGGACATGGCCCTGGGGTTATGTTGTCCAAGAGGCCTGTCCAAGGCTCAGGTAGAGAGTCCACACACACCCCTCCCTCCAAAAAAATAATATGGCACACCCCTCCTCGAAAAATAAACAATAAAACTCCCCCCCTGCCCTAGCGCACCACGGGGGAGATTACTGCTGTAAAGGATCAAGACCCCTCCCATTTACCTCTCCCACCAGGCTTAGGGAGGCAGGGTAACCCTACCCTGCCCACCTATATGGTTTGTTAAACTTTTTTTAAAGACAGGGTTTGAGTCACTGAGTCCTAAAACACCTCCGATCACATCTTTGTTGATGTGGTGGCAGCCAATCAGATCTAGATCTGTCAGCTCCATGGATCCTCTGTAGCCTGATATATAGATACATTTTGAAACTTAATTTCTCAAAAACGACTGAACAGATTTACACCAAATCAGAAAAAGCACGCTTTTCGGATCATGATCTAGCTTACTGCAAAATTTTGTGTAATTCCATTCAACTGTTTTGGTTGTAGCTGTGTCCAATTTTCCTATGAAAAATTGAATGGGGAAAAACACATTTTGTGACCCTCTTTTTCTCGGCCCCCACTTGACCTATCACCCCGAAACTTTCCAGAAAGTAGTTGAGCGGGATGAGCTTTTTTTGGAAAGGTTTATGAAAAAATTTCAAATGGTGGCAAAGTTTTTTGCAAACCAAAAGCCAAATTGGAATTAAAAAAGCATCCCGATAGCTTTGTCCTGACACAAGAGACCACCCAAAATATGTCAAGACAATACGCTTTAAGGGTTAGAGTGTGCATCAATTATGAAAACAAGGGAAGCTGGGAACTCTGGGTAGTTTCCATGTTTAGGTGGAGAGCAGTGGGTTTTTCGCTTGAGGGGTGCTCCAACCCCTCAAGCGAAAACCCACTTGAAGACCCATTTCTCAACAATTGCACACAAGACGTTGACTACTCGCAAAGGGTGTGCTAGAGACCGAATGCTGCGTGCGTAGTAGGGGCTTGGTTGCCTGGAGGGAGTGGGCTCTCCATATAGACCTCTGTACAAGGCGAAGCTGTTATAGGTGCCTGGTCACCTAATGGGGTTGAAGTGTATGGAGGGAGTGGGCTCTCTGTGAAGAGTTCTGCACAGGGCAAAGGTAGTAGATTTGACAACTACCCAACAAGGGTTTGGTACAGAGCATATGCTGTGTGCAGTAGGAGTTGGCAAACTAATAGGGCCTGGGTGCCTGTGGGAATAGGCTCTCCGTGAAGACTTCTGTACAAGTTGCAGCCTGTGTTTTTTGGGTTACGGCCAACCAATCAGATCGCTTGGTCCGGCGGAACTTGTAGCAGACTTGCTGAACCAAGACAGCCGCCTGGAAAAAAATCCCTCTCGGCCAATCACATTGCTTATTTAAACAACATACGACTCTGCTATAGTACCATGGTACTCCCTCATGAGCAATTGTCAATATATCACTAACATTTTAACCGTAATTTCTCAAAAACGGTAAGCGGATTTACAACACATTACAAAAAGCACACTTTCTAAGTAGATCTAACATTTTGTCAAACTCGATGTAATTTTGTTCAGAATTTTTCTCCGTATGGCTATCAAAAATTGGAAACTGCATTAGGAAAATGCGTTTTAGGGCCCGCCATCATTTTATAACCTAAACTTTCTTTAATAATAACCATTAACCTCTTCGACGCTGATGACCGAACCGCTCCGTCATCAGCCGCGGTGGCGCTGTGCTGATGACGGAGCGGTTCCGTTATGGCCCGCCCGACGCGCCTGCGCGGCGCTGATTTCGTGCCTGCGCGGCGCGTTCCATTGAGCGGGCGGGGCCATGACGGAACCGCTCCGTCATGAGCACAGCTCAACCGAGGCTGGTGACGGAGCGGTTCCGTCACCAGCGTGTGAGTGCCGCATGCCCTCCGCCCCCTCAGCGCTGCGGCGGAATAGCCGCCGCAGCGAAGGTGTTAAAGGTATTACTAGTGAAAAGGTAGTGAAAGGTCTTCACGGCTGACTGAAGACTTTACCTCCCATGAGCCACGGCCCCTTCGAACTCTTAACAATGATTCTGCATCAGCATTGCAGTCCAAAATCTATGACTTCCAATTGTTTTCTTTTATTACAGGCATGAATTGAAAGCAGGGCTGGAAACACTGCTTTATTCTGCACTTCAACTATTATTAAAAATAATGTGCTTCCACAGTTTAGGAGGAGCGTTAACGTTTCTGGCTGTGTGTTTGGTTTTCATTGGTCAGCCAATAGAGTAATAATCAGAATATCGTGGTGGGTTGCCATGGAGAGAACTGTGGACAGCAAAATTCCCAGGGGCGAAATAATCATGCTGTAGACGATTACTACGATGAAGAGGAGCCAGAGATGACACAGAACTAAGAAACCTAATCGTTCAGATTCTGTGCACAAGAGGAAAATGAATATTCAGATATGCAGTAAAAATCAGGACAAGGTTCCTAAAGACTTATTCAAAGGCCGGGCTAGATAAGGAAGCAAACTTGAATTCTCGCCCAGAATTGCAAGTTGTAAGGAGTAATTATATGCATAAGTATTTTACGCTTGATGTATACGTTCAACTCTTCAGCACGGACTTTTTAAATCTTCACTGCAAATAGGAGCTGCAGCCTACTGAAGCTGTCTGGCTAAGCCAAAAGGCCAGTCAGTGAAAATGTGTACAGATATTGTTAGGATTATTAAAATGTGCTGTTATTTATTTATAGGTTAGGGTATATTAGAGCCACTTCTACTTCATTTAAACCTAAGAATCAGCAGGAGCTTAAAATAACGTAATATTTACGAAGTTGTCAAATAGGACGTTTGCGCAGTAAACTCCAAATATTTGTGCATGTGCTTACCAGTCACAATTACCACCGTATCCTACGTGGCAAAGCATGGGGCTTACAAAAAGGCCGTCAATGGCATTGGGGGAAGAACTTGCGCACGTCAAATGTTGGACATCAAATTCCTCATTTTTTTAAGATAACGACGAGCCAATAGAGGGATAGGAATTGAGGGAACTAGAAAGGGCTGAGAGCAGACATCATGCATCATTGATACAAAGAACAGTGGCTGCATGTCGCCTCCTGGACATCAATATGAGGAAGGTTATTAAAATGTCTTACACAAAGTAATTCAAATCACCCCATTTGGAAAATTAGTGAAATACTTAAAACCACGTATCGTCAGCATTGCCTACGCACAGCTGAGCCTTTAGTCAAAGTACTGAAGAGGATGGGTGTAATGCCAGTGGTCCCAATGTAAACAGAGTAGCAATTTTGGATAGCATCTCACAGCCAGTCTTTTCCATCCTACTCAGGGGTGTAGCTGGGGGGGTGCTGGGGGTGGCCCGCCCCAGGCCGCACTATTTTGGGGGCTGCCGGTGTTCTGTTGTTTCCATCTCCCCATCTGGCTGTGCTCCCCCCTCGTTTGTGCGCATGCTATCTGAAAATGCTCTTTTCCTAATTACAGGTATTTTTGCGCTTCCCCAGTGTTCTGCCGTTTTAGTGCGCATGCATGTCATTTCACCGCACTAGGGGGTCCATTAGGATGTCGGGCGGATTTCCTCCGCCAGGCTGGCGGTGGCTACCGCCAGCCTGGCGGAGGAAATCCGCCCGACATCCACAGCCCAATCCCCCCCGCCATATTAGTATGGCGGGGTGGACCGCGGCGGTGAGAAACACCGCCCGCATGTTTACCGCCCCGGTCGCCTGGCGGCCGGGGCGGAAAACGAGTAACATGGTGGCGATGTCTGTTAGACACCGCCCGCCATATTACAATGGGCTGACATCAATGCATTTCCGTGGCGGCAATGCCGCCACGGAAAGGCATGCGGAGACTCCCTGCGGGGGCCCGTTGCGGGCCCCCTGGGAGTCCCTGGCTTGGGGGGTTGCCTGTCATGTTGCACTTTGAAATGCACAACGTGCACGTTTCACAAGGCGGCGGGCAGAGATTACTGCTCCGCCCGCCGCAATGGCAACAATACAGGATGCGCCCGCCTGTGTGGCGGGCGCATCCTAATGCACATTTCGGGACCCCCGCCCTCGAGGCGGGCGGTCCCGTTTCCCGATAGGGTGGCGGGCGGGCAAGGCCCGCCCGCCATCCTAATGGCCCCCTAGGTGTCCAAATACCGGTCGGAAACGGCCGAAAATACCGATTTTCGGCCGTTTCCGACCGGTATTTGGACATTGGTGTGTAGGGGCATGTAAAATACCGAATTGGTCAAATTACCGATTCTGTAATTTCAGATGTAGGTAGCACTGTTTTCAGTGCTACAAGGGTTTAAGAATTCTTAATTTACCACCAACTAGTAGTCGGTGGTAAATTAAGAAAACCATTTAAAAAGCATTTTTTTTGCTTTTTAAACAGTGCCATGTTGCAGACATACATGCCCTAAGGGCATGTATGTCAGCAACATGTGCACCCATGCACAATTGAGGGGTGCAACAGGATGTCAAAGTGACACCCTGCCACCCTTCAATATTTCCCCCAATTACCGAATCGGTATTTACCGATTTGGTAATTGACATTGATTCCTATGGGCCTCAAGGCCCATAGGAAACAATGGCAGTTACAGACTCGGTAAATACTGATTCATTAATTACCGAATCATACCGATTCGGTAATTAATTCGGTAAATATACCTACATCCCGATTGCCAGTTCTTAAATACCGAATCGGTATGATTCGGTATTTAAGAATCGGTAATCGGGGATTACCTACATCTGACCCTAAGTCATTTGTCATTCAATTGGAAGCTCTTGTGGCAGCATTACCTCCACTACCAGTGATTGTGGCAGTTAACCAGCCTGTGAAGACAGCGGCCACTGGCGGCGCGCCGCATGAACCAGGCCCGGACTTTCATGAGGTAACCACCTGTGAAGACACA
Source organism: Lissotriton helveticus (assembly GCF_964261635.1). Taxonomy (NCBI): domain Eukaryota; kingdom Metazoa; phylum Chordata; class Amphibia; order Caudata; family Salamandridae; genus Lissotriton; species Lissotriton helveticus. Next base: position 1,155,041,908 of record NC_136070.1, read on the forward strand.
TACAAAATTATATTCAAAATGATTGCTTAAAACAGTAATTGTTTGCCAACTTTACGCATACCATAACAGTTTTCTGTCAGGCGCCCCCACAAACAGCTGCAGCACTTAGGGGAGGCATAGACATACGGCCAGGCACCAACATGCAGGTTATAGCTGTATTTGTATCTCCCCTCTGACGTAGGGGGAGCACAAACCGACGGGGGAGCACATGTAGTTAGGTTATAGCTCTATTTCTGAGCTCCCCTCTGACGTAGGGGGAGCATGTGAAAGCGCTACCATTGAAGGCCCTGGGCATCATTTTGGGTCAACCCATATACCCTCACTGGTGCCATTAGGAGGATGACATTCACTGCATCCTCCTGAAGTACATTGCCTACCTGAAGACCATACATTCAAGGTAGTATGAAAGGGTGTGATGGCTGGGACGAGGAAGACTAGGTGTAATGAAGGTTACTGTTAAGTAATTGGTCATTTTCTCTACGCTCTTTGTCCTCATCCCAGTCTTTATGTATATGGAATACCAAAACAAGATCCTACTTAGTCTTAAAACAAAGCAACCCCTAGAAAACCAAGCCCAGATTTACTGTTCCTCATGAAAGGGAGTGCTGCGTAAAAAACTGCCCCAGGGTCTTGAGAAAGTGTTAAAGAATACATTCTTGTTAGATATATACAATGTAACTGACATGGTGTCCCAACTCTCTTCTACTGCAAACAGATTCAGATAAATTCCCTACTCCAACTTTGAGTGCTCCTTTTTTTTTTTTTTTAAACAATTTTTATTGCAGCATCGAAGATATACAGCTTACTCATGTCAATGCCCGTCTCCATTCCTCGCCCATCCACAATACATTTCCCAGCATCACACAGCCATTCAGCCCACATCCCGGAGGCAGGGCGGCTAATGTCTACGACCTGGGATGGCGCTAGGCGATAAAGCAACAATGCAAGCAAAAAACTCGACATCATGCAAGGTAGGTTTTCGAATGTCACTGCTTTTTTAATACCTTCCCCCCCCCCCCCAACCCCAAACCAATAACACACCCCTGCTAGGGAGCCTCGAGGTATAAGGATTCGGGTCTTGCCGTCCCTCCACCCAAGGAAACTGGGCCGAATCGGCCCACCTACTTGCAGCGACCCGTGTCCTACGCGCACTATGATCATCCTCACGCCTCCCCGAGGCCCCCCCATCCCCGCCCTCCCCCACCCATTCCCTGAAGTATCGCTGGTGTGTGCTGACTGCCGGAATGTCCAACTTTGAGTGCTCATGTATATTTATTAAAGGATCATAGTCCTATGTTGCTACATTGGTGTGCCCCTATCTTCTGATGTTTGTTTCTGAATGACTGTTCCTTTTTGGTCATTTGTGTCACACCTGTGGGTAGCAGGGTGTTTGAATGGTGAGCACCACAACATTATACAGACAATCCCTTCTATCAATCTTGATTTTTTTCTTACAAAACCTGTACTCTCTTTGTATGTGCAACTCCTTTCCCCACTACCATTATTATAGTTTGTACTGGCAGCGCCTCTCACTAAATCTACCACTGTGGTATTTTCTGTCCTTTGTGCATAGTAGTGCTGCAGCTTTTTAGTGCTGGTGGGCCTTTATCAACTGAGACTTGACCTTCGAGGATTGCTCTATGCTTACGCCGCAGTTTTGCGCCCTTTCTTGTGCAGTGGATTAGAGAGTGGCGTCGTAACTTAAACCCTGCCAATCCACCCCTGCTGCTCGCCGTCATTTTTCCCCAGACCCTCCCTCCTGCTGCTACCTACCATCGGCGGCAATCTGAGGGATAGCCCTGGGCGCCAGAAGCTCTAGCTACCCTACTGATCTTACTGCAGTAGCTCCTGTGTGCCATAATGTGGCGACACCCCTGGCACACAGAACCTCCATTTAAAGCTGGCATGCTGAATGTAAACAAGTCCAGCTTCCCCCCACTGCAGCATTCTGTAATATTGTAGGGTGCAATGACACAATGTAAGTCCAAGTAGATCAATGCACAGCCAAACATGTAGGTTACCTGTGATGCTGGAATGGTGATTGTTTCTAGATTAGATAACACTGAGCACTAACTAAAACATGCCAGGCTCTTTGCTAGGCAGCTAGGAATCCGACAACCAGGTCAACATTGATCAATCTCACTGTCCTCGATGTCTCTGCCAACCTATATGTAAACACAGTCAGCAGTACCATAACAAGGAAACTGATGGAGGAAATCTTTGCAAATTCATAAGTGCCATCTTCCTAGAACAGAGAGCATCAAATCCTCCTTGAATAATAACTGAGTAGCAGAACTAAATGAGCTAAAGCTAGAAATAATGTTCAAGATTCAACAATCCCCACAAGGCTTGTAAAGTGCATAATCTATATGGCCTTACCAACAAAAAGATGAAAGGATGATGTGGCTGAACCTGTGCCCAAGGATCTATAAAATTATTGCCCACATGGATAGAGAAACCATGGATCCCTGTGCATGCACATGGCATCCGAATGTCTGTTTCTGCTGACTCCTACACACCCAGAACATGAGGCAATGAGAGAGCATGTGAATGAGGTGTCCACTAGACACAAAAATAAGTGGGCCAAACCCCTTGACTACTAAAGAATCCTGTGAGAGAATACTTGTCTACAGGCTTTAATATGCTGCAGTAATATTCTCCTTTTAAATGCATATTCCCTTTAACATATGATTTAGTCAGATCGACCGTCTAGGTGTAATTTATCCTAATAACCCGATCTCACCTATGCCATCTGACAACTTTTCCAGATTAACAAATTAGACTGTTGCCTTTAAATTTGGCTTTACATCATAACCTACCCAAGCCTCATATATTGAGCATGACACTTTCCATAAGGCGTGAAAAAGACATACAGTCATAAAAATATAAATAAGCACAAAATTACAGCTTCAGAACAATATACAACCCTTCTTGGGTGTTACAAGGATTCTAGCATTGCCAGTCTTCTCCCACCAGGGATTGAACTATGGGGGCAACAAACACAAAACCCTTGACTTCTATGGTAAATAGTGGAATTACATGTAACTACATACCTGGCATGAGGCTCTAGTACAGTGTGAGAGCAATCCATTCTTTTAGGCCTATTGGCTTTAGCATATGTTTTTCACAATATGCCAAGCCTACGCTCTTTGTTATAACATTTCAAAAACAACAGATCAGCCATATGGCCTCCGACATAATATTCCCCAAAACACAGTTGGCTTGTCGCCATCACCAGCCCAGGCCTACTTTATTAAGGTACTCATTCCCATGAGGATATCATTATGCATACAGCAATAATATTAAAAATATGCACAGAATACAGTCAGCAAAACAATATACAGACCCTCCCAAGAGGGCCTAACAAGGATTTGGACAGTGGAAATGTTCTATGTCTATGTTTGTCATATCAGGCTAGCCAACACCCAAACCCTTGCCTACTACAGTAATCTTTGAGTTTCCATGTAACAAAATATCTGTCTTCAGGCTTTAACAGAGTGTAATAGCTGTCCACTCTAAAAGGCCTACTGGCCTTCAATCAAAGCGAAAGCTGCCATCTCAATTTACAAAAAAGGCAGCATCTTTATTCAAGCAACAGACTTGCCTACAAGCATTTGACAAATTTACTGAGACCTAAAAAAGTAAGTTGCAGCCCCAGCAAAACCGTCTGATACTCTGTTGCCCAACCATCACTTTAAACCTACTAACCCTGACCAAACTGCCCCAAATGACAAGAGTAGCCCTGCAGTCTATACAACACCTCAGAGACCCCAACTAGGCCCTTCTACAAACAGCTTTCTCAGCCCGAGGAGCAGCTACTGAAATACAGGTAATGGGCTTGTTCCTAAGAAAAATCCCCGGCTCCTAGCCATCGCCTAAAACCTACTAACTCCGACCGAACAACTACACCCAACGAATATCGAAGCATTGCTGCCCACACAGCCCCACAGAGGCCCCAACAAGACCCTCCTACAAACAGCTCTCTCAGCCCAAGTATTAACTACTCAAAAACAGGAAGTGGATCAGTGATCAAGAACCTTCCCCAAGAGAAAAAACAGGTGATAGAAACAAAGTCACAGACAGGTCACGACAATTCACAAACATTCAGACAGAACAATAATTTAACTTACCAGTGCCCAACAAACAAACTCCCTGCTAACCAAATCAATGACAACTTACATGTACTCAGGGAAGACACAGAATGGGTCAAGAAATAAGTCAACACACTTCTACTCATCCTAGAGAACATGCACACACCCACTAACAAGTACAATGACTTTCCATCTAGCAGAATACGTACCTACAACAGCAGACTCACAACTCCCTGAGACAACAAGCTTCACCGGCAAGGAGAACAAACAATCACCTCTCAGAAGAAGAGGTAAACACTCTGCTAATATACCATCAGAGTCCACAGAAATCATCACTTGACACAACATCCAACATCCTGATCGTCAAAGATTTACAACATAAAAATCCGGAGATACAACCCCTTTCATTTCAATCTCAACAACCGATTGCAGCTTACACAATGTCCAGTATAGTAAGTAAGAAAACAGTAACAAACCTGAAATGCATGTAGCACAAATGCAGATCAGCTTCAAAACACATAGCAGATATAGCAGATGTAATCGTAACGCATGACCTGGACATTATTTTCTTAAATTAAACCTGGCTCATCCCAACTGCAGCTCCAATACCGAACCTTCTCATTCCCTCGGATTTTGCCATCTTGAGTCCAGACCACAAATTGAAGCAGGGGGAGGTCTTGCTATAATTTACCGATACTCCCTAACCTTAAACACACTCTCGCTAGAACATACACCATTGTTTTAACTCTTGTGAGCTGAAATCAAGCTTGAAAAGAAACTGCTAGCAAAAACACTCCTTTTATACCATCCACACTTTAACAACAGTCTTCCTAGAGCAATTTAAGGAAACAATCATGATCAATGCTACTTCACTCTCTAATGCAATATTATTAGAAGATTTCAACCTGCACTGGAGCAATAAGAGACCCCACAGTGGCTGCACTCAATTACCTGCTTCGGGACCTCAAAATGATTCAGGCATGCAATGGCCCAAGCTTCAACCAACATGCGTCACTTGACCTCTTCATCGCCGAACCGGGATTAGTAAACATGCTAGACATCACACCAACAGACTGCTCAGACCACCATCAAATTCTTTTCCAAATCTCCGCACCAGAAACTATAATCAATGGCCAAAAGGGAAAGGGGAAAAAAGTGGGTGAGGGATTACTGCCGGGTAAACAGAACAGAACTAATGGGTCTATGCCAAATCTCCTTGGTGCCTCGGACGGACCAAACATCGGTTACGTTATGTTATGTTATGTTAGTGACCTTTTATATAGCGCACAAATCACCCAGGGGCATCTCAGCGTTGAAACCTAAAAGGGGACACAGAGACGTAGAAGCCAGATACCAAAAGCATAAAATGGGAAGAGTGCACTAGAACAGAAAAGCTTTGAGATGTTTTCTAAAAATAAGATAGGAAGTGGCTTTACGTAAAGCCTCGGGAAGTGTGTTCCAGTATCTGGGGGCTACATATGAGAATGATTTGCCCCCTGTACGGCTAAGGCGAATACGTGGGACCATCAACAGTGCCAGAGAGTTTGACCTAAGATTACACTTGGATGTTTGTTTACAGATCTTATTTTGCAGATACTCAGGGCCCATTCCCTTGATGGCCTTAAAGGTGAGGCAGCATATCTTAAAGCATGATCTCTTTTTGACAGAGAGCCAGTGAAGCTCTCTAAGCAAGGGCAGTGATGGGGATCCTGGAGGACGGTTTAGACCCATCCTAGCTGCAGTATTCTGAATAACTTGCAGCTTAGCTAGCATAGTCTCTCCCCCCTCTGCCAATAGGGCATTACCGTAGTCAAGGCGACTCATAACCATCACCTGGCCACCGTTCTGCGATGTTCCAATGGCAGATAGGGAATCATTCTACGTAGCAGGTGAAGGCTATAATAGCATGAGCCCATGATGTTTTTGACATTGTCCCTCATCGTTAGCTTATCGTCAAGCTGTATTCACAAACTTTTTACTGAGTAGGATGGAACGGGGGCGGCACCCAACTGGGGAGGCTACCAATCAGTCGTCCAGATGTTAGCGGCTTTTCCCAGGAGCATGAGCTCTGTTTTTCCTGGGTTAAGTTGAAGACAACATTCTGTCATCCATTTCGAGATGGCGAGCATTCCCGCCGAGAAATGCTGTATCTCCTCAGTAAAGTTGGATCCAATTGGGAATATCAGCTGGGTATCATCTGCATAGGAGATTATCTCAAACCCATAAGGCTTGACCACTTTGGCCAAAGGAGCAATATATATATTAAAAAGTGTATGTCTCAGGCATGAGCCCTGAGGCACTCCCTTGTCCAACTGGAACCTCCGAGATCTGAAAGGGCCGAGAATGACCGTCTGCCCTCGATCTGATAAAAAACTCCTGAGCCATTTCAGAGCGAGGTCCTCGACACCACACTCCTGTAATCTCTCCACCAGCAGCCGATGGGAGATTGAATCGAATGCCGCAGAGAGACCCAAGAGGACGAGTATCGCTGATCCGCCCCAATCCAGAGTTTGTCTTAGTGAGTCTGTGACTGCCACTATCGCGGTCTCGGTACTAAATCCTGCGCGAAACCCTGACTGCGAAGGATCAAGGATACTGTTAGATTCTAAATAATGGTTCAGTTGTTTATTAATTTGAGTCTTCAATATCTTAGCTAGCAGCGGCAGCAGCGATATCGGTCTATAATTACTTAGAACCTGGCAGAGTCTGCAGTCGTTTTTTTTAGGACCCGCCAGATAAAGGCTTCTTTCCAGGAGACCGGGGTGGAGCCCGTTTGGATGGAGGCGTTGAGAATTTTTTAAACTATGGGAGCGCTGGCCGGGGCCAGGAGCGCCCTGCTGTTAGGAGAGCATAGGTCTCCTGGAGATCCAGACTTTGCTGCCAATAATTGATTGTTTACATCCTCCAATGAGATCGTTTCAAAGTGCTTCAGATGAGAAGTACACGATCTTGTCAGGAACTCATGTTTCCTAGTAGGGCTGGTATGACCTGTGCTCAAGGTGTCAAAGTTAGTATAAATTTGTGAGATTTTATTTTGAAAGAAATTTGCTATTGAGTCACAGAGTTCCTGCGTTTCTACTGGCGGCTGTTTACAGGCTTGAGGAGAGGCAAAGTCCTTAGCTATATTAAACAATACTTTGGAGGAATTGCTGGCTTGTTCAATTTGGTCGTGAATATAAGAACACCTAGCCAGCTTGATTTTATAATGGTATTGAGATAGAGCTAATTTATAGCTCTGTTCATCTCCATCACTTTTGGATCTTCTCCATCATCTCTCAAGCGCCTTACAGGATGATTTATCAGTTTTCAGATCACCCGAGTACCAGGGGGCGGATTTCCGTCGGGTATCCGAGGTCTTCTCATACTCAGGGATAACTATATCTAAGGTGTTCTTAAAAGCTGAGTTGAAATTGGGCAGCAATTCAGAAATGTCCTGGTTGCTATGCTCCATATCTTTATAGTGATGTGAAAACGTCTCCTCAAACAATTCTAAAGTGAGTTTATGCCAAGGTCTACGCTTTTGTGTCTTTGGCAATTTGCAAGATTTTTTGTAGGTCGCCTCAGTTAGTGGCAGAAGGGTGAATATGATTAAACAGTGATCTGTACAGCTCTGGGTAAGAGGGGGGTGGGCCTTTAACAGATCTATGTTGGTAAAAATCAAGTCCAACGTGTGGCCTGCACAGTGAGTGGGTCCCACCACTCGTTGTAGTAAACCCATGTCACTCAAGCTGGAGGTTAACTGAATAACGTCCGCGTTCGTAAGGTCTTCTCCGTGAAAATTAAAATCATCTAGCAGGATAAACTTACTGAAGGCCAGGACTTGCGTTGCTATAAATTCCGGCAAATGGTTGACGAAGTTCCCTTTTGGACCAGTTATTGCTGGTAGTTGACAACAACTGGGCTTTAAGATGGTCTTTAAAGGCCAACCCGATACTTCCTCCGGTCTATCCTGCTCTATCTAAGTGGATAAACTTATAATTATCAGGTATAGCTAGGTTAATGGATGGACCGTTATGGGGAGTTAACCATGTTTCTGTTAAAAAACATAAGTCAGGGGTATAGGTGGAGATCATATCCCAGATTTCCGTAGAATGCTTCACGAGGGATCTGGTATTACATCAAATATAACTTGGTCTATTATGTGTTGTAAGGGAATCAATACCACAACCACTAGGACAAGCCATTGCTGGGAGGAGATTAGACTTACAAATTGTACATGTGACCAGACCTTTGAGAACAATGGGAGAGATGATGTGACAAATTTTAGTTGACACTTGCCTGCTGAGCGACCCCCGGGCAGCATTTCCTGCCTCCTGGCTCGGTCTGGCGCGAACGAGCGCGGACGGGCTTGCGAGCTGCGCGTGCACGCTGGTGGAATCATTTAATACTCTAAGGGCCAGTGGAGCCCACAGCACTAGCCCGCCGACTTCTATTCCCTCAAGATGGCACCTGGCGAAGTGCGGCTGGGAAGAGATCCTATGTCCCCGGGCAGCTCCTAATCGGCTACAGGGAAGAGCGCTAGATTGTGGTAGAAGCGAGTGCAACAATAAGGTAAGATGCATTTTTAAAAACAAGGTTAAAAGCAAATAGATTCTATGATTCCCTGCTTTCCACCTCAGGAATCCCCCTAAGAGTGAGCGATGGCGTCCTGACCCACTATTTGTACTATAAGGGCCAGTGGAGCCCACACCACTAGCCCGCCAACCTCTATTCCCCCAAGATGGCGCCTTGCGAAGTGCGGCTGGGAAGAGATCCTATGTCCCGGGCAGCTCCTAATCGGCTGCGGGGAAGAGTGCTACATTGTGGTAGAAGCGAGTGCAACAATAAGGTAAGATACATTTTTAAAAACAAGGTTAAAAGCAAATAGATTCTACGATTCCCGTCTTTCCGCCTCAGGAATCCCCCTAAGAGTGAGCGCTGGCGTCCTGACCCACTATTTGTACTCTAAGGGCCAGTGGAGCCCACAGCACTAGCCCGCTGACCTCTATTCCCCCAAGATGGCGCCTGGCGAAGTGCGGCTGGGAAGAGATCCTATGTCCACGGGCAGCTCCTAATCGGCTGCGGGGAAGAGTGCTAGATTGTGGTAAAAGCGAGAGCAACAATAAGGTAAGATACATTTTTAAAAACAAGGTTAAAAGCAAATAGATTCTACGATTCCCGGCTTTCTGCCTCAGGAATCCCCCTAAGAGTTCATGAACTGACACACCACTACAACAGCAGTATGACAGACATGGTGAAAAAGGCTGCCCCATTACGTCTAAAAAGGCAAAAGGTAAAACCTGCAGTATAATGGTTCAACCCAAAAATAAATAATCAAAGAAGACAATTTAGATATTTGGAACGACTTTGGAGGAAAGACCCAAATAACCCCCTCAAATAGTTGAGAATGCAAACAATCTTTTACAAACAGACTATTGTGAATGCCAAAACAACAGGAATCAGATCTCAGTTAGATAGAGTGAAGAGCAGGCCCAGAAAACTCTTTGACATAATAAAACAACAATTCATTAGCGACTCTATTTCCTGACAAGCTAACACCTAACCTAGGGAATCCATCAATCCACTCTCACAGCAAGAATACTGACCAACACACCCCAACTGTCCTAAAAAAACAAAGCCTTCTGGAACAGCTTCAGATCCCTGTCTGAGGAGGAAATCCAGAAAACCATTCAGGCAGTGAAACTTAGCACACATTTTGACGATCCCATTCCCTCCTACCTACTGAAGTGATCCACTAATCTCTAAAAAGTGTTAGGTACACATTTTTCACCACTCTAGGGCCATGATGCCCAGGTGCACCTGATTCTGACCTCATCAGAGATGATGGTGAGTTTTTACGATATGAGCCCGAGAAATCCTTTCAGAGTTGTTTGGGACTTATATTCATTTTTGGGTGGTGGGACTGTTGGGTTTCGACAAAGGAACTACAGAGGTAGTTAATTATCACTTAGCTATCATCCTCGTATCCAGGAAAAAAGGCAGACACTTCTTAGGGGGCAATTTACATGTTGGTGGAAAGGGTTCTCCTTCACAATGGCGATGGAGTAACCTTTCAGTCTACATAATGGTCAGCCCGCCCAATTTAAATGAGGGAGGACGTTTGGTGAAGAAGCAGCAGAAACTACTCAACCTCCGCAGCATTTACATCCATACGGTGGAACAACGGAGAAGGGCAGTTGGAAGTTGGCCAAAATGTACGCCAACCTAATTTAGATGGGTGGACATAGAGTTGAGTTTCCACTGTCTGTCACCACCAAGAAAACCCTGGTGGTAAGGGGCAGTGAAAATGTAAAATGCCCCCGTTGCCATGAGAGATAACTTCTATGGCTTGGGGGCATTGTGTTTTTTTATTCTCAAAATTGTTTTAGAAAATGAAAAAAATTTCAACTTTGTTGTACGGCTCCATCATGTTTGACAGAGATGTATGGCAAAGTTACAATACCTTGCCAGGAACTGCCTTGATGGAGTTTCCTGTCAATGCTTGAAATGACGGTTGGCCTCATGGACTTTTTAAAAGTTGGTTGTCGGGACCTCTGCCAGGGCGACGTCGAAATTTACTCCGCCTCCCTGGTGGCGGATGGTGTAACAGCCAAATTTTACATCAGGCCATGGGGCCCATAGCCAATGAATAAACAAAGCAGATTTCTAACTTGCACATATAGTAACATTTAATTAGAAGTCATAGAATGCAGCAATCAAAGTACTGCAAGGATAGACTTCCAATCCAAACATCTATGCCTATGATTTTGCTCCAGCTTTGTATTTATGCTGAACAGTACAGCACAGAAGCTAAGTTGAAAAAGTTTGGTGAAACAAAAACATTTCTCCAACCTTATACCTGCCTCGAGGAGGCATATTATTTTGGTGCAAAGCCCTGTCTAAAAATACTTGCAAAATCTGTGGGTGGGTGCATGGGAATGCCCATGTAACACCCTGGGGCGCATAATGCTACTTGAATTACTTTAGGGCTACTATGCCATGCAGAATAAGTATGGCGCTGGAAAGTAAATCATTATCTCCTACAAGGCGGGTTTATTAGGAGCATTATATCACCCAAAATAGCTGTACTGTTCCGATATGAATAATCACACATGATGTACCTGGGTAGGAAAAAAAAGGAGTGGAGAGCACTGCTCTGTAGGACTCGAATTCTCACTCACCCAAAGGTGACATGCTTCATAATAGGGTCCCCTCCTCACACTGAGACCGCAAGGCACTAGGGTGGCTACAACACCCCCGCAGGGGAGGAGCAGAGCTGCTCTAAAGCACAATGAGCAATACAGATGTGGGGATAGAGGGGCAAAGTGCAGATGTAGATAAAGAAAATGTGAGTAAAACTATCTCCTGGTGGGCAAAAAAGTATGTTATTCTGGTTTCCCCAATTGATAGGGTTAAAAAAGCTAAGTGAATAGGGATTATAGATATTACCCCATTCGAAACGTAAATCCCAAATCAACACTTTGGCCGCTTTGCTTCAGCTCTGGTGGCATTGCACTAGTGTAAAGTGTTGATAAAGCTGGGCCCTGAAGTCTACAAGAGGTCACAATCCTTCTCTGCTGGCCTATACTCGACCTTTAGTCCTCGTGTTTACACAGTGACTGTGCAGCAGGCTATCATTGCATTTGAAGGTAGTTTTGCAGCCCCAGATGAAATTCTAATTTTCTGTGCAATGCCCGATTTTAATAACCCTAATTTCCTTCATTGAAATGGTGTGCTGACAGCTAAACGACTGACTCAGCAGATGCTGCACCACATGGTGTTCCCCGGGGTGAGTGATAATTTGTCTTCAGAAGTACTTGAGCTGACATCGCTGAAGCCCTTTTAGTAAAACCTGACAAATGCTGCTGGCCAATCCTGCCACGGCAGCCTGAATGAGCTGCCAGCGTTTTGTTTAATAGTTTTTTAAGGCAAGCTCTCAAAGGAGGGGTTTGTTTTTGGAAAATGTTAAACTAATGTCCATGAGGCATTGGAGTAGACACTAATAATTTTTTCTGTCTAGGACTGGAATGCTGTGGCGAACATCTGTTTTGGGAAAAAGCCCAACTGGCATGGCATTACACGCTCTGCCTTAAAAATGGTGGGTCTTCCAATGGTATGTCAACTGCTTAAATATGGCAGGTTGCAAGGAGTGAAAGTGTTTCCAATGATGGAGCCAGCAGCTGCTCCACCATTGGAAAATCTGAGGTTTCTTCACCACTAAATGAGGTAGAGGAACCAAAAGGTTGGTAGGGACAGATTCCGCCAATTTTTGACCTACATGTCCTATTGCCAACCTCTTATTGCCCCATAATCATTCTAAATGTAGCAGAGCTTTAACTTGACACTGATTATATTATTTGTGACTACTGCAATACGCGTTCCAAACCGACATATCTTAGAATAAGTGCAGACTGATCTTCCTTGCTACCCATGTAGAGTCAACTGTACACAAAAAGAGTTATCTATACAACTGGAGTGCAATAGTGCCTTAGGGACACACATGGACGCTTCTCAGTTTCTACTCAGCAGATCCTTAAACATTCAGCAGTGTGCAGCAACATCAAGAAAACATTCTGCGCTTTAAAGATATTCAAAATAAATGAATAACTTCAAAATCAGAGGGGGTCATAAGGACCAATGAGATAGTGGAGAAATGAGTGTAATTTGTATTAGATGATCTTTCTGCTCTAATGAACATTTTAAGTTAAGCACAAATTGTTTTGCTTGCTTTGCAAGAGTTATTCACTGTTTTGTGAATCAGGTGCAAAATCAATACAAGCAGGAAGAAAGGGCAGATTTATAGAGTGGTGGTAAGGATACTCCGTCGCTATGGCAAAGATAATGGTCCACCCACCCTATTTATATGCAGGCTGACATTAAGTGTAACCATAGTGGAAACTACTTATTCTCCACCATGTTTACACTCCTCATATGGCACAATGGAGTAAGGGCTGTAGGAGGCCGACCTCTGTGTCTGCCCACCTAATTTAGATGTGTGGACATGGAAGTCAGTTTTCACTGCCTGTCACTGCCAGGAAAAGCCAGACGGTGAGAGGCAGTGAAAACTGTCTAATTCTCTCCTCACCATGGGAGATAACTCCAGTTGGCGAGGAGGCTTTTAAAAATTATTTTCATATAGAAAATCCAGCTTCAGGATTTTCCTTATGGAAATAAAAGATACAAGTATGATGGATGCCTCTGTCATGTTGACAGAGCAGTGCGTCAAACTTAAAAAAGCATTGACAGGAACTACTGTGACTGCGGTTCCTGTCAATGCGTTTGAAATGTTCGGTAATTTCCAAATGTGGGGTGGCGGAGTAGTCTTGGACTGGCAGACAATAAATCCTCTGAAAGCCTAACGGGGAATACTCCCTCTACCACAATACATTTCTGGACAAAATCCCTGTAAGAATGCAGTGAAAATATAAATACCCAATCAGGTTTAATATACTAAAATAAATGTTCTCGAACTCACACTGACAACAAAGTGGACCCACACAAGTGCACCTCAATTACAATTTAAGCCCATTTGTGAGAGCCAACTTGATTGTACACAGCAAAGAACACTAGTTTTGGTTAGCCTAGTTTCCTGACACCAGTTAATGGATATGTAACCATTGTATTTACAACATTACGCTTTCTCCCTAACTGTGTTGGGGAGCGTGGACACTGTAGCATTTATAAGAGACCCAAAAGTCACAGCACACCCTCAAAAAAATGAAAGTGCCTAGGTATACAAGACTATATGTTAGTTTCCATTCCCTCTGTACAATGGCGCTTGTTATATATATGTTTTCTGGATGCAGGGATTTACTATTACAGCAACAGAAAGGTTTGAACAGGCATATTTCAGTTCCAGGATTTTCAGAAGACCAGCCTAATGCACTGGGGAAGATGCATTGCATTTCTGTTATACATTCCAAGTGGCATGATGTGATCATTTACCTAGTCCAGAACTTCAAAACCAAGCCACCTACTGTTTCTGAGAAACATGGATCCTTATAGAAACTGAACTGGGAAAAAAACTGTTGGGTCCCACCAGACCCACGTACAAATGCTTGGCAAACGTCTTTCTGCACAAAACAATGTCTTGTGCAATAAACCTGGACGAGATTAAGGGAGGTGGGCAGGCACAAATCTTATAAAAAGAAGAGGAGGGACTGACCAAGTAAAGCAATATGCAAATGACCTCATAACATTACGACGTAGCGTTATAAAATAAATAGTGCTATTTAAATTATTTGTGTAAATACTGGGACAGACTAACCCATCTGAGAGTCTAACAGTGTCTGCATTTATATAGAGGGACAGAACAAAGGCAAAAGCATGCCTCTTTTAAGTACCTGTGAAGACAAGGCAAGCTGTGTGCCTTTGTTTCCCTCTGTGGCATTTACATTTAAATATAAGATTCTAGGCGGCCCCCGGCTCTCTCGTTGCCCCCACGTTGCTGCTGGGAATGGAGAGCAGGCAACGTGCAGGTGCTGCTGAACGTGTCCCGGTGGCTGAAAATGACACCGGGAAAAGTTCAGCATATTTCTGTGGGGCCCAACTTCTGTGCCGGGGGGTTGCGTCCACCCTGTGAAAAGAGTGGGGGGGACGTCGTGTACCTGCGTGTACCCCCGACTCGAGCCCTGGAGGTGGAGGGTAACCTCTTGCCTTATGTATACCGGAACAAAGTGTAACATGTGCCTATTACATTTGGGGCGAAAGAGGGGTATAAGTTATGACAAAAGACCTCTCTCTACTCCCCTTTTCAAGAAAAAGGCACTGTTTTGCAAATTCCTTTCTAGCCATACTTTCAGAATCTGGAACACTCTCCCTCTTGATATCAAGAATGCTCATGGAATCTGTTCTCTGAGAACAGCTGCATTTGTATGCATAATAATACCACTTCTGCATACCTTGTTATGGCAGCTTACTGCTCGCTTACGCCTTGTGGGTCTCTTCTCCACCTGTAAATTACTACCTTACTTCATATTATCTGACACCCTATCCGTAAAGGTGGCATGTCTACATCCTATAAATTGAGGATCAAACTGCACACTATTCTTACTTTTTAGGTCTCGCATAGGCAGCGCATGCCCTGCCTCTACGAGGCATCATGTGATCTGTAGTGTTGTGTGAAACCTATTGCCGGTAGTTTCTATTGCCAGGTGCCATTCATTTACTCTGGAATTTATTTTGTTACCGTGCTTATTGTTGGCTTGTGATCCCATGCGTCACTTCCGGTGCTGCTTCCGTTTTGCAGGAAGCAGCACCGACCAACTACAGTTTTGTTCCGCTGCTCGTCCTTATCCATTCATGTCGGGACTACTTTTTCTCCGCTGGTCACCTGTCCCGGTGTGTGCGAGGGGCGGGCAGCGCATGCTTGCTGTAATTGCTGCACCGCTGCATTCCGCGCTTTATTCCTTAAACAGGGAGGCCGCATCTTGCTTTACTTTTAAACGGCTCGCCAACCAGTGCCGGTGAGGCTGCTACTTGCTTTACTTTTAAACGGCTCGCCAACCAGTGCCGGTGTGCACGAGGGGCGGCCAGCGCTTGTTGTAATTGCTGCACCGTTGCAAGCTTTAGTGTCCTGCTGCCAGGCCCAGCTCCCAGTGTGACTGAGCATGCAGTCCTCAATGCCTTTCTGACCCGTATGCACCCAGCTCTTCTAACTAACTATTATGCACCTCTTCTGCTCCTTCTTCCCTAATTGTTACACCATGGCACGCCACGGTTATTCTTTAAATATGGCTGCCACACATTTCTGCTGCACCGCACGCCACACAGTGGATATAGCAGAGCACAGGTTTTGGTTGCGCTGCCTCTGGCACCTCTCCTCCTCCTCGCTTCTGCCCTGCCCCTCCAGCAGCATAAATCCTAGGCGTAATCCAGTCTCAGCAGCAAGCTGTCCACCTGCAGCACCATGGATCAGAACAGTAAGGAGGTGCCGCCTTGTCCTTGTTCACGTTACAACTTATGGTACAACAAGTGTATGTGTCCTCAATGAATCTAAAGTTCAGGCAGCACTGTCTGGTTTACTTGTGTTGTTACACGGCCTGGCATGGTGAACCCCCCCAGACCACCTCACCCCACCTTTTTGGTTTGCAGGATACTACCCGCTTCCCATTTTACAATAATGGCCGCACGCCACTCGCCAGAGGCTGCCCTTGTTTTTTTATTCCTCCCTCAGGCCGAATGCTCTGCTCGGTCCACTCTCCCTGCTCTGGGTCCTACGTTCTAAACCTTCCTGGCTTCTGTCGTGTATGTGTGCATGTTTTCTGCTTACGTTTGAGCTTCTGGTGTGTGTTTGCGTGCATGTTAACTTGTGTGTTTGCGCACCCACCTGTGTGTATGTGTGTGCATGTGTCTGTGTATATGTTTGTATACGTTTGCTTGTTGCTGCTGGCAGTAACCTCGTGGGCAGGCAGCAGAGCTCATTGCCAAGCCGCCAATGGGCTGGCTGCCCACGAGCACACACACCTTAAAACATTCCTCACATCCAAATAACATACAGACAAACGGGCCTCTCCTAGGTTAGAAAAAAAACCTTAAACTGGAAGAAGAGGGGAAACTTCATTTTGTTCTCTTCTCCTGCGGTATTTGTTTATGGTTTGTTTTCGTCTTTTCGTACATTTGTAAGCTAAGGAAAGGGGTCTGACAGCGTGACTAAATGTTAATTTAGGAAAAACAGACAACACAGAATATATTTTTCCGAGTGTGTAAAGTGTATTTTTCAGCTGCTGGTGCCCACCCCGAATAAAATTACAAGGCATTTTTATCATTTCACTTATGTGTGACATTTCCATACCTTCCGTGTCGCTAGGTGTGACCATGCCACATCGTGTGACCATACATATGAGTGGCACTGTTTAATTTTGGTTACACCTATTATTCCAATTTAATTGTCAAAGCATTCTAGCAATATTAAAATGTTTCAGTCTCTTTTTCTCTTTCTTCTTAGCTTTTCTTTTTTCCTGTGTCTTTATAATTATTATTGTTCCCACAAAGTTTTGTTCCACTTCGTGTCTCCATTATAACTTTGTTTGATTTTACCTCACCTGCCATCAGTGTCTTTCTCCCCATTCATCTCCAGTGCATCTCTCATTCTCCCCCATTCTACTCCAGATTCTTAAAAAAAAGTTATACTCAGCAAAAGTAAAAAACATAGTCATTTTTTAAGCCAACAGCTCTAACTTTAAACAAGCATTTGCAATGCAATAGGTCTTGCGTTTGAGAGAGTTTGAGCAATTGGAATTGTAAATGACAGTACCTTTTATTTATGTTTTAAAAACCTGCAAGCGGTGCCTAAACAAGCACTTTGTATTTATAGTTGTTGCTTACGAGAAGCAAGGCTGGCAGAAACTGCGCCTCTTTTACTGCCAGCCTTACTTCACGTAAGCAACGATTATAAGTACAAAGTGTGTGTTTAGGCACCGCTTGCAGGTTTTCAAAACCTAAATAAAAGGCACGGTCATTTACAATGCCAATAGCTCAAACTGTTGCAAATGCGAGACCTATTGCATTGCAAATGCTTGTTTGTGTTTTTTGTTACCTGTCATTTCACCCTTCCTCACACTTCTTTTCCTACTCACTTGTTAACTACTCTATTTTTTTAACCTTTCAACTAGCCTCTCTAAATCCTTTTAATTCCTACTGTTTATCATAATGTCAGTGACAACGTATGTTTAGGACCTTACAGGACACACAAGTTCACTTTTTAGTAACTTGTTAAGGTGTCAGCAATAATGTTTTGCCGCATTCCCTGCCTGCTTTTTGCTAGGTAGGCTTCTGTCACTTCAATGTATACCTTTACATTTTGTTTTATTCTGTTGTTATTAGATATTTCTACTGTGCGCTATTGCCACACTTATATCATGCAATCTGTCTATCCCTGCATATTACAGATTTTTAATACCCTCATTACCTTTGACTACAACTATCAATTTGTGTGTAACTGTTGCCATCATAAATGTATAACCTAATTGTACAGCGCTCTAAAGTGCGTTTTTGGTGAAGTTAGCACAATGTAAGACAAATCATAGATTCAACTTAAAAAACATTCTTTCTCCCAAAGGCATATAGATTGTATTATTTACTGTATACCTATGAAAAATGCTATGAAAAATATCTTCTTTTCCTGTAGCACTACTGCTTTTAATGTGTCTGCTTCGAAACACATCCTATGCATATCCTCATCGGTGTCGGGTCCGAGGAGTAGTGAACTGGAAGAAGATTTTAGAACTTTCATCTGAGCTTCGTGTATAAAGACATTACTTTCAGCCAAGGTTAAGAATAACCCCATGCAGTAGCCGGATACAGCCAAATCCACTGTGTCTAGGGACTCAATTATCACTGGATTAGGCAGCATAAAACCTTAATGAACCTCCATGTATTCTTTGGGCCTATCCTTAAGCAGTTTGACTGTAAACATGTGCATTGTCTCCCATAAGAATGTCATAAGGGCTTCAAAAACAGTCCTTCTGCTTGCCTTCAATGATGCTGCTGCAATTTCTGAAATGTTATGCCTAAGGTATCCTGGTGTTTGCTCTTCCTCTCGGGTGGCATTGTGGTTTTAGGATCCGAAATGTATCTTTTTCCTACAGCTACAACAATCACAGAATCTGATTTAGGATCCGTTCAGAGATATTAGTGGGTGCTGCTTTGGTTGTATATAGGTTTTTTTGTAAAGTGTAAGGTGTTGCCGCCCTTGTGGTTCCTGGAGTAAAGAACATTTCTTCATCAATCTCTGTAAAGTCTGTTACTTAAGACTGTAAAGGTCTGGGTTGTACCCTCTATTCTAATGACTCCATAATACTTGAGACTGAAGTCGGCTGGGTTTATAGACGGATTTTCAATTTCACATCCTCTCACAAATATATATCTGAAATGTATTAAGTTTGTCTATGGGTAAAATTCAAGATGAAGAACAGAAGGTGAAGTCAGAGTAAAAGAAGTAGAAGTGTGTGATTAAGTATCATTATCAGAGTACCATGATGGAGGTGGAGATAGTGATCTTCAACTCGTTTTCTGAGATGGTTGCGCCATATCATAAATTGGTTCAAGAGGTTTGGGTGGCAACAGTATTGGTAGAGGTCTAAGTAGGGTTTGGAAAGGATCATCTGCAGGTATGATGATAACAGGTGACCATTGACAATAAGGTGACACAGCAGGAGACAAGGGTGGCTGAATGAACCCTTCTTTTCTGCTTTGGTGTCATTAATATGCCCATCGATGGCAAGTGCATCGAATGCGAGTGGGGATGTCTTACTGCTATCAATGGTGTCCTCGATTGTCGAGCTATGGGTCCTCTTCAATGTTGTTTACTTGATTGATGATGCCTCCGTTCTCAGTGGCAAACATATATGTAGTAAATGCATCATCTGCATTATGATCAATGGTGTCTTTGATGTTGACCAAGTGCATTATTCATGCCTAGAGTGGCAGAGTCTCCGATGCCTCCTTCGCTCCCTGGATCAACATCTGTGGGGGTCCTTAGAGGCTGAAAGACCTGATTCAGTTGAAAGGGCACCCTGACTGACCACTCTTTTGAGCTCCTGTGCCTCCTTCATTTGCTTCCTAGTCAGGTCATCCTACTTTCTTCCTGCCAGAGCTGAAGCTTTTGACAAACAGAGAAGGCATTGATTGCCAATCTCTGAGGAAAATATGTAAAAACAGGTGATGAAATCCACAAATATTTTGTCAAAAAACTTTCAGGTGTAAAGAAGACGTCAAACGAAGAATTAAGAAAAAATACATTTTCGGTTAAAAAACATTTTTGTTCAACCCAAGAAGTGTTCCAGGATCCTTCTCTTATGAGCTGGAAAAACACAGTAGTGGTGTAATGAAGCAGTTACCAATATACAGCACAACAGAATTGGGCAGCTACTTGTTTGCTAAAAGATTTTGTAGCATTTCAGAGGTCAGACTATCTGCTGATTCCCCTTAAATTCACAGATGTTTTTTCAGGGTCATAAGGGCATAAATATGATGGTGCTGTTGCAAACTTATTTCATGTGTTGGTTTTAATCAAATGAAATGTATTTCAATAGAAGAAAAAAACACCAGAAAAATTTAAAATTAGACTTAAATAGGCCACAATACGTGGCTGTGTGTCTAAATTTACAAGATTATCGCCATGTTATGTAATTTACATATTTGGCAAAAAAGTGTTCTTTATCTTTCACATGGTGGGACAATTCTAATGTTTATGGCTTCATCACGTTATGGCTATCAATGATGATCCTATGCAGAAATACATTTTCAAGTTGAATGACATTTACCAACTGCGTCCTTGAGCTAGTTTGTTTTTTCTTTGCTGCTGTCCTCCTATGCCTATCACCCAACACTCTTTTTTCAGGGAAGGGGGTTGCCATCCCAAGCACCTCACCTTTTCTCCTGACATTTTTTATTTTTAAGAGCTTGGTGTGGTCTTTTCCCATTCCTCCTAATGCTCCCCTAAAATCATGTGCCCCTAATGCATCTATTCCTACGAACGCATCAACAGTTTTTGCTATCTTTCCTTTTCACTGTGTCGTCTCCATCAGGCCTCCAAACCTCCACTCCCTTCTGAAACTCACTTTTTTCCTTTAGGGATTACACTCCTTGATGGCGAGCTCTCATTCCTTTGTCCTTTTATTTTGGCTGCAATTATCCTTTTCCTCTATTTTGAACTAAACTGCACAATAAATAATTCCACAAAAGATTGTAAAAAAGAGCTCAGAAACATGATTGCACTTCCGACATCAAACCAACAAGGCCTAACAATGCCTAATATATGTCGTAACATTCAGGCAGTATTAAAAGATAACTGTGGGAAAGTATCTGTAGCGGCCTCTCAGTGGCCCTTTTCTTCTTTATTACGAACTACTGAATGCCACCTATCCATGTGTTCGAATGGAAAAGTCATCTGCCTGGTAATGGACGTGCACGCTTGCCCTGAGTGCCCAACTAAACTGATGTCTAAATCCCTATTGCAGATTTTTGTTGTCATAGCAAACACAGATCATACACGTGAGCCATGAAATAAACCTGTGTCATGAATTGCAGTTTTGTTGGGACAAACGGGCAACCAAAGCACTGTCCCCATATTGGTGGACGCCTACTGTCTTCAGCAAGAGTTAATCAGCAAAAATCATCATCTGTCAAGCAGCCAGGCAGGTTGTGGGAAGATAGGAAGCTCTGCAAGAACTCTGCCTTTGACTAGGACCGGGGGCCAAACCCTGCTAGTACCCCTGCTGGGTGTGGGGACATCACACAGGGAATTCCAAAATCATCTGCCCTGGAGCCTGCAGCACCAGCACCTGCCTATTTGCCAAGACCAATAAGCCCTGGGAGGAAGAGGTGAGTGTTGGAGGGGGAGGTCTACTGGGGAGCCCTGTTGAATCAACTCCTTCTGCGACTTATGAGGAGACAGATGCTACTCCGATTGGATTGTTGCCTATGTGCAGAACCAAGTTGGTGACCCCTGCATGCCAAAAGAGGGTCGCTGTGAATTGACTGTGTACATGGATATGCCAATCAGGCTGGAGCCCGTGTATAGTAGGAAAGCGATGTCAGGAGGGGCTGCTGTGAGAAGACTGCAGTGCGGTAAGCGACTTCACTGTGCCTATTGGCCTAAGCCCAAGTACTGTAAGGATACAGTGACCCTGTATGCCCCAGGGGTCACTGAGACCAGCAAAGTTGTGTGACCTAGTCGGAGTAATTGCAGAGAGGAGTGAGGCAGCTGTGGACCCTGCACACCTGCTCGGGACAAAGGTTTTGCACCAGGAGCAATGTCACCCCCTCCCTCATGTGAGGAACCAGAGACTTACTTGGTGAAGAGGAGCCATTAAAAACCTCGAGAGGGGAAACCGCGTGTGGAGACTCTCCTACCACTGAGTGCAACCTGCTTGGGGCCACATGTTGCTGACTCACCTGAATCGATTGCTGCGGCTCCAGTGCCGTGGAATGGGCGAGCTCAGTAACTCGGTCGCTCCAATTCTGCAAGGTGTAAGTAATACTGATTTCTGGACAGTCAGCCCCAAGGGACCTTGCTGCTATTAGTCCTGTGATTCTAGAGTATTGTTGACTTTAATAGAGTCATAGTGGGCCCTTGAGACTCTGAATACTAGTAGGGCATAACCTGGATGTTGCCTATAGTGAATCGGGAATGCCCACTATCGCTAAAACAAGAAGGAAGATGGACAGGAAACTTCCTAGAAAAAACTAAAGCCCTGATCTCATGGGGACTGTGTAGCTGTTTGTTAAGGTTGTATTTTTTCTTTGTGAGGCAAGCGGTAGAAATCAAAAAGCTTCTTTTATTTCATACAAGTGAGTATTTGGCTGGATAATGATTTATTGCTCTTGCTGCCCGCATTTTGAGGTGTGAACCTGTGTTTACTCCCCTGTATCCACACCTTCCCATGGATCGAGCTATGAACTGCACAGACCACAATAACTGTGAGAGTCAAGTACAGAAGGTTTTCTTGTCAATAGCTCCGAATCCATAGTCACTTGGGCCCCAGGACATCAGGAGTAAAAGGCTTCAACCCCCATGGTTGGCTCCTGTAACCCCTGCTTTCCAAATGACCCTCTGAAAGGGATTCTGATACCATGTATTTCTACCCCATAATGAAAGAACATTAAGAAGTTGCTTTTATAAATCTTCTATTCCTACTGGAAGAAAATCACAAAGTACTATTATTAAAACAAAGCAGGTGCAAACATGGTATAACATGTTACCATTCAAGCAAAGTCTATTGACCAAATGGATATACATGTTAATTGTTTTTCTGCTACATTTGTATTTTCTTCAGACACAATGTGTGTATAGGAGAGCCTGACGAGGAAGTAACCTTTTGTCCTTGTTTATTAGAACTAATCTTAGTCAAATTTTATTTTAAAAGATTGTCCGCTGTTAACAATTAAAAAAGAAATCACATTAAACTCAATTAAAAAGTGCTAGCCTGTGGGTAACACAATTTAATGCAAAGAAAGGCAATACAGAATTTTTAAAGAGCCGCAAACTGCTGTTTCTTAATTATAGACCGATCATGACTCAATCATTTTATGTTACAAATTTTTCTTCGGGTAAAACTGGAATCTTATTTTAATGCATAACAATAACTTTCAGTCTCCATATACATACTGTTGATGACTCATATGCATTATTTAACACATTATAAAGATGAAACTATGCTGACTATGCTTGACATCCTCTGTAATGACGGTCTATTTTTCTAATACAAAGATATGTAAAAAAAAACATTGCATTTCAGCCTAGAATCAAACCTACGTTTTGAATTTGCAACATGATTAATCAAATTCTTAAAAAACTGGCTCCTTTTAAGACGGCAAGATCCGCATGCAGATTTCCTTCTATGACAAATGGCACCTTTGAAACAACTTGTTTGTTTTATATAAAGAGTTTACCTGATAGAGGTTAGTTATAGTGCTGGCTACAATACAATATAGTAACCTTGCCACCCTACTACAAGTAAAACTCTCCAAGGACTTCCATCACAACATACAGCAATATTGTCCATAAATATTACTAGTCACAATCAATTTTCCATCCATTTCAGTTGTCTTCCCTGTCTTATTTAGGCCTCTCTTTGATAATGCTGTAGCATCATCAGTGGCGTAGCAAGGGGTGGGGGAGTCTGCCTCGGGCGGCAAGAGTTTTGGGGCGGCGGCCACAACCCAGTGCCGGACTGTGAACCGAAACCGGTCCTGGCAAACTGCTCGGCCGGCCCCCTGGGGGGGAAATAGGGGGTACAGCCCAGCTGTTTGTTAGTGCCGGTTTTGGGCGATTCTGTTACAGGGGGTCGATATTGATGCCCCCGTAATACACACGGCCCCCCAGGGGCGCTAGACCAGCCCCCACTATGGCCGACCACCGGGGAAATTCCGGTGTCCGCTATGACCAGTCCAGCCCTGTCTCAACCCCCCTCTTACTTGCAAATGCAGGATTCGATCACCAGACCAAACCCCGCCCACTGCTCCTATGGCCGCCATGGGCGACAAAGGCTGGGACCACCACCGGCAGCAAAAGGCCTAGCTACGCCACTGAGCATCATACATGCAAAATATACTGTCATGGAAAAACACACATACACTGGTGATCTGTGCAGCAGTGCTGGAGGTAGGGGTGAGAGAGGTGAAACCTGAAAGAGCGTAGACGGTAGGTGCACACACAGGTGACCCTTCAAATGTTTTTCTTCCAGCATAATTTGCTATGTTTTGAAAAACAAACTGTTACAAATTCACTCTGTCTTAAGTGAGATGACGTTATTGGCAAGAACTTCCATTCTGAAAAGTGTTCCAGCACTACTGGATCTGTAATGTGGAAGCATTGCGATTTTAAATTATGTTATTTATTTATTTCAGACTTCATTGTGGCGCTCTAGTGGGTGGGATCGAATGTGCACCAAGTGAACATCAACATTAACAGAAGGATCCCTGCTGGCTGAACCATCTTACTGGATAGCACAGCCTACAATGTAAAGCTTCTTGCTTCAGAAGGAAGAACACTGAACAATAAACTCATTACGAACATTATTATAAATAATTAAAATGACATGCATTGTTCTTGTACATAAATATGTTGGCAAAATTATTAAGAAAAAATCGCTCAATTTTCGTTTCAATTTCTGTTTAAACCCCTGACTGTAGGTTAGGCCTTAACCAAGACTTTTTGATTAATTTTACTAAAAGTAATATACCTATAGGGGCTTCCAGCAAGCTTTCCTAATCCACTGGCCTTGTTATTGTGCCATTCACATTTCTCTTCCACCCATTACAGAATGCAGCTTAGGGGAATGAGCCAGCCCACTCCAGGCATTGTCTCACTTTACTATGAGTGAGGGCCTTTCACAAGGAGCATATTCTTTCAGAATGAAGGACTACTATGGCAATGTGTGATTTTTTTCAAACAGAAAAAAATATTCGCTTTCAAACATTTATTTTTTTAATAACGACCTAGGCATGGCAGCTTTCTCAACAATCAAGTTTTGCAAAAACCATGACATAAAAAAGCAAACATTTACGAAGCCAAAAGGCTGGCAGCTGACTCCAGAACTATTGGTTTTACCAATGTTTGATACTACGTATTTTGTGCTATTTTATATTAACCTAAACGTTATTTGTGTAAAGCATATATTATCTCTGTTGATTTATAGGTGACAGTAACCAGTAGCATCACAGACCTTTAAGCAAATTTCACTCCATCCCAAAATGTTTTAATCTAATACACCAGCATCACCTCCTGTCTGTATCACGCCCCTTTGTGAAGGGTGTAATATCCTATATAAAAATGTACTGTGAAAACCTAAGAAAAAACATGGCACATGAAATTCACTGCTTAAAGTATTACCTTAGCCAGGGGAGTAAAGCAGGCCCTTCAGGAGGGTCCATTCACTCTAAGACCAAGGTATATCTGCGGGATGTGAAAGACTCGGGGGTCCTTCATCATATTCAGCAGAGGGCCCTCGTCCTATACCGTTATGCCACTGACCTTAGCCTTTGCTCACACCCCTACTCACTTACCCTTAACTCCCAGCTGACCATGTACTCTTTCCAACATGACCAGACATATTTTCAGACAATGAATACCACCTTAGTTAATGTACAATCACACAAATGCCGTTGACACTGGTACATCCCCATGTACCAAAAAATCCACATTTAATACAATGGAATAATATCACAAATTAGTATAATGTGTGATGTTAAAGATTTTTTTAACTCATCAAAGGCCTGCATCCTCATGACGACTCTCAGGTTGCCTTCAGAAACCTCTTTAATGTTTTTTTTCTTGGGGTTATCTGCGGTGGGAGGTGCTTGGAGACATGTACGGCCGTGCTTGAAGCTGTAAAAAGTGAGGAAAAAGGGCCACTGGCGTTATTTTTAATATTGCTAAGGAATACCATTGTGAGGAGTTTGACTAGAAACTGTAGACAGTATAAAAAAATCTTGCGGTGAAGTGGGAGGCTGACTTGTCATTTTCGGCTCAGGCATGACAGGTGACAGCTATTTGCTTCAGTAAACTTAAGAACCTCCGAAAATGTCTACATTTGCTGCCAGAAACATGCTGCAAAATCACCGTCCATGCAATGGTAACTTCCAGGCTAGATTATGCCAACAGCCTTTATCTGGGCCTACCTAAGTATCTAATTAGACGTCTTCAGATGGTCCAGAATGCAGCGGCGAGACTGATTAGGTGAGTCCCTTTCCGACATCATGTCTCTCCGCATCTAAAAGAACTTCACTGGTTGCCAGATGCTAAGAGAATCAAATTGAAGGCACTGACGTTAGCTTTCCACGCTACCCGAGGTAACTGCCCTAGTTACTTGAAATCAAGACTTCGTGGCTATAAGCAGTCAAGATCGCTTAGGTCTTATTAAAAAAACCTGTTCTTCACACCCCGTTTTAATAAGGTCCGCATTGGGGGCAGATCCTTCACGGTGGGAGCAACAAAATTGTGGAACTCCCTGCCAGATGACTTACGTAATATTGAGGCAGAGCCTCTTTTCAGGAAAAAAGTTAAGACCTGGCTCTTTAGGGCAGAATAATGAGCCTTTGGCTTTGCTTACTGGTTTTACAGCTGCACACTTCGATCGCTTTGCGCCGGGACACCTCTGCTTGAGGTAGCTGTCGCTTTATAAGTGTTTGTGTTATTATTATTATTATATTATTGATGAAGACTGACAATAAGTAAGCAGGCCATTAATGGCTATTTGGGAGAAAGTCATTGCCTAACAGTAGACAGCTCTCATGAGAAGCAGTGAAATGTTCTCAATGCCAGCAGTAGCAGTTTCCCTGTTAGTTTCTAAATCAGACTCTTCAAGACTTTTTCAAATGATCTCTGATTATGGTGTAATATTTATGTATGCAATTTTATGAAGTGCCAACATGGCCCAAGGGTGCTAGAGCACTTTACAATTATAACAATATGATAACAATGTGGGACATATAGGTGAAGAAAGCAAACACAAGGAGATGATGGACAGAGCGCTAAATCATTGACAGGGGACAATAGGAATCTCATAAATTGGGGTGCTGCTGTGGTTTCAAAATGGCAATGATCAGCACCACCTGCATCGAAGAGGGGAGTTGTCCCAACTGGAGAGCCTCACTGTAGACAGCCAAGAGGTAGGGGGCAAGGATATGGCTCTACTCCTATAAAATGCAACAGTCAAGCCATCCAGTCCTGGAGCCCTGTCACGAGACATACTTTGGATCTTTTGAACTATGTTCTCTGCAGTGAAGGGGACATTGAGGTACTGCAGATGGGCATTCTTGAGCCAGAGAAGTTGGATAGAATCTAGGTAGTCGCTTAATTCTACAGGGTCGTTCGGATTGGAAGAGGTATAGAGATCATTGTAAAAGGTAGTCATGATGCGCTCGATACTCTCCTGGTCAGAGTGGTTGGTTTGCCGGTCATAAAGCATTTCCATGACTTAGTCACTGGCCCAGGGCCAGCGGAGAATTCTAGCCAGCATCTGTCCTGCTCTGTCCCCCTTTCCATATTGCTGTGCCACCACATGCCTGCTTAGTGTGTTTTGTAAGCTGCCTCCTCATGGAATTCACTTAGCTTCTGCCTAATGGAGGCCAGAATGCCATTGTTGCCACATGCAAAGAAGGCAAACTAAAGAGCACAAGTTTATAACTCGAGTTTAACCAATTAAGCTTGTATCGCTCTCAGTACCCTAGCCTGTTTGGCTATGCATACGTCTTGTATAACTACCTTGAATGCCTCCAAAATTCAGCATAAAACATAGGGTCACAAAGGGTTTTGGGGAAAAAGGCTCCAGGTATGTTCCCAAGATTGCACGTGAGAGAGATTCAGCTCAAGGAGGATCGGCACATGGTTAGAGAGTGTCCCAAGGAGATGCTCAATAGATGTCAACTACGGGACCACATCTTTCGTGGCCAACTGTTAGACCGGTCATTCTTAAGGTGGACTTCCCCTAGACTTTATGCCTTTTGCCTCCACATTTTACTGATTGTTTTTGTTGGCCTTAGGACTCTAAGCTCTTTATCACTGCTAACCAATGCTAAAGTGCATGTATTTCTCCCCTAAATATGATGGCATTGTTGTGTTTACCTGATTGGCATATTTGAGATACTGCTAAGTCCCTTGTAAAATGGTGTACCATATACCCAGGGCCTCTACTTCAAATGCTACTAATGGGCCTGCAGCACTAATTGTCCCACCCACCAAAGTAGACTTTCAAACCTTTCTCAGGAGTGCCACTACAGTGCCTGTGTGGGCAGTTTACTGCCATTTAAACTACTTGCAAAGCCTAAAACTTCCATTTAATAATATATAAGGCACCCCCATTGTAGGCCCTAAGAAACTCTACGGGCAGAGTGCTATGCAAGTAAAAGGTAGGGCTTGTACTTTTATGTTTTGCATGTCCTAGTAGTGACAAACAGCCTATTTCATTTTTCACTGCTGTGAGGCCTACCCCTCTCATAGACCAGCATTGGAAATTCCTTAATACGCTTTTATGCTGTCATTCCTGATCAGAGAGGTGTAGCTTTTTCATCTTTCATATATTTGGAATGATAAATCCTCTGTACTGGTGAAGTTGGATGTAAAAATACTGTTTCAGAAATGCCACTTTTAGAAACCGATGATTCGTCACTTTTGTGCCAATGGGAACTGAAGCATCGATCTTCGACACCGATGCAAAGGTTGTTCGATGACAGCGGTTCTCCAGCCTGCGCAGCCCAATGACGATGCTGTGTGCAGCTCAATGATAACGCATTGCCTTCTCCTCAGCGAACCTCAATGAGAAAGCAGCGACCTGACTGCATCGTAAAGATTGACCCATCTTGCCCTCAGCATCTACGCTTTACTGCATCTAAGGTTCTTCCTCAGTATGCCCTGCATGGATGCTGTTGCCTACTTGCCCTTCTTCAAGGTTGGCCTGAACTTTGAATTTGCACTGGTCCCTTACGAGCTAAAGTAACCTTTTGACCGCTAGTGACTTCAAAGCACTGTTTTTGCATTTAATCTTTAAAAATTCATATCTCGACTTCTACTGATTAGATTTTTGTCATTTTGGTCTTGTAATACTCAGATTTTCGCTATTTTTCTAAAGTTGTGTGGAGGTTTTTTGTGGTGTATTCATTGTGTCACTGTGTGTGTATTTGTATGTGTTGCAAAAATACTTTACACTTTGCCTCTTTAGATAAGCCTGACTGCTCTGTGCCAAGCTACCAGAGTATAAGCACAGGTTATCTTTTAGTGTTTATCTAGCTTACCCTGACTAGAGTAGGGGAATCTGGCTGGCCTGAGGGCATACCTCAGCCAACCAGGAATCCCATTCCTAACACCAACCAGAGTTCTATTCTGGACCATGTGCTATGTGTGGTTCTTCTGTAGGTCCCCTCTCTGTGTTGGGGGTGCCAGTGTCTCCACAGATCAATGAGCCAGTGGTCATTCATTATGAGGTTTAATTGATCTACTACGTGCAGATGTGGTCTTCTAGTATCACTATATCTATCAAGGGTATGGTCAAGCACCACATTAAAATCACCCTCCCCCACAGGATAGTTGTCAGCCTGACATTTTAGATCTGTTGCCAGAGTTCTATGTAAAGGTTGGGCAGGTCTACATTGGGTCCATTTACAGAGGCTAGGGTAAAGGAGAGGCACATGAGCATAAAGATGAGAAGCAGGTTCCTGCCCTCTTTGTCGCATGTGGATGTGTATGTTCACCACTGAAGGTCCTTGCGGATGAGGATGGTCTCCCCCGCCTTGAATCTATTTAATCACAATCACTCCATATGCTTAGTCATGTAGCTGTGTTGCAAAATAAACTGGGTAAAAAGTAAACATTTTTGATTAAAGCTCTTTTCAGAGAGATAAAAACAATATCTGAAAGGAATAGGAACTGATAATTTTCCTTTTGTGCAGGAAGTATATTAGGAAGTAGTTAGTGGCAGTTTTTCTCTCCCTGTAGGGAGTGCAAAAGGTGCAAGCAGGAGATCTAAGCAGTTAAGAATGCCCCTTTTGCCCATGACATTGGCAGGCCTACACGGTGATAAATGTCTCTTTCTGAAGTGGGTCTTGGGAATACCAGAGTTGAGCAAAGCTGAAATGAGAGTCAGGAGTCTGACCCAATGTGCAGGGTGGACAATTAGTGTGAAATGCTAGCTTGAAACAAAACATCACATCTATGAAGACCAACAATCACTGTCTTCTTGTTTCCGAAGGTTGGGGCATTCTAATGGTGTCATTCTCAACAGCAAAGGATATAAAGGATAAGGTTAAGGGAAACTCAAACGTTATAAGAAGTCTTTAGGGTCAATGAGCAATATCATCAATGTATTCCAAAATTAAAATGGAAGTATAAATGATGTGCATAATCTTGAATAATTTAATATTTAGCCATTAAAACTTTCAAATGGTGGCATCATGTTACTGGGGAGTGATGATATTGATAGAAACTGAGAAATAAAGAAATCTAATTAGATAGTAGTAAAAAGTCTAACCACTGGCATCATTACCTGCTTGAAGATCACTATAAGGGTCATTTTTGGAAACTCAAAGCCTCAAGCTTTCACAAATACATTTATTAATTATTGTGTGAAGTCATCATTCATTCTTCAAAACATGTGATCCCAAGGAGGATGTTAGAAGTCCAGAAAGATAACAAAGTCAGGGCTGTCACGATAGGACCCACGTGTCTATCCTCAGATTCTTAAATATGAGATGTGTTTGCATCCATTCATTGACAGATACTTGTGGACCGTGTGACATCTGGGAGGATGGAAGGATGAAACAGGAATGTATATACTACCCTCAGAAATAGAAAAAACTACACTCTTTCTAACATTGTCCCACAAATTCCCATCCTGGATTTGCAGGTCATCCAAGGGTGAGTGCAACAAAATAAAACGTGCTGCTATACTAAATCTGTATTGCACTATTTATATATGTACTATATCTAACTCTAAAGCGTCCTGTATATATTTATATTCCATGCTGCCTCATTTATCATCGTACATATTTACCCCAAAACTGTATCACCTGTATATCCTGCTGCCTATCGTACTTTTTGTTTTCATACAGTCACTATGTATCTATACTTACAAATGTAACTCATGCTGTTAAATGATACTCATGCTGTTGTGGATGTGCAAATGCTGTAAAGCGCTCTGATACCTTCGGGTCAGGATCGCACTGTACGTAACTCTACAAATAAAATGAAACAATGGAAGTGTTTGGCCTATGACCAAGCACAGCTGTGGTTGGCTGCAGGACCTGACCTTTGTCCAGCCCCTGCGCTGAAGAAGAAGGTGAACACAATCCATTGCACATTTGCCAGACCCTGCACCCAGGTGCCCAGTGTAGTACATCTACTCAGGGAATGGGTGCAGGGCCTGGCTGAAAGTCATGCCAAGCAGCTGACTCCTGCTGCACACAGCCTAGGGGCTTGCACAATGAGCTGCATATACTGGGGTTTGGTTGTAGTATATCATCCAAAAGGTTACTGAAAAAAACTTTGTTAAAAGTATCAATAACTTTGGTCATAAAATATTAATTGCTTATGGAAGCTTAGGAAATTCTATGTAATGAAATAGTTAGAGTGTATCCGTGGTTGCAATGGAGGACCTGACCCATTAAGGTTCGCCAGTTATTTTGAGGTGTGCAGCCGCAATTCAATAACCCCCCCCCCCTTCATGAACTGCTCAAGTATTCCCTCACAATATCTAATTTGAAATATCCTGCTATAATATCCTCACCAAATTGGCTACTAAAATATTGTGAAGGAAAGTATATCTAGGCTTATATAGATTTACTCCACATACATGATAACATTAGGTCACAATATACTGGCAGGATGACATGTCACTTAATTTTGTGATATACAACTACTGCTCATGACATCACTCATGACATAACTGACAGAACATCAAATGGCATAACTGATATCTCTGAGATCATATATGACATCACTATTGATATAATTGATGACCACTATTGTGAACATTCATGACATCACCATATATTTCCACAACGTCATTAATATAAATGCCGTGGATGAAAGGGAACTATGCAACCATCCTGCAATATCAAAGAACGTTGTACTTCTTCGTAAAGTGTGAAATCCCTCTCCTTCACCAGACTATGCTGCCATAATTAAAACTTCACTCACCTCTAAAGTCAACACTTCAATAATATGTCATGATAAAATCCAGGTCAAAATACAATTAATACATCTGTTTTTGTGTTGACTTGTGATATTTCTGTAAGCAACAAAATCACAAAATGGCCTCGGTCCTTTATGGGTAGAAACACATACTTAAATATTCACAACTATAATTGCAATTGATAACTTAAAAAAATTACAATAAAAATAATAGTTGAGCAAATCATAAAAACAACTAGTGATGTTAGCCCTTTTTCACGCACAACGTAAGCACAAATGTATACGTGAAACTGTTTAGTTACCATCAGAACAACAGAATGTGTTCACTAATATATTATGAAAACTCCAAAAATGTAAAATATTTAAAACAAAAACAAATATTCAACTAAAACAAGAAATCTGTGTTGAAAGAAATCTGTAATATGTCAAAACGATGCAATAAAGTAACCAGAGACAACTGAGAGCAAAAACCAGCAATAGGACCACCAGTGACATCACAATGAACTGCTGACATTGTTTCAGTTTTGGTTCACAAACAACATCATCATCGCACCATGAACAGCAAAAAAGGTGCAGTCAACAAACCGAGACAGGAGTCAGATATGTAAAGAGAGTGTCCCAAATTGGTTAGTAAGCAAAGTAATAAATTACTTATAGCCTGTTATTAAAATGAACCATAAAACACCCTATAATTAAAGCAAACCCAGAAAGAAAAAATAAATAATGTCAAAGTAAAAAGCAGGAGAACTTACCAGGTTATGATTGGTTGAATTAGAATCATCTTGTGGGAATGGAATATAAACAGCTAAGGCCACGCAATTGGCAAAAATAGCCATTAATATAAATATATCAAATGGTCTGTGAAGCTTTAGTTAAGGTATACATACACCAGAAATGCTCACCTACAATATGTTATTACATTTTTACAGATTTCACATTACAACATGGCATTTAATCACTCTCCCCAACAAAAAATGTGTGTCCCACTAAAAGCTGACCCATGGCAATGGCTTATGTCACACAAAGCTAAAGTTAATGGTAACTGCACAACACTTAGACTGCCTCACCCACTCCCAAACCACAAGTACCCTGCCATCTAGTGGCAAGAAAAGAAACTGCTTAAAAAAATGACTGATAAGCAAGAGAGGCCCAGATATCCTGGAGACATTCAAGTGTATTTAGGCGAATTATCACAGAGTTCACACTTAGAGCATCTTCTGTAGTTATATCGCTCTACTGGAAGTGGGAACCCCACTGCAGAGATAAATGAGACTCTGGATCAGAGGCTCACAAGCAGCAAGAGTGTTGCCTTATACTCACTAATGCCTCAGGGCCTTGGGTCTTTGAGAGTTATAGTATGCAATGATGAAGACTGGAGCAATTGATACAGTGGAATCATACCAGATGGGAGGGATGTCAGGGCCAGAGAATAGAAGGCGCAGTGTGTAGATGTATGAGGTACTGCCTCTCCCACCTTCCAGGCTGAACATAAAATGGAGACATATCAGAACAAAGGGAGAGGCAGGGTAGTAGGATACTCTTACACCCCAGTATCAATGTAGTAAACAAAACAAGAGTATTCTATGGTGATGATAGAGACCATCAAGAAGGAGCAGGGAAACGACTTCACTTAAGGCGTTTTTTTTTAAAAGAAAGCCCTCACTCACCACCTAGTGATGACATGCTTCATCATCGGGCCCCACAGAGAGGACCTAGCATCCCCTCTGTGTGCTGCGACGCCAGATCTACTGCGGAGCGGGTTGGTGGGTAAGGACAGTGCTGTGCAAAGAATATTAAGTGAGTGTTGTGAAGTTTAAAAAGGTCTGTAGTGTATCAAAATTAATTTATTAGGATCACTAAGGACTTAGAGATAAAATGATGTGTAGGAAATACGTCCACAGTTAATTCAGTGGTAGTTTCCTAAGTCAGTCGACATGTTTCAGCCACGAAACGGTGTAAATTTACCTGGCATTCTTCAGGACTTGTTGTAACTAAACCCTGGCGGTATGGACTCGCTAAGGTCCACCCTAACCTAGGGACGTGAAAGTGAAAATTAAATGTGAAAAAGTGCAAAAAATTAGAAAGAAAAACTGTCTTTCTAATAACTCCTGGTTTAGGAGGCTTCCAATTTTCGGTTTCTGCACCTGTTAGGAAATAAAGTGACGAGGACAAACAAAAAGACAAAACAAACAATCAGTTGTATTGATGATTGCCTAATAGCGGTCCAGTGTGCTCCAGTTGGTGGTATCAGAGACATCCTGTGGTTAGATAACAGTATAGTTAACACCACCTTGGTCCCCAGCGAAAAGAGCTTTATAAGTAACTAGTGCTAAGTGCTATATGTGCTATGTACAACGCGTGCTATTTACAAGGGGTTGTGAGTTAAAAAACGCTATCAACCTAAAATGTCGGCGCGATAAGCAATCGTGCTGATAGTTAAAATAAGGGTAATTTCTCACTTTAATAGTGTGTAAGTTTCACACCATGGGTCACAGGAGGGGGGTGGAGGCGTAATTGGCACACCCTGCAGTCGTTAGAAATGAAATAAAATAAGATCAGGCAATTGTGCGACTCAGATCGGTACTTAGCTCAAAGGAATGCGGAACATTTTCGGCTTGATGTACTCACGCCCTCGACGCTCGGCACCCGTGGTATACCTATAGCGACCCTCTGCTGGACCCCGAAGACGTCCGCTCGAGGAGGCGAGGCAGTTAAGTAAACACCACGGTATCCTGCTTCCGGGTTGGAGCGGTCGGTCTGCGTCAACGCGTGAGGGAGGACCAATCGATGCACACTGGCGTCATGTGTATTCCGCCAATAGGCATCGATGGCGTCGTTGGCAATGGCAACACGCGAGTAAGGCTGTGTTGTGTAGTAATTGCGGAAGTCCGCAACTGTTTTGCGTACAGCCATGGCAGTAATTACAATTTTGGTGGTAATGTAGTGATAATGGAGTCTGATATCGGTACATTGAATGGGAATACATAAGACGATGTCAGACACACTACAGGGTTTTCAAATGCTCGAGGTGTGTCGGCCATTGCTAGATTGCCTAAGATGGTATGAAGGGATGGAATGTTAGCAATTACAATCCAGACATGATCTATAATGCTGAGCCATCGTTCAGGATTAATTCAAGACAGAGTTCCATGGGATATCATCATTCAACCCCTGGAGATGGGTCCCCAGTCTATAGACCCATCTTTGTTCTTTCTCGAATAGTCGGCGGTTTATGTTATTGCCACTGTCAATGTGCTCTATTATTGTCCAGTGTAAATCATTGGTAGTATGATTCTTTTCCAGGAAATGTCTACTCATTTTTGTGGAGGACTTTTTACATCTAATATTTGAGCGATGTTCACATATTCTCTGTTTCACCTTCCTTCCCGTCATGCCCACGTATCGCAAATCACAGGGACACGTGATGAGATAGACCACATTGGTTGTATTACAATTCGTGTGTTCTCGTTGAGTCCAGGTTCTGCCTGGTTCAAGTTCCAAAGTATTTGTGTGTGTGGTCAGGTGGCAGACACTACAATTGGAGCATGGGTAATGCCCCACCACTTTCGGGAGTCCCCACACATCAGTTACTGACCTAGGGGTTTCTGTAATTGTTGGTTTAGGTCGAGTGTGGACCAAGGCGTCTTTGACGCTTCTGCTTTTCTTGAAAGAAAACAGAGGCTTTTCCCAGGT
Organism: Lissotriton helveticus; assembly: GCF_964261635.1. Classification (NCBI taxonomy): domain Eukaryota; kingdom Metazoa; phylum Chordata; class Amphibia; order Caudata; family Salamandridae; genus Lissotriton; species Lissotriton helveticus. The sequence continues at coordinate 1,155,077,800 of NC_136070.1, forward strand.
TTTATTGGTGCTTGTAAGAATTCTCCAGTTTTTATTGATTGATTTCTTCATTACGTTAGATAGGGTGCTGTATGTTGTTACGCAGGTCAGAGGGATGTCTTTGTCAACATGCGTCTTTTCCTCCAGGAGGGCCTCCCTTGGCTGATTGCGAGCTCTCTTATAACCCTTGTCAAGGGTTGCAGTCGGGTATCCTCTGGCCTTCAGTTTCAGGGATAGTTCAGCAGATTGTTCCTTAAAGTCATGTAATTCAGAACAGTTACGTCTAAGACGTAAATATTGACCGTACGGTAGGTTTTCTTTCAACGGTCGCGGATGGAAGCTGGTATATTCAAGGAGATTATTTCTTGCGGTTGGTTTGTGGTATGTTTTAGTTTTGAGTTTGGTTCCCGAAATCTGGATAGTGACATCAAGAAATGTTGTCTCAGTCTTGCTGGTTGCGTGAGTGAACTTCAGATTGGGGTCAAGGTTATTTATCCAGAGTAAGAATGTCTGAAGACTTTCTTCATCGCCTGTCCATAGGACCAGGACGTCGTCAATGTAGCGGCGCCATAGTTGTATCCACTGATGAAAGGGGCCAGTAGTGGGTAGGATGTATTTGGCCTCAAAGTCTGCCACATAAAGCCCGGCCACGCTCGGGGCAAAGGTACTACCCATCGAGGTCCCGGTACATTGAAGGTAGAGGTTGCCTTGGTACGAGAAGAAGTTTTCTTTAAGAGCCAGAGTTGCACACTGTATGATGAAATTTTTTGAAGCTTGATGGGTCCAATTGACGGAGTCTAGAGCTTCTCCCAGGACCTTGATGGTGTCATCCTGGGGAATGCTGGTGTACAGGCTCTCAATGTCGAGTGTGATAAGGGTGACAGTATTTTCAGCAAAGCTTATGCTCTCCAGTAGCTGGAGGAGGCTCTTCGTGTCTTTAAGGTAAGTTGGAGTACTCTGTACCAGTGGCTTCAAATAGAAGTCGCAGAAGCGCGACAGTGGTTCAAGTAAGGAGCCAATTCCGGAGACGATTGGGCGTCCGGGAGGTGGCATCCGATTTTTGTGGGTTTTGGGGAGGGTATAGAAGTAAGGGACAGTGCTCTCATTGATATTGAGGAAGTCTGCCTCGTTCTTTGAAATTTGTCCGTCCTCCTCTGCTCTCCTGATCAGCGCTGTGATCCGTGATTTGAGGTCCTCGCTGGGGTCAATCAGCAGAGGTTTGTAGTTTTTCCGATCATTGAGAAGTAGCTTGCAGGCTTTGTCATAATCGGTAGTGTTCTGTATGACTAGGCCACCACCCTTGTCCGCGGGTTTTATAGTAATGCTTTGATCATTTTGTAGAGTTTGTAATGCGTGGTACTCACCAGTGGTGAAGTTGTTGAAAGATTTAGGGTTTGGGCAGTTTTCAAGGTCGTGGAAAACCGCTTGTTCGAACGCAGTAATAGCCGCAGGAACAGTGTGTGGTGGGGGATTGAAGGTGGAACTCAATCTCAAGCCAGTATCACCATTGCGTAAAGCCTCGTGGGATCTTCTTTTCCTTCAAAGAAGGATTTTAACTTCAGTTTTCTAAAAAATGCGCCCAGCTCACAGTGGAGTCTGAACTTGTCTGGTCGGCATGTGGGAATGAAGCCCAATCCCTTTTCTAGGACCTTGGTTTCTGTAGGAGATAGTATTTTGTCAGAAAGATTTGTTATCAGACTTAGGTGCCGCTCGGTCCCGGTTGTTGTTCCTTGTTGCGGGTGTGGTTGCTCACCATGTCCGTGTTCTCCCATGACACTTGGTTGGGCCCTCTTCTTTTCCCTCTCCCTCTCCTGCCCATCCCTAAAAAAGGCTGGCGGTATTGAGGGTTGAAATTATTTGGCGGCATAAAGGCCGGGTTCCATCCCATCATAGGGTAGGGTGGTTGTTGAAAAGGGAATTGTTGTCCCATGTCCATCATTTGTTGAGGCATAGGCCAACCTTGGGGTTGGTTATGAAATGCAGGGTGTCCTCTGTTATATCGGTTCCCTCTGTTGCCTCTCCTTTTTCCTTGCTTATAGGAGCCAGTACTTGAACCACTACTGATGGATGAGTCCGCATCCGATTGGGCACTGTTAGATGCTTTTCTTACGGGTGGTGTAAAAGAAGCCGCTGAGTATGGGTAGATTTTTTCGAAATCAAATTTATCCAGGTCCTTCTGAAATTTGGTGACCTTTGCTTGTAGTAAATTTTCTTTGTATTCATTTAGGTCTTTATTTATTTCATCTATCTTTTTCTTGAAGCCCGTTATTGTTGTTTTGAAGCGGGTCTCAGTCTCCTGGATCTCAATCATGAGGGTCTCTGACAATCTCAGTGCTGTCTTGATTATGAGAACGAGCCAGTCGCGAGTGCAATGCCAAGCGATCATGGCCCATTCTTTCCTGAAAGTGGAATCATTCAGAAAGATCCTGGGGGCATTCGTAACTAGCAGCCCTTTTGGTGCCGCATTTTTCGTAAGGTACTGTTTCAGTATAGTACCGTGGAGGATAGTACGTATCCTTTCACGTTTCACTTCAGTCAACTTTTCCCATTCTGAGGTATGGGCAATTGCCTGTGAGACTGCAGGGTCAGCAAATAGATTAGTGTCAGAGATGATGTCAGCTATCTCTGACTCTGAATACGTTAAACCCAAATTTGACATGGTGACAAAAAGTGGTTTTGGAGAAATTACAGTTTAAAACAACTCAAAAAGAGACCAGAATTAGAGGTTCCTTATTGAGAGAGCTCTCACAGCTGTGCGCTGCTAAGTATATCAGAACAAAGGGAGAGGCAGGGTAGTAGGATACTCTTACACCCCAGTATCAATGTAGTAAACAAAACAAGAGTATTCTATGGTGATGATAGAGACCATCAAGAAGGAGCAGGGAAACGACTTCACTTAAGGCGTTTTTTTTTAAAAGAAAGCCCTCACTCACCACCTAGTGATGACATGCTTCATCATCGGGCCCCACAGAGAGGACCTAGCATCCCCTCTGTGTGCTGCGACGCCAGATCTACTGCGGAGCGGGTTGGTGGGTAAGGACAGTGCTGTGCAAAGAATATTAAGTGAGTGTTGTGAAGTTTAAAAAGGTCTGTAGTGTATCAAAATTAATTTATTAGGATCACTAAGGACTTAGAGATAAAATGATGTGTAGGAAATACGTCCACAGTTAATTCAGTGGTAGTTTCCTAAGTCAGTCGACATGTTTCAGCCACGAAACGGTGTAAATTTACCTGGCATTCTTCAGGACTTGGTGTAACTAAACCCTGGCGGTATGGACTCGCTAAGGTCCACCCTAACCTAGGGACGTGAAAGTGAAAATTAAATGTGAAAAAGTGCAAAAAATTAGAAAGAAAAACTGTCTTTCTAATAACTCCTGGTTTAGGAGGCTTCCAATTTTCGGTTTCTGCACCTGTTAGGAAATAAAGTGACGAGGACAAACAAAAAGACAAAACAAACAATCAGTTGTATTGATGATTGCCTAATAGCGGTCCAGTGTGCTCCAGTTGATGGTATCAGAGACATCCTGTGGTTAGATAACAGTATAGTTAACACCACCTTGGTCCCCAGCGAAAAGAGCTTTATAAGTAACTAGTGCTAAGTGCTATATGTGCTATGTACAACGCGTGCTATTTACAAGGGGTTGTGAGTTAAAAAACGCTATCAACCTAAAATGTCGGCGCGATAAGCAATCGTGCTGATAGTTAAAATAAGGGTAATTTCTCACTTTAATAGTGTGTAAGTTTCACACCATGGGTCACAGGAGGGGGGTGGAGGCGTAATTGGCACACCCTGCAGTCGTTAGAAATGAAATAAAATAAGATCAGGCAATTGTGCGACTCAGATCGGTACTTAGCTCAAAGGAATGCGGAACATTTTCGGCTTGATGTACTCACGCCCTCGACGCTCGGCACCCGTGGTATACCTATAGCGACCCTCTGCTGGACCCCGAAGACGTCCGCTCGAGGAGGCGAGGCAGTTAAGTAAACACCACGGTATCCTGCTTCCGGGTGGGAGCGGTCGGTCTGCGTCAACGCGTGAGGGAGGACCAATCGATGCACACTGGCGTCATGTGTATTCCGCCAATAGGCATCGATGGCGTCGTTGGCAATGGCAACACGCGAGTAAGGCTGTGTTGTGTAGTAATTGCGGAAGTCCGCAACTGTTTTGCGTACAGCCATGGCAGTAATTACAATTTTGGTGGTAATGTAGTGATAATGGAGTCTGATATCGGTACATTGAATGGGAATACATAAGACGATGTCAGACACACTACAGGGTTTTCAAATGCTCGAGGTGTGTCGGCCATTGCTAGATTGCCTAAGATGGTAATAAATAAATGCCATGTAATGCCACTACTAAAAAAAATAGCATGATGCTACTTCCAGTCGAAGCACGAATTGTCAAATACCGTATGTTGTCAGTTACTATGAGGCCATCTGATCTCTAATTGTGAAGAATGTCACTCACGCCACCTATATAACTTCAGCAAATGTAGTCCATGGATAACTTCTAACATGAAATAGCTTTTAAAACAAGCATGTTTAATAGGGATGAAGAAAATAAGTAAGCAAAAGTTTGCAAGCTTTAGGTTTCAAAACAGTGACCATATGTATGTGCTGCTATGGAACAGAAAGAGATACAGCCACGTGGGCACATTTAGCAGTCCATTACCACACATTCGGTGCTCTTGTGCTTTCTTTGGTGAGGAGATTATCCAGTGCTGCTTTTGCCTTGCATTCTTGCATTTGTAGTTCTGAATTTAAAATAGGGAAAAAGCAGAACTACAAATACCAGAATGTAGAATAAAATAAATGGACAGGAAGTAGAGTCGACGTTGAATCTTTGCAGATAGGTGATCATTTCAATGGAACGCACAATATTCTGTTATGTTCTCCAGAAGGTACTCAATGAGTGAAGGTAGAATAAAAGTAAGAGGTGTGAAATGCAAACAAGATAGAAGTAGAGGAAGGAAAGGCAGAATAGATCGCAAGAGGATGTTAAAGTAAATAGAGAGGGAAGACTGAAAAGGGGGTTAACAAATTCAAGTTAAATAAACAGAAATCATGGGGCTAAAAGAGATAGATACAAATTAGAATGATTTAACTTCATGGAGCCTACTGTGCTGCCTCTATGAGGGAGCGACACAAAGCTAACTAAACGTTTCCAAACATTTATACAAAAGTTAGAAGTACAGGGTAGCACCTAAACAGGACAACTATTCTTTTAAGTAGGACAAGAAGAATCTGTTGCAATCTTGTCCATAGAACTTGTCGACCCTTGTCTTACCTCCACTCCCTGTGCTAGAATCACTGATGTGCTATTCAATTTTATCATGGAAGTGGAGTCATTTCTAACCATCAAGAACAGTGCAGCCTGATTCCTGTGAACAATACAGGAAAATACACTCTCATCCCGTATTTAACAGGCAATTCTTTTGTTAACATGGCAGTGATGATCTTGCTGACTTTTCTAATAGTCCTCAAATGAACCATATACTTTACTTCATATCTTCCCTTGACTAAGTCACTAGCATCAATCACCACGCATGGTAACTTTTATCACAAACAAAAAGTCCTCAAACTGTCAACCAGCTGGATCCCTTTCCTAAAGCCTTTACCTCAATCACATGGGCTCTTGCTTCTGGTCTCCCAAACAGCTGCAGTTTACGGGTTCTCGCATCCCAAACCACGTCTCTCGGCCAACCTAAGTTTCTTACTCATTTCCAATTCTCTGTGCACCAACTATCATTCCTGTTCACACGTCAGGCCACCCAACCCTTGAGAAAAACATTTCTATGTGAACAATATACATCAAGCAGTCACACCTAGCCTACAAACCCATCTCCACTGTACCGAGGACCAATCCAGGACCACCCACTGTGCCTTCTCCACATTTCCAATACAAATGCTGTGTATGTGTAAAGAAATACTTTAAAAACAAGGCTGACATCTATGAGCTGTACAGTTTGTGCCATGACTCGTCTACCGCTTATTGTTTCCATGCACAAAACTGGTAAGACCCGTGTAAGCTTTTGATTGCTATATAGAAAATGCTTTTGCTTTCCCTCAAATAAACAGATGTGTGGCATCAACGTAAACTTAGTTCAACACCTATGGTGTATGTCGGAAATCTTGCCCAATACAATAAAACTATTAATCCACCTTCGAAGGACAACTAAAGGAGTGCAGGTTTGTCAATAAAAAATTATGCAATACATCTTTACATGTATACATATTAAAAATAAGCAACCGATACAACAGTGACATTGCAAGGTAGCGCAGTAGATCAAACAATCCCCCCCCCCCCAAGGGTTGATGCAACATTTAAAGATATACACACCACAACAGAGTTAAAAGGATACTTCCATTCGACAATACTAATGCAGGCTCTTCGGATGGGGTTATTGAGGGACAAGCAGAAGAGGGCCCGGGGTGGTCTGTTGTTCGTCGAACCTCCCTGTTTTTTGCTCTTGGCATATTGCTGTCGTTTTTTCAAAGAGAGAGATCCTACAGGTAGAGTTTCTTCGGCGCTCATAGCTTGGGCCGCCTTAGCTTTTCTAGCAGCATCAATCGCGGCTTGCCAAGAAAAGACAGTTTGTTTGGATGGTACTGAATGGTTTGTTGTAAATGGTAGCCCGTTACCGGCAAGAGGAAATCTAGTGCTGCTTGCATAGTTTGCCTCTGCAAAAAATAAGAGGAAAATCACATAAATATTATTGAACACTACTACACACAAAGGTAAATTAAGAGAGTTAAACATGCTAACTGCATAGATACTTTGCATAGGTTAACCACCAAGGCTACCAAGTAACAAATACACCACATACAAACAGAAAGTAACATCATCCAATGTCAACCTCTGGAGACATGCTAATAGGCAAAAACATGTGTAAGAGAACAATTGCCAATAATGTCCTCAATCAGTTTGAAAAGTGGTAGCCTCTATACGAGTTTAATATGATGAGTTGCCTTCTTATGTCAATATTGTTGTCTAGTGAAATATTACAAGATAGGGTATAATCTCAAAACGGCAAGTAATGGCAATTACTGGACATACACATGAAATCCAGGGAATCTGTCAAAAAGTGTATGCGTGCAAAAGTGTACCAGATTTGGGAAAGGAAAACTTAGAAGGATCTGTGCACGAACATCAATTCCTACAGTTATTGCCCATTCCTAAGGAGCAAACTCCTAAAGGTGTTATAATTTCACGTCTCTGCGCTACTTCACCCCTCAATATGAGGAATTACCAAATCAGGAGTTTCAAATAACTCCTAATAATAAGGCCTTAACTGGCGGAACAATGAATCAAAAGTAATTTGGATTAAACTGTTCAGCAGGGATTGTTGATTCCATTTTTATTCTTTTCAAAGCCATGTAAACTGGTGATGGGAAATAAAGAGGCATTTATTATTGTGGAGGATGCAATGAGAGTAAAGTGAGAGGGAAAACCAGTTACTCACATCGAGACACACCCTAGTACAGGCAATTTTCAAAATCCTTAAACTGATTATGGTCACACAGCAAGCAATGTCGGTCTAGAGGTTAACATATTGGGCCTAATTCACAAAGTAGATGAGTTTTACTCTTGTTTTGTATGCAATTTTGAAATCATGTCCTGTGAGCAGGTTCCAGGAGTTAGACATGTTAATCATGGAACACAATGTGCAAACATTTCTTGATCACGAAAATTCAAAACTATGCCAAAGACATATATACTCAAAAAAAGATTTGTAAATCATGTCTCATATTTCTATGATTGTATATAACCAACTAGCAGCCCGTCCCGACGTTGTCCGGGTATGAAACAGAATGTATGCAATGTGTGTAATAGACAAGGGAAATGTATTTTAAAATCTCGCGGTAGAGAACATTTTTAGCATGAAGTGTCACAATAGTTAGGCATGTGTGTGCAGCTACTGTGTGTACCTCGGAGTAAGAAGTATTACTAGATGTCTCTAGTGTGTATGTACTCCACTTCCGTAGGTAAGCATGTGTGAAAGTGCATTCAGTTGTAAATTTTGTGTCCCCGCAGGCACGCTGAATCACGTCATCCCCCGCTTGAGGTCCGGCTCCAGTTTTGTTTGATGTTGTGCTTGTGGTGTAAAGTCGTTGATGCAGAGAGGTGAGTGGGTGACAGCACACGCAGGAGACGCTGCGCATGTGGGAAAGTGCAGTCAGTTCAAAGGTTAGTGTCCCAGCAGGCGCGCTTAGTCGGTTCATTCGCCGCCTGAGCCCGGCTCCAGCCCTGGTTGATGTTGTGCGCCTGGTGTCAATTCGTTTATGCAGAGAGTTGAGTGTGTGACAGCGCACAGGAGACGCTGCAGTTAGTGTCCCCGCAGGCACGGTCCTTTATGCAGAGAGTTGACTGGCTGACAGCGCGCAGGATACTGTGCAGTTATTGTCCCCGCAGGCACGATCAGTCGCGTCTGCCTCCGCCTAAGCCCTGGCAATCGCTGCGCCCATTGGCCATGCCCCAAGGCACGCTTTTTTTGGGGGGATGTGCCGCGCGATTGTTGCCGGTTGTCGCGCCCATTCGCCACACCCCTTGGTGCCGCGCAATTGCCCTGCCCATTGGCCTTGTTCACGCCCCCAGCACACGCCCCCAGCACAACGCACACGTTTAAGGAACACTTTTTTTTGTCGTTATGCCGCGCCCTGCCCACGCCCACGCCCACAAGGGACTACTTTGCTGGTAAGGTTCTTTTACCTTTCAAATGTATATGGTGGGCATCTGTATAGCCTATGTCCTTCTGCTGCAACTGCCCTTTCCAATGCTGTATTGGGTGTTGTGATTGGTGCTGTGGTTCCTGAGATTACCCGCCTCAAAGGTTTGAGCTCTCTCTTTATAATATTAGTATAGATTAACCTTGAAACGGCAATCCATTACCATCACTTCCACAATACACGTAGTGACATGAATTTGTAAATGTATGGAACCATGTGTATCTGCAGTTCTGTGGAAGAATGGAAATGCTAATATCATGTCATAAAACAAAGAGCACGACAACCCTAAATCACTCACTCTTATGTATTTCTAACACTAACTGTAAGCATCTTTCCCCTGAGGCGGAAGCCGGGGGCGCTCTTCCTTTACCTCTTTTGTCGATTAATTAGAGTGTGTTAATATTGCATCAGGACTTGTTTTTACAAATTGTATATATTTTATTGGGCACAGTTTTATTATTCCTGATAATGTGACCTAGAAGGGGAGAACTAATTTACCTTGACGCTCTTAATCTTTGCCTGATTCTACAGGCGCAGCCGATTTGAGGCGCTGACGCCGGTAGTCGCGGAATTACCGCCGCCATCTTGGGAAGGCAGGGTAGCGGTCCAGCTTCTGGACGCTTCCCACCCTCCTGTCATGTATGAAAGAAATCATTTGTCATGTCCGCCCTGGCACGGGCCTAGGGCCAGTCCCCCTGCCCAGATGACTGGCATGAACCGCGTCAGCTGGACCAGAGAACAGCTTCTACTAATAGGATCAGGATCTTGCCCAACAGCGGTCCGCTGCCCTCCTAATAACTTAGACAGCCATTCCTTTCACTGTCTTCAGTGCAACCTGACCCTCCTTCCTTGGAGCGAACGCATGCCGCCATTAACTCCCGCTCCGAGCATTGCACGTACGTTAAAAGCAGCTTTGATAAATTGTAGATCCCTTCCTCGTCACTCACATGAAATTTGGTCGACTCTGACCACTCATAGTTGGGACATTCTATTCCTCACGGAGTCTTGGACAAAAGATACCTCTAATCCGGATATCTATCTAGCCACCCCCCCGGACTATCGCTTCTTGGGTATTAACCGAGAAGGTAAAACGGGAGGCGGACTTGCCATTCTGTTCAAATCTCAACTTAACATCACCATAAAAAAACTCAGCAACATTGGGATGATCGAAGCCATGTACTTCTCAATTGCAGATTCAGCGTCGGTTTATTTAACCGGCATCTTAGTCTACAATCCACCAAAAGCATCCCCCTCCTCTTTAACGCAGCTGGTTCATATTATAACTGACCTGTCCCTTAAGCACCCGCACTTTATAGTTTTAGGTGATTTTAACCTACACGCTGATGACCTTACCTGCACCCAAGCCACTCGATTCCTCGACTCTCTTCAGAGCCTGAGCTTGACGCAATTAATCCATGGCCCGACGCACGTAGCTGGCCACACATTGGACTTAATCTTTTCTAATCTCCCGGGTACCATCACTCACCCTTCCCTTCCCCTTACATGGTCCGACCACTATCTTCTTTCGGTCGATATACCACTCCCTCAGGCACCTATTCCGGTGGAACTGGGAATAGACCAAAGGAGAAAATGGTACAAGGTCACGCGCACTGCCTTAGAGCCTGTCTTTAGCTGCCCTCTGGAGCCTCACATTGATAACATCGATGTCTGTGTCACCAAGTTCAATGCGACTCTACTGTCTACGATTGACGGTATTGCTCCATCTGTACCTGTCTCATCTGCGAGATCCCGTCCCTCTGCTCCTTGGTTTTCAGCTGCACTGCGCGAAGAAAAAAGCCGCTGCAAAAAATTAGAACGCAGCTGGAGACTAACCTATGATGCAGAGGCAAAACTTATTTATAGAACGGCCTTAAAGAAATTTACCAAACTAAAAAAATCCGCTATGAGAGAGTTTTTTGCCTCGCAAATTAAAGATGCAGACAACTCGGCAAAAACATTGTTCAAAATTGTCAAAGATTTTGTCAAACCGCCGGCCATGACTCCTAATAATTTAGCCAACCAGTCTCTTTGTAATGGACTATCAGACTTCTTTCAGGAAAAAATAGAGAAAATCTCTGCTTCTTTTCCTCCAGTCGCAACATCCGGGCATTCCCTTTCCCCAGTCTCAACCAGCCTTAACACTGTTCCTGCCCTACTGGCATTTAAGGACCTCACTCCAGACCTTGCACTTAAACTACTTACTCAGTGCAAATCAGGCTCTCCTCTTGATCCGGTCCCCCCTAAGATTATGAGTGACTTAGCTACCGTACTTATAGAGCCACTTACTTCTATATGGAATGCCTCTTTACATCTAGGCCAATTCCCCACTGCCTGGAAGGAAGCTATGCTTGTGCCTATTCTGAAGAAAACAGACGCGGACCCCACGCAATTTTGTAATTATCGGCCCATCTCTCTCCTTCCTAAACCAGCGAAGGTTTTGGAAAAGGCCGTCCAGCTACAACTCGCAGAATATCTGGAGACTAATTTTTTACTCCATGACTCCCAGTCCGGTTTCCACACGGGTTTTAGTACAGAAACTGCACTGCTAGAAGTATCGGAGACCGTTCGAGAATGTGTGGATAAGGGCGAGGAGGCCTGTCCGCCGCTTTCGATACGGTGTCCCACAAAATACTTTTAGATCGACTGGAGCAGACTGGACTAGGTGGCACCGCCCTGTCATGGATCAGTTCTTTTCTTCAAGGACGATCACAGAGGGTCCTTCTTAGACCGTTTACATCGGGGTGCAAACCTCTTGTGTGTGGAGTCCCGCAGGGCTCTGCGCTGAGCCCACTGTTTTTTAATGTCTACCTGGCCCCTTTGGCCAAGGTAGTGGAATCTTGTGGGGTCAGAGTGATCTCTTATGCTGATGATACACAGCTGATATTCTCCTTTAGAGATCACTCTGACTCCAGCCTTTCTAGCTTTCGCCATTGTCTGGGCGAAATTTGCTTTTGGATGTCGGCTAACCATCTCCGACTTAACACTGATAAGACGGAGGTCTTGTTTTTTAATCAAAAAATGACCATACCTCCCTCATTGTGGTGGCCAACAGTACTTAACCCCCCTCCCATCCCGGTGCATGCCGCCCGCAATTTGGGGTTTCAATTTGATGATATGCTTTCCTGTGGCCCTCAAATTAATAAGGTCACTGCTGCCTGTTTTGGAAAATTAAAGATGATGAGAAAGATATTCCCATTTCTGCCGATGGACGCGAGCAGAACGGTTACTCAGGCCTTAATAACCTCACACTTGGATTATGCCAACAGTCTTTATGCTGGGGCCCCTTTGTATCAAATTGAACGCCTTCAAGTAGTTCAAAATGCTGCAGCAAGACTGATTGGCAATATCCCTTTCCGACACCCGATCTCTGCGTTTCGCAAAAAGCTTCACTGGCTTCCTATAGCCAGCCGCATTAAGTTTAAAACGCTCATTCTTGCTTTCCGAGCCCTGAACGGAACTGGACCAGAATATCTAAGAAAGAGATTGGTACTTTCCCACTCAGTCAGAGACTTACGTTCTAACAACTTACGTCTCATGATCGTTCCACGCTTCCGCCGCACTAGAATGGGTGGCAGAGCCTTCGCAGTTCTTGCTGCCAAACATTGGAACAGCTTACCTTTAGACCTCAGATTTACCCCTTCCGAAGCTCTGTTCCGTGGCCGGCTGAAAACTTGGCTATTTTCATCTATCTAGATAGATCCTCCTCTTCTGCCTACAGCCTTAGCGCCGGGACACCCCCGACGGGGGTAGCCGTGCGCTCTACAAAATTCATAAATAAAAAAATAAAATAAAATAAAAAAATAAAAAAATAATAAATAATAACTCAAACTACTCATTTATCCCCCAACTAGAATAGCCATTTATTCGCACTCATTACTCACTCCAAATTCACTTCTGAAATCTGATTATTCAGTCCCAACAAGCTTAATCTTAATTATATTACTCTTAACAACTTCACAATGCAATACAGAACATTTTATAGAAAAGGCAAGTTAGATTTTGCCAAACTAAATATACACCATAATGTGCAACTTCAAAGAGTGATCATGAGTGTTTAATCTGCACAGCTGTATGTGCAGTGTTCAGCTGAGAACAGGAATGGACAAACTACAATAGTTTCTTTTTTCTTTAAATGTGTCTAGAGACAGGTTTAGCTGTCTCTCAGGGCTTATTTATATGAGGCAATCAAAGAAGAAAGGCAATAGGTCAGTGCACCTCACCCACCAATTCCTGTGTCACTCATGCGCCGAATAGACAGCATTCGAGGTTATTGAGTTTACGGCGTAGACAGATTGTAGAGCTATCCCTTCAGACAGCACAGTGTGGAAGCAACACAACTGAAGAATCCAGGGAGTATCTTGACTTCTTAGGCCAACCAACACAAATCTTCCCAGTCGTACAACAAACACTTCATTTGATTTAGGTTAAAGGGAAGGGACCTGTTGGCGGCGTTGGAAGTCTCTTAAATGCAGACTATTCTTGCCTCTGGTTATTTATTATATTTAGTTAGGTATGACTTCTAGTTCTGCTAACTCCTTCTTGACAAGGGGACTATGTTTAACATCCTGAAATTCCTCCTGGGCTGCTTCTTCCCCACTGGCCCCTCACAGCAGACTGTAGTACTGGGTAGGAAGAAGTGCTTTGAAAGTGCAGTGTGCCGGGCTGTAAACACATTGGGTGGGGAGCTGAAAGTGCAGGGAGGTCTGCTGCAGGATCACCTGCTGCAGCAACGGGAGGAACGAGATTGAACAAGTCACTCATCCACCTATTCAGCCATAAATTCAAACATTTTGATGTAAGCTGGTGGTCGTCCTTTCTTTGGGGGCTTTTAATTTGAATCTTTAGGTGAGATGTTAGTTGGATGGTCTGTTCTATTAGAACTGGACATAAACTACTTTGACTGTCTCAGACAGGTTAGCATTGTATTCCCACTATATATAACTAGTTTGATGCGATCTATCCAGTGTTCTACTTGCCTCCTATTCATCGTTTCAGTGTCCCTTTTGTGGTTTCCTTAATTCACATTTTCTGTTGGGAGTGTTTGAGGAGTGTGTTCTCTCCCTTTGTTTCTTGTTATATGTTATTTACTCTTCTTAATCACCCTGCACCTTTTAATGACTCGTTTTCAATGCACACAACATGGGCTCTTCTTGTATGGTCCAAATAGCTGTGGTTGTTGTGGGTGTTGATGAACATGATGTGTGGTGCTGCCCGTTATTAATTGATTGGTGTGCTTTGAAATTGTGAGTAATCAAGTGTAGGTTGGAGTAAGTTTGACTTGATGTGTTAATTGATTGTTGAATAGTGTTGAGTGCTAAATAGACTGTTAGCCTTTGTGGGGTGACTTCTTGAGAGGATTGCCTTCTAGTTGTATTTACTTATTTATTTATTTATGTATATATTTATATAGTGCACTACGACCCAAGGGCGTCAAGGCGCTTGTGGAAATGGCACATAAAACACCAGTGAGATGTTAGATTTCCAGTCCTTGAACAGAGTAAAGAGACACGTCCTAAGTCCTTTCCTAAAGGACAGTAGATTAGAAGCCTTCTTTAAATAAAAAGGTAGCTTATTCCACCATCTAGTTGCAATACTAATGACGCTTTTACCACCCCATCTCTGGAGATGGGAGGTTGGCTCTGTCATCAACTTCAGTGAAGCCAACTGAAGTGTAGGTGTTGGGGTATGCCATTGGAAGCGCTATATCAGGTAGATAGAGCCTGAGTATTGTAATGCTTTAAAGCCAATACATGAGGCTTCGAACCTGATGCGCTTTTCCATAGGCAGCCAATGCAGAGTGTTAAGAGCATGTTTGGCTGACAAATATTTAGCTAGTCCAAAGAGCAATCTAGCTGCGGAATTCTGGAGTACCTGCAGCTTTGCCACTACTGATGTTTTTGCTCTAACCAGTAGCCTATTGCAATAATCGAGTTTTGATAACACTAAAGCTGCCACCACTGTTTTCTGCAGATTTGTCGGTATAAATGGAAGCACTTTCCTCAGGATTTTCAGTGTGTAGTAGATAGATGCAGTAAGCATTTTTACATGATGGGAAAAGGATAAGGTATCCATGATGACTCCAAGATTTTTGGCCTTAGTAACTGGGGTGGGAACAGTCCCTAACTCCAATGGCCACCATTCTGAGGACCAGAATGCTGTGTCTCTACCAAAAAATGCGACCTCTGTTTAATTGAGTTCAACTTAAGGCAGTTCTCGGCCATCCATTCACTAACACATCTCACGCACTCCTTAAAATGAAGAGCTGTATCAAGGTTTTTGCTCGAGATTGATATGATAATCTGAGTGTCGTCTGCATATGATACCAATTCAAAGCCATGAGTTTTGATCATACGTGCCAGAGGAGTGACATAAATGTTGAAAAGGATGGGGCACCCCACATGGGAGCCTAAAACATTTTGATTTAAAGCCTCTTACTTCAACAAATTGTTCACGATCAAGCAAAAGTGACCTAAAGAGTGCCAGGGCTGGGCCTGCTACCTCTGCCTCTTGCAGCCGATATATTAAAGTGCCATGGTCTACCGTATCAACGGCAGCTGACAGATCAAGCAGTATCAAAACTGCCAAACCTCCTTTGTCAACTGCCCATCTAATTTCCTAAGTAGAGGTGATCAAGGTCAGTTCAGTACAATGCTGGGCTCTAAATCCATACTGGAATCCAGAAGCTGATTTTTCTCAATAAAGGTGACTAATTCCTGGTTCATATGTTGCTCTAGAATCTTTGCTGGTAGAGGTAAACGGGACATAGGGTGATCATTTCCTGCATCTGTTTGATCCAAGTTTGATTTTTTTTTAACAGAGGTAAAATGTGTGTTTTTTTCCACAACATGGGGAAAATCGCAGTTTCCATAGCGGTGTTAAGATCCCCAATGAGTCGGCGTGCAACTGCCTCCACTAGCATATGATTTACTCTGGGAGGACATGGATCCAAAGGGGATCCAGACTGTGTTGCTAAAAGAAGTTTTGAGGTTTGTTCATAAGAGATAGATGTAAAATGTAAAAAACAGGATGAATTGAGTTCAGGATATGGGATGGACGAGTCTAAGAGTAGATGTACAGTATCTGTAGGTGGAGGCTGAACACTCTGGGCATTTACAGACCGTAAGATGAAGGAGTTATGGATGGAAGAAACTTTATCACAAAAATAGGAGGCCAGATTATCACAAAAAGCCTGTCTATTGTACTTTGACTAGTCTGCAAATGGCTACGTTTCAAAACCGTTGCAAAAAGCTCTTTGGAGTTATTCTTTGCTCTTTTTATTCTTTCTGAAAAATAGCTGATTTTAGTTTTCTTAATCAATTCTTTATATTGTGCCAGTCTTGACTTATATTTATTTCTCCCTGGGATCGTAGTGTTTGCGCCAGCATCTTTCTTGACTACGACAGTCTTCTTGATAGCCTTAGTTCTTCATAGAACCAAGGCCCTGCTAGTTTTCCCAGCTCTCTGGGAAATGGTGGTATGTGCCGCTGCTGCAATCCAGGTATGATATTGTAAAGAAGCTGCTTCTGGATATCTGGAGAGGCAGGGTTTGTTCTGACTCAGTTGAGTAGAAAATTTAGTTTTATCTATACACTGTCACAAGTAGCTTTTATGGCAACTAACTGGACCATGCTTAGAGCCCGTTGAAGAGGGCAGAGTGATGGTTATCATCACTGCAAAATGGTCAGAATACTGAAGTTGTAAATTGTTATTAAATTTCAACTGGGGACAATCTGAAAAACACGGTATCCAAAAGGTGTCCAGCTATGTGAGTGGGTCCTACTACAATCTGCTCTAGGCCTGCACCTGTCACTAGGTCGATCGGGCCTGAGAATCTTTATCAAAACGATTATCTAGATGGAAATTAAAGTCACCTAGAATGGTGAAATCTTGTGAGTTGACTTTGTGTTCCGGGAGCTGGCCCATAGTTAGCATGAAGTTAGTTCTTAATCCAGGTGGCCTATACACTAGCAACCCATTGAACGAGAACACGTGACTGGCTGTTATGTTAAAAGAGAGCACCTTGGCTTTGGTGTCTGTGGGAATAACTTTAAAAGATGCTTTCAAATGATCTCTATAGATTATTGCCAGACCCACTCCCTTTCCGTCCAAACAATCCTTCTTGGCTATTGCAAACCCTGGTGGGATTTCTATCACCAAATCAGGCCCAAATGTTTCATCAGCCCAGGCTTCCGTGACAAAAATAGGGTCCAGGACGTGGAAGTCAACAAAAAACCCAAATTCATGCTTGTGTTTAATTAGTGACCGCGCATTTAACAGTGCACATGAGAACCCTCCGGTCGGTGTTATGATCTTGGGGACACCCTCATCCCTCTTTGTTCCTTCCAGATGCACTTTATGACTATCCATAGAGTCCTCCTCTAAATGATGCTTAATTTTTATGTCTGTGAGCCTCAAATTGCAACTCGGACATCTCTGATTCCCAATGTCCTTAGTGCCTCCCAGAATTGGCTCAGAACATTTATGACTCGAATAGGATAGTTCCAGGAGCTCACCTCTGGTATATGAGTACAAGGCTGCCATTCTGGATACAATCGTGCAGCTGGGCTGGCGCTGAGCCCGGGACGAGCGCGGACAGGTGCAGACGGGCTTGCCTTAGGCGTGCCTACAGCAGTTGTGTATTTTTTACAGTGCAGCACAATTTTCTTTTCAGTAAATATATATCTTTGTGCCCTTATTCCCCTATGGAACACTGCCTGCTGTACACCAGAAACATCATTTGCGCACTGCACATTGGATTCAGAAGCAAACTTAGTATCCTTGGTGACGAGATTCAGTGAATCCTTCCAGCACCTCATCCTGCCCCACAGTGGTACACCTGCATCACAGGACCTGGACTGGGCTCTAAACAACAAACTCAGGGCCTGTATCCAACCGGTAACCACTTCACCCAGGTATAAAACCTGCCCCAGTGTTTTTTTTCTTTTGGTTAGATACACGTTGATGACAAATGTGAGTGCCTACTCTATACTGAACATATTTATTATGTATGATCAAAATGATGATAAAATATGGGAAATTCCCTATAAAGAGATACCTAGATAGATAGATAAGATAGGTAAGATAGATGGATATGGATAGACAGACACAGATCAAATTGATGTATTTAATCTTTAATAAAGTTGGTGCTGTTTGACAGAAATATAGAAGTCTCTACTAAAGTTTTCCTCGTATATGCTGACAAGATTCTGTGTTGTTAAATGACAATCTGTCAAGGCTTTCAAAAAATGTACTTGGGGTCACAAAAGTGATAGACACCCCTTTTAGGTCCCGTAGGGAAATGAATGTAGCAGGCACAGCAAAACTCTCTGAATGGATTTTCACCAAATTGAATGGTGTGAAGGGGCTTGGTCCAATTCATTTTGATTTGGTGAAAAACAAATTCTGACGTTTTTGCAAAAGTAAACCTCAAAAAAGATAGGCATCAAATGTAGCAAAAAATAGCTTGACCTTTTGGCTGTCATTTTGGGTTTATCTACTCTGCTAATCAAAGATTGAGAAATTAACAACCTGACAGCAATAAAGGTTCATATTTCCATTGTTCCAATGTAAATTCATGAGGGAACGTTCCTTCAAGAGAATTGAGCAATAGATTCACAGCTGATGCAGTGTGCAGGGCATGGATGCAGGGCCTAGCTAAGGCAAGAATCTGCACCTAGAAGTTGTAGATGCTGAAGGCCTGGGCCTGGCTCTGCAACTCATGCAGTGCACAGCCTTTGGCTGAAAGTTCAAAGTAGGGTGAAGTATTACATTCAAAGAAACGAAATGCACAAAAAAATATATCTAAACAGAGGTCAAATGTATGTTTTTTTCCACAACATGGGTAAAAACGAAATGCACAAAAAAATATATCTATATGTGAGGTAATAGTTTGTATTGGGTATATGATTTTAACATATGCTTCAACAATATCTGAAATTCACTCAAAAGGCACAGTTAATATATAGTTATGGTTACAATTTAAAACTGAAAGGCCACTAAAATGCACATTTATGTTTAACTCTACAATCTATAACTTGCACATCAATAGTGTTAATGGCAATGTGATGCATAACCTCACATAGCAATGCTTTATCTTTTGTAATTGCATCTGTCACACCAAGATGAGGTCCCTTCATTCATGCAGCTGATGAGACAACTATTAATATAGTATTATTTATTGTTTAAGTATGTGTTGTTCTTTATTGACCTCTTGCTTTTTGGTATTGTTAAATGTTGAAATAATGTGAGAACATAAGCATTTCGTTTTAGGTTCACACTATGGTTTGTATGGCTCTTGTGCAAGTTATTGGTCGTGGACCTAAGTTTAACTGGCAAAATGTGGTGGTTTTTCAGTTTTAGTTCAGAACATTAACTATACATTCATGTTTGTTTTCTACATGTATTAATTTAGGTGTAGAGCAGCATCTTTATTGGGCTACTTCTACACCACCTACACTCCACAAATCTCCACGCTTCAACTGTCTGTTTTTCTAGCAGAGTTCTTAAGCATAGTATTCCAAAGTGCCATGCATGCAGAGCTAGAAAAGTGTCACTTGAAAAATGGGGAAGGGTTGTTTATATATTTGTAGTGGATACCGTCACTTTAGAGCCATTGATCTAGGGGAATAATTTTTCTTTCTGCAGCTGTGGATACTTAAAGAGCCACAAGTTGATAAACACTACTTGATACATCATACTCGATCCACTGGGAGCATATATCTATATTACCTATCTATATTGCCTACTGGCGGACACCTGTAGGTAGTTATAGTTAGGACCTAGTTTCCATATGAAAAGCATTTTTTATTTTGCTAATAACTTTAGTGTCGTTTGACGAATCCTCAGAATATTTTCAAAACTAGGCTGCCACTCAATTCAGCTGCTGTTTGGAAAGGTTCGGGATGAATCGTCAAGCAGGGACCAAGAAAAAGGGAGGGGTATCAAAACTCATTTTTGTCAAGCACTTTCCCATAGGGATTTTAGAGATAACTACAGCCCGAACCACTTATTGAAATGCAACCAAATTTGGCAGATCTTGGTCCAGAAAGAGTGCTTTTTGTAATGTGGTGTAAATCTGTTCAGTAGTTTTGTAGTTATTAAAGAAAAAATATTTATTTATATCTAGAGACGCGGATCCATCGCAGTGGATCCACATACCAACTGCAATGGCATGATTGGCTGCCATCACATCAACCAGGAAGTGGTGGCAGCCATCTTAAGACTTGGACTGGGCCAAATCCAAAGAAAAAAGTTTGAAGAAAAACAAGGGGGCAGGATATGAATAGTTTGACTCCCTAGGCCTGGTGGTGGGGTCCTAAAGGGACCTCGCCTTAAGCAAGAAGAATTGATTTATTTAAAAATTGTGTTGCAACTTTGCGGACGATGCACTGCAAAAGATTTTTTTTTTAAAAGTGCGGAGTCTAGTTCATGTTTGTTTTATTGACCTCTGGGTGGACCACGTCTGGTGGTGGGAGAGGAAATATAAATAATTGGGGGAGAGGGTCGTGCGTGGTGCCTCTCCCGGGCTCATTTAGTCCCAAGGGACCTCATTCCCCGGGGCCCATCCCTATTAAAAGAGGCACGTGCTCTCCCCCTATGCCCCAAGGACCAGCCAGATATGTGAAGGGAGACCACACAGCCCCTCTCCCGGGCCACGTTTGGTCCAGGGGACCCCATCCTCCAGTGCCCACTCATGCATGAAATGGGGAGAGGGGCTGCTTGGCCGTCCTCCCTGAGCCAATAATGGCCCTGGGTCACACAAGGGACATAGCGGTTGCCCTGCCTATACTGGTACGGGCAGGGAAATCTGTGTTTGCTCTGCCCGTTGGTGGGAACAATTTCAAAACTCCCGTCAAGCGGGAGCAAACACCAAGTCTGCTCCTGCCTGCTGGGAGCGGAATTGTCATCTGTTTCCCTGCCAGCAGTGATGGGAACAGAGAAACAAATAAAAAGATTGCTCCCCTACGGAGAGGGAGCAATGTCAGCTCTTGCTAGAGACGGCAGGCCAGCTGGGGCCATGGGGCACCCCTTGCAGCTCCCGAAACATAGTGTGGTGGTGCCCTGTGTGGGCACCAGGGAACCCACATTAGCTCCTATCTTTGTTGGGTGGGCTCACGGGATGGGGTCCCCAGGACCACAATTGGCCCGGGGAGAAGGTTGCATGTCACCATCCCCCTTTGGAATATAGCCAGGCCCTGGGAGATGTGATCCCTAGGGCTGACATCAGCCCAGGGAGGGGAATCGCGTACCCCATTCCTTAAAAAAATGTGTCGGGACCCAAGGGAGGGAGTCCCTGGGGTAAAAATCAGCCCAGGGAAGGGGGCATATGCCCCCCTTCCCTTACACAGTGTGTTAGGCCCTGGGGATGTGGTTCCCTGGGCAGACAGAAATCGGCCCATGGGAGGGTAGCCAAACTGGCCATGTGCCTCCTTCCCCATTAAATATGTGCGCCAAGTGATGGGGTCCCTGGGGCTGAAATTGGCCTGGGGAGGAAGCTGCATGCCCCCTCCCCCATATGTTCCTGGGACCCAGGGAACAAAACTGTCCCAGAAGGGGGCCTGCAGGTTGGCTGACTTTGGGGGTGGGCCAGGCTTTGTCGCCAACCCCCCGCTATGCAGGGCCGAAGCCCAAGCACAGCATGGAGTTGGCTGCATACTGGGGGTTGGCTGCAGGGCCGGGCTGAATTTCTATGTTTTATGTGAGGAAAATCTAAACCTAACTATAATGTCCCTGTAACATCATGACCTCACCCTTGAAGTGACAAACATAATTACGTATTATATAAACAGCGTTACAGGTCAGATTCCTTATCACATTACCATTAAAAGTACCAATGAGGTAACAATGAAAATACTATAATTTACTTTTAGGGTAGATGTTTTGATGAACTTTTATGAGTTTGTACTTATTGATTGTATTTCTGTGGGGTCATAAGCATTTGGTGTGCACTTTATGAGTCACATAGCTACTTTGTGAGTTGAATATTGCCGAGCTCTAACCTGCGATATCAGTATTTTTTTGCATTTAATTTTCAACCATTACTTTAAGTTCATTGTGTTTTTTTTGTTTGGCATAACCAAAGCTAACACTAATTTCACTTAAAGCTTGTTCTGGGAGAAATTCTGCTTTGTGTTGATTAAATAGCACATCCAACAGTTGTGTGCCGGGACCCACTGTAGGAGGCCAACCGCCTTTGGCCATTCCAAGCGCGGATTTGACTCAACACCAGCTGGGCTTCCCTCTTTTTTCATTTTTCTATTGGGTCATTAGCAAATTTGTATGCATATATACTGCATTCACCTGCCAAATGCCTAATCTGCTCCGCAGCGGTTGGCCACAAGGCCTGTTTACCAGACAGGCTATGCACTCAATCCCCAACCACAATCTCAGTTGTTTTACGTTTATTGTTATTAAAATTTGCAATTGCAATTTTGGTGCCTGTTGCCAAATACAAAATAGCAGCAGCATGATCACAAATCCCACTGCAACATTTCTATGGCAAATTCATTATTTATTCCAATTTAAGACCCATTTTCCATACTCCTGAGTGATTCCTAGCACTCCCTTAAGTCCTAGCACCTATTATAGTGCTTCCCCTTTGCTGTCTGAATTTACCAAAGTACTTAAATCATGACTTTAAGTAAAATCTATTCAGTAGTTTTTGCTATAGAGGTGAGCAAAATTTCCTAAGGGAGTAAAACACGTAATTTTTTACTGCTGCTGTCCCCCAAGAAATGCATATTGACACGTAACATCCACATATGCTGACATAAACGAGACGTACATGCAAATTTGCAAGCAGGGCAGAATATCTACAGACATCCTTCCACATACAGACTACCAATCCTACATCCACCACTGTAAATCGATAAACAGGAGGATTCCATGCACATAGGTCCACAGCACGCAGACTACCTGAAATCAGGTCACTCATTTATCCTACTTTAATGCCATCTCCAAGGGCTAAAGCTTACTCTAACGTGGGAAGGAATACACAGAAAGATAGCGAACAAGGAAGCATTACCATAAACAGAATTTGAAAGGTAGTTGATAGCTGATCTTGGGCTTCTGGTTAAAAATGAGGAAGCAAGGTGCTCACACAGATAAAGAATTCCTTAAGTATGAAGATGATGGTGGAAGGCTAACCTTGGCAGGACGCCAAGCACCCTCAGTATTTGTGACCCTACTATGGCGCTCTGATCCCACGTGTCGGAGCCCACTTCGGGCCTCTGGCAGAGGAAGCAAATGCTGACAAGTGGACAGTCAGCAGTCAGAGGGTGATGGCAATGATGACTCACCCATGGGACAGCTGACATTTGGAGTACTGGCGGAGCATACACTTACTTTCTTGGTTGCCGGGTGGGAGGAGCTGTCCCCAGCACAGAGTAGTAAGACTGTCTACTGGCCGGGAAAAGCACAAGTCCACTCTCTGCTGTTGTGGGTGTTGGTGTTTGGAACTAGGAAACATGACTCTTGTGAGGCTATGTTTAAACGGGTGACCCTCAATAAGAAGAGAAGGAGCTTGGCCTAGTTAATAGCTGCTTGGAATAAGGGCATCAGCCACAACCTTTTTTTTCCTTCTGGAATATTTAGTTCTCTCCAGGATTGCAGCTCGGGGAGGCACTGGTTGCATACTCGTAGTGCTTGGGCAGGACAGCCGGCACGGGGAGATCAGCTCCAGCAGGGTGGGGAAGGTGGAGAAGACACAGGTTTCCAGCATATCAGCTAAATTGGCCTTATCTGCTCCACCTGCGGAGCTGCCCAAAGTGGAAAATGGAGGTAAGGGACAGAGCGCAAAGGACAGAACTCCACAGGGACTTAGAGCAACGCAGTTGTCTGAGGCATCTCAAGTGCTGGTAGTGGGCACTGCCTCACCATCTCTTTCTGAGAAAACTATGATGAATTTATATGCCCCAATAACATACAAGCAGTAGGTCTAGGTGGGTTTGAGACTTTGTCGAATCAGTCTAATAGTGTGGGTGCTGGAGGAGCTGGGGCTTCGGTCTTTAAATCAATCTTTTCGCCTGCTCTGGGGGCTACTACAGTGCCTGCATTCAAAGAGGATGGATATATATGGAGAAGGGCTCAAACCTTAAGACTGCTGCTGTCTCTCATGAGGATATTGGGAGCTCTACTGATGGTGTCTACATAGGACTTGTTTCTGAGGGGGGGAACCTTGTGAGCTTTGTTTGGTTACTGGGCATTTGACTCTGTGGTCTGTGGAGAATATGGATAACACGAAGGAGCCCAATTTGCAGCCGGAGGATGATATCTACAATGATGATGGTCAGCAGGATTCTAAGACCAGGCTAATTCATCAAGCAGGTTCCAACCAACAAACTGTTGAGGGTTTTACTGACTTTCAGAGGCTGGCAGCCTTTCTGATGTTGCTGACTGGGAGCCTGGCTCAGGCATGGAAGGGGATTATGCAGAACCTCAGTCTGGCTCTATAAGGGTAGCTGTTGATAATGAAACTACTAGTATAAAACCAAAAGATTTCAGGAGTTAGCCTTCGACAGCGATGCAGGTGGAGGTTTTGGTTTAAGGCTTTTACTCAGGGAGAACTGGAGCCTACCTGGTTTAAGGAGGTAGAAGAATTGCTATGGACCCAGAAGGGACTTTTTGAACCAAAGTGCACATTGCTTCCCATTCCGGCAATTGAAGAAAGAGAGGGCTTCCTAATATCCATGGGTGATCTTAATCTATGTGGGAAACTTTATTTTGTGACAATCAATCTTCAAGGTGGCCCTTCCCTGATCTTCTATTAGGTCTTGTGGCGTGGAGTTCTTTGTCCTGTCTGATGTCACGAGACAGTAGCTTCTTGCTGGAGGCTCCACATGCAGGTTCCAGCGCTTCAAAATATTGAGGCAACTGTCTCGCTAATGGAGTCTTCCAATTTGTCAATTAACCTTGAATGTCATACATACTTTTGTCAGGACACACCTCAAATTCTTGAACTGCTAAAACAATTGGCACCAGAATAAATGATTCATTATTCAGCTTAGAGGCTATAGCTCAAAACTAATACAATTGTTGGAAGTATGAGAAGCTTACGAAAAGCGGCAGAGAAGGTGCAAGGAGCATCATGTCAGGATGATGGAATGCTGCCTGATGATAGTGTGTTGGGTTGTGGCCATTACCTTTAAACCTTATCCTAGAATATCAATGGCATGAAAGTGATAATTAAGAGGGAGTTAATCAAGGAAGAACTCCATATCCTTAAACCGCGCATCATCTATCTCCAGGAGACACACTTATCTCATGAGCAAGTACCTAATTTATAGGGAACTGGGTTATGGGGTTCTGGTCATCACTTGTTGTGATCCAACCTTGGGGTTGCCTTATTAGTATGGCATAAACATTGAATGGCACTGAAAGCAAAGGGAAATACAGGCGGTGATGGCTAATAGCTGAGATAAAGGAGGAGAACATCCAACTCACTATTTGTATAGTTTACGGGCCGAATGAGGACTACTCATTATTTATTTATTTATTATTTATTTTAAGAATTTATAAAGCGCAACTGTCACCATTGCAGGCATCCTGGCGCTGACAGAAACCAGAGAGGAGCGAAAAACAGGGACAGGGGGAATAGGCTAGCCAGGGAAAAGCCAAGTTTTCACCTTTTTTCTAAACTGCAGGAGTTCATTAATGAGCCTAATCTCGATGGGGAGAGTGTTCCATAGTCTGGCGGCAGCCACCTCGAAGGATCTACCTCCGGCTCTGACCTTCCTAAATCTGGGAACAACTACCAGTTTAGCGTCAGATGAACGAAGTTGTCTGGTAGGAGCATACCATACGAACTTAGATTTTAGAGGGGCTGGACCGCAACTGTGGAGGGCCCTTAAAACTATACAGAGGGCCTTAAATTGAATCCTCTGCCTAAGAGGAAGCCAGTGTAGTTTTGCCAGGGCAGATGGTCCATGAGATCTTCTCGGCAGCCCCAAGGCCAGATTTGCAGCCGCAGATTGGACCCTTTGGAGCCTGTCCAGCAGAAACTCAGGGGACCCAAGCAGGAGGGCATTGCAATAGTCCAACCTGCTCAGGATGGTGCATCTAACCACTTGGGCGCGAGCATGGGTGGGTAAAAGGGGCAGAACCTTCCTTAGTGAACGAAGGATGGCAAGGCAGCAAGCCGATGTTTTTTGCACATAGGTCTCCATGCTGAGCCTATGGTTCAACATGACCCCTAGGTTGCGGACAGAGTCCGCAGGCTGTACGTTGGAGCCTGTTTCCGGGGGCCAGAAGTTGTTAGGGAACGGTCGAGGGATCCTCGTTCCAGCGCTAAAGAGCACCTCGGTTTTCCCGACATTGAACTGAAGTGAATTATCCTTCAGCCACCTTGACGTGTTCCGTAAACAATTATGTAAGACCTCCACAGAGATAGAATCCTCTCCTTCCAAGGAGAGGATCATCTGCGTGTCATCGGCATAATTAACGATTCTAATGCCGAAGCCTTTAATAAGTGAAATTAGCGGCCTGAGGTATACATTAAAAAGTATTGGGCTGATAGCAGAGCCCTGAGGAACTCCGTGCAGTACCGGGGAAAAAGGTGATTGGAAAGGAGGCATAGAAACTGCCTGCTGTCTATCCTGCAGAAAAGATTGAAACCATTGCAGTGCCGTATCTCTCACTCCTGCCTCAAACAACCGCCTCAATAAGATCTTATGATTCACCGTGTCAAAGGCGGCAGACATATCTAGTAGGATCAGAAACGATGCCTGTCTTCTGTCTGCACGCCTTTGTAGTTCGTCCATAGCGGTGATGAGGGCTGTTTCGGTTCCATGAGCAGGCCGAAAGCCGAATTGGTCCTCGTCAAGTAGTAGATGATGTTCCAGATGGGTGGAAAGAGTGGTACTGACCACCCGTTCAACTATCTTGGCAGGGAACGGCAGCAGTGAGATGGGCCGATAGTTTTTGGAGCAGTCAGGGTCCAAGGAGGGTTTTTTTAGCAAGGGGGAGACTAACGCCCGTTTCCAGTGAGCTGGGACGGTGCCAGTCACCAGGGATTGATTACAGATTAGATGGAGTGGGGGGAAAAGTTCATCTTCAAATTCCTTCCAAATTTTGGGAGGCACCGGGTCCAGAGGAGACCCGGAAACAATCCCTCTAGCTACCTTGGAAAAGTTTTCAAATGTAAGCGGCAGGAACCTGAACAATGAATTTTCCGGAGCCAAAGCCGAATCAGGTAATCGGTCTACCGGAGGGACAGGTCTAAGGTCAAAAGGGGTGTCAATATCAAGAGGGGTGTCCAAGTCTTTAAGGATCATTAATGTTTGATTATCTTCTGGGGGAACTGCATTAATGGCCAGAGCCACTTGTATTATGTGGGGACTTTAATGCTGCATTTCATCGAGGACTCAACACTACATCATGGGGCTAAGGAGTCTTACAGCTGGAAAAAGCTTGGGGATGCCCTGAAGCAATTGGTAAGCTCTTGTGGACTAATTAATGTCTGGTGTAGTTGCAGACAATGGGAGGATGGCCCTACATTCTATTCAGTACCGCCATAAATCTCTTTCATGGATATGTTTTTGGTTAGCCACTCACGTCAGTCTTTTGTTAATGTTTGATTAAATTCAAGAATCATTTATAATCATAACTCTTTATCCATGTTTTTTAGGCCAGATCGGTATAGACAGCTTTCTACTCCATGTCCTTGGACCTCTGATAGGAAGTTGCTGTTAGAACAAAAAGTATATCCACATAATGGAGGATAAGATAGGGGAATATTTAGATGAGAGTTGAAGGAAAGATGAACGGCCCAGCAATCCTGAGCCTGGGTATGAATCCCTAGCGTATTATAGGAACTTTGCTCACGGCTCTGGACCTTTACAGCCTTGAATAAACTGTAAGGGAGGGGTTGTGAGCATGTGTTCCTCCTTTCCAAAGAGTATATTCTGGTTGATAGGGTAATTCCTTGTTTACATACTACACAGTAATCCAGATTGATTTGAGTGAGATAGTTCTTTTTATTCACCACTTGGTTATAACCTTTTCACTCATTTTTAATTTTTCGCAGAGTAAATTATTAGGGAAAGTGAACAGCCGGCAGGTGTTTCGCCCTATGTGGCAGATGGAGACAGGGCTTTCTCAAGGCTAGT
Source organism: Lissotriton helveticus (assembly GCF_964261635.1). Lineage (NCBI taxonomy): Eukaryota > Metazoa > Chordata > Amphibia > Caudata > Salamandridae > Lissotriton > Lissotriton helveticus. The sequence goes on from NC_136070.1 coordinate 1,155,105,609, forward strand.
CCTTACATTCCAGCATCATGGTATCAGCGATTAGTCTGCACATTTTCAAGATTATTATGGGACATTGTATTTTAACATCCAATTTTGGTGGTCGTTGCAAAGGTGGTCTCTCGTGGGGTCCCTGGATAAATTTGAGAAATGGATGTTGGAATGTAATGACTAACCTTGCGAAAGCCCTGTCTCCATCTGCCACATAGGTCAAAACATGTGTTGGCTGTTCACTTTCCCTAATAATTTACTCTGAGAAAAATAAAAAATGAAGGAAATGAACATAATCAAGTGGTTAATAAAAATAACTATTCTCACCCAAAGGGTAGGTTTAGCATGAAGTGTATTTGAACAAGACCCATTCAAAGTAGCCATGGCCCTGGAAAAGCCTGTGATTTTACAACCCACCTTAAAGAAAAGTATGCGGGATAGAGCTAATAATAAAAATATACGCTATGCAATTAACACAAATTAAAGATAGAACAAATAGTGACCTCACCCATAATATTGTAAATGATAAGGGAGAGCAAATAACAGAATTGTCTGAAAATAGAGAGGTGTTTCGGAAATTTTAACTATATCTCTATAGCGAGGAATGAGTAGCATCCATAGAATCCTTACAAAATCTTGAAGAGAAATTCCAACATTGGCAGCTGACACAGAGACAGCGAGAAAGGCTGGAGGATAATGTGACGTTGGCAGAGAATGATATGGCTATTGGGCAGTTGGAAAGTGATAAGCAGTGGACAATTTGTAACAAAATAAGTGCCAGGGCTCTCGTCCGGAGGCCACTGCTGCTTGCTCCACCCAGTGCCCCAGCCAGTGCTGCCTATGACAATACCAACACAACTACTAACCATCACACTCCTACATGTGTGACTATTCCATACCCATAAAGCTATAAGAATGGCTTGAATAGCAGATACTCATAATTTGTATACTGACATAATAAACAACTGTTGTAGTGCTCCACTCTAAACTAGACAGACAGTGCCACCACGTGGCAGACTATTATAAGCACAGGTGTTGGCAATTAAGTGCTTGGTGCCGAGCAACGGAAACCACCGGCTCTAATTAAGTACTGATGGTAAGGCGTCGGGACGAGATCACATTTTGTTGTAATTTTACGAGTTTTTGCACTCTCTGTGGAGTCCCTCACTAGTGGGGGGGGAAACTGTTATTGCAATTTTTACCAAACAAAGCATCCATGTATTGTGCTTTTTATCAGCCAATCAGCGAATATCCTCGATTAATGCAGATTTAAAGATGAATACGAGGATATTGGCAAACCAGTTATCTGTAGTCATCTCTGACCTGGTTGGCCCAAATCAACACTGGTTCATTTCGGGCTCCCATACGACCTCACAAGTCAACAGAGATATAACTGCTTTGGAGGTCACATCTGTGGAGGAGGCTCCCACCAGGATGATCATTTTGGATGATGAAAAGGCTCTACTGGTAGTTCCTCAGAGTATTTATGAGCTCAGCAGGTCTCTGCCGTGGTTTATATCACGGGTTAAACTTCTGAGTGGTGAACTAATAGCAAGGCTCTCTAGTGGGGGCACCCTCTCAGATCCAATCTACTTCATGAGAGGCATCCGTCAGGGTTGTCCTTTTTTATCTCAATTGTTTGTCCTTTATCTCAAGCCTTAAATTCCTTCTTTACAAAGTATGAAGCCATCTGCTCATTATACCTTCATCATCTAGACCGGAAAGTTTTGGTCTATGCGGATGATGTGGACATTCTGACATCCTCTCAGGCGCCCACGCTAGAGACTGTTAAAGGATTAGCTGGGGAATTCAGCACAGACTCCGGATACAGGCTGAACGTCACTAAAACACGAAATTACGAATGTCCCCACTTTGGTTTCTGAAGATAGAAAAGTTTGATCTACCACATATCTGGGGGTAGAACTGACTAAGAACATGGAGGAATTAGTTGATTTAAATTATGCAGAAGTATATGACCACTCTAAAGACATCTTTAAAAAATAAAAATAGGCTGAATTATGGCCAGGTTGAACATGTAATATTATGAAACATGGTTATTCTTTCATGTTATCTATTTACATGTTGGTGTTTACCTCTCTATCTTCCCAAATCATTTTTTAAGAAGATTGAATCTAGTTGGCAGAAGTTCATATGGACCTTTAAGAAACTCTGGTGTAATATCCAGCAGCTCCTACTACCTTGGGATAGTGGTGGTATGTCTTTACCAGCATTAACGGTGTATTATATTTCTGCTATCATATTTTCCCTCACAGTAGTTATGGGTAGGATACCACAGTTGTTGGGCCAGATCTGTTCTGGTTATTTACCTCTTGGGGGTTCAATTTAACCATGGTCAGGCATAACAGATACGGTATTCTTTAAGAGAGCATACTTTAAAGCAGCACAGGTATACCACTAAATCTGGTCTTGTGTTAGAAATCTATTTGACATTATACTCTATAATCAATACAATATAATACGAATTTAACACTGGTGGCTCACAACAGTTTTTTGGGGTGTTAGTTTGATCTTGAATGAAATGAAATTAAATTAACTGAAAAATTGTATTTGTGGAGCGCACTGCTACTCCACGGACTGTCCCAGCGCTACAGGCCCAACTGGGGACAGAGTAATCAGAGCTCAAAACAGTCGCACTAAAGCCAGAACAGAGGCATCATGTCCGGAAAAGCCAGGTTTTGAGCTGTCTCCTGAAAGCCAGCAGGTCTTGAACTCGCTTAAGATGAAGGGGTAACCTATTCCATAGGCAGGCGGCCAGCACTTGAAATTTCCTTTACACTCTTGTTCCATTGTGTGAAGATAAATATCTATTACCTTATGACTTCTTCTAATGTAGGTTTCCATGCCTCTGTACGGTTTTTTTTCGGTACCTCCAACTACGTAATTTTGTACAAAACAGTGGAGAAAAAAACTGCTCACTTTTTGGATCACTTGATGAAATTGTCATGGAAGGGCACTGAAAGGAAGGGAAGAACGTGTAAGATCGGCCTATTAAATGATCTTAGAGGCCGAGATTGATATATTCCAAATTAAAGCAGAAAAATGGAGTAGACTTTTAGGGGCAGAGGTCAAGAATAGCAATTTGTATGCACAGACGGCTTTCTACGTTTCTTGTATTAAAGTGTACCGGTTTAAATTTCTGCATGATCTCTACTATACATCACACCATCTGTGCAAAATGAGGAATTAATGCAAGATGGAAAATGTTTATTGTATTATGGCTCTGTGCTATTAATCTGTAAATTTTGATGTACATTGTGATGTATCTCCAATTGATATATAAAAATAAAAAAAATTAATGAGAATGCCGAAAAGGAAAATATGTTTACTGGGTGATAGAATACTTCAGTCTCACGATTCATTTCCTGCCTTCTTTGGGTTGGTCATCTGTTGATAACAATAGAGAGCTCTCTGTGCGACGATTCCATCCTTTGCCTCTTTGGTATATACATAGGTACAAATGTACTTCAGTGTCTTCCCTTCTTTATTGTTAACATATGATAAATGTAGATTTGGCAGATCATTCAATCTACTGAAAACACTGTGAAGCTAATTTCCCCTCTCTCTCGCTGAGCAACAGATTCGGATTAGCTCTTTTTGCTCACCAACCTTTCTCCTCTCTTCCCCTTGACTTAGCAAATGTCCAAGTTCAGACTAAAATGTAACTTTTTAAATATTTCGAAATTCTGGCAAAACCCTACCAGGATTTCTTTGAGGTAATATCTTAGGCAGATTGCATGCATGGTCTTGACTGAGCTTACTAGTTATGTCGGCTGCCAGTGCACTTTTATGGCATGAACTTTTTTAGGCACTGCTTGTTGCTCTCTCCAACATTCCTATCTTAGGGACCCTCTTGGGAGACATAGACTGAAACCAACTGGTAACTTTAAAGCTCCCGTGAGCAGTGGGCTGACGAGCCTGGGATCCCGCACCTACGCGCCTGAGTGGTACTATACCTGGCCGATATTGGCAGCCATCGGCAACCCCAGCACACGGCCTATCCCTGCTGACGAGGGGTGATACCCCGAAACACGTGTCCAGGGATGGCGAAGACAGCGAAGATAGCAGAAGATCGAAAGATGATGCATCGCGAACACTTTACTACATTGAACAGAGTCCTTAGGGGCGACACCGCCGGTGTGTGAGTAGTGTGCGACCCCACCCCCATTTGTAACTTTAAAGCTCCCGTGAGCAGTGGGCTGACGAGCCTGGGATCCCGCACCTACGCACCTGAGTGGTACTATACCTGGCAGATATTGGCAGCCATCGGCAACCCCAGCACACGGCCTATCCCTGCTGACAAGGGGTGATACCCCGAAACACCTGTCCAGGGATGGCGAAGACAGCGAAGATAGCAGAAGATCGACAGATGATGCATCACGAACACTTTACTACATTGACCAGAGTCCTTAGGGGCGACACCGCCGGTGTGTGAGTAGTGTGCGACCCCACCCCCATTTGTAACTTTAAAGCTCCCGTGAGCAGTGGGCTGACGAGCCTGGGATCCCGCACCTACGCGCCTGAGTGGTACTATACCTGGCAGATATTGGCAGCCATCGGCAACCCCAGCACACGGCCTATCCCTGCTGACGAGGGGTGATACCCCGAAACACGTGTCCAGGGATGGCGAAGACAGCGAAGATAGCAGAAGATCGAAAGATGATGCATCGCGAACACTTTACTACATTGACCAGAGTGCTTAGGGGCGACACCGCCGGTGTGTGAGTAGTGTGCGACCCCACCCCCATTTGTAGACTGAAACCAACCCGGTGCTCAGACGTCAATAACCATTGCACCCTCCAAGTTGAATCTAAGTTGGACTGCATCGGCTGCACGTTGCAGATTCCTGCAGCAAATCCTTAGCCACTGCGATTGTTGGTTCATCCATTGAATAGGTCATATTGCTGCCTGGCCAAGGTCCCCTATCTAAAGCCAACCCACATAGATCCTCTCACCACGTGATTCCTTTATCAATCCCAATGACAACCTACTGACTGCTCCTCCTCCCAGATTTCCTACCAGCTACAATCACACACAGTCACATAAAGATATCAAGATACCTTTGTAAAGACAATGTAAAGTAGAATGGGGCGAAAAATTATACTAAGTCACTTGTAGTATTATAAATGGGCGCTGATTAAACGACACTATTGGTGATATTATGTCATAGATATTACTAACCCACTGGTAATAATTAGTCACCATAAACATTGATTTCCTGAATGGCTAATAACGATATCCTTTTCTGATACCACACTTGCTACAGCAGATTTTCCACACAGCAGCAGTACAAATAAGAGGCATTCCAAGTAATCACATAAATGAGTACTTAATGTATTGCGCTGGGAAGCATGAAAGGCTAAGTAAGCCATGTCAGAACCTGAATCTGTAGCAGGCGCACACGTCCCATTAGTAAGCTCTGCAAAGACTGAGCAATCTTACTATCCAAACAATGAGAGTTATACTGAGCCATTAGTGAGACTGGGTTACATTAATGTTGGGCCACAACTCATGCTGAACAACTCGTGAAACTGAGTAAATGATGGCTTTGTGCCACAGGTGGTAGTCAGCACAAAGCAAGCTTGAATGATTCAGGTCGAAAAGACCTACCACAAAAAAAAGAATAAACTGGCATTTACAAAAGAGCGAATAGAAAGACACGCTGGAGAAGAGAAGGGGGATTTTTTGTTGCGCACTGAGAGTGTAAAACAATTAAGGAGAATGTTGTGCTAGAGGAGAGACTGTAAAGGCTGGGGGCCTCATTTATGAGAAATGACGCATCGCTGCGTGAAAGCAGTGATGCGTCACTTCTCAGTGCGCACTCCTTGCGGCATTCCTGATGCGTCATATTTAATGTATGATGCATCAAGTCGCAAGGAGTTACAGATACGTCAGTATTTCTGACGTATCTGTAAGCGCAAAAGTGACACATTGCTGGAGTGTGTCACAAAAGTGACGCAACTCCAGCACTGCGTCCTTTCACATGGGGCAAGCCCTGTGAAAGGGCCTGCGTCAGTCTCATGCCTGCTGTGAGGCAGGCGCAAGATTTTGAAGCAACGGCATCCTAAAAGTGACGCAGTGAAATCTCATAGATTTCACTGCGTCACTTCTACGACCCTTCCTTGCGTCAATACGCCCCCCTTGCATACATTATACCTGGCGCAGGTATATTGTGGCGCAAGGGTTTAAAAAGTGATGCATCTACCTAGATGCGTCACTTTGTAAATATGGCGCAACAAGGCGTATTTTTTACGCCACTGGTGCGTCACAAAAAGTGACGCACCGGCGGCGTAAAAGTGACGCAAGGGCTCATAAATGAGGCACTTGGTGTCTGTCCAACACATGATCTTGTTGAAGAGGAAGAATGCAACAGTGAAATGGGGGATAGTGCAAGTAAAAAAAAAGGAAAGAGTGAGTTGAGAATGATGCTTAAACAAGGAGAATACTATGGCACAGAAGGCCATTAAGCTGAGCTAATAACGAAGAGCCGCTGATTACACCGAGACCTCAATTATATTGACCCAGTGATGATAAAGGTTAATTACTGACATGAAAACACTACAGGATAATGAGCCTCTGTTTAAACTGAGCCACCTATTATTCTGAGCCACTGATAGTGGTCAACCACTGTGGGGATAACATCGAAATGTACAGATCAATATGGTGTAGCAAATGGATATTAATTTAGATGCTGGTGGGAATTAATATTGTGCACAAATTTAGTGAAACAAATCACGAGAAGATTCTATGTACGTCGAAAAAGCTTTAAAGATAGATTTCCAGCAAGATAGCACTATGTGCTGAACACTTGACACAGAGATCTACATGAGTCCTGAAGGACACAGATTCCTTTCCCAGTCGAATAGCCGAGAATACTAATATTCTTGCTATACAGACATGTAGCTTGCAGGTTACAGCTTTGCAGGGGTAATATTGGTCTGAATAGTAACACCAAATATCGAATGTGTGTTGTGCAGTATTTCCACCTTGAGCTCGTGCATAAATTACTCTTTTTTTGTTGTTTTAGGAAACTTAACAAACAAGCTTTAAAATGCACCTGTTTGGTCTTTACTAAGCCATAATGTGTGCACTCTACTTTGACTTTCCAAATAAACGGACTCAAAATTGCAACTAAGTGATTTAGCAGTACAACATTTTTTCTCGTACGCTTTAGTTCATTTTGCCCAAAAATCTATATGACCTATGGATTGAGACAGCAATGCTTTTAAATTACATTATTTTCCTTTTTTGACATTTTTTTTCCCGACGAATCCTAAACCCTTCATGCATGTTAACATCACAAGAAAATATGCATGCACCAACGAATCTGTGCAAAGTGCACAATATATGTGTTTATTTGGCGTTTTTTTAACTTGGAGAAAAAACTCAAACTTGAGTTCTAATTGTATCAAAAAGCAAACTATATTTCTTACTGGTATTGCGCAGGATTTACTTATGAGAGGCCAAATGTGGTTTAAAACCAGGTTTTCATCTAAAATCAATATTTTTCCACCACATTTCAAAACAGAATGCGACAGAGATCAGCTTAATAAAGAAAAAGCAAACTACAACACACTGCGATAATAGTGAATTGGGACTTGTGTGTATGACCCCTATTGGTTTCAATCACAGGTGGTAACTCTACTTTGGAATAAGTTGGAGGATTTATTCCGTGCAGTGGTGTAGGTCACATCACTCTGGTATGGAAAAACAAGAGTCAGAGCAATACATCTGCAGGGGACTATACATTGAAAGCATCCTGTTAATCTGTGTTATTTCTCCTTTAGTCTTTATACGCTGGATAAACATCCCTAAAGTGAGTGCACTTATCTAGCCACAGCCACACACCTCACTACTGAAGACAATGTACAGCAAGACTGTATCCCGAGTCCTAAGATGGCTGGCATCACTTCCAGGCTGATGTGGTGACAGTCAATCAGATCTCAGCATGCGATCTGTCAGCCCCGTGGATCCTCTGCTTTGTGATATATACACATTTTTTACCCTTAATTTCTCCGAAACTACTGAACGTATTTACACAAAAAGCACTCTTTCTGGATCGATAGCTAGCTTTCTGCTAAATTTGGTGAATCTGTTCAGAGGTTTGGGCTGTAGCTGTGTCTAAAGTTCCTATAGAGAGATGAATGGGGAAAATGCATTTTGGGAACCCCTTTTTTCTTAGCCTCCGCTTGATGGATCACCCTGAAACATTCAATACACAAACTAGTCAAAAATTGCACTTTTTTGGAAAGTTTTGTGGAAATTCGTCAAACGGGCCAAACTTATTGGCAACACAAAAAAAGGCATTTCCTTTGGAAACACAATCTGAATTATAGCTACGCAGTGGTGACTAACACTGGGTAATATATAGATATACAGACCCACACACATATACATATGACAGAGAGAGGAAGATTATGGTCTTTTTGAGAAGACCAGCCTGATGATGAAATACTGCGCACCTCAATAAATACAGATTATTTACATTGCTATAACATAACAAATACAAACTTGTAACAATATTATATGTTGTTTTTCAATGGAAAAGGTGCAGCCCTATAAGATAATATGATTCTCCAACTTTGTACACATTTAACATCTTCCCTCCTTTAGTCACTACAACGTTCAACCAACCTTTACTTTGTTCCCAGGCCCCTTTGTGCTACTAGTGTCTCAAACTCTCCAGCTGCTGAGACCTCTTCTCTGGAATGCCATCTCAAAAGAGCTCATCTTTCGTGATTGCCAAAGGGGCCCTTGCCAAAGGGATTGTAAAGCCCAGACACATGACAATCCATTCCCTCCACCCTAGACACCCCCTGATGCCCACCTCCATGGGTAGTCTCCATGCCGGACCAGTTAGTACCCAAAACCCCAAATCCAGAGGCCACTAAAATATAAATATATAAATCTATGCAAATATATGTTACAGTGCCCATGTCTCATCAAATAACAACCATACACCATCAACATATTCATCAATGTATCTTCAGATAAAGATCTCATTTATCCTAAGAATTGGGAAGAGCAATCTACTGCTGTCACTATATGCAAAATAAATGCTACTGTTCATACAAATACTGGCAGTGAAACTATCTCTCATTATTATGTCACACTTGAAGCTGTGCTATGGCAAACCCAACAGGGTCTACCTAGAGAACCAAATGCAATACAATGCACTAAATGGGTGTGTAAAAACTAGGCGAGCATTGGAAACTTCCTGTTTTATTCACTGGTCGGTCCCTTTCATGAGATTCCATTGTTCCCTATTATCCTTCGAGCCCAAAGCTATAACACAACTGCCCGAATTAAAACGACACAAAAAGGGAGATCTATTTTAAGAAGTCATATTTATATATCTAAAAGATTTTAAGAGACAATCTACTAGGAGCAACTAGGGTGAAAGACTTGGGCAGATCTATGACCAACAAAGTTCAGTTGCTTCCACATGGGAGTGGTTTCACTCAACAGCAGACACCACCTAACACATCTTAAAATCCTTCGCAGAATATGTTACACAGCACAAAGCCTGCATCGTATGGAACTCATGGACAATTCTGAATGTGGAAGGTGCAAAACGAATACAGATTTCTTACACACAGCCATATTGTGTGCAACAATTCGAATATATTGGTCAGAAGTGTTCCAAGAGCAATCTAAAATGGTAGACAACCCTCTGCAAACATCACTTTAATAGCTTTATTAGGATATGTTTAAAAAAATCCTTCCAGCATTCGCAAATTTACAGTGCTAATGTTGTTGCCAGTAAAAAGAAGTAGGAATTGGATAGGGAAGACCTCTCCTCCCCCAACAACGGGCAGATGAGTGAATGATCAAATTCACTGCAACTCAGAACTATGTGCATTACTACACCTACCCACTGGAAGACCGAGATATATTGGGGGACCATTAAGTACAAAGGTATTAGATAAGTAAATAGAGATATTGCCCGTCCATTCAAAATCGATTGACTAAAGACTAGTAAAGTGAATATACAGGTGCTGAGATAAAGCTGCGCTAAGATACACAAAAGCAGATACACAAAAGAGAACAGATTGGTGAAAACATGATAATAAATAGCTAATGTAACCTGCTGAATTGCTAATGTGGACAATGGGTCAGAAGGGGGACCATGGCTAACTCATTAATGGTTTCATGTCAGACGGGAAGTGGGTGGGGAAAAGAGATGCTTGGTGTGAGTACTGAGAGTAAAAGGTATTGTACTGTACTTTGTTTTCTCTTTACTTTTTAATTCAAGCATAATTTCAGACAATCCTGTAAGTTTTGTACAAAACGCTAACATAAATATTTAAAAATGACATAATACATATACAAAAAAATGCCCCATTCCCATTATCCAAAAGTTAAGAACAATAAGTCGGTGTGAAAGGATAGCACATCTAAAAATACCCCCAAAGAGTATTGCATGTCTATCTTGACGTGATAACATTCTTTAATTGAACAGGGTCCCTGGAAGGAAGCTGTGAAATTATGCACGTTAATGCACAATACGCCTTTCGGAGCACGACCACTATTTCAGAAGCCTTATGATGCCAGAGTCCTTGTGTGAGGTGGAAGCAAAGTGCATAAAACATTTTTGCACGCTCTGTAGACTGTAATCATATTCTTATGTGTTGACACTGCATGTTAGTGGATGATAGAGTTTTATGAAATGTTTCTTAAGGGTATTTTTGCGGTATTAGGGCCTGTGGTGCGCTATTTAGGGGGTCCCTTAATTTATTAATGAACAGACTCCGTGGACATTCCGAAAGGCTCAAATGACGGCCAACCTTCAGCACCAGGTGTTCTAAAGACCATAAAGATCAGATGACCTTGAACATGGAAATTAAGCCGACCACTCCTTGAGAATAGGATGTATTGAGCACCAGACTTCACGTGTATTTATTTGCTAAAAGCCGTACAGCACTATTCTACCACTGTGTGACTTTTTTTCCAAACTGTACATAACTCTAACTTCGACAGACGTGCGATAGTAAACATAAAAGACACAGATACAGGTGGCAGTCCATTACTATCTTTGTTGCCTTGGCTGGGAGTGTCGACTCACCCTCCCCAGGGACTGGCCCCTCCTGACAGAGCATCTTCGGTGGCGGCTCCGTCAGCGACCGCCGCCGTCCTTGTGAAGCATCAAAGGAGGGCAGCGAAAGGGTGAGCCGCCTCCTGCTCCACAGGCCTCTGACGTACGAGCACTGACACACACACACACACCGGCACGAGCTGCTGAGACTTAATGGGCTCGCGCGCTGGGCAGGAGGAGGAGGAAGCGCCTGGAGACACCTGACCGTCCGCGCGCAGGCTGCGCGCCTCGCTGCACGGTGAAGGTGAAGAGATTGAGGGGGTGGGGTAATGGCTGTGATAGGAAGGCGCTGAGCAGGCGTCGGATACAGCTTAGTAATCAGCATGGCAACGCTCTGAAACTGGGACACCGAGCGCGAGAGGCAATTCGGCAATATAACCTCGACCACATATAATGTTTTATTTGACTTGCACAACTGTTTCGAGACAAGAGGTAATGCCTGGCGATCGTAACTCTTCTGAGATACGGGTGTAATGTAACTTCTGGGTCAGCAGCAGACAGACCATCTTATTAAACAACCCTACATTCTGATATTTCTCAAAGTTACATTTGAAGGTATTTTGTACATTTTCTACTGTACACTGGGGAAGGCAGTGCAGAGGTTAAATACTTATCACCTCACACAAGGGAGAGACTGTTCTGACTCATTACAGTCTTGCTACTTCACACTATTGACCTGTGCAATAGAAAATGAAAAAATACCAAAGTGAAGTGGAAGTTACGGTCATGGGGTGTTAAAGCTGGCTGCAGCACAAATCCCTACAATTCAAAAGTGAATGTGCTAGTTTAACTTTTAACCTTCCTCTGGTGTGTGATGAAAGGTGCCTATGAGATGTGAATGAAAGACTGAGTGCACATGTTGGTGAGTGTGTAAGAGTGCGTATGATTCCCTCGGTAAGCTGATGACGCGACAACAGAATTTAGATAGTAATAACGATATTTATATCTTCGGGTCAAAATACTTTGATATTTTATCAGACTTCTCAAACTGCGGGAATGATTTGTAGGATGGTTGAGATGCTTGTGACGAGTTATCCTACGTTTTTAAATGCTCCTTATTTTCCTTTGTGTGATTGTAATGTGGGTGTGGTATGATGCTGTGCTATACTTAAATGGCATTAGTATAGCACAGTGGGATTCCATTCATCTTTACTCATTATTAATTTAATGGGTGCTATTAAAGACTGTGTGACTTTTTAGATTTTATGTTTTGGTCAGAATAGGCATCCTTGCCAACCTCAATATCTCATTAGCTTCCGTTTTTGAGTGAGTTTCATTAACATATTTTGGTTGAAAAATGAATTGATTATTGTGAATACAACAAGCCAAAGTCAAAGTGAATCCCCACCTTGTGCAGGGCAGGTGTGTGTTCTGCTATCCCCAGTCTTAGTTAAGAGCGCAATCAAACGTAGATGCCTATTGGTCTTACTCTGGTGAGGGGAGTATTTGGTAGGCCCCCACTTTGGCCAAGGGTGCAGTTTTGTCGTGCTACCTGACTTGTCCAAGGTAAGAGAAAAGTGTATTTTGCAACGCATCCTAAGTAAGTGAGGTATTTAGTGCGCCCCTGCTACCCGACAGGTTTTTTATTATTCACCACAGCCTTCACCAAGAGTACGGGTATTTAGTACCCCCTTGGCCAAGGTGAATTTTTTTAGCCCCCTGCCTTGCTCTTTCGTGCAAGTATTTATTGCCCGCTTGACCTTGTCCAAGGGTGGGAGGAGTTAACTTTTATCTTTTTATTGTTTGGTCCTCGAACAAGGGCTCATAAGGATTGCGAATGTCACTATCATTCATTGGACCAGGGTGTTTGAGTCCCCTCACCACAAGCTTGTTACAAGAAAAGGATAGGAATTTGTTCCTCTACCCTCCACTTGGCCAAAGCCTGGGGTATTTTTTGCCCCCCCCCCCATCCCCAGCGGACCCAGCGGTCAAAGGATTCTCTTTGCTCTAAGGTGGCTGACATTAAGTGTCAGTTTTGTATATCTATGTCTATAGTTCAAGATCAGATTTATTTACCATGCATAGATAATTCTATTATAGTAGTCAATACATTGTATTCGTGTGTGTGTATACATAGTGATATGCAGTACAATACGGACAAATAAAGTACCTATCACATCACACATTCTTTTAAGGGTTTCTCCGCTATTAGCAGAAACACCTGGTGATGAGATTGCTTACATTATATCATGAATGACTGATAGCTCTATATTACAACCACTGAGGTATAAGACTGTCTCTCCTGTTAGGGAACCACTGTTGTATACTACAGTCAAGCAGAGTACAGTCCACTATTACACTTGCTGCTTTGGATAAACACTTTTCTATTTGAAAAAACAACACTTGGATGTCAATATAAACATGACCTATAAATAATAAATAGAAGTAACAAGCTTAATAAGGTCCTATGTTCCCATGTTGTGCTTCTAGGGATGTTTAAAAATTCCTCCGCTTTTGGCTCTGTGGTTTATACCAAATCCCCTTCAATGGAGCATAAAACACGGTTACCCGTTATCTATCATACATATATATATGTTGCATCTTGGAACATTATTTTTTGTTTTCCTACATCAGTATTGTTCTAAGGAAATAATCTATTTTGGAAATGCTACATTCTCCAATGAATCAAGTCCGTCATTTCACACTGAAGCAGTAGGGCAGCCACTTATCTTTTCACTGCGTTCATTTCTTCATCATGGTGTGAAAATGGCACTTCATTCCTGTACGTGGATGCACTGGCATGAGAACTCTGCCTGAAGTAAGAAGCCGCAAAAAACACAGTTGATGGACAGAATGTAGAACAATGTCATACATTCACCCCAGTACAAGGATCTGGGCCTAAATCCATCGTTTTTTTGCACTCCACACCACCCTGGGTTAGACACTGGCTATGCAAATCAGCTCTGACCCTGTGCCTCATGGGAACAGTCCAGTCCGAACTACCAAGCCATGTCTTTCCCAGACCGGAATCAAGCATCCAAGGACCGGTTTCTGGCTATCAGCATTCATCAGCCTGGATAGCTTGACTCCAGTGGTGTGGAGAGCCTGGGACTCACGACTGAGCATCCCCAGCCCACTCGGGATGAAATTGCAAAACACACAAGATGGACAGAATGTAGAACAATGTCATACATTCACCCCAGTACAAGGATCTGGGCCTAAATCCATCGTTGTTTTGCACTCCACACCACCCTGGGTTAGACACTGACTATATGCAAATCAGCTCTGACCCTGTGCCTCATGGGAACAGTCCAGTCCGAACTACCAAGCCATGTCTTTCCCAGACCGGAATCAAGCATCCAAGGACCGGTTTCTGGCTATCAGCCTTCATCAGCCTGGATAGCTTGACTCCAGTGGTGTGGAGAGCCTGGGACTCACGTCTGAGCATCCCCAGCCCACTCGGGATGGATTTAGGCCCAGAACCTTGTACTGGGATGAATGTATGACATTGTTCTACATTCTGTCCATCAACTGTGTTTTTTTGCAATTTTCACCCCGAGTGGTCTGGGTATGCTCAGACGTGAGTCCCATGCTCTCCACACCACTGGAGTCAAGCTATCCAGGCTGATGAAGGCTGATAGCCAGAAACCGGTCCTTGGATTCTTGATTCCGGTGTGGGAAAGACATGGCTTGGTAGTTCGGACTGGACTGTTCCCATGAGGCACAGGGTCAGAGCTGATTTGCATATAGCCAGTGTCTAACCCAGGGTGGTGTGGAGTGCAAAAAAAAACGATGGATTTAGGCCCAGATCCTTGTACTGGGGTGAATGTATGACATTGTTCTACATTCTGTCCATCTTGTGTGTTTTGCAATTTCATCCCGAGTGGGCTGGGGATTGTCAGACGTGAGTCCCAGGCTCTCCACACCACTGGGGTAAAGCTATCCAGGCTGATGAAGGCTGATAGCCAGAAACCGGTCCTTGGATGCTTGATTCCGGTCTGGGAAAGACATGGCTTGGTAGTTCGGACTGGACTGTTCCCATGAGGCATAGGGTCAGAGCTGATTTGCATATAGCCAGTGTCTAACCCAGGGTGGTGTGGAGTGCAAAAAAACGATGGATTTAGGCCCAGATCCTTGTACTGGGATGAATGTATGACATTGTTCTACATTCTGTCCATCAACTGTGTTTTTTGCAATTTTCACCCCGAGTGGGCTGGGTATGCTCAGACGTGAGTCCCATGCTCTCCACACCACTGGAGTCAAGCTATCCAGGCTGATAGCTAGAACCCGGTCCTTGGATGCTTGATTCCGGTCTGGGAAAGACATGGCTTGGTAGTTCGGACTGGACTGTTCCCATGAGGCACAGGGTCAGAGCTGATTTGCATATAGCCAGTGTCTAACCCAGGGTGGTGTGGAGTGCAAAAAAACGATGGATTTAGGCCCAGATCCATGTACTGGGGTGAATGTATGACATTGTTCTACATTCTGTCCATCAACTGTGTTTTTTGCAATTTTCACCCCGAGTGGGCTGGGTATGCTCAGACGTGAGTCCCATGCTCTCCACACCACTGGAGTCAAGCTATCCAGGCTGATGAAGGCTGATAGCCAGAAACCGGTCCTTGGATGCTTGATTCCGGTCTGGGAAAGACATGGCTTGGTAGTTCGGACTGGACTGTTCCCATGAGGCACAGGGTCAGAGCTGATTTGCATATAGCCAGTGTCTAACCCAGGGTGGTGTGGAGTGCAAAAAAAGATGGATTTAGGCCCAGATCCTTGTACTGGGATGAATGTATGAGATTGTTCTACATTCTGTCCATCAACTGTGTTTTTTGCAATTTTCAGCCCGAGTGGGCTGGGTATGCTCAGACGTGAGTCCCATGCTCTCCACACCACTAGAGTCAAGCTATCCAGGCTGATGAAGGCTGATAGCCAGAAACCGGTCCTTGGATGCTTGATTCCGGTCTGGAAAAGACATGGCTTGGTAGGTCGGACTGGACTGTTCCCATGAGGCACAGGGTCAGAGCTGATTTGCATATAGCCAGTGTCTAACCCAGGGTGGTGTGTAGTGCAAAAAAACGATGGATTTAGGCCCAGATCCTTGTACTGGGATGAATGTATGACATTGTTCTACATTCTGTCCATCAACTGTGTTTTTTGCAATTTTCACCCCGAGTGGGCTGGGTATGCTCAGACGTGAGTCCCATGCTCTCCACACCACTGGAGTCAAGCTATCCAGGCTGATGAAGGCTGATAGCCAGAAACCGGTCCTTGGATGCTTGATTCCGGTCTGGGAAAGACATGGCTTGGTAGTTCGGACTGGACTGTTCCCATGAGGCACAGGCTGATGAAGGCTGATAGCCAGAAACCGGTCCTTGGATGCTTGATTCCGGTCTGGGAAAGACATGGCTTGGTAGTTCGGACTGGACTGTTCCCATGAGGCACAGGGTCAGAGCTGATTTGCATATAGCCAGTGTCTAACCCAGGGTGGTGTGGAGTGCAAAAAAAGATGGATTTAGGCCCAGATCCTTGTACTGGGATGAATGTATGAGATTGTTCTACATTCTGTCCATCAACTGTGTTTTTTGCAATTTTCAGCCCGAGTGGGCTGGGTATGCTCAGACGTGAGTCCCATGCTCTCCACACCACTAGAGTCAAGCTATCCAGGCTGATGAAGGCTGATAGCCAGAAACCGGTCCTTGGATGCTTGATTCCGGTCTGGAAAAGACATGGCTTGGTAGGTCGGACTGGACTGTTCCCATGAGGCACAGGGTCAGAGCTGATTTGCATATAGCCAGTGTCTAACCCAGGGTGGTGTGTAGTGCAAAAAAACGATGGATTTAGGCCCAGATCCTTGTACTGGGATGAATGTATGACATTGTTCTACATTCTGTCCATCAACTGTGTTTTTTGCAATTTTCACCCCGAGTGGGCTGGGTATGCTCAGACGTGAGTCCCATGCTCTCCACACCACTGGAGTCAAGCTATCCAGGCTGATGAAGGCTGATAGCCAGAAACCGGTCCTTGGATGCTTGATTCCGGTCTGGGAAAGACATGGCTTGGTAGTTCGGACTGGACTGTTCCCATGAGGCACAGGCTGATGAAGGCTGATAGCCAGAAACCGGTCCTTGGATGCTTGATTCCGGTCTGGGAAAGACATGGCTTGGTAGTTCGGACTGGACTGTTCCCATGAGGCACAGGGTCAGAGCTGATTTGCATATAGCCAGTTTCTAACACAGGGTGGTGTGGAGTGCAAAAAAACAATGGATTTAGGCCCAGATCCTTGTACTGGTATGAATGTATGACATTGTTCTACATTCTGTCCATCAACTGTGTTTTTTGAAGTAAGAAGCCATCATGTGCCTCTTTTCCACTTAAAATGTCGGAAAGTGAAAGATGGCAAACGAGAAACTATAAGCAGTGGGTACAAATATAATGACCCGGGGAAATGACAATTTCTTCTTGTAGGCTATTCAATGCCCCAAAAATAGGCTAACTGTGCCCCTAACTTTAATGTTGAAAGTGAGATGTGTCCCACATGACAGGGACATCACCTGCAGGTTAAAACATATTTCAGAAGAAGCCTCTTATGTAAGTAACCTTCTGGCAAACAATGTGGACGGGG
The DNA here is from genome assembly GCF_964261635.1 of Lissotriton helveticus. NCBI lineage: Eukaryota > Metazoa > Chordata > Amphibia > Caudata > Salamandridae > Lissotriton > Lissotriton helveticus. The sequence continues at coordinate 1,155,123,263 of NC_136070.1, forward strand.
GATACAATGAAACAATCACAAGTTCACTTTTGAGGCACGATTAATAGACAAGACAAGTCAAAATGTGGTGTGAGGGTGCCTGAACTCAAACAAAAACCCAATTTCGTATGTGGGCCATCAGAGTGGCACAAATATGGAGATCACAGATTGGATTGGAAGAGACTCCACTGTAGGGTAACGACAAAAACGTGCTGCTGAACCCTTTAACAACCTGGATCATTCCAGAGTGGTAATGGTAAAAATGAATTCTAGAGGCTGCATTATGCATTCACTGACACACAGCCCTAAAATATGGATGAATAACTTCCAGGTGGGCAGCAGAAGCCTCTACTGACGATAGGCATGTGACTGGCTTTCACATTTTCAAATACTGTATGAAAGAGGAGTTTATATAAAGCTTTGAGGACCTTAGGGCAGAATATAGTGCTGAATATGGATTTCTGGAAAAATCTTAAATTAAGGCAATGCCTCTTGGAAAAGATACATATTCTGAGAAGACTAGAACAAACTGATACCATGTTGACAGATATGTTAAGATTTTCATTGGAGCAAAGAAAAGTATATCTTGAGCATGTGCAATGTTACAATCTGAAGAAGGTCTGCCAAAGATTCACCTGAGAATGATGTTCCTTGAGGTTTGCCTTTAGTGGCGTCCTCAGGACAGCTCCTGCAAGCAATGCTAAATTACAACATTTCATACCTTTTTTAAACATCTGGGGAAGTTGTAGATTTCTCCAAAATAATCCCAGAATGGTGTTAACATAATAAGTAAGACTCTTGGATTGTTTTAGATGAAGTCGCACTTAGTCAGAATACTCTGTAGGGAGCAACTAAAGGCAAAAGAGACTCAGAGACCGATTTTTAATATGAGATGGGGGTCTATCCTGGCTCCAAGGGGGCAACATAAAATGTCCTACACTGTGCGCAATGGTGACACCAAACCGAAAACAAGAGTAGGTTCACGATCTTGCAAGACTCAGAGAAATTGCAGTTATACAGGGTTTTATATACCTGTTATGGCACTGTCCCAAACAACCCTCCCCAGATATTTGACAAACTGGACAGGACACTTCTATCACTATCAAGCAGTGTCATAAAACTGGTGCACTTGCGTTCTTGAGAGCAGAGGGGGATTATGTGTGAAAGAGGTAAAATGGGGAATCACTTTGCTTGCATTGGCAAGAAAGACTCTTATAAAGACACTGGAAAACAAGCACATCAATATCTATACAAGGGCTAGGCTAACCTTATGGGCCAACCTTATGATTTGAACCACTGCACATGAGAAATGCATGTCAGAAAAGGGGATGATGAGGGGATTTCCAAAGCTGTAGAAAGTTTACATGGCATGATAAATTATTGCTTCGGAGCATTATCCGGGAAAAACATTAATCTGCACCACAACATATGGGCAAAGTTATAGGGAATAATGAAGGTCAAGGAGAATTCTACTTTAACAATATGTTGACTTGACAGCCAGTTATTGCAGTTTGAGGTGATTTGGTATGGCCCCTGATTGAATTTGTCTCCCATGCAACTCCCACCTCAGATTATCAAACACAGACTATGCCTATGTTTGGATGAAATTCGTAGTAAATATTTGCACCCACCCTTTGTGAAATCTGCTTGTCATATTGACATGAAGACAGTAACTTTGTGGTTTTCTGGACCACTAATCGTACTATGGGGTGTAATATGAAATTATTAACTTTAGCCATATCCAAAAGTCAGAGAGAAAGAATCAACCTAATTTATAGATTAAATATTTTAGGATGAATTCTGTTAAACTTTTGCACCTACCAGATGATGAATGTAATGGATTGTAGGAATTGAACTTGTCATTAGAATGCTACAATATATTGTCATGATGAGGACTACGGACCAGTTTTAGAAGTCGATATGAGATTGGTGGATTTAACCTAAGTATTGTGATCTCTTAAATGTAATGTATAATTCATAAGAGCTTTTGCAAAGCATATTTCTCTGTAGTTAGGGTTCAATCATGAAAGATGGGCTTCTGCCAAGACTAATGTTAATTTATTTTATGTATCGAACTGAGGTGTGGAAATGTTTTTATCAAAGAACTACTTGCCCTAGGGGTAAGGTGCTTCAGAAATCTACTGGCCTGTAAAAATGAAATCCACTTCTACATTCTAGCGCCCTGCAGTGAGATGACAATTTATGGCAAAGAATATATCAGACCCCTGATAAAAGCCTCTTTGATTATGTTAGGGCTCATTTTATGTCAGAGTTTGGATTCTAGGAAGGCTCCGATATCATTCCCAAAATCTATATTCAGGGCCTGAAAGTGACAGGAAGTAGTAATTTTAGGGTTGGAATACCCTGTGAGTCTGTGCACACCCATAAACGTTTAAGTTTAAGGGTACTCTTCAACTCTACTCCAACCTCTCACCACATTGGTTTGAAAATGTATTCCTGACAAGGGCAAGAGTAATGATTTTTCCAGGGTGGAAAAAGAGGGTCTTGGATAAGTGAATTTGCAATCACTCAGCAGACTTCGAGTGAGTAGATATTATTGATAATGGGAAATGTGATTAAAAACGTTGGCTAGAAATATGGGTTACAGGCCTGCTATTTCTGTAAATACTTATGTATTTATAAAAGCAGTAAGTCTGTACCTGTGTAAGGACATATGCTGCGGGTGACTTACTTTAATATTTGGGTCCCTAATTTGTTCTCATGCTGCCCATATTCCTCCCTTGATGACTTGATATTGACTCACCATTATACATTCGTTTTTAAAAGATTGGCAAGCATGAAACACATTTTATTAGAGGGTGCCTTACAGAAATGGTATGCACAATAGTTAGCAAAGCATTTATTTCAACTAAAGAAAAAAATGGTGTACATTTTATTTTGAAAGCAAACATTCTCCAAACTTGCTCTCATGCGTAGGCAAAGATTTACATTTAATCAGGGAGCATTCTAGGACCATTATATACAGCATTCAATTGTTAAATTCACGACTGACTGCATTCCCTTCAAGCAATCAGCTTAAAGTGGAAGACTTTGCAATAATGAATCACATATTTAAGTTTTTGAACACCATTGAACTTTAGATACAATTCCTAAGCAACGTTGCATTTGACAACACTTGTCAAATGCAACGTTGCTTAAGAATTGTATCTAAAGTTCAATGTTGTTCAAAAACTTAAATATGTGATTCATTATTGCAAAGTCTTCCACTTTAGGAGAGGAAATACCGGTTTACTAAATGTTGTTCCAGTGCATGAGCACTATTATCAGTAAAAATGATAAAAGATTTGTAGAAAAAAACATTAACTTGGAGACATAATTCAACGTTCTTCTTTTGCAGATGTTTCAGATTTCTATGCTGGATGGAGAAATATTTCAATGTCCTTCTTACACAGATGTTTCAGATTTCTGTGCTGTATGGAAAACACATAACATTGCTTCAAGACTTGTCTAAAAATCTAGAAACGCTTCTTAAAAGTTAACAGAGGTGCAAAGAAAAGAAACTTTAAGCTTGAAGGGACTATGGTGAAATGGCTTCTTTTCAGTTCCAGAACCTAGATATTCCATTACCAGTTCCAGCTTTACGACTTGTTAACATTTTTGTCATCTGGAGAGATGACTTAAGCTCATTGAGAAAGCTAATATAAAAGGTGTAGGTTTAATGGTTCAGTCCAGTTCTATGTGCTATATATTACAAAAAGTCAATGGACGTGCATAACAGATAATGGACATTCCCTTTTCAAACATGGGAGAATGCAACCTTAATGCTTATGCCCTATCTCAGCAGAAGGGCTTTAGTTAGATTGGGCGCCAACACCGTTTGTGCTGCCTCCATCAGTCCAACAGGTGCAAAGGTACTGCACAGCTGATATTTATTTCCACGGACATTAGGCCAGGTCCAACCTTGATGAAATTTGCATTGTGAAAACTAATCATGAAGACAAAAATATGTAGAAATTGTTTGAATAAAATGATATTCTGCACATTATCCTTCATAAACAGTAGGAAAAAATGGAATTGTATGGTAATATAACGCTAGGAAAAACTGCAATGAGTGATATTGGATTTTCCCACGTGTGATATAACCGCACAATAATTGCCTGTGGCTCAGAGTCTACTGAAGTCAAATGGCCCTGGTGAAAAATTGATAATCCACCTTGCATTCCCCACCCTCCCCGCCCATATTCAAGTTTTGCATGTCAGAACTGGAGATAATATGAGGTTTCTATTTTACCAAAAGGAAAAAAAATGTATGTTTTGCCCCATTCCTCCAACCAAATTAGGAATGGAGAGCTAAGGCCAGATATAGAAAGGGTTTTTGCGTTCGCGAATCCTCTGATTCCGTAAATCAAAGATTTGCAAACCCTAAAACCCTTTTAGAAATGTACTAAGCCCATTTAACAATTCTGGAAAGGTTTCCAAAGCGATTGATGGGTTTAGGAAAACGTAAGGAATCGGTATTTGGAAAGGGTGTGTAAAGGTCGTCCATTCTAAATACCTATTCCTCATGGTATGTGTTAATGTTTTGTGATTGAAATCTGGCCGCAGAACATTAATATTTTACCACCACCTCAAAGGGGTATACAACCGTTTCAACGCAACTTTTACGACGAACTACTTTTACAATGCAACTTTTACAACGCAGGATCCATTACAACGAATGTCTTTACAACGCATGTTTTTACATCGCATGCCATTACAACGTAAGTATTGGTAAGTTTATATTTATATTAAACATTTTATTTAATTTTTTTAACAAAAATAAATAAATATTAATTAATTATTATATTTAAAAATAAAATATCATTTATTTTATCCAGCCCTTACCCTATTATTTCACCCCCCTGGAGTTAGAATAGTAATTTTTACCCCTACACTATCCAGCACTTACCCTACTATATCACTCCCCTGGAGTTAGAATAGTAATTTTTACCCCTACACTATCCAGCACTTACCCTACTATTTCACCCCCCTGGAGTTAGAATAGTAATTTTTACCCCTACACTATCCAGCACTTACCCTACTATTTCACCCCCCTGGAGTTAGAATAGTAATTTTTACCCCTATATTATCCAGCACTTACCCTACTATTTCACCCCCCCTGGAGTTAGAATAGTAATTTTTACCCCTACACTATCCAGCACTTACCCTACTATTACACCCCCTGGAGTTAGAATAGTAATTTTTACCCCCTTTAAAACACATAAATTATTTAATAAAAGAAATATATATATTTATAAAAAAATTTAAGTAAAATTTAAATTAAATTAAATTAAATTATAATAATTTAAATTAATTACATTTAAAAAAAATTATATACTTACCAATACTTACGTTGTAATGGCATGCGTTGTAAAGGCACCTGCGATGTAAAATCATGCGTTGTAAAGACATTCGTTGTAATGGATCCTGCGTTGTAAAAATTGCGTTTTAAAATTGGGCGTTGTAAAAGTATGCGTCGTAACGTCATACATCCCCTCAAAGGAGATGGTAATCCATTTGCAAGCAAAATGGAGTCTGCAAGTACCTATTTCCCCTTTGTGAATATTGACAAAAACACTTTTTAGTAGCAGGCAATGCTCCGAAATATTGTTTGAGAAACTTTTTTTTTTGCATCCTGTTTTCCTTTTAGAAAAACAGACTGCAATTTAAAAATAAACTATATTGCTTATCAAAAAAATAACAGATATGGTGGACTGTTAACTCCAGCAGGCCACCATGCCTTTGATTGTAGCCAATCTTGGAGGGTCGCAATTTGCAACCTATCTTATTAATACTTATCAGGCAGGTGAAATTGTGGTAAAAGTCGGTGCGCAAACTGAGACCATTTTCACTGAATGCATTTTTAGTACATGAGGTCTTTAGTTTCCAAACCAATTTCCTTCTGGTAAAACACAAAGAGAAATTTACGCAGCAAAAAAACTATAGGTTCGGAGTGAAAATGTCACGATACTCAAAAAGGTTTTGCACCATATTTGACAACTCTGTACCTGGCTATATATTGTCATTTTTGACTCCAGAATATAATTCCCAGAAGGCTGAATTTAAAAGCAGAAGAATCACCGTCTTTAGATTTTTCCAAGGCCCCCTGGGTGAAAAAGATAAACAATAAACAGTGCCTTCCTCATGCCAAGTCCTTGGCTATTAATAAACACAATACACAGAGGGAAGCAGTTCTACTTTGCATAAATAGAACTGCATATAAATACCATTGTTTACACGTTCAATGTTAGTGGAACTGAATATTCTGTATGGGGAGAATAACTAATAACCCACACATGCCCCCCAGTTGCGGTAACGGGCAGATGAAGGAAAAAGGAGTTATAAAAAGTCCTTTCTCGATAATAGCTATTTGTGCTAACATAGCGGCTGCATTAATTCCACATGAAAAAATAAAGAAACCCTCTCGTTGTTTCTGGCAATGTTCCTGCTGAAACATAAACATATGGTGCACGGTGTAAAGCAATGTAAAGGAGGTAAAAAAACATCTGCCATTTACTCGTCTCTGACCTATTTTTAAAAAGAATTCCTGGAGAATTCCTTTTTACAGTGCAACCCTTTTAAAGAGGGGCTCAGTTACTGCCAATGTCTTTCAGTGTCTTTATCAAGGACACAAACAAGATTTTGGGCTGATGGCAAATGTTGTCTTTTTGTAATAATAATATATGTTATCTATTTTTGAGTATTCTCTGTCAAACCTGTCATTTCGCCAGGTTTTAAGAGCATGTTCTATGTGTGCATGGATGTGGAGTGTTTTGGTAACTGGACTGAATATACCCCAAACTTTACAAACTAAGAAATGTATGGGTCTGAGCAAGGAGCAACACCTCATGCACAGCACAGCAAACGGCACTTCCCCTATAAATAGATTGAAGCCTGCACTAATGGAAATGTCCCAGAAGCCCATAGATTTCTAGATAGTTTGCCCACTTTGGCACATTTTCCCCTAGACTGGTGCCCTGTTTCTTATCCAAACGCTAAACTGCCCTGCTAAAGGCAAAGAAAACTCCAGTTCAAGAAAGAAGGAGCTTTAGAGGGAAAAGCTAGTCAATAGGTCGCCCTCCACTCAATATGCAGCAAATACACAAAGACCTAGACTATGGAAGCACATGTGAAAATTCACCCTTATTTAGAATATTTCGTTCGTTGCTATTCATTAGCAAACATTACTCCCCTTGTTACATCTTAATTGGGGTAGCCAAAATATCTGGGGTTAGTGCTTAATTCAAAAAATTGCCTGATTCTCATGCAACAGTAAAATACAGTTGAGAGACCAATCATACCACACTTAATCTCGTGACAAACAAATATAGTGATAAACCGAAAAAAAGTGTGTGGGAGCGAGATGGCACCTCACGGGCGCACCACCAAACGGGGACCTGACTGGTACTCGTCAGGACTGCCCTGTTGTCATCATCGGTACCATCAAGCTTAGAACCGAAAATAGTGTCCAAATACACAAAAGATTTGTGCGGAAAAAGTGCAGTGAGCATAAAGAAGAAAAGTAACCAGTACAGTGTCAATCAACACATTAAAACACTCATAACACAACACAGACAAAATACTTTTATTCAATTTCTTGTGTTGTGTATGGAAAAATTAAAAGGAAAAAAGTAGATGTGGTTATCACCTATTTAACCACTCATACTTTTACTTGCCGACATGTTTCATTGCCTGGTAACTTGTAGGCAATTTCATCAGGGCGTCATGTATATTAAAGCCACTGCAGGTGGACCCACATGTCTTCGCAACCTCAAAAGGCCATAGGTGCTCCTACCAGCCAGACGGGACGCGGTTGTACTTTAAAAGACAAGAAAAATCGCAAATAGTCGATAGTTCACTTCTCCCTTTCAGAATGCGGACAGTAGAGAAGCGGCCGCTGTGACACTGGCACGGGCTGAGACACAGCGGCCGCTTCTCTACTGTCCGCATTCTGAAAGGGAGAAGTGAACTATCGACTATTTGCGATTTTTCTTGTCTTTTAAAGTACAACCGCGTCCCGTCTGGCTGGTAGGAGCACCTATGGCCTTTTGAGGTTGCGAAGACATGTGGGTCCACCTGCAGTGGCTTTAATATACATGACGCCCTGATGAAATTGCCTACAAGTTACCAGGCAATGAAACATGTCGGCAAGTAAAAGTATGAGTGGTTAAATAGGTGATAACCACATCTACTTTTTTCCTTTTAATTTTTCCATACACAACACAAGAAATTGAATAAAAGTATTTTGTCTGTGTTGTGTTATGAGTGTTTTAATGTGTTGATTGACACTGTACTGGTTACTTTTCTTCTTTATGCTCACTGCACTTTTTCCGCACAAATCTTTTGTGTATTTGGACACTATTTTCGGTTCTAAGCTTGATGGTACCGATGATGACAACAGGGCAGTCCTGACGAGTACCAGTCAGGACCCCGTTTGGTGGTGCGCCCGTGAGGTGCCATCTCGCTCCCACACACTTTTTTTCGGTTTATCACTATATTTGTTTGTCACGAGATTAAGTGTGGTATGATTGGTCTCTCAACTGTATTTTACTGTTGCATGAGAATCAGGCAATTTTTTGAATTAAGCACTAACCCCAGATATTTTGGCTACCCCAATTAAGATGTAACAAGGGGAGTAATGTTTGCTAATGAATAGCAACGAACGAAATATTCTAAATAAGGGTGAATTTTCACATGTGCTTCCATAGTCTAGATCTTTGTGTATTTGCTGCAAAGAAAACTCCAGGACAACATCACATGTTCCAAGACCAGCTCTTTAGTGGTGTATAGAGGCTTACGTCTTTTTTTCGGACTAATGTGTTTTTTGTTCATCAAAACTATCATTAACAAGTACATACATTCATAAAACATTTTTGTTTATAACAATAACATTGTCCTTTCTATAAAATTACTTTATTTGAAACATATTAGGCAGCTGGGTCTTCGAAACAGAAACCATAAATAGTTGAATAGACAAGCTTCCTTGTACATTGCCCATAATTTTCATAATATCCAACACAATTTGTACACCTTACACCTCCAAAGTGCGTGAACCACTGAATTTCATTTGTTTAGTATTTATCAGTAATTACATCACCTTCTCCATAAACCTAGAAAAGGACACCTACAGGGAAAAGATGACAGCCTCCTTACATATAAGAACCCCATTATGACAAAAATAGGTTTCAGCCATTATCACCGCTCCTCAACCAGCACAAGACAAATGCAAATTCCTCATAATAAATCTTCTTTGTACACGAAGAAATGAAATGTCCACACAGTCTGGACCCTGAATTATATGTCACCACTAACTTCAAAAACTCTGCCAAGGGCAGTAGTACAATTCACAGGTGAAAAGTGTCATCCCCAAAAGAATTAGGTAGTGCCATCAGGTGTAATTTTGTATTTTCCTGACCGGAAGGCTACATCACACATACTTCTAAGACTTTTTAGGTATTAAATTCCTCCATAGCCATATGATATACCACTGATTAGAACTGGGGTCTACTTACTGTTTTAAAGGAACTGTATGAGACAGCTGTTTCCTTTGGGTGTATGAGTTTCAGCCTACTAAATTCATGTTTATACAAGACGCAACTTTAAAGTACCCTGTTCTGTTCATCAGAGTCTAAGGAATAATTTCGAAACTGATTCACTATTGAGAGATTTTGACTATGCAAATGTGTGCTTGAGAAGTAAAACAGGACGGTAAACTAATGCTTAAAAGGTAGAACATTATGGAAGGTCCAACCACTTAGATAGCCTGGTATTTTCAAAAGACTGCAGCTAAATGCAATTCACTTTGTCATGGCTGATTAAATCTCAGCCTTGCAGACGGGTGAGCAGACTTCCCTTACTCCTAACTTGAACATCCTGTGAGTTAAGTTCAAATTATGATCCTGTTCAACAAATTATGTCAAAGGTGTAGGGAAAGATTCTTAAGCCAAATTTGAAGTGCCTTTAGTCGTAAAGAACTCCAAAACCAGTGGCGGCTGGTGACATTTGAAAGTGGTGTGCGTAAACGTTAGGCATGATTTTTATATAGCAAGCGATGTGAACAAGTTCAATGGACAAACCTGGGGTACAGGGGGAGTCCCTCTCCTGAGAAAGAAATGAAAAAAAGATTGGCAAATGGTGCATTTTAAAGCAAATGAATGTAGCGATAAAGCAAGGCTTATTAAACAGTGGGAACGTATAGTCTTGAAATATTAAACACATTAAAAACTGCCCATATCTACTTGCATTAATTTGATCAATAGTTACTGTAATGTGTAAATTGGTCTGCATGACAACTTTAGCCCTTTAAATTGTATGCTTGCCCAGTGTCTTGTGCTGCATGCAGCATTAACCTTGGAAAAATATGCTCTACACAGACTTCGAGAAGCACCCACAGCTGCTGGGTGCAAACAGTCATATAGAAATATGTGCAGACAGGTCTTTAAGTGAGATGAAAAATGTGTGTGCTCTCTATAAGGAACATGACGAATACATTTCTGTGATTCCCATAGTGTGCCATCACACTGGTATTTTGGTTTCTCTCTGAGCTGTAATTTTATCCAGATAAATGGCACAACAACTGACATACACCTAAAGCCTGTCAGTATGATTGGCTTTGTCAGTGGGTTTTAGCTATTTAAGATAAATGAGTAACAACAATGATTTCTTATAAATAATTAACATTGGAAATGTTTACATTCTGAAATAGTGAGTCTGTGAATTAAATAGCATTGAGGCCTGTGGAAGGAGTTTTGGCCTTCAATTATGTGTGCTTTATGTTAGATATGAATCCTCTTTTTCCCTGCATATAATGTCCATCTGCACATCTTCAACCCCTTCTCTTTCCTCTTCAGCATCCTCTTTTCACTTTCCCCGAATGCCCTTCCCCGCATCTCTGTCACTTCGCCACCCCCAACGTGCACTGCACTCCCTCAAATTTAAGCACTTAATTTCTCTTACTTTTGCCTTGTAAATATTTTGACATCAGTGTACCCCCTTCACACACATATCTACAGAATTTCAGTTGCAAATGGAATACACAAACATTGTTCTGTGTGCTCTGCAGAGAAGCCAACCCACTGACAGGCACTTTGTTTGGCTTTAGCCTTAGCACCTGAGCGCTCATTCAAACCCCTCATAAACACCTGGTGTGACTCAAGCTTCAAAGTATGCACAAAATAAAATACAGATTAACAACAACATTATAAAATGCTAACTCGTGGAGAATGCAAGATTAAGCATGTAAAATAAGAGAGGATCTAAATAGCTGAAATGCATTCCCTTGAGGTTTTTAACATTCATTGTTTGCAAGTCAATCTATGTTTTTAGCATCAGTGTTAACTTAGGGGCATGTACACAGGGCCAGTTTTAGTGCCACAAATCAAAGAACTGGTGTAAGCACATGTTACACAGTAAGCACATATCTCTTGCTTTGGATCCATTTCACGGGGGAACAAGAGCGAATCCTGCTCCTTATTTGGATCCATTTCACAAGGGGTCAAATGCTGCAGTTCCACTTGTGAAGGAGCGGGCAATGTGGAGGGTGGACCTGGAGTTTCACAGTGAGGAAGGTTAGTGTGATGAGGGGGCTCGGTACAATATACAGAACACAGCATTAGCTTGCAATCACTTACCATTACTTAGAACAAGGTACCGGATCAGAAGTTCTTGCAACCACTCTATGACAAAAGGGTGGGATCTACGCCATTGAATGACGGACGTCTGAAATCAAGCATGGATGAAGGCTCCTACGCCCGAAACCATGACGCTTACTTCATCACTGGCATACAGTGTGCACACCACCAGGGACCCCAATGGCAAAGAAGGGCTTTAAAACAGAAAGCCCTGTGTTGTGTGTCACATTAAGAAAGTTGATTTACTGCCTGCCTTCCATCTCCTGCTTCAGAGTGAGGCGGGCAGGTAGCCTGAAACAGACACCCCATACTCAAATACATCAATTTATTTAGGGATACAATCATATTATCTCGAAATAAATCTATTTTTATATTTTTTTAGTCCACAGCCCTAATGGAGAAACCACCTGTTGGAAATGGGAGAGGAGTTGGCCTAACGGCTAGGGCGCTCGACCTCGGACCTGGGGATGTGGGTTCATTTCTCGGTAACAACGCCAAAACCTCCTGTGATTCTGGGCAAATCACTTAATCTCCCCGTGCCTAAAATGAAAGTGTGTCCTCATGTAACGTAACTGGAAAGTATGTAAAGCGCTCTGATACCTGATTCGGTTCGGGTCTAGTTTGCGCTATATAAAACTGAAGAAAATGGGATTTCTGGTTGGCTAAGGTTTGCACCAAAGCCAGGAAGAAACCACCACTCTAGTCAGGATAAGGGAGTTACACTCCTAAAGTAACCCCTGCTCACCCCCTTGGTAGCTTGGCACAAGCAGTCAGGCTTATCTTAGAGGCAGTGTGTAAAGTATTTGCAGAAAACCAACAGTAATACAATGTAAGCACTATAAAAGGACACCACACGAGTTTAGAAAAATGTCCAATATTTTTGTATACTCAAACAAGACCAAATACGATAAAAATCCACAATACAGTACTTTAGAAATAGTTGTGTTGCAAAATGTCTTTCACTTGCAAAGTTACGTTGAAAACACAGTTCGTACGAGTCAGTAACTTGGTCCGAGTCTACAGTGATGCGGAAAACAACAGAGTCTCACAGTTCTAGCTGACCATGTTGGTACGGGCCAGCAACAGTGGAACAGACTAGTTTACAGTGCCTTTCTTAGGGCGGCTCACGCGGAGTTGCGAGTCAGTCTTGGCATCCGTCGCGGTTGCAATACAAAGTGGCAGCGGTGAACGGTGCGGTGTCCCTCAATGCGGTGCGAGCAGCGGCTTGGTGACGATCGTCCAGACGGCGTCGGTGAGACCAAGGCGTGCTTTGCTGGGCGAGACGGTGCTCGATGCGGTGCTGGCAAGTTGTGGTGCAGGCGACAGAGCCGGTTGGCGGGAATTGGTGCGGGCCGAGCCGGACAGCTGTACGTGACGAGGCGGTCACAGTTGTCGAGCCAGCAGCAACCGTGTTGGTGAGCTTAGGCCAGTGAAGTGAAGCGAGATGATGCGGTGCGATGATGCGGTGCGAGCAGCGGCTCGTGATGATTGTCCAGGACAGCGTCGGTGAGACCAAGGCGGGCGGTGCAGGGCGGAACGGTTCCTCTAAGCGGTGCCTTCAGGACACAAGGCCAGCGGTGGAGTCGGTTGACAGAGTCGGTTGCGGTTCCCTCTCCTCTGTGGCAACTGAAACAACGGTTCCAGAAGCGGTACCCAGAGGGTGGTGAAGTCTTTGCAGTCTCTGAGACTTCCTAACAGCAAGCCAGCTATGTTTCAGGCCCTTGGAGATACTCAGCACAAGTAGAGAAAGTTCAGTCCAGTCCTTTCACTGCCCAAGGCAGAAGCAGCAGCTGCAGGCCAACCCAACACAGCAACAACAGAGCAAAGGGGCTGTACTCCTCCTGGCAGCTCTTCTTCTTGGTAGGTTCCTTGATTCCAGTGAGATCTAAAGACTTGGGGTTTGGGTCCCAATATTTATACCAGCAAATCCTTTGTCCTCTGAAGGATGAGGGGCATGGACCCAGTCCAAACCAGTTTGGAGTGCGTTCTGCCAGGGGGCACCTTCTTCCATTGTCAAAGTGGGCCAGGGTCCTCAGACGCACCACAGGAGATGGAGCCAGCATTGTGGAAGGTGAGCCCAGCCCTATTCAGACCTAGGCACTACTCCTTCCACCCATCTAGGTGTAGATGTGCCTATTCAGCCTGGCTGAATCACCCTGTCTCCCCCAGCCCTGTCACTCACAAACTACACAGCAAATACACACGCTAGCAGAAGCAGGCTGGATGGTTGGGTCAGAAAATACCTACTTTCTAAAAGTGGTATTTTCAAACCCAGAATGAAAAAAAGAACTTCACAAAAATATGTATGTTATCATTCTGAGTTCAGGTATACTAAACTTGAATTTCCACTTTGTTCTCTGAGTCAGTTAGGATCATAGATGTAATGATCAAACTGCCCAGTCTGGCCTATGGAGAACAGGTAGCCTTGCGATAGTGAAATGAAAAAACAAAGTAGGCTGTAATTCACTACCAGGACATGCCACACACACCAGGGCATGTCCTGCCTTTTACCACCAATGCACCCTGCCCACGGGGGTACCTTGGGCCTACCGTAGGGGTGACTCACATGTAGCAAAGGGAAGGTTTCGGGACTTGCGAGGGTGTGCACTCGCCAAGTCAGCACAGCAGCCCCAGGCTGCGCACAGGCTCTGCGTTGGCAGGCCAGGGTTACATATTACGGGCTGTTTACGTGGGTGGCACAAGCCAGTGCTGCAGCCCACCACCAGCATTTGATCTATAGGCCCTGGCACTCGCAGTGCACTTTACTAGTGTCTGACACATAGATCAAATAAGCCAAACATGGAAATACCAATCCATAACACATTTTTTACAGGAGCACTTGCACTTTAGTACTGGACAGCAGTGAGAAAAGTGCGCAGAGGCATTACACCAGCAAAAACAGTGTCAAAACTGGGAGGTGAGAAAGTAAAAAGTCTGGGGAAACGCGCCAAAAGATGTCAAGTCTAACACCACCCCTGTCCAAAACGAAGAAAACCGCGATCACAAAGCTTATTGTCCCGAAACTGAAATTCAGAGAGGATCTGAAGAGGGGATCTTTGCTTCATAGACGACCACCCCCTTCCGAACGTAAAGGGCATATGGGACTTTACTCCCAAAGCACATATCTACAAAGCAATGAAGAGGCTTTCAAGTCACAGGTATTTAGTTTGACTATCACCATCCACTCTCCTTGATGGATAAGCAAAGCTTCTGCAGATTCGAACCTGTCAGCTAGCAAACAATGAAGGGTAAATCTCTTCCTGTAGCCAGTTCTCCATTCTTTGCCCCACCAGCTCTATTGGCATTTCCAGTCTCCCATGAATGGAAGGCAAATGCCTAATGATAATATATTCAACTTTTATACAAGACGTACCTCCACATCCCTGTAGATATAAACAGAATCTTGTTACAGCCCAAAAATTGGAGGATAAAAGACTGAATCTGGCTTTGGTAAATTTTACTTTACACAGCAGGTTGCACACAGACTATTGCAACCAATACATTAATGAAATAAGTTGACTTTCATGCAGGTAAGAGTTCACTGCTCAGATTGCATGAGCTGCCATTTTTGATCAGGAAGAGACAAACCAAGATATTGTATCAATAGTACAAATAATAAAAGAGGCGGACGTGAACTGAGAAGTGGCTCATTACGATGTCGGGAAGAAAGTTTCTACCCGACACAGTCTTGGATTCGGGAACCAAACGACTCGCAGTTGGCGGTCCCGCCTGACCGATTACGATGCAACCAAACACTATCGCGGGCACCCCATTGTGCCTGCAACACAGTGCAGGGTTTTACAGGGGGGTCCCTTAGGTACCCTCTCGGCCCCTAACCGGAGGCCTCAGGATGAGGTGGGGCTGCTAGGGGCCTCCAAAGTCACTTTCCGACAGCCTTTTCGTGTTGGACAGGCTGACTCGGAAAGGATGTTGGAAATAGACATCATAATCGGTCGGTCGGAAACACTGTCCATAGAGGTGAACAAAACGGTTCTGACTGACACAACTTCTCCGAGAGCCACTCAGAACCGATTTGGAAGGACCCTGAGGTTTAACTAAACAGACCGTAATCGGTCGGGAGGATTGTAAACCGACTGAGATGGTCAAAAGGGTTCTGGCACAGTTTAGGACATTCTGACTGTTGGGCGGAGGCTTTCCGCCCGACATGGTAATGAAGCCCTTAGTATCTGATGGGTTTACATAGAATGGATGCTGCAGCTATTGTTATCTGTATCCGCAAAATGCAGTGAAGGATTTTGTGATCTGCTGTGTTGCAATTTATACAACTTGGCAAAGGACTCAACAGATGAAAAGTAGAAAAGCCTCTGTCTTAACGTTCAGATAGCTGAAATGGGCGTCACTCAAAACATTCTGCTAATGCTGATTACGATCAATTTTCAGACTACCTCCAAGAAAGCCTGATTCTAGTCCGGCAATCACAACTTGTGAAAAAAACGTGGGCATTGCTTCAGCCACACTCAGAAACAAATCTGTTTAGCAAGGGATTTGCTGAACTTGATAAATGGTTCTCTTTCTATGACATAATCTGTGTAAAACATATTCGTTTTTAGCTGAAGAGGATCATTTGTGTGACCATCTTCCTCCTGGTGATTGCTGTGGTATTTGAAGATGTGAGACTTCATAGTTAGGACGTTTCAATAATTTTACGGTAGCTTCTGGCTCACCAGAGGCAGTACTTTGCATATTGTCTTCAGCAGAAAATAAATACACTGTGGGCCTATTTGTAGGGCATTATACATGTACATTATACCACTGTGAATTTACACCCATGTACACACATTGCTTACTATTGCTGGTGTATTGCCTAGCAGAGTGGGAATAAATGTAGGTCATGGTATTTGCACACATCAAATACTTGTCTTTTATTTAAAGCTTATATTGATCCTCTGTGCATCGCCCACCAGCACACGGGCTCATGGTTAAGAAAAATAGTAATATTTTTTAATGTACGTGTTCTTTATACTGTAAATACTCTCATATTGCATATCCATGGCCCACTCTATTGATACTGCCCCAGATACCGCCTGTTTTCGCATACATATATGCACATGTAGAACATACACAAACACTGTAAAGAGTACTCACACGTTAGTCCCTCCACGAACATATGATGCAGTTACATTTAGTTTGTAAATTGGGCGTATGGTACCTTTGCATTGGCATACATTATTGCATACTCAGGGTTGCATGTGAGCTGTTTGGTTTAACTCTAGAACTCAATTCATATTGCAATGTTCTAACAGCAACTGTTTTGTAAGGGCCAGCCTAAATTTAGATGCTTTAGGGTTTGATGTTTTTTTAATTTTAAATGGTTTCTTAGTGAGGCACCTATACAAAATACTTAACTGAAATCCTGGTCAAGAGGTTATTTCTCTTGTTGGAAAGTGCTGATTCCAACAACCCCACAGCATGGGAAGAGGAACACATTTTACAATACAGCTAAAGTTTTACGAATAAAAGAAGTGTTACTTTCATCTCAAGGAGTCTGCAAATGTGGTGATAATTTTGCTGGATACCTGCTGTAACAGAACAGCCTGCTTTGATTCTTATTGCAATGTTATAATATACATGTTTGAGGGGTGTCCAATGTAGGTCTCGATAACTTCTATATTTCAGTCCCTAATTAGGGGACAAGAAGGCCCAGATTGCTTACTCGCATTAGGTCCCTTGGTATCCCTGCTACGTCACTGAGGTTAACAACTAGTTAAATGAGTTACTTTTTTATTTTGTCATATTTAAATCTAGCCTATATGGTTGTCCTGAAGATCTAGTACTCCTTGGCCTACAGATTAGACACCCCAGCTGCAGTAGTTTATTATTATTTTTTACATGTCGCAGAATTCGCCCATGGCTGACCTGTTATTTGGTCCAGAATTGTGCATAGTTTTAGGAGCAATATTAAGATGTTATGCATTATTTCATTGCCCATGTGATAGTGTTAGATTTTCTTTTGAAACAACTAAAAGATGCAATTGTTTTGGAAGAAAATCCAGCACGATCAAATAGACGATAAAAGAACAGCAACCACAGATTATGGCTTTCAGCACTGTTTTACTATGCAGGCACCAGTCACACATCCTATTCAGGGCCACTGGATTAATGTGGCAGAGGAGGAACAAATTATGCAGCAGGTTAACAAAATTATGAGGAAAAATAAAATATGTGGTGTAATGCAGCAAATTTTTTGGTAGTATTACTTCACTATTTTGTAATATCTACAATGTTAATATAGTCAATCCAGAGGTTACACCTCATGGAATCAATTGAACACATTTCAATCAGAAGAGGAAAAGTGATCTGTCATTGCTCTGGACTAAGCCTGCCACTGCGCAGCGACATGTGTGGTAGTATTTTTAGTAATGATTGTTTGAGCTAGAAACAATTTTTTTTTTGGAATCTGCAAATTATACAGAAGAAGATGAATTATGTTGCAAATACAGCAATTCATATTTATGTGGAAAATACTACAGCTATCATGTTATATGAGTCACGAAAAAGTACCAAAAAATACAAGGTGCGTGATACACAGAAGTAAGGTGCCATATATTAATGATGAGAAAGAAGACTGCAAAGAAAGAAATAATGAGGAAGAGGGTATAGGCAACAAAGACTAAATATTGAGGTTATGGTTAGGAAATAATCTACAAAAAACAGCCAGCAGTAGAAACAAAATGCCACGGTATGAATAGCTGTGTTGTAAATTTGACTTTGATGAGAACAAAAGATGTCCATAAATGAAAATGGTGGCACTGCAGAAAATATTAAAATAAGCCTTGCTTTATCCAACCTATATTTGTCATGATGTCAATTCAATATTTCACAGGTGTTTTAAGTAAAATAAGCAAAACCATAACTATAAAATTATGATAAAAGTAAAAATACCACCCCAGAAGATATTGAAAAAAGCAGATGTTTAACCTTAGCTAGGTCTTGAGGAGAGCGCATTTGTTGAGGTCATTTAAAAGGGCCTCATTACGATGTTCGAAAAGCATTCCGACCGACTCCTTGTCGAAATGTTTTCCGACCGACTCAGGTTCTGGGAGTCTAACCGACCGGTTACGGTGGTTCTGAGCACCGTTCGGTCGCACTCCCATTGACCTCAATGGGAGCCTGTGTTCCAACTGACAACACAGGCTCCCATAGAAAAAAGGGGTGGGTTCAGAAAACCTTGCACCCTGTGGCGGGTACCCCATGGTGCCTGCCACACTGTGCATAGTAGGAAAGAAGGGACCATGAGTACCCACGGGCCCCAACTGGAGGCCCCCGGGTGAAGGGGGTCTGCTATAGGCCCCCAAAGTCGGTTTCTGACATCCGATCCATGTCGGACTGACCGAGTCGGATCGGCTGTCCAAATCCGACATTATAATTGGTCGTCCGGAAACACGACCCGTAGAGCTCTACGATTCGCTCCGACCGACTCAGAATGTCCGAATGCCGGTCAGAACAATTCAGAATGACTACCTTATATCGTAATGGGTTGGTCAGAAATGTTTCCAAGTCGTTCAGAAACTTGGCTTCCGACACGGGTTCGGTGAAACCGAATGCCATTTGGAGCCTTTTCGACCAACATCGTAATTAGGTCCAAAGTGTTTATGTAACCGTTTGATAAAAATATGTAATTTATCTTCATCATGCAGTGGAGAAAAATATCCAGAAAATCTTACTGCTTAGAGCTGTTACACAATTTATCTTACGGTAGAACATTTTTTGGGGGTAAAGTATTTACACATAAGAAAAAACACAATTTATAAGCCACACTTTACCTAGGATGGTGCCATTATTCAAATTCATTTTAGTGCGGCATGCCAGAATGCCAGGTGATTCGCAAACCCAGTTTGCATGTTGAGATGACATGAATGCTTATATTTTGTGTTGCCTGGAGGCGACAATGCCAGAGATGTGTCAGGAGCGCAATCAGAAACATTTTAACTAAATTAGGTGAACTGACACACTAATAACTGAGAGATTTCACAAACATTGCCAGTCTCTTTCCCACACTTATCTGCAGTGTCAAGTTGACAACTGAACAATCTAGTTGGAGGTTACACACTCTGTGCTTGTTACAAGTGCCTCAGAATTACTGATTTCGCCAGTCACTCTGCATACTCTGCATACCTGCCAAACAGAGAATCCTCAAGGATGCATCAATATTGCATAAAAAAATAGTGCATACGTAATTATGCCAAGTGTTTCCAAGGACACTTTAGGATATTGCACAACATATTGAGTTTTTAATATCAAGATAACAAAATAAATTGCATCACAGAATATTGTTGTGAAGAATATTGTTTTTTTTAAACAAATATGGTTTTATTTAATATTATTCACTTAAATATAGTTGTAAGAAATAATACATACTAGTTAAAATATTAGTTGTAGCATATTAGATGTAGCACTTACTGTTGTTATTATAATTGCCATAATTGTTATTCTTTTCTTAAGGTAGAGTTTTTCATTTAAAATGTTCAATTTATATTTTTTTATTTAAGTAGCAAATTATAATGTACCAGTCTGTTAGGTTTTATGGAGAATAGGGTGGGAAGAAAATTGAATTATCAGTAATTTATTTCATTGTCAAGTTTATATTGCAAATGAAATATTTATTGATTAATAATTGTGTAAATTGTTTTATTGTTTAACTATTGTTGTATGTATTTAAGTTTAATTCGATATTTTTAATGCATATTTAAAAAGTAATTTTTTATTGTGTTGTTTTTAGCAGCAAGTTGTTGGGTCTGTACGTGAACAGGATGGGAAATTAATTAAATTATAAACCATTTTATAATAATAGTAATTATTTTGTATGTGTTAATTATGTGATTTAATATTCATTATGTAAATTATTTCCTCATTGTTTTTATTTACTGTATATTTAAATTTTAATGTTTTTGTAAGTTATTTACATTTATGGGGCGAGTTGTTTTAGTAGAAAATAGCAAGGGATGTTGCTGGAGTTACAATACTTTGTATTAATTTTTACATTTTTCTAATGGTGAACATATTATGTTTATCATTGTTTTTTTAATTATTAGTGTTTTAATAATAATGATTCTAAATTTAATTTTTATTTATTTTGTGTACTGTATTTTAAAATTACTTCTTGTTTAGTTAATTTTGTACAATACATTTTGTTGGATTTTTTGGGTGTATACTGTTTGTTTTTGTAGAAAGGAAGCTGAAGTTCTTAATTATTTTTTAAAATGTCTTTTTATTGGGTATTTTTAATTTGTTTACACTACATAATGTTATTTTTATTTATAATATGATTTCATTTTTTCTGTTGCAAGACATTTACATGTCTTGTATAAAATGATTAATAAACGGAATGGTACTTATAGTCCTACCAATGTCCAACATTTTTCCTACTGTTGGAATACCAAATCTAACCCCTCCCAGTTCCAAACCTTGCTTACTGTTGCTTAGATTTGAGTGGGAACAGTAATTCTAGCACGCTTCAGAGTCTAACACTTTCTTTAGTGGTGCTTAAACTGGAATGAAAATAGTAACTATGATCCCTTCAGATTCCAACAATTTCCCTACTTAGACTGGAGTGGGAATAGTAAATGTAACCCCTCCAGAGTCTAACACTTTCCCTACTGTTGCTTTGACTGATGTAGGAATAGTAAATGTAAGCCCTCCGAAGTTCAACTCTTATTCTACTGTTAAGATGGGGCACAATTTGTAAATTAAGGCCCATTAAAGTACATATATTATGTAATGTTTGTTAAAGAGGACTATAGTATTTTTTGTATTGATATATAATATGTATGTTTTAATGTTTCCAATAATTTGTTTTTTTCATAATATTTTAGAATTTGTTTTTGTGTTTATGTTTTCTATTCATATTAGTTCAAATATTATATTTTGTTATATGTTTCATGTTATAATTGGTTTTGCAGTTAATATGTTTGTATTTAATTGTAAATGTGGTGAAAATATTTATATATATCTCACAGTGGTATGTTCATTCTGTATATTTGATTTAAATTGTCCAATAAACTATTTTTAGATCTTCATTTTTAGAATTAGTTATACATTTTTGTTGGGTGTATATTTTTTTTATTTTAAATTTACTTAAATGTTTTTTTAAAAGTTACTTACTTATTGTTGATTTATTTTTTTCAATATATGTGTGCATATGCATATGTGTGTCTGTGTGTGTATATATATATATATATATATATATATATATATATATATATATATATATATATATATATATATATATATATATAAATCATTGATTGAACCTATTTGGCTTACGTCATATTACATTTAAGTATAATATTATTTAAATATACTATTTTACAGTCTATATTTAAAAAATTATATTCCTACCTTGTTTTGAACTTTATTCCTTTCCACAAAAATCTTAAAACAACATTTTTGTCATTCTACTATAAATATAGAAAGACGATATTAAGGTATATAATATTTTTGCAGACGCGGCCGGCCCAGGTAAATGCGGTGAGCGGGGGCGGGGCAATGGGTTTGGGAGTGTACAAACAAAAACATAGGGAAAGTAAAAAATGTTTTAAAGTTATTAATTAATTAATTAAACCACTTACCTTGCGCTCGCCGCATCGCCGAGTCGGTGATGCGATAAGCGCAAAGTAAGTGGTTTTATTTTATTTTTTATTTTACTTTCCCTCTCGCACCAGCTGTTCACTTCCCCCTCTCACCACACCACCCCTACCCCATCCCACCTCCCCACCACTGTTACATGTGTCGGCCGCGTCTGAATTTTTGACACATGTGCCTCGATATTTTGTGCAATATTTTGCCACACCACCATTCATTCACCAGCTCAAGTCCGGTTCCCAGAAAAGGACCAGGACTTATGGAATGTCAATCGGGATTTTCCTGGTACTACTCCATTCCTCTTGGGAATATGGGGTAATTCTGGGATTATCTATCCACCAAAGTATCATTAATTCCAGGTGTCATATTAAGCCATTGAAATTATCGGTGTAATTATATTAATGCTTTAAATGTGGGAATCTGCAACTATATTGCCCATTTTTCCACCCCCCCTTCCTGGGGAAGTGGATAAAAGATGGACATTTCAAGAATGTTAATTTTCCATTCCAATTTGTCTAGATGTGGAAACTCTATTGATGTATTTTTATGAAAAACAGATGTATGGTAGATATATATGTGAATAGCAAAAGTGTATGAGCTTAAATTCTGAAACTCGTAAGGAGCTTACATATTGGCCTTGGTGCTCTGTGAATGGGGTATATGGTCCTAAATCTATACAATATACAGGCATACTCCATACGTCATATTAGGTAAGTAACATTTTGAGGATCTAAGAGAAAACCGGCCTCATCTTACTGGCATGATGCTCTTTAATATTTTATCCTCACCTATGAGTTGATCACGAGCCATATGAAAAAGAGGAGATGCCAGCCCTGTATTTTACAATCTAGTGGTGCACTAATATGAGGACTGCGTAGTATAAATATGAAAATTCGAAAGGTATTTTGTTAAAAGATGGGATGGCTCTTCTATTCTTTTCACGTACGTTGTAATTTCTGAGACAATAGATGTGACTTGTTAAGAAAAATAGCTCACTCCATACCACTAGGGTACAAAGCACAGTGGAACAACATTGTAATGCAATTGCACTGCAAAAAAAATTATTGGCAGATGACAGATAAGAGTTAAGGATCAAGGGTATAGGCTAAATTATGGAACAAGTATAGTTAAGGTCATGTTATGTTATGTTATGTTATGTTATGTTATGTTATGTTATGTTATGTTAAAGAAATTGATGGTAGGGTACGCCTTCATAAAAGTAAGAATTAAGGATAAGAAGTGGAGATTAGAGCAGCCGCGGTCGGTAGGGGAGTACCTGCCGGGGCAGTGACGTGGGGAGGGGGAGGGGCAGGGTGGGGGGTAGTAATCTATGGATAATGGACGTTTACAGGTAAGTAAACATTTAAATAAATCAAACGAATTTCGTTGTGTGCACTGCATCCCTCAATGCAATGCAGTGCACACAACGAAATTCGTTTGATTTATTTTTTATGTTTACTTACCTGTAAACGTCCATTATCCATAGATTACTACCCCCCACCATGCCCCTCCCCCTCCCCACGTCACCGCCCCGGCAGGTACTCCCCTACCGACCGTGGCTGGATTAGAGAGAGGTTATGGGATAGTTTAAGGGAAAAGTAACAACAAAAGTAAAGAGAAAGGGCTAGGTTAAGGGAAAGGGAGGCAGTGGGGGTGCGGGGGTGGGGGGGGTGGGGGAGTCCTACACTATACAGAAAAAGAAAAAAATCAAAATGTTCACCAAAATGTAAAAAGAAAAGTAATGAAAAAATAATTAACAAAAGAATAGTAGAGATGCGAGATTATTCACTCTGAAATTAATCAACAGGATTTTTTCTTGAAATGATTAATCAACAAAAACTCATTTAGACCCCAGAGACAGTGTATTTGGCCTGACTGTAAATGCACTATTTAATCTAAATGCAAGGCTCTCAGATGTTTAGATATTGATATGATAGTCACACAGTCAGGGGTCACCAGTCCATCCTCTATATCTTCTTTACTAAACTGGATATTACTCAAGTGCAATTGTAAGGACTGGAGAGTACCCAATTACAGCTAATGGAGTTTCCTCGTGGAAATTGGTCTAGGCAAATACTTTGATGATCAAATCCAGGTCTAGTTGTAAATTATCCACCAGTCTGAATCTGGTCAATCACACCTTGAATCGACTTCTTCTTGAAAGATATACTGGGGGGAGATTCACTATTTTATAGCGCAATGCAGTGCAAGAACCATAGTTGCAGCACTGTGTTGTGCTGGGGGAGAAAGCAGGGCAGTGTCATATCAGAAAAGATATCACACTTGTGGTCTAATTCCCAGCACTGGCGCTGTTTGAGAATCGCTAAACCCCCTGCACGATGACAGCATACATTTTATACTAGAAACGTACCCATCCAGTAAAAATAAAACGATTAAAAACACATTAAACTTTTTAAACAGGGGATGGGTGCTCTACAATATAGCACAAATGTAAAGTTTTCATTGAAGAAATGAAAACATTTGTCCAACTTAACGCCTGCCTCAAAGAGGTATTATTTGTTTGGGGCATAAAACCCTGTCTACTGATGTTAATAGATAGTGCTTTGCATCAAAAAGATGGAAGTAGCATGGGAACGCTCATGTACCACCCATGGAACGCCTCCTTCAAGCAAAGTAATGCAAAGTAGTACAAAGAGTTATTTGCATTACAATTAGGCAACTTTCCAAAACAAAAAGGTTTTGTGCTGGAAACGAAATAGTATGACACTTTGCGCAACTTTGCATCACTTTTTTAGACCTTACACCAGCACAGAGCCTTGATAAATCTGCACCAAGACATTGCTTCAAAGGTGGCCAGCGTTGGTCTGGAGAGTAAAACCAGGCAAAACTTTTCAAACCAGCCTCACACTGCAGGAGGCTGGGACTAGAATTGGACCAGGGGGCATCGATGGATCATGACAGCACATCCTACTCTGAAAGCAGCCTCTTAGCCTGCAAACTTTAGGTCATTTGCCAGTGTGGCAAATGGACAATCTAGTCCTCCCGACAGTGACACAAAGACTTGAACGTTTGAAAGAAAGGTTAAAATACTAGTCAGTTTGATGCATGACGTATTGCTCAAGAAATCTCGTGCAGGCAAAGAACAAAAAAAGGGAACGAAAAATGCAATTATCAGTAGCTAGAAAGACAATGGACATTGGTCCCACACCTGTTCAGGTGTTCTACTGTTAAGAAAAAAATAGCATATGGACAGAGACATCAGAAAATAATTTCACCTTTTTCCAACTGATATGAGCGAAAGAACGACGCAAAACACTCTCCATTGGTGCTCTTTGACACATATTAGAGATGCGCATGCTGTTACACACCTTCCACCACAGTCAGTACTCAAAAGCGTTTGCCTCGGATTGCTACTTCCAAACTAAACCCTTTCACAGATAGATTTACGATCCCTTTTTGCTGCTACAAAAGGGTGTACAAACACGTCAACGCCATGGCCGCATCTCTGAAATGAGTGTCTCTGCTACTAGACTCTGTCTGTATTTGCATTACGTGTTATTTTGTAGGGCTGGGTGGTTCATACTACTTCCGATATTTGGATTGGTAAAAAACAACGCATGTTTTGCCACAGAAGTGTAGAATGCCGGGGGGAAGTTAAACTAATAATTTACAATTTCAGGAAATGTAGAGTGCTGTCTTATGTGTCCATTTACTAGTAAGTGAAGTTTTCGAAAGCGATTTTGTTAGTAACTAGTAGCGGCTTGTAAACAGTGATTCCTCACAGTATTTAGAGGAAAAAGACGAAAATCTTTAAATTTACAAAGAAGCACAACTAAAACAGTTCAAAACTCAGTGCTCTTGCATTCACTAACGAAATATAGAGTGCCCCGATTCCAAGAAGAGCATGCACATTACACCTATAATATGTGGCACATATACCCAGCGGGCACCAACACCTGCGATACCTTTGGTTCCCATGATACTATTTTTAAAAAAACTAGACCACTCATAGGGGCAGGTCGTGCCCCCATGTGCCACCGCCGTCCCAGTGCGCACAGGCTGCCCCCGAGCCCCTAACCCCTGGGGCAAAGGGACTTGGAAGATAACCAGGGTTCCCTCCGACCGCCCAGAGAGACGAGGGACCGAGAGAGGGACACATGATCCATCACTGCCAGCTTAGCGGAGATCGCGGAACGGGAGGGCGGGGGCGCCGCCGGTCCAGGCAGCATGAACGGGAGCGGAGGGCAGACGGAGGTCGAACCCCACATTCCCGATCCATGCAAGCTCCTCTCCCCGCACGGCAGCAACAGATATTCTAAGGAACATGCTTTCCCTAATCCGGGAGCGACCGATAGAGAAGATGCTCCCTTCCCTCCCTGCCGCATCATGTCCTTCATCCCCGCCCGCAGCATCCCCGGTCACCTGGAAGAGGGAGCGAGGCATTTCCACAGGCGCACATCCCGGGAGCATCGGCAGCGGGCAGGAGCAGACCCGCCGACAGTGTTGACAGGTCTGACGTATAAAACAAGCACAAAGTGCTCTGGAGAGAAGCCACAAACTAGATGAAGGCTTGCTCAAAAGAGCGACTGAGCGAGTCCCACCCACATAATGAGGGAAAGAGGGAAGCAAATATAAGTACCATGCATAATAACATGATAATCGAAGAAGCTGTCATGGATTTGAGCAACATTCAGTGGCTGAGTAGACTCACTGCGGACGAGTGACTGCTCTTAGGTAGTGGCAGGATTGACAGTGAGGGATGCTTATTTTTTCAAGTTCATTCAGAGCATCAAGGGGGGCGTAACTGGGGGGCGTGTATATCGAGGTGGGCGAGTCTCTAAAAGCTTGAACAAGGGAGAGCCAGCGTCTTTACTCTTTCCAAGCTCGATGTTCTCTTCTATCTGTAGGAAAGGTCATACATTCCAACATTTTGATATGGAAAAGAGGGAGATTACAAAAAAACAAACTGGAATATTGTCTTTTCCCCACTGATTTATGCTGAAACACAGGCAATTGTAGACAGGAGACTGCTGAAATAAAGCCATTTTTGGAATATACAATTATGAGTCTCCCTTCTGAATCATGTTTTTTGGCATGTATGGAACCTTGGGCTGAGCTTTCCTGTGCCTTCTGTCTGCTACTCACGCTCTACTAAGAATATTCCTATAGCTTTGATTTTTATTAAGGAGAGAAAGAGTTATCCATCAAGTGGCTAAATTGCTAAATGTAAAACCAGCAAACCTGGGATCACACTTCCCTTCCCAATTTTACAAAACTGTAAACTCCTAGGCACATATTTTGTTTCACCAACCCTCCTTTTCTGTTGTTACCAAACACGAGATCCCCTTCACAAACCTGAGTTTAGGATGTCTACTGTACAAAATCCTGTTGCGCCTTTTCCTTATATGTCAAATGAAAGTACCTATGACTGACCAGGAGTGGTGTTAATCCCCTGTTGATTTTATTGCGTCTCAACTAAATCTGGTCAACAATTTGCAATGCACGCTGTAAAGCACATTAGACTTTACAATGAAAACGGGACAGAGCAGTATAATAAAATGATGACAGTTTATTAAGGGTAAACGTCATTACAGAAGTCAAATTGGATAGTCGAAGTCAGTCAATTAGTCATTTATATAACCAAAAATAGCATGTTGCTGTAGTGTGGCGAAGTAAATACTCCAGGACTCGATGGTAGTTTCCTGACAATAATAGGAAGTTTATTGTCAAATGCAGGGCCCACGACTGGTCTGGACAAGAGCAAGCAAATAATGACTTCTCTGAACTCCACATTCCAGAATCCCAATGATGACGTGGAGAAACTTACATATACAATATTCCATAAAGTAACACATAACAATATTAAGCTTACATAACAATATTATGCACAAGTCACTTACCACAGTAGCTCATAATAAATGCAACAACTAATGAAACAGAGCCCGTTATAATTCAAATCTAATAAATAATCAAAGTCATTAATCAGAGGTCAGACTAGCATGGCTCTGACTCCTAAACTAAAGGAGAAAGAAAGAGCCCTTCCCAGCGCCAAGAAGGTGCTTCTTTTATAATATGTTATACAATGGAAAGCATACATTTAATATAATTGCGCAAGAGTCACACGTTTTGGACCAAACACTTTGAAGAGAGAACAGAATAGTTTCTGAGCTCACATTCTAAACATTATCCCACAGATTCACAAAATGTCAGCCAGTCATAGTAATGTTTATTTAAACCACTGGTCTTTAAACAGTGAAATACATATATGTACCATCTCTCTATACATATGTATCATTTTATTAATTTATACCAATGTAAAACATAAATAATCTCATCACAATTTATAGCTAAATAATATCACTTAAACAGTAGCAATTTATAGACAAGGAACTTCATTGCACGTACTCAATAAAAATTGTAAGATTTAAAATTCCAACAAAGCTTTCCCCATTTAAAATTCTTCTACCAGGGTTAAAATAAAATATTACACCATTAGTAAAAGGCCCTACTTATTCTATAGCCTTCATTTCACACTATGGTTTCCAATCCTTATATACCTAAATGTGTAATTCAAATTGTTTCTCCAAGCGATACTTTTTTTGCAGCATTTATGAACCTTCCATTAGCTATTGCAATATCCAGGTTACTCATATCAACAAGTTCCACAGCCTGGGCACAGTTATTAATTCCACATTTTAAGAAAATGGGGAGTAGGATTAATTTTAGCAAAGATAACACTTTTAATATGTGCAGACTATCACATTTTGTGCTCAGCTTACATGTACATTTCCCACCGGGTTGAATCATTTCCACTTTTATTGTCTCATTTTTAGGTTGAGCCTGAGCCAGCGTGCATGCACTGCCCTGGCGACCTGCTGTAGTACAGTATGGAAGAGAAGCCCTGCCCACTCTCCGCCAATATTTTTCATTGGCTTGTGTCTTTGTCTTTCGTAAATGCTGGTTTATGAGTCGTTATTAGGGTTGTTAGTCCCTCCTTAGTACCCCCAGGCCTGCATTTGTTACCTCCCATGGCTACTGGCCCCTTTACTTCAGCTGTTACACGGTACGTGTTATTTAGTCTTGTAAGCACTATTTTCTTTATTGAGTGTCTCCTACTTTAGGTACAATGTGCTTTGCTTACATTCAGCGTGCTGTAGGACTTGGCCTTTTTGGCTAAAGTTCCCTAAACTTTTTGCATTCCTCCTAGACCGTTTTCCTGTATTGAGTTGTCAATTTAGATGGTTTGGGTACTTTGCCACTACTGATCAGTGTCAAAGTACAAGTGTTCCCTATGTAAATTGTAATGGTAATTGGTTGGCCATGATTGGTATACTTGCCTTACTAGTAAAGTCCCTAGTGATGTGCACTGCGTGTGCCAGGGCTAGTAATGCAAAGGCGCGCAGAGAAGGGAACTCAGGACTGCAGTGTAGGGCCTGCGAGCAGTTTGCTAAGTTAGCATGATGTCCTGACAAGTGCAACCATTTGTCAGGCCTTACTTTCCCTTTTGCATACACATTGGGCATCCCTGTGGTAGGTCTCGGGTAACCCCTGGGCAGGGTGCAGTGTAAGTAAAAGGCAGGACATATACTGAAGTGTGTGCTATGTCCTGATAGTGAAAAACATTCCATTTCGTTTTTACTGGTGAAAGGCCATCCTGCCCATAGGACAGAATGGGGGATCTGGGTATTGTGCTTTGGTAGCCTAGTTTTCTATAAGTTTAAAATGGAGAGGTGAAGTTTAGTATGTATGAACTCACAGTGTCATAACACATCTTTCTATGAAAGTGGAGTTGTCACTGTGTGTTCAGAAACCACTCTTTTAGAAAGTGGCTGAGTTTTGTGCTTTAAGCATTTCTGTGTGTCTCTGCTGAATGTCGATTGACTGTCTGGATCAGAGAGGTGAGAGGCGCTGGGGGAGGTTTTGACCCAAGGGAAGGAGGGAGGGGTTGAGCTGGCACCAGGCTGACCTGCATCTGGAGAGTAGGCGAGGAGAAGCCCATGGAGGTGAAGAGACCTGGGTTGCTGCTATAAAACAATTGACCCGTCTCCTGCTGAGTGATTAAGGATCCAGACCCCCAATATCAAAGGGAGAAAAGTGACACTGGGAGGGAGACACCCAGAACTGATTAAGGCAGGGGTCAGGGACCCCTGAGAACAACAAATCTGGAGAGTAGGCGAGGAGAAGCCCATGGAGGTGAAGAGACCTGGGTTGCTGCTATAAAACAATTGACCCGTCTCCTGCTGAGTGATTAAGGATCCAGACCCCCAATATCAAAGGGAGAAAAGTGACACTGGGAGGGAGACACCCAGAACTGATTAAGGCAGGGGTCAGGGACCCCTGAGAACAACAAACTTCAAATACATTTAAGAGTATAACTATGAGAGCTGAGACGCCTAAATGTTGGAATGGAACAGAAATGGATTGAGACTGAAAAGGCTTGGATCCATTTTGTGGTCAAGAGGAACCTCTGCTAAGGAAAGAACAACTGAAGAGACTGCTGGGGAAGGATCAACCCTTGTTTCCTGATCTGGGGCTGGTCTGCAGTTTGCTGCTTTAACCAAGGAAGAGGCTGTTGGGACTGTGCTTTGGGAGCTGGGTCCCCCTGCTTGACTAAGACTGTGCTTTGTGCTGTGTCTTGGTACCCATAGGGCCCGGGGTGAGCTGGCTATCTGTTTGTAAACACAGGAACATAAAAGTTTCCGGAGAAGTTTCAAGCAACGCAGCGGGCGCTTGCTGTGGCAGCTTGAGACACTCAGAAGGTGTGCCCTGTGATCTTGGACACATGGAGGAGAAGTGAGACTCAGACGTGCTGGGTGTGTGTCGTGGTGCACAGGAGGCACGGGTGAAGAGCGCCTGGTCACTCTGGGCATCGCAGGTGAAGTGACTCTCGGACGCACTGGGTGCGTGTTGTGGTTCACCGCATTCATTAATGAAGAGCACCTGGTCGGCGTGTGCATCGGAGGTGGAGTGAGTCTCAGACGCGCAGGGTGCGTGTCGTGGTGCACTGGAGGTGGTTGGTGTGGCGCGCCTGACCAACATGTGCATCAGAAGTGGAGTGAGTCTCGGACATGCAGGGTGCGTGTCCCGGTGAAACGGAGGTGTTGGTGAAGAGCGCTTGGTCATCAAGTGCACCGGAGGAGAAGTGAGGCTCGGACACGGTGAGCGTGTCGTGGTGTGGCCGAAGGCATTGGTGAAGAGCACCTGGATATCGGGGCACCGGAGTTGGAGTAAGTCTCAGAGAAGCAGTGTGTGTGCTTTGGTGCAACCTGGGACTGTGGACAGGTCAGCTGCTGATCATCGTGTGCACCAGAACAGTGCACTGCGACCTCGTTGTCCCAAGATTCAAGCTAGTAAGGATGGGGGGTCGGGCCTTTTCCCATCTAGGCCCCAAACATTGGAACGCGCTACCCATCTCTCTGAAATCAGAAACCAACCTTTTCTGTTTTAGGAAAAAACTGAAAACTATACTTTTCCAATAATCTTCAAGCCTCTTTGGCTGATTCATGGTGCTGTTGAGAGGTCTGTTTTTCTTCTCCAGTCTATCCCTTGCGCCGGGAAACCCACTGTGGGTAGCTGTTGCGCATTATAAATTTAAATATAAAATAAATAAAAAGAAGTAAGTGAGTCTCTGCAGCACGCTGTGTATGTCTTGGTGCCAACCGAGACTGCAGGAAGGAGTGCCTGGTGAGCGTGCACTCAGAGTCGACGTGGAGTCCCATCCGCGTTGTGTGTGTGGCTTTGTGCCAGAGCAGACCCAGAGGGTGCTGTGGTGAACGTGCACCCGGAGTAAAGTATTCTCAGGGGCGAGAGGTGCGTGTGCCCAGCGGCCACCTGAGACCTTCCTAACACTTGCGGCCCGGACCGGTAGCCCCGGAGGAGCTAAGCTGCCAGGCCGAGCCGCTGAGGCCCAGTGAGAAAGTTCTGCACGGAAGGCCCAGTTCGCTGAATGAGGAGAGGAGAGGGGGGTTGCGCCACCAGGTAACGTGGATCACTAACTGGGTGGGTTGCAGGCTCGGAGGGACACTCTCTCGGTCTCTCAGTCCTTCTGATGACGTAAGCCTTGGCTTCGGCTCAGATTGGGGGCTGTACTGATGAAAGGAGTGGCAGTACTGGGGCCCGAGTAAAAAGCTGTACTTTATGTCATCGTTGATACGTGTGGGGGGCAACTGTTATCGAAGAGGCTGATTGTCGTAATGCACATTGCCAATATTGCTGCTAATGAACTGCCGGACTGTCTTATGATGCCTGACATTATTTCTACATAACGAAGTACACGATTGTAGCACTACGCATTGCATTATTTATCCATTGCAAAGTACAGGATTGTAGCGGCCCGCATTCCATTATTTCTTCATTGCAAATTACATGATTGTATTTACGCATTACATTATTCCTTTATTGCAAAGTACATGATTGTAGCGGCAACCATTGCATTATTTCTTCATTGCAAAGAACGTGATTGGGGTGCGATGCTTTGCTTTATTCCTTCATTGCGCAGTACATGATTGTAGCAGTACGCATTGCATTATTTCTCCCACTGCAAGGTACCGGGGTGTATCGTTACGCATTGTATTATTTCTCCTTTTCCCAGCACAGGATTGTATCATTACGCAGTGCACTGTTGTTTGTCCATTGCAACATGTGTGATTCTAGCGTTACGACCAGCAAAGCATTTTGAAATCGGTGGTTGGGATTTGAACCTACCAGCCAGCCGTAACGAATATTACCCTATATTATATGTTGGCTTTTGTATCGTGTGGTCAGATTGTATATCTTTTTGTATAAAGTTTATACTTGTTTTTATCCAACTCGTGTGGAGTCCATTTGTGGTGTCACCAGGGGGTTGCTGTGGGTGCGGGCACACATACTGCCCACTCGTGCCTTGGAGATAGGCCTGGCTGCTCGTGCTAAGCTACTAAGGGGGTGAGCAAGGCTATCTCAAACAGTGTCCTTACTTGACCTAACGTTGAGTGGGGAGCCCCGGGGTCTCGCACTTGGTGACAGTGGTGCAGGACTGGTACTCCGGCTTCCAACACGCGCAATGCGCGCTTTCACTTTCAAAGCAGCCGGGACAATGCACTCTAACAAAAAGAGGGTTCCTTCTCCTGGGAGTAAATAATGCTTAAGATCCCAACTGGGGGATGATTTGCAATAAAGGAATGGGTTGCAGTGTTACGCTGATTACCAAATTTACAACTCAATATGTATGGACCATAAAGATATCATTAAAACCATGAGGCATACTTGTTAGTTAAAACATTTTCATACATTTATTAGAATAAGTAATCTTAGGTAGTAGTATGTACAAATCATATACGCAATTTTATTCACACATTTAAAAAAGGTTTTCCAAGGAATAATTAAAAAACATTTAAAACTTCACTAATTTGGTACTTAAACATAAACATTACATAATCATATTCATAAAACAAAAAATTGTTACAAGAACGAAATTGTCGACGCGGCGTTTCGGTGCTTTTTTTCTATTCTGCACCTTCTTCAAGGACTCGTTCACAGCTTAATATTTTCTAGAAAACATATCATAATACATATCGTTAGGTCCAGATTTTTTCACAGTTGCACTTAGATTTATATCGCATGTATAAACTGTTTTCCCTCTATTTGGTAACCCCGAACACTTAGCAACCCCAGATCGTACGTTACTATATTCTCATATCTTTAGCGAGAGTATAGTGGATTATTGTCATCACTAGTCTAGTGTCCATGTCTTGGTTTTATTTTCTTGACATGAATAGGCAAACGATTAGCTTTTCGTGCCACAAAGAATTTTTATATATTATTGTTATTTTTCTAGGCCATTATATTCAGTATCATTCTTTACAGCCCATCGTTGTCTTTAATTTACCCAGGTTTATTCTTTCCTGGTTTCGTTGTTATAGGTATTTCTGAGCACGTATCCCTCTGCTCATGTTGCTTTCATTCTTTACTACTATAGGAAAGATATGTCTAGTTTTAAATTAGCTCTATTTATTCAGGGAGTGTTGTATTTACGAGGAGCAGTCATGTGTAACTCTACCTTGTTTCTGTGATGTGTTGAAAAACTTTCCTCGGGTTTTTGAAGAAAATGGACCAACTTCAATCCTATTGCAAGGATACATTTATATTATAAAGGTGGTCTCTTTGTTAGTAAATTACACACATTCCGATTTGTCAGAGATTTATTATTTTTATTTATCTAACATTCTCTCCATCTCTAATCGGTTTTGATACTTCAAATTAGCCAGGTTAAAAATCATCACAGTTAAGTTATAATTTCTCTAAGGTGAAGATTCACTTTTGTGTTGCATGTGATTGTCTCTCACCCGCATCTCTGGTTTTTCAAAGAGTTATTTAAAAATTATTAAAAAATATTTAAAAAGATATCTTATTCTCAAGCTTACCGATTCTATTTCCTTAATCGTTGTAGTAGTAGGGGGGACGCCTCTGGGAGCTACCTTATGCTATTCCGTCCACCACTTTCACTGCAGGGCAAATGATATTGCTGGTTGGGTTTTAATTTATATATGATTTATTTTTACTAGCCTCACTCTAAGGGCTGATATTAAGTCATGGTTTCCTTACCTCTGTGTAGACAGGAATCTTTTAAGCGGTTAACTCTTGCATGTATTCATCACGGAATCAAGGGTCACTTTCTTTAAGCTTTTTTTAAAATTAGCTGTTCACTCTAGAGAAAATAATAGAGTATAGAATTCACTACTTATTCTATATTAGAGCTAGTTTCTATCTGTAGTTGCTGCTAAAGTTTTTGGTGGAGACACCATTCTCTTACTTACTTATAGCTGGTAGCTGATCTGCGTGGCGTCCTCCTCCTCCCAAGGTTGGTTTCGAATGACTAGCTCTTAATCTGTGTTTGGTATTTATACTCTCCTTAATTGGTAGATTTTTAACACCTGTTTGGTGTTGTTGATGATTAGAGTGTGCTTAGGGATGGATAGAGTAAACCCGTCGCCATCTTGTAGTGTGTTTTTATTCATGTACTTCCCACCCTCAAGTCGTTTGTTGCCGACTTATGGGTTCCTGTACTGTTTTTTGTCTATTTCTTAGTGATCCTGTAGAAATGTGTTTTCTAAATACCTGCTCTTATTATCCGTGTTCGTTATGCCGTAAAAATAACTAAAATTAATTAGGAAGCCTGCTATCATTTCTCATTATCTGTATTTGGACAATTTTTTTATTTATTTTATTAAGCGCCTCTGTTTTAGTAAGCCAGGTTTAGCATCAGTTAATTCTTTACCAGAACACGATGTATTTCGGCCGATTCTAAAAGCGGCCGCCATCTTGAAACGGGGAATAAGTAACGAAAAACATTTATCGTATTCTCATCCCTACTCTACAGTGACTGTTTCTTAGCTACCATTCCCAATGTTTGTATGGCCCATATAGACCTATTCGAATTGGGTTATTTTGTATACACATGTTTTAGTTATATATAGTTAAATTTGTAAACAATCGCCGTCTATTTTCGGCCGCCATTTTGAAGTGGGAACGAAGGACGAGGGTCAGTCCTTATGTTATCCTACATCCTTAGTGGGGGTTTTTAATATTTATATTACTATTCAGAACCCCACAAGATGATCGAGTTGTATTCTGAATTTTTTATTAAACCCCGATTATGCCTTCAAGTATGTGTCATATTATTGAAATTTATACTCAAAATTTTGTTTTATATATATCTTTACCCCAAATGTCCGATATCTTTAGTTAGTATAAGAAGGGGGTAATACTAAGCGTGGAACCTTAATCTTATTCCAAGCCTAATTAATTATGCCTTCCATGCCCTCAATTTAGAGTGGAGAAGGCTAGTTATCGAGTAAAACTAATTTTAATCTACTATTCCGTTTAGCCACCCCCCCTGGTTGGTTCAATCAGAATGGCGACGGGTTTACTCTATCCATCCCTAAGCACACTCTAATCATCAACAACACCAAACAGGTGTTAAAAATCTACCAATTAAGGAGAGTATAAATACCAAACACAGATTAAGAGCTAGTCATTCGAAACCAACCTTGGGAGGAGGAGGACGCCACGCAGATCAGCTACCAGCTATAAGTAAGTAAGAGAAGGGTGTCTCCACCAAAAACTTTAGCAGCAACTACAGATAGAAACTAGCTCTAATATAGAATAAGTAGTGACTTCTATACTCTATTATTTTCTCTAGAGTGAACAGCTAATTTTAAAAAAGCTTAAAGAAAGTGACCCTTGATTCCATGATGAATACATGCAAGAGTTAACCGCTTAAAAGATTCCTGTCTACACAGAGGTAAGGAAACCATGACTTAATATCAGCCCTTAGAGTGAGGCTAGTAAAAATAAATCATATATAAATTAAAAACCAACCAGCAATATCATTTGCCCTGCAGTGAAAGTGGTGGACGGAATAGCATAAGGTAGCTCCCAGAGGCGTCCCCCCTACTACTACAACAATTAAGGAAATAGAATCGGTAAGCTTGAGAATAAGATATCTTTTAAAATATTTTTTAATAATTTTTAAATAACTCTTTGAAAAACCAGAGATGCGGGTGAGGGACAATCACATGCAACACAAAAGTGAATCTTCACCTTAGAGAAATTATAACTTAACTGTGATGATTTTTAACCTGGCTAATTTGAAGTAGCAAAACCGATTAGAGATGGAGAGAATGTTAGATAAATAAAAATAATAAATCTCTGACAAATAGGAATGTGTGTAATTTACTAACAAAGAGACCACCTTTATAATATAAATGTATCCTTGCAATAGGATTGAAGTTGGTCCATTTTCTTCAAAAACCCGAGGAAAGTTTTTCAACACATCACAGAAACAAGGTAGAGTTACACATGACTGCTCCTCATAAATACAACACTCCCTGAATAAATAGAGCTAATTTAAAACTAGACATATCTTTCCTATAGTAGTAAAGAATGAAAGCAACATGAGCAGAGGGATACGTGCTCAGAAATACCTATAACAATGAAACCAGGAAAGACTAAACCTGGGTAAGTTAAAGACAACGATGGGCTGTAAAGAATAATACTGAATATAATGGCCTAGAATAATAACAATAATATATAAAAATTCTTTGTGGCACGAAAAGCTAATCGTTTGCCTATTCATGTCAAGAAAATAAAACCAAGACATGGACACTAGACTAGTGATGACAATAATCCACTATACTCTCGCTAAAGATATGAGAATATAGTAACGTACGATCTGGGGTTGCTAAGTGTTCGGGGTTACCAAATAGAGGGAAAACAGTTTAAACATGCGATATAAATCTAAGTGCAACTGTGAAAAAATCTGGACCTAACGATATGTATTATGATATGTTTTCTAGAAAATATTAAGCTGTGAACGAGTCCTTGAAGAAGGTGAAGAATAGAAAAAAAGCACCGAAACGCCGCGTCGACAATTTCGTTCTTGTAACAATTTTTTGTTTTATGAATATGATTATGTAATGTTTATGTTTAAGTACCAAATTAGTGAAGTTTTAAATGTTTTTTAATTATTCCTTGGAAAACCTTTTTTAAATGTGTGAATGAAATTGTGTATATGATTTGTACATACTACTACCTAAGATTACTTATTCTAATAAATGTATGAAAATGTTTTAACTAACAAGTATGCCTCATGGTTTTAATGATATCTTTATGGTCCATACATATTGAGTTGTAAATTTGGTAATCAGCGTAACACTGCAACCCATTCCTTTATTGCAAATCATCCCCCAGTTGGGATCTTAAACATTATTTACTCCCAGGAGAAGGAACCCTCTTTTTGTTAGATTGTTGACCCAATCCTTTTCCTGCCAGAAAGGGTAACTCCCTATACACATTGTTGAATCTATAGCCGGGACAATGCAGCCATTTGTTTGCAATTCCATATTTTTCACGGTCTCGACCACTGAACTGTACTCCGCATTTCTAAATGTAAAGCCATACCATTTTGTGTCATTACTTCGTAAAATAATGGGCAAGGAGAGAACACTGCACTGCAGCATGAAGCAAACAAGTCATGTTCTTGATATTAGGGAGGTAGGGAACTGGGGAAGATGAACAGCCCTTTCTCCACGGCAGTGGTTTGGCGCTCCAAACTCTGCAATTGTGGGATGTGTGTCCTGTTCCAAAAGTTGTAAAGAAAAACAGATGGATTTTTGCGTAAACCATTTCACGCAACCAACACGCTCATGTACAGACAGTCATTTGTAACTTTTTGATCAGCATCCCGAGAGGCCTAGTGTTAAGATGTAAAACCACAAATTCAATGAGCTAAAAGTAACCCTGGGAACCCATCCAAAAAGAAAAAAAACACATTTACATTTAGCTAAGGTTCTTGTAAAAAAAATGAATATACCCATGTCCATCTTCCGTTCCCTTGATCTAATTTATCCGAGCCTCATGACTAATTACCAACAAAGCTAGCAGTATAAGGAATTAAATGAATGAGTTGATTGGTCGCCACAGTTAAATAACCTTGATTTTTGTGAGTTGTGCTAAAAAAATTGAAACTCTTTTTTTCAGAGGTGGGGGTTGTTAAGTGCTCCAGTTTATCAAAGGAACATATAAACCCATACTTTATTTAAGGAAGTTCCCATAGTGCCGTACAAACACTTTGGGCCTGATTCTCCGATGTGGTTAGGAAATCATGCCGACCGAATCGGTTTGGAAATGGTTTCCGACCGACTAGGATTGGGAGAGTCCAACCACCGAGTACGATGCATCGCAATGCTTACAGATACGATTTGGTTGGACTTCCATTGACTTCAATGGGAGCATATGTTCCCACCAAATGCATAGGCTCCCATTGAAGAAAGGGGTGGCTTGGGAAAATCAGGCCTCCTGTGGCAGGCTCCCCCTGGTGCTTGCCGCACTGTGCATGGCTTGTAAGGGGGGACACATGGGTACCCCCACGGCCTGATTCGGAAGTCTCCGGGTGCAGGGGGCCCACTGCGGGCCCCCAAAGTCTGATACCGGCTGCCGGTTTGAGTAGGATGGCACAATTCGGAAAGGCTGTCTGAATCTAGCATTGTACTTGGTAGTTCCGAAATGCAGCCCATAGAGATTTACAATTCTGCTTCGTACATACGGCTCGGTCATTCCAAATGCCGTCGGGTTCAGATTGGGATATGCCTAACGCCTACCTCGCATCATACTCGGTCAGTCGGAAACCTTTCTGATTCGGTCAGAAAGACACGTTCACGACCCGATTCGGAGGGAGCAAATGCTGTTAGGAGGCCTTCCTAACCGCATCGGAATCGCCCCCTTTTTGCCAATTTGTCACCTTTCTAAGCCATTGATGCATTAAAAGGTTATCCTCCTCCTCATCTTTTTCTTCTGCAAGTGGTGCGATAATTGTGCTGAAAATATTAAGATCAATGTTCCCAAAAAGATGCAGCAGCGTTCTTTTCTGGGCAGGATGAGACGAACCAGACTGCTCATTTATTTTTAATGTGTTCGGATTTCACCACATGTTCAATTCCCTGGGAAAACTAAAAAACAAAATAGAATGCTGATATTTTCTAACACATATTCAACGAGATGAGGAGGCTTAAGAAAACAGAAGATTTGCAAATAAGCTGAAGTTATTATCGAAAATGTTGTTTTCAAATGGATTTGTCGAAGCATCCAATTAAAAGAGATTCATTTAAACTTCCAGACTCCGAAGTAAAACTTCCCCCAGTTCAATTATTGTGTGACGAGAAATATGAATTACATTCTTCTCGCTTTCCCATTTGTAACATTGTATTGGCCACTGGGGTCTCTTTATGGACTTCATATAGCACTGAGTTTAAAAGAGTTGGAATAGCCTAATTGCTTCAAACATCTTTAACAAGGAGTTGTATGTGAATTCTGAGATAGGGCCACGATTAGTGCCGGGGCTGCACATCGATCTTCTCTGTGTCCCAGTGGAAGGGGTGGCACTATTACGTTTACCTAAACAAGCATTTACATTGCAATAGGTCTCGCAATAGCGAGATTTTGACCTATTGGCATTGTAAATGGCAATGCCTTTTATAATATTAAAAGACATTGTCATTTACAATACCAATAGGTCAAACTTTAGCAAAAGCAAGACCTATTGTATTGTAGAGCGCGGTGTCCATGAAGTGGGTGCCGTGCTCACCATTAAAGTTAAAAAATTTTTTTTACATTGAGCGTGGTTTCCCTAAAGCAGGCGCCGCGCTCAGCATGCAAATTGTTAAAAAAAAAAGTTCTGACCTTGTGTGGTGCGTAGTGACGGTCCCAGGTATGCAACGGCTTACACATAGGGCTTTTTACTTCAGCACAATTGTAGGGAAATCCAAGACTGACCATGAAAGGGAGTTACAGCTGTGAATGTACAATTAGGGAAAAGAAAACGCGGTGTTCTTGAAGTGAACGCCATGTT
This sequence comes from Lissotriton helveticus, assembly GCF_964261635.1. Classification (NCBI taxonomy): domain Eukaryota; kingdom Metazoa; phylum Chordata; class Amphibia; order Caudata; family Salamandridae; genus Lissotriton; species Lissotriton helveticus. Next base: position 1,155,163,820 of record NC_136070.1, read on the forward strand.
CGTCTAAAATGTAGTTTTGGCAATTGTTCAGTGAGTGCTGTGGTGGTAGGGGGCAGCTGCTTTAAGTTAGCCTGCTAAAAGTTAGCCTGGAAAAGAGGTTGTCAAATACAAACAAAAAAGCAGACGCCATTGTTTGTCCGTATAGTCAATAAACAAAAAATTGCTCACCCACATATAACACTGCCCGTGTAAAAAGCCAAGTAAAGGTTATGGGTGGTAAGAAATGCAGACAAGGAGGTACCAAGGAGGGACTAACAAGCCTACTAACGAATCAGAAGCCAGCATTTATGAAGGACAATAACACAAGCCAATGACAAATATGGGCGGAGAGTGGGAGGGCTTCCAGTACATATCCTAATACAGCATGCCTCGCAGAGCGAGCAGCCCATGCACGTCCCCCTTCGGCTTGACCTAAAAAGGGCATTGGCAACACCAGAACTGCTGTCCCGCACAAGCACAGAGGTTGGTAACACAGAGTGGAACATATAATAACTTCTTAGTTACAGGTCATTTTAATTTTTTAGGCCGTGTCTAAGGGCAGCGCACAAGCACTGCTCGCTCTGCAAGGCATGCTGTATTGGGGTATGCACTGGAAGCCCCTCCCACTATCCGCCCATATTTGTCATTGGCTTGTGTCCTTCGTAAATGCTGGCTTCTGATTCATAAATAGGCTTGTTAGTCCCTCCATGGTACCCTCTTGTCTGCATTTGTTACCTCCCATAACGAGAAGACCTTTTACCTGGCTTTTTACACAGTCTGCATTATAGGTGGGTGAGCACTATTTTATTTATTCACTAATGGGACAAAGACGGCTGCTTTTTTTTGTATCTGCAGCGTGCCCACACATGACAATGGTTGCTGCTTTTTGTATAGAGCGCTATCCCACTCTAACTTTAAACGTGGCTGTCCCGTACCACCACAGCACTCACGGCACTGTAACTATAATGTGGAGCACGGCACTCGTTTCAGGGACACCACGCTCTGTTTACTTTTTTTAAAAACTTTATTTGTGGGCGTTGCCCCCCGTTTAACAGACACCGCGCTCTACAATACAATAGGTCTGGCTTTTGACAAAGTTTGACTTATTGGTATTGTAAATGACAATGCCTTTTAATATTATAAAAGGCATTGCCATTTACAGTGCCAATAGACCAAATCTTGCAATTGCGAGACCTATTGTATTGTAAATGCTTGTTTACCCAGGGCTTAATACAAATTCTTATTCTTAATAGTTCACACCTGTGCCAACTATTTGGTAATATATCCAAATATGGGAACCAGACTTTCTTCTGCCAAGAATTTAACATAAATTGCACCAATATTTTCTCTGTCAGATACTGCCAATCCTTTTCCCACGATTATTCCTTCCCGTAGGTTCTTAGTTCACCCTTTGCAACTTCTACTTGTAACATATGTTGGCATACTCTCACCTTCTTATTCCCACATACAGATTCCAATTTCTTTCTGACTCCTTTTTCCCATTTTAAATCACTTTGCTCGACCTCATTATTGCACCACTGTGAGACTTTCTGTTCCTCTCCCAAGCCCAGTCTTTTCCAAAATCTTATTAGTGCCACTTGGGCCTGTATATTCCACGAGGTCATACCCGTCTCCATTCTTATTGCCTGTATCATGGATGAGCTTATTAGGGACATTAAGGTCTTTATACACTTCCTTTCCTCAGTATCCCACCCACTTTTACCACTGAAACAAAGTAATTCTGGCCATATTGAAATTGTGTGGGTATGATGGCACTAAAGGCTTTCATAGTAGGTCTGTGTGACATCTCTCCATAATCACAATTAAATGTTTTCAAGCCACTCACCGACGTAAGAGCCGTAGCCTTTAGGACCTCTATATGGTATGCCAGTTCAGAGACCTTTCATACAAGACGCCTAAATGGTATACAGACATTTCAACGAGTTTTTACTTCGCGATACCATTACTACGCATGCTTTGTACATTGCGAAGTCATTACTACACATTCTTTTAGAACACATGGTCATTTACCACTCATGCCTTTCAACGAAAGACCATGCGTTCTAAATAAATGTAGACGATCCACGTTGTTGTAAGGAAACAGAGGCTGTTCCATTTCCTCATAACGACGTGCACCACCGCTCAGAGACAACGTGAAGGAGGAACCACGAGGAGAGAGGAAGCACGAGGAGAGAGAGGTAGGGGGGATTGGGCATGGGGTGGGGGTAACTTTTTTAGGATTTAGGGGGGTTCGGAAGGGTCGTTTGGGTAGTGTTTTAGGGTTTAGGATAGTGTTGTGGTGTTTGCGTAGGGTAGTGTTTTAGGGTTTAGGGTTGTGTCGGGGGTCCTGCAGGGTAGTATTTGAGTGTAGGGACAGGACTGGGGGTCGGGGGGTCGTGCTGGGGGTAGAGTTTTCGGGTTTAGGGTAGTGTAGTGGTGTTTGTGTAGTGTAGGGGGTCGTGCTGGGGGTAGTGTTTTAGGGTTGAGGGTAGTGTAGTGGTGTATTTGTAGTGTATGTATAGTTTAGGGTAGTGTAGGGGGGTCGTGCTGGGTAGTGTAAATGTAGTGAGAGGACTGTCACTTACCTTAGAAACTTTTACTACGAATATACCTTTATCACACGTTTTTGCTTTGTAATGGCATGCGTGGTAAAGGCATAGTCGGGGTAAAAGTTTGCATTGTAATGGTATCTCGTTGTAATCGACAACGCATACTAATACCCGCGTTGTAATGGTACACGTTGTACTGGTACGCATTGTAACGATTGCTATTCCCCCTAAATATTTATATTCATTCACTCTTTCCAGTTTGGTGGGGCCCAGATACCAATTAAACTTATCTTCTCTTTTGCCAAAACACAATACCTTGGTTTTATTCATATTTACAGTTAGGTGTTTGAACCTACGAAATATTCACTGACCGCATCCAGCTTTCTCTGGACACCGACCTCTGTCTGATCTAAAATTACAAAATCATCTGCGTACAGCAAGCACGATATTTATTAACCATTCATTCTAGGTCTTGCACTTCTATCCACCCCAAGCGCGGTTGGTAGATCAGCAAAAAAATATGAAAAAGAGTTGTGTGGCCAACACACAACCCGTCTTAATCCGTTGCTAATTGCAATTTTCTGTGTCACTGTCCCCTCTGTGTCCTTAATGGCCTGTGACAAATCTTGTCTATGCAACTCTTGTATTATAGACAATGACCCCTTTGTTATATTTTATCAGGGTTTCCCATAGGCAATTCCAGTCTACCAGATCAAAGGCTGCGCAGAAATCTACAAAACAGCAGAACAACCTCCCTCTCTGCTCGACTGATTTCTGTGCAATTGGACAGAGGGCCAAGCAATGGTCAATTGTTGAGTGACCACCCTTAAGTCCACCTTCTTCTCTGTGGATCTCTGTTCCACACACTCCTTCAGTAGTCCTAAGACTATTTTCACAAATACTTTTGCTCCCTCATCCAGGAGATTGATCAGCCTATTGTTTTTTGGGGCCTTCATATCTCCTTTCTTATGTATCGGTCTAATTATGGCACCTCTCCAGCTATCAGGAATCTGACCTGTATCCAATATAAGCAAAAACATTTGTGATATCAATTCAGCCCACGATTCAGACCATGTCTTTATTCTAATTGCTTGGATATTATCTGGGCCAGCTGCACGGGTTAAGTTTAGTTTTACCATGGTACGTTCTACGTTATCTATATCTTTTTATATCATCATCCACCCATTCCCAGGGTATTATATCTCTTTTTACAGGCTCTAGTCCCTTGCCATTCAGATCCCCCAGATACTCTTCCCATGAGGCTTCCTCTACCACATAATTCATTGCCCCTTGTACCTTGACATAACCTACCTATATTAACTTCCAGAATTTTCATGCATTTTGTTGTTTCAATTGCTTCCAGCAGACCCTCAACATTTCTCTTCAAATTTCCTTTTCTCATTATGAATTAACTTTCTTCATTTTGACTAAATTACTATAACTTCCTAAATCATATCTAACTCTGAGGCTTCTCTCCCCTTTCCTTATCAGCCTCTTTGGTTGCCTACATTCCTCACTAAACCAGTAAATCATTCCATGATTACCTCGATTCTTCTTAACCCATGCTTCTTTGTCTTTTAATTTTGCCCTAAAACATTGCGCCACTTGTCTAATTGTTTCTTTGTGCCATTCTAATTTCAGCAAACTGGCTTTTTCCAGGCTTAAATTCTATTGGAAATTAGCCAGTTTTATCAAGCATTCTCCTGTTAGTCTAGGGGTAAATCTTTTAGGGTAATCGAGTTGTAGGGGGCTTACTATTTCTTGTGAGTTCTGTTTACTTCAAGTTATTTCTAGTTTCAACAAGTCATGGTCACTTCCCCATCCTTGTGCAATGCAAAATCCCTGTATTTTTCAAAGTTCGAGGCATGTAAAAAAATATAATCAATTGGGCAGGATTGTGTGCCTACCTTAAATGTTTGATTAGCAAGACAGTCAGTCTCTATCCTGACATTCAAGCAAAACAAACCCTTTGTGCCCGGATTATTTCCTAATGCCATTTTCCATTAGAATAGTGTGCTATCAGGAAAGCTTCTCAATAAAAAGGAGAGGGGTCCTACTAACCAAAGGGACAGGACACCACAATGACAACAAGACAGCAAGAAATTCCCTTTGAACTTTATATGAGCATACCATCATAAACACATTCCACATATGCATACAGTCATCCATTCACCAACATAAATAGGAGATCCCCAAAAAAATATACGAATACTTATTTATTAAGATTGTTCAAGAATTAAAACGTTTTATAACAATAAAAAAATCCACAATAAATCACATGATTTTATAACATATGCAGTAAATCACAAATACAAACAGGGAGAATACAATAAATAAAAAGTGCAGAATTTGAAAGCACAAACACTAAACCCAGAGAGTCATTCAAATTTTACATCAAGATGTGTACTTCTATATTTTTGTCAATGAGAGCCCATTCGTTTTAGTGATCATAAAATCCAGGAAGCGACACGTTTCGGTGGTATTTAAATGATCCAACCGCCTTCTTCAGGCTTAATCATAAAATACCTCCCAACTCCTTCATATATTCACTTGTGGTGATGCAATACATTAACCAAAGGGGCTGCTTTCTCCAAGACACCTATTTCTCCGTGGTGGTTAAAACTTCGGGCAGAAACACTCTCAACCCTAAAAAATGAGAAAATATTATACGAAGAAGGGAATAAGTCTCCTCCGAAGTGCCGGTTTTACTATTATAAGTAGTCCACACCTTTTTTCCGGACCAAATATCTGCTCTCTTTTTGATAAAAATCACCCTTTTCAGGACCGGTAGCACCACATAGGTATGGGTTGCTCCGTCGTAAAATCAATGTCGAAACCACAATCTTAATCGCATCAATCGTTGCCACTGTTAAACCATAAGCCGGACTTAAAGCCTCCTGCCGTGCTTCATTCCGTGGCAAGTATGGAAAGCTTGCAATACTTACATTATATGAGCATAGTATTTCTTTAAACCAGAGACCTTTCATTTTGGGTTTCTTTTATGGTTAAAATCACCCATCAGGATATGCATATCATTATCGTAGTTTTCGCACAGACAGTCCACATCCTCCTTAAAGTTTCCCATCCCTACCCTTTACACTTCAGGACTCCCCCACTGCATATATACATTCATAATTACCATAATGTCATACTTGGTATCATGGTCCAGCAGGCATTCTTTACAAGCCAATAACCATTTACATTTTGCAACTATGGGTGTCACCTTTTTCGCAATCTTTGTCGATATTTACGGTATTGAGCCCCCCCAAAACCCCGACCCCGGGCGTCCCTGCTGCTTTTTCATCGCTGTTATATGTTGTTGAATGAAGCCATTAATTATGGGGCTGAAGTCGCACAGCCATGTTTCTTGCAAACATATAATATCCTGTCTATTCGCTAACTTTTTAAGGTTTTCTAGTTTTGCTATTGGTCCAAGCCCATTTATGTTCCATGTTAATATTCCAAGGCTGTGCGGTGACCCAATACCCTAATCGGCTTTGCTTAGCCAACTCACTTCCTCCAGGGCCGGAGAGATGGGACCTGCTAAGCTATTTTTGAGGCTCCAATTACCCCAGTGTTTACTTATCTCTGCAGTACCTACGGTAATTTCAATATTTGCTTCTTCATCCCACTCCAAATCTATCAGCCTAACCTCTCTAAACCCTAGGCCGTCATGGTATGACATAAAAGCTTTGCCTTCGTGTCTTTTTTCATCCAATTCTATTTCTGTGGATTAATCTTATCCTTTCCTTTAGTACCAATTTCTCTACTTTTACAATAGCTGCCTTTACCAACCCTGAGTACATCAAAAACTTTGTGATTTCGTTTCTTGTACTATTCTGCAATAAGCCCACTTGTCTAAGATCCTTAGTTCCTATTTCCTTTAGATTAGCACATTTGGAGAAGACAAGTAGGAGCTGTGACCGATTAAAGGGTCGGAGCTTTCTCATTTTTTTCTTGCCCCTCTCTGGTTTAGATGGTTTAAAATAAAGCCATACTGTCGTACTTGGTATCAGGGTCCAGCAGACATTCTTTACAAGCCAATAACCATTTTAATTTTGCAACTATGGGTGTCACCTTTTTCGCAATCTTTGTCGATATTAAGGTAATGAGCCCCCCAAAACCCCCCACCTGGGCATCCCTGCTGTTTTTTCATCGCTGTCATATGTTGTTGAATGAACCCATCAATTATGGGGGTGAAGTCGCACAGCCATGTTTCTTGCAAACATATAAGCTCCCGTCTATTAGCTAACTTGTTAAGGGTTTCTAGTTTTGCCATTCTTCCAACCCCATTTATGTTCAATGTTAATATTCCAAGGCTGTGCTGCGACCCAATACCCTAATGGGCTTTGCTTAGCCAACTCACTTCCTCCAGGGCCAGAGAGATGGGACCTGCTAAGCTATTTTTGAGGCTCCAATTACCCCAGTGTTTACTTATCTCTGCAGTACCTACGGTCATTTCAATACTTGCTTCTTCATCCCAATCCGAATCTATCAGCCTGACCTGTCTTAACCCTAGACCTGCATGGTATGACATAAAAGCTTTGCCTTTGTGTCTTTTTTCATCCAATTCTATTTCTGTGGATTAATCTTATCCTTTCCTTTACTACCTCTTTCTCTGCTTTTACAATAACTGCCTTTACCAACCCTGAGTACATCAAAAACTTTGTGATTTTGTTCCTTTTACTATTCTGCATAAAGCCCACTTGTCTAAGATCCTTAGTTCCTCTTTCCTTTAGATCAGTACATTTGGAGAAGACAAGTAGGAGCTGTGACCGATTAAAGGGTCGGAGCTTTCTCATTTTTTTCTTGTCCCTCTCTGGTTTGGATGGTTCAAAATAATGCCACATATTACCTTACCACTACCCTTCTTTTCTACATCTTCAGTGCTCCCTCTTTCCTGCACCCACTTCCTGCTAAATGTTACATCTAACTTTCTTCCTCTTTCCGCTTGATCCCTGATGTTTCCATCTTCTCCAAAACACTTTGCCTGTAGTTTATCTATTCTTCTCTCCCTTTTATTTTCCTTTGGGAATTTAATTGATCATTACTTTTCTCAGCTTGTACTTCAATTCCCTTTTTACCCAGGGGTCCCCTCCTTTTCCCATTTGTATATGTTACTTCCAACATTTTCCCCATTTTGTATGTAGGGAGCTTCCCCCCACTTTCCCTTTCTTCCCTTTCCTTTTTTTCCCCCTTCTCCTGTTTACGGGCCTTCCTCCCTGCTTTTATTCGTGGGACGTGTTACCTATGTCTTAATGATTCCCCCCATTTCCTTATCAACATCGGGCAGCTAGAGATGTACACACTCTGTGACTCTGCCGGCCGCAGCGTTTCCGCCACGCTTTCCATATTCTGACCCTCGCTGACAGGCCTTACTATCGTCGCCATATGGTCCCGAAAGGCTTTCAGTTCTCTCACAATATTCTGCAGTTGATTTTTTGGGGAGTTTTGAAGATATCATTATTCATCATAGTTACTTCCAGTAACCCTTGCAAAGTTTTTTGCAGCATCAGCATTATGTCCAGCATAGAGGCAGAAGATGTTCCCGAGATATTTAATCCTAACATGGTGTGTTGTGCTGACCCTTCTATATTCTAGATCCCTTGGCTTTCTGGCTGCCCCATCCTCTTTCCTTGATCAACTCCAGGCGCTATTTCGTAATCTCCCATCTTTCCTTCAGTACTATTCACGTCCTGCGGCGACCCTTCATTATCTTGGGTGGTAAGAAGCCGTGGTGAGGAAGATGGGAAACATCCATTACAATACAGTCATTTCATCGCACTGTTTTTACAACGCAACTGTTACAACGCAACTGCCTTTACGCATTATAAGGTAAGTAATGGAGATTCTTTTGTTTTAGGGTGGGTATGGGTTTTGGGGTAGATTGGAATAGTAATGTTTACCCCTACAACACTTTCCCTACTGTTGCACTCATCGGAGTGGGAAAAGTCATTTTTACCCCCACATTATCCAACACTTAACCTACTTTTGTACTCACTGGAGTGGGAATAGTAATTATTACCCCTACACTATCCAAAACTTGCCCTACTGTTGCCCTAAAAGTATTATGCGTTGTAATGGTATGCGTTGTAATGGAATGCGTTGTAATGGTAGTTTTAAAAAATGTGTTGTATTAGAATGCGTTGTAAAATCATGCGACGTAATGGTAGTTGCAATGTAAAAACTGTGTTGTAAAAGCATGCATTGTAATTGTTGCATTGTAATGTTATATATTCAAGGAAGACGGTCTTGGTTCCATGGTAGATTCATTTTGACTTATGATGTTTTGATAGTTTATAATGGATGAGTCTAGATCTAGTGCACATTGCCTGGCATTCTCATCCTCTAATTGTTGCACTCTTCTGGTTTTCAATGTATCTAGTAGGGATTGTTTCCTCTTAAAGTGTTTGCCCACAAAATCCTTAATTGATTTCGAGACAGGCGGTCCTCCCCTCTCAGGGGTTCTCCCCTTTTCAGATGCAGGTATCATTTTTGTATTTCTCCTTGTTGGCCTTTTTCCTTCTTTTGTAGGGTTTCCCGTACTTTCTCCTTCTAGTTACCCAATTTCTAATGAGGCCTCAAGGTCCACATGTAAGTGCCCATTTCGCCCTTTTCCTAATTTGCTTTTTACTGGTGCCATTCCTTAGCACCTAGTGCTATGGGTTTTGTTTAGCTCCTGTTTCAATCTTGGGCCCCACCGCCCTTCATACACCTTTTTTATACTTCCTTACAGGCTTGATAGGCTCACGCCGAGCCACGTTGCACCCCCGGGGGGCCAGCACAGTTACGCCCCTGACCTTCTGCTGGTGGGTGCTCAAGTTCAGGCACTCATGTATGTATGTATGTGTTTCACATTTATAGAGCGCACTGTAACCCTGCGGGCATCCTGGCGCTAAAACATGGTAAGGAGTGGAAGAGTAATCTGCAAGGGGCTGAACTACAGATTACACTCTGGGAAAAGCCAGGTCTTAACTTTCTTCCGAAATGACACAAAATCCTGTATTTGCCTCAATTCCAGGAGGAGACTGTTCCATAGACGGGCGGCTGCCACGCCAAACGCTCTTCCACCTTGTGTGGTTCTCTTAAACCTCGGGATAATTGCAGAGCTGGGGGCCTAAGGCCCAGAGTATCTACAATTTCCCCTACGTTTGCGGTCGTCTCACCACTAAACAATTACTGCCGGCAGAAGGGTGTAACGCATCCGTCACGAGCACGGCAGCCCCAGCCTCTCTCCGAGTGAGCGTTCAGAGTTCTGCGGTGGCACAGCCTAGATTCCTGGCACTATTTCAAAGAACAACGGTCCCCAAGAAGTTTTCCAAGGGTACTAGTCAGAAATAAATATAGATCAAAATTGGAATCTATATTCTCTGTCCAGCCGGACAGGGTTTAATAACATATAACATGGATCATAGTGTAGTCAGTAGTCTGTACAATATCAAGTGGAACACAGCCTGTGTCCAACTACCACGTAAAGGCAGGTGTGACATACAAAAAGGCAAGGAAGGGCAATCTGCATACAATCAAAGTTTAGCAGATTAATGATTCAAGTAATACACTATTGTGACTTTCCATGTAATACAGTCAAAGCATATAGTGCAAGGTGTCGACGGCGTTTCGATCCCTTTTCTAGTATAACGGGATCATCATCAGGACATTGTGATTCATGCCTTAATACTCGGGGAGTAATAGGAGGTACAACGTAACGATAAGAGAGTGATAGGCTTGGGACAACCAGAACTTGATGCTTGCTACGATGTGCAAGAAAGTGGTGAAGTTGAAGTACCGGTGATGGTTATTGAAGGAGATCCTCAATGGGGGTCCAAGCAGAAGGTCGAGCCCGTGCTCGTGGTGCACAGCAGAAGAACAATTACACAAATGAGCGAGTTCTCAGCGCTGGTGACCTTCAAACACCTGACCTTCAGAATTTCCTTTGCCATAAAATTGAGGATATTCAGTCCTCTTTGAAGTCTGCAGTAATTCAACTATGATCTCTTGTATTGACAGTGTACTTAAAGTATCCTCTGCTTTCTTACTTTTCTCCTCTCAGAAACAATGAGTTCCTGTCTCTGCGGCTACAATGCAGAGCTTCTGGTTCTCCAGCAGTCCCTCTGCCAGCCAGTTTGTATAAACAATACTTTTTTTTGTTGCAGTTTTATATAGCGCAAACTCGACCCAAAGGTATCAAAGCGCTTCACATGAGCACCAGTTGCATTACAGATGGGCAAATGTTTTGGGCGCCCTACCCGTTAAGCCACACCCTCCCCCCAACTTCCTGGTTGATTCAAATTGGGCCACAGCCATTGTGAACTCCTTGGTGACAGAAGGTCATGGCCCAGAATTATTCAAACGGGCAACATTATTTTCCACATTACTAAAACAAATTAGGCCTGGATCCAGAAGTTCTACCAAATTACAGACACGTCTCTCAATTACCTCTAGCCACAAAGTTTTAGAAAAAGCAGTGTTTCAACAGCTCTCTGGCTATGTGACCAGCAATAATCTCCATGTGGTCCAGATGGGCTCCCACATAAGCCACAACATCTAGTTTACTATAAATTCAGTCTTGGATGATCAGCTGATTTCGAGACTACTACCACATTTATTTTGCTGGAGCAGACTGCGGCTTTTGACACCAGTAATCATTTGATTATCCTTACTAGACTTGCCAATATTGGTATCCAGGGTTCGGCCGCAAGGCCTCTCAAGGAGTTCCTAATGAACAGATCCATTCGAGTTATTCAAGCCGCATTTGAATCTTCTCCCAGGCAGTGCTTTTCTGGCATTCCCAAGGTTCTATTTTTCTTTTTAACTTATTCTCTAGGTCATTTGATTGAATTATTTTAATTGAACAAAGATTCTTTTTTTTATATTGCCAATACTCAATTGGTTGCGAGATTTAAAATGATGACACTAAGGCTTCTTCAAATGTACACAACTGTTTAGTTTTTATACATCACTGGATACATTACACTCATCTTAATCTAAATGGCTCCAAAACAGAGATTCTGGGCCCCTCGTAACTTGTTGCACCAGTACAAACCAGTTTCTGCCCTCCCAGCCTGGGTGCTACTCCATCCCTTGTTCTAGTTATCAAGAATCTATGCATTAAAAAAACACACTTCACTAACTCTAACAGAACAAGCAGTGTCTGTTAGTATACGCAGTCTGTTCTGTTTGACCTGCCTCAAACATGTATTTTAATCTCTATTTCAGACTCTGAAAATTACAATTCTAATTGCTTTTATTTCATCACATCTAGACTATTCTAATGCCATCTACTTAGGGTTGGTTCCCTGTCCTACTCATCATAGTTTTGTAGCTGGGCTAGTATAGCTCTGTCCAGCACAGTTCCCATTAAACCCGACTACACTGGCTGCTGGTGAAAGAGTGAATTATGTTTAACCCCTCCTTGTTTCGTGTAAAAGACCAAATTGAAGTCGAATCTGGGCCAATGAAGTCAACTAATCACACAAGATGTGACTAATTGAGATTATGGCAAGTGTGGGGTCACTCTGGCATACGCAGGCAGTCTTCCTGGTTCAGTAACACTCAGCTAAGTTCAATTATGTATCACTACTAAAAAGGAGCATGAAAAAAAATCAACACATGTACATTTTCCTTTGTAAATATATAATGAGAACAAGAGGTGAAAAATATTCTCTTTATTCTCAGTGACCCATGTACAAATGTATGTTATGTGGGGCTCCCACACTCTCTTCTCCTGCTGAGCTTAACATCACAGGGTTAGAGGCTGGAGGTACTTTCTCTTTTCATGGGGGGTCCAGTACCAGTCCTGCAATATTTTAAAGTAAATATCAAGCGGTGTTCTCTGTGGACCTATCATGATCCAAGGGCAACAAGGCCTAGTCTTCCAGGGAGTACGCCCTTCCCAGGAGGAGTTGCCAGAAGAACCTGGTGGCTGAGAGGGATGGGAGAGAGACCTTTACTAAGAGCCGCAAAAAAGACCAGATACTAGTCTCCTATACCTACCAATGGCCCAAAGGTACCGTAGTATGGGAGACTGCAGTCAGTATTCAGCCTGTGGAGCACCAGTCGCTCTGACGCAGTGGGATAGCATGTGGTTGATCAAAGGAGTTGAGTCTGGCACCACCAAGGACATGGTCCAGGAATTGTATGTCAAGAATGGGGGGGCTTGGGTGTGGGGCAACTCTCAGATCCTTGCAGGGGCCAAGGAGCAGTTGTGGGTGAAATAAAGTGGTGTTCTAGGCTTGCCTAAAATGGGGATTCACAATCAAAGTGCAGGTGGGCTGCAACCTGAGAAAGCTGGTAAGCCAAATGGTAGGAGGTAGGGCAGTCTCAGGCCTCTGGCTAACGTACCAACCCAGAGTAAAGTGGTACGGATGCGCAGTTTTCGCCTACTCCAGACACAGGAGAGGATGTTGGTTAACCGTTCGATCAGCAGGAGATAGAGAAAAATAGACATAGGGCAACCCTGTCAAGTACTGCAACCAACCTTGAACATCAGGGAGAGAGATCCACCGCAAGACACTTCAGCCGAGGAGACTCATAGAGAAGGCGGACTCTCTGGATGAAATAATTTCCTAAACCCATGCAAGATTTTATCTGGAAAAAGTAGGGCCATTCGACTCGATCGAACGTCTTTCCAGCATCTAGAGAGAGCTCCAACATTTCCATGGGGTCGTCCATGAAGCACCACAGGAGGTGCAAGTGTGTCCACATGTGGTTGCAGGAACTATGTGCAGGAATAAAGTCCACCTGGGAATCAAGGATCAATTGTGATATCTTCCTCCCCAACCTCTGAGGCAAGACCGTGGCCATCAATTTGAGGTCAACGTTTATTAGAAAGATTGGGCAAGCAAAACGGGTCCTTATCATCTTTTGGAAGAAGAGTGATCATTGTCTTATTGGATACAGCTCCCAGGGAGTTTTCCTCCATGGCCTTATTAAAGGCCATGGTGAGATTGGGTACAACAACGTCGCTCCCAATCTTCTATAGTTCACCAGGGAACCCATCTTCCACGGGCGACTTGCAGGTGGGGAGCCCTGAGATGGCCTCAGCCACCTCCTCCTCAGTAAATGCTCTCTCAAGAACCGCCACTCCCATAGCAGTCAGGGTCGGAAGAAGTATGAGGCGAGAAAGAGCTCAATCCGGTGAGGGCTAGCGCCTATTTACAGAAAGCAGCAGGCCCCCTAATCGGCCCCAAAACAGTCCACAATGCCCCTGAGATGCACAAGAAGGAGAATGGTGGAGTCTAGAATCAAGTATGGGGAGCTGAGATTCCCACTGTCATAGTTGAGTGGCCAGCAGCCTCCTGGTTTTTTCCCATTGCTCAGATTGATGCCAGTGAAGTTTAACAAGCGCTTTCTCCGCCGCTGTCGTAAAGAAGGCATTCAATTGAGTCTTCACTGATATAGTTGGATATATAGGGCCTGGGTAGGGGTTTCAGTGTACTGAGTTGTGAGAGAGTGCACTGGGCCTCCAGGGCCAGAAGCTCTGATTGAATCTTGCGATTCACCAGCGTGGAGACCCGCATAATTTGACCCCTGAGTATGGCCTTCACGCTTCCAGAGAGCTCTGCAAGAGCTTACTGAGTCCCCGTTGTCTTGGACGTCGGTACTGAGGTGGTTGTGGAGCTGTGCTTTACCCTCCAAGGTTTTGTATACAAGCATTAATTCTGCACCTAATTAGAGGTTTGGCGGCTACACCCAGGTGTAGGCTAAGACGGACTGGTCATTGGTCGGTGATGCCCTCTTACAGGATGTGGCAGCTTAATACATGTGGGAGGAGGCTTCCCTGGAGCAGGAAATAGTTATCCCGGGACAGAGTCCCATGAGGGCAAGAGAGGAGGGTAACGTCCTTCGCAGATAGTTGAAAAATGCACCAGCATTCCTGATAGTATGGTCTGCAAATAGATCACGGAGCAATGCCCTATCTCGTCCATGATGGACTTCTAGTTGACCTGTTCTGTCTAGGGGCGGTTCCGGAGCCATGATCGAGTTGCCCCCCAAGGAGGACAGGTATCCTGCCAAATTCCTGCAGGAGCCATGAGATGCGAGACAGAAAATGAGTCTTATTAGTTACTGGTGCATACACTGAGCCCACTGTAAGGGAGCATTTTACTATGCAGAGTTTTGCAAAGACCCATCAACTTCCATGTCTGTTCACATCTGAAGGACCCGACAAGCCACTGTCCGCTGAATAGTATAGCCACCTGGCCTTTCTTGGAGCTTCTCGGTACAGCAGAACTCTCCCCTGCATCGTTAATGGACACACAACTGCTGATGACCTTACCCACTCAGTCTTGCCCTAGTGTGGCTGATTCAGCCAGGTATAGATGTGTTTTTTGGGTATTCAGACAGAATATCGAGTTGGAAATGTCGACATACACAAATATCGATTGGGAAATAGTGTGACACAGAAATATCAACAGCAAGAATATCGTGGTCAAGAATATCGAATTTAAGGTAAGAAATATCTTTAGAAAAATGTATAAGTCATTAATATCATTTGCAAAACTATAGTTGTTTAAAATATCAATTTTTAATTAGTGTTATGTATTATAGTTTATATTTTATGTATGTGATGTATGTGTTTTTGTATAAGTATTGTTTATGTGTTTTTAATATATGTGTTACAGTTTTTTGTAGTTATCAATTTTTATTTTTTATTGAATTTTGTGTTTTTTAGTTCCATATCGGGTTGTGGGTTTATAGGGGAATAGGGTAGGAAGTAGTTTCATTATAATAAATTAATGATTATTTTGTATTTATTTATATTTATTTAATTGAGATTTTATAGTGTTAATTGTGGAAAGTAAGTTGTAATTAATTATTAATTGGTTGTTAATTAATTGAAAATTAATTATGGTGACTGTGTAATTTATTTAGGTGTGTTGTGAGGTTTATAGGGGTAAAGGGTGGGAAGTAATGTATTTTTGATTAATTACTAATTAGGACCAGATTCTGATGTCGTTCGGAATGCCTCCAAATCGGATTTGGCTTACCCGGATCCGATTTGTAGCCCTTGTTTCCGACCGAATCGTACACAGGTCCGAACAACCAAATACGATGCGAAGATCACGTATGCGTTGAACGAATCGTTTCCGGGACCCGAGCCTGTTCGTACAACTCGTTCGTAGCCGAATCGTGTTGCGAAATGTAGCCCAACTCTGACCGACCGAGTACGATGCACGATTCAGACAGACGAAACCGCCGTCTGAATCGTTGTTTGGCGTTTCATAGCAGCCCCCCCTTCACCCGGGGCCCTCCGAATCAGTCACGGGGTGTGTCCGTGGGTCCCCCCAATCCAGGCATGCACAGTGTGGCCGACACCATGAGGTGCCCGCCACAGGGTGTACTCTTTTCCCCACCCACCCCTTTTTGCTATGGGAGCCTGTGTACGCGTCTGTACACAGGCTCTTATAGATTTCAATGGGAGTCTGAGCGAACCAAGTCCGTAAGCATATGGCTGCATGGTACTCACTCGTTTAGATTCCCAGAGCATGTTTCGCTCGGAGAGCCCTTCAGTTCCAAGTCGTACGGAGGGCTTTCCTAGCGAGATCGGAATTGGGCCGTTAATTCTTAATTTATATCAATTAATTAACTGAAATTAATTATGAAAATTGTGTAATTAATTTTAGGTGCAGGTTGTGAGGTTTATTGGGGTAAAGGGTGGTAAGTAATTTATGTTTCATTAATTAATAATTACTTGTTATTTGCATTAATTAATTGATTGTAAATCATTAATGGAAATTGTGTAATTAATTTTAGATATGTGTTGTGGGGTTTATGGGGGTAATGGGTGGGAAGTAATTTATGTTTAATTAATTAATAATTAGTTGTTAATTAATATTAATTAATTGAAGATTAAATATGGAAATTGGGTAATTAATTTTAGGTGTGGGTTGTGGAGTTTATAGGGGTAATGGGAAGTAATTTATGTTTAATTAATTAATAATTAGTTGATCATTAATATTTATTAATTAATTAATATTTAGTTAGGGTAATTGTTTAAATTTTTTTGTGTGTGGGTTTACTTCAATAGGGGTAAAGGTGGGGAGTAAATTAATGTCACCCACTTTATAATTAGTTGTTTAATACTATTAGTATATTAATTGAAAATCAGTTTTCATTGTGTAATACATTTTTTTTACAGTTTCATTTTAGCTGTGGGATGTGGGGATTATAGGGGTAAAGTGTGGGAAGTTTATTACATTTTATGAGTTTTAATTTTTTTTTAAATTAATAATCTTTCTTTAATTGGTAATTATTTATGTCAAATATGGAATTACATTTTATAAAATTTAGATATGGATTGTTAATTGTGTGAAATTATAGGGTAGAAAATTAAAAAAGTAAATTTAGGTAATAATTAATGTTTTTGTTTCAAAATATTTTCTAATTAAAAATATTTATTTGTTTGAAAATTATTTTTATTTTTTTGAATATAATATTTGTATGTATTTGTCATTTGTATTCAACATTATAATATGTTTTTCTGTATCTTTAATATTAAATATGTTTGTAGTTTAATTTTTAACATATTTATATTTATTTTATGTATTTAGTTTTTAAAATATTTTTGTTGTTTTTAATTTTTAACTGACTGGAGTGAGAATATTAATTGTTAACCCTCTGCAATCCAATGCTTTCCCTACTGTTGCACTGACTGGATTGGGAATAGTACATTTTCTCCCTCTGCTATGCAACACTTTCCCTGGTATTGCACTGACTGGATTCAGAATAGTATTTTTTCCACCTCCGCTATCCATAACTTTCCCTTCTGTTGCACTCATTGGGGTGGGAATAGTAATTTTTTCCCCTCCGCTATCCAACACTTTCCCTACTGTTATACTTATTGGAGTGGCAATAGTTTTTTTTACCCCTCCGCTAGCCAACACTTTCCCTATTGTTGCACTCACTGGAGTGGGAATAGTAATTTTTACCCCTCCACTATCCAACACTTTCCTTACTGTTGCACTCACTAGAGTGGGAATAGTAATGTTTACCCCTCCGCTATCCAACACTTTCTTTACTGTTGCACTGACTGGAGTGGTAAATTCAAGTTTAAAGATTTTTTAATATTTTAATGTTTTAATTTATAATAGAATTCTTTTTTAATTAATATTTCATGTTATTGGTATGTAAATATATATATATATATATATATATGTAATTTGTATATAATTTTAAAATGATAAAATACATTAAAATTAATACTTTATTAATTGTTTTAAAGTAAATATACATATAAATACTAATTATTATGTATGTGTGTTTAACTTTTTTAAAATTAAGTTTATAGTCATATTTGTTAAAACATATATTAAATCTACTTAATTATTTTCATTAATGTTATTATTTAATATATTTACTATGCAATATTTAATGTTTTCATATATATGAAAATCAATATTTTGTACAACTATATTTTTAACATCAATATTTTTGTCTCAATATTTTGTACTTACCTGTTTAAGTAGAGGGAGTCACGATTTTTACATTCTATATTTTTTCATCAATATTTTTCACATCTATATTTTCCAAATCGATATTCTGTCAGTGAACCCGTTTCTTGCAATAAGGCTATGTTTCAATGTCAAATATGTAAGTAGTGTAGGAATTTCTTACGTTTAATTTAATGGGTCATACCACTGATGTAAAAGGATACTATTTTCAGTAGTGTAGGCATTCTCTGGGTCAGGGCGGGGAAGGGTCAAGGGACCCTAGTTGGGGAAAAACGCAGATGGCATGCATGCTGGCGCTGATAGACCATAGATATAGGGGTAGACTGGTGGAAGGAAGGAAGGGAGGGGCAGGGAGGGGAAATCTGAGAGGGAGCTAGCGACTTTGAGCTCAAGCTGGTACCTGTGTTGTGATTGGACAGGCCAAGGCCCATCCCATCTGCCAGATAAGAGGAAAAGGGGATTGTCCCCAAAGTTAGCAGAGGAGTGGAAAGAACCATGGGGGAAAGTATGTGGTCGGCTTTAAAAGTTAAAATGTGAAAACATCAACTCTGATGGGTGTGGGTACTCACTGAGGTAGAGAGAAGAAAGGGTACAGGATTGGGGCTAAAATTGGGATGACATCTCCCACATCCCAGAGCGAGGACCGAGGGGAAAACACCAGGTGAGAGGTGGCAGTTGGCCACGGTTCGTTCAATGGTGTGGGGAGGTTGAAGGGAAGGGTGCGATCATATCTACTCTACTGTTGAAGCCCCCAGGAAAATGGGTATCATAGACAATGAGTAAGGAAACAGGCAGTTCCCTGCATGCTGGTCGTCTGCTATGGTGATGTTTGTAAGGATGTCTTTAGAGACCAGGACAACATATTCAAATATTACAAGACTTTAAAAACTTTAAAATGCAGGAGCACACGTGACAAATGAGCAGCACAGCTGGTAAGGAAAAGGGATACAATCAGCCCCCTGCATTCTCACCCTCCGATGCAGTGAGGTGTTTCAGTGGTAAGCGCGATTCATCCCTGTCTCTGTCGTTTTGGAGTTCTTCCACCACTTGATGGAGCTTATCTCTCTCAGCCTCTGTTCTGGTTGTCTCACCCACCAATGGTTGTCAGGAGTGATGGCCAAGGGCTTTCCAGGCGGGAGCTTATCATTCCAGTTTGTATCTTCCTTAGGAGACGGTAAAGCCATGTCCATGGACAGCGTACTCCTGCGCATCCAGGTAGGCTTCCAGGTCACCAGGGACTAGGAATTCCAGTGCCTGCCCTACAAAGATCACCTTCATCTTGGTCAGTCGAGGAGGCCATACTTTAAATCTCAGTGCTTCAGCCTGGGGTGGAGAGCTAGGAACCTCATGCACCAGACACTGGTGGCAGCCGAGTAATCCGCAGTAAACAAAATCCTGTTGCCACCTATGAGGAGAGGTTTCAAAGCCAGCCTGGCTCCCTAAAGAATTGCTTGAGTGTGTTGGTGGTACAGAGTGCAGGCGATGAATGAGTGGACTAATGGCATTAGCATTGGAGGCACGGCGGGACTTAATTCAGTGCACCCTTTGGAGAATTTCTGAGAGAAGTAGGAAAAGGAGACCCGGGAGCATAGATGTTAAGTAGGAGATCATGTCCACTTACTCCTCACCCTCTGGACTCTATAGATCCTGAAATTGTCCCACATTGCTCTGTCGTCCAGATCATGCACTTTCTAGTAGATAATGTCTATGTCATGATTCCTGTCCAGGAGATGCTCATACTGGGCTTCGACAGCATCCAGCCAGTCGTCGACCTCGTCCAAAAGTGTACTGATGGTCGACCATGTCATTTCTTATGGACTTAACCTCTGAAGATAGGTTAGACATTTTCACATCCATTGCAGTGAGGGTAGATCCAGTGGATGAGTTTTCTCGAGGAGCTCATTCAGTTCTTTGCCAGCGGCACCGGTGTTTCCAAGGGGGTAAGGGGGTTTCAGAGTCAGTTGGGAGCATCTCTCCACTTCTGAGAAAAGTAATTGGCGGGCTGGTGGTCGGCGAGTCGACATGCATGGAGGAAGAGATGAAAAGTGGGCATGTGGGTTCAAGGACTCAAGCGCTCAGGGGGCTGAATCAATGAGATGATTTTGTTGAGTTTGCAGCTGCAATAATAGGTCCACTGTTCAGGCTGTGGTTGGTTGTCACCCCTGGTGAACCCGAGCCGAACACAGTTCAGGCAGCACCCGTACAAGTCCATGCTTTCCCTCGGGCCCTAGAGGCTTAGAGAAACACTCCTCGGTGTAGAGTGGTCGAGGGCCATGTTGACAGGGACCCAGCTGTAAACTAAGGGTGCAGGTGGTGGTTGGAGGTGAGCAAGGGTTCTCCTTAGCTGCTGCTCGAGGACAAGTCCAGGCATGAGGTAGGTGGGAAAGAGCCTGCGGAGCGGTGTTGGTGCAGCTGAGGGCACCCTACGGGAGCAATCACTACGGCAGGCCAGTTCCTGCACCCTCTCCTCTGCTCCCGTTGTCTGATCGTTGGCCCATCAGGTGTCCACTGGAGATCTTTTCCACAATGGGACCAAGCAAGGCAGGCTGATCTGAAGCCCCTCGATATCCCAAAGGTTGTAGTGCAAATGGCAGACAGAGCCACTCACCCAGTGGAGGGGCAGCTACTCGACTAGGGGGTCAGGTGTAGGGGATCCCGGTGGGGGAGTAGCAGATGTCCAAGGGTGGGGCAGTACGCCACTGCTCTGTGCATTACACATATCCGGGCCCCACATCAAAGATGTTGTGACTGCTGGTAGTGCCACTTCCAACTGAGGCACATGTCGGGCCTCTGATGGGGCCTGCCTGGGTGGAACGGAGGCCCGGGAGCAAGTCGTACCTCTAGAGGAGGTAGGGACGGCTGGCCAAATGGTCAGGAAAGGCCGGTGCTGCAGCTCTGTCAGAGGCCGTTGAGCCTCACCGGCTAGCCTCCTCTCCCCTCAGCACCAGGAGCGAGTCAGCCCGGTCACTCCTATGTCAAAGGACCTCTGCCGTGAATGGAGATCAGGCAGCAGTGCCCATTGGCCGGAGAGATGAGACGGGATGGCCAGCGAGGCGTGGAGCCAAATCATGGAGCGGCCATCTTGGTGCGCTCCAAGCTCCACCTCCTTCACTTCCTTTTTCATTAGAAAAATTTCAAACTACGCTTGGAATTTATTTGCCAGTAAAATCTGGATTTTTCATTGATTTCTTTTGGGAGGTCGTCTTTTTATTTTTTAGTTTATCCCGATGACTAAATCCTGTGACATATGCATAGCATTTGTGAGATATTTATTAAGGGGCCGATTCCGATTCGGGAAAAAACGCTCCGAATAGCCGTTCGGAGCGTTATTCCCGTACGAATCGTACCCTGCAATGTCCCCCGTACGTACGACGAACTACGATTCGTACCAGGAGCTGTACTCCGTACGGAATACGGTTTGTACTACGCGACTCGGACGGACGGGTACGATTCATACAGAGAGGGCCCCGGATACAAATCGTACGGACGATTTTTTTCCCGAATCGGAATCGACCCCTAAGTGTTAGGGAAATCATGGAAATGTAGTGAATTAGAGTACATAGTCATCACTGAAATGCACATTGCTTAACTTTCCAGATGTTCATTAACATTGTAGAAATACAATGTCGTTATATGAAATAATGTTTTATATATCTGTTCATTAGAATATTTCAATAATGTTTTCCCTTAGTTAATATGGACCAATGTGGACCTTTCAAAGTGTGAATACGATTTTATATGGAACTGTTGGTGGCATAGATTGATAACATAATACAATAAGACTAGTGAACATTCTTAATCTGATGATATATTTACAGACATTGACAGAAAACATTACTAATATTGGACCTTGACATCTGGATAGGCATACCTGATAACAAAAGCAGAGTTGATCTAGTAGAAAAGATGGAAGTCCTAGCCTTCAATCAATTAGTACAGGTACACAAGTGACTATTTGGTGAGGAAAATATGGTATTCAGAAGAGTTTTCTATAAATGGAAGATCCTATGAATTTCAAAAATGAATTCCTCGTCATCCATGTGATGGAGAGTAAAAGTTCAGAAACTGTTGTACCTATCAATTCTCACCATTAGACGTAATTTACTAATATAGTATTAACTAAATGTGTGAAATAAAGTGATTACGAAATCATGAGATCTTATACTGCATCATAAATACATGCAGGAATGTTCTGGAACGTAAAACTGAGAAATATGTGAATAAAGAATGAAGAAATTAATTATAGGTTTATGAAATGTACAAATATGTTTTAAGCAATAAAATGTGATTAACTTAGAAATGTACTGCTGATTACCTAATGTGCTATAATGAAAAGAACGCTTGAATAATGAACCATAATGAAATACAATTAATTGTTTAACTCAAAGATACTTAACAGTGAAAATGTTGCTATATTTTATTTAGATATGTGATTTTCAATGGGATTAACAAAGTGAAACATATATTAATTCTGCAGAGAAAAAGTTAAATGTGTGAAGTATTTTCTTTTAGTAGTGCCTAATATTGACATGTAATGTTTGAAGAAGAGAATATTGAGTGAATTTATCAAAGAGAAACTGAATTAGTCATGCTAAATGTGTTTTATATTAATCTTAATGTCCTAATGATTTTAGTGAGTTTCACGTAGGCATCAGACGTTTCTTTTTTTCCACATTCAGAAAGGTGAAGATCTAGCTGAAGTCGTCATTTGAGATGCTATGACAACTTTTCAGAGAGTTTCCTTTTATTCAGCAACACTTTTGACAGAAAAGTATGAATACAATTCGAAACCCAGAAAGAGTGTCTGGGAACAGACAGACAGTGAACAAATTTAATTTTCTTACTTCCAAGGAAAGGATTCAAATTGTAAAATTATTGAAATTGATAATTTGACAAAAAGGATTACTTAATGTTTCCGGATTTCTTAGTAAGATATTGATCACACCATGAGCAGACCACTGTGGACAACTAATGGAAACCATGACATATGACTGGAATGATACTTTGTGGGTGTAAACTGAGAATTTTGGAAGTATAATTGCCCTCATGGAGGAGGAGTCGGTGCTGGCTATCATTTTCAATTTCCCTGCCTTGCATGCTGCTGGGCTGAACTTTGATTTTCTTATGCCTAACTCGTAATGAACTGAACTTTCGAAGTGGCATAACCTGTACTTTACCGGCTGGTAAAGTGTGCAGGTATAACTCTTCGGCTGAAGAATTATGGACTAGATCCTGTGACTCCGTACTTGTTTTACACTCCATATTTGGTTTGTATAAACTAAATGCTGAACTTGATATTTTGCCATGCTCTCTCTCTCTCTCTCTCTCTCTCTCTCTCTCTCTCTCTCTCTCTCTCTCTCTCTCTCTTTCTCTCTCTCTCGTATTTCCTAGGTAATTAGCAAAACGTTTAGTCATCTGTATTGATTTTTTTAAATTTCTTCTTCCATACTAATATTATAAAGAGAGAGCCCAAACCTTTGAGGCGGGTAATCTCAGTAACCACAGCACCAATCACAACACCCAATACAGCGTTAGAAAGGGCAGTTGCAGCAGAAGGACATAGGCTATGCAGACAGCCACCATATTTTTTTATTTAATTTTTTTTTGCAGAGTTTTATATAGCGGGAACTTGACCCGAACTGAATCAGGTATCAGAGCGCTTTACATAGCACCAGTTACGTTACATGAGGACACACACTCATTTTTTCGAGGCACGGGGAGATTAAGTGATTTGCCCAGAATCACAGGATGTTTGGCGTCGATACCAAGACTCGAACCCAGATCCCCAGGTCCGAGGTCGAGCGCCTTAGCCGTTAGGCCAACTCCTCTATACATTTAAAAGAACCGTGTCAGCAAAGTAGTCCATTGTGGGCGTGTCTGCGTTGTGCTGTAGGCGTGGGCTGGGGGCGTGACTAACGCTGGGGGTGTGTGGTACGGCCATCACATCGTGGGCTGTGGGCATGTGCTGGGGGCATGACAAACTCTGGAGGCGTGACAAACGCTGGGGGCGTGTGTCCGCCCTTCATGCCATGTGAGTCGTACATACAGGCGGCAATTACGTTGCTGCGCAGCATCAAGGGGCACGCTGGGGGCGTGAGAAACACTGGGGGGGTGTGTCCGGCCTTCATGCCATGTGAACGCAATCGCGCCGCATCAAGGGGCACGCTGGGGGCGTGAGAAATGCTGGGGGCGTGTGCTACGTTCCGCCCTTCATGCCATGTGGGTCGTACATTAATCAGAAGATCGTCTGCTGTGGCCGTGTGCTGGGGGCGTGACAAACGCGTTCACCTGGAGGCCTGGTAAGTAACGTTACTGCAGCCTCTCCTGCGCGCTGTTACTGAACTCTCTCATTCAACGAAATTACACGTGCCTGCTACCATCAACCAGGGCTCTAGCCGGGCTCAGGCGGCAGATCAGTACACTGATTACACGCGCCTGATAACATCAAGCAGGGCTGCAGCTGGGCCTCAAGCAGGGGAACACGCGCCTGCTAACATCAAACAGGCCTGCATCTGGGCCTCAAGCGGGGGAACACGCAAATGAGCGTGTCTGCGGGGACAATTACTGCAGCCTCTCCTACTCGCTGACACTCAACTCTCTCATTGAACGGATTTACCCGCGGCTGATAACTCTCTCATTCAACGACATTGCACGCGCCGCTAACATCCACCAGGGTTGTTTCCGGGCTCAGGCGGCGGATCACTACACCAATTACACGCGCCTGCTAACATCAACCAGGGCTGCCGCTGGGCCTTCTCCGTCCCTATTCTAGTGAAACAAAAAAAATTGTCTTCCGCGAGATTTTAAAATAAATTGCCCTTGCCTAATACACACATTACACACATTCTATTTTATACCCGGACAACGTCGGGACGGGCTGCTAGTATTAAATATATAAGCAGTGCACCATCACAAAAATCTGTATACATGGTAAACATCTGCATTGATTTAATGTTGTGTACTACTTGAACTAAATGATTTCATCAACAAAAAACTTGATTGTGATTTGTGTTTCTTGACCATTCAAATTGAGGCATATATAAATGATATAAGTGAGCAATATTATCGTTTTCAGTAATTATTTGGCGTGAAATCTTTTGTCGAATATTTACCAATGGGAAGTTAAAGGTTTATTCGTTAATGTTTATGTATGAGGTTGGCATTTTCTTATTCCAGGTGCTCATAAGGATTTGCCCATATTCTCCTAATATCCAAATCTCAATTAGCTCACATAAAAGATTAATTGGAGGATCTAATGGTTTGTAAGTATGTTATGACTATGGGCCCAGAGAGGAAATAAGGTTAAATAAAATGATGTAAGCAAATATATGAGTATAAAAATTTGACACGCATCGTGCTGGATTACATGCATGTTTGTAAATCTCTGTTGTTGATATACTCCTTTTTTTTGGGAATTGTTAGTATGGGGTGTACAGATATGATTAGAAACAAGTGATATTGACTTTAATGATCTGATTGTAGATTGAGTTTGTTTGTAAGGAATGTCGGTTTCTAGCCTCAGAGGAGGGGCAGGGAGGCGCAGGGAGGCATGTGCTGGGACTTACCCATTATGGAGCGCGTTGAGGATAGCCCAGTCAATCTTGACACTCTTGGCACGGATCACAAAAGATTACCATTTGGGCAGATCCTGTAAAGTAGTAGTCCCCCTTCTAGAGGATAGATCAAGTCCTCAGATACTTGCATGATCAATGTTCTCTTTCTCGGCCATTTTCTAGCCATCGAAAGGCAGTTTCGCTGGAGTTACTCATTTCAGAATTCAACCTCTATAGATGCAAAGCACAGAAATGAACATCACTAGAACCTGAGCTTGCTGATTCCTGCAAAGGCTGTCAATGGGTGAACTCTAAAGAGTCACTACTGATAAGTCTACGAACCTTGGAAAGCGCGCTTTGGACATGAGGCAGAATCTTGTTTACTGTCAAGACATAACTCCCTCTTCACAGTACCAGCTCCCAACCGGACAGATACAGCACTCTTTCCAAGTAGGTATTCTAGGCAAAGGCCTTATATAGGTGGATCTTTTAGGAGCTCATAAGGGATGGACTTCACATCTGCATGTATGTTCTGTTGTCACCTCTTTGCTTTTCGATGCAATCCCTCAGAGTATGAATAGTACACTTCTGTATTATGGACTGCTTGGAAGGGGAAATTTGTCTGATGAAGATGTCAGGAATATTACTAAGCCTGGGCGTAGTTTGCGTACACGTAGCTTCACGTAGTATGCTTTAAACTTTGCGTATAGCGTAGCTGAAGACACTGTGTACTTGTCTGTACTGTGCGAAAATTGCAAAATTATTGCAAAAAGCTTCCTGTACATGACCAGATGTGACAAAATAAGCTTTTCTATCTTTATATGCTAAAGTGCATATAGTACTTTCACAATGGTGAAACTGAAAAGTTGGCAAGCAGTGGGAGATGTGATGATTTTGGGATCCTCCCTAACCTAGGGAGAGTACCAAACAGATGCCTTGAAAACAAAAAAGCACATCTTATTGAACAATTTAGTTGTGGTCCCATCCTCTTAGGACAAACTTAAACACAGTTATTGGCAAAAAGACATTCCCAACCAAAGGCCCTGCAAAGCATTATGGGATGAGGTTAGCAGTGGGCAGTGAATATTATATAGTATACAACATCAAAAGAATTCTACAAAGAGCTGCAGTTCCACTGGTGTCTCACAGAGTTGCCTTTCATGCTTCTTCAACACATTCCTGGATGCCACGATGCAAAGAATGCACCACTACATCCGGTTCCCCAGCACACAGACGAAACTGCATAAAACAAAGACAGATTTTTATCAGAAGGCCCAGTTCCCACATGTCATAGGGTGTATCGATAGGACAGATATACCAATCTGCCCCCCCCCCTCTGCTACTGAGTACATATATCGGATTCGGAACCGAAAATCAACACATTCAATCAATGAACAGGTCATTTGTGATGCGTCTCACATCATCACCGATATTGTCGCAAAATTTCCAGGGAGCACGCATGACTTCTACATCTTCAGGAACAGTGGGATTTATACACGTTGTAGTGTAGTTCCTATATTCCCAATAGGCTCTGTGCATTGGAATAATATATCCTATAGATTAGACGTAGGACTGAGGTCGACTAGGTCTCTATCGAATATACTAGACTTAATTGTGTGTGCCAGCTAGCTCAAAGGTCACTAGAAACTTTCTCGAATTCACAAGAAGGGATTAGTCTCTGACAACCCCATAAACATGACAACTTTGTTTCCCCAAGATAAAACGTATCTTCAGAGTCGTGGAAACAATAGATAGATATTTCACGCAGTCAATCGTGCATGCTTCGTTTCACCAGAGGTGCAGAGAAATAGATAGACAGGCGTTTTCAATAAAAGGATTTATTGAACAGTCTTCTTTCTCAAGCATAAGAAATGTACTGCTACAATCATAACACTGGTTGTAAAATATAATGCATAAAGTATAAATAGTAGAATAAAATAATACTGTAAGAGCATTGTATGGTTCCTAAACCATATGTAAATACATAATTAAATAACAGTGGCAAAAAGTACTCAACTGGTGCTTCTAAAATACGCCTACCCCGGTGTACCTAACCTAAGCTTAGTACGAGGAAGGAAGGAAGTGAGGTGTAGCATAAATCTAGTATTCTTTTTCCAAGAATCTGCCCAAGATTTCTCTAAGGGTCTAATCAGCTCCGTACCTTAGTTTAGAATGGAGAAGGCTGGTCTCGGGACTCGATTTCCCAACAACCCACAAGGGTAGCTTGGAAACACTGGAGCTGGATTTCTCAGCAGGAGAAAAGACAGCGTCTCTCTCAGTGCGTCTGCTGGAGGGTCGGCTTCCTTCGGCACTTGCTGTAGCAGGGCGCGTCTGGCAAGTAGATAGTCGAACTGCTCCAAACCACTGTGTGTTTGCTTGGGCAAATGTGGGCATATTTATACCGTGAAGGTACCGAATTTGACGTACAGTTGGACATAATAACGTCATCAAAGGGTCTCAGTTCTTTGAAAACTCCATGAGTTATTGGATAAATCAATACTCAAGCAAGGGGAGGTCCCTGACTGCTGAAGGCGGGTTTTTCCAAGAAATCGTTGTGGATTTTCAGAAGTAGTGGAAGTAGCCCTGCCGTATTTGGACTGCATGAGCTATGCCTAATATGATTATGATTTCTATGCCTATATAAGGATATGGTGATTTATACCTATATAAGGGCATGAATCGGAAAACTTACAATAGGGTCCTAAAATGATACATAACATCTTGCTGGGGGTGAATTTGGAGAAGGATACTGGCTAGTTAAATCAATGTGACACACCCTGATGTATACCTTGAATGTATCTGTTGCTGACTGTGAATGATGTTTCTTCCTTTACCACTTAGGGGACAGCACATATGTGGAGTGGTCATTTATCCTGATTCCATACCTCAACCCATCTACCCCAAGTGAGAAGAGATTCAATGTGATGCATAAATCAACGTGGAATGTGGTGGAGCGTACATTTGGACTCCTTAAAAGCAGGTTCCCCTGCTTCCACAAAAGTGGAGGTGCACGGCAGTACCGCCCTCTGATCTGCTGCAAGATAATAGCAACATGTGCCATGCTACATAACCTGGCCACACAGAAGGGAACACCCGTGGAACTCAATGAATCAGAGGATGATGATGAGGAATGTCCACAGACACTTTATCGTGCAGAAGGTGTGACAGCAGCGCCAGATGGGAGACACAGACGGACTGAGATCACACCCAACTATTTCTGAGTAAGTAATGAGACAAAGCGAGTCATTGCAAATGTGTAACGGTGTTTTATTGACCTTACGTCAGGCAATAGGAATTCACACCGCAGTACCATAATGGCCCCTCAGAGCCTCAACAATCCCAGCATGGCATCGATACACTGCATGCTCATTATCATCCGTCATAATTTGGTTACTTGGGTTACATCACCCATCTCCCAATGTCAGCTGAATCATGGATTTATTTCCTGCGCCCACACATAGCACTGCTCTGCTCACCCTGCCCACTGCCCTGTGCAGCCGGACCATGCCTTGTTCATCCTTGACTCTGCTATTGGTGAAGTGATGCTGCTGCGGCTTTTTACCTCCTCACTTTCACCGCCATCCCCACACCCTGTGGCAGCAATGTGTGTTGTCTGGCCCTCTTCCAACGCAGTGGTGACAGTAACCAACACCCTAGCGACAGCACGGCTGCAGTGGGCCATCTCCAACTGCATGGACACTGAGCGTCTGCTGAGGACAGAGGTGGCATTGCATAGCCTGTTCACCGCCTTTGTATACAATGTAAGATAAATTCCTGGGCAATATTTCTCTATAGTGTTTCTTATTTTGTGTGTCTGAAAACCAAGTGGTACAAAAATCCAAGAGTTTATTTTACAAACCAATGTTGAATAATAAAATACACAATTTAAAAAAAGCAAAATATTGTTTATGAACATACATTTTGTTTCATCATCATTTATGAAATAAGACAATTCTCATTACTATACATAAGTACGTTAAAAAGGATAATTCCTGACGAAGGCGTGTTTTACGCCGAAACGCGTGTCAAAGGCTGATTGTTCTGCCACCAAATTGTCCTTTTTAACTTATTTATATATAGTAATGAGAATTGTCTTATTTCATAAATGATGATGAAACAAAATGTATGTTGATAAACAATATTGTGCTTTTTTTAAATTGTGTATTTCATTATTCATCATTGGTTTGTAAAATAAACTCTGGAATTTTTGCACCACTTAGTTGTGACACTAAGTTACCTAATTTATCTTACATTGTGTATTGCCCTGTCCAAGGAATTATATTCCCATTTAACCAGGGGGTCCTTGTTACTCACAAGAGACACAGCCTTTGTATACCCTTCCAGGCGCTGTTTCTCTATGCGCCTTGCCCCGCGTTCAATGTCCATTTTGCTGCACAAAAGCCTTACAGCATTGGCCATGTCCCACATGCCCTCTGCATCAGTGGTATTTATAGCATTTATGCCCCCCTTCATGTCCCTCATATGTCTGTTCATGTACACCATCTGGCGTTGCATTGACCGCATTGTTTTACCTTGCAGCCGCTGCACCTTCAACATGCTTCCCTCCAGATATATTGGTATTGCAAATATATTGGTATCTTCTCCCCATGCATCTGGACTGTAAGCTCTTGGTCTGCGTCGTCGGGCACTTGTGTAGCAACGCTCCATGGGTGACTGTGTCCCTGGAGTCTGTCCTGCCTCTTCCTGCATAGTCTGTGGGGCTCCCGTGGTCTCCTCCTCTGAACCCTCCATCTCCTGAAGGCTAACCACTGTATACCTCCTGCGTCCCGGTAGTGGTGATGGTGGTGTGACATCTGCAGGTGGCAGGGCCTCATCATCCTGAGTGTTGTGTTCCCTAGGTGCCTCTTCTGTCTCCCTCTCAGCAGTTCGCCTGTGGATACAGAATGTGAACTCACTGACTTGCCTGGCGGCACTTGTTTTCCATTAAATTACATGTTTGCCATTGAAACTGATAGTCCCCAGCTTGCTTATTTACTGATGTGGGTCACATGCACTTGGGATCATTGGAATAACTGGTATTCTATTTGTTAATTAGGACTACATCTCCCAAGATGTATTACTGGTTGTTAGCAAATTATGGACTGGAGTGGGATTCATACTATTGGGAATTAGGGCGGGGGGCACAACATGCTGTGCATGCTTCTTACCTTGTCTGTTGTTTCCTCTGGCTGAGCTGTCTGCGTCCCAGATGCCAAGGATGCTCTCCGGCTGGAGGGTGGACTCCACCATTTCCTCCAGGGGGGTTGGTACTGGCTCAGTGGATGTTCCACCTCCTGTCAGATTGGCTTCCTTGAGCCTCTCAGCCACCCTCTCCTTGGCATGTTTGCGGAGGTCATACCAGCGCTTCTTGAGTTCGTCAATGGAGCGCTGAGTGACCCCAATGGCATTCATTTTTACCTGTATTATGAGCCATATCTTCTGTTTCTGCGATTCCGTAACATGCAATGAGTTTTTGCCAAACAACTGAGCATGGTCCTTTACCACCTCCTCAATTAGGACCTCCAACTTCTTCTCTGAGAATTTGTGTTTCCTCTTCCTCTCTGCCTGCTCCTTTCCATTCTCCTGTGTATCCATACTGTTTTTGGTGTCTGCTTGGGTATTACTGTGCAGCTCCTGGGTCTGTTCTCCTGCTCCCTGCCTCTCCCACAGCTTCAGGGTCAGTGAAACAGCATGTGTCAGGCCACTTCCTGATTGTGAGGTCATCAGGATGCACCCGATCAGCAGATTCGCGATTTTTTTTTAAATTTCAATTTCGCAAATACCGATTCGGTAATGCGGATTCAGTATTTTTTTGCGATTATTACTGAATCACTAAGTTTTAGCGATTTTTTTATTTACATCGGGTTTTGTGAGTTCTTAATAGCGATTCGGTAAAAATCGCTATTAAGAACTCGCAATTTGGTTTTTACCTACATATGGCCCCAAGAATCAAGATACTCCCAGTGTGGCACACCGGGCAAGGGAACATGACTGTACATCATGAACGGAACATTCCCTTCACAACACTTATGATATCGACAGTGGTCTGAGCGCCGAACCATGGCGCTCAGACTAATCACAACGCTAGCAGCGTTGTGATTGGCTATGGGAGTCAGGAGCCTGGGTGCTTTCTGCTTCCGAGGAGTTAGTGGCGGGGGAGAGCAGACTGAGAGGCAGCAGCCGGCCAGGTGGCCGGCCTGAAGGTGTTGTTTTTAGTTTAGTATTTATTATTTTAATTTACAACCCCCCCTCCTCCATCCCCAGCACCCCCGGTAAATAGGGGCCGCCCCTGGATATTGACACATTTTTCATTGTGAAATGCACGCATGTACGCACAAGGATGCACGTATATGTACATATCTGAAAGGAGATCTGTTATCTGGCACTGTGTAAAGCAGTAATGACCGTTATTACTTTACATCAGTTCCCCTAATAACAAACCAGTGGGTTTGCTTTGATCTATCGCTCTAATATGGTGGATGTCAGGAAACATTGTAAGGATCCCCAGCTGTTAATATAGTGATTCTGCATCAAATCACTCTGCAGCAGCCATCAGCATGTTGGGAAGCAATAACAATGCAAAATGATTATTTGGTCTGACATGGTGGCCAGTACCAGTATAGGATCTCAGTATGCACTATAATTATCAGGTTTAAAAAAAAATGAGCAAGCAATCACCTCTCTGTAAATGATTTCAGTTCTTGAAAACAGCATGATGTGTTTCTAAGGGCAAAGAAGGCAGCGTCATTATTACTACATTAACTTCCGAATGATTCGAAGGAAAAATGAGTGGCTCACGAGTAGGACAGGAGTCCGTGTGAAAAGTGTTAGATTACATTTGAAGTATGTAATCTTATTCTTCTAAGTTGTGTTTTGCATTGCTGTTAAATTTTGAATCCTATATCAGTAATTCTAGCGTTACTGTGCAGGCTTGAAAAAACCAGTACAACTTTACTTACAAGAAATACTGTGGCAAGACCCAAGGCGCATTTTGAATGCATAATCTATTTTGATATGCTACTTATAGCTCTGCAGCAACAGTAAATATTATTATAATCTTGAAACACTACAGAGCCTGCCCAACATTCCAAATTGGTCCTCTTCATTCGCTGCTCCTAGGGGATTAGACCATGTTTATTATTAACTTGGCTGATTGCTCTTATTTCTAATAGCCTAGATATTTGTTATCTGATTTATATGTCTAATTATTGTATAATTGGACTTTCCCCTTGCATCTGTTTATGTTTATTATTCTGTACATTCCTATTCCCTTGGTAGAGATTTAATCTTTATTTCCTGCTTGCTGTAGATTTTATTTGCTTCTCTCTCTTTACCTATTGTATTGCTTTTACTAAATGAGTTGGCCTCATGCACCGGGAACAATTTAGAGCCTTTAATATCTACTTTCTATTTTCTGGTAACCCCATGGGACTGCACGCATGTTCCTGGTAACCACTCACCAAGTCTTACCCACTCTGTTCTCTGTCTACATAGCAATCCCACTTGAATGAGCCCTGTGCTATAAAACAGAATGTATTGGGCTGCTTCAGAACCAATTATCCCAACCCCTGCATATACAGCAGATTCCAGAAAAGCCGTTTTAGGGATAAACTGCGTATAGGACTATAGATTTAGCATGCAGTAGCCTAAGAGTTTACTACTTCAATGTGCAGCACTTTTTCTCCCAAAAGTCCCTCACAAACACCGACTAATATGTTGCTACTTCAGACTGGAACTTGCTAAGAAAAGAGACAACAAAGAGAGAGAAAATGAAAGTGTGTGTAAGAGACAGATGAAAGGGAGAAATGGAAAGTGAGGAGGGAGGAAGGGACAGTGACACAGTGAGAAATAGAGGGGAGACAGGAAAAAATGTGAGTACATATATTACACAGTGGCGGTCCCCATTGTGTAGTTATAGTTAGGTCAGACTTTCCAAAGGAAGAGTGTTTTTTGTTTTGCTAATGACTTTGGTACCTTTGACAAATCTTCACAAAACTTTCCAAACAAAAGTACATCCACCTCAGCTCCTTCCTGGAAAGTTTTTGGGTTATCTGATAAGCAGGGACAGAGAAAAATGGAGTGTTCCAAAACATAATTTTCCCATGTCAATTCCCACAGTAAGATTTGAGAAGCGACTAAGAAAAAATGGCTAATTTGTGTTTAAAGAGATGCTCAGGGCCACCATAAAGGGATTAAAGAATAGGTATTTCTGGACGGTTGATCCAGCGGGAGCACTCCGATGGTATCATACATCAAGTTCTGGTACCATGAGACAGTGCATGCTTCACAAACTGAAGCTTTTTCAGTCTCGCATAATGTGGGTCACACTTGAGTGCTGGTACTGCAGGAGTGCTGCTGTAGCATGAAATAAATTATATATATATATATATATATATATATATATATATATATATATATATATATATATATATATATATATATCCTACTGGCGGTCGCCAGTAGGTATATATAGTTAGGATTTTTTCTCTATGGGATTTTTGAAAATTCTATGTCCAATAACTTTGGCGTTTGAGGACGGAATTGGCTGAAATTTTCAGGAAAATGGAACATTTTGTTTCTGTGCAGCCCCTGAAAATTTGGGGGGTTTCGTCAAGGGGGGGCCGAGAAAAAAGGGGGGTCCCAAAACGTGTTTTTAACATTGAGTTTTCCATAGGGCGGTTGGCCTCACTTTTAGCCCGAACGGCTGAATGGATTTGCACGAAACTTGGTAAAATTGTAGGGACTGGTAGCCCGATGTGCCTTTGCTAGGTCTCAATATATGTGCTCCAGTGGATTTTGAGAAATTAACGTTCAAAAAAAGATATATATCTGTAACAGCGGACCGGGCAGCGCTCCAGTTCGCGTACTTTTCGCGTTACGGAGCTTTGTGAAGCGAAGCTGATTGGTTCTCCGGCGTCTGTAAACATTCCAAACAGTCCGTAGCGGCCGCCATCTTGTCTCTCGGTGGGATCGAGAGACAAGAGGAGGCCAAAGCGAAGGGGAAAATGACCATAAGGGGGCATAGTAGATCCTCCCTGACCCCCTAGGTTTGATGTGGAGGTTTTAAAAGGGCCCCGCGGGGCAAAAAAAAAAAAGAATAATAATAATCGAACGGCTGAATGGATTTGCACGAAACTTGGCAAAATTGTAGGGACTGGTAGCCCGATGTGCCTTTGCTAGGTCTCAATATATGTGCTCCAGTGGATTTTGAGAAATTAACGTTCAAAAAAAGATATATATCTGTAACAGCGCTCCGCTTCGCGTACTTTTCGCGTTACGGAGCTTTGCGAAGCTGATTGGTTCTCCGGCGTCTGTAAACATTCCAAACAGTCCGTAGCGGCCGCCATCTTGTCTCTCGGTAGGATCGAGAGACAAGAGGAGGCCAAAGCGAAGGGGCAAATGACCATAAGGGGGCATAGTAGATCCTCCCTGACCCCCTAGGTTTGATGTACCATTTTGCCAAGTTTGGTGTAAATCCGTTCAGCCAATCAGGCTGTAGACGTATCTAAATGTCCTATGGAAAATTGCATGGGGAAAACACATTTGAAAGTGTTGAAATTTAGAACCAATTAAAATGTTACTTTGGTTTTGTATTTGTGTGTGATGAAAGTTAATTGGTTATGTATATATCTAAAATGAGAGGAAACCACAGCCATTTTGTGATACTACTGTCTGAGGTACATTTGTGAGGAATTTTTGGTGCTCAATTTCTGGTGTTTGATTTACACAGTACTAACGCTTCTCCTACTTTCAAAAAGGTGAGTTGTTAATTTGTAAGGGGAACTATGTTGTATACTTTAAGATAATTTGAAAAATGTTTTCTGTTATTTATTTACAGTCCTTCTGTTATACTAAATACTTGATAAAGTTAGTTTTATATTATGTTTTACTAAAAACGATAAATGAAAGTGATTATTTTTTTCTGCAATTTACAGCAAGAAATTTCAAAATAAAATGGATCTCAATGAAGAGACCGTGGCAATTTCTTTTGAATTATCCACTACATTTATTGAAATTGACAGCACCAATAATGAAATATTCTCACAAGGAGGAGATGACTTGAATGATTTTTTTGATCAATCTCTTGACGGCGAATTTATCGAATGTTTGGAGACCATAGAGTTACAAGAATCATCATTGCAGACTTTTCATGAGGAGATTCCTGATGAGATGATTGAAGAGGAAATTCCTGATGAGGACATGTTACTAGTTCTTTCAAATTATGAAAATTCAGAAGAATAAATTTATATTTAGAAATCAAAAATTGTTTGAGACATTATTCATTTTTATTTTTAATTTATGAGGTTGTAGCGAAGTGATTGTAGTATAAAATGAGACTTATAGTATAGAGTGCAACATTTTTATGTTACATAGTAAGTTTACTCATATTTACTTCCCTTCTCCCACTATATTATCTCCAATGTGTATTTGACATCTCTTCTTCATCTCCGGCCTCCTTTCTCTCACTGTCTGTCTCTGATGCATCCTATCGCTGCCATTTTGTGTAATTACAGAAGAGAGTAAAATAAAATAGTTCAGAACGTGAAAAGGGGGCAAAGTAGAGTACCCCTCACCCCCTAGGCCTTCTCAGGCAGTCCCAAAAGGATCAGTTCCTGCTTTCCTGAGAGATTATGGTATGAGTTCCATATACCACAATAACTTGCATTACAACATGCAAGATATCTATCTCCTATTACCAACTTTTGGAGATATTCGCGCTAAGCGCGAATATCTCCAAAAACTAACACCTGCCCTGAGCAGTTCTTAGCCATGTTATCCAATGGGAGGTGGATAACATGGCTAAGAGCATTAGCTCGGTAATGCATGAATATCGCTGACTTTTCAGCGATATTCATGCATTGCGGCCGTTTTTTATCGCATTTGCGATAAACCTTGATAATAGCAAGGTTTATCTGCGATAATTTCTGACGATGCTTAGCGGTAAAAAATGCGTTGCTAAGCATCGTTAGCGATAAATATCGCTTAACTTTGGTAATATGCCCCAACGTCTGTTAACGTTCGATTCGAAGGAAATCAGGAAGTGTTGAAAAACATTGTCTGCGCCATCTTGCCTTTTTTCAAATGCCACACTTTTGTCGTGCACGGCAGCCATTTTAGATGCCTTGACCAGACCCACTCTCTGCACGCTGTCGATCCGTAGCATGGCTCCCCACCCTCGCAAGCATCTCCCCCAGGCACTGGTCACCCCCGCTCTCTGTCTTATGCATGGGCAATAAACCTCCCCCCATCTGCGCTGCTCTTCCCTGAGAATCACACTCTGTGCCCGCCCGACACCTCCCTTTCGCCCTATTCACTACCGCACCCTCTGACACTCCTCTTCCTCTGTGTCCGATTGTCCAGGCCGGTCCCAGGCTATCAGCTAGCCCTGCAGATGTAGTTTATGGCCCCAGCTGTAAAGAATCACCCCTCTTCAAAGGAGTTATAGTAGATCAAGGCCCACACCCGATGAGATCCGTCACACCACACGCGTTCCTACTATCTGAAAACCATCCTGTATTGTGATTGGGGAGGAGACCGAGCCTGAAGCGGAAGATTCCAGGGATGACTCTTTGTACATCAAAGTTTTTACAATTATGTGTCACATTAAAAATATATAGCACTCCAACAAAGTAGTAGGAATATAAAACTTTAATAACTTATAAATATATACAACAAAACAAAAACAGTAAAAACATTTAAACATTTTTAGGGAAAAAGAAGGAACAATGGTCAGTAGCGGTCGGTTGTGCGAATAGTCCCAAGGCAGCACAACGTCCAGATTTCTGGACGGCACCCAGGTGATGTTGCCTGGGTGCCGCACTGATTTGGGTTTCCGGCGTGGGGCGTCCCGGGGGGGTGGGTCGTCAGTAGCGGTCTGTTGTGCGAATAGTTCCAAGGCAGCAGAACGCGCTGAAATGTGGATGGCACCAAGGTGATGTCCAGTAAGTTGCCGCCCTCCGAATAACGGCGTGGGGCGCCCGGGGGGGGGGGGTGGGAGGCAGTCCAAAGTTCCGTTAAAAGGGCAAAGGAAAGGATCGGTGGTTTGAACCATCAGTCAAAAAGGGGAGGGGGTGCAACAATTTTTCCTACCGGGTCACACTGTGCTTTCACCGGAACTGATCCGAACTGTGGTCTGCAGGATTCTAGTAATTCAAACTGAGGCTGGCGCCAGCATGGGAGCGCCGACGTCCCGCGGCTACAGTTTCGTCACTCCACGGGCGATCATGGCAGTCATTCTTCATCGGGGGTGTCTGCGGGGGTCGGGGACTCCCGCGGCTCCTCTAGAATCTTCAAGGTCGTGGTGGAGGACTACGGTGGTGGAGTCAACCAGTGACCGGGCCATTTCTTTATGCTGGGCCCGCTCTTGCCAGGTCGACCGCCATTTTGAGAGTTCGGTAGCTACCGGTGATCGCGGGGTCAAATGAGCGGACGGGCTCCACCCTGCCGGGCGAGACGTTGCAGCATCGCCACAGTGGAAGAACCCTTTTCCGGGCGCCTGGAGCGCTGAGGGTGCAGCTGGGAAGCCTCCACCTGGGGAGGCGGGAGAGGCCTGTTCGCACCGTCTCTCCCACCCAGTGCACCCCACGGCGTCTCGCTTGACATTTGTTATGGCCGGACCAGGCGATGAGGACGAGGGGGGGGGGGTCGGAGGCATGTGCAAGACATCCCCCCCCAGTGTTGTCACAGCCATTATAAAAGAAAGAAGAAATGTCCCGTCCGTCTTTGGGCCGGACCTCCGGTGGATGGCGGCCGGACGCCCTTTGCTCTGGCCCCATGAACGGGTTCCTTGGCTCATCCGGTGGGGCAGGCCTTGGCGTGTGGTGCCTCTCCTGGGCCTTTCGTGCAGT
Organism: Lissotriton helveticus; assembly: GCF_964261635.1. NCBI lineage: Eukaryota > Metazoa > Chordata > Amphibia > Caudata > Salamandridae > Lissotriton > Lissotriton helveticus. The sequence goes on from NC_136070.1 coordinate 1,155,202,201, forward strand.
GGCCTCTCCACTCCCAGGCCCTCCATGGATGCTGGCCCAGACTGGGAAAGAGAGAGGGTCAACCTGCAATTCTCCAGTGTTACCGCCACCGCGGCCGGATCCCGTCGGCCTCGGCCTCTGGTTGATGGTGGCCGGACTGGGAGAGAGAGGGGAGGGTCGAGGACACAGACATTCCCCCCCTTGCAACTCTCCAGGGTTGTCGTAGCAATCCCCCTGGCCGGGTCCCATTGGCCTCGGCCTTTCCTCCGGCTACACCCTACGTGATGATCTTCTGCCGACGGTTGGCAGCAGGACCCGCCTTATATGTGTTGCTTCCGGCTGGGCGTAGCCGCAAACCTGTTGCACTTTGGAAGTTTCCAGAATGGGGCCGATGTCTGCTGACTTGTATCTTTCCCAGTTTGCCGTTATTTGGCCGTGGCAGGCGGTGGGACAGACACGTTTTGGGGCAGTGAGGGGCGATGAAGCCTCGTTGCCTTGTGGCCGTTGCAATGTCACACTTGGTTTCTCTTACTGTTTTCAGGTTTCTTATTACGGGCTTACTTCTACCGTTTCTTGTTTCTAGGACAATAATAGGTTTTATCATTACGTATTGTTATCGTTTCTTTGTTTGTTATTTAATAAAAAGTTCATCAGTGGCCTACTGATTTTCGTTTTCCTATTCCTTTCTTTCCAGGTTGTTTCATGCTAAAGTTTCTGTTAACAGGATACAGTGATCACTTCGTTATTATTGCATATGTCCTTTTCACTAGGGGTGCTCTCTGGTCGGGCCAGATGACCTATCTCTAGTAAATGGTCCGGGTGAAACAGGTGCATCAATCAGTGGGGAGTAGATAGGCATGACAGATTACAACGGGGGAGAAAGGTCCGCATTACCTACCCTTTCACTACTTGCAAAGATTTTCCTACGTTTATTTGCAAACAGGGAATACCTCCAAAAAGAACCAATTCCCAAACAGTCAATGTTCGGGCAAACAATCAATCAATGAGGAACGAAATAGGCACGACGTGTTAAAGGTTTGCGTTACCTACCCTTGACTATCTGCAAAGGGAGAGAGAATATTCCTATTCTTCCCCGTTTGCAGGCAGAGAAGATCCTTAAGAGAACCAACTTCGAACAATTCAATGCTCGATTCAAACAATCAACAAGGGGTACTGTGAACACAAATGAACGCCGCTTATGTACATACACATTGCTATTTTCAACAGGTTGTTCCTAATGTTTCTATTTTAGCGAGGTCAAAAAGAGGTCCCATTAGTGGCCTACTGATTTTGCTCGATTCCTTTTGTTTTTTTACACGATTTTTCGCTATCTGCAAAGACTAAACAGAGTATTGCGACTCTGTGCTTGTTTGTAAATAGAGAATGAACCAAAGAGAACCAATTCTAAAACAGTGAATGCTTGGATAACAATCAATCAAATGGAGAGAGAAGCAGGCACGACGGATTACAACGGGGCAAAGGCCTGCGTTAACTACCCTTCACTATCTGCAAAGAGAGAGTACTCCTAATAGAAATGAGGGGGGGGGCAGCATTGAAAGCAGATCAGTGTGCATAAACACGAAAATGTTTTTTCTTACCACGTACTTGACAATCGACAGCTTATGATATTTGCTATTAAAAAACCATTGAAATTCACTGAAAAAACCATAGGTTATAGACCATATATAGTTAGGAATTAGCAGTTACAAAACCTTGAAAATTCACTGAAAAAACCATAGGTTATAGACCATATATAGTTAGGAATTAGCATTTAAAAAACCTTATTTTACTCACACAAAACCATTGAAATTCCATATATAGTTAGTTGTACTAACTATATATCGCGCACCCGCAATCCACTGCTGATCATGTCACATATTATATCATTCATGACATGGTCAGTGACATCACTGATGACATCACTGATGACATCTCAAATGACATCACTGATGACATCACTGATGACATCTCAAATGACATCACTGATGACATCACTGATGACATCTCAAATGACATCACTGATGACATCACTGATGACAACATCCAGTGACTGTATTTTTCTGTAAAGTTAAAATATGTCTTGAGTGGATATATAAGTGTCTGGATGAAGGATTTAGTAGGTGCATGACTGACTGTATGAGTGAGTGATTAAATGTGTCTCACTGAGTGCATGGGTTAGTGACTAAACTGTCTTAATTTGTGCATCATTATGTCTGTTGTTCTGAAAACTGCTGCATGTGTTGTTCAGTAGCTATATGAGTAACTGTATGGGTTATTGATTGGTTGCCCAAGTATTTGTATGGGAGACTGAGTGTATGTGTGGGTGGCTGGGAGGTGTATGACTCTGTGCATAGATGTGTGAGCAGTTGATTCACTAGATGTATGGGTTCAAAAGTGCATGTGGAAACAGCTGTATGGGCGGTTGACTGTGTGCATCAGTGTATTGGTGAGTGAATGGATATCTCAGTGCTACATGTCAAAGTAAGTACATATGTAAAACACAGTACATGTGAGACTTGACATATATAAATAACTGTGCATAAGAGCCAGTGAATGTGTGAGTGGCTGTATGCATCATTGTGAACTTGTATCCAGGATTGTATAAGAGAGTAAATATGTTTTAGTATATGTTTGAATAAGTAAGGTGTGTATAACTGTATAGTTGGGAAAATGGAGGTGTGATTGATTGTTTGCATGACTGACTAGGTGTGTGTGTAACTTCATGGATGAATGACAATCTGTGAGTCTGTGTTTACACTGAGTGTATCTAAGGTTATATTAGAGTCTGAAGAGGTTCATCGTATTATCACATGAATGATGTCATCAGTGATGTGATCAGTAATGTCAAATGAGATGTCATCAGTGATGTCATCAGTGATGTCATTTGAGATGTCATCAGTGATGTCATCAGTGATGTCATTTAAGATGGCATCAGTGATGTCATCAGTGATGTCATTTGAGATGTCATCAGTGATGTCATCAGTGATGTCACTGACCATGTCATGAATGATGTAATATGTGACATGATCAGCAGTGGATTGCGGGTGCGCGATATATAGTTAGTACAACTAACTATATATGGAATTTCAATGGTTTTGTGTGAGTAAAATAAGGTTTTTTAAATGCTAATTCCTAACTATACATGGTCTATAACCTATGGTATTTTCAGTGAATTTTCAAGGTTTTGTAAATGCTAATTCCTAACTATATATGGTCTATAACCTATGTTTTTTTCAGTGAATATATATATATATATCACAGCCTGCGGACCCGTGACCTGTGGGTCGAAGCGAATGCGGGGACTCGAGGGGTCCTTAAAGTAATTATTTACTGTTTGAAACTTCGCCCAGCCCTGCTAACGCCTGAAAACACAAGGAGTAGACTTTGGTTTCCCCACGCAATACAGCCCAGGGTAGAAGCATTCTGGGTTTTGCAGTCCAATAACTCGATACTGCAAATGACGATCACATGGTTGGGGGAGGCGTGCACTCAACATTTAAGGGTGCTGCAGAGACTGTTGTCAGCTGGGCGCATGAACATTCAGTGGAGTAGTGGCGTCTGAGGAAGGCTCACGCCGAAATGCATAACGCCGTAGCTACTTACTAATAAAGAACCTCTCTATGTTTCCCCGCATGTGGCTCCTTCCTTCAACATGGTGGAGGTGTTTGGTTGAATATATATATATATATATATATATATATATATATATATATATATATATATATATATATATATATATATATATATATATATATATATATATATATATATATATATATATATATATATATATATATATATATATATATATATATATATATTTATATATATGATGTAGGATGGGGTGCCTGTGGGAATTTGGGTACAGGGCGTGGACACAATGCCAGGCCCTGAGCCTAACCCCCTGCCACACACGACTGAAGGCCATACACAGCGAGGGGGTGCCACATGTGGAAGGAAAGGAGCAGAACCTGGCCAAACCCTGCACCCACCTCAGGTTTCTCCCTGTCGTGTGGGTTTGGAGGCAGGGCCCTGCTGCTGGCTAGGCCCTGCAGCTAACCCCCTGAAACACACAGTCAAAGGCTTAGGCAAGCGGCTAGGTGCCCAGAGGAGGTTGGGTAAAGGACCTTGCCATAGGACACCCTGAGGCTAACCAGCTGTCACGCACATGCCAAATACCATACAGGGCAGGGAGTTGGCCTCCTAGGAGCGGCCAAGCCAATACCCCACAGTACATGTCTAAAGGCTGTGTGTTGTGGAGGGTTGGGCGCCCGTGGGGGATAGGGCAAGGGCTTGGCCACTAGCTAGACCCTGTGCTCGGCTTCACGATGTGAATGCCAGCGGGGGTTCAGGCACAGGTCCTGTTCCCAACCCCACGTTGTGCACTGTCAAAAGCCAATAGTAGCTATTAAAGGTACAATCCTTTGTTAAAAGTACTCAAGTTTGGTGTGGGGCATTTACCCTGGAGTGGGCCTTTATTATTCGGTATAGCCTACTACAGTAGGCTGTATGGGTATATAAGAACCTTTGTTATCATAGACCAGAATGTTCTTAATCCATTATAGTCCACTGTAGGAGGCTTTTGTGGCCATTAGAGTCCTTTGCCATGATTCACAAAACTGCACTTTGTAGTACGTTTTATAGTACTACAAAACAACATCCTACATAATGTATGTTTCATCTATGCTTATGCTTGTGCGTGCGTAGTTCTTCACTCCACTGTAATGTCTCCAAACATGTATGCATAGGTTTAATTAGTAGGGATGGGCACAAGGGTGTGTGCAGGAAAGTGGCCGACTTACTCCTAAAGGGGGATGGAATTAGGGAGGATGTAGAGGGGTCTGTGCAGGGCTAGGGAGGGGTATAGGGACAGAGGTCACCCACCCACACAAGAGAAAGGAAAAATGCTTAGGTCTGCTGTTGGAGACATGTATCTTACCCTTTTGTAGTAAGTTTATACTCAGAGTTTGTGAATACAAAAAGTAGTAAACTTAACCCAAAGTGTAAATGTATTCAAAAGTGTAAGTTATCTTTGTGAATCAGGTCCTCAGACACTTGTTATAGGTGTTCACCTTCAGCTTGAACCTATAATAGTAGAGTGGAGCTTTTACGGTCCCTGTAGACTGCCTTGGTGGAGTACAAGGTTTTATCATTTAACCATGAAAGGTGGCAGTGACGGCTGCTAAGGAATGGAAGTGACGGGGCATGGCTGAGACGTGATGGAAAAATAATTCACTTACCTGGTTACGGACGGCACCTCTGCTGCATCCTCTTCAATTCCTCCTGACTTCCGGAAGCAGTAAGGTCTCACACACCCCTAAGCCAATCATGACACTGCTGTCACAAGCATGACAGCAGCATTGTGTTTGGTCTGAGTGGCCTGTTTGGACACTCAAGCAGTGCCTGGGAGCCTTGGGACAGGGCTCCACCTGGCTGTGCAATGAAGCAGGGTGGAGAAATGATAAGTGCGCATGACGGTTTGGCCGTTCTAAGAAAGCCTACTAAATTGTCATGCACACTTAGTAGTGCCCATTTCATCCCTCATCCTCTAAATCAGCCCAGCCCTGCCCGCCCCACCCAGCCTGGATTCATACAGAAAAATAAAATGATAATACAATGTGTTATTATCATTTTATTTGTCCTTGTTGCATTGCTCTCAGAGCAGTGAGGCAACACTTCTCCACGTTAGCGGAGAATCTTTGGTTACTTTTTAAAATAGTTTTTGGGCTTTCTTTTTAAAAACATTTTTGAGATTGAATTAAAAACTTGATAAAAGGAGTATCAAAACTTGGATCCAAAAAAGAAAAAAGCTTCCTTTGTAGGGTACTTTGCTCTCCAGCTGAAACAAATTTTCCACAATCCATGCCGAAAACTGCAATGTGCTCATCGAGGTGGTTTCTGTCTTGTTGAATCATTTAATTACATTTTTTTTCAAAAGATCTGGAAAATTTGTTCTTGCACAGGGTGCAGGTCCCTGTTTTTGCTGACATTTGTTTTACTCCAGGTTGTATCCAGAAAAACTTTCATGCAATGGACTGTGAGTCACTGTGTGGGTATTCCTGGTGTTCCCCATTTTCCTTCAAGTGCTGTTCCAGCTTTTGCCCTCCAGATGCCATAGTTTTTGACAAAATCCCCCAAAAATGTCCAAAAAGGAAAATAAAAGTAGAGGACAGTGCACAGAGTGAGAGTAGTGTGGACTGCCATTGCCTAATAAGATTAAGAAGGTGGGAACCTCTTGTCTACACATCAAGTGAATAATATCAGCCAATGAAATGGTGGTTCTCTTTCTGTCACAAGTGCTACACCATACTATCTTCATTTACTTGGAGCCGAGAAGTGTGAATGGCGATCAGAGTGGCGTGGGGGTGGGGGTCAGTGAGGGTGCTGGCAGGGTCAAGAGGTTGCTAAAAAAAAAAAAAAGCCCGATCTAGCCTCCAGGCTGTAGCGGTGTAGGCTATTTATGTATTGACACGCTCTGAAAAAGGTAGAATGTTAGCTCCGTGTGCTTAATTTTTTTTCTATTGTAGTGTAATGTAGTAGTTAAAAGGGGTCTGAGATTCCAAGGTGTCACAGAGGTGAAGTCTGTTTAGTGGGTGCTATCCAAACAAGCGCCTAATAATCTTCATAGGTGCCCCTTAATGTGGTGCAGCTGTTTAGAGCAGATTCAGGCCCTGCATGTCGTGAGAAGAGCACTCACCAGGGAGTCCAAGGCCTCATCTGCATGTTCTGTCTCACTCCAGAGGGCCATCACTGTAGGGCGTGAGCAGGCCCACAGTCAGTGGTTGCATGTGAATAACACATTTTGAACTTCTGGAAAACAGTGTGTTTGTTTCAGCAAATGTGTCTACGGTTATTTGGTGAGAGTCTGGAACATTGTTATTCCATAAGAAGAATATTCTAGCCACTGCGTTTTCTTTGGGACCTCATTGCCCTAATTGGTGAGCATTATTTTGGGCTCTTCAAAATGAAAGAAATATTCTTTTTTGATTATTGGCAATAATAATTAAATGTGTGCCAGAGGTTTTCTATTCCTAACAGAAAACAATTGAACCATGGAATAATTGGAGTGTGATTAAACTAACCTAGAAAATTACTGACTTGAGTAAACTGAGCTGCAATCACCATACGAATTTGCTGGTAGAAAACGAATATTACATATTTACCGGCTTTCTTCTTTCTTCATACGCCAAAGCTTCCATCTTATTTATTTATTTATTTATAAAGTTTTATATAGCGCTTGCTGATTGTATCACCAGTGTCTGTACCATGTCAAATGTTTTCTTTTTTTTTTGTTTATGACCGAAACAGAGTAATATTATATTGAATGTTCTGTAAAATTAAATACCACCTTCTCTAGGTGCTCTTCTACAACTGTAATCAACACTAGGCCTTTTTCAGTGCTCCACATCTGAATGCAAACTAAGCAAGTGTGAATTTTCCTTGGTTTTACCACAATCACCTGTGTATTTCATTGGAAGTGGCAGAGTTGGCGCACATTGGGTGCACACCGGGGTAACTTCTGCTTATTTCCTGCCACGAGTAAGCTAGCAAGGGGGGGGGGGGGGGGGGGAGGGGTAGCGGTGGATTGTGTGGTGAGAATCGGTGGATTTAGAAATATGTAAAATGCAAATCGCTCCCTCTGGAAAGCAATGCTGGGTCTGGTGGCTTGGTGGACTAGTGCGTTCTCTGCGAGGGCATGTGTTTGCCCTCATCCCCCTCCACCTCCCTTTTACTCATACCTAGCCTCCTACTGCTATGAGCTCCAAAACAAAAAAACAAAAACAAAAAATGCAATCCTTCCATCTTCTATCCCTCTACTATCCTTTTCAATCCAAATAACAGAGTAACATGTCTACCACTCAAATTAATTTCATATTTCACTATACTAATTCACCAGTAATCCTTTATGGCTTGCAGGGTAACCTGCTACTGCCGAAAAAGCACTACAATACCACATGAGGTGTAGCAAGCGCTATATAAATACAAACCTTTTTCCCTCTTCTACCCCTTCGCTATCCTTCTCAATCCAAATCACTGACTAACAGCCCACCACTCAAATTACTTTCATATTTCATTATACTAATTCACCACTAATGCTCTATGGGTTCCAGAGTAGCATGCTACTCGATGAAAAAACACTTCAACACCCCACCAGGGGTAGCAAATGCTATGTAAATGCAATTACAATACAATACAAAGGTTTTTATGTTTTCACAGTCATTTAAGTTAGCAAGCATAAAATAATGTAATAGCTTAATAATTATGTGGAAAACGCTGCTGCTGCAGAAACCCATAGTTCCTGTTGCCCTGACTTTAAGGGACTTAATCAATTAATGGCTGGTAAGAAGGTTGGTTTCTTCATTAACTTTCTGCACTACCACCACACCTTTCACTTTCAGGCAGAGTCTCCTCAAAGTCAGCATCAACCATTCAGGGGCAGTTTTTTTGTGAAAGCGGAGTCCATGGGTAGCAGGTAGAAGGCCAGCAGGGTTGCATTCATATGCAGAGCCCTAACCCTCTCAACATGTGGGGCCTCACAGTAATGGTCTATGAGACAGAGGAAAGGATTGAGATACTAGATATTGTCAAAGAGAAGGCCCAGTATAAGGCGCACTGTATGGGGGCTCACTTTTCTGTTTCCAAATGGGCAGAGACAGCTTCTTCAGAGAGATACTCCAAAGAAGGGGACAATATAAGTGGTCTCTTTTTTTTTTTAAAGGGCCATTCATTAGTGAAGCTGAAACTGCTGCCAGGTGTGTAAGTGGCCACTGCTGGTTATCATTAAGGAAGCAATTTAGGCCGGACTGGGATCCAGAAGTTTCAGGGGCCCACTGCATCACAATTAAGACTTGTACCTTTAAAAAAAGGGCATGGTAGCTTATTTTCCTTTCTAGCATTAGGACCGAGGTGATGGTCCATCATGGTGGGGAAGAGGTAAATGATTCAGAGGCTATTGCCTGCTACTCAGGACTGCATTTATGATTAGTGCAGCAGGTGTGGTTGCATTGGGGGGTCAAAAAAAGTGAGGGGCTTATAACACCCCAATTATGGGGATAAGTATGTTTGGGATAATACATGTTTTTGTTTGATGCATTTGCTTTTTATAAATCTCATAGTTAGTGCGGTTTATAAGCTATAGAAAAAGTACTCCTGAAAGTATTATATAAGCCCCGACCCCTGCACGCAGCCATGTCCCTCCTGTTACCCCAATCCTTGCCATAAATTGTGGGGGGGGGCCCGACCTCAAAACATTTTACTTAGGGGGGCTCTGAGCAAAAAAGTTTGAAGACCTCTGACTTAGGGCCTAATTACGATGAGAGTTGGAAAGCCTCCAACGGCAGGTCGTAGACTTTACGAGTCTCGTCGTGGTTTCAGTTTCGACCGCCGCATTATGATGTAGGCTGTCGAAAGTGAAACTGGACAGTCATTCTGGCTGGATTCCGACAGGCTCAGGGAGCCGGTCGACCCGTTGGCCAGTTGGAGGCCTGCCTGTAATACCTATGGACGTTTCTGCCGTAGGGATTATGATGTATGTTTTCTGAGGCTCTCCATGTTGGGCTTTCCTACATTTAAATCCTTTCAGAAAGCAACATTGAGGGCCCCTAGCAGGGCCCCATTCACCCTATGGCCTCTGGTTGGGGGTGAAGGGGGCACCCATGGGGACCGCCTGTTAATCCCTGCACCCTGAGGTGCCTGCCATGCAGTGCAGGGATGAACAGATTCTCCCATTTGTCTACGGGAGCTTGTACTACGGCTGGTTTACATCTGCAGCACAAGCTCCCATAGACAAATGGGAGTATGCAACAACACCATGTGAGGTCGCATTTTAATTGTGGTGTCGGGACCACCGACCGGAGGTTGGTCGGTCCCAAGACCGTAACGGTGCCACCGCCGGACTACGTAATTAGGCCCTTATTGTGCCAAACATTTAAGTAGTGTATTCCAGGTCTGCCATTGCAGTCTGTATACAGTTTTAAGCTGCTAATTTGACTTGTCAAAATAACCACCTTTCCAAGCCGTAAACTCCCCTTCTATTACATATGTCAGCCCTAAGGTAGGTCGTAAACAGCCCATAGGCCCCCTCCTCCTTGTAATTAAAAGGTTGGACATGTACTTTTAACTTTTCATGTCCTGGTAGTGAAAAACACACAAATGAATTTTTCACTACTGTGAGGCATACATCTTCGATAGTATCAGCACCACAGTACTTAAAAGGTCAGATTGGCTTGCTGCAACATTAGAGAAAATATTGCGTGCCATTACAGGGCTCATAAACTGGGTTCCCGAGTCCTGAAAAAGAAATAAAGGACATTTAAGAAGGCAGGATGAGGACACGTCGACGGCCACACCTATCCTATTTAACAGGACACAGGGACTGCCCAATATATATATTTTTTTATGTTTTGTCGCAGTTACCAGGTTTGGTGGAGGCCTTAGCCCTACAGCCAGGTAATGCTCTGCAGCAAGCAGCAACTGTGCACTTTTGTCCTCCAAGGGGTTGAGCACTTGGCAAAGTGATCACTGACAGCAGCAGCCATCTACCACACCATCCACGTGCCTTTCCACACCTGGGACATCACAGGATGAGGATATGATAGTGTTCCCATCCACATTTTCAGCAGCTCAACCCACCTGGCCCGATTGGGAACTAGTGGTCAGCAAATTCTTTATATTCCCAGCTGGGAAAATATAAATGCCCTTGAAGTACCATGTACCTAGCGCAATCAGGTGCTACAAAGGGGTAAAAGTGGGTACAAGTGGAAGTGAATGACCTGTGAGCTCCACACCAAAACCACATAGCTCATGAACAGAAGAAAATAACACATCAGCGAGCAGAAGAATAATAAACTGCAAAACATTAAATACAGTATCAATAAGAACAGGAGGACAATGAGAACAAGCAGTATTTTGCTATGTTTTGCAAATGCCACCAGTAGGTTGCAGCTTCTGGAGAGACTACTAAAAGAAATGTTTCACAAGAAATGCTGGACAACCTTGAAAAAGAACACAAAGACTTTTACAAAAACATAAGAAATCCAAAAATGATTCTAAAATATATTATACAAATAATTAAAAAGTCATTCTTACAAAATATTTTAAAAAGTTAAAAAAACAAAACAAATTTATAGCCCAAAAAATATATAAAACAGAAAAAATAATCAAATTGTCTAGAGGCAAAATCCTGGGTACAATCTCCTTTGCACATAAGTGGAGATTGTGTGCATAGGGGTCAGGTTGGATGCTTGCAGAGGGACGGGTGCAGGGCCTGCCTAGAAGCCAGACCATGTGTCCAACAGACACTGCACATGGCCCAATTCCATGCACAGTGGGTATGATTGAAGTAGCTGTTACACATACCAAATTTAGAATATCAACAAGAGCCCCAGAAATTGACTGAAGAAACAAAAGGTTAACGTGACTTCATAGTTGGGTGTGGTAGGAAAATCATACCTAAAGTAATAAAAAAATGAAATTCATGAAAAAACCAAACAAATTTAAAATGACATTATAGTTAGGTTTTGAAATAAGATAAAAACTAATGTTTAAAAACAAAAAATAGAGAAAGTCCCACATTTTTAGTTTGCTGAGCAAACTATAACTTGCACCCCGGTCATGCAGTACTTATGGCCTCACATAATACATCACTCAGGACAAATTAAATAACAATGATTGTGACACCGTCTTATATAGTTGTAGCCTTTAAGTGAATATGCTACACCTGTGGCCATTTTCTCTTCACCTTAATGGGATTACCCTCTTAAAGGCTTCGCATGACCTTCAAGCCAAGTGGTTGACAGGTCTAATTTGCCACTGGAAAGACACCTTCTGCCAGACCCTATGTGCACCCCTCTGCAGTTTAGTAAAATACACTACACACATTTTTGAGATGGGCACAATTGTATTTATTTATTTATTTTATAATATAGCACACTGCTTTTCCCAGAAGGGATATTCCGGCGCTTTGGCTGACATACAAAAAGCAGTGGTGAGCAGGGGAGCTTTTCATACAGAAATGGTTTTAGCCTCTTACAGAATGGGAGGAGGTTGGACCCCTCCCTCAAATAAAGGTGGAAGAGCATTCCAATGAGAAGCTGGCAAGTGGAAAAAGGAGTGGCTCCCACACATCCAGGCTCCATTAATTTGATTCTGCACAACAGAGTTTATAGATACCTGACAGAAGAGTCGGTATATATCTCCGGACCTTATTCCTGAGTACCAGAGCACCCAGGCCAGAAACAGGCCTGTGAGAATAGCAGAGTAGTTCAAACACCACAGCTTCCTCACCGGTAGCCAGTAAAGCTTGTCTAGGCTGCCGGAGGCACAGTCCCTAGAGGAGCTACCAAGAATCACTTGTGTAGCCATGTTTTGAATGCTCCGCAGCTTGGAAAAAAGATAATCAGACATTCAAACATATAATGAGTTGCCCTAATCCAGATGACTGGCCATCAGAGACTGCAAAATGGTCTTCCTGCAGCTATAGGACACCCATTAGGATATCTTCCAGTTCATCCTCAGTAGGCCAAAACATACTCCACAAACCGTATTAACTTAGCAGTTCATAGATGTTCTTTCATCAATAATGATGCCCAGGTTTCTGGCAGATTTGGCAAATATCAGGGCAGATGCCCACCAGGTGTCATTCCAAACTGAGTATGCTTTTCGAAACAAGATGACCTCTGTTTTGTCATCACTTAACTTTAGGCAGCGTTTTTGCATCCAACAAGATACCTCCAACAGGCAGCCCAACAGGCTCTCCTGTAGGTGTCCACATCCTCCCCGAACAAAATCATTAGTTGTATGTTATCAGCATATGATATGATGTCTAGGCCCCATCTCCTGATAATAGCCTAAATCCTTAGATCCATGCCTCAGCATGGACAGCATTGTCATCAATGATTTAATTTGAGATATTATCAGTGATGTCATCAATAATGTCACTGAACATGTTATTGAACGTGTCATGAGTAATGCAATCTGTAAGCTCAAAAGCAGAGCTTGGTGGTACCACAAGTTCTAGTTAGCTAAGAAAGCTATAGCCGGTAAACTTCAGTGTTTTTTTTTTAAGTTTAAAATATTACATTTTAACTGACATTTTCATGTAGCTGTAACATCACTTTACCCTTTTGTTTTGTTCAGTGAAGTTTTTCTAATGTAAAGTAAGATATTATTAACATAACTAACCATAATGTCACTTTACCCCCTATTTTCTTCAGTGAATTTGTAGGTTTTCTTTTAACCCAAAGTTAGATCCTATGGACATAATCAATCTCTGCGAATGCTCTAACTCCTACCATGCACCGTATGTGATATGGGTTTTTTTGGGCGCAGGGGCTGACCCACCATTAGTGGCTGACCACCCACAGACACCCACCAAACATTGGATTTTTTTTGTAACTTATTTGCCTGGCTCCTTAAGAGATTCTCTGGAGCCCCACAAGATCAAGGCAACATTCCATTTTTAAGAATGTTTGGGCCCTGCAGACCCTCCGGGACCACCCCCCCAAAGGAGCAGGGGGCAGAGTACCCCTACCCTGTCCCCTTATATGGTATTTTAAAAACATTTTCAGGACAGGAAACCAAGTCCCCGAGTACCGTAATGCTGCTGCAGTAATTCAGTTCACCCAATCAGAGCGCTTGTTCTTAAAAAGACTAATCAGCCAATCAGTAGGCTTGAATTTTTTAATTGCAGCCCATCTATCAATCTATCGATACATTTCTAACCTTATTTTTTCCAAAACGACTTAATAGATTAACACTAAATCTCATAAAAAACACAAACTGGTAAACGATCCAGCTTTTTGCACAGTTTGGTTTAATTCTGTTCAGCCTTTTTGGCAGTAGAACTGTCTAAAATTCCCTATGGAAACTGAATGGGAGAATTGGGTTTTGTGACACCCCCCTCCCCCCGTTATCTCTTCCCCCACTTGACAGTTCATAGTGAAACTTTCCAGGAGGAGCTGGGGAGGATGAACTTCTGCTTTGGAAAGTTTTGTGAAGAGTCATCAAACGGTGCCAAAGATATTGATATTGCAATGAATAAAGTAAGCTCAGATAAACACGAAGCCAGGGAGAACAGCCAGGTCTTAACCCCTTCGATGCTGGTGACGGAACCGTTCCGTCATCAGTCACGGTTGAGCTGTGCTGATGACGGAACGGTTCCGTCATGACCGCGCCCTGTTCTGGAATGTCCAGCACAGGGCGCGGCTACGGCGCCGCACGGAAGCGGTTAAATGCTCTTGCAAAGACCAGATGATCCAATGCTGATCTGATTGTTGTTGGCAAATCATATGATTTGGTTGCTAAAAAAAAAAGAAAAGAATGTGACACCAGTATATATCTTATGCAAGGTAGCTGTGTGAAGACACATACTCTACAAAGCAAGATTTGAGGAATATCGAACTAGAATTGGCAATTGTTTACTGACAAATGCAAAGTGTTTAAATGAAAAAACAATCACAAATGGTAAGCCAATGAAGAGCAACTAGAAGAGCTGGGATGCAGGCAACCTTCGGAAGCCCAAGAACCAAGCAGTCAGCCATGTTTTGAAACAGTTCAATATGTTTTAAAGTGTACTTTTGAATATGTAAGTATATGTTATTGCAGTAATCAAACTTAGAGGAAATCAGTGTTGTACAGTAGTTTTCCAGCATTCCAACAAGAAGTGGGTTGGAGAGGTAAGATCTTGCAGATAATTTGCTGTGCTACAAAACAAGATAAGAGTGTGGTGATCTGTGCACTAAAAGTTAGTTTGTTGTCACAGATGATACAGAGATTGCAGGCTTGGTTGACAGGAGGTGGTGGAGTGACCAAAGATGAGGAACACAAGGAGCTGAACACATAGGGGGTCATTAGGTTAGCGAGCGGATCGCCACCGCCCGTATGGCGTGGCGATCCGCCCGCTAAAAACCACCGCCTGCATTATAAATTACCCCCCGCCACATTACCATGGTGGGGGGTCCCCGGTGGACGGAGAGATCGTCCGCCGGTTTTCCACCCGGTCAAAGAGTCGACCGGGCAGAATAGCTGTTAACATGGTGGCGGTGTCCAGGAGACACTGCCATCCACATTAGCATTCCAGCGGGGACATGCCATTCCGTGGAGGCACAGGCGTGTTTCACCATTGAGGGCCCGTAGCGGGCCCCCAAGGATTCTGGGGGGTGGGGGGTGCACATGGGCCATGCACAACATGGCAGGCTCCGCGTGGTGCCTGTCACATTGTGCATGGAACTGCACAACATGCCTTCTTTGCATTGTGACGGGCGTTGCTGAGAGCACCGCCCGCCTCAATGTCAAGAATGCAGGATGCACCCGCCAATGTGGCAGGCGCATCCTAATGTCACCAAGGGGACCCCCCCACCAATGGCGGGCAGTCCCATTCCACGAAAGGATGGCAGGCGGACATAGTGCGCCCGCCATCCTAATGGTGCCCTTAGTGTTAGGGTTTTCCATTATTAATATTTCAGTCTTATCCAGGTTTAATTACAAGTGGTTGCTATTCATCCAAAGCTCAGTTTCATGTAACCAACCCTTGAACGGTTGAATACAAACGAATTCTGAATAAGGATGAAAACCTAATAGCCACAAACCTACTTACTGCCACCAATAATTCATCTAGCGCTGCCTTCGGCCTAAACCAGAGCTAGGAGACTGACGCTCTCTCTAAAGAAAGCCCTCCAGTCAAAAGAAAAAGTCGCCCTCCTTCTTCTAAAACGAAAGCACTGTGCCCAGGAGTCTAGTCAAATGCTAAGTCTTCGACCATCGATCCATTGCCTGGGCCTCTTGACATAGAGGACTCCCCCCATGAGAGACTGTTGAAAAAGCTCACAGCTTTGGGTAAACTGCTCATCCAACCGATTAAAGAGTGATTGGATGCCATACAGAAGAAATTGTGCAACTTGCCTCTCACTGGTTGACCCCCACCATAAAATATTACATGACAACCAGTCATCTGCATCTAGCAGTCTGAAGAGATGCTGTTCACCCCCAGTGGTACCCCCAGGAGCAATAATCCCCCACGCAGAAACAAGGGAGCACAACTACTCTCCATCAGCACCTTCAGGGATCCTTTTTAATGGCGAAACTCTTACAACAATCAAGTGGCTCTATATCACACATGCGACAGCCCACAGGAGGGTAACATCTTGTCAAAGGAATAGTGCTGCCACATTCCTACCCCCTCACAGCTATGTTTTTAATTTACTACCACTGCTGTCCTTACATAGTATTCCCCCCCCCATCTCAGCTTAGGATTAAAGTAATTCACTGGCTTCCTCCTAAAATGGATTTCCCAGACTCAATTATTCATGATATTTTGATAGACCATAGATAAGGATGGGAGGACCCTATAGAGAAAATGTTAGAGGGAGACAGTGTGGCAGTCAATTTTAGCATCTAAAGATATGCACACATTGTGTTCTCAAAACACTATCTCCTGTTTTAATCTCACATCCCTTCACATCACCATACCTACACTGACGAAGGGCCCTCACATGCACTACACCCTACGGCATAAAGGAATAAAGATCTCCGCCAAGAAGTCCCTATCACTAGTGCCAATCGGGTATTGCAGCGCCGACCCGGTAAGGAGAATGATTTCCTCCTTTCGGAAAGAGAGCCTCACACACCCAGCCAGCTAGGTGTCTTGCTTCCTCAAGCAGGCCACCTAGCTGGCTGGGTGTTTGAGGATCTTTTTCCAAAAGGAGGAAATCATTCTCCTGCCCTCTGGTTGCATTGTGTGTACTCTCAAACATATACAACTACCTGCTACTCACAATAGGAACTGCATGCCACTTTGGTTTCTACTTAGCCACGGGTCTGTATGCTGGACCTAGATTAAAAGGCCCTAGGTTCCCCCTCTTTTGAAATATTGTTCTCAAAACATGGTCAAAAGAACATGTGTGAGCATGGCATAAGGCTATTTCTATCACCATTTTCAAAACACGCCAATGTACAATGCCCAAAGCAGGAATTCTCCACCAGCATTCTTCCAAATTCCCACTGGTAATTGCATTATGTCCTTGTCTTGATTGACAGGGAATGATTGACTGGTTTGTGATACAAGTAAGCGGTCTCCAGGGTCCATCATTCTACGGGCACAGCACAAGCAGAGGGATTTAATGATCTATTCCCTTTCTACAGAGGACAAAATATCTCTTTTGCTACTGGCAAACAGAACCAAGGCGAAAGATACAGTTTTTGTGACCAAAGATCAATTTTACTTTGGCTCTTGTGCTAATATTTGTGCAAAAAAAGAGCAGGTGTGAGATCTAACCGAATCCAAGGAAGGCTAGTACCTGAAGACTCAGCGTGGTCACCTCTTTTGTAATCCAGACGCTGACGCAGCTGGAATTTTATCCGCAAGAGTCATCCTAGCTGGTGTTGAGACGGATCCTACCTCACTTTCTATGCTAGCACAAGATCATTCAGTGATTTGGGGGACTTTCTCCAATTTCATTCTATTCCCCCAAACTGTCCCACCTCTGTTATAGGAATAGCTCAAGAAGTCCCCTCCAAGTACTAGCAGCGCTACTTAGCTGGAATGTTGCGGGGATAAAACCCAAACTAGGGGACAACGATTGTAGTAAATTTATAGACAAATACCAGATCCGTCTCTTCCAGGAGATGAGGGCAGTAGAAAATGTCTACAGGAACGGTTACAAAAGCTCATTTGTCCCCGCTTTAAATTCCCCTGTAGGGAGACCCTCAGGCGGCTTGATAGTATGGATAAGAATCTCACTAAGTTGCACTATTGTAGAGTTGCAATTTTCCTCTCCAGATATCCCTGGGACGCATATAGAGCAAAGTACTGTTGCTCCTATACTTTTAATTACCATCTATACCTGAAGCACAGGTAACAGAAAGAATCGCAAACAACTACTTAGCTAGGAGAGTTATTATCCTTGCATGCTGCCACTTACAACATTATCTATTCAAGGGACTTAAACTTAACCTTTGAGCCATATTCTATTTCATGAGATTTGTGTGCAGATGAGGATGTGGTATGAAACATCCCAGAGTTAATTTCTCATCCTAGGAGCTACATGTCGGGGTCTGCCTTACAGATAGTGAACCTCTTATTAACATGTGGTCTAGGTGCTTGTAATGGCTGTTCCCCTTCAGACTTGAATCCTGTCTCAACTTTTCATTGAGAGGACTACTCAAGTCACATAGACTACTTTCTTTTAGCTATACGTCCTTGTGCGACTATGGTGGACATGGTGGTTACTCATAGAGATGAGAGCAATCATGACACCCTGATTTTAGCTGTTTGTAATATTTTTCTCCACCCAATTATTGGAAGCTGTGGCCAATAATTAGAAACATGTAAAGTTTAACTCAGTTTACTCTTCCAAGGATGTGATTTCTAGCACCTATACCAATGTGCCTACCCTCAAGGACAAGAAGCTTGATAACTGGATTACCCAGATTCCATTCTTGAGAATCATAATTCCTTATATTTAATCCTCAAAGAACAGTTTATGAAGGGATTTAAGCAGGCTGAACTTAAACTCAAAGGAGTGGCTCTCAGCCCCCTGTAGGAAGGCAAGGGACAATCTTGTGGCAAAACACTTCTATTTAATTTTGGCACCATTTGACAGATGTGCATAAAAGTTAGGAACCAGGGTTGAGTTTAATTTGCTAACTTCCTGTTCAGCTGTTTGTTTACCACTTGGGAGGCTGGTTGCCTGAACGAATCCGATCAAAGGCCATGTGCATTGGTGCTCATCCTTAAGGTCAGTTTGCATATGATCTGCCTATGGACAGACCCCACAGTCAACCCCTACTTCACATTATATATTGGAAACCCTGTGCGCTTCACGGATGCCTTTTACTCCAGTGCCTGGATACCCTCACAGGTGACAAGTAGCGCTCTACAAATCTACTGATTGATTACTCAATATTTTACTTTTAGAAAAATACAATATTTCACCCTAAACTGGACTCCTTCATATCCATTGTGGGGATAGCTTAGGTCATTTCATGCATCCTGTAATTTATTTGTGTTGTGTGTGTTGGATTTATGGCTTTCTGTGTGCTTTGTGAATAGTGTACAATACAAGGGCAAAGTGTTTGTTGCAATATGACAGATGATTTCAATCATGCTGCGTTTTTGGATATATAATTCCCATCATCACCTTCGCTTGCATAGACCTGTGGCCCATCTTATAGGATGGGGAATCCATGTCTCCTTCCTGACAGACCTACACTGTGTTAAAGAACAAAGGACTAACTAGAATTAGTTTGAGTGTCTATGCAGCTCAGACCTGTCAAGCAACCTGTTGCCTTCGCATGAGGTGCCTACAATGGGTCTTGCCGAATTTACAGCCCAGAGCATTCTTTTTATTTTTATTTTCAATGTATATGCAAGTAAAAGAAATCCCACTATTGAAATCTTACCTGCTTGTCCTGGAATAAATGGTATCGCTGCTCCCTCCTATGCAGTATGGAATAGTTTGGTGAGAGGTCCTATGTACTAACTGGTGAAAGTTTTGGTAGTTAATCATGCAACACACTTTGCTTGTCTGTTGGATAATGCATCTGCCTTCCTGAACAGTATTAAAACTGGTCCTCCAGGGTCAATTCTCTGGATTTTTCTGGGGAGATTTCTAGCAAGGTTACTGTTTCCCTCACATCCTGGGTCCAGTTCAAGGAACCGTTCTGTGTCAGAAGTAGAGGCACTGATAACAAAAGTCCAGGTCCCTTAAGTCTGAGTGAAAGACAACTTGAGAAGTGCCTGTGCTTCCAGTTGTGAGAAGTTTGCAGTCCTGATTACATTACAGAAGCCTAAGAAGAAATAATGAAGCTCTGCATCATCAGAGGGTCAAGGGACAAATGAAGGAGTGTGCATGGTGATGAATCGGCGCTGCCTCATGAGCCACAAATGCCCACTTTGTTTTTGACCCGAAAGGGATACAAAAGAGACTCCCCTTTAGTTGATCTCTTTAAGATGTGTCCCAAAGGACGAGAGCGGTTAGCCTAATTCCAGAACTGTTCCAGTCATCCATCTAGCTACCCGTCAAATAAAGAATCAAATTCAAAAACTCTTTGCCTATTCCATAAAGCCCTGCATAGCTCAGTCCTGGCCTACCTCTTCAAACATTTCACACTGTACCACTCAACCAGAAGCCTAATGTAGACCTCCCAACACCACCTGGCAACATCAATGCGAAACGGGAATGGTTGTGAAAAGCTCTCTGCACCAAGCTTCCTCCCTCTGAAACATTCTGCCACTGCATCTTTGCCAGTAAACCAGCAACTTAACCTTCTGCAACCACCTGAAGACTCACATTTTCTTATAGTATCGCGGCAAAAATATTGTGTGGGCAAAATATTGTATTAAAATATCGAGGACAAAATTATTGTGAAGGTAAGTTTCTCTGGGAAAGTTTTACTATACTTAACTCCACCTGTACATACCATGAAGGTAAATATATAATCAAGGTACACAGATGTGGAGTTAAGAATGGTAAATATATATTTACAGATTTGCATATACCTTCTTGACATTTTGGTTCTCAATATTTTTGATACAATAATCCGTCGACACAATATTTTTTTTATTGATATTTTGTCAGACATCCCTTCTGATAAGCTTTACAGTTCTAATAACTTTCTTCTGTGACTTGCACCCACACTTTCCATAATTGCTGGTGCTCTGCAACTTCCTTTGGTCACATGTTGTCATAAACAAACTAATAAAATAAACAAAATTGAAATTTACAACATATAGTTCCAGAGGCCTGTAACTGGAAAATTTCAACCATGACCAATTTTCATTATATGGCTTCCCCCAGGAATCCAACTTTTAGTGCAGATGTTCATTCACAGAGTTAGTACTCCCTATGTTAGATCATGACTTTGGAGATTAACTGAAACTGAACTTGGTCTTCCCCTAAACCGTGTCCAGTTTCCCCTGGCATCAAACACATCATTACCTGTGGCTTTTTAGATGGACACTGGAAGTTTTATTTTGGAACAGTTTATTTTGTCAACTAGAAAATCTGTCTTTGTGGTTTGGGAATCCTAGTACCCTTAGTTGATGATGTTTTGGGGACTGTTTGAGAAACTAGGATAAAGGACATATATACCATAACACATGTGATACATTTGTAACACTATGCCTGATATTGTTTGTGAATTAGAAATATTCCACAGGGGATATGGAGTAAAGGATACAATTATACATAGACCCTACCATTATTGTAGTATTGTTACCTTATCAGTTGAAGGAACAATAAAGCAGTTTGTGCTCATACCTCAGCTTTAAGAGGTTATGAACATTCTTTCTGAATCTGTGTTTGGACAACACAGAAGTCAAACAGATTTTTTGTTGACAATATACATTGATCGTGTCGTATGCCGACGACACTCAGCTCCTCTTCACGTGTGGGAAGGGGTCTGAGTTCGACGGTGAGAACATCCGAGGGTGCCTTGGGGCTGTTTTTAAATGGTTCCAGCTAAACAGCCTCAAGTGTAACTCAGACAAATCTGAGGGGCTCTTTTTCGGCTGTCGCTCTGATCCAAGCTGGCAGGATTGGTGGCCTGTAAATATGTTTCCTCCATCGGCTGCATCTACAATGGCCAAGAACCTTGGAGTTAAAATCGATAACGGCTTAACGCTGAAGTCCCAGATTCTTGGCTTAGCAGGAACATGCTTCTACCTCCTTAGGATGCTCCATAAGTTCCTTCCCTTGCTCTCGTTGGCACACAGGAAAACTAAGGTGCAAGCCCTTATTGGATCGCGGCTTGATTATGCCAATGTTCTGTACTTGGGTCTGCCGTAGTACCTTCTCCACCGTCTACAGGTAGTTCAGAACTCAGCGGCTCGGGCCATTTTTGCCCTACATAGGCCAGCCAGAGCGTCTGACCTCCTGTACACTCTTCACTGCTTGCCTATCCGGAAACGGATAGTTTTCAAGGCACTTACTTTGGCCCACAAGGCTTTTCATGCTACTGGGGCCAAATACATTCAGAAGCGGCTGGCTGTCTATCAGCCTGCCAGATCTCTGAGGTCAGAGTCGCAGGCTCTGGCTGCGATCCCAGTCATAAGAAGAGTACGGACTGGTGGCCGGTCTTTCAAGCGCCTGGCGCCTCAGCTCTGGAATACCCTGCCGATTACTCTTCGTAGGAATACCAAATTGTTGGCCTTTAGGAAGGACCTGAAATCCTGGCTTTTCGCTCAGTAGGCCTGCCCCTTCTCCGTCTGCCACCCTGTTTCCACTGTAGGTCATAAAAGCGCCGGGACACTCCTCGGAGTAGCCGAGCGCTATATAAAACACCACCTAACATTAACATTAACATTAACATTGAGTGAGCTTTGAGTCCACAGCTTTCAGTAACTAGCTTTCTCCCACCAGCCTTTTTTAGCTGTTGCCTTGAGACCTTGTCAGTTACTTACTGGCTCAGCCCAGTGGAGTATTCATCGCTCACCTAACATTATTGGCTGTTTGTTTATATTCTATAGCTTCCACTCAACTATTTTCACTGAACTGCGTGAGGGACTACTTTACAAACCTAACCTTTTATGTCCACTCCTGCTAATTCCCTTCTATGGGGCTGATTACTATGTCATTCGGAAAGGCTCAGAATGGGATTCGATATCTCAAAATCTGATTCAGAACCTATGTTTCCGATCAAATCGTACACATTTCCAAATGACCGATTACAATGCCCAGTAACCATTTGGCTGTGGATCCTGTGTACAACCGTTTTTTTCAAAAGGAATCAAATAAAGAATCACCAAAAATACAAGTATTATCTGATTGTGATTATTATTGCTTTTTTGTTATTAGAGAAAACAGTCTTTACATATGCTTAAGTGGTGCACCTTGTCCTTTCTAAAATCCTCTTAGTTCATGTTCTTTGAACCTATACTGTAACAGTGGGTATTTTTGGAGTGTGCACACTTACCGCCCCGAGGATCAGAGGGTGGGCCCAATACGTTTAAATCTGGGAGAAATTTTGACTAGGTGCTGTTTATTTGGGAACCTTCCACTGTTGTTCTGTCTGTAAACCATTTGGACAGACCGAGTCTTTCGGAGCCGAAGCGTACAGCTCTATGGACACGGTTTCCGAGCGTGCGATGACGAAGGCCTATTCGGACAGACATTCCAATTCGGTCTGCCCGACACAAAACAACTCCCGAAATCTGTCTTTGTGGGCCCATTGCAACACCTCCTTCACCCGGAGGAGTCCGGTTGGGACCCCTGGGGGTACCCAAGGGACCCTTCTTTCTAACCATGCACAGCGTGGCAGGCACCATGGGGTGCCCACCACAGGTTGCAAGGTTTTCCCCAACCACTCATTTTGTCCATGGGAGCCTGTGTTCTCGTTCGGAACACAGGCTCCCATTGAAGTCAATGCAAGTCATCGGTCGGTCGGGCTTGCAGAACCCGATTCAGTCAAAAACGAATCTGAACCTGATACGGTCGGAAGAGTTTTCGAACGACATCGTAATTGGCCCCTATTCGTCTCACTTTAATGAGTCACTGTTGCAAATGTTAGCACATTAAGACCTATTGTCTTTGTAAATGCTGGTTTGTATTATGCATATGTTTAATTGAGTTTGTTAACAACATGCAAATATAGCCGAATATTTTTAACAGTAATAGCTCTGACTGGACTGAAAGTCTATTGTGTGCAATTACTGTGTCATACTGTATCTGAGCTTCAAAAATACTAGGGGTTCCTGGAGTATGACATGACTGCTCAGACTTTGAAGAGGTAACTGCACAATGGCAGTAACCTGGTTACTTAAGTCCCTTGCCCACTTGGAGTAAATGACAGTACCCACAATACACACTCCCTAATAACAACTGATTGACTAAACAAAAGACATGTTTCAAATATGTGTACAACTTTTGTGAATGTCTCAAATTTGCTGCTTCTTTATCTTGGAGGCCACGTAAAACTCTCTCTATCCAACCCCATCCTGGACAATGGTTTCTGTACTCTGTACTTGGCTTACATTGGTCATGATACATTTACTTCAAAGTGCGCCGTCATATGCTCCAATCTCAAGAGAATTGCTTTGTAAAGTTCACTCTCATTATCTTGCCCTAGTTCGGGGTGTTCTGCTGCACTGTGTGGGTGGTATAAACAATTATTAGAAGGGAGAATAAATGTTGTTAAATCTGTATTCCAATCAATATTGCCCTTTTGTTTTCTCTTGTTAGTATAGCCTTTATCTCTAGCCTAACGGCAGCATTAGGTTTCTTACGAATCTCATGTTTTTCCGTACAAAATCATAAGAAATAGAAACATGAATAGGAGATTTTAGTCAACCCATTGATCTGTTCAAATGTCACTCAAATTATACTCCCACCAGTGTGCACAGCATAGAGCAATATGTCAGGCCACTTCAACCATTGGCTGCCTTTACTTCAAATGAATGCATTATGCTGCTGCACATATATGCATGCACTTAAAAAGTAGTCCCCCTTTGTTAGAAATTTGAACAACTTGCATTTGCCAGTTACTGATTGTACCTATGTATAGTTGGGTGTCAACAAAGTCTTCCATAACAACCAAGAAATTGATTGAAAGCTGCAAAATTGACTCATCTACTTATTCCAGTTTAGGAATATTATTAAGCCTCTAGAAAACAGGCACAAATCATTAGAGTAGCAAAGGTTTACGTGCAATTTGTTTGTTAAAGCCTGCAACTTCTCATAATTGGGAAGGATGTTGTGGGGATTCTACAACTACACAGAACTATGCGCAGGAGAACAGGACCTCGGTGTGTAGGGGTTGTACCTTCCTATCACCTTAGGACCCAAAATCCCAAAACCGACTAGCTAAAGTGTCTCATTCGTTCTCCTACTTAATCACGAAACTACAAATGATTAGACAACCCAGAACACAACACTCCCGACTCTCTCCGGAATCGCGGTAGCAAGACATACCCTTTCGCTCACTCACTCGTACTTCTCCAAAATAAGGTCTGTCAGAGACACTGTGTAGTTCAAAATGTTTATTGTAACTGTTGTGCTCTAAAATGCAATATACATGCCACTATCAGCAGCAAAATGCATAAACCTAAACAGTTAGCATTGTTAAAATACCATAGAATATAAAGGGGGATGTCATTATATCCTGACCGTGGAAAAAGGACTGAAAGTCCTAACCACCCTCCCCTTGGTAAGTTGAGGTTTATTATATATAGTAAGATCTATGGTCTTTTTCAGTAGACCCCATACCTTAGAGACTAGATGGAAGATTTACATCATAGGAATAGCATATCTCTTCTCCAAGGAAAGTCTCACTCTAAGCGTGTGTGAACAACATGCATCCCCGTAATATCAAAGCACGAGTCTCCAGCAGTGCATCTGTCTTTAGCATGTTTTGTCTTGGTACTAGGGACTGACCAGAACAGAATAACAAAGGACAGCTAGTGACCACTTGAAATGCAGCAGCTTTGTGAAAGACTTTTCAGGCTGTTGCATCTCACTCAAGAAGGATATCTGGTAACAAGTAGTGGTACAGCAGATTTCTGAATGACTTGCTAGTCTCAATCTCCCCAAAATATCAAGATTAAAAAAATTATACATATTTATATAGATATATAGATATATATATAAATATATATATATATATATATATATATATATATATATATATATATATATATATATATATATATATATATATTTATATATATATATATATATATTATATATATAGATAGATAGATATATAGATAGATAGATAGATAGATAGATAGATAGATAGATAGATAGATAGATAGATAGATAGATAGATAGATAGATAGATAGATAGATAGATAGATAGATAGATAGATATCTATATGTATATTGGACACAGCTATATTTGGCAGATAGGAAGATCTTCGTGGTCCATTAGGATGGCGGGCGGATCGCCCTCGCCAGGCCGGAGGTAGCCACTGCCGGCCTGGCGGGGGTGATCCGCCAGCCATCCATGCAAGAATGACCCCCTGCCATATTATCATGGCTGGGGGGTCCGTGGCGGACGGAAATACCGTCCACCGCATTTCCGCCCCGGTCGCCTTACGACCGGGCGGAAAAGGCTGCAATATGGTGGCGCTGTCTGTTTGACACCGCCAGCCATATTACAATGTGTGCTGGGGAATACCGGAAATGCATGCGGTGTCTACCTGCGGGGGCCCGTTGCGGGCCCCCTGGGACTCGGGGCGGGGGGAGGGGTGGGGAGTGCATATGGGCACTAGCGTAGCTAGGGGGGGCGGTCTGCCCCAGGCGGCACCATTTTTAAGGCGGCCGGAGGCTCGTTGCGGCCGCGGCGGCCTTTAGAAGTTCTGTTCTGTGACCCTGACCTGCCTGCTTCAGAATCAGTTTCGGTAAATGCAGGCTGTGCACAGTGCACGCAAATGCGGGACTTAGTTTTGGCAATGTTATTGAAAGTCCTGCGTTTGCACTGTGCGGCTGTGCCTGCCTGCAGTTACCGCAGGTCAGCCTCAGGAGTGCAGGCTGCAGTGCAGCGCGGCCTAAGAAGTCACCGCCCCCCCGCCTCGCTCAGAGTCCTTCAGGGCCGCAACCAATGACAGCCCTGTAATGGACATTTTTGTCCAGCCCTCGCCTCGAGATCAGAACGTGGCAGTGACGCATTACGCGCTCACCGCTACGCTCTCGTCGTGACGAGGGGTCCATTCTGGCTTTTGCAGGCACCTTCCAGACTCCGACTTCTAATTCATAAGGTGAGAGAGAATTAATTTAGAAACCGTCCTAACCATATTGTAAAAACAGTTATGGAATCGCGTCACACAACGCGCGCCATTTCACGGTTAATAGACGGCGTGCTGTAGATGCCTCATTTAGAGCGTGACACTAGAATCTGTGCCTGAGCAATACAAATTGAGTTGAAGTTAATGAATGAGTTGGTACAGCAGTTGGTTACGCAAACAATGCACCCATGTACCCTCCTCTACTCAGTTTATTGTGGAAATATTGCTTCCATATAGTAAATGCGGCGAAAACCAAATGGAGTTAAACCGGTTAGACAGCTTCTTGTGGCGGCAAGGCTGAAAAGCTAATAATCAGGCGGCATGAGTGCCACCCACCCGCAATGTTCTATAACTGGATTTTGGTTAGATATACGAGGCCCGGTACCCGGGCTAGACTCGGAGATCTGAAGTGCACGACGTGGATGAGCGCACTGGGATGATTCAGCGCCGAGTCATCTGATAGATCAGAGAGGTGGCAAGTTATTACAGCCCTCTGTGTCGCCGAGCGCTGTTTCATTGCCTCAACAAGTTTCTTTATTTTTCAGAGAACAGATCTCACCCCGGTGGTCAGAGCTGTAATGAAGCAAGTTGATGATATCACTGTGGCTGTCTGAACATCACACAAGTGCTTTGCAAATGAGTGTAGACATTAAACAAACGACGGTGAGGCAGAGAGCTTCTTTTGGTGTGGTGCCCACTATCAACCTACACCTAGAGCATCGTCCACCACTACTCTCTCCAATTACAGTGTACTATCCTCCGCCTGTGGGCACAGCCCCATTTCTATTTTCCAACATTATATATATAGCGCCCACCTTCCTTCTACCCCAGGTACAAGGAGTCCTGCCCTCAAACCTTTGCCACAGTGTCCTGCATTTTCCTAGCTTAGGAGTAGGAATGGACCCCTGCTATTCCCAGTCCTGTCAAGTATCACGCATTAGGTGATTTAGAATGATTGCACGGCACGGTCGGCACCATGTTGTGGTGATAGTAGTCCCCTTCCTTGGGCCAGCAGCGCTGATGGGGATCAGCTCCCCCTTGCAGTTGCACAAAGTAAGTCTTGCGCTGTGGAAAGGCCAGGGCCCACTTTAAACACGTTAGAGGTCAACGTCCCCCGACCCCTTGTGCTCTGATGCAGCGCCTCCAGGTGCTGAGTCTTGTGGTGACAGTAGTCCCTTTCATATGGGCTGGCAGCACTCTTGGAGATCAGTTCCCCCCTGCAGTAGCACAAAGTAAGTCCCATGCTGCGGGAGGACCAGGGCACACTTTGAACGTGTTGGAGGTGTGTTGTGTTTCAAAGAATGTGATATCGTTTCATAAATCGTGACGCCACATAGCTCTAACTTGAGACTTTGCCCTGCTGCGAGTTGAGCTTTGCATTCTTGATTTGTAACCTAAACACTTTAATTATACCACCCTGCATATATTGAGCTACAAGTTTATTTATGAAATTAAAGTATGTTCCTTACCGAGTTCTTCATAAGCACCATGAAATATTGATGCAGCTTAGTTTTCGTTTTTTATTTATTTATAAAGAGCTGCAGTGCCAGCCCGGGCCTGCAGTGCGTCAACACTGGTGACACATGTTATGGTCCAGGTCACAATGTTCACAGTGCTGCTAGATCCTTGGTGGCATCTCCTAAATATAACGGGTGAGGAGGGCTGGTCCAAATACCAAAATGTATGGCTTGCATGCAGTGCCTTCTGGGGTCACTAACGCAACATCGCAAGGGCCTGGGGAGTGAGTCGGCCCTGTGTGTTGCAAATGGAAATCCAATTTGGACTGGTGCCAACAGGCAGAGCGGCTGGTTTATCAGAGCCACTGCCCAAAGAAATGGGAGAAGGTCTGGGAACAATGGAGTGCCTACAGGGGATGGTGAGTGGTTTCCATAACTGGGCGAGCTATGCTCTGTGGTATGGACTCCAACATGTACTGGACATCCCCATACTGTGTTGATTTTACAAATGTATGTTGTAAATTTCTATTTGATCCTACCAAAGACTGTAAACGTGCTTTGTCTTTTTGTCTAATGCAATATATCGATCAACCAAGTGGCTCTATACTGAGCAACTGTTTAATAACAAGATAAAAAAAAATAATAGTAGTAATTGGCCTGGAAGTTCTCTGCAATCTGTTTGCCTAAGTTGCCTGGTCCTGCCTTTCTTGTTTGCCCTCTCTTATTATCAACTGGGAAAAATAGTGACGCAATATTATGATAATGTTACCTTTTTTGGTGACTATGTTACTCTGAGTCCCCTATTCTGAGGCGTTGAAGGTATGATTGCCGATACCACTTGTTGTGTTGACCATTAGGCATGACTGACCCATGGGAAATTTGGAATTGCCAGAGTATGTGGTGTGTCTGCAATGTTCCCAACCCTCAGAAATGTTGGGAATAACTTCCCACTATCATCTCACGTTGAAAATGTTGGGAGCATCTACTACCCTCAAAGTTGTGACTTTGGAAATGCTGAAGAAACCTGCCCACCAAGTTCTGACTTAGCAAATGTGGGGAACACCTACCCACCAAGGGTTACCTTTGGGAAAAACCTAATACATGTATATGCCATAAAAATATAGCCAACCATAAGAAATCAAAAGAAATTGGATAGATTAATCCTGAATACAGAAGCCCCTGCAGCTTATGACTACAGGGACGCCTTTCTCCCTCCACCCATATTGGACCATATTAAACCCTACTGGGGTAATGTTACTCTAACACCTACAGGCCTACATTACTGTTCGACATATGTCCTTTATTTGTGTCTTATCGCCATCAGGTTTTCAGCTCCAAGTGTGGTTTGCCGTGGATCACTTGCACTTGCACGATGTATCTAAAATAATAATGTCCTCATCATGCTACTAAGAGTAATTCTCCATTTCGGAAACCCCATATTTATGCAGCTAAAACGCCAGTTTACTGCACCCAGAGAATATATGTATGTATAAGTGAGTCCTTATTATAAGTCTCCCCTCCACAAAGTGACATTCATGTCTGCTTTGGGAATGTACATTAAGTGGGGAACTCGGGTTTCTGACAAAGGCCATAGTATGTAGACCTACAGACTTATAATGCTGGAGTAATTATTATCTCTACGTGTCACTTCTCTTCTAACTAGTTTTAACCTTAGCAGAGGTAATTTTATTCTTTTCTAGATCCCTCATACTTGTAGTATAAAGTGCTCTCTTCAAGGTTGAGTCCAACCAGATGCATCTGATTGTGGGAATCCATGACGAAGCATGCCACAAAATGTGTGTGGGACTCCTTTTAAACTATGTTGTCATTTTGAGTAGGAGCTTCTATATTCTGGAGTACCTTATCCGATTCTTTTTGATTTCTTACGGTAATGATCGAGGTAACTATTAGCAGAAATACTGTGTGCCTCGGACATCTTTCAAGTGCTTACCGTCCTTTTCCCCCAGAACTACCCCCCCATACCCCCGACCAAAGGGGCGGCAATATGAGGGATAGCCCCGGGCGCCACAAGCTCTAGCTATGCCCCTGCCTTTTAAAGAACAACGTGGCAAGCACCGCGCGGTGCCTGTCACGTTGTGCTGTGAAATGCACAACATGTATTTTTAGCATTGCGGCGGGCGATGCTTTCAGCACCGCCCGCTCCAATGTTAAAAATACAGGATGCGCCCGCCACTGGGCGGGCGCATCCTAATTTCCCCCACGGGACCCCCGCCCTTATGGCGGGCGGTCCCTTTCTATGATGGGATGACGGGCGTCATCCTAATGGGCCCCTAAGTCTTGTGGTATGTAATTTGGTGCAAATCTAGGCTGTATAATGACAAAGAGACCCTATCCCCAGGGGCCCACTTTATTTTTAAAGGGGAGGGGGGCTGCAGGGCACTCCTCCCTGAGCCTCTAAAAGCCTTGGGGACCCCACCACCAGGACTGCTAAACTTTTGAAAAGGGTGGGGGTTGGCTCACTAACTATGTCCCATGGAGCCCGCCCCGGGGACATGCTGTTTCAAAACTCCCGTCACGCAGGAACAAACACAAAGTCTGCTCCCAGCCGGTGGCAGCTTTGAATGTGCTCCCACTGACTGGAAGCAGATCTTTGATCTATTTCCCTGCTGCAGGCGGGTAAAAAGATCAAAATATTGCTCCCCCCCATGGCCCCAATGAGAATATGGTTGGTGCCTTGCGTGGACACCAGGGCACCCACCTTTAAGAAATGCGGTCCCAGGGGATGGGGTCCCAGAGCCGTAAAAGGCTTTGGGAGGAGTCCACGTTCCTCCCCATTAATTAAAAAAATGGCCCTGGGCGATGTAGTCCCCAAGGCCTAATAAGGTTTTGGGAGGGGGGCAATGTCTGTTCGTCCTGAAATATGGGATAAGGATGCTGTTGCTGTGAACATGATCTTCTTCTCTCTAAAGATCCGTTTGCACTTTCTAAATAGTTTCAATAAAAAAATACATCAAAGTCCAAAATCATAGCCTGCTCATTGCTATCGCTGACCACAGCGTTGTCTCTGTAACTAGCTCCATTTATTTACTGCTAGCCATTGACTTTAGGGCACATATTGTCACTACATTGACCAATACAATGGTAGAAGCGCACATTGCAGCAAACGACTGAATGATGTGATGGATCACACTGAAACCTCAGGAGACAATGATTCATTTCACTGAAGCTGTAACTTTTCTTTGCTCAGAGTGTGATATTGGGTCAGGTGCGAACCTGCAAATTGTTTTCCTTTTTTTATTTTATCTCGCACCCCTCTCACGAAGGAGTGTAATAATCAGAATTCTCTAGGGATTTCAAAGCGCGGTTTTGACTTGCTAAGATGATAGCTGTCTTTGCAGTTCCTGCGAGCCCCCTATGCTTGCTGGTCAAAAACGCAACTGGCAAGTATATGAATTTATTATAGTTCACCAGATTTTCATGTTTGGCAATATAAATGAGGAGAATGCTTGCCTGCACCAGGTCCAATTCATTTTTACCAAAGAAACATGTAGGAAAGGATTGGGTATCTGGGAGACGCCATTGATTTATGAGGAGACCAATATAAAACATTATTTATTTACCATATGTCTCTTGTTTTCAATCAATTTTGGCCTGATGAAGTGTCTCTTTATACTCCTATCTAGTGCTAACAATGGTTTGCCTGTTTCTGGCTTTTAAACTGTATAAGGACACATCTATAGTTCCTTCAACTGAAATTGAACCAGGTACAGCGGGTCTGAACCCTAAGGGTCTTTTGGGCATCTTTACTAATTGAAGCTTTAAGGGAACTGAAAAGTCTTTCATGAGATTTAACAATAAGATTATACTCAGAAGTTGGCGACCTACTGGTGTTCAGTGCATCCAAGGTATGAGCCACCCAATCATATATCTGGGCCACCAGTTTTGGGTCCTTACAAACAGCCTTCCATTTTAGGGCCCGTTTGTTAATTGAAATTGACAGGGCAGCCCCAGAATTTGGGGAAGCACACTGGTAAGCAACAGATGTTAGCTTAATTTAAGACAGATGGAGAGCATTGAGGTAGCTGTCGTGGTGCTCAACAACTACCATGTCTATGAGGGATGGCCATATCGGTAGGGACATAAATATATAATTAATGCATCCCTTTTGTGATGCACACTCAAATGTTTGGGCACCACTGCATAATGTGGTTGCAAATGTATCTACTTAACTGCTTCAGAGAAGGTATGCCTCATCTGGTCATTGTGAATACTACAGCAGCAATGCTGATTTCACAACATCCCAGACAGGAGCACATTACTCGTGTTCTTGCTCTTTCGCACTAGGGTATGGTTGAAGTCGTAGATAAACCCATATATCAGAACACCCCTGAGTTTCTTGCCTTTATATTTGAATGATATACTCCTGGTGCTGTGTCATTATCACCTGAGTTTGTGCAGGGCCCACCTGCACGCCTGTTTTTGGGCAATTGTGCTGTTCATAGAGGATATATTTAACTCTGCATTTAACCATGTTAGAGCATGAGCTGCAGACATCATAGCTCAGAAGCACAGACAATCACTGCTCACTGTTTCTGAACTGTGCTGTCTGTCGCTCATGCACTAACTCGAAAAAGCTCCAAGTGAAATGTAAGTGCTTTAGTTTTCCATGAATGGAGCCAGATATTGAATATGATATTCCTCAAGTGTCTTAATTATGGTCGTAGATGGGGTAATGGCACATCTTTAGTCATACACTATAAGTCAGACCTCTATAAATTGGTGTCTTCTTTGTAGTGGCAATATGTTAGTATGCACAAATGATTACTTTATGTCTACAAGCCCATATCAATTAGTTATGCTTGTTGATGTTCGCTCTGTAGAGCATGGGTTTGGGCAATGTGGTGTTCTTGGGATGTATGACATTACAACGCATGCTTTTACCACGCATGCGTTTACATCGCAACTTTTACAACGCATGCCTTTACAACGCATAGTGTTGAGGGGTGCTGGATAGTGAATAGTTTAATTTACTATTCCAACTCCAGTCCCCGTGGATAGTAGGGAAGGTGTTGGATAGTAAATTAAATCTATTCCCTATCCTAGAGCGCCCCCCAGCGCAATGCGCTGTAATGGTTTGCGGTGTAAAAGTTGCGATGTAAAGGATGTTTCCCTGTTCTTGCTTAGATGTCTCTTTATGCACCCAGCCACCTCGTCCCTCATCTGCCACTTTGATCCTTTGCAAGAGAGTTCTGCTCCAGTTGTAATGTCAGTCTGAACTGCTTCTATTTTATGTACTTCCCTAGCCACTTTTGTAGCATCACTACAATTGGAATCACTCAATCTTCTAGTCAGACATTGAATGTTAAAAGCCTGTCTGTGGAGGCCTAGTGTTACCACCTTAAGCATGTCAGTCAATACTTTCTTATTCTAGTTTGACTGAAATCGATCCACTCAAGGCATTAATAAATCTTCATATAAACCCCCTTGACTCGATCACTGTTATAAAGCTAGCATGTAGCCTCTACGAAGGTAGACAATACTCAATGTACATAAATGATTAATCTCATTGGAAAATTTAAGCTAGGGCTATGAAATGGTGAATTTGGGCTGAAGCTTTCCACAGTACTAGTATCTCTTCAATACTTTTATGCCCACGCATGCGCATTCGTCTCAAGAAGTCGGCGCGTCAACAGGAAGAGGGAGCCCCGGGACGCCGCATCCAAGGTAAGTTCTTTTTATTTTATTTTACTGTATTTAATACTAAAAATATGGTTGTAGGAGAGGGCGCGAGGGAGGCAGGCGGCACGTAGTGGGGCTACACGAAATGTGTGGGTGGGCGTAGCGCACCCCCCACTTCGCAGAGCTTAGCGTAGCTCCGCTATGCGCACTACGCCCACCCCTACTTTTAATAAACACTGCTACGACGAACCTCTAGCGTCTGTCATGTTCTTGAAAGAGTCCTGGAGGGGCACAACTTGGGCATGAGAAGCTTGGTAAATTGCGAAGTGTCCCGCGTGGTGAACATCTAAAATCAGTTGAAAATGATGAAAGCGAAGTCAGAAGAAATGAATACATGATTTAAACTGAGTCAAAATGAAGGAATAATATTCAAAAAATGTGGCAAAGTTGCCTTGGTAGTGCGATTGGCTTGGGGCGTACAGTCGCCCCACTCGGCAAAAGTGCTTGTTTACCTGCCAACCACTGGCACCCTGAAGGCACATGTTTATTTTTCTGTCTTTTCAGAATTTCGCAAACAGTATGTTGTTACCCTAAAATATATTAAAGGAACATACTTCCCCTTTGCTCTAATAAACTTTGGAGCATCACTTTTTTTTAACGCTCAGGTGGCGTTGCGCCTTTCCCCATATTAACAAGGTGGGGCTAAGCCACTTAATGTGGCTTAACGCCACCTTGTAAATATGCCCCTTACGGCTGCAGTCTGCTGGGGCAAAGGGGCGGGCAATGGGTGTTGCTGTGGTGGTGCCACTGCAAACACCTATTCCTTTTTGAGGCTGCCCAAGATTTACAATGCTGGGGCAGTGCCAAAAACTAAAGCCAGGTAATACCTGGGGCCTTATTTATGAAGGCCTTGCGCCGCCGGTGCGTCACTTTTTCCCATTTTAAAAGTGACGCACCGGCGGCGCAAGGCCTTCATAAATAAGGCCCCTGGTCTTAGAATGGTGATAAGAGGAGAAATTGTTAATTTCTTCTCGTTTTTTGCTCTTTCAACGTGTGCTGCATTCTGCAGCACGCATGGAAAGATCAAATCGCCGAAATTGATTGTTTATTTGCAGGAAGGTGTCCCTTCCTGCACATAAACAATTACCCCTGCAGCGCAGGCACCCTTGCAGTATGGTGTAAGGGTGCCTGCGCTGGCGCCGGATTTTTGTAAAGACAGCGCATTCCTGCGTTTTGAAAATGTCAGCGCGCTGTGTTGCCAAATTTGGCGTAACACTGCGCTTTGGCATTTTCCTGTAAATAACCCCCCTAGATTGGTAACTTTGTGGAAATCAGAATTCGCCAATAGATGACAAGTCTTTCTTACAGAATAATAAAGGATGTATTTCACCGCAGGTCACTGGTATTGCGAACAGTAAAGGAAAACGTACTTGATTAGTGGAGTAAAAGTCCATCCTGCTTTTGGAACTCTGAAAACTGTAATGCAATTTATTATCCCACAACCATGACCAAGCATATGTTTACATTTAATATATTACACTTTTCATATCACCGTATTCTTCCTTCAAAGGAGCACTGTGTGTTTTCGCTGTTCTCTTTGGGAACGAGCCGAGAAGTGTTGTCACTTGTTGACTCCGTGCAGGTTTCAGCCTTGTCATGTTTAGCTGTTAATAACAGGGTATGGCCTATTTTCACTACCACTCAATTAACTATACTCTCGGCTCTCAGCATACGTGCTTCTCGAAGCAACATTTCAGCACAGTATGGCTCAGGTGCGAGCTTTATAAAACTCTCTGCGTTCTGAAATGCAACCTGCGTGTGCTATTGTATATAAATCACTGTGCCAAACAGCTAGCAATTACTGTGCCAAGTAGCTAGCATTGTAAAAGAAATAGTACTTTTGGCTGTACAGAACTGGATAGAATCTGTATATCCCTGCCCAGGTCATGCACTTTTCCAAAGATTACCAGCACATAAACATACACTGATCCCTGCGTTGTAGCCCATGGACCAACAGATTGTGAGAGCCTGTTTTCCACTTTTGAAAGGGCACATGCCTTCCTCGGGAGGCTCTGGCACCAGAATACACATGTCTATCAAAAAAGAACCGAAACATTTTAAATATATTAATAAAGAAACTAAGAATTGACAAACCAAGTAGGCTTGCATATTGGCACATGCACACATAAAGCATGCAAATATTGGCACATTCACACATAAAGCACACACATATGCACAGACACCCCAAAACACACACATACAGAATTTTTCTCAAGAGCCTAAAGACCCACATGCACTAATGCACACACCCCAGCAGTCACACATAACACTTTACAGCTGAAGGCTCAGGGTGATGTGCCTCAGGGTGGTACTGAGTGATGCAACTCAGGCCATCACTAATTGATACGCCTCCATAGGACACTCGCTGCTGTGCATCTGGGAAGCAGGATAATGTACATTTGAGGGATAAAAGGATATTTGGCTAAGGAGGGCCTACAATGATGCGAACCAGAGGGCAAAGAGTTATGTAAAGTAGGGGCATACGGAAATCTACTATAAGGGCACACTCTAATGTAAGTAGCAGGTGGGTTCAAGTTGGTGTCAGAGTCCTCCCATGTCAGGTAAGAACAGCGCCTCCAAACCTCGTTTAGGTGAGACACCGCGAAGCCCTTTTGTTTGTGACAAATGACACACTGGTTGCTTTGGACCTTTTTTTAAGGCAGTGTCAATCACATCTTGATGGTTTGGGACTGTGCATGATTTTCATTTGCACCTAAATTGGATACCACACTTTATTTATTTATTTATTTATTTAATAAGCTTATAGAGCGCGACAGCTACCCAATAAGGTTTCCCGGCACTGAAAAAGACAGTGTGCTAGAGGACCGAAAGATTCCTACGTACTGGAAAATTATTGATTGAACAGCCAGGTCTTGATGGCTCTGCGAAATCGGACATAGCTGGTTTCTGTACGAATATTCATGGGGAGAGAATTCCAAAGTTTAGGGCCTAAAAGAGAAAAGGACCTACCGCCCATTCTAGCGAGTCTGTATTTGGGCACGCTGAAATAGCCTTGAGATGAAGATCGAAGGCAGCGTGCAGGAGTGTAGGTGTGGACAAGGGATTGCAGGTAGCGGGGGGCAGTACCCCATTTTATTTTATACATGTAGCTCAGGGTTTTAAATTTGACCCGACTCACCACTCTAAGCCAATGTAAGTCACGGAGGTGCCCCGTTATGTGATCAGTTCTGTGACTTTTACATAGCAGTCTCGCAGCGGCATTTTGAACAAGCTGTAAGCGTCTTGTTACTGCCTTATTTGCACCTAGGTGAAGGACATTGCCATAGTCCAACCGAGAGGTTATCAGGGCATTGACCACAGACTTCTGGGTATTGCAGGGCAGCATCCAGATGATTTTCTTTAGCCATCGCAGGATGGTAAAGCAGATGGCAGTCACCTTATTTACTTGATGCTGCATAGTTAAACCGTTGTCCATGGTAACCCCCAAGTTACGCACGTGGTTAGATGGGAGAGGGAGGGCACCCATCTCTGATGGCCAATGCTTAGAGCTCAAAATGTCATGCTTTTGGCCTAGAACTAAGACTTTGGTTTTGCCTCCATTAAATTTGAGCAAATTGTCGTTTATCCAGTTTGAAATTTCCTTTAGGCCTGACTGGAGGAGGGAGTCGGAGGCTTGGTCCGAATTAGAGAGGGAAAAAGCGATCTGGGAGTCATCGGCATATGTGAACAGAGTAAGACCTTCTTGTTCAGCAATGTGGGCCAGTGGTGTTACATATAGGTTAAATAAAAGAGGGCTAAGTACCGAGCCGTGGGGTACTCCATAGGGGGATGCATGGATATTGGAGGTAGCAGTGTTAGAGAAGATCTGAAAAGTACGGTGAGTAAGAAAGGATGCCAGCCAGCCCAGAGCCTGGCCGTCGATGCCCATCGAGGTAAGGGACTTTATGAGTATGGTGTGAGAAATGGTATCAAATGCTGCGCTGAGATCAAGCAGAATCAGCGCAGCTGTGTCTCCTCTGTCCAAAAGA
Organism: Lissotriton helveticus; assembly: GCF_964261635.1. Taxonomy (NCBI): domain Eukaryota; kingdom Metazoa; phylum Chordata; class Amphibia; order Caudata; family Salamandridae; genus Lissotriton; species Lissotriton helveticus. The sequence goes on from NC_136070.1 coordinate 1,155,240,045, forward strand.
TGACGAAGGTTTTCTGTAACGCCCAGCAAAGTTGTTTCGGTGGAGAACCCAGGGCGGAAACCAGATTGGGAAGGGTGAAGTATGTCATTAGCCTCGATGAACTGGGCAAGATGGAAGTGGATGTGCCTCTCCAAGATTTTGGAGAAGGCAGGCAGAAGAGAGATGGGGCGGAAATTAGAGATAATTTTTGGGTCCGCAGTGGGCTTTTTCAGTTCTGCATCTTTTGTGTCTAAACTTGTTTCTGTTCCTAGAGTGATTTTTGCTCCTAATTGTGCTTTCCCCCCTAAATATAACAGCACGAATCTGCTAATTTTGCATGTACATGTTTCTGTGTACCTGTAATGATTGTTTACTCCTGTATGAGTGTTTGTACCTTAAAGTGTCATCACATTATAGTTGATGAAGTAACAAAGGTGACTAGTCTCCTAAATCTGTTTTTGCACCTAAATGCATTTTTGCACTTCATGTCTCCAGGTTCCAACTAATGTTGTGCCAAAGGTGACCAAGCACCTAAATATCTTTTTGCATCAATTACTAAGTGCAACGACGTGTTATTTTCACCTAAATGCGATTTTTCACATATATGTGATCTCACTACTAAGTACGGTACAACAGTCCTCAATACTTTGCACCAAATTGGATCTTACACCTAAAATAGATTTCGCACTTAAAATGAATTTTTGTGGATGGGATTTTGTACATGTTATTTCTGCTCCTAACTGTTTTTCACCCTCACACTGACTGCACCATGGGTGATTTTGCAACCCAGTGGCTGTCAACAACAAAATAGTTTCATACAGATTCACTCTTTTTACAACCAATGAGGCACTGTTTTAATGTTCCCATAGAGTCAGATTTAGCAAGATGGCACCTGGCAACTTTTTATTTGTTGTGGGGCTTCTGATTAGTTTGTTACAGGCATTGCGGCCCTCGCCTTTGATATTTAGGGTCCCCTCCTTCATTTGCACATTTGTCTGTTTGCCCATTGCTGAGACTCAAAAGACTACTTTGCATGTTTCCTTCCCTATTAATATTCTGAATTTCGAGACCATGTGGTAGTGGTCTGACCGCATCTACTACAGGGACGTTTCCCTTCGTCTTCTGGGGTGTTTCCTGGTGACTGTTTGGGCTTAACATTGTTCTCTTTTCTGGAGCATCCTGAGAGTCACTTAACTCACTTGTATTACACATATGTTGTGTTCTGGGCTAATTCAAGTATTAATAGCGCTATGCTACTCTTTATTTTAGGGGACACCTCAGGCCTAGATGTTACGCAGATGCTGTCTTTATCTGCACAAGTGCCAAGAAGTTCCCCCTGTGACAGAGAAGACTGCAGGCATATTTTGTCTTCTCTTCCTTTCCCTGACCTGACCCCCTTTTCCCAGTGCAGGACTCTGTCTTGGAGTTGTATATCATTATTTAACTCAATTGATGTCCATTCATACGGAATGTAGGATTAACCTTCCAACGGGATGCATGTAACAATACCCCAGATAGCCTATTAATAACTGGTCTTGCAAAATTATCTTGAAATACTACAAAGAGAGAGCTGTGATTGTCTACCCTGAGATCGTTTTCATTGGTAAATATCTTGGTCTCAGATGTGCTCCATTAAAAAGAGACCTACTCTGTTTTTATACTATGGACATCTCTTCACTGACCAGTCCACTATGTCTGCTTTTATTTGTGTCAAAGAACATCAATATCCCATATGGGAGAAAACTCATTGTCTCAAGTTACCATAACTAGGCATGTGAGCCAATATCACCCTGTATGAAAATGGTGAGATCATAGTCCAATCTTGAATATCAACATCTGTATCTGAGACACATTTTTTAATTCTCTGATGGCTTTAAATGCTTGCACCATGGCCTGGGACATTAACACTGGTACTGTGCCTACCCTCTCTTGAACAACACTAGCTTACCTTCCGCCATCTTCCCTTATTGCCCTCAAGACAATGAAATAAGACAGAATAATAACAATATAAATCAAGGACGTTGAGACCTTAGCCTGAACAGCTACTCATACACAGACTGAAATACTTGCAAGGACCCCACAGTCTCTTAATGCAGCCTTCCTCTGTCAATCAGCTTCGAGCTTATCTAGACCAGATACACCACAGCAACAGTAGACACTCTGACTCTCTATAAAAAACTTGCCTACTTATATTCCTAATTCACAAGAGATGTGATTTCTCAACTCATACTTCATTACAGCCAGCGACTCTGCAAACTACACTCCAGTGCCCTTCCACAAGTGCTCTCCACCCAAGGACTGGCCTCCTGACCCCTCATTACACCTCACTCGACACACCTACTCACAAAAAGCCCAAAACAAAGACCAACTCCAAGACATCAGAGCATTCCTCCATGTACATTACCTCTTGTACGCTCTACACACCTAAATACTCTGTACACATACATTTCACAAAACACCCTATCCCCACAATCTTGAAAGTCAGATGCTCAAACATGACCAAAAGGCGATATGCCTAGGCAAACAAAAAAAGGTTCACTTCCTCTCAACTCAATGGCAATTCTCCTGAACATTACATCAAATCTCTCCACAGGTAGGTCTGCTGTCTCTAATGCACCTTAATGTTTGCCCTTATCCAAGAGAGAGATCTTGATACTTTCCGATCATTAAACCCTGGTTTCGCTCATCTTCCACGCCACTAACTGATCTTATACTACCACAAGGATACAATAGCGTCCCCTACATAGACAAAATAACGGGTGGTTACTATTACCCAGAAGGTGTTCTACATTAATAACAGAGGAGAGGACTAGGTATGCATCCCCACAAAATTAGTAAACCAGTGTGTTGCTTGAAAAACTACAGTCGAGTGAGAGTACCTAGACTTACCCCTGGTAGGAATGACGCAAAACATCGGGTGTTTTCCAGAGAAGTACACGCGAAGCATTTAGGCAGTGCCAAAACAACATTAAAGTCAACAAAGTAATCAGGAAAATGTCCAAAGAACTTTAGTAAAGGAAAGATACTTTGATAATTGAAACAATACCTAAAGCACAAATCTTGTACAGATAAATAAGGAAATATAATTTTTGGAATAATGATATGGTATTTACAGCTTTATTCAATTAAAATAAACCATACAATGCAAGACACAGACATATATAAAGAGTACAATTCCATATCATAATCAGTATAAAATCCCAAAATGTGGTAGTTCAATCAATCACATAGATCAGATCTTCTTTGAGTGACAGTCTTATTCGCCTGACTGTCATAAATTGAAAATGAAACTAAAAATAGTTTAAAATTCTGTAAATAAAATATAAAAACAAGGTGAAGACACAACTATTTACCCAACCTCTTTCTAGCTTTCACCACAGTAACAAGATAATTGTGCATCACAAGACAATTTTCTTTGGGAAGAACAATAAAAACAGATGCACAATGAGTTTGTAAAAGGTCTATCGTAGTCCATGTGCATGCGTAAAAGTGGTTACCAAAGGCTACCCCTGTACCAGAAACTAAAACAAGAATATTTTACCAGCAAAATATTCTGTTTTATAGAGAGGAGGGGCAGACACATTTACCTTTTCAGGTTGGTACAGTCAAAGCTTCAAATACTCTGGGAGCTATTCTTGGCACTATAGCTACAGCCTCAATCAGTAGGTAGACCTCTCAACCTCTGTTCCCTGATAAAGTGAAGAGTGCTGATTTATTCGGATAGTGGCTAACTTCCTGCTGGTCACTCCTAAGGCTTCCAGACAACAGGGAGAGGCATCTCGGGTGCAGTCCTCAGTTCAGAATTGGAATGCAGGCTCAACCACTGACTCATTATGGTTCAAGATACTGATACATTAGAAACCGATTCAGCGTGTGGATGCAGCGTCTACAACACACTCCTTACAAATCTCTTGTTTTATGATTAGTACACAAGAATTAACCATATGTCAGTTACAAACGCCAAACTGGATCTTTTGAGATCGCTTAGTACATCTGTCCTTTAACTCTCTCAAAAAATAAGGACCAAATCAATGCAGATCGGTATATAATGCCAGGTCCCAAAGAAACACCTTTCAAAGAATATATCACAAAATACCCACAACAATTGAAAAAAATTTGGAAAAACAGTAAAGACTTTATTTAACTCCTTCGCTGCGGGGGTTATTCCCCCGCTGTGCTGGGGGGGAGGGGGGCGCGCACAGGGCCCGCATGCTCATGCCGAGCTGAGCTCGTCATGAGGCACAGCGCTCCTGTGCTCATGACAAACTCAGCTCGTCACAGGTGCATTGGCTCAGTGGAACGTTCAGCACAGGAGAGAAATTCTCCCAGCACCTGAGCGTTCCACGGCTCATGACGAACTGAGCTCATCATCAGCACCGGAGCGCCGTGGCTCATGAAGAGCTTAGCTCGTCATGAGCATGGGAGGGGTTAAAGAAGAACATGTGTGGGGTCACAACACTCTTTTTCTTATTTCTAACTCAAATCCAAATAAGAAAATGGAATGAAGAAAAAATTGGGAATATGGATGAAATAGGAATACAAAAAAAGTTAAGGAGAAAAAGGGAGAGGGTGGCAAGGTGGGGACATGTTTCGGCGTAGGTAAGGATGGGGGTGTTCTTAGTAACAATAAAAAAGAATAATCGACGATCACGGAGTGGAGAACATGGCGGCCGTGAGTTAAGCGGTCGCTTGCCGTGCCGGGGAAAACTTCTGCTATTCCTGCTATGCCTCGCTAAGTTATGCCAGAATCGCGCTGGAAAATGTGCGGTATATTTATGATCATTTAATATTTAGTTATGATGGTTAAATATTCCTACCTTGCTGGGTTTTTGGACTTGGGGACGTGTTGGGCTGCATCAGTGGATTTTCCGCGCTGTCTCGTGGCTGCTTCTGCACTGAGGAGGGGACGGCGGTTTACGGCGGCTTGCTGGCTACGGTTTCGTGGTGATTCCTTCCGGGTACATCCGGGTTTGGAGTCGGCAGAGCCAGCATCGGACGCGTGGAGACGGAGTTGGAGGCTTCGGGGAGACTGGAGGGGAGTCTGGAGAGAGGAGTGCCTGCTGTGGCGATCTCAGCGACGGTGAGCCGGTATGAACCTGCGGCTGGAGCCATAGGAGTTGAAGTGGTAGGAGAAGCGGCAGTGCGGCCACAAAAATTGGAGGGCCAGGAGTTGCACCTTATTGTCTGAGGCGCAAGGGGGTATCTAACGTATTAAAATCAGCCCAGAGCAGCAGCATTCCATGGGTAGTTAAAGAGGCTGAAGTAGAGAAAACGGGCAAATTAATAAGATCCCCTAAAAATAAAAAACTCCCAAAAGCAAAGTCTAGTAAAAAGTCTAAGAGGGGCGGGGGAGAGAGTGAGCCCGAGACACAGGTGGCCCAAGGGGTATTGGAGGCACAGGTGACGCAGGAGTTTGGGGCAAGTGCTGTTTACCAAAGAGCTAAAGACACTAATAAAGCACCCCCGCAAAGCAAGGAATTTTCCGGTGGGAAATATGTGGAAGGCGTTGAAGACAGTTCCTCTCCCTATCGAGTCTATAAGGGAAAGGGCACAAAAAACATAAAAAAAGAAAGGCTTTTCCGCAGATTCTAAAGTAAGAGTAACACCTTCCTTGAGGTCTTATTTCAAAGTTCTCCCCCACGTTTTGGATGTGGTGAAGAAGGGAGAGTCTATTAGGGTAAGTCAAGGACAATCAGGCACTGAAAAGCCAGTCTGCCTATCCGCAAGTATGTCAACAAAAGGCGCCTCGATCTTGACTCTGCCCAATGACAATTTGGTCATATCGCCTATTGTGGACGACCCACTGCTCGCAGCTGGCTTATTGTTAAAACCTATAAGTTTACCAGCAATGGCTGCCCAACAATCGAGTGCACAGTCCACTCATTTAAATGTCTCTGACACTTCAGATTTAACATTGGGCAATAGGGCTGAGAGTTTAGATGGAACATTAATGAGCTCTGATGGTGTAGTTTCAGTTATCCCCGACAATTCCGTCTCGACGAGAGTGATGTCTGGAGACCTGAAAGATAAATCCTCCTCAGGGAATTCCCTAGAATCGCTATTTCTTACTATGGCTTCCGATATCAAAAAGGGGTTCGCAGTTTCCGAGTTAAAACAGGGCGAAATTAGACTTTTTTGCGAGTCTTTCAATCAATCAATCAATCATAACACTTGCATAGCGCACTACTCACCCGGAAGGGTCTCAAGGCGCTTGGGGGAAGGGGTTTGCTACTGCTCGAACAGCCAGGTCTTGAGTTGTTTCCTGAAGGCGAGATGGTCCTGGGTCAGCCGAAGGTGGGTGGAGAGGGAGTTCCATGTCTTGGCCGCCAGGTAGGAGAAGGATCTTCCTCCGGCGGTGGCTCTTCGGATGCGTGGTACGGCGGCGAGGGCGAGGCTGGTGGACCGTAGATGGCGGGTGGGCGTGTAGAAGGTCAGGCAGTCGTTGAGGTACTTGGGGCCCAGGTCGTGGAGAGACTTGTGTGCGTGGGTGAGGAGCCGGAACGTGATCCTCTTGTTGACGGGGAGCCAGTGCAGGTCTTTCAGGTGGCCGGAGATGTGGCTGCGTCGGGGGATGTCCAGGATGAGTCGGGCGGAGGTGTTCTGGATGCGTTGGAGTTTTTTCTGTAGCTTGGCTGTGGTTCCGGCGTAGAGGGTGTTTCCGTAGTCCAGTCGGCTGGTGACGAGTGCTTGGGTGACCGTCTTCCTGGTTTCGGTCGGGATCCATCGGAAGATCTTTCGGAGCATACGCAGGGTGTTGAAGCACGAAGAGGAGATGGCTTTGTCTTTGGAAAAAAAGTTTGATATTTTAAGCTCCAGGACAGTAGTTCTAGAAAATTCTGTGGAAGATCTTAAAACTGATCTGGGTGTAGTTAAAGCAGACATTTCAATACTAAAAAAGGAAGAGGCTTTACTCCGAGATCGAGTTGTGACATTGTAAAAACACTCCAGGTGCAATAATCTGCGCCTTTTGAAGGTACCGGAGGGTAAAGAGGGGGAGGATCTTAAAGCGTTTATTATCATCCTCATAAAAGAAGCTGTGGGAGTTGAGGAGTCAGAGGAAGCGCTAAGGTGTGATATACAGAGGATTCACAGAGACCCCTTTAGGAGACATACGAACAGAACTAAACCGAGAAAAATCTTAGTAAATTTTCTTACCTTTGAACTGAAGGAGAAGATACTAACTGCTGCTCTCAAATTGAAGTCTCTGAAAGCGAGAGACTTCATCTTCGAGATTAGGTCGGACCTCTCGCGAGTTACTCTAGATCGGCAGTGGAAATTGGGGAAAAGAATGGAGGACGTTAAGGGACTGGGTGCAACTGTTCAGCTCAAATTCCCGGCCCAATTGAAAATATGCATAATAATAAGATGCATAGCGTGCGCTCAGTACAGGAGGCGGATGATCTTCTTGAGAACTTAGGGCCAGATTTAGGTAGAACTTATTTACCGATTCTTAATTACCGAATTTTACCGATTCGGTAATTAAGAATCGGTAAATAAGAAGGGGGGGGTATGTAGGAACATCCAGATGTTCCATTTACCGAATCGGTAAATATCTGTATTTACCGATTCGGTAAATACCGACCGGTAATGCTCCATTCATTCCTATGGGCTTTGAAGCCCATAGGAATGAATGGGGCATTACCGGTCGGTATTTACCGAATCGGTAAATACCGATTTTGACAAGGGTGCAGGGGGTGTCACTTTGACACCCTCTAGCATCCCCAAAAAAGATTCGGGGGCCATGTGGCAGGCATACCTGCCCTAAGGGCAGGTCTGCCTGTCATATGGCACAGGTGTGCATGCACACATGTGCATGCACACCTGAATCGGTATTTTACCATCAAATTGAATTTGATGGTAAAATACCGAATTTGTAGGGCTTGTGGGACTCAGAAGAGTCCCACCTACATCTCAATTTTACAGATTCTGTAAAAATACCGGTCGGCAAATTTACCGACCGGTATATTTACCGAATCGGTAAAATTACCGAAATGCCCTGTTGCAATCCCCCTACATGTCGAAAACCAAATACCGGTCGGTAACGGCCGAATTCGGCCGTTACCAACCGGTATTTGGCTACCTACATCTGGCCCCTAAAGACCTAAAAAACTCAATTTTTATCTTAGGAAGCACTTGTCTACAAAAGGGGGCTGCTAAAATGCATCGGTTAGAGTTGGAGCTAGAGTTTGGGTAGGAAGCTAGAAGGGTAGAAATTATCAGGGTCAAGGTATTATATCAGTTAGAATACTAGTATCCATCAAGGTTAAGGAATCATATTAGTTAACTCACTAGGTTAGGCACATTAGTAAAAAATGGAGGTATTAAACTTTCAAGATATAGATTATCCACTTAGTGGAGCATAGCACCAACATTAAGTAAAAATGGGGTAGAGCAGGAGTTCCCGGCAGGCAGAACCTGGACTTGTCCAGGTAAATAGGGGTAGGGTTCTCCAGGGGAGATGGGGGGGGTGAGGGGGGTGAGGGGGTAGCACAGGTGGGGAAGCAGATGGGAGAAAAAAAAATAAAACCCTCTTTCGTCTTTTAACCTCAGGATGTTTTATTTTATGGTGTCTTTGGTGTGGCGTTAATGCTTTATGGGTTGAGGCAAAGTATAAGTGCGGTCCTTTTTATCCCCCATGAGATTGTTAAACTGCATTTCATGGAATGTAAATGGCCTCCAAGTTAAGCGCAGGAGAGAAAAAAATCTTCCAATATTTGAAGGACTCCCCTGCACATATAATTATTCTACAAGAGTCCCACCTTACTAGAGAAGAAACTATGAAAATTTGTGGGAAACTTAGGTGGGTAAAGCACTGTCTTTGTTCCGATCACACGGCTAATATTAGGGGAGTCGCTATTTTAATTTTTAAAAAATCAGAAATTAGCCTCCTGAACGTCTTGACTGATGCCAGTGGGAGAGGGGTCATAGCCAATATCTCTGTAGAAAGTAGGTCCATCACAATAGTTGGGTACTATGGTCCAAATCAGGATGACCCCTCAATTCTGAAAATGATCTTCTTTAAATTTTGGTGGTTTCCTGATACGTTAATCTTTGCAGGGAACTTTAATATAGTGCTAGACCATATACTTGATAAATCCCCAAGCAGTAGGGCAAATCTCCCCTCTAAGTCTAGAGCGTTTTTAAAATCCATGATGAGTCAATATGTGCTGGTTGACATCTGGAGGGAGAGGGCGGGCACCCAAGTGGGGGTGTCTTTTTATAACAAAAAATACAGACACAAATCCAGGATAGACTACATTTTAATAAGTAACGATCTTCGAGGTAATATCCAAGACATAGGTTATTCGACCCCTCGCTTATCAGATCATGCGGCAATTTTGATGGACTTAAAATTAGTAGGGGATGTTCAGCAAAGGGTCTGGTTATTTGACCGTACACTTCTTTTAGATGAGGTTGAAACTGGCTATTTGTCTCAGGAGATTACATTTTTTTAAAAATAATAACATCAGCTCAGCTGACTCTATGGTGGACTGGGACACTTTTAAAGCATTTTTGAGGGGTCTAGTCACAAATAGGATGTCATATAAAAACAGACAGTATAGGGGGAAATTTTATCTATTGAGACAAATGAAGGAGATGGAAAATAAGATCATTAAAGAAACAGATCAAGATAAAATCCAGCCATTAATAACAAATTTGGACTCTTTGAAAGTCAATTTAGAAAGTATAGTTCAAGGTAGAGTATCTAGAAGATGGGAGGTGAGCAAACTTGCTAATTCTGAGTACGGCGAGTGGGCAGGTAGGCTACAAGCCTGGAAGGCCAAAATAGATAGGGTGCATAATTTGATTAAACAAATAGATGACGCAAATATTAAAACAAATAATGAAGACGAGATCAGAGATGCTTTTCACACCTTTTTTAAGGAATTGTATGAGGAGGAAAATGGTGCAGAGACAACATCAGCTGCAGACTGGTTAAAATCGATTCATTTGCCAGCGTTGGATCTAATTCAACAAGAGAAACTAGAGGAGGATCTTATGCACGATTTAATAGGTGCGATAGACTTCGCCTCAAATGTTTCCCTTACGCTGGCAGTATTGACACTAGATGCAACAAAATCCTTTGATAGGGTTAATTGGAGCTACCTAGCTGCCATTTTGGAGAAACTGAATTTTGGCCCAAAATTCCGTCAAACTATTAACCTCATATATAGGGACCCCTCGGGAAGGCTGGTGGTTAATGGCAAATTGTCTAAATATGTTGATATTAGGAGAGGTACTAGACAGGGCTGCCCCCTCTCTCCTCTCCTCTTTGATTTGTACATCGAGCCGTTTGCTCGGTGTCTCAAGGAGGAGACAGCTATTCTACCTTTTAAGAGCAGTACATGGGAGAGGAAGGTAGCCCTGTATGCAGACGATATGTTGATCTTTTCGTCAGATCTAGAGGCCTCTTTTCCTTAAGTAATCAGGTTAGCCGAAGAATTTGGTTGAGTCTCAGGTTATGAGATTAATGCAGATAAAACCGACATCATGACCTGGAACCTGTCAAGGGGAAAAAACAAGACCAAGGATGAGATGAGGTACCTGGGAGTCAAAATGATACCAAATATAGATAAAATTGCTGAAGTAAATCTCCTGAACACCTTAAAGGAAAGTCAAAAATTGATGAGATCTTGGGCTCACCTTCTTTTAACTATTTTAGGTAGAACCAATTTGATTAAAATGACAATTCTTCCTAAGGTAACATTCCTTTTTAACACCATACCGCTACATTTGATAAATCAATAATTGACAGATTTCAGCAAGCAATCAACTCTTTCGTCTGGGCGTATAAAGCAACGAGGATTTCCTGGAAAAAACTAAGACGCAGAAGGGAAAAGAGCGGTCTCGCTCTACCAGACATTCAGTATTATACATGGGCGTTTCAACTGACCCACTCAAGAATGTTGCTGAAATCTCCAGATCTTTCAGCCAGAGGGAAGATGTTTAAAGCCATGTTAGATCAGGCTGGGCTTCCGTATGAAGGTTTTCTTTTTAAATATGGGGACAAAAAGTTATTTAAGAAAGTAAGGCTGAAGGTTTTAAGGGGCGCTGCGCAATTATGGGCCAACTGAGAGCAGTGACTGGTATTGAATATCATTCAAGTTTAGCCCCATTGTGGGACAGCCCGGGGTCACCAGGTTGCCTAAAAGATGCGTTGGCTTTGCCCTTAAAAACAGCAGGGCTTATAAAATGGGGCGACTTAACTGAAGATGGCTCTCTTCTATCTTGGGCAACTCTTAACGAGAAATTGGTTGATGGAATGTCCAAATTTAAATACTTACAATTAAAGAGCTAGTCGCAGAATCAAAAATCATCAATAGGGCAGGGAAATGCCCTAGAGGAACATCTGGTAAAAAAAAGTTACTAGGCAGAAAGGAGGTGTCATCTTTTTATTGGGCAATTGAGGAGGCCATAGATGGGGATTTTAGACCAGCAGGAGAATTATGGGAGGAAGCGATTCCGGAGGTAGATTGGGCTGAGCTTTGGCAATCTTCCTATGGGACTTAGTTTACAACTGTGAAACCAGCATGGCTGAGAAGAAACCAGTATTTCACCACTCATAGGGCCTACTTATACCCGGCGAGACTTTCCGAGATGTCTAGAGGCCCAGCGGCAAAGTGTAACAAATGTAACATGGAACGAGCCCCGGATACACATATGTTTTGGTCTTGCCCTGTAATCTCGGAATATTGGGAAAAAGTGGGGGTTACCTTAAAATCCATTCTAGGTTACCCACTTTGTATCACACTTAGCCTGATAATTTTCGGTATTCAAGTGGAAATAACTGGTCCTAACAGAGGCTTTTTGCTTTATGCTATACTGTTGGCCAGGCGAGAAATATGTAAGAGATGGGTCGAGCCCTCGCCTCCCACACACTCTGAATGGCTTTCCTCACTGTTTAAAACATCTAAATTGGATTTAGCCAGATTAAAAAGCAGCAAGAGGGTTATTTGGGATTTCCTGGTAAATTGGGCATCAGTTTAGATAAACATACAGCTCATGCTTTCATGTCACATTTTTGTCATTCTTTCCTTTTATTTTTAGTTTTTTTTGTTTTGTCCTATGATTATGCCTTCTGGAAAGCTCTCAGATGGTGCGGGTCCCCACTGATATATCACGGGGACGTTACATTACGGTAAGCTGAGGCGGGCGCCTTGCTATCATCTTTTGTGACTAAGGGTGGGCGTAGTGTGCGTAGTGGGGCTACGCGAAGCTTCGTGAAGTGGGCAGGAAGCTACGGGCATGCGCATTGGGATGGAAGAATTCGGCGCGAAACAGAAGAGGGAGCCCCGGGATGCCGCATATCAGGTAAGGGCTTTTAATGTACTTTTACACTATTTTTTAAATCAAATTAGGCATGTAGAAGAAGGCGGGAGGGAGGCGGGTGGCGGGCAACTTCGCTCTGTCCCCGGAGTGTGCGTAGTGTTACCTATTACGCCTACTTTGCGAATCGCGAAGTAGGCAACACTACGTGCACTCTGTGGACGGAGCGAAGCACTGCGCCCAGGGTTACTTTTGTCCCTCTGAACAAGGGAAGAGCATGACTACCCTCTCTTTAACAATGAGAGGTCAGCAACAGGTAGGAAGCTTGGGAGCTACTGGTAGGCGGGTGACAGAAGGTTGGGGCAGTACCCCAAATTAAGGCAAAGTAAGACCTACCTCTCCATGGGAGTAACAGAGGCAACTTGCAGATTACCAGGAAGAATAATCGAGGTGCTTTAATCAAAGTAGGGTTAAGGGTTAGGAGAATAAAGTTCAACCTGGAAAAGGGCCGAAGTGTGGGTTGTAAAGGTTTCCGCTCCAAGAAAAAGTCACATCTCTGAGAAAAAATAAGAGAAGGGTCTCATACAAAGAGAAAAATCAAAGAAACTGGGGGAGGGGAAGAGATGGTATGCAGTAAGGAGTGGAGGTGGGGGAATTGGGATCGAGTAACAGGTAAATTCAAGAGAAAATATGATCAATCAATCCTTTGAGCAAAACTGTGAGTTTTTTCCGAGATTACAGGCATTCGTCCAACTGGTTTCAAAAACGTGTTAAATTCTATTAATTTTAGGATTTGCATAGGGACCATGTTTAAGCAAACACTTTCTCAAAGGTGCTGCTTTGAAAGATAACAAAAAGCCACAACCATACAAAACACATAACATTGGGTAGGATAGCATAATGAACATTTAAAGGATCTAGCACTTAGAAAGATTCAGAAAGGTGTTTTATTCTGTTTTACTACTTGTTTTAACCTGGGGATACTATACTTTTATTTCTAAAAAAAAATAAAATCTCGAGTTGCCAGTCTATGATGAATTATCATTAATTATACATACTTTTAGTGGCAGCTATTCACTTGAGGCAACATCATGAATACTCACAGTATAAAGAAATAGAAAATGCAGGGAAAGGGATCATTCGACCAGGAACTCACTCAGGCATTTCAGTCTGAAAGAGAATCGTGCATAGCATTTGGCAGCATATGATGCCTTCCTTGCGCTGTTTTACGTTTTGTTTTTCTGGTGTTGGACGCGGGCCTGTGCTTGGCCTCATATTGTAAACGCAAAACTGTGTACCCTAGAGATGGCTTCATCTCTGCAGCCAGAAATATGTCTAGTTAGAACTACTATAAACAGCCTCTACTGCGGGGAAATGCTGCCTTTCCCAGACAATATCAAGCTGCCTCTCTCCAAATAATGATGTACCAAAATGTAATCCTTTTTGGGTTTTGGGATAGCGTGCTACTCGCTGGAAATTGCTTCAACACCTTATCAGGAATAGCAAGCACTATATAAATGCAAACCCTTCCCTCTTCCATCCCTCCCCTATCCTTTTCAATTCAAATAACAAACTCACATGGCCACCGCTAAAATTAATCCCATATTCCCCTATACTAATTCACCACTAATCCTTTTTGGGTTCCGGAGTAGCGTGCTACTCACCAAAAAGAGCTTCTACTCCTCATCAGTTCAGGCTAGTAGAGGATTTTAGAAGGACAGAGATTAGAATCATATGATTTAATTGCTTTTCTAACATAGTTGGCAATCATACACATACTGAAGTCAATAAAACGTTAATTATGAGCACACAATTAATTGAATATACAGTTTTTTCTAACATGGTGACAGAATAAACATATGCAGCACCAGAGCACAAAAGAAACACAAGCACAAGGAAACACAGTTTTGGAGCACAACATCATGCAAATAAGGATAATACATTTAATTATAAATTACTTATAAAGCATTTTGTTCACAAAACACTGTTTATTAAATCAGAGGATAAAAAGTGGTTGACAACAGTTTCGATCCACCTTCATTCAGAGATCTTCATCAGAAGAACGTTTATAAGTGAGAGGATCATTGCTAGTGACCGATAATGGTTTCAACTCATCACAAGGGATAACCCTCTAAATGAGTTCTAATTGAGGCCAAATAAAAATAGATTGCAACATAGACAATTTGTGTTGCGTCCATTGAGCAGCTTGGGGTATCAGTCTTGTTAATGTGCTTGATAGCCACATTGTCTGTTTAAGGCAGCATCGAACTGCATGAAGTGCTCTAATCGAGTATTGCGAATAAATAAATGTGAACTAAAAATGAATAAATAGGAAGTAGTGGCTGTGAGTCTGGAGCAGCAATGACAAGAACAGTTTGGTACTAAAGTGGCATAGAAGCTAAAAAGACTTTCGGCCTGATTCACAAAACTAAACTTAGACCTAAAATCTAATTTTAGACCTAAAGTCTAACTTTACTACTAAAGTTAGAATTTTGGTCTACGTTAGACTTTTGATATAAACCTAGACCTAAAGTCTAACTCTAGTAGTAGTAAAGGTGGTCTAAGTTTATTTTTGTGAATCAGGCCCCTTGAGTGTATCAAACATGATGACTGGACCTGCCAACAAAGACAGAGGAGTCAGGTTTAGGAAAGGTTTAGAGACGGTGCTCTAGAGGAGAGAGAGTATCATAGAGAACTTTATTAACTTCAGCTTAAGGTCGCTGCAGCTCTTTCTATGCAGCAGCAGTTCAATTGTTCTATTCAGTACACAAAAGAGACTCATTAAGGGCTGAAACCGCAGGTTGAAAAGAATGAAATGATTTGGACCAAGGGGTGCGCGTTTATTTCTTCTCGGATTGGGTTTCTCTTTTATGGAACATCAATGGAAACAATGGGAAGACATAAAAAGAAGAATTAAGCAGGGGTGGCAAAGCTGAACCTATGAACAGAGGAGAAGCAGAATGCATATTTTAGGATACAGAGGATGCCAAAAGTCTGCTGCCCTGCCTCCTTGCAGAATGGAATAGCGCCCAATCGGCACACTGATGAATAACCCTTAGACTGATTAAAGCAGCAGAAATGAAAATGGTTAGCTACGATCAAAGTCTTTTACACCTAAGAATAGCAATGTTATGAACAGAAGCAGATGGTGAACCTGCTCATAGCTCGGTTAGGAGGTCTATGTTTACAGGCAAAACCTAATGTGTTTCTTGTCTCGCGGTTCTGGCCCGGACAGTTTAATTCGTTAATGCATTTACACGAAAAACTGAGGTGCTTCCTTAACAAATGCGTTACCATGGGTGACAAACAGGGTTAGAAGGAAGTAGCAGCTGCCAGCCCTGTTTTACCCCTTCATACTCCTGGTTCTACTCCTGCCACCCCAGGGATCAAGCGTCATGAAGGCAGCAGTAGGACCAAAATGTTAGCAAAGTATCCCAAGCCCTGTTTCCCTTTCTGTATTTTCCTCTCATCCCTCCCGAGATCCTTCAGCATTAAATAGTAGACTTTTTGAAGGGCTAATGGTGGGATGAATAGTACGTTTTGCTGAAACAAAGCTTATGTACCAGCAGTACAGGGAGAGCAGTCTCGTGGCTATTTTACTTTTTAGTAACACCTCGTAAATCAAACACTCTCACGCACAACATAACGTACTAAGTGACAGGAGACAAAATGCTCTTAATTGAAGTTCACACTTGGTAAAGTTTTAGACTGCATTATTGAAAAGGATTTTTTTCAAAAACTGTTTATTGGCATTTACCAGCATAGTAAAGAAAAAAATAAAGAGTGTCTTATGGTTGTACTTAAACCACATTAGGGAGCAACAAAAAAGAAAGACGGCCTCACTTGGGACGTTGAAGGAAAGCCCTCACTCACCACCTGGTGATGACATGCTTCATCATCGGGCTCCACCAAGGAGACCGAGTGTCTCCTTGGTGTGCTACGACGCCAGATCTACTGCGGAGCAGGTTAGTGAGATTTAGGACGTGTTGGTGCAAACTAAGCTAGTGAGTGATGAGGATATAAAAAAGGTCTGTAGTGTATCAAAAATGAAATTTTATTCTATGACCACTAAAGACTTTATTTTAAAATCTATGTGTATGGAAGCAGCCCACATTTAATTGAGTGGCAGTTTCCTAGTTATCAGTCGACATGTTTCTTGCCTTGAAACGGTGTAAGTTTACCTGGCAATTTTTCAGGACTATTAAGGTGTAATTAAACCCTGGCGGTATGGGCACGCTAAGTTAAGGCCCACCCTTACCTAGGGACGTGAGAGTGAAAATAAAGGACAGTGAAAAAAGTGCACAAAATTAGGAAGAAATGATTAACTTCCTAATCACTCCTGGTTTAGGAGGCTTCGACTTTTCGGTTTCTGCACCGGAAAATAAAAAAGACGTGGACAAACATATAGAACACGACATACATTTAGTACTGTTCTAATGGTATCCATGTTTGAAAAGTGCTCCAAAAGTGGTTCAGAGACAGTAGTGGTGAATTGTAATCATACAGTTATCACCACCTTAGTCCCTGGGTTTAGCTACTATCCAGAGGGAAGTGCTATGTGCTATTCGTGATACGAGCTAGGTTGTAAGTTGCATAAAAACGGATGTTATACTTTCGGTTGGCGATCCAATTAATGGTACAGATCGATCGCGTGAATTAATTAGAGAAGAACACCATGGGTCACAGGAGGGGGGTGGGAACGTAACTGGCACACCCTGCATGTTTGTCAGAGAAAGGAGAGATACATACAATGAGTCACAAGCTTTTAGAATCGGTACTTAGCTTAACGAACAGCCGATCGTGGAATCATTGGAACTACTCACACCCTCGACGCTCGGCACCCTCAGTGTACCTGCATCTCCCTTCTACTGGAACCCGAAGATGTGAATGCGGGGCCCAACACACCGTATATATGAAGACGGTGGCGAGGAGCGAGTCGTTTCCGGGATGGGCGTGGCCAAGGGAGGGGCTCTGAGTGATGCTCAGGAGTGAGTCAGTCATCCTGAGGTGACGTTGCAGTCACATGGTTGGCTATTGGTTGCTCGGCGACCGTGAGCGTCCTGATGTAATTTCAGCAATGCCGGCAGAATGGAGATTAAGCAATGGTTCGTGGATTATAACCTACATGAACCACTTACTGCCACCTTCAAGCCGCTTCAGGCATCCCCCACAGCAGAACCCACCAAATGGTTGGATTCTTCATCACAACAATCTATTTAATTGCCAGCCACCAGCAACCCATAATCAAAATAATATCTTGTGCTGTGCGAAGCAAGACCGCCCCCTCGTTTGTGTGGAATATCATATCAATACACACATGTGGTAGCCTATTTTTCGTAATATCTTTAGTAGCAAACGCTCCAGCGTCTGTAAACCACCTCGCCTGAGCCTCCTTTCGAGCAGTCTCAATCCGCGACCCCTGGCTGAAACTTTGTCATGTCTCCGGTTTTATAATCACATATCCACCTCTCCTGAGCCTCCTCGCGAGTAGGTTATAATCCACGAACCATTGCTTAATCTCCATTCTGCCGGCGTTGCTGAAATGACATCAGGACGCTCACGGTCGCCGAGCAACCAATAGCCAACCATGTGACTGCAACGTCACCTCAGGATGACTGACTCACTCCTGAGCGTCACTCAGAGCCCCTCCCTTGGCCACGTACATCCCGGAAACGACTCGCTCCTCGCCACCGTCTTCATATATACGGTGTGTTGGGCCCCGCATTCACATCTTCGGGGTCTAGTAGAAGGGAGATGCAGGTACACTGAGGGTGCCGAGCGTCGAGGGCGTGAGTAGTTCCAATGATTCCACGATCGGCTGTTCGTTAAGCTAAGTACCGATTCTAAAAGCTTGTGACTCATTGTATGTATCTCTCCTTTCTCTGACAAACATGCAGGGTGTGCCAATTACGTTCCCGTCCCCCTCCTGTGACCCATGGTGTTCTTCTCTAACACCAACTAAGTGAGACAATTTTAATTTATTTAATTCACGCGATCGATCTGTACCATTAATTTGATTGCCAACCGAAAGTATAACATCCGTTTTTATGCAACTTACAACCTAGCTCGTATCACGAATAGCACGTAGCACTTCCCTCTGGATAGTAGCTAAACCCAGGGACTAAGGTGGTGATAACTGTATGATTACAATTCGCCACTACTGTCTCTGAACCACTTTTGGAGCACTTTTCAAACATGGATACCATTAGAACAGTACTAAATGTATGTCGTGTTCTATATGTTTGTCCATGTCTTTTTTATTTTCAGGTGCAGAAACCGAAAAGTCGAAGCCTCCTAAACCAGGAGTGATTAGGAAGTTAATCCTTTCTTCCTAATTTTTTGCACTTTTTTCACTGTCCTTTATTTTCACTCTCACGTCCCTAGGTAAGGGTGGGCCTTAGCGTGCCCATACCGCCAGGGTTTAATTACACCTTAATAGTCCTGAAGAATTGCCAGGTAAACTTACACCGTTTCAAGGCAAGAAACATGTCGACTGATAACTAGGAAACTGCCACTCAATTAAATTTGGACTGCTTCCATACATCCATACACATAGATTTTAAAATAAAGTCTTTAGTGGTCATAGAATAAAATTTCATTTTTGATACACTACAGACCTTTTTTATATCCTCATCACTCACTAGCTTAGTTTGCACCAACACGTCCTAAATCTCACTAACCTGCTCCGCAGTAGATCTGGCGTCGTAGCACACCAAGGAGACACTCGGTCTCTTTGGTGGAGCCCGATGATGAAGCATGTCATCACCAGGTGGTGAGTGAGGGCTCTCCTTCAACGTCCCAAGTGAGGCCGTCTTTCTTTTTTGTTGCTCCCTAATGTGGTTTAAGTACAACCATTAAGACTCTCTTTATTTGTTTATTTACTATAACCGGGGAATAAGAGTGTCACCTCACTCTCCCTATCTCTCTTCTTGTTGATCTCTATTTACCAGCATAGTACAGGCAGTCTATCAGAATTATTTAAAGGATACACAATGAACATCTGGCCAACTGGAACCAACATGAAACAAATCATTAACTCCCCCTCTCAACAGACTTGCCCATCCTAACCCCGACATATGGCACTATAAAAGGTTTGAGGTATCACACTCTGGTTTCTTACCACTGCCCCTATTACCAATGCCACTTCGTAGTATGATGGTGCCCAGTTACTTCGCTCTCGAACACCGCTCCCCTGACAACTGAGATATGCCACCCCACCCAAGCCATCCATACCACCGGATACCCCCAGGGGCCTTTCCCTGGAGGCCTGACCCCTTAGTCACAGGCCTCCGCTTCCCGCCAAGGATGCAAATCCTTTCAAACTTGCAGAACAGCAATGCATAACTCTTCAAGGTTTGCTCCCCAGAGATAAGCCGGATACTTATCTCCACCACCTCCATTAATCGTTACTACACTTGCTTCCAGTATTTCTGTATGAGCGGGCATTCCCATAGAGTATTGAGTAGATACCTCTCTGACCACACCCTTTCTGCCAGAGGCCAGATTAACATTTCCCCAGTCTGTGTGGGTGTTCCCCTTATAAAATACATTCTGTGTAAGAGCTTTAACTGGACTAGGTGAAACCAGGTCCTGATCGCCACCTCAAACCATGCCTCATTTTCAAATGGTGTGACATGTGTGAGGGTGTGGCACAGATGATTCTCTTTGTGCAACTCATTTTGTAACACATGCAACATATAGGCGCACCTGTTTGTTGGACATGGCCCTTCTTAGGGAATTTTCTTAAAACATTTTGGGTTTTTTCTCTGACTCTCCTTTTGTGCCTTAGGACTCTATGCTCTTTCCTATTGTAATGCTGTGTGATAGTGTGTGTGTCATTCCTACACATGCCAGGAAGGTGTGCTTACTTGATGGGTTTAGGTGTTGTACCTGTGAGTGGCATGGAAAAAGGTACATCCCATACCTATGGCGGGTACTGCACCGGCTAGTAGTAGGGTGCAACACCGATGGTGTCACCCACCAGAATAGCCTTTCGAGCATGTTTCGTGCTCAGGTTGACCTTTCTCACTCAGTAGCCAACCCTGAGTGGGCCTTTCTCTATCATCAGAACACCTCTAAGGTAAGATTTGAGGGGTGCAGCCCATGGTAGTTGAGTGGCTGGGCAGGTACACGTGCGCAGGTTTTGCCTAGCTAGAGGGGTCAGCTCTTCCAATGGGACACCTCCTGGGTTTTGCTGATTCTCTGATTGTGGCCCTAGGGCTCTGGGCACTTTTGCATTGTGAAAGTGTGGACACATGTTAGGAAGCGGTGCTGACATGGTGTACCTAAACATAGGTCAGGTCTGCCTTTACAGGGCTGTGTGTGAGCGCACTTGCACCAATGGTGTTTTAAATATGTTTGCCGCCTGCCATAGCAGGTCGGTGTGTGCACACTTGCACCCATGATGTTCTTAAAAATATCTCTCAAGTATGCCATTGTAAGCCAGTGGGTGCACGCCTGCACCTAGGGGATTTTCAGATATATGTCCAGCCTGCCATTGCAGGCCGGCATGGGCACACTTGCACCTGTGGTGTGTTCAAACATGTCTCAAACTTGCCATTGCAGGTCTGTGTGGGCACAAAGGTTTATGAAAATGTCTTCCTCACCGGCTCAAGTCCGTTTAGAGTTTGGTTTGACCAATCAAATACATCAGAGCAAAAGTGCTTTGATTAAATTATGTGGAAGGCTTAGAGCAGCCACAATTGATTCTATTGAGAATTTGTGCTGGAAAGAAATAGAAGCTCAGAGAGAGAAGAAAACACAAGGTTCCTGGGGCTGTTACTTAGCACAAGTTATTGAGGATTTTTGTGTTCAAGAAATTTGGAACTCGGCATGGGGAAACAGGCCTTTAACAAAGCATTAAATCGGTCAACAAAAATCCTGTCTAACATAACAGATGAAAACACCTTATTACAAAGACGTCTTGCCTGGACGGTGATTAATTCATATGACACCAGGAAACCGCAGGTTTATTTATCAGCACATTTCTCAAAAATTTTAAAGAACCAAATTATGAATTTACGCTTTAGTGTGTGGGAAATAAAGGATTTGATCCCCTCCTGGAAGGACCATTACCAAAAATCAAGACTGCAGATTGCGCAACTACAACCATGAATCCCTAGCACATATTCTCTGTGCATGTCCGAAGTTATTAGAAGAAAGAAAGATACTTTTTAAAGAACTATTCACTAATATGAACAAACTAACATGCAGGGAAGCCGTAACCACATGGTTAGGTGGGTCTTCAATTCCGCTGGTCTGCAGGGGGCTTAAATTCATTCATTTGTATCTAAAGGAATTAGGAAGAATTGTAGAAGAAAACCAAATAATTTAATATACAGTTATATGATGATTATGATTTTTAATATGAGGAAAATGTTATGGTGCAGCACTTTTTGTACAGGTCTTTGATTTAACGGAGTGTAGAACAATGAATAAAGAATGTATTCTTTTTTATAAATGTTCATTTTTTACATACAGGAAGCTTTAAGTAATGTAAACGATGTTATATAGTAAAATGGTTTTAAAATACTGAACATTTGAATAAATTTGACTTTGATTTTGTGTGGGCACAATTGCACTTATGCTCAGGTTGGCCTTTCTAAACCACTGGCCCATCCTGAGGCTACATTTCAGAATCATTAGAGCACCCTAGGGTAAGTCTTAGGGTAAGTCGTAAGGGGTGAAGCAGGTGGTAGGCGAAAGGCAGGGCAAGGACACATGTGTGTTCCATGACCAGGTCGTAAAGGATACCCATGTGTGTTTTCTCTAACTATGAGGTTTGCTCTTCTCATAGGTTAACATAGGGGAGGGAGTGAAATTAATTCTGGCTGCAATAGTAGATTGCAGTGGAGCAGCCTCATTTTCTTTCCCAGCTTTGGATTCCCATTGACAAACCTTCTCCGGGGTAAAGGTGGTTTTGTCATTAACAGCTCTTCTCTGAGCCACATATATACTGCTTCACCAGGTCCACCAACATTTGTGGGAGGCAGCATGCTAAGCATGCAAAGTCTTGTAGTCTGGCAACGACAGAGGTTTTTGGGAACATTCTACTGGTGTGCCTATATTCTGAATTATGTTCAGAATGAAACACCTGGTGCTGCTCATGATTAATGACCTCTGTGCTGTCTACTTCTACTAAACATTGTTCACATACTGAAGTTTTGGGGGCCCTCTGTGAATAGAAGCTCAGTCCCCTTTGTTTTTATCTACTCCACATTCATCCTGATTACTGCAGCTATGAAGTTCAATATCTTCCTTTGATGCTGGACTTTTTGGTATTGTTTTTACTCACTGTTTGGGATTTTGGCTCCTTAAACTACTAGAGTAAGCCTATGATACTATTCAATTTTTCAAGTACTCCCTGCACAAGGAAGGGTTCATTTCTTGAACAGTGGGCGAGGTAGTGTGCGTGGGCATTATAGAACTTTTTTGTTTGCACACTATTTTGAGTTTTACCAATCTATAAGCATAATTTGGCACACAAGCCTCTCTATAACACGGTGGTAATTTTTAAATATTGCCTTCCCCTACATATATAAAAGATTATTGCCATTTTCCAGTCAATAACATGAGAATTACAAATGTGTTTATTAGGTGCATATAAATGTACACTTTTCAGACATTTCCTACACCCAATAAACTACCTAACCTCAACACACAGCCACTTTCATTCTGTCAACATAAAAATAGTTTGTTCATGTTTGTTTTTCTTAACAGTTTTAAGTTCAGCAGGTCATATCTATTCCAATTTGTACTAGTACAAAAATAATCATTGCTTTAATTCACTAGGGTCGGTTTTTTAAAAAGTCAAACATTGACCCCCCACCGTTGGAATACATTTCTGATTTTTGTGAACTAGATATAGACTTGGAGTAGTATTTATTATTAGGTGTACATTTTTGGCAGGGTAGATGCTTTACACTGGTCCATTAGTAAATTAAAAAGCAGAAATCCCTCACACTACAACCACATCTACCTTGGGGATGTTTCCTTGCATTTATTCCTTGGGTAGGGATTTTCTCCTGTCCTTCACAGGAATGACTGAATGACCATTGCAAGATTTTGTGAATTGTCACAAAATGCACGTTTTTGAGTACTCACTTACTCAGCCAGGAAGATTTGGCTTAGCTCACTCACAGCATTTGGGGCAGATGTTTTCAACTTAATATTACATCAAACTGGTGTTATATTAGTTGTAAGCAAGTACATTTGTCAGTGAAATTTTCTGTTTTGTGAATAGTAATTGTGAAGTACATTCATAAGCTTTTTCCTTGCGTAGTTACGTCTTATGTGTAAAACAGTCGGCATTTTTTCATGACTGATTCACAACGCAGTTTCTCTGAGAAGCTGTGGCTTAATTTACATATCTGTTGTTGTACTCTTTGGGGCTTATTTATGAGAGCCCTGAGTCACATTTGCACCATGTAAAGATTTATGAAGCCACGCAAAGCCACTCTGTGTGGCTTTGAGTGGCTAAGGTGACCAAGCACAAATCACTACGTCTCCATACTTGGTGCCCCGCAGGTTGTTGAATGGGTGCTGTAGTGGGTTTTCCCATGCAACACCCATGGAATATGACGCTGCCCCAGATTTACATAAACATGAAAACCTGGGGGAGTGCTAAATCCGTACGCCTCCTGAAGTGAAGCACAACAAGGAGAAATAACTTAATTTCTCTTCGTTTTTCCTCTTTCCATGTGTGCTATATTCTGCAGAACACATAGAAAGAGGAAAATGCACAAAAACAATCCTTTCTGCAACGGAGTCTACGTGCCTACTTTGGAGCTTGGCTGCCAAAACATCGCAAGGAAGCGCACAGATAGGAGCCCACGCCCACTACCATGTGAACACATTCATCCAGATTACTTTTGAGATTGATTCGCCTGTTAGGATCCAAACTGGATGACAAGGAACACACAGTTCTCCTTTCTTTAGGAACCAGCCACGGAGCGTCAGGTTTCCTCTTGAGTTTGGTGAATACCCACCCACCTGCCCTGATGTCTTCAATTACCAAGAACAACCTACATGTTGGGAGTGTTGGATTGACCGGGATTGCCTCCACACGCACCTGTCTTGGTTGTCCCTTCTATTTCCTGATGAAGACCCACATCCGGAGGTTCCAAGTCAACCTCTTTGCCTAAGTCTGGTCGAAACGTCGACGCCGCTCACCCCACGGCCTGGAATACAATATACCTGCCCTTCCTAAAATTAGATGATGCATCTCACAGAAAAACAGCTTCCTTCATTAAGAAGAGAAGACTTGGGAGAATATAATTTAAAAGTTTCTTGTAGACAGGCCTAAGAACACTGGTTTACTCTTTGTAGAATCATTGCAACCAGCCTTACCTCTGTAGAACTAGGATACTATGATCCTGAAATTGTTTCCTTTCTGGAATTTCTTTCTTTCCTAATACACCTCTCACATGAGCAGTTTTCTTGCACCTCTCACTTCTTTTGACAACCGTTGAAATGTTATATTGAATATGCTATTTCTATAACAAATATATAAATAAGATTTTGCCACATGTATTTATTTTTTATGTCTTTCTCTCTGGTGTATGTTTGAAGAGTATTTGTTTTTCTCTCCCGTTAAAGTAATAAGGTAATACACCTTCTCCGTGACTCAATCAATTAATTTGAGAAGTCCTTCTACCCCTTTGGTTCCCAAAGAGGTGATGTCAGGACCAATTGTTGTTCTTACCGCCAAAACATCACCAGCACAGGCAGAATGGACAGGAATGCACTGTATACCCTTTTTACTTTGTGGTAGGGCAGCGTAGCAAGCTGCCTTGCTGCGAGGCCCTACGCTAAAATAACATAAATGAGGCCTTTCATTTCCAGGGACTAGAAATGCTTTGTCACAGAAAAAGGATTTTTATTTATTTATTTATGGTTTTATTTTCTGTGAAAAAAAAACATTTGGGCAGCAGAGTCTTTTATTAATGAAGTAACGCATAAAGGTACTAAAAGTTTTAGATAGACAAGTGTCAGTTGCATACGCTGTTATATACAGTTTAGTGAAGGAGGCACAATAGACACAATCGAATTTAGCCTAAAAATGTTACACTAAGATTGTGAGTCCCAATGAATCAAACGAATTATCAACATCCAACAACTGACTGACTTTTAGATTTTAAAACTCGTATCTGCTCCAGGATAAGTTCTCAATCAAAGGCCATTGTTTGAAATGGCGTTGGAAGAATAGACATTAAAGGTATTTTTAAGGATATTATGGAAGTTTGCCCTAGCAGACAGAGGGAATGAGTTACATTTTTGGGGTGCACTTCCTAGGAAAGATTAATTTAATGTTATGGTTCTTTTAAGGTATGCAGTTTCCAGTCAAAGAGTGCCAGCACTACCTAATGAATATGAACCTCTGAATAAAACCACTTTTCCAGAACAACACTGTGTAGTTCCTCCATGTAGATTCTTATGGACAGTTCAAATCATTTTGTGAATCATGGCCGAGAGTAAGCATGTCATTCTCCTGGAAATGCACGGGTAAGCCTCAACTAAGTCAGACGTAAAACACACATCTCATAAAAAAAGATTTGTAAATTTGGCCTTGTGCGTTCAAGTTTGTATTTGTTATTTGCATACCAAATTTTATGTAGGAAAGCAAATACCTCTGAAAATTGTGCCCACACACATTATTTAGAACATCATTTAGAGCCCCCAAAAAATCTATGTGCTCATTATATAAGATTCAAGTCCTTAAGGTACACACCATTGCTTCTACTTAATCTTTAGCTTGTGATCATTACCTTCGCTATAGGAAAAACAGTCCCATAAGGCAGCAGTCTTCTTGGTGTCAGGGGAGTAGCTTCAGTGGGGGTGTTTGGGGTGTTGCACCCCCAATAAATGTTTTTCAGATATATAGTTGGGTACAGGTGCGTTCAGTGGGGTATGGGGAGGAGGCCTGTCGGATTTCACCAGTGATTTTTTCATACACACACTGACAAAAACACACACACACATTCTCGCTCATCTCTGTTTCGAAATCTCTGAAAAAAAAATATTTTACAAAATATTGTTTCTCTTATTTAGTACTCCTATTAATCCGCATTCCTCTCCCTTTCCACTGCTTCTTAGATCCCTCCTATGCACCATGCTTGTCATATAATGTATTTTAACATGATATGCCTGCGTGATGGTCAGGAAATCTGTTGCTCACACCTCCCCAATAATACTGACCAAGCTACGCCCCTGGTTGGCGTAGAGGGTAGAGCCGGACAGAAAGAAACAGTGGACCTGGGTTCTGAAGGCCTGCCACTGCTTTGAGGTTCTGCCTCATCCGTACACATGATGCCAGGTTGTGTTTTTTCATGGAAGCTTCCCCCTTCGTTGAAGGAGGGTGGTTTCTTGGAAGAAAAGAACACTAATACAACTAACGCTAATGCAGCCATATGGGAGCCATCTTGCCAGGAGCTAAAAGAGGCTCTAATTATTTGGCTACATTTACATTAACATGACACGTGAGAATGAATTTTGCAACACATGAATGTGCATAACGTCGTCTGTGTTAATCAGTACCGGATTAAACCCAGTAGAGGCCCCTAGGCAGTCCATATTTCGGGGGCCCCCTTGCAAATTATCTCCTAATACGTTTTGAATTTTACCAACCCAGCATGTTTAATAAACCAATTTTATTACACAAAACTAAACATTAACAATTATTGTTATTAAACAAAAATTACATTTTTCAAAATTGTAATAAACCAACACAACGTTGTTCAATGGGTACATTACATTAATTCAGTATTTTTTCTACAGAGTCTTTAATGTGAAGTTTCCATTACTTTGAGATGATTAATTTTTACTATCTTTTGGAAACAATTTAAGAAAACTTGATTGCATTTTTCTTTCAAGATCAAATCAATATTATTTTGAGCCGTTGTCGCGGGGCCCCTAAAAGAGTGGGGCCCATAGGCGGTGCCTACTTTGCATATTTGGTAATCCAGAACTAGTGTTAATAATCTAAACTAAAGCTTTAATTTATATCTACAGTGAACTAAAAGTGGTCATTTCAGCGCCCTTGAAAATGCTCACACATCTGTCAATTTCGGGCCTCTCTTCATCACTCCCACTACCCCTTGGGCTTTGTGTACATAGCTGGTAGGCACTAGGGTGCGCTTAAGATCTTTTATGTGTGCTGTAAACATGAACATTGGTGTATTATGCTGCCTTTTGGTTGCGATTAGCCATCTTTGACTGTCTCTATACAATCTACAATTTGCCTTGAAGTGAATTTTGTTGCTCCATTTATTCTTTCTCAGGCGCTGTCAATGGAATTATAATCAGGGGCTAAACAGAGCAAAGCACGCACCAGGATGAGATCCTAGCAGAGAAGCGCATCATCTTGCCTGCCTCCCTTCTATTTTTAGAAAGCAGTTCCTGGACGACATCAGCTTTAAGATCGCAGCGTCCCCCGGTATATTTCCCTTTTACATGTTCCTACCTTAAATTACACGGCTACCTTCTCTGCAGTGACTCTTTATCCGTATAACGCTGTTCAGGCTGTCTTAAACCTCCCATTGTGGCCTTTCTATAGATTTCTTCCTCGTGTACCTTAAGTAATTTTCCTCCAGGCACTATTTGTTTTCTAAACTGATGTGCACACGGGCGAGTGGCCCTTTGGTTAAAAGATCAGCCCAGGAATGAGTACAAGGATGAACAAGATGGAATTTAATAGAGTTAGTATTCTGCAACTAACACCGTTTGCCAAGGAACTATTTAGACAGGTGAAGACTGCGGACAGGTGAGAAGCTTGCCATTTAAAGCCATTTACCATTCTATATCCCATACCTTTACCCATATAACAATTGCACATTTGAGTAAACTGTAGATTTAACAAATATGGAATGAGAGCGCAAGAGAGGCTACTCTGTAAAAAAAATGTACATATAAAACATATGGAAGGAGAGCACAAGAGACTTCTGTAAACCACCTGCAGATACAACAAATATGGAATGAGAGAACAAGAGAGGCTATACTGTAAACCACCTTTAGCTATAACAAATATGGAACAAGAGCACAAGGGACGATATTCTGTAAAAAAAAAGGTAGATATAACAAAAATGGAATGAGAGCACAAGAGGCACCTGCAGATATAACAAATATGGAATGAGAGCACAAGAGGCACCTGTAGATATAACAATTATGGAATGAGGGAACAAGAGAGGCTATTCTGTAAACCACCTGTAGATGTAACAAGCATGGAATGAGAGAACAAGAGAGGCTATTCTGTAAACCACCTGTAGATGTAACAAACAGCGAATGAGAGAACAAGAGAGGCTATTCTGAAAAAAAATGTAGATATAACAAAAATGGAATGAGAACACAAGAGGCTATTCTATAAACCACCTGTAGATGTAAGAAACATGGAATAAGAGTACAAGGGAGACTATTCTGTAAACCACCTGTAGCTATAACAAATATGGAATGAGAGCACACGAGAGGCTATTCTGTAAACCACCTGTAGATGTACCAAACATGGAATAAGAGAACAAGAGAGGCTAATCTGTAAACCACCTGTAGCTGTAACAACTATGGAATGAGAGCACAAGAGAGGCTATTCTGTAAAAGTTACGTTGCTCACTCTTCTCATAGAGTATTGCGACCTTTATTTGTAATGAGGTGTTATTCGATCTTACATGTACTTCGCTCCCATACCTCTAAGGGTAGGCTGAGCTTTATAAGTACATTCATAAAATAAATAAATCCCTCTTTTCAAATGTAGGACCTGCACTGGTGTCATTTCAACTGGGCCTTTACGACAGTGGAAATGAAATCACATGAGCTGTGGCCATGATTAAATCGGCTGACTTGACCAAGTAGCACCATACAGAAATACATCGTAAAGAGTCTAAATAAAGTGCAACAATAAATCATCTGAGTTGTGCTGTGTGGAACTGTGCTGCTCTTCTGATGTGTCCTATTATATTGCATGGCTGCTGTCTTATTAGTGTGGTATTGTATTGTGTTGAGCTGTGTTCTTGTGTGCACTTATGGGCCTGTGTTACATGCTGTATTGTATTATTTTGTCATGTGATTGTGGTGTTATTGTGCTACTGTTCGACTGGTTTTAGTGTTGGGTAGCTGTTTAGTGTTGTTATTATGCTGTTATGTTGCATTTGTGCGCTGTACTGTGTGATGGTGGTTTTGAATTGTGTTGTTATGTGATTATGTTTTTTTGTTGGGTTGTGTTTTTTCTACTGTGTTATTTTACTGTGTTCTGTTGTTTGAGTTGCTATTGCTCTAGTGTTGTGGTTTTGTTGTTGTGTTGGTGTGTTGTTAAGTTGTGCTGTATCATTATACTTTTATTGTCTTATTCTGTTATTTTGTGGCAGAGAGGCTAAGGGACAACAATAGTGAGATTTTATATAGACCATTATGGGGCCGATTCTCAGAACTAATCTGAGACAAAATCCTAAACGTACTACTTTTGGTATTCACAGAAGGCATTTAGTAGTAGTAAAGTTAGGATTTTGTCTTAAGTTAGGATTTTGTCTTAAATTAGGATTTTGTCTTTAAACCAAAACTTAAGACAAACTTAAGTAACTTAAGACAAAATCCTAACTTAAGACAAAATCCAAATTTAGGACAGAATCCTAACTTTACTACTACTAAATGCCTTCCGTGAATACCAAAAGTAGTACGTTTAGGATTTTGTCTCAGATTAGTTCTGTGAATCGGCCCCGAAGTTTGGAAACCAGTTCAGGAACCATAAATTCCAATGGGACTAAAATATGTAATGCTATTTTTGAGCAACCCAAAAAATGTTTAAACCTAACCAATTTACTTGAAATGTAAAAGGAAACACCATAGTTAAATGGGCTCAGTGCCGGTCAAATATTGTGCAGATCTGTCAAATGGTGCAAACGTTATTATCATCGATTACATGCATTAAACTAAACTTGAAACCTGACATTCAGTGTATACTGACAAAGATGCCACGATGAACTATAAAAAGAAAAGTCATTCACAATTATCTAAAATGTGCAGCACATGCAAACATCCTTTCTAGTATTACAGACTGATATAATAATAGAAAAACGTGCACTTCAGGATGCCTTATTCTTAACCAGAAGAAGGTTGATTTAATTATATTTCTACAAACAATATGATATATTATTTGGATACTGTGAGTTGTATCATTTACACATATTCAAATGACTAGCACCTCAGGTGCTTCGTAAGCATTGGAAGACTTAAGGCACTTCAACGAACAGCACTGTTTCAACGCTTCTCATGCACTGGAATAACCTGTGAAACACTGGGAGCCTTTCCTTGGCTCAGAAGGTTTAAACGCCGGTAGCTTCGCTCCAATCATTATGCTGACAATGAAGAAACAAACGAAAGCAGAAGAATTGTAGCAGTGTAGATGGTGGACCTTCCATTAAGCGGGGAGAGAGCCAATGCAAGGGGCATCACAAACTTGTATTTAGATTTAACCGGCCAATCTTCCAAATTTATTTTGCAATAGCTATATCACCAGCAGGCATGAATTAATAATTTGGACAGTGGGCTGGCATCCCTTCAGATGTAATTCCAAACTGCATTAATTACAGTAGCTCATAGATAGATTATGACACTCCATCAACACTTTTTATTCATGACTACAGCTACAGAATAAATTAAAATAACTGTGTGTAATTTTTCTCATGCATGTAGAGTAGTACGCCAACTCATGTGGCAATCTAGCAACTCTGGCAGAAATGCATCATCGAACTTTCCACCCATCACAATTTCATTATCTGCTACCCCAAGTCCTCTTTGCCGTCCATACATAAATCACTCTTGTTCAGTTGCGCTCTGTTGTTCAAAACCCTATCATTACTTACTCATGAATGTTGCACTCCTATCCTCTTTGCTCAAGCTTGGCAACCAGCCTTGACATCCATCACCATAACACCAACCAAAAATATTCAACATTCATCACCATCAATGGTAACTGTCCCTCACAAGTGCCAAAGAGAAATATTTTCAGGAAAACAACCCAGAAAGCAATTGAAATACCTGAGCCAATTATTGGATCCTCAAAAGATAGATTGTCGTCTTCTGCCAGTGGCATTGTGGCATTTGCACCAGACTTGAGGCTTTGCAAGTACTTGAACAGCTAGCAATGTAATCAATCTCTCACCAATGCTTTCAACTCACATAACCTTAAATTACTGGCTTTGTTTACCATGATTAACAAATATTGGGCCAACCTAGTTACACCACAGTTCCACCATACGTACTTGATGGCATAAGATTAGCGGAGGTTAGAGATAAACGAAAACCTAAAATAAAATCGGTCACCTTTTTTTACCACACTTGCCACTATTACATCTGTGGTTAAAGGACAGATATATTTTATTATATATATTTTACTGCAGTAGTGTATCCTGCTGCAAAGAGCTATAGCTGATATTAAAGGCCCTCTACACCAAATATAGACGTGAGCTGCAGGTGAAGTAGTACACCAAGAAAGACGGGGTAGAACAACGGGCATTGACTGAAGCAGATGGTCTATAATGTTATTAGAACCCACTGTATCAACCCACTGTCTGACACTCTAGCCCTACACTGCAGAGACAAGTGCAATGCCATTATCCTACATCAAAGCTCTTTCCGGCAACCCTCTCTCACACCTACTGGCCATTGTCAGTGCCTCCCTCAATTAAGGAATTTTACCAGAAGCTCTCAGGTGAATCAGATCCTCCACTCATATAGAAAAGTACACTAGACCCTTATGACCATTGTTCATCTAACCTTGTTCGGATAGATCATCAAAAAAGCGTCCTATGTTTAACTTCAAGATTACCTCAGTGCCATTCATCTCCTGTACAACTAGCAGTCTGGTTTCAGATCATGATGCAGCATGCAGGCCCTAACCTTACACATTGCAAACTACAACCTCCTAACCACAGATGAAGATAACACTTGCCTCCTGATATTTTTGGACCTTATGCAGCCTTCGCCCATCCCACCTTCATCCACACCCTGAAATCACTGGCAACATCCTTCAATGGTTCTCCTTCTGCCTTTCCATCTGACACCAGTTCATCCACATGAACGCTCAAAGACCCAGAAGATCCTTGTCACCACAGTATCCCCCAAGGTCCCATATAGTTCCCCATTTGCCTAAACCTCTACATGGAGTCCCTTGGGGCTTAGTTAATCCTAAATGGAATTCATCTTTTCCCATCAGTTATTGTAATTTAACTTAGTGAGAAATCTCTTTTACTTTAATTGTGACATTCCTGCTTGGAATTAGCTAGTTCTAGAAAAGACTAGTTTTAAATGAGCTGTTTAAGCTCACATTTTTATAATAGAAGTATTTTTAGACAAGTCCTCAAAGAGGTTGCACCACAGTTTTGGCCAAATAAAGAATCGTAGGTAGTACAACCTTTTTAGGTAATGACTGCAGATCATCTTGAAAGATTAAAGTCAGTGTCCTTATCTCCTTTGCTCAACGAGGTCACATTCTTCATAGCTGTTCACCCTGCATCCTCTACAGGGGCTCTATTCATAGCTATTTCCTAGGGGAAATTAACAGGTTTGGTGTTGGGCCACTATTCACTGCCCTAAAAAAAGCTTTCTTTTTGACAATGAGGTTCCTAACTAATAGTTTGCTGCTGATAGTTGTTAGTGGTGGATGTGTATAAAAATATCAGAATTTAAAGACCATTTTTACCAGAGGTTGAAAGTTTTCTCCCCAGGGACTATTAGGACATGCATTGTGAAATGAGGCACCTTAGAGTACATCCAGGTACTAAAATTGATGAGACATGAAAAGATATAATTACAAAATTCGAAAAGGGTTTTAATTATCCCACAAGGATTTTTTGGGAAAACTAGAGCCAACTTTTAATGTTTGTTCAATAACATAGACCAACACTTGATTAAACAAAAACAGGGTTGGCGACCTCTCCCAATAGAAAGTTATCACCAGATTGAAAAATATTGTATTTTAAAGCACATTCATCAAGCAACATTGAACAAAATGCACTAAGATGTTAATATATTTTTCTGGGGGTAGGGATTCTACATCACTATCATATATTGATATTCCCCTGTTTCAATTAACAGAAAATTCCAGTTTCTACAGGCCTTGTAATGGATAAGGGCAGTTCTCTTAAGACTGTAAGTAGTTATTTATTTTATTTAAGAAGTTTTCTATAGCGCTGTCGAGACCCAGGGGTATCGGAGCGCTTTACAGTAGGTGCATAGCGTATAATCATCGGATACAAGACATAGGAGCGACATAACAACCGACGAGTGTCAAAGTAACGAGCAGCATATTGTTTGTTTATGTTTATTGGTTTGTATAGCACTGAATCACCCGGGAGGGTATCTCGGCGCTTTAGGACGTCACAGAAAATCCAGGGAGAAGATTAGAACAGGTACGTTTTCAGCAGCTTTCTGAACTGAGGCGAATTCTGGCAGTTTTGCAACTGGAAGGGTAGGGTATTCCAGAAAACTGGGGCGAGGTAAGAGAATGCTTTGCCTCCGCTGCACGTTTTTTTTACTCTAAGGGTCCTGAGCAGAAGTTCAGAGCCTGATCTTAGAGCTCGTAACGGGGTATAGCGTGTTAGTTTTGCTCGAGAGACACAAAGGGCCTTGGCCATTGAGGGCTTTGAAGATGGTACAAGCAATTTTGAATTTGACCCGCTTTCTCACCGGCAGCCAGTGGAGTTGGTTAAGGAGGGGAACAGAGGGTGTTCTGGTGGGGACATCGGCAACAAGGCAGGCTGCGGTATTCTGCACTACCTGCAGTCTGTTGAGGGCAGCTTCGTTGGCTGAAAATAAAAGGGTATTGCAGTAATCAAGTCTGCTTAGTACCAAGGCTAGCATAAGTGTTTTCTTGGTGGAAGGAGGTAAAAGGGGAAAGATTCTTCTAAGAAGGCTGAGGTTGTAGTAACACGAGCCAGCAGTAGTATTAGCATGTGTCTCAACCGTTTATGATCAATTCTGACCCCAAGGTGTTGACCACATCTTTAGGGGCAGGGGTGGGGCCAAGTTCATCCGGCCACCAGAGTGGCGACCAGCGAGCAACAGCTCCTCCAAACAACATAATTTCCGAATTACCAGCGTTAAGTTGTAAAAAGTTGGCCCGCATCCAGGCAGAGATGGATTTCATACCTTCTGAGAACATCAGCTCAATATCCGGACTGTCTTTATCAAATGTGAGGAGGAGCTGTGTGTTGTCAGCGTATGAAATGGGGGTGAATCCCAAAGATCTCATGAGCCTGGCCAGGGGGAGACATAAATATTAAAGAGGGTCGGGGTCAGGCAGGAGCCCTGTGGGACCCCTTTAGTGACTTTAGAAGCAGGAGAGTTGAAGGATCCTAGCGTGATGGTCTGGGTTCTGTCAGTTAGAAAGTTGGTAATCCACTTCAGAGCCAGCCCTTGAATGCCTATATCTTGAAGTCTGTCCAGTAGAATCCAATGGGAAATGGTATCAAAGGCGGACGATAGGTCAAGCAGCACCAAAAGAGCTGCTTGACCCTTGTCCAAGGCCATACGTATGTTGTCAGTGACCTCAATAAGCGCCGATTCGGTACAATGTTTGGCTCGAAAGCCCGACTGAGAAGAGTCCAGATGGTGAAAGGTTTCCATATACTCCGACAGGTGTTTATTGATATGTTTTTCGATGAGTTTGGTTTGCAGGGGTAGTGGAGATATGGATCCGTAGTTGGATAATTCAGTGGTAGGGATTTTGGGATTTTTCCTTGTGGGTATGACTTGAGCATTTTTCCATTCTGAATGGAGACAGCCAGAGTTCAGAGAGCTGTTGAGAATACAACAGATGGGAGTGGCAAGCTGGTCAGCTAAGTTAGCCGAAATTTTAGCAGGGATGATGTCCCGTGGGGAGCCGGATTTAGTGGTCGCAAGAAGGGATATGACTTCCATAGGGCTTAGGAGGGGAAAGGAGTGTAGTTGTGCAAGGCTATTGCTTTGGTCAGAGGAACCGCACGTGATAGGGGAGAAAATAGATTTGTCCGAGATGATATTTTGGTATATGGTATCTATTTTTAGTGTGAAATAGGATGCAATACTATCGCATAGTGACTGAGAAGGAGATTCAGCAGTGTCACAGGCACTAGGGCAGGTGAAGGATTTAACTTTTTGAAATAGAGACTTAGAATTAATCCCAGCTAGTTCCAATTGGTAAGCAATGTGGGTTTTGCGCGCATTTTTGATGTTGCTATGATAAGTAGCTAAAGCAATTTCGTAGCTTGATTTATCTTGTTCAATGTGGGAGAGTCGCCATGTCCGTTCTAGTTCCTTGCACCCGCTTTTTTCCACACGAAGAGCAGGAGAATACCAGTTGAAGGGAGCGGATTTGGGGGTGTGGGAAAGGGGCTTCAACGGTGCAACTTCGTTCAGAACTTTGGTGATGATTGCGTTGAAGTGGGATAGTTGGTTTTCTACATCAAGGTCAGAAGTGTCTGTGTCCCATGACAGAAAAGGGGATATAAAGTGGTCGGCCTTGATTTTGTGCCAAGGTCTGTACCATCTGCCCGAATGGGATATAGGAGTCAGGGAGATCCTAGGGCTCGTGAGCTGGAAGTTGATCAGTGAGTGATCGGACCAGGTTAGAGGGAGTGTGTCCCCACATAAGATGTTCTGGGAGTTGGAAAGAACGAGATCCAGGGTGTGGCCAGCTATATGGGTGGGGTTATTATTGATTTTAAGGAGTCCTGCCGAGGCCAGATCTTCTAAACAGACCATGGCTTCATGATTATGAACATCCTCGCTATGAATGTTAAAGTCACCTAGAAGTAGGAAATTGCGAGTGGCGATTATATGAGGGGAGATGAATTCCAAAAGACTGCTATTGAAATCGTTTAGTGGGCCAGGGGGTCTGTAAACAAGGGCTCCTTTCCAACTGCATTGGGGATGGATGTTGAGCCTAAAGATAAGGCATTCAAACAGGTTGGTGTACAGTTGGTCAAGGATGGTGACGAGTATGGAGTCTTTATGGATTATAGCAACCCCTCCACCAGCTTGTTCCAGCCTATCGAGTCTTTGTATGCAGAAGCCTTGTGGAAGAGCCAGAGCAATCGCCAGGATAGCTGAGGGTTTAATCCAGGTCTCAGTGATAAATCCAATGTCAGGGTTTTTATCATTTAAAAGAT
Source organism: Lissotriton helveticus (assembly GCF_964261635.1). Taxonomy (NCBI): domain Eukaryota; kingdom Metazoa; phylum Chordata; class Amphibia; order Caudata; family Salamandridae; genus Lissotriton; species Lissotriton helveticus. The sequence continues at coordinate 1,155,276,422 of NC_136070.1, forward strand.
CCCATATGTTAGTAGCATGCCTAGGAAGGGACCTTACGTTGGCTAGAAAGCAATTCCAGGTATTAGTCGGGGGTTGACGGAGGGTGGAGCCAGGGGGGGAATCAAAGTGGGGAACCGTCCCTTTGTAGATGGATGTTTCCGCTATAGGGAGATAGGAGGTGGCGCTAGTGCTCAGAGAGGGGGTGGCTTGGTACTTGTATTTACAGCAGGAAAAAGGCCCTTCTGGTATGTAGCCAACTAAAGTCGGCGACCCACAAGGGGACGGTCTATACTTAAGCAGTGTATCTCTAGCGTAGGTCAGCCTAGAAATGATGGTTGAGGCGGCATCTGGGTTTAAACTGACAGGGGTCATGGCTCCTGGCGACGGACAGGCGCGGACGGGCGCAGACAGGCTTGCCTTTGGCGCGCCTTTGGCGCGCCCGCTGCGTGCGTCCGCTGCGTAAATGCGAGTGACATTGGGCTTTTATGCGATGCAGTAGGTGGCTCAGTAGGCTCCGCCCTCCTCCCCTCTAGCCCGGAAGTGTTGACTGTGCCGCGCCTCACTCCACAACAATCGAGAAAATTCCTGTGGTGGACCAGGGAGAATGCGGGACATTTTTGGCTTCGAGATTCTTTGGATTCTTAGAATTGGAGCAGAGCTCGATGATAGCTGTCTGTCCCAAGCTATCCACTTCCTAGGGAGCGGTTGAGGAACAGGGTTTTGAGTTGTCTTTTGAATTCTACAAAGGAGGGAATGGCTGTCGCCCCATACCCAGTAATAGGCAATGCAAGCCGCACATGTCTACCAAAAGCGATGGCCAACTTTCACATGCCCAATTACACACATTGCCAGCCTTCACATGCCTAGTAACGGTCCAGTTACAGCCTTTATCTTTCCAGCCTCCACATGCCCAGCATAATTGATATGCCAATTAAGTCCTATACCCCCGCGCCACCTGTGCTAACCAAATCCCTTGCCATAAAGGGGTTTTGTTTGTGAGCTTGCCTTGCCATTTAAAATGTTATAGGGCATTTTGCCAGCACAGAAATGGTAATCTTGTGACAGGAGGCCTCGTATTTGGACACTGCACATAGTAGTAGCAGTATTATTCCAGGTTTCCATAAAAAGTCCAGTTTCAGCTACAACATCCAAGTCGTGCCTGTCTCCGAATAATGATTCATTTATCGGGATTAACTGGAAGCCCAGAAGTATAGACAGATATCAGTAATCTGGGGTCCTCTGTCATAAGGCGCCTACAAGCTTTTTTGAATTTCGTAATCACAGGCTGCAATTCAGAAAATACATTGGGATGAATAGTGTAAGAATAGTTTTGAAATGTATACAGAAAGCGAGGTAAAGAGAACATTTTGAAAAGGGCACCTCTGCCCATTCGGTAGAAGGTACTATCTTGCATGTCGCTCTTTGGGATGTGGAAAATAGGCAATGTTCAACTGCCCCATCTTTGTAGGTCAAATATTCCATTTATACCTCTATATTTAAATTGATTTTCAGTCATTTGATTGGTAGGTCAAGTATTCCATTTATACCTCTATATTTAAATTGATTTTCAGTCATTTGCTTGGCAATTGAGTGCCAGTTATGTGGACATATGGGGAAACAGCCTTTATCACAGTCCCCTTAACAAGCAGGTAAGAACCATGCAGGTAACTATTTGTAACTTAACAACGCAGTAATTTACCACACAAGTATCTTTTTAAAATCACATACATTTTTTATATATTTTTTGTTAAATGGGTAAAGGTACAGGTAAAGGGAGGTAAGGGTATTTTGTTTAAAAATGTGAACAAATATATGTGTGTGTATATGCACACACATATATATACATGCACACACATACATATGTATACATATATGCAAATATAGACGTAGAAATATATTATCCAGTGGCGCTCGTGACTGGGTAGTTATTTTTAGGATCTTGCTTGCATAGGAAATACATTTTTTGTGTTGCTAATCACTTTGGCCCCAATTGACGAATCTCCACAAAACTTTCCAAAAAGGTGCCTCTATTTGAGTAGTTTGCATATGTAATCTTTCGGGGTGATCTGTCAAGCAGGGGCTGACAAAAAGGGGGGATTCCCAAAACCACAGCCCAAACCACTGAACAGATTTACAGAAAGCTATATCTTGGTCCACAGGAGTGCTTTTTGGGTTTTGGTGTAAATCTGTTCAGTACTTTTGGAGAAGTTAAGGTTAACAAACATTTTCTATTTCACTATGCTGAGGACCAGCAGCGCCGACAGATCTCAAATAGAGATCTGATTGGCTGCCACCATGTCAACCAAGAAGTGGTGGCAGCTATCTTAGGACTTGGGACTCGGTCCCGAGCTCTTCATTTTGGAAAAAAAAGACCTAAGGGGGCAAGGTAGAGATACCCTGATCCTCTATGCCTGGAGGCAGGGTTTACATTTTGCTGCAAGTTCACGGAGGATCCACAAATCCTCAGCAATATTTAAAAAAAGAAAGGGTGGGCACCAGTGGTTATTATTCCACCCCCCAGTGTGGGACAGGGGAACAATGCTTTTTTATTTTTTTAGGGGATGGAGGACGTGTGTGACCCCCTCCCTGGGCTGTTTGTGTCCCCTAAGGCCCCATCCCCCAGGGCCAGAAATATGCTTTAAGGGGAGGAAGTGCACAGTCCTCCTCACTGAGCTGCTGGAACCCCATTTCTCAAAGTCTATTTTAAGGGGAGAGAGACTGTGTGCCCCTTCCCGAACCTTTAATAGGACTAGGCTAGCTCACTTGCTGTGTCCCGGGAAATCCAACCCCGGGACTCAGCAGTTTCCTTGCCCCGCATGGCAACGGGCAGGGAAACTTGTGCTCGTTTACACCTAGCAGGAATATTTTTACAAATCCCGCCTAATGGAAGCACCTAAAGCCTACTAAAAATGCTCCAGTCGTCTGGAAGCAGACATTTGATGTGTTTCCCTGTCTACATTGATGCGGGCAGGGAAACAGATCAAGATATCCCACCAGCAGCTATTTACCTATCCAACGTCATTGTAAGGCTTCTGTTTTTTTGTGTTAATGCTTTTATTGGGTAATAGGTAATCAACATAATACACTGCTGTTAGCAGGGAACAGAAGCCCATAGGAGGTACTTTGATTGATTTTTGTCAAACCAGTGGTCTGTTATTAACTCATTAAAGAACATATCAAACTTGGAATACAAGTTTGGATTTGAGTAGGTATTTCTAGAAACAACGGGGACACCGGCGGCATGATATATAAATGTATATAGTATATTACGATGTATATCTAAGGGTGAACATGTATTTGAATCAGGGTACTGGCCCACGTATGTGAAAGATAATGGATGGGGTCACGGATAGTACATTTCATGTTGACATAAGTGGGATTTATGCACTACATTTCAGGTACTTGGATTGTTTTGTATTGTTATGGTACTATGCTCAAACCCCATGAGATTGTTATATTAAGGTTACAAATGGACACAGTCGCCAATCATGCAAATTGATTTTACACTATAATGGGTCCTTCCTGGATACTGTCAGGCAAGAAATTGTTTAGAATTTTCATCATAACTGATGTAACAAATCCAAATGGAAATCATGGCATATTGCCATATATATGCTTGACAGCTGCTTATGGTATTTATGGGATTACAGACCATAACATTCTGTGTACAATTGTTTGTAAATTTGTTTCATTTTATGTACCTATTTTGTGTGTCATTGATATCAGAAAATAGATCATTTATTGTTAACAAGAGGTGAATTCCAGGCATTACTCCTTGAGTATGTCTTCTGTGTCCATGAATTGTATGTCTATTTTTATGTGAAGTTGATCTTGCTCACGTAATTTGACAAAGGCTTCAGTGAAACTGAAACCCATCGTTACTGTCCCTGCACACTAAACTTGTGTGCTAATATGGTGTGCTGCTTCCTTTGTTCCCATGCAGTCACTGTGGGAGGAGGATTCTTTGAACATATAATGGATAGCTGCTACGTTGCTGGCACTGGTATCGTAAGGCAGAGTGGAAGCTTATTTGTGGCTGTAGTGAAAAATATATATATGTATGTATGTATACATATATAGGTGTGATCAAGACAGCCTCGGCTGTCGAAACGCGTTACCATATGTAATTAAAGCCCCGCTGCGGCACTATCTGAGAATGCGGACATTCTTTCCTTTATGTGCGATTGATGATGGCCTCCTTCGCTGCCATTCCCCGCCACCTGCCTCAGGCTACAGATCCTAGCAGGAGCTTATATATATATATATATTCACTGAAAAAACCATAGGTTATAGACCATATATAGTTAGGAATTAGCATTTAAAAAACCTTATTTTACTCACACGAAACCATTGAAATTCCATATATAGTTAGTTGCACTAACTATATATCGCGCACCCGCAATCCACTGCTGATCATGTCACATATTACATCATTCATGACATGGTCAGTGACATCACTGATGACATCACTGATGACATCTCAAATGACATCACTGATGAGATCACTGATGACATCTCATTTGACATCAATGACCACATCACTGATGATATCATTCATGTGACAATACAATGCATCTCCTCACATTTTAATATAACCTCTGTTTCACCCAGTGTTAAATACAGAGTATAATTTTTGAAACCATTGACACACCAATACTAGTTACTACATACGTACTCACTGATTCCTACGTCTACACACACATTCACTCATTCACCCATACAATCATTCATACATACAATCACTCATCTTTACAACACTATCATATGCACTCATACACCTATACAGACACTCACACTCTGCCACTCATCCATGGAGTTACTCACACACCTAGTCAGTCCTGTAAAGAATCAATCACACTTCCATTTTCTTGTCTATACAGTTAAACATAGAGCACCTTACATTTTCAAAAATATACTAACACATACTTACTTTCTTATACAATCATTGATACAAGTACACATCGATCTGCACAGAGTCACACACCTCCCAGCCAGCCACACACACACACACTCAGTCTCCCATACAAATACTTGGACAATCAATCAATAACCCATATAGTTAATCATATAGCTACTGATCAACACATGCAGCAGTTTACAGAACAACAGACATAATGATGCACAAATTAAGACAGTTTAGTCACTAACCCATGCACTCAGTGAGACACATTTAATCACTCACTCATACATTCAGTCATGCACCTACTAAATCCTTCGTCCAGACACTTATACATCTACTCATTCTTCAATATGTAAAACATATTTAAACTTTACAGAAACACACAGTCACTGGATGACGTCATCAGTGATCTCATCAGTGATGTCATTTGAGATGTCATCAGTGATGTCATCAGTGATGTCACTGACCATGTCATGAATTATGTAATATGTGACATGATCAGCAGTGGATTGCGGGTGCGCGATATATAGTTAGTGCAACTAACTATATATGGAATTTCAATGGTTTTGTGTGAGTAAAATAAGGTTTTTTAAATGCTAATTCCTAACTATATATGGTCTATAACTTATGGTTTTTTCAGTGAATTTTCAAGGTTTTGTAAATGCTAATTCCTAACTATATATGGTCTATAACCTATGGTTTTTTCAGTGAATTTCAATGTTTTTTTAATAGCAAATATCATAAGCTGTCGAATGTCAAGTACGTGGTAAGTGAAAACATTTTCGTGTTTATGCACACTGATCTGCTTTGAATGGTGCCCCCCCCCCTCATTTCTATTAGGAGTACTCTCTCTTTGCACATAGTGAAGGGTAGTTAACGCAGGCCTTTGCCCCCGTTGTAATACGTCGTGCCTGCTTCTCTCTCCATTTGATTGATTGTTATCCAAGTATTTACTGTTTTAGAATTGGTTCTCTTTGGTTCATTCTCTATTTACAAACAAACACAGAGTCGCAATACTCTGTTTAGTCTTCGCAGATAACGAAAAATCGTGTAAAAAAAAAAGAAAAGGAATCGAGCAAAATCAGTAGGCCACTAATGGGATCTCTTTTTGACCTCGCTAAAATAGAAACATTAGGAACAACCCCTCATGACAAATACAAAACTAGTGAGATGAACTGAACTCCACACAATGATGGCTGCAAAACAGCTTGGCTCCGCCACCCACCCCGCCCAAAATAACGATAAAGAGCGGCTGCCATGATTGGTTGCGGAATGGCCACGACGGAGCTACGAAATGGTGCTGCTCTCATGCTAACCCCAGCTTCAGTCTGAATATCCAGAAACACTGTAGACTACCAATTCGATCAGTTCCGGTAGCGCCCCAATGTAACCCGGTAGAGAAGAACTAGCCCTCCCCTCTTTGACTGATGGTTCTTGTTGCCTGTCCCTTCTGTTGTCATTTAACAGAACTATTTAGCCTGCTGAAAGGGGTTGTGTTCCAACCGCTGGTTGGTGGAGACATTTTGACTATATTCTGGACCTGCGTTGTCGCGTAATGCGTCATATGACGCGCCGCGTTAGCGCATCCGGAAGTCATCTGGGGCGCGCAGCGCGTAACGTAAGCATAACAAGTCATGTGACTTGTTAGTAAAACTTTTCATTGGTTCATTTTGCTTTTCTTATTCTAATGATGAAAGGCTTGGTCATATGACCTAAAAATTACGCTTTTTATTACTTCCGAACATTATTTTTTCTTAAATATATGTTATAATGTTCCAGGCTAATGTACTTTCCCGGAAAATTTACAACTGTCCTGCAAGTAAAATATATTCTTTTTTCGAGAAAAAGAGCGTTTCTTCGTCCCATGACGGAGCCGTTGAGCAAAAGAGGGTCGACCTGCTGTCTTAGTCGCCGATACGCCTGAATATGAGATTCTTATCGATCACTTTATGTTGCAGGAGTAGAAAACACAACAGCCCTTGACCATTTATCTTTACTGCGTTCCTTCGAATTATACCTTTTACCCTTCATGTAATTGGTCTGCTTTATTTCACTTGCCTTTTACTGATTCTAAAACAGTGACTATTATTAAAAACTTTACCAATGTATATACTACTACCATGTTTTCTTTTAAAAACCTTTATTGTGAAAATTTCATTATACAAATACGAGCCTATAACCACGTGGGCCGGCCACGGAGCAAACTGTAATCGTATATGATGAGTAGACATTTACACTGTAGAGGAACGTAACGGGCGGGCCATTAGGTTGCAAGAACTAAGGTGTCTAACAGTTACGGAATCGGTGGACGTACATTTTATAATTAAAATACGACAGGGCCAGTTACAATAAAATTATCTAGATATACATTTGCGGGCAAGTACCATGGGTGACGTTAATTCGAACTTTCAATAGTACAGTAATCAATAACACATCAGAACTTAATATCAATAGGGATGTCGAAATATTCAATCAATTCTCGTCCCCACCCGCCATGTGCTTCAAAACTGCATACGTATCTCGTGATTTCAAGGTTCTGCAACCAGTACACAACAAGGAGTTACGAGTCCCATTTATTCCGGCGCCATTTTGGGCGAGGACGGGCAGGTCCAGGATATAGTCAAAATGTCTCTACCAACCATCGACTATGATGATGTTCATATGCTGTATTTATTAGAGTAACACTCATCTGTCCAGATGAAATTAATTTCCCACAATCTAAACATGTCATTTTAATCTTTCCAAAGTTCTTCTAAATATTTGGGACCGTTTCCCTTGCCTCTGATGCTGTCAGTGCCACTTCTTTGATGAATGTACTAGCAGGTCAGGGGTTCTCCTCCAAATCTCTCTTTTATGCAGCACTATAATTAATTGGTGCCACCTCTCCATATGACGATGCATGGTATAGTTACCATAACTATATTTTTTTTCGGTTCCTCTGGAGAGTTCATCGTGGCAGATGAAGCGTGTAACGTACCGGACATTTACCTTTTTTTGCATGTACAGGAAAGGAAAAAAAAATCGAGCGTCCGAGTTCTAAGGTGTCCCAGGGCCATTTTAGTGGACCAGGCCCAAATCCAAAAAACAGGCCGCCATTTTGAGAGTCCTGTTGCAGCCGCCTGTCGCTGTAGCATCAAGAGCAGCCGAAACTCAGCTGAATGGCAACTGAAACGGTAAAGGGGCGCCCCACTACAGCAGACGAGCCTCCACCTGGGAAGGCCCGTTCACGCCGCCTCCCCCCCCCCTTCGGGCACCCCACGCCGTTATTCGGAGCAGTATTGTAGGATGGCCACACCAGTGCGGCAACTTGCTAGACATCACCTCGGTGGTAACCGAATCTCAGCCCCTTGTAGTGTCTCCTCTTCAGAAAATATTCTTGCGCTACCTTTGCCCCATTCACACATCGGTCCGCTACTGACGCCATCTCACAGGCTAATGGGGCGCCCCACGCCGAGTTTCAGCATTGTAGGATGACCACACCAGTACAGCAACTTGCTAGACATCACCTCGGTGCCATCCGGATCTTGGCATCTCAACGCCTAGTGGTATCTTCCATACAGAAAATATTGTTGCGCTGCCTTTGGCCCCATTCGCACATCGGTCCGCAACTGACACCATCTCACAGGCCAACAGGGCGCCCCACGCCGACTTTTACCATTGTAGGATGGCCACACCAGTACAGCAACTTGCTAGACATCACCTCGGTGCCATCCGGATCTTGGCATCTCAGCGCCTTGTGGTGTCAGTCAGAAAATATTGTTGCGCTGCCTTTGGCCCCATTCGCACATCGGTCCACTACTGACACCATCTCACAGGCCAACAGGGCGCCCCACGCCGACTTTTACCATTGTAGGATGGCCACACCAGTGCCACAACTTGCTAGACACCACCTCGGTGCCATCTGGAACTTGGCATCTCAGCGCCTTGTGGTGTCTTCAATTCAGAATATATTGTTGCGCTGCCTTTGGCCCCATTCGCACATCGGTCCGCTACTGACGCCATCTCACAGGCCAACGGGGCGCCCCACGCCGACTATCAGCATTGTAGGATGGCCACACCAGTACAGCAACTTGCTAGACATCACCTCGGTGCCATCCGGATCTCGGCGCCCCACTGCAGATGAAGTGCCTCTCAACTATGAAACCACCACGGTGACATCCGGATCTTGGCGCGTTGTGCTGCCTTCGGCCTATTCGCACATCGGTCAGCTACTGACGCCATCTCACAGACTAATGGGGCGCCCCACGCCGAGTTTCAGCATTGTAGGATGACCACACCAGTGCACCTTACTAGACACCACCTCTGTGCCATCCGGATCTTGGCATCTCAGCGCCTTGTGGTGTCTTCTATTCAGAAAATATTCTTGCGCTACCTTTGCCCCATTCACACATCGGTTCGCTACTGACGCCATCTCACAGGCTAATAGGGCGCCCCACGCCGAGTTTCAGCATTGTAGGATGACCACACCAGTACAGCAACTTGCTAGACATCACCTCGGTGCCATCCGGATCTTGGCATCTCAACGTCTAGTGGTATCTTCCATACAGAAAATATTGTTGCGCTGCCTTTGACCCCATTCGCACATCGGTCCGCAACTTAGACATCACCTCGGTGCCATCCGGATCTTGGCATCTCAGCGCCTTGTGGTGTCAGTCAGAAAATATTGTTGCGCTGCCTTTGGCCCCATTCGCACATCAGTCCGCTACTGACACCATCTCACAGGCCAACAGGGCGCCCCACGCCGACTTTTACCATTGTAGGATGGCCACACCAGTGCCACAACTTGCTAGACACCACCTCGGTGCCATCCGGATCTTGGCATCTCAGCGCCTTGTGGTGTCTTCTATTCCGAAAATATTGTTGCGCTGCCTTTGGCCCCATTCGCACATCGGTCCGCTACTGCCGCCATCTCACAGGCCAACGGGGCGCCCCACGCCGACTTTCAACATTGTAGGATGGCCACACCAGTGCGGCAACTTACTAGACACCACCTCGGTGCCATCCGGATCTTGGCGCGTTGTGCTGCCTTCGGCCTATTCGCACATCGGTCCGCTACTGACGCAAACTCACAGGCCAACGGGGCGCCCCACGCCGACTTTCAGCATTGTAGGATGGCCACACCAGTGCTGCAACTTGCTGGACACCACCTCGGTGCCATCCGGATCTTGGCGTGTTGTGTTGCCTTCGGCCTATTCGCACATCGGTCCGCTACTGACGCCGCCTCACGTGCCAACGTATTTTCTCCGCATTTTATACCCTATGCCGCATAACAGGTCATGTGACTTGTTTATAAAACTTTTCATTGGTTCATTTTACTTTTGGTTTCCTAATGATGGAAGGCTTGATCATATGACCTAAAAACAACACTTTTCATTGGATGAAAACGTTTTTTTTTTCCCAAACGATGAAAGCCCCACCTTGTTTCTGGATGTTTCAGACTGAAGCTGGCGTCAGCATGAGAGCACCACCATCTCGTAGCTCCGTCGTGGTCATTCCGCGAGCAATCATGGCAGCCGCTCCCCACCAGAAGCCTACAGGAGTCGGGGGCCCCCAAAACTTTTGATGAATCCTCAAGGCGGAGGGGACGCTTTCGAGAATGGGGTCCAAGACCTAGCAGACAAGCGTCCGATTTCCAAGGTGTCCCAGGGCCATTTCAGTGGACCAGGCCCAAAAAGGAAACAGCCTGCCGCCATTTTGAGAGTCCTGTGACAGCCGCCTATCGCTGCACCGCAAGAGTGGGCGTAACTCAGCTGAATTGCAGCTTTTGACACAGTGGACCAAAAGCGGACGGAATGGCAACTGAAACGGTAAAGGGGCGCCCCACTACAACAGATGAGACTCCACCTGGAGAGGCCCGTTCACGCCGCCTCCCCCGGGGCGCCCCACGCCGTTATTCGGAGCAGCATTGTAGGATACCAAAACCAGTGCGGCAACTTACTGGACATCACCTTGGTGCCATCGTTCTGCTGCCTTGGAACTATTCGCACAACAGTTTGCTACTGATGACCCACCCCCCGCGATGCCCCACGCCAGAAATCTGGACGTTGTGCTGCGTTGGGACTATTCGCACAGCCGACCGCTACTTCGTTGTTTTTCCCTAAAAATGTTTATATGTTATTACTGTTTTTGTTTTCTTGTATATATTTATAAGTTATTAAAGTTTTATAATCTTACTACTTTGTTGGAGTGCTATATATTTTTAATGTGACACATAATTGTAAAAACTTTGATGTACAAAGAGTCATCCCTGGAATCTTCCGCTTCAGGCTCGGTCCCCTCCCCAATCACAATACAGGATGGTTTTCAGATAATAGGAACGCGTCTGCTGTGACGGATCTCATCGAGTGTGGGCCTTGATCTACTATAACTCCTTTGAAGAGGGGTGATTCTTTACAGCTGGGGCCATAAACTACATCTGCAGGGCTAGCTGATACCCTAGGACCGGCCTGGACAATCGGACACAGAGGAAAAGGAGTGTCAGAGGGTGCGGTAGTGAATAGGGCGAAAGGGCGGTGTCGGGCGGGCACAGGGTGTGATTCTCAAGGAAGAGCAGCGCAGATGGTGGGTGGTTTATTACCCATGCATAAGACAGAGAGCGGGGGTGACCACTGCCTGGGGGAGATGCTTGCGAGGGTGGGGAGTCATGCTAAGGATCGACAGCGTGCACAGAGTGGGTCTGGTCAAGGCATCTAAAATGACTGCCGTGCACGACAAAAGTGTGGCATTTGAAAAAAGGCAAGATGGCGCAGACAATGTTTTTCAACACTTCCTGATTTCCTTCGAATCGAACGTTAACAGACGTTGGGGCATATTACCAAAGTTAAGCGATATTTATCCCTAACGATGCTTAGCAACGATTTTTTTACCGCTAAGCATCGTCAGAAATTATCGCAGATAAACCTTGCTATTATCAAGGTTTATCGCAAATACGATAAAAAACGACCGCAATGCATTAATATCGCTGAAAACTCAGCGATATTCATGCATTACCGAGCTAATGCTCTTAGCCATGTTATCCACCTCCCATTGGATAACATGCCTTAGAACTGCTCAGGGCAGGTGCTAGCTTTTGGAGATATTCGCGCTTATCGCGAATATTTCCAAAAGTTGATAATAGGAGATAGCGATGTTAGCGACTGTTTCCAGTCGCTAACATCTTGGCATGCCCACTTTGCATGTCATTAGTGATAAATATCACTCACATGCAAAGTGGGGCCCAAGATGGTCGCTATCTCCTACTAGCCGTCGCTAACTGGTGTTAGCAACAGCTAGGTAATACAGATATAATTTTATCTCCGCGAAGCGGAGCGCTGTTACAGATATATATCTTTTTTTGAACGTTAATTTCTCAAAATCCACTGGAGCACATATATTGAGACCTAGCAAAGGCACATCGGACTACCAGTCCCTACAATTTTGCCAAGTTTCGTGCAAATCCATTCAGCCGTTCGATTATTATTATTTTTTTTTTTTTTGCCTCGCGGGGCCCTTTTAAAACCTCCACATCAAACCTAAGAGGTCAAGGAGGATCTACTATGCCCCCTTATGGTCATTTGCCCCTTCGCTTTGGCCTCCTCTTGTCTCTCGATCCTACCGAGAGACAAGATGGCGGCCGCTACGGACTGTTTGCAATGTTTACAGACGCCGGAGAACCAATCAGCTTCGCAAACCTCTGTTACGCGAAGCGGAGCGCTGTTACAGATATATATCTTTTTTTGAACGTTAATTTCTCAAAATCCACTGGAGCACATATATTGAGACCTAGCAAAGGCACATCGGGCTACCAGTCCCTAATATTTTACCAAGTTTCGTGCAAATCCATTCAGCCGTTCGATTATTATTATTATTATTATTTTTTGCACCGCGGGGCCCTTTTAAAACCTCCACATCAAACCTAGGGGGTCAGCGAGGATCTACTATGCCCCCTTATGGTCATTTGCCCCTTCGCTTTGGCCTCCTCTTGTCTCTCGATCCTACCGAGAGACAAGATGGCGGCCGCTACGGACTGTTTGGAATGTTTACAGACGCCGGAGAACCAATCAGCTTCGCTTCACAAAGCTCCGTACCGCGTAAAGTCCGCGAACCGGAGCGCTGCCCGGTCCGCTGTTACAGATATATATCTTTTTTTGAACGTTAATTTCTCAAAATCCACTGAAGCACATATATTGAGACCTACAAAAGGCACATCGGGCTACCAGTCTCTACAATTTTGCCAAGTTTCGTGCAAATCCATTCAGCCGTTCGGGCTAAAAGTGAGGCCAACCGCCCTATGGAAAACTCAATGTTAAAAACACGTTTTGGGACCCCCCTTTTTTCTCGGCCCCCCTTGACGAACCCCCCCCAAATTTTCAAGGGCTGCTCAGAAACAAAATGTGCCATTTTCCTGAAAATTTCAGCCAATTCCGTCCACAAACGCCAAAGTTATTAGACATAGAATTTTCAAAAATCCCATAGAGAAAAAATCCTAACTGTATATACCTACTGGCGACCGCCAGTAGGTAATATATATATATATATACACATACATATACACAGATATGTATGTGTGATTGTCCACACATATATAATGATACAGTAACTTTACTCTCAGGAGATGCCAAGTGGTCTATCTGCGTGCTTTTTCAGTATTCATCATGCTCTCCAGGATGTGTACCTATGGAAAATACTTAATAATCAATAGGAATAGACATGGGGTTGGATTTTTCCATAGTTGTTTGGACTCGTATTATTCTTTTCTTTTAATTTGACTTAAATGCATACTTCTAAATCCAGGAAGACCCGAGAAATGTGAGGTTGTAAAACTAATTTGTAAATGACACCAGTTTTATCACGTTAGCCCAAACGTACCTGATTAGTTTAGAAACTTGAGTGAAATATTAATTGTAGACTTCTTATATGTTAGGAGTTTAATGGAAAACTGGCTTTTCTTGGGCCTAGGTAAGGGCTGGCAATAGTTAGGTTTAGAAGAGATGATCTAGGTCAGCCAGAACACTGACAGTCTCTGCCACAAAGTTGTTTGAAAACATGTAGGTAGACTGTTTTCTTTCAACTATTTTAATAGCCCCAGACAATGGGACATCTTTGGAGATGAATCATCATGAAGCATTGCCAAAGCAATGTTTGTGTCCTTTCGAACGCATTTCACAGTTGTCCGACCAACAAAGATGTATTTAATGCATAGTATATCTGAAGCGAAAGCCCCACGATTAAAATATGCATTCAAGTACTGATATTTTTAGCTATAAGGAGAGAAAGGGATGGATATCCAACACGACTTTCATGTTTATAGACATCAACTGAAATTCAGCAGAGTGACTTTACAAGCAATAGCAAAGGCTCATAGTGTGATGACGTTAGCCACATTGCAGAAAAATAAGAAGAGAGACAGAACCAGATTCATAATAAAATTAAAAGAGGAATAAGGAATTTGTTTTTTTGTTCTGTGTAAAGCGGTTTCCAAATCCAGCACTGGAATTGATCCATTAACTTTAGATAAATCTGGATCTAGCCTGTTAAAGTTCGAAATTATGCTTCACTGTCATATGTTTTCAACGTTTCATTACTCTTCACATGCCTTGCACATATCTATACTCATTACTGATCCTATACGAAACATTTAAAGATTACATATGGATTACAAAAAAGATGGAAAATATCAATAACACACTGTTTCCAGCTATGAAACTCAGTTACATTATAAACAAGTGGTTATTAACCTTTTTACTTCTGTGCACACTATGACTTTGGTGGACTTTGACGGCGTTGCCCCCGTCGAGCCGTGCCGGGCGACCTTCTTAGAGGATGCCTCCTCCGCTGACGGCTTCGGCACTGTCGAATCAACAGTTTTCTTCGACTTCTGTGGACCGGAGGTCGACGGAGTCGATGAGGTAGCAGGCTTTGGTGTTTTTGTTGGAACGACCGCCATTTTAGGTGCACTCGAATCCGTTAGTTTCGGTTTCGTTTTCGGGTCGGCCATTTTAGGCGTAGTCGATACCGATGGTTTCAGTTTCGGTTTCGATACGGGCTGCGTAGCAAGTATGTCCGTGGCCGGGCCTGAAGGCGGGGCCGTGGCTTGCGGTGCAGGGTCTTGGGTAAGGCCGAGTGGCGATCCCGTGACCCGAGCCTGATCGGCGTAACTTTCGGGGCATAGCTCCTCCCCTGAGCTATCTTCCGCGGCCCCATAAACTTCTTCGACGTCCCCTACCTCGTCGACGTATTCAAGGCCTTGATCTACGACTCCGTCGTCGTCTTCCGGATCTGCCTCGACCTCCGTCGCGGGCGGGGAGATTTCAAGATGATGGCTTAGGCCCTCTTCTTCCTGGTCGCCGAAGATGTTATCTGGAGCCGGGGCCGCTTGTCTGGCCTCAAGGCGCACCGCGCGCCGAAGCTTGAGCGTCTTCTTCGACCTGAATCTGGAGCAGGCCATGCAGTTGTCCTCGTTATGGTCTGGCGAGAGGCATTTGTTACAGACCGGGTGCACGTCGATATGTGGGTATTTGGACCCACAGACAGGACAGTATTTAAACGGGCTCCGCTCCATGTTGAAAAGTTGCGGTCGTGTTGCGATGAGAAGGCCTCGATGTCCGAAGAGTGATACGACTCCGCAGATTCCGGCTCAAAGAGACGGAAGAACTCGAGACCGTACGCAAACAATACCGACGTAATGAAACGAAGGCCTTTTGGCCTTAAAGAAGCTAGTTTTTCTCGGTTCCGACAGAGAGACGTCGAGACCGCATCCGAACCCAATGGCGGAAAAAAACAATCTGGGGATGGAGCCGATGCCCATGCGCACTGTAGTCCAGGGGAGGAGCCACCTATCTCAGGATACTTCAAAGACTCTTCCAGGACAACAATGTGCGATCATCCGGACCCAACACTAGGCGGCGATCTAATGCAAAAGATATGAATTTAGCAGCCCACATGCCTCGAACACATGTGCATGGCATCTTGTCCGGTTTCTTAGAAACAAACAATCTACTTCATCCATCCCAATCCGGATTCCGTCCTAATCTAAGTAAGGAAACGGCTTTGTTGGAGGTCTCGGAGGTCATTCGGGAGACTTTGGATGTCGGTGGCAAGGTCATGCTGGTCATGTTAGATCTGTCGGCGGCCTTTGACACCGTCCCCCATGAGGCGCTCCTCGCCAGGCTTCATGACATCGGCCTTAGGGGGACGGTGCTTAAATGGTTCACATCTTTTCTGGAGGGCCGCCACCAGACGATCTGGGTCTCCCAGAGCTCCGCTGAGATGCCGCCACTGGGAGTCGGAGTTCCACAGGGGTCTGTGTTGAGCCCGACGTTGTTTAACATTTTCATGTCCCCTCTGGCGGCCTTGGTGGAGGCTTATGGGGCCCAGATCGTCTCATACGCAGACGACACGCAACTTCTCTTCACATGCGGAAAAGATCTAGCATTTGATGGAGAGAGCATCCGGGGGTGCTTGGGAATGGTCTTCGACTGGTTCCAGCGGAATAGTCTGAAGGCCAACTCCAGCAAGTCGGAGGTTTTATTCTTCGGCTGTGCCACTGACCCCGAGTGGCAGGAATGGTGGCCGTCGGATATGTGTCCTCCTGCACAGTCATCACTGGTCGCCAAGAACCTGGGAGTTAAGCTGGACAATAAGCTTTTGTTGAGAGCGCATGTCCTTGGTCTGGCTGGCACCTGTTTTGGCATCTTGAAGATGCTCCGCAAGTTTTTACCACTGCTATCTGTGGAACACAGGCGGATTACTGTGCAAGCTCTTATCGGATCCAGGTTGGATTATGCGAATGCCCTCTTTTTAGGTCTCCTGGATTATTTGGTCCAGCGCCTGCAGGTGGTGCAGAACTCTGCTGCTCGCGCCATTTTTAGCCTTCACAGGCGAGCACGAGTTTCTGGGCTGCTGCAGATGCTTCACTGGCTGCCCATCCGGAAACGGATCATATTTAAATCTTTGACGCTGATGCATAAAGCACTTTTTGGCTCAGGCGCTAGGTATTTGCAACGGAGGCTGTCCTTTTACCGTCCAGCCCGCTCACTCCGGTCAGAATCTCTTTTCATGGCCGTGGTTCCGCGTGTGAGAAAGGCCCGCACTGGGGGTCGCTCTTTTAGCTTTAAGGCCCCTCAGCTTTGGAATTCGCTTCCGATGGTTTTACGTAGCACCTCTAATTTGCTTCAGTTCAGGAAGAGCCTAAAGACCTGGCTTTTTAACCTCTAGGCCTTTTGTTTTCTCCCTTTTTCTTTGCTGTGTGGTCTGTTATTTGTCTGTTGTGTTATTTACACTGAGCTGCATGTGGAAAGCGCCGGGACACTCTTTTAGAGTAGCCGTGCGCTATATAAACACAATATAACATAACATAACATAACATAACAAAGGTTCATGCAAATTTAAAATCATTCCTTTAATGGGGTGTGTAAGTTGAACGGATTCCCGTTATGCAGTGTATTGTATTGTAATTGCATTTATATGCTGCTTCACACCTCTGACGAGATACTAATGTGCATTAGCATGCAGGTAGTTTTCTACACTACAATCAATCAATCAATCAGGGTACTTGTAAAGCGCGCTACTTACCAGTGAGGGTCTCAAGACGCTGACGGGAGGGGGTGCAGCTACTGCTCGAAGAGCCAGGTCTTGAGGAGTCTTCTGAAGTCGAGTAGGTCTTGGGTCTGCCGTAGGTGGGTAGGGAGGGTGTTCCAGGTCTTGGCGGAGAGGTAGGAGAAGGACCTGCCGCCGGAGGTTGTTAGTTGGATGCGGGGGACAGCGGCGAGGGCGAGGCTGGCAGAGCGGAGCTGGCGGGTGGGGGTGTAAAAGCTGTGTCTGCTGTTCAGGTAGGCTGGTCCTGCGTTGTGGAGTGCTTTGTGTGCGTGGGTGAGGAGCTTGAAGGTGATCCTCTTGTCGACGGGAAGCCAGTGTAGGTCTCTCAGGTGGGAGGTGATGTGGCTGCGGCGGGGACGTTGACGATCAGTCGGGCGGGGGCGTTTTGGATGCCTTGTAGTCGTCGTAGGTGTTTGGCTGGGATTCCTGCGTAGAGTGCGTTGCCGTAGTCCAGTCTGCTGCTGACGAGGGCCTGTGTCACCGTTCTTCTTGTTTCGGTCGGAATCCACTTGTAGATCCTGCGGAGCATGCAGAGGGTGTTGTAGCAGGAGGAGGAGACGGCGTTGACCTGTTTAGACATGGAGAGGGAGGAGTCGAGGATGAATCCTAGGTTGCGTGCATGGTCGGTGGGTATCGTTGCTGTTCTCAGTGTGGTTGGCCACCAGGAGTCGTCCCAGGCTTTGAGGGTGGGTCCGAGGATGAGTACCTCCGTCTTGTCCAAGTTCAGCTTCAGACGGCTGTTCCTCATCTAGTCGGCGACGGCCTTCATTCCCTCGTGGAGGTTGGTTTTGGCGGTGTGCGGGTCCTTGGTGAGGGAGAGGAAGAGCTGGGTGTCGTCGGCGTAGGAGATGATGTTGAGGTCGTGTTGGCGGACCACTTGTGCGGGGGGGCCATGTAGACGTTGAACAGCGTCGGACTGAGGGATGAGCCCTAGGGGACGCCGCAGATGATGTCGGTGGCCTCAGATTGGAAGGGCGGGAGGCGGACGCTCTGGGTTTGCCAGAGAGGAAGGATGTGGTCCAGTCAAGGGCCTTGTCTTCGATTCCGGCTTCTAGGAGGCATGTCTTTAGAGCGTGAGGGCAGAGGACTGCTTTGTTAGAAAATGGTTACATTTCAATGTGGCCGATGTGGGACATAGTATAATGTCAGTAATGAGTAACCAGTGTGGTGCTCTTATCTTGTCTTATATTGTTACACCAATGTGTGTACTGGCAAGAAGAGGAATGTGAGATAAAGCACATACAATTTACATTCATTGGGATCCACCCAGAAGTGATCAATAATTTAAAATTATTTTTAATTAGTTTCTAATTGTTAATTATTTAATTGAGTGTTAAGTTAATAGTTTAATGCTGATTTATCTAGGTCATATTTTAGTTGCAGGTTAATGGGATTGTAGGGGAAGATGATGGGAAGTTAAATGAAATGAAATGTAATATAAATTAATGCTATTTTTCAATTAATTATTATTTGATTACTAATGATTGTTTAACTGTTGTGTTGTTTTATTTATTTTCATATATTTTTTAGTTTTTATATGTTTATTGCAAATTTATTTTTGAATGCAGTGCTATTTCTTTAGGTGAGTTGGTTAGGAAAAAAATATGTAGTATTTTTTATATTAATATATGCAATTTATACATTGGTAATTCATTATATATCATTTATTTTTACATGTATTAATTAGTTAAAAATGTTTAATTAAATTTGTTTGCACAATGATATTTGTTCCTAAAATTATATTTGTTTTATTATGTATTCATTGAAATGTAACAAACCAGTACTGATTTCATTTTTCCTAAATTAATAGGACTGCTCATATATGTAATGCTTTTGAAGTCAAACACTTTCCCTACTGTTGCTTGGACTGGAGTAGGAGTAGTATATTAAAAATGATGTGTGTGTATATAAATATATATATATATATAAAATATGTGTATGTATATATATATATATATATATATATATATATATATATATATATATATATATATATATATACATATATATATATATATATATTTAAAAGAACCTTTCCTTTAATGCATCGATAAAGAAAACAGAACGGACTCCACTGGAATATGTGCTTCAGTTCTTTTTTATTTGGTGCTAGTTGCCGCCACAACGCGTTTCGGGCTACATGGAGCCCTTGATCACATGACGTGCTCGACATTTTTTTCTGTTTTTAAAAGTGACACCGTGCAAAGTGAGTAATGAAACTCGAAAACAGACTTGCATGGAGTTTTCGGAATTCAACATTGCAATCATCATGGCGTTTAGTACACATTTGTAAATGTTCCATTGCTGTATCCTATGCAATAATGTTATTCATAAATATTCATAAAATTCCCTTTTTATAAATATAATAAAAACAGATTTTAAAAGCGAATACACATATTGTCAACGTAATTTGCTAGGACTGCTTCATATACTAACTGCTTAAATGCAAATTGGACCATATAATTATGAATATTTGTGAGTCTTTGTATAATATTCAAAGAACTAAAACAATACCTGTATAAATACACATTCTTAAAATCTCACCAGATAAAAATTTCATCATATCGTAATGTTCTTGTTTATTTTAGTTCTTACTCAAAATTCGATCTCAAAATTAAGCAGATTTGCCTATGTGTTCCCTTTATTTGCAAATTCAGAACTATTTTAGGGCCCAAAACATTTTTCCTGTATTTGGGTACCAAGGTACAGTACATGATATGTGCAAATTGAGCTTACAAAAAGTGCATAAAGTGCAAACGAATAAATACATTTTATTTATAATTAACCATAAAGTGTCACTGCGCCTAGTGCAATATTCATTTTAACAGTATACCATGAGCCCATGGAACTACTGATAAAAACAGATTAATTTACGGGGGGTAAAAAAGACAGACCAAAAATTACTTCATGTATTTACAAATTTCTATATTTTACAATTAAGTTATTATCACAGCCATGTATATAGATCCTTAGTTGTATTTAAGCCGTGCGGACTCTTGCTGTCTAGCTCCAATATATATTTTGTCTCCAGTCTCCTGAGTACTGCGTCTCTAGTTCCTCCTCGTCTCAACGGAGGAACATTGTCAATTACAAAATACTTCAACTGATTCAAATTTTTATTGTGTATTTCATTGAAGTGTCGGGCTACCGGATAGGAGCTATCGTTGGTAATCGCCCGTAAATGTTGCAGTACCCTCTTATGGACTTGGAGACGGGTGCTACCAATATATCTTAGTCTGCAAGTACATTTGAGTACATAAACTGCGAATTCAGATTTGCAAGTTAGCAGTTTGTTGATAGTCCTGGGCTTGTCATTAAATAGTATATGGAATGAGGTTTTATTCTCTCCATATTTACATGCTTTGCAGGTTGTGCACCGCACAAAGCCTTTACGGTTCGCAAGCCAGTTGGTGTTAACAGAAACTTCAGGGCTACTACTAACTAAGTGGTCACTAGTACTGCATGCTTTTCGGTAAGTAATAACAGGGGAAGCTGGCAATTTGTCCCCTATTATTGGGTCACTCCTTACCAGGTGCCAGTTCTTTTTGATTATTTTCACTAGGCTATTCCTTTGTTTGTTGTACGTCAGGATAAGCTTAGGACTGATAGACAAGTTATCTTTTATTGCAGACTGTTTTATTTTACTACGTGAAGGTTTAAATAGCAAATCCTTCCTAGACATAGTTGTGGTGCGTGCAATAGCTTGATCTATGATCTTATGCCCATAGCCTCTTGCAAGATATCTCAATTTACATTCTTGTTGTGCTTCTTTTAAATCTTCCTCCTTGCTACACAACCTACGAATGCGCAACATTTCACCATACGGTATACTTTGTATTGTATGTTGCGGATGGAAACTACTTGAATGTAAAATTGTGTTGTCTGCCGTAGGTTTGCGATGTATTCGTGTGTGCAGTCTCTTCCCATGGGATGTATGACGTTACAACGCATACTTTTACCACGCCTACCATTACCACGCATTTTTTACAACGCAGGATCCATGACAACGCATACCATTACCACGCATGTATTTACAACGCATATACCTTTACAACGCATACAATTACAACGTAAGTATTGGTAAGTATATAATATTTTTTAATATTTAATTTAATTAAAATTAATATAATGTAATTTAATTTAATTTAATTAATTTAATTTAATTAATTTAATTTAATTTAATTTAATGTAATTTAATTAATTTAATTTAATCAATTTAATTTAATGTAATTTAAATTTAAACCCAAAACTGACCTTGAACCCAAAAAATACCCCTTTTACCCAAAAACTCAAAACTGACCCTGAATCCTAAAAATACCCCTTTACCCAAAAACCCAAAACTGACCCTGAACCCTAAAAATACCCTTTTACCCAAAAACCCAAAACTGTCCCTGAACCCTAAAAATACCCCTTTACCCAAAAACCCAAAACTGACCCTGAACCCTAAAAATACCCATTTACCCAAAAACCCAAAACTGACCCTGAACCCTAAAAATACCCCTTTACCCAAAAACCCAAAACTGACCCTGAACCCTAAAAATACCCCTTTACCCAAAAACTAAAAACTGACCCTGAACCCTAAAAATACCCCTTTACCCAAAAACTGAAAACTGACCCTGAACCCTAAAAATACCCCTTTACCCAAAAACTGAAAACTGACCCTGAACCCTAAAAATACCCCTTTACCCAAAAACTGAAAACTGACCCTGAACCCTAAAAATACCCCTTTACCCAAAAACTGAAAACTGACCCTAATCCCTAAAAATAACCCTTTACCCAAAAACTGAAAACTGACCCTGAACCCTAAAAATACCCCTTTACCCAAAAACCCAAAACTGACCCTGAACCCAAAAAATACCCCTTTACCCAAAAACTAAAAACTGACCCTGAACCCAAAAAATACCCCTTTACAAAAAAAACCAAATAATATTTTTAATAAAATAATATACTTACCAATACTTACGTTGTAATTGTATGCGTTGTAAAAGTACCTGCGTTGTAAATACATGCGTGGTAATGGTATGCGTTGTCATGGATCCTGCGTTGTAAAAAATACGTGGTAATGGTAGGTCGTGGTAAAAGTTGCGTTGTAAAGGTTGTATACCCTTCCCATGCACATATACTTCTACATCCAGAAAACATATACTTTTTGCACTTATGTCAAATGTAAGTTGCAAATTTAAATCATTGTTGTTAAGTTCACAGATAAAATTCTCAGCACTTGTTGTGTCTCCCCGCCATATTAAAAACAGGTCATCAATAAAGCGAACCCACATAATCACATTTTCTGTCCAATATTTGCTATGTTGTATTTTAACAACCTTCTCCTCCCACCACCCCGTATGGAGACAGGCGTAGCTGGGCGAAAAACTTGCGCCCATCGCTCCGCCTCTCTCCTGGTTGTATATCTGCTGTTGGAACATGTAGAAGTTGTATATATATATATATATATATGAAAAAACAGACCCCTCTGTGAAGAAAGCCAGTGGACACAACAGGGAGCTTTCGGGAACGCTTTAATGACAGCTTTTGCATGGCATGATGCATTTCGGCGTGTTGCCTTCTTCGGATGCCGTAAGCTTTGACCGGGAACACTCCTCCTCACACCCTTGATATTCTCAGGTCCTCCCAATTAGTGGAGGTCAGCTGGCTCCACCTGCTGAACAATTTCAGCTGCAGTTCAAAGTTGTTGGACTGCAGTTCCCATCATGCAGTAGACTGGTAAGTACCGTATGTGGAGCCAAAGTTCGATCTTGTGGTCAAGGCTGTAAATCCTAGCAAGGAGTGGGAGTGTTGTAAACATGGAGAACTCCCGTAAATGAAAGTCCAAGTGTTTCCTCGGGTCCCCAACGTTCCAGCCCCATCTCCAAAGTCCGACCGGGCCATGAAACTAGGATACCGTGATCCTGCTTCCCTCGTGAAGTCACGAGCTGTTCCTGACAGTGGCCACTTGCCTGATCTGACTCTGAGGCGGTCCTGCAAAATCCGATTCCTCGGGTAATTCACAACAAGTCGCCAACATTCGCAGGACACTTAGTAGAACGGGTCCTCTTCACGTGCTGCTGGCGGGCACGTCAACTATGAAAATATGTATATATATATGTATATATATATATATATATATATATATATATATATATATATATATATATATATATATATTTTGACACACTTCTGGGAGTCCAGAAAAGACGGGTCGCACACGCCAAAAGGAGTCGCTTCGTCAAGTTTCTTTTTATTTATATTTTTTCATTATATTTACATCAGTTACTCTGGCAAAACAAACAAGACCGACGCGTTTCGCAGCAGCCGCTGCTTGATCACGGCATCTAACAAACATTTTTTTCTACATGATTTAAACAGGTTTGAACAGGACGATTGCATCATTTCCTGTAGTTTTTTAATATATATATTTAGAATTCTACAACGACTCCCACGTCTTCCAGGTCAGTCCAATTGCACCTTCCCTCATATATCAGAACAACAACAGCGTAGCCACTGATCCAGTGCTTGGTAACTTTTACTGTTTTTATTGCATCATAGCGACACCTCCCATAGAAAAGCCAAGCCAAGAGTATATAGCACCACGATATGCAGGGGAGAGGCAGTGTATGAGATTTGCTGGTTTTTTCAAGTGGCCTCTGAAGAAAGAGAATGACTCTCTGAAATGCGTCAGGCCAGGGACTGAATTCGGGATGGGAAGTTGCCTGCTTGTTTATCAAAGGTTTGCTGATCTACCTGCAGCGGTGTGTGGCCTCAAGCCTCTGGGCACTTGGTGGAATATGTAATTCAGCGGTTCCAGGCCACAGAGAGAAAGCAACACCCCAAAAAAATATTGGAAGAGTCCATGAGAGGGAAAACCTCCCTTATTGTTTGGCGCAGCAGGGATGCTCACTAAAGTAGGCAGAGTCTCATCCGAGGCTCAATGGAGGGCTTCTTAATTTGTCCTGGATTTACTTGAAAAACCGGAACCCACCGGAGGGCTTAAAGGTACGAATTGACTGCATATCCCAGCATGCATTTCTAATGACTAACAATATCGTAGCACACCGGATGCCAATTAAAGCAATCATGTTAAGTAGCAAGCAGGGAGAGGCAGTGTGCGAGATTTGCTGTTTTTTCCAAGTGGCCTCTGAAGAAAGAGATTGACTCTCTGAAACGCGTCAGGGCAGGGACTGAATTCGGGATGTAAAGTCGCCTGCCTGCTAAAGGTTTGCTGATCTACCTGCACTGGTGTGCGTCCTCAAGCCTCTGGGCACTTGGTGGAATATGTACATATAGTTGTGATCAAGGCCGATGGACGGCCGAAACGCGTCATGGCGACTAGCTTTGGTGGCAAAATAAATAACTGAACTAGCACAAAACTGGGTCCGCGCTCGTTTTTAGGTCTCGCCTGTCGATGCGCATGCGCATCGAGCAAGCGAGACTATAGGGGCTCATCGACTCTTTATCTAACTTGCAAGGAATCGTGGCGATTCCTTGCAGTGCCCGTGACTTTTAAGCTCAATGCGCATGTGCATTGAGCTTAAAAGCGCGTGCACAGCCGCCCGCATTCCTCCGACACCTTTGAAGTGAAGCTTAGCTTCACTTCAAAGGCCCGGCTTCTTCACACCCACATGCCGCTCTGCCCCGCTCCGCCCCCTCCCCTGAGTCATCCTGCCTGCCCAGACTTCTCCTCCCCCCTACTTACATCCCGCTTTCACTTGTTTTTTTTTTTAAATGATTGTGCTCGGGCATCACGCTGCCTACCGCGATGCCCGCTATCATGGGTTTTATTTTCATTAATTTGCTCCTGCTCCACGCTGCCTAGCTAGCACTGTGCCCAGTTTCCTTTTTTTTTTGTAAATCTTTCCTGCCTCTCGCGTCCTTTTGCCGCTTTGCCTTTTCCTTCCAACTCAGTAGTTACTTTCTACCCGCTGATGCTTAGTCAGCCTATTTCCTTTTCTAGCCTCTTATTACGACCTGCCTCTTTAATTACCTGCATGCCTCTCTGATTACCCTCTTCCGCTGCCCGCCTCCTCTTCCTCACTGGTGCCATTGTATCCGCCCCCCCTGTCCCCCCTGCTATCCTGTTCTCTCCTCTCCTTCTCTCTCTACAGATCGCACCTTAATCCTTAATGACGCTCCCTCTTTGCCTCCACCACCCTCCCGTGTCCTCATTATCACTCATCATCCCAACTCGCCAAGCTTTCCAGTTCACAATCAGTCATCACCACATCTCACAAAGGTTTTCAAGTTCACTATCAATCATTATCACTTCTCCCCAGGTTTTCCATTTTCATTTCCACAATCAATCACTTATTCGAGCCCACTTTAAGCATTATTTTTGAATTATTGTGCACAGGCGCACCGCTTTGTGTTAGCATGTCACCCTGTTTTATATTTACAACACGGGCGGATCGCTTTAGATATGGTCACGCCCCCTGCTTTTATGTTTTAAAAAACAATAGCTTTAAGTCTCGCAAATGCAACAGGTTTTGCATTTGCCCGAGCTTGAGCTATTGCATCTGACTGGGGGAGAAGGGTGATAAATGAAGAAAAAGTCGCGTTTTATGATTCGGATAAAGGGTATTTTATTTGTATGTTTTCCACGTTCAACTACATCCCAGCACCCCAAGAGAAAGCATTACAGCAAACAAATGTGCTTGTATTTGTAAACAAGAAGAACGTGCAAGGATAGGTAAGTGCACAGGGGCAAAATACAGGGAATAATGTAAACGTTTCTCAACTTTGTCATGTAGACAATTCCCCTTTGGTGAAGCTGGAGTAGACTTGTTTTTTGTTGGCTGAGCTAGTGCCGCTTTTACAGTGTGGGTTGCATCTGCTTTTATGAAGCTTAATTTGTGGCGGGATAGGTGCCGGGGCTCAGATTATGTGGCAGCTTTTATTGAAATATGTTTCTTTTAGCCTGCCTAAGAAACAGCACAGAAATCATATTATTCAGGAGGACATGTTGTTTAGAGGGAAAAAGCTGAGACTTTTAGCACTCGTGTTTATTTCACTTTGACGGGAGATACAGACGCTTTCACCATTTCTGGCCAAAAAGAGTTTCTCAGGCGGCCTTTGGAATCCGTGCGTGTCCTTTCCAGGCCATAAAAGCCTTTTTTACCCGCATAGAAGCCTCATCATATGTGCCCAGCCAGCTGCAGTCACTTGTCGTTTATTGACTGTGTGTTAATGTACATAAAAACGTTAGACAATAAACACTTGCTTGAAAGCAACTTATCACCCAATGCACGTGCATGCATCTCCCTGTCGCCACCCCAGTCTCCACTGCCCTCTCTTCCCTCCGCCCCCCACAGTCGTCTGCTCGCCTTCTCTACACCAGGTCCCATCACCCCTGCAGAGCACCCTCGTCTCCCCTCCCTCGCCCCCGCCTGTTGCACCATGCCTGCAAACGCTGTGCAGCTCCACGCATGGACCATGGAGTGTAACAACAGCATGTTTGTTGTGCGGATTATTTTTTTCTTCAATGCCTGCTCAGCGACCATTTGCCTCTTCAAAGGCTCCGCTCCCCGCCCCCCGCCTGCACCACTCTCCTACTCCCCCTCCCACCTTCCACGGCCGCCCTTTCCGGCCCCCAGTTTCCCCACATCACTTTTCACCATGGACTCTATTTAAAGAGCTGGGCGCCCGCTTTATTTTACAGCATGTTACGCGATTTTCAATAGTTAAGTCAAACAAATACAAGACGTATTGCATTGCAAATGTTTGTTACATTTGCTAATGCTTGCTCCCTCTATTTGGCTACAGCTGTTGCCTCCTCCTCCTTCCTGAACGGAAGAATAGAGGCTTTCACACTTCACCTAATACCGAGGACACACAGAAACCTCAGTGATGTCGGTGTGCTCGTCTTTGCTCCAAGGCTGTTTTAAAACGTCCACCCCCTACAACATTGTGCGCATTGGGTTTGAGAGAAGCAGAGGTTATATCATTTTTTTCTAATATCTGCGTGCAAATCCTCGGCGCAGATGTCCAGTTGTGTGTCTAACACACGACCTAACATTGTATTTTTCATAGGACACCTAGCCCTTTGCATAGAGTGGGCATAGATATGTAAGGGCACCTGTGTGACTGGCACATATTTTAGGCACAAAAGTTATTTACAATAGTTTAAGCTATTGCTATTATAAATTACAAGAACTTTTATTTCAATATTAATTATTTAAAAAAATTAAAAGCCATTTGTATTTATTAGATGAATACATCTAAGTCACGTACATACAAAACATGTTGCATTACAAATGCTATAGGTGTCACAGTTGAAAAAGTTTAAAGTATTGGCATTGTAAATGACAAAGCTATTAATTTGGCTATTTTCAATACCAACACATTAAAAAAGAAATTGTCATTTACAAAACCAATCGCTCCAACTTTTCTAATGCGAGACCTATTGCATTTCCAATGCTTGTTTCAGGTAGGAATCGTGCAACGAGGAACTGTAATTTATATGTATATATATATAAACACTGACACATATATATTATATATAGTATTAAAACATTTAGTGGAATCTATTTACTGTACTTTATATTTATTTCATATTTTAAAATATTTAACATTTACTTCTTTAAACTGTATATATATATATATATATATATATATATATATTAGAAATACAATATTTTCTATGTTTTTAGATGATAATATCGTAGACAAGTCTTTTTTTACAAATTTTTTGTCATTTCCATTATAAGTATAGGAACACAATTTTGTGGTAAACTATATTTTTACCACAAAATTTGTTGTCAACAATATTGTTTATCACGATATTGTGTCATTGATCCTCTGTTCAGACCCGTGTTTGGGAATGTCAGCACCTGTTAATTATTATGCTTGAAGAGGGAAATTAGTGCCCATTATTGTTAGACGGGAGTGAGTATCTGTTCTAATATTACTGTTGTAAAGACAACAGTGTTGTGATATGTACCTTTTAAAGTCATATAAGGCTTCAGTATGTGCATGTGTATGTTTGTTTGTATGTGTACGTGTAACCAAAGGATGGTCTATCATTGTTGTGGGTGTTTGGTGTGTCGTTGTATGAACGTGGTTGTTCTTGTGTTACTCGTTTTGTTATCCATTGTTAAAGGAGGGATTTTTCATATTTGTCTCCTTGACTTCTTGCCTTAGCCTGTGCATGATACGTAGTATGCAGTAAGGGTTCTGTGTATATATGATGCATTTAGTGTTCCATATCAGCATGGTCCAAGGTAGTCATTTGAAGACTATAGATGTGCACTGTGTCACCAATTCTGTATAGGGCATGTGTTATAATGAAGATTATTGTGTTATAATGAAGAGTAGAGGGGATAAACAACCTTTACATTGAAGTTGCCTGTCTTCGGTCATTTACTTTATGTAGGTTATGGCTCAATGGATATGTGTGTGGAATATTCACAATCTGCTGAGGGAGAACAAAGCCTTGTGTTTTCTTGGGAGACACCCAAGCACTGTAGGGTCCATATGTAAATCTAGCACATCACAGCCCTGTGAGAGGGAGGAATTCTTTCAACCTTTCTGTTTTCTCACGAGGCACCTTAGTTGCTGGGTGTTTTCTGTGCACGACCCTTGCAATTGGAAGCTCCTACTACTTCCACTTATATTTTGCAGCTTAGCTTCATGAGTCTTCAGGTGATAATGCGCTACATAAATAAGATAGAAATCGAAATAGGCACGTGTGCGGAACAGGTCAGTGCCTTCCCAGCAAAGTGTTAAAGGGGCTATTCGTTCATGTTGCCATACCATGTTGCAATATAAATAAATAGTAAGGTAAACCATTGTATTCAAGGCTTACTGACATAATTTTGGATTCCAGAGTGAGTACGAAACCATCTACTTTGTCTGACTACATTTGGTGGGTTTGCTATGTGAAGAAGAAACCTTCATGTTTTGGGGAAGTCAACAGCTAGTTTTGTGAACAATGCAGCTCTGTGTGCCATTTTCTTTTTGTTGGCCAAATATTTCTTTTCAGTGAGGAGATAGTGGATGCCTGGCCACTAGCGTCCTGGCAGGTATGTCCACCTCTGCCATATCCAGTTGGTGGGAGGGGCATCTCTGCCCCAAACATACAAGCAATAACCATTCCAGCAAGCTACAAAACACATTGCTTTTACATTAGCTTGTAAAGCGTGCATGCTTCTTGCAAGTCACACTGCTTCGAGGGCTCACAGCTTTGGCAGTGCTTCTCTATGAACACAACACAACTAATGAAGGTACTTATTCAAGCAGGCCACAGTGTACCTCAAGGGCACCGTAGAACCTGTGGGGACACCTAGCAGCATCTACAGGCCAACAAGGCTGCGGGCTTTATTGCGAGTCTGCCGGTCCATGAACTTCCAGGCTCACAGCGGAGCAGTGGTGGCGGTCTTCTGACCGCCTCATTTCGACCAGGATGGTAGGGCCACCCTGGGACTATCACAACCGCCAGGGATCAAAGATATCTGATGGCGGCGGTATTGAGGCCGCAATATTGCTTAAATAAATAAATATGCTTGGCAGGGCAGCTGCTGCCCCCCAAGCTAATGAAGCTTTTCCACAACGCCACACTTTTTATGGCGGTGCAACCGCCATGAAATGTGTGGCGGTGAGGAAACAATGGGGGCCCTGTATGGAAGCCCCTTCTGCCTCATGCCATGTGGATGCACACAGGGGGGCACATGCTGTGCCCCCCATTGTGCACGTACACCAGTACCTGCAAGGTATGGACTGCAGCAGTCCATACCATGCAGGTATTGCCTTTGATGTTCCCATTGCTGTGCCTAGTAAGGAGGGCATTAGACTCCTAGTACTGGAAGGTAGACTTGAATGATCAGGAAAGCAGAACTTGAGTAGAAAGATGGTCTGATGAGAGGACCATGTGGCATCAGCAAGAAATCACCTTCTTTTGATATCACAAATTCAAAGTAATTTAGATTTGCCCTTAATTTGAGGGAACACAAATCCTCAAAGTGCTTCATTTTGACTTTTGGAACTGCCTCCTCACAGTTCCATACGGTCTTTGAAACTGATGTCACTGTAAATGTATTATTTTTGATGGTGGAACATCGTTTACTACTATTTGTTAGCATCTAGAAAGGGAAGTCGTATTCTAAGGAAACCTGACAGATTGCATAGTTTTATCTGAAGTGGGTAAAGCTGTGAAGTTCTGAAACTACACATTTTATCAAGGTGGACAACGATTTCTAAATTCACTCATCTTTAGCCATTTAAAGTTTAGCTTGCCCAGTAATGCCCAAGTGATATTTTTTCACTTGGATTTCAGGAATGGCTGGACATCCAGATTTCAAGAATCTATACCTTCAAACTGTGGAAAGAACAATTTCCCTGATTTCACTCAGGACTGCCATGAGCTCTGAGTAGCAGTGGATAGAAGCAGCTGCACACTAGGGAGTCCCTGTCACTGACAGTTCTGCCGTTGGTGGGCTGGATTTCAGTGGCAAGGAAATGCAGTGTGCAAATGCCGTGCAACATCTGTCGGCCAACTCCCACTCATTGCATTAGGCATCAAGAGGAAAGGTTTAGTGCTACTGCCAAGAACATTAGAGGGTCTGATTACGACCCCGGCGGTCTGAGTATCGCCATCGCTCTCTAGCGGTCAGACTACCTGCATACCTGCAGTCACAGCACTGGATTATGATGCAGGCAGGAAAACTGCATCCAGACTGCTACCTCTGCCAAGATCTGAGTTCCTGCGGTGGTGGGGACAGCAGATGTCAATGGTGGTGGTACCATCATCTACAACGCCATGTGTATTATGACCTGCCTGTCCGACGACCTTTGCATGGCGGGGACACTGCCATTAAATGGTTGCAAAAAAGCAAGTAAAGGGCCACAAAAACGAGCCCTAGGGCAAATAAGCCCATGTCATGCAGCTTGTGGCTGGAACCCAAGTTGTGCCCCCATGCCACCCACATCGGTGCGAGCACTGTTTCTCATGCACGTCATGGCGCATGGCAACAGTGTGCCCAACATGTTGGGGGTGCAGCAGTGCCACCGGCATTGCCTCCAGGCTCTCTCCATGAGTCAAAGCATTCCACCACTTTGACTGCTCTGTCCGCAACACCACCATCCCTGCGGTAATATTGTAACGCAGAGGTCGGGATGCAGTCGGCTTGGCGGCATTCTCCTGACTGCCTCCGCTGACAGCTGTTGGTGCAACTGCCAAATTCATAATCAGCCCCAAAACTTTGTGATTTGTCAATCTTTTAAAGGTTAAAAAGACTCAAAACTTTGAATTAGAACACTAGGTCATTGCG
This sequence comes from Lissotriton helveticus, assembly GCF_964261635.1. Taxonomy (NCBI): domain Eukaryota; kingdom Metazoa; phylum Chordata; class Amphibia; order Caudata; family Salamandridae; genus Lissotriton; species Lissotriton helveticus. The sequence goes on from NC_136070.1 coordinate 1,155,308,133, forward strand.
CATGGCTAATTTTTATATAGTAGCAAATGGTAAGAACATAATATTATTTCAAGCTGCTTGTAAAATTAAAAGTACAACATTACTCAGAAAACTATTTTTAGGTTAATATTTAGGTTATTGTGATGTGGCTCTCTTGGGAGGAACACAGCATTCCATTAACAGGAAATATATTTTTATTTGTGGGCTGCATGTTTAAATTATGAATTTTGATTTTCTTGTAAACTACCTCTTTTGAGTGACTTTGAGAATGCACCTGCCACAGTGTTAAAAGCTTCATCTAATAATTGGAAGACTCAGTCATAAATTGTCACCATTTGCACAGATTGAATGCTCGCCCAAGATCTTCTGGCCCATGGATACGGTACCACAGTAATTTACAAATTGATCTTTAATACTGCAATACAGATACTGATTTAAGAACAACCTTGAGTGGACCCAATACTTTTTCTTTCCACTAAATATATTAAAAATGAGACCCTTTTAGACCCAATATTGAGGCCATTTGCTTGAACCGTTCTAAAGTAAATTAAATGAACGATTTTGGTGAGCTATACAGAACAGAAAGAGGGTCGTCCATCTGAACAAATTAAATCTATGAAGTGTGAAAATCTTCTATCTCCCAGTTTTAAGGGAGGCTGGTGTACTTTCCCATAACAATTTGCACTGCCTGACCAGTGCATAAACTACACATTGAGCAGTTCATCAGTCAAATGATAATGTAATCAAAGGGGCAAAATTCTAGCATGGCAAACAGTATAATTCAGAAATGCTCTGACGGTCGAAACGTGTCGGCACAAACCCAATTCACAGTTTTTTTTGCACGTGACTCAGAGGATTTCTACAGAAAGATAGAAAGTGGAAATTACATATAATGTTTAGCAAACAAAAGCTAGTCTAAACAGTTAAAGAGTGTTGTGAATCACTCTAAGCACATTTTTTCTTTGGACCACTCAGTTAAAGACTATCGAGGGTAATTCGAGTTCAAGCTATCCCGATAAAACAACAAAATTGAGTAGGACATACAGAATCTAAGAATTCTTAAGAATAACAATGTTTCATTTATGTTTTGCACTGGTTTTTTGATGTTTTTGATATTTGTATAACTCTCCCGAAAAATGATTGTATAGGACAGTCTTTATCAATCTAGCAAGAAACAATGCAGAATGTTTTATACAATTGGTTTTTTAACACTTTTGAGAATATGAAGTAAAGTACAGTCTTGAAGAGGAATAAATTGTAGTATCTATGTGATGTGTTGATCACTACTACATAAGTATAGAGATGTAGTCTATGTCTATCTACCACAGGTGTGAAATTGATACAAGTATTATGTTCATTTATAGAACATTGGTGTAGGTAATGAATTTAATCCTAGGCTTTTCAAGTTGTATGTAAATTCATGGTCACAGAGGTACTTTTGCATGTATACTGCAAGGTTGTACTGGCACTCTAGCAGTTTGTATCTATATGGCGAAGAAGGGGTTACAATAATATTTACAAGAATTATTATATGTGCACAAGGACATTAGTGTTGGATATTTCAACCCGATATAGGAATAAATATTTCCCGAAGGGTGTTTTAAGGAGCAAATGCATTTTTTCAAGTTAAAAATCAAGCATCTTTTGTAGAAGTTTGTAACGTTGGAGAAGCCTGTCTGTACTGAATTTAGTAGAGACATGAGGCATGAGGAGGTCCTCATCCTCGGACCCATCCCCCTGCCTGGGATGACTCCTGGTGGCCGACCACACTGGGAACAGCACCAACACCCACCGACCATGCACACAATCTAGGATTCATCCTCGACTCCTCCCTCTCCATGTCTAAGCAGGTCAACGCCGTCTCCTCCTCCTGCTACAACACCCTCCGCATGCTCTGCAGGATCTACAGGTGGATCCCGACCAAAACAAGAAAAACGGTGACACAGGCCCTTGTCAGCAGCAGACTGGACTGCGGCAACGCACTCTACGCAGGAATCCCAGCCAAACACCTACGACGACAACAACGCATCCAAAACGCCTCCGTCTGACTGATCGTGAACGTCCCTCGCCGTAGCCACTTCACTCCCCACCTGAGAGACCTACACTGGCTCCCCGTCGAGAAGAGGATCACCTTCAAGCTCCTCACCCACGCACACAAAGCACTCTACAACACTGGACCAGCCTACCTGAACAGCAGACTCAGCTTCCACACCCCCACCCGCCAGCTCCGCTCCGCCAGTCTCGCCCTCGCCGCTGTCCCTCGCATCCAACGAACGACCTCTGGTGGCAGATCCTTCTCCTACCTCGCCGCCAAGACCTGGAACACCCCCCCCTACCCGAATACGGCAGACCAAAGACCTACTCGCCTTCAGAAGACTCCTCAAGACCTGGCTCTTCGAGCAGTAGCAGCACCCCCCTCTCCCCTCAGCGCCTTGGGACCCTCACGGGTAAGTAGCGTGCTTTACAAGTACTCTGATTGATTGATTGATTGAAGGCTTGAGCCAGCAGATATTATTAAAATGAATGTCTTTTGAATTAAGAGATTTGTTGGATAAATTTAAGGTAATATGGGCAGTCGTTCTTGAGCTTTACTTGTACTGGTATTTTAGAAACTACGATGATCCCTTTAATGTAACTGAATTTATTTACATTTCGGGACCAGTATGCTTAAATGCGTTGTTTGTAATACGGTATTAATATATTATATATTTTAGGATGATACGTTAAAATACTGTTGACTTTGGGTGTGGAAGGGAGTTTTTTGTTGTGTATAGTTTTGTTTCTAATTTATATTTTTTGTAGATATATATATCTTTTATAGATCATCATTATATGAATTAAAACATCAACTATATTAAAAGCATCTTTTGTAGAGAAATTGTTTTTTTATCACAAGGAGTAAAAATAAAGAACAAAAAAACAGAGGTTCTGAGAAGGTCATAATACATTGAATAAATAAACATATAAGAAATACACACAAGAAGAGAGAGGGGAAAAAAAGAAGTACTATATTTTGCTAATATTCAAAACAATAGCAGTCCTGCTTTAGTCTAATTTAGCATAGGCCTCCAAATTCGATAAAACTTCTTTCCAGAGCGGTCACCTCTACTTTTGGCTATAGACATCTTCCTTTCAAAGAGCTGCCTTAGTATTGCCCACCATTCATACTCTCTGGGTGGGAGTTTGGATATCCATGCGCGGGCAATGCAAAGTCTTGCTGTTGCTATAATGATCGATATCAAAGATGCAATTTTCTCTTTGTAGAGAAAATTGCATTCTTGTTTACAAAGAGCTGATCACTGACCCTGGACTGAGTGAATGTACCCTTGCGTTTAAGCAGTAGAATAAAGTACAAAGGGTTGCATTGTATGAGTATATCAGTCATACACTGATCGCAGACGCATTTCAATGGCCCACAATGATATGGCTGTGCTGTGTTTTCAATGTTCACGGCTGTCAGTGCCAATAAACCTTGGGCAGGCATGAATGATTATTCCAGCCTATATCCTGTGCTATAACTTGACCTACTTTTGTGTCAGTTCATGCTTGCCTCCCTAGTGACCTGAAGGTAAACGATTAAAACAACGTTGGTGCTGCTTCTGTTGTGACTTGAGTTCAGATTCTTAACCCCTTGACTGTCATTATGTTGTATATGTATATGCCACAAAAAGGTTTTGTAAGGATGCTTTACTGCATGTATACCCATGACACTGTTGTTTTTTGCTTCCTTGCTGTTCAGGCGCTCTTTTTTAAATTCCTTTTGGCCCTTGAGGGGGAACAATCTCCTGTTTTTGGTCAGATTGCTGGCAGGGACTTTGCCTGTGCCCAATACTTTGTCAGCAGCTGCAAACTCCCGAATATAGGGGCCCAGTGCTCACTTCTGGTTACCTCAATGAAGTGCATGTGATGTCACATGTGGTAGGGATTCCCTAAAACCTACCATGTACTACTCAAGATGAGGTTTGGGGCAGGGCTGAAGGAGCAGCTAGGGGCATATGTCACATCCCCTAGCTGTCTCCTGAATATGAGAACTGACCCGATCCACTTTTTCTTGAGGGGGAGGGACGTAGGAAAGATTATGCGAGGAACATCCCTGCCCCTAACACTCTCTTGCCTAGCCACTCTCTCATCCCACCAAAGGAATAAATAAACTGGAAAATGAGAATATCAGGGGAGGGACTACGATTGTCCTCAGCCCACCTCCAAACTCTGACTTCCTGATTTGATTTCACACAATTCTTTCGTCTCACATTGCTTTTCTGTACAAAGGAGCTTTGTCAGAGGTAGGAGTGATGAGTCTGCGCCCTAGCAGGGATCAATCACTGTTCGGATTTTTTTAGCCTAAGAAAAGTTTCACATTGTTTGACTTCTTATTAGAGTGAAGACACATAGCTCTGTGTTTGAACAAGGAACCACCAGGGCCGGACTGGCCGTAGCGGGCATCGGGCAATCCCCGGAGCGCCGCACGGGTGGGGGCCAGTTTTGGGCCACAGGGGGCCGATTTTGTTACAGGGCCTTTTTTGCAGCAGCCCTGTACCAAAATCGGCCGAAAACCGGCCCTGGCTGTCATGTTCCGCGGTGTTCACGGTTCCCGGGCTGTCGCAGGGAGCAAGGAAACTACAGTTCCCGGCATGCCTCGCGTATGTCACGTATGACGCCGAGTGCGCGCGCATGCCAGGAAATAAAGGAGCGGAACCAACGGCTGTGAAACGCCGATAATTCCGTGGATACAGGGATGTGTTTTGGAGCTCCGGACCATTGGTAGTATCCGACTTGTTTTCCCAAGTCCAACCGAACCGTGAGTAAAGGGCTTACAGGTGGCGGTGTGAGGCGTTGGTTCTATCGATCCCAACAGCACACCGGCCGGCTGTCTCAGAAAAAGGAAGCTTCACTCGGCTGAGTGCAACTAAGTTTCCAATCCTTGTTTGTTGGTCCAGAACCGTGTTTGGCATTTCAAGGGCAGTCGGAGCTACAGAGACCTTGCGCAGCTTCATTGCCAAACACAACTCTAAGTGTATATATGTGTGTATATATCTCGTTCAAAATAAAAGCGATGGGACTCACTTGCACATGAACACTGAGCCTCGCTATTTATTTACCCTGAAGGAGTAAAACATTGACTCCTTTATGAAGTAAGGCACATTAAGTAATTCTGCAAAGTAGTGTGACGACAACACTGCATTCTGTTCTAAAGGAGCCTTTCTCTTGGTGAATTCCGGGGAGGTTCCGCATGAAGCAGAATTTATTGTTCTCTTGTTTTCGTTTCTGCAGGAGACAGGAGGGGTCTTGAGAGAGGGACTTGTGGTTTACCCATACAAGTAGATATGAAGCAATATTCAGGGTATGTGTAGGGTACTTGCTGTTATACAACTGTTATTCATGTTCCCTTTCACCCGTATACGTTATACAGTGTATGTTTTGTCTTGCAGCTGGGTACAAGTCCTCTTACCTCCTCCACATCAGTGTCTCCGCTAGGATTAAAGCCTTGTGTATTTTCCTTTACAGGTATTACTCACACATAGTGGGATGTTCTTTGGTTAGTGAAGGTCACTGTAGAATACCCTTTATAGAGTGAGGGAGATAGGGTGTTCTAATCTTTTGTTATTTGTCATTACAGATCTCCCTCCCAGCTGTCCCCTTCCTTTCCCGCGCCCCGTTGAATTATTTCGATTGTTCGTGTCAATGCATATTGAACATTGAGGTAGTTTGGTAGGGCCGGGTATTGGACTCTCAACACAGCCCCGAGGAAGCCTAAAGCCGAATCTGACACTGGCAAAGAGCTCGGCGGCACCCCCAACTCCGAGGGGGGGGGAGGGGGGTGGGGGGTGGGAGGGGGGCGAGCACTTTGCCAGGGCCGGTTTTCGTTCCCAGGCCGGCCCTGGGAACCACATCCTATATGGAATTGTCCTTAGGCTCAGAAAAATGCAAGCAGTGTCTCGATCCTTTGTGGGGCTCAGGCACAATAATATACCCCAGCAATGAGCAAATGCTTTTTAGGATTTTTTTTAATCTAAGAAAATATTCAAACAGCATCTATGGTGGGGTGCAGACACATACAGCGCTATCCGAGGAAGGAGCCAGATTGAGTGTGTATTTCTTAGCGTAAGAAAGTTCCAAACAGAGGCTGACTTACTACTAGTGCATTGACACTCAGCTACTTCCCTCAAAGCTCTTCTCTCTCTATGAAAAGCATTGGGAGAAGAAGGACCAGTGTGCCTCTGCTTTAGCAAGGAGTCAAACGTGATTTGGATTTTCTCTTAGGCTTAGAAAGAAAAAAATCAGAGGAGCATAAAACTTATTTATGTGCCATGTACACATCATTCTGTACCCAAGCAAAGAGACACACAAATTCTATTTTTTTCTCTAGGCTATTTTTAGCTAAGGAAAATTTGAAACAGCATCTGGCAGTTTTCTTGGGCACAGACACACAACTCTGCCAAATTAGGGTGAGGGAAGCCCGGCACCCAATGAAAGAAACCTTAGGAGACATAGATGTTGAAAATATATGGTTGTGGTATGTTTCTATGAGGCCCAACAGTGATACCCGTGACCAAATGACATGTGCTGTAATCCGACATTTCACTTTCAGGTGATTTGTAAATTTTTGAATGCAATGCAACCAGTTTTTCATCTTTAGGTACCATGAATCCATAAAATATCCATACAACTGTTGTACCCCCAAACTCAGGAGACCAAGGGGAATTCAGGTGTGTGTGTTAGGCTTTGGCAGGGACAAATGCTTTTGTGAAGGGGATAGGAGAGATTTACCATGTTTAGGAAAAAGTGCCTTAAAAGGAATTTAATGTCATGCTCAGCGCGTTCTCTTGGTCCACTGATCAGGGCAAGAGAGGGATGGCTTATATAAGTCGATTCCTGAGATTTATAGAATTAGGCAATATATTGATTTTACACTTTTCATGTAGTTCTGTTTTTATTATCTGTTGTGCACACCGGAAACCCATAAAATTGTACACCCCAAAATATTGCTTCGACAACTCGCCCACAGGTTGAGGAGCCACAGATGATGAGGCAATGTGTCCCCAAGATAAGGCACCCCTCAACATATTAGAGATCATAAATGCAAATGCATGGAGTCCATATAATGAAGGTTCTCAGAACTGGACATTACAGAAGAATAATCAAACAAGGAAAGTACTAAGTCACAGGTGAGCAGAAAACCCAATAGAGAAATGGATAGCATCCTTAGTAACATAAGAGAGACTTCAGGCTCACACCCAACATCAGGGGCTTATGTACAGTTCTCTTTCAAATTATTAATTCTGCAGAATCATCATAATGTGGCCAAAAGAATTGCATTCCCAGCAAATCAGAGCACAACTTTATAAAATGTCATATTGCTTTAGCATGTAAGTCTATGCCACTATGTGATATTGACTTTACACACTCTATGCTAATGTCATCCGGAGATGGCAGAACACACTAGTTACCTGAACAACAGCAAACTAAAATGAATGAATAGGGTACAGTTAGCTAGCCAAGGTCCTTGTGAAAAGAAACATTATTGGACCATGCTGGAAAGTTTCTTTCGAGAACAACAAGAACAATGTCAATGGAAATAAACAAACAAGATTTTGCTTGACTGTGTGTTGCAGAAATAATGAACAGTGTGCATGCAGGAAGAGATGGCATCTAAGTCTGTATTAATGCTGAGCTAACATAAGGCTGAAAAGCACACTTTTCTAAGTAATAGCAAATTTGTTTGAAATGCATTAGCACACAGTCAATGTTTACAGGAAAAATATAGAATATATCTATGTTCTGCATGTTGTTAATAATGCACAGAAATATAAAATGCACAACACAGCGACATTGTCATAAAAACAGTGCCCTATAAACAGTGATTCTGTCTCAATTTAGTAGTCTATGCTTTTATTACATAATTGGTTGTGCACTACATTCGCTAAGGAAACCTGTGTGTATTTGGTGTTACTGGACTCCGAACATTGAAAGCAACAATGCTATTGGTTAGCATTCTAGAACATAGATGTGTCTCTTTGAGAAATGCAACAAAATATTAAACCAATTTGTTAAAAATATATATATATATATAAATCTACCTATTTCATTATCCCTTCAGGCTGCAATGTGATATTGATGTGAGTTTTACACCTTTATTTGCCTGGGCAATCATTTATTGCTGTTATTGAATGTATTTTGAGTTTGGGGCCTGTGTTCACCCCTCTGTGTCTACCTCCACCTCCCCCAAAATAGCCTTGGCCCGCTTTTCCACTGAGAGTCAAATGGCGAAGGGGTACTTGGCCCAGTTGCTCATGAACCATAGTAGGTTGGGCCCAGGGACATCAGGAGTGAAAGGCCTCAACCCACCCAGTTGGCCCCATTAGCTCCTGCTTGTCCTGTACCTTCTGAACAGGGTTCTGACATTCCCCTTTAACCCCTTCCACGCTCATGACGAGCTGGGCTCGTCATGCAGTAGCCTCCTGCTACGCTGATGACGAGCCCAGCTCGTCATGAATAATGGGGTTCATGGGTTTCCAGCACAGGGGAAAAATCCCCATAGCATTCAAGAGGTTAATACCTTTGATAAATCTAGAAAATAACACTAGTCTTATCAGAGGGCTCTCAAGGGAACCTTTCTAAAATGCTGCCAGTGTTAATAAAAACATACTCACTTTTGAAAGTGACTTAGAGTGGTTAGTAGTGCACATGAATCTGCAATACAGGTTGAGTGCAGATTTTGCATTGACTTGGCTTTTTTCATCATGCAAATTTCCTCTGAAGAAAGTTGTGCAAAAATGCAATATTCCAAATTATACATTTTGTTCTTTGATCTCATTCCCTGTCCTGCAAGGAAGACAGGAGCCGTAGCACTAATCTTCTCAAGATTCGACTACTGTAATAGCTGGTTAGCAGGCACCAACAAACAAGTGCTTCGGAAGCTGCAGACAGTACAGCATGCAGCTGCTCGTCTGGTATTGAAATTGCCCTGCCGTTCCTCGGCCTCTGCAGCTCTCTATACCCTGCGTTGGATGCCCATTCAACGAGACCTAAAAAGGAATACTATTCAAGATCCTCCTGATCACTTTCAGAGCCTTCAGAGGATCCAGGCCAAAATACCTAACTGCTAGGTTTACGCCTTATGTGACTGCCCGTACGGATGCTCAGATCTTCATCAGCAAATTTGCTTAAACCTCCTGCTTTCAGGTACAAGACTAAAGGGGGGAAATCCCTGGCAGCTCTCAGGACCAGAGCATGGAACATTCTTCCTGGTAATCTAAGATCGATCGAATTAGAAGCTCTTTTTAAGAAACTACTGGATTTGCAACCCCTGAGGACCTGTGCTCTTCACTTGTTTAAGAATGCGACCCGGATCATACCTGCTCTGACCCTTACATTTACTTCCGCATAGCGCCAGGATGCCCCTTCCGGAGTGACAGCAGCGCTTTATTAATACAAATACAATACAATATTGGCATGTGGGAAAACATGCTTGAAACCATAGTGATATCTAACATTCAATGTTGTGGACCTTGAAACAGAGAGGCAATTAGGCCACCAGGGAAAAGCAAACCTTGCAGTGATGATATTTGCCTGGATTATACTGCTGCACGCTAATTCCATGAATCTGGCATTGAGGACCCATGAGTTAAGAATATTTAGAAGTAACCAATAATAAAAGAATGAGGTCTCAAAATTGTGAGTGCTACAAAATAAAATTAATTCTTAACAACAAATCCCCTATGGTGCTGTTAAGAATCTTTCACCGACATACAGTGCTGCATTAACTCTGCAGATACTAGACTATAGATGCCTTTATCATGGCTTGAACAGGAATAATTGCAGGGGTAAAGCAGCCTCTGGAAATACAAATATTGCTACTTGCAACATCAGCCCAAACCCCCTGGCAATTTTACCTCCGAATTCTGAGATCAACAGGTCAGAATAAACGCTAACATAGTTGCCAAGGTTTCAGATTGCAATGTGCGACATTTTCATAATTTCAGCGTAATTATGAGTGACATTTCAATGACTATAAGTGACACTTTTTTTTGCAAACAAAATCAAGCAATGAAGACCAGGAAAACATATAAATAACAAGAAATTACAACCATTTGATCAGCAAGGCAGTCTAAGATGATGTTAAAACTGCTGGAAAGCCCCCGAAACTGAAAAACCTAGTGCCCTTCTAAGCCGGCTGTTAAACAAAACGAGGACTCAGATCTGCACCTCTCTCATTGACAGTGCGCACCGCGCCACTGTAAACAAAAGAACGTATCTGTACATTTCAACAAAGTCAGTTATTGTAATAGTGTCAGATTTTGTGGAGGAGGTGTGGCGCAGAGGCTAGGGTGCCTGACTCCGGACTACGGGGTTCACAGTTTGATCCCCGTTGCTGGCGGCAGGTCAGCCCAGCACCATGTGACTTTGGGCAATAGCTCGCTTAATCTTCCAGAGGGCCCCCAGCGCCGGTAAAACCACTTCAGAGGTAGCTGTGCGCTTTTCAAATTCAAGGTTATTATTATTATTATTATTATTATCTGCTGTGAAACCGGCGCAGTGTACCTGCCACTTGCTCACCTCAAGTACAGAAAATAGCATAATGACTGCTATACTGGGGGGGGCAGAGAAGGAGGCAGATGAGAACTGTTTTCCAGATTGGGTGTCCTCATTTGAAAGCACACATCATCATTCGCTGGGGTACTGAAAGTAGCCAGGGTGCAGACTCCACTACCGAAATTTTTGAGCAGTTGTTCCTCTTTAATTTCTTCTGCTGTGGTAAACGTAAAATAAAAAGCATTACCTAATCGCTTTCTTGACTGCTTGGCTGCTATAAATCCGGCCAATCAAATGAGCAAAGGGACATCAGTTTTATTAAGAGCACCAATAGTTTTAGAAGGTCAGAGGTTATAAGTGATGTTTAATCTTTGCACTTACTTCAATTTGAGGCAGGCGACGAGCGGAGATAGTACCATAGCAACAGGCACCTCCCCCCTGGTCTGGTACACGCTCTCACAGCTCCAGGCAGTAGCCTGGCCCGTCCCCCGAGACAGTTGACCCCTAGAATGCAGGATCATGATTATACCACTATGCACACTACACAGAGCACATAGCAGGCCAAAAGTGGCGAGCAGCAGCTATCTCTGCTACCAGGGGCGGCTCTAGGCTCATGGCGGCCCTGGGCAGGGAGCGTAGGTAGGGGCCCCCGGAAGAGGGGGTCCGGGCAGGGCGGAGCGCGGAGGCCAGTGAAGAGGGGGGGTCAGGGTGTTTGGAAGTGGAACAGAGCCGGAGACCGCCAACTCCCTGCCAGGGGCCGCCACGCAAATATGTATCCATCCTCAGAGGATTATTATATTAAGGATATATATTGGCGTGGTGGCCCCTGGGGTTTGGTGGCCCTGTGCAGGTGCACAGCTTGCACATGCCTAAGGCCGCCCCTGCTGCTACAGAGTGGCTGCAGGCTCACAATGGTGAGTCAGCAGCCGCTAACGCTGGAGGGGCCGGGTGAGCTTCAGAGAGGCTGAGGCAAGCCCGCGGTGGTCCGAGCGCTGGGGTGCTCATCACCTCAGCTGACCCGGGCCTTTTGTAATGATATTCCGATCCTACCTCTGCCATGACTGTGCGTCCCGGTGTTTGCGCATATGATTGAGGAGGCACTTAAATAATTATTGCCGCGTGGCGGGCAGCAGCAAACTAATAAAACTACTGCTCGCCCTGCCTGCCCACTCAAAGCAAGTTATGGATACACTGTTTGTTGCAATCACGTGATCTCACATGTCATGTGAATGCCGTACCTCAGGCCAGACCGCAGCAGCTGTGTTAATAATGAATGCTCATTGCCGCAGCAATGATTTACCAAGTCAGCGCGACACTCCTGACCCTCCTTTCACCAATAGACTTTGCACACTTCTGCAATCTCAAAGTCTACCACAGCAGCACGTGGTCCATGCTGCGTGCTCATCAGGAGTGTCTCGCCAGGGCATCGACTTCCTTGCACCGGCGGTGGTGTCAAGAAGGCACTACAAATGAGTGAACTTGGAACAAAAATGCGTTAGTATCACGCCTGATGTGTGTTTACATAGCAGGGCTGCACTAAGATAAGTTTCATGTTACCAACTTTTTAAAACTGCATGTTCTCCCTCATTCTGAACTGCAAACCTTAGAATCGGGATGCGTTTTTCCTCCCCACAAAAAATGCATTACATTTAGTTGCAAAAATTAATTCGGAAAAAAATCAGGGGTCCAAGAGCTATTTAAAAGAGAATTAGAATGTCAAATCAGACTTTTTGTCATTTACTGGTTAACTTTGTGTAAGGGGGCGAGTATGTGAGCCACTACAAATAAGCATTGACAAAGTCAATTGAGTGGGCATTGGCTGCCCATTTGTGGCTTTGACAATGCTTGTTGTTTTTGTCATGTTTTTTGTAAAACTATATTTGAAGGAGATTGCATAGGCCCGACAATGAAAACAATTATTGGCTAACATCAATTTTTTCAGACTAAAAAGGACACATAGTAGTCCCTGCCACTGAAGTTAACCTCTTTCTGAGCGGATGTGCTCCTTGTGACAGTGAAAAATGCTGTTACTCAAAATGAGGCTAGCCAGCGGCTGTAGTGGGCCGATGCACTTGCCCATGCGTTATGCTGCAATGGGAGGAAGAGAATGTAAAAGGCACAACAACAGAGTAAAAGGGCAATGGATCTGGCTAGTAAACAGTGCGCTTTACAAAATTGGAGTGTGTTTATGCTGACTTTCCAGATAGATCAGGCAAGATGGAGTTTTTTGCTAAACTAATGTTTCAACATTACTCTGATCAGAAAGTGTATATATAGTGTTCATGAAGTTCAGATGCTCTGGGATAAACGAATGAGGGAGAGAAGCAAATTGGAGACCAGGAAAACGGATCATAGCCCGGAGGCCAGTTTTATGCACCATGGAAAGCTTCCTCCAGACACCTCTGGGAACCACTGGACAAGTGCATGTCCCCTTCTGACACTCCTTAGAACCGAACCGCTGAACGAACTACCGAACAATAAAAAATGCATCAAACAACGAAAAGGTACACCACCGCCAATGCGCCCGAGGATGCCCTATGACGTCCCATGTAATCTCTCTCTCTTTACTTATTCAATCTTTCCCTTTATTCTCTTTTCTGTTTCTCCCACCCAACATACAGCCTACCATAACTGTATAGCCAAGCTAAAAAGGGGGCCGCTCCAAGTACCCACTATGTATCATCTTCGCTGTAACGCGTAAGATGGCCACTAACATAAAGCCTTTTTTTTTCCTATGTTTTGTTTTTATTTGTATGAAAAACCATAAATAAAAATGTTAAATGTTAAAATGATACTTGAACAGAAGCACACATTACACCTGTGTATTTGACCGTTTCCCAAACACAAATAGGAGACATAGAACTTGATGACACATGGGATACCATCTTCCAGCATATGCTACAAAATACATTGGAGCAGATTTACAAAAAATGTGCGATGCTCGCAGTGCAGCATCTTTGGTTGCGGTGCAGCAACCAAAGTAGCTGCAAAACATTGCTCTAAGTGAGAGGTCAGGGCAGAGCAATATTTACTACACATGGCCTGCTGCTGTTCTCTTCCCCATTACTGACACACACACAAGCTGCCTAGTGCCACACACACACCGTTGCACCAAAGTGCACAGGTGAGTGAATGTTGAATAGGATAGGTTTTTCACTGGAAAGGTACCTTTTTAATACAAAATCCAAGGCCTAGACAAGTTTGTGTTAACTTTTCACATATTGGGTGAGTGCTGCACAGGGCAGCATGTATGCAAATAAGTGAAATGTTTAGAGAATTTTTTTTTTAATAATTCTTTTTATTAACAATAAACATAAAAGAAACATCATATTGCATTGGAAACAAACCGACAGTATTACAAAGTGCTAGGAGCAAGGTACCTCTAGTACAGGACAAAATAGAAAACAAAGAGTCGGGGATCAAGGGGAATCCAGGGTTTCAGAGTCAGGTCGCCTGGACGGAGGGACACAGATATCGCCCCAATAAGTGTTCCATGGCCCCCATATCTTTGTCCACTTCTCAGGGCAGCCCCTCGCCACATACAACGCCCGCTCTCTGAACATGCACCAATCAAGATCTTGAGACCACTTCGCAGGTCGAGGCAGTTGAGCGGCCCCCCACAGTTGCGCTATGTTGCGTTTTGCGACCATACAAGCTAGTGTGACCCATAGTTACAGATATTGATTAAGGTCTGTAGGCTCCCAAATGTTCAAAAGGCATCTACGCACCTCCAACCCCATGTCCTTACTCAATACAGACCTCATGATATCGTGTATATCCCGCCAATATGCCTGGATGAAATCACAATGCCACAAGGTATGGAGAAATGTTGCAACCTCCCCACATCCCCGCTTGCAGTCACCATTCGTCGTACACCCCATTCTCACCAATCTAGGACCGGTCACATAGGATCTGTGTAAAATTTTCAACTGTACCAAACGCAGCCTCATCTGTACAGCTACGGCCCGTGGGGAAGACACCGCCTCAACCCAGTCTTCATCATCCATTTCCAGCCCATCAGCCATCCAAGCCTCTCGGAGAGACTGCAACGGATCACCCATGTGATTAATAAGTTTGCGGTAGATCAGGGAGATCGTCTTAACAGGAATGTAACCATCCAAGATACGATCCTCGAGGGGGGAGGCGTCTGGGAGGGGGTCCCCCAACGGAATATGGGACAGGAGGGCATGTCTGACCTGCAGATAGCGGAAGTGTTCCCTAGCGTGGAGGTGGTGACGTTCCTGTAGCGCTTCAAAGGTCAACATCTCTCCCTTCCCCCAAACATCTTTTATGTGGCTGAGGCCGATCAATTCCCACTTGCCAAATCCCTTGGTAGTCCACAAGTTACCCAATTTAGCAGAGTCGAAAAGAGGGGTTGCAAGGGTCAACTTTCCCTCCCAACCCAGGGATTTAGTGGCTGCGTGCCAGACTCTTACTGCGTGCAAAGTAGGGCCCGTGAGGGAAAAGCGCCCCGGCCAATTGTATAACGTTCGGAGCAAATTCCCCCCCCGGGGACAAACTACGATCCATAGCATAGCTGGGGTCATCAGGAAGACCATAAACTATGTGGTTGATAGCTGCAAGTTGGGAGGCCCAATAATACTTCCGGAGATCGGGAAGACCAATACCCCCATCATACCAGGCAAGGGTGAGTTTAGTGTAGGCAATGCGGGACCTGCCACCCCAAAGGAGGGTTCTCTGGAGTGTTTCAACTTCCCGAAAGTATCTGGCAGGCACCGAGTCCATGGTATTTTGGAGAACGTACAAAAAGCGTGGAAGAGCCAACATCTTAAAAAGCACCGCCCGACCTAAGAGAGACAAGGGCAACGACCGCCAACGCTCCACCTCGGCGCGCAATCTAACTAAGGGCGGTTGCAAGTTATTTGCGTACCTCGCCTTGGCGTCAAGGGAAATGTAAATACCCAAATATACGAAACCGGTAGTAGTCACCTGAAGCGGACAATTCTGCGGAATCACCGGTGGAGCACCCGATATCATCAACATCACTGATTTTGACCAATTGACGGTGAATCCCGAAAATTCACTGAACACCCTAAGAATGTCAAGGAAAACGTCAAGGGAGGAACGAGGTGTAGATAGATAAAGGAGCACATCATCAGCATGTAGAGAGATCTTATCCTCCCACTCCGGGGACCACCGCAAACCGCGTATCATCCTTTCCCACCGAATCCAAGCAGCCAAGGGTTCCAGAGCTAATGCGAACAGAAGGGGAGACAATGGACAACCCTGTCGCGTTCCCCTCTCCAGCTCAAAATCGCACGATTGACAATTATTCACCACCACGCGGGCCAGGGGAGCAATATAGAGTAAACGCACCCATCCAATAAAGTCAGGACCGAAACCCAGCTTTTCCAGTACAGCAAAGAGATACAACCATTCAATCCGGTCAAAGGCCATGGTGGCATCAAGCGACACCAGCGCCGCCGGGTGGGACAATGCACGAGCCCTACCCAGGACGCCATGGAGGCGTCTCAGATTAAGGGCAGTATTACGGCGTGGCATAAAGCCCGACTGGTCTGGATGCACCAACGTAGAAATCACCTTTACTAACCTGGTTGACAGCAACTTTGCCAGTATCTTAGGCTCCGCGTTTAGTAGGGAGATAGGACGATAGGAGGAGGGGGAAGCACGGGGCTTGCCCGGTTTGGGAATTACGACAATATTGGCAATGCGTTGATCATAGGGGAGAACCCCGACCTCTCGGCTTTCCAAAAACATAGCACGCAGGTACGGCGCTATCTTATGTGCATTCAATTTATACAATTCAATAGGGATACCATTAGGACCTGTCGCCTTACCCGAGTTAATACTCCTAACGGCTCCCCCAATTTCGTCATCAGTAAGAGGGGAATCTAGATATTTCCGGTTGTCATCCGATAGTACCGGCATGATAATGTCACGGAGTAAATCCGCGTGGTCCGAGCAATCGTGCACATTCGAGGAGGAATAGACTTCCTTATAATAAGAACCAAAAGAGTCAGCTATCAACTGTGGATCAGTCAAGGTCTCCGGACCATCACCCTCAAGCTCAGGGACCAATCGGGACGCACGATCTCCCCTTTCCAACCAGGCTATAAGCTTACCGGCCCTATCTCCGTGTTCGTAGATCCTACTTTGGACATCATTATGTTGTGTCACCGCCGACTCCCTAGACAACTCACGATATTCGTCCTGTTTAAGGCGCAAATGATGGCGAACCTCAGCCGCCGAAGTCGAGACCTCCCACTCCAAACGTATGACGTCCGCCGCTGTTATATCCGCCAAACGCCTCTTTTTCTTACTAGCGATGAGAGACAGCGCCTCACCACGCAAGACAGTCTTATATGCCTCCCAGAGCGTCTGAGCCGAGTCCACCGTCCCCTGATTGTGTTGAAAGTAACGGTCGGAGGAGCTACAAAGCTCCTTCTTAATAGCGGGGTCACGAAGATGCCAGGCATTGATGGGTGCTACCCTGCCAACCATGGGCTGTCCCATCTCAATACGGACCCAAACTGGGGAGTGGTCGGATATACAGCGCCCCAAGTGGCGCGCTTCCCGCACGCTATCAGCCATTGCCGCCGGTAAAAGGACGTGGTCAAGCCGAGACATGGACCCATGAGTATAGCTCCGAAGCGTAGGGTTTGAGAGGCGCCAAGTATCAACCAAACTCAAAGAATCTAAAAACTCGCCCAGCCACCGGCGCGCCGGAGGCAGCGACTTAGGCGGGACACGATCCAGATCACCATCCAAAACTGTGTTGAAATCCCCACCCAACAGCAGGAGGCCCAGCGGGAGTGAAAGGAATATATGTGCAAGGTCTTTGAAAGTGTCGGACTGTAATGTAGGGGGAACATAAACAGAAAGGAAGGTCACCACTTTACCCCCAGCCTCTCCGACACCCCGACATATCTGCCTCTCTGATCAGACCATGTAGCATTTACCTCGAATGGAAAAGTTTTCTTCACCAAGATCCCCCCACCCCCCCCCCCCCGGGAGCCAGTCGTAAACCCAGCATGCGCAATCAGTCTATAGCCCCCTCTGTGAAGTGCCATACAGCAATTGCCAACAAGGTGAGTTTCCTGGAGAAGCACAACATCCGGCGAGTGGCGCCTGATAAACTGGTTAACCATGCCCCGCTTGATCTTGTCTCCCAAGCCATTTACGTCCCAGCTCAACACCCGAATTCCCAACCCCACTGTAGAACCAGACATCTACCCAACTCCATCACGCACGCGCATATCATTCGAGACCCAATGCAATGTGAAACGAAACTGAAAACAAAATCCCCGGAACAACCCTCCTCCCCAACTCAGAAGACCGCCCCCCTCCCTGTACCCCTGCATCAGGACTACGCCCCAAACCCAACTAGCAGTGTGCCTGTCGCCCCACCCAACAATGGTTACTAAAAGTAGAAAGAGGAGGCGCCTGCCGTGTAGTCCGCAACCCAACTCCCAAGAAATGGTATCCCAAGAGACAAGCAACATAGTCCAACATGTTACAGAAATAACGCACCAAAAGGCCATTCCTCTCCCCCCATCTTCAGCAATGAGAAATAATCAAACATAGAGTCCTCATTCCGGGTCGTGCCGAGTACCCTCTGTGTCAGGTCGATGATCTTCAGCGTCATCCGGTCTGACAGTGTCCAACCAGTCCGAGGCCACCTCGGCCTTATCAAAAAACCAAGTTCGATCATTTACTTCAACTCGTAGCTTGGCAGGATATAGCATAGAGTACCTGATCCCCTTGTCTCTCAATCTCCGTTTAACGTGGAGGAAGTTCTGTCTCATCTTCTGCACCGCCTGGGTAAAATCCGGGAAAAAGGAGACTGTGACGTTCTCATACCGCAGAGGGCCGTCCGTCCGCGAGGCCTGCAGAATAGCATCCCGGTCCCGAAAGTTCAGCACCCGAGCGATCATGGGCCGCGGTTGCGCACCCACTTTCGGCAAACCCCCTGGCACTCGATGCGCCCGTTCCACCGTAAAAAACTTACTGAGACCCTTTGGTTTCAGGTGGTTAAGGATCAGGTCTTCAATAAATAGGTCCGGTGCATGCGACTCCCCAGTTTCAGGAACACCCAAAATGCGGACATTATTCCGACGATTGCGCCCCTCATAATCATCGAGAAGCCTCCTGGTTTCGTCACGCGCAGCCTGAAGAGCACGGACTTCCCTCTGTAGCTCAGCGGTATCATCAACCAGGCTCGAAGTCCGGATATCGAGGGACTTCACTTTTTCGCTCGTCTTAGCATGATCTGTGCGCAAGAGGTTAAAGTCAATCTTAACCGAGTCAAGCTTGTGATCGAGTGTGTCCATTCTAGTCGCCATAGAAGTTTCGATTCTGGTGACCACATCCATTATGTCCTGCAAAGAAGGCTCTGCGTTGGCCCTCGGCGAGGTGGCCTCAGTGATCGGCGCGAGCGTCTGGTCAACCGGAGATCCCCTAGGCACAGTATATTTGTCCAGTTTATTGGATTGGACGGACCTCTGAGTCCTGCCACCTTTAGTGAGAGGTTTCTCCGAGTCTACTCTGGCAGCCATGACGGGGCGACCTCCGGGAACACCCAGGATAAGGCCAGCGACACAAAGGACGAGAGTCACAGATGCTCGGGAACCCAACTGCGAGTCGTCAAGCAGGAATGTGGGAACCCCTTCCGATATGCCCAGCACCAATAGTCAATTCAAAGGGTGAGCCGTGGCGGGGTCACCACTTCCGGTGGGTCACGCCGCTGTTGTCGCATTAGGTCCCGGCCACGAATGACACCAGAGTCCGCTGCGCTGGCACTGGGCAGGCCCGATATTTCGGACGACGATTCGAGGGGGTAGGAATGGATCCTGCGGGCCACAATTGCACCAGGACGTAGCCACAGCAATCACACATCGAATGTTGCCCCCGGGTAACAGGATAGATGACAGGATAGACGAGCGGCGGAGCGGGTCTCACGGAGCTACACGATCACGCGGCCATCTTGGTCCCGCGCTAGGCTCCTCCTCCACGTTTAGAGAAATTAAAACATTTCTTTAACTTTGCACCTTCCTCAATGAGTATTAATTTTGGACAGAAAGCAGGGTCGAACAATCTTTATAGATCTGGCTTTACGTCCCAAACAATGGGTGGTGGTGATGGGAGGCAAAAGTAGCTCCCATGAAATGTCCCTGGATGAAAAGTAGTGCAAAGAAGAGCAAAGTGCAATTTACACTATTTTAAAGGCAACTTTCCAGTGCAAAATAATTTGTGGTCTGGATAGTAAGTACCTTTTATGACTTTGCACCATTTTGTGTCAAACTGTCTGACTTTAAAGTGGTGCAAAGTCTTCTCAATTTCCACATTGTTTTTAAGGGCTAGTCGCTGCTAAAAAAATAAAACAACTTAGGGTCAGGACTTAATGCAATGCAGTACAGCAACCAAAGTTATAGCACAGTGCTGCGCTTTTGGAAAGGGAGAGAACAGAACAGTGCCATAGCGACTAAGTACTGTTGCTCTCTACCCTAGGACTGGTGCAATTTTAACTACCTTGCACCAATGTACACACACTGGTGCCACAGTGAAAGGGTGAATGTGTGTTGTCCAGTATAGGTTTAGTACTGGAAGGGTATTCTCCCAGTACAAAATATCATGTTTTGACACAGTTTGCCACTTTTCTGAAACTTTACTTCTGCCTAGAGGAATTTTTGGCACAAAGTCCTGCCTACCTTTTTCAGTTGATAGATATTTGCATCAGAATCCGTGGGTGGTTGAATAGGTATGATCATGCACCACCAATGGAAAGCCCCCGTTCACACAAAGCACCACCCAGCACACTATGTATTACTTTAGGGCCACCTTTCTGTTGCAAATCAGGACTCCTCCTTAACAAGCATTTGCAATGCAATCGGTCTCGCCTTTACGCGAGTTTAAGCTATTGGCATTGGATATGACAATGCATTTTATTTATGTTTTAAAAGCCAAAACTTCAATAAAAGGCATTGTCATTTACAATGCCATTAGCTCAAACTGGCTTAAATGTGAGACTTATCGCATTGCAAATGCAAGGCACTGACGCCAGCGGGCTGGGGTTGGCTAAAGGCATGGACAACGGGAGGAGGGGCACCAGGCACCAAAGCACGTTCTGCATGCAGTAAAATAAATTGAAGAAAATAGTGCTCACAGTCAAAATAACACGCACCCTTTAACAAACAAAGTATAGGGGCCAGTCGCAATGGGAGGTGACAAATGAAGAGGCGGCGTTACTAAGGAGACTAACAATCCTATTTTTGAATCAGAAGTCAGCATTTCAGACGGACTGACACAAGCCAATGGCAACAAGATGAATGATGCTTTCACCTTCGAGTCTGAGACACAAAAGAGATGCAAGGAAGTGTGTATTAGAGTGGTATTTTTTTTAAAGATCACAACAAAACAGAGAGCGAACAGGGAAAAAGAAGATGAAATAAGGAGGTAGTAAACCTGTGGATTGTAGGAAGAATGACGAAAGAGGCGAACAAAGAGAGAAGGAGTGAGAAAGAGGGGAAGGGTGGGAGTGGAGACAGCAAGAAAGTAATGGAACAAGGAAGGGGTGAAGAGGAACAATGTAGGGAAATATGGCATAAAAGAGAGAAAGTTAAACAAAGAAAGATAAATACATAACGAATATTGGAAAGAAAGAACCACAGAAATATATAATAATAAAGTACATGTAAAAGAAATGACGAGACATAAAGATTGAAAAGCAAACTAAGGAAAGATAGAAGAAAGAAAGGGAAGGCGACAGACAGGAAGAAAGAGACGCAGGAAGAGCTGCCTTTTAGCATTTTATGGCGGGCGCTTTGTCTCGGCCCCCCGTCAGTTCCTGCTTTTGCCCGGACAATGCCCCAGACTGAGGTGTGAAGTCCCTGGCAGGATGAAAGTAAAGGCCGGGGTGCCGATCAGGAGGAAATTGTCCCCTGAGCCCAACTCAGATACCGGGCAGCCTCCCCGTCTCTGGAAGTGGAGGGGGCAGTGCATCGAAACACAAAATGAGGGCACTGAGCGCTACACCAAACCCCCCTCTTGAGTCCAAAAAGCCCTGTCCTGAAGTACGCAGATGATTGATTGCAACAACTTACGCCCACCTTAGAGGGCAGGGAACGCTGCCGTGCTATAGACGGGGAGGCAATTATTATTATAATTAGCTGAGTTTTATATAGCGCGAACTAGACACGAACCGAATCAGGTATCAGAGCGCTTTACATATTACCAGTTACGTTACATGAGGACACACATCAAATGCATCAAATGTTATTCCACAAACAGAAAAATCCCGAAACTTCTTGGAGAGACATCTCGGAGTAAGTTACAAGTTATGCTTCATTGTGCCTTGCGACGCAACCCACAGTCCAGGAACCTGCAAAAGAGTGATCATCTCACAAAACCAGCCACAAGTCTAACTGTATGCTAACAACATTCAAATTCATATCTGACCAAAAGAACCCTTATATCACAAATCAGATATAACTTGCATGGTTGGCGTCCACCTCTGGATAAGGATAGCTTATCTTCAATTGATTGGAACAAAAGACAGAAACCCGGATAATCAGCAGCACTCCTAAGAAGTAGTCAGTCTGGTTTGAATGGTTGTCTTAAGATAAGCTGGCGCAGCTCTAGCACAGTCACTAAAAAATCCAAGGGTTTAGTATGTCAGATCTCATATTTTCGTGTTAAAACAAAGGACACTAAAATACTCCACCCCTTCCAGAAACACCATCGCTACCAAACTTGTCAAAGAGCTAGCATAACTTAAAGCACAATGTTCTACACTCCTTATGAACCAGTCATTTGCCAAGCATGCATCATAACAAGCCATCTTCAAAGTCCTTTGCGAAAAGGCCAACTGTTACCTCCAAGAACACCAGCATTTAGAGACCTGGTGTTAACCCTCAAAAGCAAAAACATACAATTCTGTTGCTACCCAACTTAAAATGCATAACACCCACAATCTCCTCAAACGACTTCAATTCAGCTTCCACGGACAGCCTGAAACGAAAACCAGCGTCAAAATCTAACACAAAGCCCAAAAGGAGTCAATGAAAGTGAGGCATGCTTACTGGTACTAAAGCAGAGCAAAGCTCAATGTCACAAGCCAGAATATACTGTTCCGCCACCTCCGAAGTAAGACCAAGCCAGAGGCTCTCCATATTCAGCACAGCTTAACAACTGAAAATGGATTCCCCTTAAATTGTCCCCAGGCCTTGTAAATATATCTACAACACTCACTAAGGGCACCTACATCCTTCAAAATCTCAAGACCAACGGCAAGGACATCATTGCCCACTTTTATAGCAACATGCTTACACATCACTGAAAACTCAATAAATACACAATCAAAAGCAAACAGCCAAAGTAGAAATAATGTATATGGATAACTACATACGGCCTAAAACTCAAACTTTGATAAATAACTCCTGTCTCTATTACTTCGAATCTAAGGCCAAAGTTCATCCAAGAACATGCCCAAACACTGAGGAGTCATTCTACGTTCGGCTATAACCAGTCATATATTTTCAGGTCATACATATCAAACAAACTACACAATCAATGAACAGATATACAACTTTTAACTCCAACAATACATCGGTCACTTGTTTCATCCTAATCATTTTCAGAGACAAACTATTAAACGGACATGAACGTTTTCATGATGTCAAAATGCTAATATTTCCATCTCCAAGTAGCCCGGACTACCAGAAGCCGGCTCTTAACCAGAAGAAATCCTGGTTGCCTGAGGCAGCAGACATGGCCTTGGCTGTGAGTGCATGTCCAAGTCAACTTCAAGACCTTCTGACTTACCTCCAAATGTGGGGTCTGTGGACACAGTATCAACCGTTTCTGAACACCACCTACAAGTTTGCTGCTACAACTTTATTGCATCCGTTTATGAAACTGTATTAAAGCAGCAGACAGCGGTGGGAGAGTCAAGTGTCAGATGCTGGGCAGTGAAATATAGGTCTGATTTCTTATAAAGACGAAACCGAATAACAAAGCACCCTTCTTTATTTAAACTGACAAGTTTGCCCCCAGTGAATTAGTGCTACACTTGGAGCATTTCTTTTTAATTTTCATTGATCCATAAAGGTTCCCAGCAATACTCCAGGAATCTACGAGATCTGATGAGTGGGGCCAATCTGCCAGTGTGTGAGAGTACCTGCATGCCTAAGTATCATGTTTTAGCTCCCAATTATTCTGCTACTGCACAGTACTCGTCTTGCGCACCTTAGTTCCACATAGATGGAGACCATGTTATGTGAATCTGCCATAATCTATCCGCACCATGACTACACAAGGTCATTAGCAGCCCCAAACTGACGCACTTCAAACAAATCCCTTCCTACTGTAACCAGAAGGTCATTTGACAATCATTTTTTATTTTATTTTTATCTTTTTGGATTTAATGTATCTGCTGTGCAAATATGCTAGAACTTATAGGTTAGTTTCCATTCCAGATGATACAAACGTTCAGAATCCTTGGCTATAAATAACCATCACACATTTAGGTATATTGCACAAATGTCATCATGTAAATAACGTACCGAAATGTATTTGTATAGCGCGTACTACTCTTTTCGGGGCGCTGAAGCGCTTACCCATACGGATTGCAACCTACACCATGCGTGACTGTAAGGGTGTTTTTGTTTTGAGCATATGTGGAAAGTGTTTTCATGTAGTGCGTGATGACCACGGAGGTGCGGTTATCTTTCTTTAACACTGCATAAAGTGCTGCCATGTGGCCATGTGTCAATCTCAGAAGTTACTCTAAACCTCCTGGAACACACCTGAAAGAAAGACTGTCGTTTACGATATTGGTGCTGCTGACCTAAGGATCTTCGAATGATTCCGGTGGCACAGGGCGTCCCTGTGGGTAACGGGAAACGACCAGGAATAGGGTCAATACAAAATTAATAAATTCCCCCCGCATAACAGTACAACATATCAAATTATTTTTGAGGGCAAGGGCATTTTGAAATACAATGGAAATGAAAGAATAATACGAATGGTAGAAATAACCCGCAGCAGACCCCGGCAGGGTGCTCACTGCTGGCAGCGTGAGTGCCGGCATATAGCTCAAGCACTCTGTACGCAGAGTATAATGTATTCTATCAGCTCAGATCTAAGCAAAAAAAATTATATAGCACACATGACTAGCTGCTTTGTCTCTTGGCGCTTAAACAGTCAGAAAGTGTTCTTATTATGCAAATGTATTCTTCAGCTTTGGGAAGCTGGCCCAAGTCGGGCATACCCCGTTATGACCCAGAGGCTAGCTATTGACCACTGCAACAAGCATGAACATGAAGGTGCATGAACCCGCTCGGCTATCACAGAGTTGTGAAGCGCATCAACACAGAGGTTCACTCATGGCCTGGAATCGTTGCGCAATCGCCGACATAAATCATTGATCCACCTTACCTGTGTTCGCAGAGGTCAGGAGCAGCAGCACGGCCATCGGCCACACCAGCCTTGCCAAGGAGTGAGCGTGGAGGGGCCGCAGCGCCTGTGCCAGGGAGCAGCCCCCTGAAGGTGTGCTGTGTCCGGTCCACGTGAGGTTTTCACCCCAATTGAGTTTCCGATGTTCGACTGAAACATCTAGGAAGACGGTGGCGGCCTAGAACCGAGGAGAGCATGGCTCATCTGCGTGGGTGTCTGCAGTGAGGTGTCTCTATGGCAGAGTCTGACGAGGCCACCGGGCTCAGAGAGCGCATTGAGGGCCGCAGAGGGGTGCAGGATAGAGTACATATCAGCCTGTGCCGGCCACGGAAGCATAGCGCTGGAAGTAGGGGTGAAGTAGCAGCGGCGCTGGAACTAGGGGCGTGCATGTGATTCAGCGGGACTCAGATAACCCGAGAGGAATTCATCGGGCGATGAATGGGCAAGATGCAACCTTTTTTTCCTTTTTGCAAACTACTGGTTTCCTTGTTTTTCAAGCATGTGAATATTTATTTCATGTATGTGCTCACGGAGCGCAGCATCAGAGAGGCGGGTGCCGTGCTAATAACCGAGCATGTGGGAGGAGTCAGAACAGGTGACTATGGAGAGGGGGCATATATGAAGTGAGGGGAAATAGGGAGGGGAAGCAAAACAAGTCGGCCTGGAGCCGCCTTAGAAGAGACGCTGGTTGGCAGGAGCGTGACGCCGTGAGCGTGCACGTTGGCCTTCCCTGTGGCTCGCGCGTTCACAGACCGGTGTACGCTCGTGCACCGGTCTGTACCACTTGGGGAGGCAAGACGACGACAATAAGGCTCGCCAGCGGCAGCGCGCTTCGCGCTGCAACGCAGGCGAGCCCTAAAAAGCAGATACAAATTAAGCGACAAGTTTCAAAAACTGCATGAGTACTTGGCATCATGACAACACAACCAGGCAATTTTGCACAGTGTACATTTATACTGCCCAAACCTTTAAAACATGCTTTGAAACCAACTTCACATCCCACCTCCCCGTATGACAAAAAAGCATAATTAGTGTGAAAGGGATACTAATGCTACTATTATATTGCAACTTACAACATTTAAAAAAAAGGGAGGGGAAGGAAAGTGAAGGAAAGTCAAATGGAGTGCCACAAGATAGACTTGGAACATTAATCTGCCATCTTGCCTTGTTTTCGGGTTGAGGCCTCCATGACTGCTTGTTCTGATCCTACTATACCTGATTGCATTTGCTATTGTTCCCTGAACCAACACAACAGTTGTGGGTAAAGGCTAAAAGGTAACAAAAAGATATGTGGGTTGTGGTGGGATAAAGAAGGTGTGCCGTTGGTTAAGGGGTCACAAGGATTTCACCAAGGGAGGGGGTGTGGTGTAATGGCCAGAGCTACCGACTTTGGAGCTGGGGGAACCAGGTTTGAGTCTTGATGTTGGCTCAACATGATGTGATTCTGGGCAAATCACTTAACCTCCCTGTGCCCACCAAAAATTAATGTGTCCTTTGGTAACGTAACTGGTGCTCATGTAAAGCGCTCCAATACCTTCTGGTCGAGTTCGCGCTACATAAAACTGCATGTACTGTTGGGTTTGGTGCAGTGAAAAGCCCTTGAATACACAAGCACATTGTGCCAAATTAAAACTTGCTTTTCTAGCTCCCTGTGTTCATTGTATTAAACAGGTCTATTGAGGTAAAAATGCCAGATACCACTTTGTGCACAGAATGGAACCGCCAACTGGAACCCACAATAAACTTTCAAGTGCTGAAGCACGTAATCAGATCACTTTGAATCCAGGAACCCAGACTGTAGAACTACCTGAATCCAGGTCTGATTGTGTAACCAAACTAAATGTGTTTTAGGAAATGCTTGAAAACTGAATTATTCATGTTGAAATTCAGTTTTTAACTCCATCCAGCACTTGGGGCGAACATTACCAACACTTGTGACCCATCTGCAACTTAGTGGACTCCAGCTTCCACTTGCCAGGTGGTGCACAATATTTGGCAAACAATATGGCACTTTGAAGTGAACACTGATTTATAAAAACTACCTAATGAAGAAATAAATGCATTAGATGTTTTGGTAACAAGCGAAGTACCAATGCTCATTTGAGTGTGGGCCCATCTAAGCAGGATACAATCACTCTATTATTTCTGGTCATCTTGAAGGCATTGCAATTTTGGATGAAAATTACCCTCTGGGTATGTGATAAGGTCTGCGAATTGTGTGAAATTGCTATTATACTTGGTATGGGGTTTATCATCCTGTATTCAATCTCTAAAGGCTTTTTTTTAATTGAATTGTTACTTTTCATGCTGGATATTCTAGCATTTGATTAAATATTTGCACAACAAGCCCCTGGAGAGGGAGTTAATGAAGAAAAGTAAAAGAGTTAGAAGAATCGTTTTAAAGGCTCTGTTTCCCGATGCACTTAAAGGATTACAGCAATTTCCTAAAATATTTAGATTTTATTTTCTTTATAGCCATAGCTCTATGATTATGTTTTCCCCAGTAATAGGCACAAATGACTAAAGAGTAGCGTTTCGGCTTGGGATCATAACATTATTACTGCAGTACTCCCATACCGGTGAAGAATACCTACCATGGGGAATATGACAAAATGAGGGACATAAGGACTAATTCGCAAAACTGAGCAGATGACCATAATATACGAACATGTATCTATTTTTTTTTTTTTATTCCCAGGCGTTTCAGTTATTATTCGGTTCAATTATGACTTGCAAATTTTCCCTGGTGTGTATTTGCTATCAATTTACAGTCATAGCATTAACGAAAATGTGCAATTGGACAATTATGTTTTTTTTTGTTTTCTCAGATGGAAACGTTTTTACATAACTTTACTTGAGTGTAAAGTTTAAAGTGCAGTGAGTTCAGGAAAAAGACGTTAGCAATATTTTTGAATGTCCACAAAGTTACCACTAAGTGGGTGTTCACCACATTGGGAGGGCCTCCTTCCATGGTACTGCCATTGAAGCACCCCTTTTACTTCCTTTCATCGATAAACATAACTGTGGAAAATCCAACCACACCATTTTTCCCTCTTACTCTCCCATTTACTAGAGCATCTACGTGCAATCCCACCTACAGACACTCATGCACCACAGCACCCACATACTGATGTGCAAGTTCGAGACACCAGACGGAATATTCTGCAGGGAAATACACAAAATTGCGGACAGCAGCCTCTGCAAGTTCCATCACAGGAACAGATACGGTTACACATTTCTCTCTAGCAAACCGGGCTAATTTAACTTTAAGGTGAGTGCTGTAAGGGAAGAGAGCAGTGGCATAGCTAGACCTACTAACACCCAGGGCGGACCCTAAGTTTGCCAACAGTTGCAAGTAAGAGTAGAGGGGGTATTGGGGGGGGGGGGGTAGTGGAGGGTGTCAGACGACTTGTTCCGGGGGCGTCATGTGACGAACGACTTGTTCGGGGGGAGGATCGGGGGTGGTCTGGCGGCCGAAGTACTTGTCCGCGGGGGATGGTAGTAGCCAACAGACACAACTTGCTCACCTCGCCCCCCCCCAAAAACAGAATGCACCCCCCCTCCCCCCCAGTAGCTCTCCCCACCCCAGCTACGCCACAGGAAAAGAGTTAGCTGAGATCTCAACTTGAATTACTGACACAATGGTTCCAAAGTAAACATGTAGTAAATTCACAAAATGTAAAGGGTCTGTCTCTACTTCTAATGCTCCAAGAAGGCTCCTTCATTATATGCAGTTATATGTTTGCCTTCTTGAGCCGTAGGAGAAATCTGTCACCTCCCAAATCAGACCCTCAAAATTAAATTGTGTCTACCTCTCTGTCTGCTTTGCAAACAGAAGACAGACACAGTCAGAGAGTACAACAGGCTTGAATCTGTTACTGTTCTCAGTTGTGCAGAGATGAAATCTCAGGTCTGCTTTCTTCTGCATCTTTCATTAGCAAAGTAGTTTTAGTCTGATCAGTTTCTCCTGAATCCTCTAAAGTGTTGTCACTGCCAAGAGTACTTCTTCACTATTATCTATCTATCTATCTATCTATCTATCTATCTATCTATCTATCTATCTATCTATCTATCTATCTATCTATCTATCTATCTATCTATCTATCTATCTATCTATCTATCTATCTATCTATCTATCTATCTATCTATCTATCTATCTATCTATCTATCTATCTATCTATCCTAATATGTGAAAGACCTGGGTTCCACCCCTTTCACTCGAAACCTCAAATATAATTTTGTGAAGAACAGACCTCTCCTACAAGCAACATTTCCAAAGGGAATGTAAACAAGAACGATTAGTGTTTGATTTTGGAATGAAATGTTCCCAAAAAAGATAATGCAATTTGAAAAAAACAAAGTCTGCAGAAGGTTTCCTAAACTGTCAGAGAATTTACCAAGGCAGATTTAAATACAATTTCTTTAAAACACTCAATTAAATAACACATGTGGGATGCATGCCAACATGTTTAATGATTCAATATTGGAGATTAACTTGTAGAAATCATATTATTCCGATTATGACATGGCTTTATAGATTCCCGTATATAGACTATATATATGGAGGCTTGTAAAGTGCAATACCCATTTACTGATATAGCACTTAATAAATGATCGCATATTTTGCAAACTATAGATCACAATGTCATCAACTGGAAAGAGAGTGAGCAATCTCCTTCATCCCAAGTATAATCACCATATACTTACAGTAGACGTTTGAAAAGTCACCTGAATGGTTTAGTGTAAATGTGTTCCACCTGTCAGAGCACTTCAGAACAATCTTCCTCAGAAGCTAAGATAAAAAGAGGACCATGACATATCCAGAAGGCAGCTGTGATCAGAACTCTGGCACAATAAGAATGCTGTTGTATTTGGAGTATTACTGTGATCAAAATGGTAGACTAAGCAGATCCCAAGCATACACAGGGTTGTATGACGGAGCAATGAAAGGAACTACTTCGCATGTCTTTACAACGCATTTTTTACCCCACATTTTTTAGAACACATATGCTTTTACAACGCATGCCATTACCTCACATTGTTTATTTAAATGTATATATCTTAAAGAATGTATTTGTAGGGGGAGTCCCCCCAAACTCCCCAATTTACCTTAATTGCACTGTAAAGGCATATACTTGGTAAAAACAGGCATGTTAAAAAATGTGTGGTAAAGGCACAACATGGTAAAAACCTTGGTGTAAAGGCTGTTTCCCATACACAGAATCCCATAATAAACTACACGGCCATATAAATAGAGCCCTTTCGTATTCAGAGTCTGGTATAATCAGGAAGGCTGCTTATTGGGGCTCTTAACACAATCCAACCTCTCGCACATCATGAGCCATGACATAATCAGAGCCTGAAATTTTCAGAGCTCAGATCTAATAAGAATATGCGTCACCTGATGTATGACACCAAATGGGACTAGTGGATTGCTTTACAAGATAGACACATTTCTATCATCTTGTCCAATGCATAAGTATGTATATATTTTTTATATATTTGCATACCAGTGTGGTATACAACATCTTTCCTGCTGGGTGGAATTCTCCATGTTTTGACAAAATTAAAACATCTTTACCGAAAATCCACTTTTATTATGGTTCTGAATCTTTTTTAATTTCAGCCTTTACGAGAATAAGACATGCAATAAGACAAAAATATGCATTACAA
This sequence comes from Lissotriton helveticus, assembly GCF_964261635.1. NCBI lineage: Eukaryota > Metazoa > Chordata > Amphibia > Caudata > Salamandridae > Lissotriton > Lissotriton helveticus. The sequence goes on from NC_136070.1 coordinate 1,155,338,751, forward strand.
AGGAATCAATTTGCACAAAATATGATCCAAAATATGTATGTTGCCCCTTACATAAAGCTCTGCTGCTTCCCTCTATCAATAAAAAGCATTAGCCCTCATCAAGCCTTTCCCAGCGCAATTTAGATATTAATATCTGCTATCTTCCTTTTAGCACTGTTCAGAATGTTAACATTTTCCATCCTCAGTGGGAATAGTTAACTTGATCTCCATACTCTGTCTCCTTTGGCACACCTGATACCTCCCACCTGGCCTTTTGACTTCTTCCTCGATGTGTATTCTGTCTGACCTCTGCCCTGAGAGACTACCTGGTTTGTGACCCAAATCTGCATTTAAGGTGCATAAACTGCACACATTAAGTTGTCAGTAGGTTCACCTCCACTGTACACATAGCCATCCAATTACCTCTTAGAATATTATCCTTGATAGCCTTACTTGAAAGTCTGACATTAACAGTTGGATGTCTGAATAGGTTCACAAGTTCAACAGACGTTCGAATTCTATGCATACATTTTCATCACAATTGAAATTGTTTTATCGCAGGTATAATAGCTCCTTCATTGCTTTCCATCACACTTATTTGTGAAATGATATTGCTTAGCTCAGGCAATTAGCACATTAAACATTTTGACTCCTTAAACTAAGGAAGAAGGTATATGTGTTATACATTAATATATTACTTTAATTCAACATTCAGAAAAATATTTTTGAATGACACCTCAAAGGCACAACTTGGAAACAGAGCATCCGCGGCCTGCCCATAAGGGGGGGAGAGGCAACACCCTACACCTTTTGCACATAAAAAACGTCTGTCAGGCCAAGTAAAGGCTAACCTGACAGACACTCTTTATTTTCAGGTCAGGCAGACAAGAACTAGACATGTGCTAAATGTGCAGGCTCCAGGCTGCCTGAGCTGAACTTTGCTGGGCTGAGAATGTCACAGCTCCTGTGAGCATGACCTCCTCAGCTCGGCAAGGGCCCTTGAGGCTCTCCTCTTTGTGATGAGGAGGAGTGTCAGTGATAGCCTCGTACCTGGGCACTTCAGTTTCAAGCCCTAAAGTGCCCAGAGCTGAGTGTCTATCACTGACAGCTCGTCACAGAGTGGGTGGGGTCAGCAGTCTCTCTGACCTCATCCTACTCTGTGACGAGGTAGGGATAGCTGCCTCCCCTCATTGGCTGCCTTAAGGTCAGCCAATGAGGGGGAGGGGCAGCAGTCCAAAACCTCTTGGCATCTCCAAGGCTTCCTTACCAGAGAGCTGCAGCAGGTAAGTATTGTGATTTTATTGAGTATTTGGTGTGTGCATGAATGACTATGTATATTTGTGAGTGGGTGTTGAGAATGGGTGTGTGCATGTGTCTGCATGTGAATGCATGGGTGTGAGTGAGCATATGTGTGTGCGGGCCCCCCTCTAAGTTGTACTTACACGCCGCCACTGAAACAGAGGTCCTCATTCCAATAACTTCATGTTGTACTGTTACATAATTAACACTATCAGATAATACAAAAACATATCTAAACCTACAGCCGGAGACTTCTGCCTCTCCTATCTTTTCTTTTTGGAGATCTCCACCACGTTGGCATAGATCTCCACATGTGTATGCATACTGCTTGGAGTAAATCTGGGAGGAAGCGGTGGAGTGTTGTAATATGGGGAGTAATTGCTCAAACTGGGTGGGGGTTAAGGGAAAAATATGGCAGGGATTAGAGGGACATTCTAATACAACATTCACAGCCACAAAAGAGTAAGAACATTGTTTTTCCCAAAATACACTTCTGAAGTTACTAGAGCCCTAAAAGTATCGAAACAGGTGTGAATGTATTTGAGCTCAGCCTTGAAGTAAGTCAAGCACCACAAATGGTTTACCACTGGTACTGCAAATCTCTCAAATATAAAACAATGGGGGCAGGGGACCCCCCCCATGTTAAAGTAATTAAATGTACATTTAGATCATTTATATTCAATATATATCCTTTTCTGTTTTTACAGATACACCTAGCTAGACAGACAAATAGCTAGATAGACATTCAACCAGGGAATGGGGGCCTGGGCTTGTTCTCCATGCAGGCTGTAATGCAGCCTGCATGGAGAATGGGGAAAGTGCGCAAACCACTTCTGCCCTGCTCTGAGAGCAGAGCAGAGCAGCCCCGCCAGACCGGCCCGCTCACAAACGAAACATGAAATGATAATAACTTAAAGACATTATCATTTTATATTTCCATTCCATTCCACTGCTGGAAACAGGGCCAGACTGGCCGTAGCGGGCACCGGGCAATCCACCGGTGCACCGCAAGGGTGGGGGCCAGTTTTGGGCCCCTGCGGGCCGTTTTTGTTACAGGTCAGTTTTTGCAGCATAGCTGCAAAATCGGCCCTGTACCAAAATCGGCCGAAAACCGGCCCCGGCAAAGAGATCGGCAGCACCCCCAAACCCCCAGTGGGGCGGGCGGCTGAGCATTTCGCCAGGGCCGATTTTATTTCCCAGTCCGGCCCAGGCTAGAAAGCAGTGGGGCGACGACCACTGTGTATTCCACAAAAAGCAACACACATGCAAAAAATAAATTGCTGCAGGTTTGCACCAGCGCAAATTTTATGTAATCTGCACGACATAACTGAGCCTAGTTTAGGAAGGCTAGTGCAATATGAAAAATAACAAGTTCTGTAGAATGCCAACAAATAACAACTAATTACATCTTTTAAGCAGTCAAACATTAACTTCACTCATAAAAAAACTGTCTGCTTCTTTTGGTAGACGAATTCCCCGATTGCAGGTTCTGCTAGCAGTACATGTTTGTAATCAATTAACATAGTACTATGTCAGAATATTTTAGATTACAGTGGTTTCACAAACACTTAACATTGCTGCATGTATATCACCCGCATACGCTCGGGGAAGTGACTTGTGTTTTCCTTGTTTTAAATATATGGTGCCTTGTGTGTAGGGTTTAAGGCGTGCTTAAATTATTAGAATGTATGAAATTGTCGGCTGCATTCTGTAAATAATTCCTCCAGTATTCCACAGCATACTGGCCGAGAGACTATCATTCCCAAATTTGGTAATATGCTTCGTCTCTTACTTACATCCTTCCTTATTCTGTACATTAGTAATGATGTATAACTTGGCTGGAATACAGGCCGCCAGATCACACTCCATTCCATGTTCTATGTCTCATGGAAGCATTCCATCCCCACTCACTTCCATCATAATAATATGTGTTTTGTTTCTAATTGCATCACACCATGTTACATTGCAGGGTTTTCGTGTAGCGTTTATGGCTCTCAGAGGATACTTTATAGTACTCTCTCGTAGTCCCATTTATCAGTGAATGTATGGAAGTGCCGCTGCTTGAATACGTCAGAGGGTGTTTCGCTAGGCGGTGGTGCGTGAGGGGCAGTTTGAATGAATGAATTTTTCATAAAAGGACGGACTATGGATTATTTTGACTCTAGGCACTAGTTGGTAGATAAGCAAATTGAAGGACAGGGTGAGAAAGGGGTTTGCCCATGATCACACATTTTGGTCTACTGTGCAAGCCGAGATCAGTAGTCTGACATTGCTAGATGCGCCAGGCTAAAAGGGCCAGTGTGTGGACTGTTTCTTTTTCTTGGCCCACAAGACCAAAAAATAAACATCTTCCAACTGGCCCTTTCAAGCTGGCCCACTTGGCAGTGGTTAGACTGCTCGAAATGCTAGTCCAACGCTGGCCGCGATTCAAAGGCAGCTTGCAGAGGAGAAAATTTGGGAAGTTGATGTGGCCAAACGGCTAGAGCGGTGGACCTCAAAGCTGGGGAACTAGATTTGTGTCTCAGCAAGGACGCTCAACAGCCTGTGATTCTGGGCAAATCACTTCATATCCCCCTGCCTAACAAGCATGAATGTGTCGCAACTAGTGCTCATGTAAAGCGCTCTGATACCTGATACCTTTGAGTCGAGTTTGCACTATATAATTAGAAAGGTTTGTAAACATTTGTCAAAGTGCACCAAAGTTATTAGCCAAACAAAAAATGCACTTCCGATGGAAAGAGTGACCCAACAATACAGATCGTCAACCACCACTATGTAATAGATATGTATATATTTTTTTATGAGATTTTGTTAGGAATAGTATGGTATACGACTAAACTTGTCAGACCCTTCTATGAGGGACTGACAGGGATTATCACTGTGCAAATCCAATTACAGAGTTTGTTAAAGGGAAGAACCAACACCCTTGCCACTAAGGTAATTTGTGAAATTATAACTTTTCATAATAACAGATTATACTTGTGAATTCTGACATGGCCTTTTCAATGAGCCTATCATGCCTACAGCCTTTAAAATCACTTTATTCGATTCGTTAGAATCATAAAAGTTTACACAATAAAACTTCTAAAAACAATTACAAAATTCACACAAATTCCCTTCCATAGATCTTAATAAACCAGCAAAACGAATCAATTTTAAAATCATCATAGCTATCCCCACCTCAATTTGTACAATTGGCTAAATAGAAAATTCTTAGTAAAATGAATACAATTAGATTCATTTTCACACTTCATAATGTTTCCTGATTATAAATGCTGTTCTAATAAAACTAAGTAATGCACTAGAAATTTCAGCAGTAGATAGTGCCCTTAAATAGGCATAGCCCCTTGATCAGAGCAGGGCCTATTAACGTTCAATATAGGTTTAATAAAACGTGCTCTAGGGTATTTGTACAGGGAACAGAACAACATAAAATGCATTGTACTCTGTTTGGCCAGATTATTATAAGGACAGGGGGCTAGTCTCTCACACCAGCCAGCCTGTTTGGGATAGGCCACTAAAAAATGCAGTGTTCCCAGTCGAAATCTGGTCAACAGAAAACGCGATTGTACATGCGAAGTAAAAGACAAATACATTTTCTGGGGACCTAATGCCCCATCATCTAACGTTCCCCTGTTAATTCAGTGCGGTTTTATAATCATTTTCATGTTAGATTCAATAGTATCTGGGTTATTATAAAACTAGCAGCTCGTCCCGACTTTGTCCGAGTATGAGTTGCGGCGGGCCAGTAGTATAGTGTTTTGTAGGATTTCGTTTTGATAGCATTTCTTATCTGTGACAGGCCTGTGGAACACTCCGATTCACAGTGCACTGCTGATGCACTTAAGAGTGTGCGTTCAGTAGTGTGTGAACTCGAGTTTCCCTACTTTATTTTTCCTTGCAATATTATATAGCGCGAACTCGACAACATGGCATGAGCACAATTTACATTACAGAAGAACACATTCATTTGTGGTAGGCACGGGGAGACAAAGCGATTTCCCTGGAATCACAGGATGTTGAGCTGATGCTGAGAATCGAACATAGCTCCCCAGCTCTAAAGTTCGCAATTCTAGAACTGGAGGTGTGTCTAAAAGTGTATGTCGGTGCTGGCCATCAATGAGAGAGACCTGTGCATTTTTCAAATCGGTGGTGAAAAAATATGAGTATGTTGCTGGAGATGTGGGCCGCCGTGCCACCAATGTACTTACCGGGGGAGGGTAAACACCCATTATTCCGCAACTTTCTTTCCGCATACCATCACTCCGCATACTTTCATTAGGAAAGTACCATGACTCCGCAATGCCATTATAACGCATGGCATTACATGTTATATTACTTTTACCACGCATACATTTACAACGAAATTCGTTGTAAATGCATGAATGGTAAAAACATTTTTTTTTTAAATGTTTGGATAAGGTAAGTATGGGCATAGGGGTATATGTTTTGGGATACTGAGGTATATGTTTTGGGGTGTTTGGGTATTTTAAGGGTTCAGATATAGTTTTGGGTTATGGGGTACAGGGGTAGTTTTAGGGTGTAGGGATAGGTATGGGTTTTGGGGTACAGGGGTATTTTTAGGGGTCAGGGCTAGGTTTGGTTTTTGGGGTATAGGGGTATTTTTAGGGTTTTGGGGTAGGTTTGGGTTTTGGGGTACAGGGGTATTTTAAGGGTTCAGGGCTAGGTTTGGGTTTTGGGGTATAGGGGTATTTTTAGGGTTCAGGGCTAGGTTTGGGTTTTGGAGTACAGGGGTATTTTAGGGTTCAGGGGTAGGTTTGGGTTTTGGGGTACAGGGTTATTTTTATGGTTCAGGGCTAGGTTTGGGTTTTGGGGTACAGGGGTATTTTTAGGGTTCAGTAGTAGGTTTGTATTTTGGGGTACAGGGGTATTTTAAGGGTTCAGGGCTAGGTTTGGGTTTTGGGGGACAGGGGTATTTTAAGGTTCGGGGTAGGTTTGGGTTATGGGGTACAGGGGTAATTTTAGGGTTCAGGGCTAGGTTTGGGTTTTGGGGTACAGGGGTATTTTTAGGGTTCAGGGGTAGGTTTGGGTTTTGAGGTACAGGGGTATTTATAGGGTTCAGGGCTAGGTTTGGGTTTTGGGGTACAGGGGTGTTTTTAGGGTTTAGGGATAGGTTTGGGTTTTGGGGTACAGGGTATATTTATAGGGTTAAGATGGGTTAGTGTTTAAGGGTATTGGGGTATTTTAAGGAGTAAGGGTGGGTTAGGATTATGGGGTACAGGGGTATTTAAAGGGAGCGGGGTGGACACCCGGAGCTGGAATGTACAGAACCTGGGAAGAAAAAACAATGAAATATTGGGCACAACACTCGCTTTTTTTCCGAAATCCCTCGCCCCCCACACGCCCACGCCCCCAGCACACGCCCACAGCACACAATATGAGACATGGCATGAAGGGGGGAACGTACCAGACACCCCCAGCGTTTGTGATGCCCCCAGCACAAGGCCACAGCACAACGCAGAAACGCCCACAAGGGACTACTTTGCTGGCACGGTTCATTTACCTTTTAAATGTATATGGTGGGCGTCTGCATAGCCTATGTCCTTCTGCTGCAACTGCCCTTTCCAACGCTGTATTGGGTGTTGTGATTGGTGCTGTGGTTCCTGAGATTACCCGCCTCAAAGGTTTGGGCTCTCTCTTTATTATATTAGTATAGATTAATCTAGGCCAATCTTATAAAAAGTATCCCACACATAACGCAGCCAAGGGAGTGACATTGCATTATCCAGGTTCATACAATCTTTAAGGATACTCCTAGTGAATGTCAAAGTCTCTGAAGACCAGATTTTCGCCCATAGGATAAGGGGTGCAATGTTTATCCTATCTTTCACATATTCCAGGCCCACCTCTGAGTGACAAAATGAGGTTGAAGTACTACTCGGAATCATTAAAAGCCTTTTCAAAAATGTATTCTCTAAAACCTAATTCTGATAACTCTTATGATAACCCCATACTCCGGCCCCAAAAGTAGCTACAGATAAACATTTGGATTTATATAAAATGATCATTTCTGTAACCGGTTTATGTCCCAATTTACATGCAAAACAAAACAGCCCCTCTGTTATTCTACTGGTCTGTTGGGCCCTTGTCATAATTAGTTTATCCCAACTCAATTTGTTGGTAAAAACATTACCTAAATAGGTAAAATTGGGTACTTTCTCAATGATTTTTCCATTCACAATGAACTTCCTAGGCTTAGTTTTTTCTAGACCACAAACCATAATAAATGATTTACCAAAATGTACTTTGAGGTCCAGTCCTAACATAAAATCAGTGAAGGCGGTCTGGGCCTTTTGTAAACTATTGGCCATCAGGGTAATTATTACCGTATCATTGGCATAGGCCAACAGAAGGACCGGTCTACCTCCTACTCTTGGAAAATTGCTGTTTAGTCAAGAATGACTCTACCATGGGTACTCACAAACTTTCTCTCGGGGGCCAAATTTACAGTGTGGTTTGTGTCCGAGGGCCGCACCGGTAGGGGCGGGGTCAGTGGGGGAGGGGGCGGGGCTAGAGCAACAAAAAAAACTGTGACCATGAGGTTGAACACAGGTGCCTGCAGCGGACGCCTTCGTCCACTGAGCCACCAGACCCGGCATACACACATCTCTCTCTCTCTCTCTCTCTCTCTCTCTCTCTCTCTCTCTCTCTCTCTCTCCCTCTATCTCCCTCTGTCTCTCTCTCAACCTCTCTCTTCCTCTCTCCCTCCATCTCTCCCTATTTCTCCCTCCGACTGTCTCACTCCCTCTCACTCCCTCTCTCTCCCTAACTCCGTCTGTCTCACTCACTCTGACTGTCTCACTCCCTCTCTCTCTGTCTCCCTGTCTCTCTCTCTCTGTCTCCCTGTCTCTCTCTCTGTCTCCCTGTCTCTCTCTCTCCCTCTCTCTCCTTCCCTCTCCCTCTCTGTCTCCCTCACTCTGTATCCCTCCTCACTCTGTCTCCCTTCCTATGTCTGTCACCCTCCACCATCCCTCCCTTCTCCCTCCCTCTGTCTGTTACCCTCCTCCCTCTGTCTGTCACCCTCCTCCCTCCCTCTGTCTGTCACCCTCCTCCCGTCACCCTTCTCCCTCCCTCCTCCCTCCCTCCTCCCTCTGTCTGTCACCCTCCTCCCTCCCTCTGTCTGTCACCCTCTGTCTACCTCCCTCTCCCTTTCTCTGTCTCCCTCCCTCTCCCTTGCCCTGTCTCCCTCTCCCTTTCTATGTCACCCTCTGTCTGTCTCCCTCTGTTTCCTTCCCTCTCCCTCTCCCTCTGTCTGTCTCCCTCTCTTTGTCTCCCTTCCTCTATCTCCCTCCTCCCTCTGTCTTCCTCCTTCCCCTGTCTCCCTCCTCCCTCTGTCTTCGTCCTCCCTCTGCCTCCCTCCTCCCTCTGTCTGTCACCCTCTCTCTGTCTCCATCTGTCTGTCTCCCTACCACTGTTTGTCTCCCTCTGTCTGTCTCCCTCCTTGTCTCGCTCTGTCACCCTCCCTCCCTCTGTCTATCTCCCTCCCTGTCTCCCTCTGTCACCCTCTCCCTCCCTCTGTCTGTCTCCCTCCCTCTGTCTGTCTGTCTCCCTCCCTCTGTCTGTCTCAGTCTGTCCCTCCCTCTGTCTGTCTCCGTCTGTCTCCCTCCCTCTCCCTTTCTCTATCTCCCTTTCTCTGTCTCCCTCACTTTGCCTCCCTTTCCCTCCCTCCCTCACTCTCCCAGTCTGCCTCCCTGTCCCTCCCTACTTTCCTTCCTCCCTCGCTCTCCCTCTGTCTGCCTCCCTTCCCCTCCCTCCTTTCCCTCCCTCGCTCTCCCTCTGTCTGCCTCCCTTTCCTTCCCTCCCGCGCTCTCCCTCCTCCTCCTTTCCTTCCACCCCTCCCTGTCTCCCTCCCTCCACCTCCCTTCCTCGCTCTCCTTCTGTCTGCCTCCCTTTCCCTCCCTCCTTTCCCTCCCTCCCTCCCCATCTGTTTGCCTCCCTTTCCCTCCCTCCCTCGCTCTCCCTCTGTCTCCCTCCCTTTCCCTCCCTCGCTCTGTCTGCCTCCCTTTACCTCCCTCCTTTCCCTCCCTCCCTTTCCCTCTGTTTGCCTCCCTTTCCCTCCCTCCCTCGCTCTCCCTCTGTCTGACTCCCTTTCCCTCCCTCCCTCGCTCTCTCTCCCTCTCCCTCCCTTTCGCTCCCTCCCTCGCTCTCCCTCTGTCTGCCTCCCTTTCCCTCCCTCCCTCGCTCTCCCTCCCTACCTCGCGCTCCCTCTGTCTGCGTCTACCTCCCTTTCCCTCCCTCGCTCTCCCTCTGTTTGTGTCTGCCTCCCTTTCCCTTCCTCCCTCCCTCTCCCTCTGTCTACCTCCCTTTCCCTCCCTCGCTCTCCCTCCCTCTCCCTCCCTTTCACTCCCTCGCTCTCCCTCCCCCTCCCTTTCCCTCCCTCCCTCTCCCTCAGTCTGCCTCCCTTTCCTTCCCTCCTTCGCTCTCCCTCCCTCTCCCTCCCTTTCTCTCGCTCTCCCTCCCTTTCCCTCCCTCCCTGTCTCCCTCCACCTCCCTCTCTCGCTCTCCCTCTGTCTGCCTCCCTCACCCTCCCTCATTTCCCTACCTCCCTCCCTCTCCCTCTCTTTGCCTCCCTTTCCCTCCCTCCCTCGCTCTCCCTCTGTTTCCCTCCCTTTACCTCCCTCCCTCGCTCTGTCTGCCTCCCTTTCCCTCCCTCCTTTCCCTCCCACCCTCTCCCTCTGTTTGCCTCCCTTTCTCTCCCTCCCTTGCTCTCCCTCTGTCTGCCTCCCTTTTCCTCCCTCCCTCGCTCTCCCTCCCTCTCCCTCCGTTTCCCTCCCTTGCTCTCCCTCCCTCTCCCTCCCTTTCCCTCCCTCCCTCGCTCTCCCTCCCTCTCCCTCCCTCCCTCGCTCTCCCTCTGTCTGTGTCTGCCTCACTTTCCCTCCCTCGCTCTCCCTCTGTCTGTGTCTGCCTCCCTTTCCCTCCCTCCCTCGCTCACCCTCGTCTGCCTCCCTTTCCCTCCCTCCCTCACTCTCCCTCCCTCTCCCTCCCTTGCTCTCCCTCTGTCTGTGTCTGCCTCCCTTTCCCTCCCTCGCTCTCCCTCTGTTTGTGTCTGCCTCCCTTTCCCTTCCTCCCTCGCTCTCCCTCTGTCTACCTCCCTTTCCCTCCCTCGCTCTCCCTCCCTCTCCCTCCCTTTCACTCCCTCGCTATCCCTCCCCCTCCCTTTCCCTCCCTCCCTCTCCCTCTGTCTGCCTCCCTTTCCTTCCCTCCCTTGCTCTCCCTCCCTCTCCCTCCCTCCCTTTCCCTCGCTCTCCCTCCCTTTCCCTTCCTCCCTGTCTCCCTCCCCCACCTCCCTCTCTCGCTCTCCCTCTGTCTGCCTCCCTTTCCCTCCCTTCTTTCCCTCCCTCCCTCTCCCTCTGTCTCCTCCCTTTCCCTCCCTCCCTCGCTTTCCCTCTGTCTGCCTCCCTTTCCCTCCCTCCCTCGTTCTCCCTCCCTCTCCCTCCTTTTCCCTCCATCCCTCACGCTCCCTCTGTCTGCCTCCCTTTCCCTCCCTCCCTCGCTCTCCCTCTGTCTGCCTCCCTTTCCCTCCCTCCCTCGCTCTCCCTCTGTCTGTGTCTGCCTCCCTCTCCCTCCCTCCCTCGCTCTCCCTCTGTCTGCCTCCCTTTCCCTCCCTCCCTCGCTTTTGCTCTCCCTCCCTTACCCTCCCTCCCTCTCCCTCCCTCCCTCGCTCTCCCTCTGTCTGTGTCTGCCTCCCTTTCCCTCCCTCCCTCGCTCTCCCTCTGTCTGCCTCCCTTTCCCTCCCTCCCTCCCTCGCTCTCCCTCTGTCTGTGTCTGCCTCCCTTTCCGTCCCTCCCTCCCTCGCTCTCACTCTCCCTCCCTCTACCTCCCTCCCTCTACCTCCCTCCGTCAGCCTCTTCATCTCACCCTGCCTGTGTGTGCCCGGGCTGAGACAGCTTCCGGGCACACACACACACAGCGCACCCGAGCACTTCACAGGTCTTTAAAAGACCATTTGTATGTTAATGAGGCTTTTGTATTTCACCTCTTAGCGCCCCTGCAGCTCCACTCTGACTATCACTGGAATGCCTGGGCCCCCACAGAGCAGCAGAGTCTCTGTGCGCAGTGTTTGCAGACACTCTTTAAAGACGGGTAAATTGTCTGCAATGTCCGCATTCCGCCAAGGAAGGCTTGCCGGGCCGCTGGCGGCCCGCGGGCCTTACTAGGAGTACCCGTGCTCTAGACCATTAGTATATACAAGAAATAGGAAGGGGGCCAGTATACAACCCTGGCGCACCCCTTCCGTGCAGGCAATGGGCCTGGTCCTCTCACCTCCTAGTCCAAAGCGCACAGCCACAGTGGTGGATTCATATAGCCTGCGTAATAGGGTAATAAGGGGATCTTCAAAGCCCATTTCCCCCATCATTGTCCATAGCTTTCCCCTACAAACAGTGTCAAATGCGCTGGACAGGTCTATGAAGGCCAGGTGAATTGAGACCCTCCTGGCCTTCATGTACTTGCCCATAATCAGGGACAGGTTTATGCCCATCCCCTTTGTAAAACCATATTGGGTATCGGCTATTAATCCGGAAGCATTAGCCCATGACTCCAAACGTGCTAAAAATCGCTGATTATCGTTAACATCCCAGGTGTGCTATATTGAGCACTAGCATCCTCACAAGGCAATCTTCAAATTCTAAATAAGTACATGGGTTTGAGGAAGACAATATACAACTCAGGCTTGCACCAGCACCCGGGGGAGGTTGGGGCCCTCGCGGGCAAGAAGGATTCAGAGGAGGGGGCCCCATGCATGCCTATTCCCCCGTTAAGATTAAAGAGCATGTTGAGCTGAACAGCCTGGGGGGATTTCCAGGCAATCCTGCCAGAGAGCTCTGATTTTAATTTCTTTATTTCTCTTCAGAAAGGAGTCAGACTTAAGAGGTCCAGTTTGCAGGCCCTATTGGACCATTTATTACAATCTCAGACTCCTTTTGCTCCTAGTTTCCACCAGGAGCAATTTCTCTGAGCCCTCTGGTCTCAAAAGGGCCCGGTTTATGGAGAGCTTCATTTTCTGACTTCCTGCACCAACTGTCTGCTGCCTGACTCCTGGTGCTCTTCTCTGGGTGGTGAGGGCATCTTGCGCAGCCCCTCTGCCACCAGCCTGAAAAACACCCTCCCTCCCACCCTCCCCAGCCCTAGACCCTCCTGGCTTCTTGAAGGGCATCAATGAGTCAGTTGAGTCCATGGCAAGGCCACAGAAGTTGTAAGGGTATCATCCAGGGCTCCCCAGCAGGTTCATTCTCCCAATTGCTCCTCTAGGGGCAAAAGGAAGCTGGTGCCACTGGCCCTGACGAGACCCATCATAGTCCTCAGTGTCAGCTGAAGTCAAAGTATTTCAGTCCATCCTTGCAGGGCAAGAGGTGGCTTGTCTTTGTAGGTGGGCATCCCTTTGCCATTATTGATTCCAGGGCCTTCTCAACTGTCCCTGCCTTTTGCAGGAACTTTTAAGTGAGGGTGTAAAGTTCTAGGAGCCAGGCACTTCTGGCCAATACTTCGATGCCACATCATTGGTCCAAGCCTGTTTGAAACCTCCTGCACAGCATTTAAGACAAGCCAATATGGGGACTTCAAGTTGTCTGGGCAAAGAGCTCTCATAAGAGCCTCAGCTCTGCCCCTTGATGAGACCCCTGCCCGATCCTTTCCCACCAATACTTCAAAGACCAAGCCCCTTCTCCGCTGGCTCCAGATGCATGGCCCTCTACTTTGTTCCACTCTGTCTGAGCTGTGTGACAAGCTAATTATCAGATTACCTCCCTACCCCTTCCTTTCCCAGGAACTGGGTCAAGCTGTTAATTGCTTTATTGTACTGGGAGTCATTTGATCCCTCTGCTCAGGAGGAGTAGAGTAATTAACTAGGCCTAGCAGGATGGGCAAATGCCTGGACCTTGATTCTGAGGTTGAAAAATCTTAAAGTGACAAATAATGCATATGTGGAGTGTTGGGGACTATAAATTCAAACTTGGAGTGCATGTTTAATCCCAGATTCGTACCTCACTGGAACCTGTAGGCTTAATTAGCACACAACTGTATATTTTAGGGCAGATTCTACCTACAATCTGTACACAATGTAAGCACCACAGACCTCAAGTGAACACTACAGACTACACTATGAATGACCACTTACATTATAAGGTGTACACCAAGTCACTACTAATCCCTGAAGACTTCCTACTGTGACAGCCGACCTGCGCATAGATATTGGGTCATGTAAGATGGTTGTCTCACTTATGCACACTCACCTGTGCCCTCGTACTCACACGTAACCAGCCCAGAGCCCTACCTGTGCAGCAGAGCCTTTATATTAAAAGACAGACAATGGTGGTTAACACACACAGTCATTCCCAGACTTTTTGTCTTCCTCCTCCTATTTTGTACTGACTTTGTTTTTTCTGGCCTTACGACTCTGCGCACTTTACCACTTCTAAGTTGTGCTACCATTCTGATGCTCGTTCCTCAAAACATGGCAACATTTGGCTTATACCCAATTGGCATATTTAATTTACTTGTAAATCTCTAGTAAAGTGACACTACATGTGCCCACGGTCTGTAAATTAAATGCTACAAGTGGGCCTGCTGCACTGATTGTGTCACCCATGTAAGTAGCACTTTAGACATGTCTCAGGCCTGAAATTACAGAGCCTATGTGTCAGTTTTAAACTGCCATGTCGACCTGGCAAAATAAACCTTTTGCCAAGTTCAAACCTTCCTTTGTAATATATATGTCATCATTAACATAGGCCTTGGACAGCCCAGAGGGCAGGGTGCAATGAATTCAAAAAGTTGGCCATGTACCCTTATGTTTTACATTTCCTGTTAGTGAAAAATCTCTCACATTCGTTTTTCACTACTCCAAGGCCTACTTCTCCCATAGAATAAAATTGGAGTTACCTTATTACATTTTATAAGAATAATTGTCAAATGGGAACAAGTAATCCCTTAATGTTTGGTGTCCCTGGAATTGAAATTTAAAATCCTAAATTATGGTTAAGTCAGATTTTAAATGGCTTTTATGAAAATGCCACTTTTAGAAAATTAGCATTTTCTTGCCTTATCCAATTGGTGCATGCAACCTATAACTGTACCTAAAATCACATAACGGAGTTTAGTAGGCAGTTGGGTTTTGTGTATTCCTCCTAGACAGCCATACACAATGGCGGTCTTAGGTGTGACTGGATGGGCAATCTCTGACAGGATGGGAGAGAGGAGCTGGACTCAGCCCGACCTACCCTTTAATAGGCTGTGTGCTGTCTCTACTCTCACCCCTGTAGTTAGTGTGGAGCCAGGGCCAGGAAGGCCACTTCAAAGGCATGACTCTAAAAGCTTCTCCCCACTTCAAAGCACAACTCTGTATAAATACTGGACCTCAGACACCAACTCTTCGGTACACTTATGGACTGGTACCCCATCTCCAGCTCCTCTCCCGCCTGTCTGACATCGGGATCAATGGTACAGCTTGGGAATGGATTAGATCCTTTTTGGATAATCGCTCCCAACAGGTGTGGATGCCCCCTTTCTCTTCATCGGTTTCCATGGTAGCAACAGGGGTGCCTCAAGGGTCTACCTTGAGCCCCCTCTTGTTCAATATTTACCTCACCCCCCTGATCGGTCTTGCGGAGAGGCTGGGTGCCAAAATTATGGCCTATGCCGACGACACCCAGCTTCTCTTTACCTGGAAGGGGGATGATTTGCAAACAGAGGTGGCCCATCGCAGCTTATCAGCAGTTTTTTCATGGATGGCCCAGGCTAGCCTGAAATGTAACGAAGAGAAGTCTGAGGTGCTCCTCTATGGTCATTTTCCACCTGCCTTTAGAGAGTCTCTCTGGCCTCCCGGATTTCCTTGCCCCTCAGGAGACTGCGGTGTTGCAAAAAATCTGGGAATTTGGTTTGGGGGTGACTTAGGCTTTCACGAACAGATAACGCGGCTGTCTGGGGTGTGCTTTGGCACACTAAAAGCCCTGAGAAGATTTTTTCCCTTGCTTCCCCGTGTTGCTAGGGAGACGGTGGTCAGGGCCCTAATACTGGCACGCCTGGATTATGCCAACGCCCTTTACCTTGGCATCCCAGGATATCGTCTGGGAAAATTACAGGTTATCCAGAATGCGGCTGTTAGGCTTGTATTTAATATCCCTAGATGCCTAAGCGTGCGCAAGCAGCTGAGTAATCTGCACTGGCTCCCTGTTGCCCAGCGAGTGCATTACAAAGCACTGACTATGACCTATAAGGCACTTCATGGTCAGGGACCTGCCTATATTGGTGCCAGGCTGTCCCTCTACATTCCCAATCGCCCTTTGCGGTCTGCTATGCAAAGACGGCTGGTGATTCCTAGATTTTGGAGAGTGCGTCTGGGGGGGGATGTCCTTTTCAGTTAAGGCCTCAACGCTCTGGAATGGGCTCCCTGAGGACCTCCGGCATATTGAGGAATTGTCCGCATTCAAAAAGAGGCTAAAAACTTATCTGTTTAAACAGTCCTTCTAGTCCCTTCGGTCTCTCATGTTTTCTTTCTCCCACGCGCCAGGAAACTCTTGAGTAGCAGTGCGCGATGTATAAATTCCTTTATAACATAACATAACCTGTGGATAATATGCCAGTTACCCTTACACAGCGAAATCATCGCTCATTTGCCGCTCGCCTGCACTGTGACTTTTGAAGACTGCCAGCCACCTCAAACGGCCCCCGCTTCGCGGGTGCCGTTCGTGTCGAGGTCTTGAGGGTGAAGGAGGTCATCTGACCGGAGCCCTTGTGCCGCGGGACTGCGAGGACCAGCATTCTGTGCGGCGTGGACAAGCCGCAGCTGGTCCTCTTCCCGCCCTGACCCTCACCTGGTTTCAAAAGTTACCTGAGTCCATTGCCGGTTGTTACCCTTACACAGCGAAATCACCGCTCATTTGCCGCTCGCCTGCACTGTGACTTTTGAAGACTGCCAGCCACCTCTCACGGCCCCCGCTTCGCAGGAGCCGTTCGTGTCGAGGTCTTGAGGGTGAAGGAGGTCATCTGACCGGAGCCCTTGTGCCGCGGGACTGCGAGGACCAGCATTCTGTGCGGCGTGGACAAGCCGCAGCTGGTCCTCTTCCCGCCCTGACCCTCACCTGGTTTCAAAAGTTGCCTGAGTCCATTGCCGGTTGTTACCCTTACACAGCGAAATCACCGCTCATTTGCCGCTCGCCTGCACTGTGACTTTTGAAGACTGCCAGCCACCTCTCACGGCCCCCGCTTTGCGGGGGCCGTTCGTGTCGAGGTCTTGAGGGTGAAGGAGGTCATCTGACTGGAGCCCTTGTGCCGCGGGACTGCGAGGACCAGCATTCTGTGCGGCGTGGACAAGCCGCAGCTGGTCCTCTTCCCGCCCTGACCCTCGCTATTTAATTTTCTAAAGGCTCGGTCGTAGCACGGGGCGAAGCCCGGGCCACAAGGGCGGGCCCGTTCTTGCCCGTTACTGACCGGGCAAGACCGGACCGGGCCACCCCTCCTGGCTGTCCGGTTGAGCTAAATAACCTTGGTAATAGTTCTTTCCGCATTTTCTAGCCCTGGGATATTGTTAAACGATGTCATCGCGTGAAAGTCGGAGCAGGGCTGTTAAATCTGTTAAATCTGTGAAAAAGGTTACAGGGACATTGGATGATTTCATCACAAGGACTAATACGAACATTGACATTGAGATCACTAAACTACAGCATAGAGTATCTTTGGAGCTGGGGGCAGCTAGAAGACTGTCCTCAGACCTTGCACTGGGTAAAAAATCTTCTTTGGGTAGCATAGCCCTAGCTAAAACTCCTGAGCGTTCTACTGGCCCCACTCCCATTATCATACTGGCCGATGTGCACTCTGCTCCTGAGAAAACAGCTACTTCTGTTGATGTCATACTAGATTCACCTCATCTTATAGCCAATAGTAAATTAATTGAAAACACTACTAAAGTGGATATGCCGTTGGAGGATGCTAAAGGGGAGAAAGCCAAGGGGAAAGAAGAGACCAAGAGCAAACAGGGTGTAATCAAGGTAGAGCCTAAACAAAAGAGAAAACGTAAAGCTATCTCAGTGTACGCTAAGAAAAAGGCAAAAGTGGCTAAAAGTCAGTGCTTTACAGGGGGGGCTATGAAAATTGGGAGCGTAAGTAGTTTGCAAAATCGGACGCCCTCATCTACGCAAATGTTAAATACTAGTGATAAAACGGAAGCGTGGAATTTAGATATAATAGTTGGGTCCCCTGTCATTGGGGACGAGAAGATCATCACACCTGTGGTAGAGATAGAGGGGGGCAAAGAGGAGTTTCTGAAAATTGTGTGGGAGACATTAAAGAAACTTCTCAGGCCGCTGGAAGTCAGGTTAACTTGTATCGAAAATCAGCTCCTTGAGGTGGAGAAAAGTATCATCACCCTGACCAGCTTAAGTTTAAGAGGCAGAGAGCTTCCAAACTTTGATGTAGTTGCTAGCCCCTCATTGGCTTCTACTGCGACCCCTTTGGTGCCACCGAAAGTAAATCCCTCTAACAAACCACATTTGAAGAAGAACGTACCAAATTTAATTGATCAGATTGTGAGTGATGTCGATACTTCTATTGCGACCACCTTGGCACCACTTAAAGGAATCCCCACTAATAAACTACTCTCGAAATGTTCTGTACCAATCGTGAATACTCAAATAGTGAGAGTTGCCAATACTCACCCTCCTGTGCATACTGCTTCTGTATTAAATGAGTCCTCGGTTCAGAGAACCTCTGTAAATAAAGCTCACAATCACAACTACCATACACCCTATGTTAGAGATAACCCAAGGGGAGGATTTATAGATCTTCCGCCTGATGCAAGGCCTTTTGTAGTTGTACTTACTGGGGTCCCTGAATTAGGCAATCAATATGAGGAAACATTTTTGTCCTTGAAAAACAAGGTGATATATTGGCTGAATGAAAATAAGCCTGTTCCTAACCATATGAAAAGCAGAATTCTTATGGTACGAAGGGTGCCATGGATTGGCCCTATAAATAAATCAATCCCGGGTGACTGTATTGTAGTTTCATTCGAGGACCCACACACTGCCCAACATATATGTACACGGAATACTTACGCAGGTACATCATCCATTGAAGTTAGACCCCTAACCTTCTTTTATCCCCCACTGAGGCATACCAACTATGGGGGTAATTGGACTATGACCAATCAATATTCTAGGCGTGGTACCGAATTGGGCAGGCAGGGTAATCACATTGTGTAGAATGGAGTCATTACCTAGAATAGGTATAGCTGTTTAGACGGAGTTGATTGACTCGTGCCTTCGCTTAGCTGCACCACTAATTCCCACGGCACACAACACCCATCTTGTGATGAGAACATTCCCACCAAATATGCCAATAGCGAGGAATTATGGGCAAATGGAGAGGGGGGTAATGACCATTGTAATAATGGGGATGCCCTAGCTAAGGAGTGCCTTTTAGAAGCCACCCTTATGAACCCAGAAAATGAAGAAGGTTGTTTTGGTGATAGAGCCGACAACGGTGCAGTGGATCTGGCTTCTCGAACGGAACCACACACTGTAGATGGCACGTTGCAGGATAATGTGATATCTCTAGTGGCACCAACATTGGTCACTGTAAAGTCAACTTGTCCTGGTAGCGGGACAAATACACCATTGCTCTTGATCTCCTGGAATGTTGCGGGGGTAAACAAAAATTTAAGGGACCCAGAGTGGGCAAACTATATTGATTCTAGCGACTTTTGTCTATTGCAAGAAACATGGGCAATAGACATACCTCACAGGATAGGGTTTAAAACATTTGGCACTGGGGCAGTTCAGTCTAATAGGGGTAGGCCTTCGGGGGGACTCATTATATGGGTCAAAATCACACTGAAGATCAAGGTTGAAGTAATAGAATCAGGCTCACCGGATATCTTGGCCCTAAAACTTATAAATATGAATGGGGCAGAATGTTATATAATTAATGTTTATAATAGACCTTTAGCACACTCTAAAGATTCTCCCACTCTTGAAATCCTGGACAATTTTCTGAAAAGGGTGGTTGGTGATGTTGCAGTAATCTTGGGTGGTGACATAAACTGTAATTTTGAACCCGTTCTAGGGCTTGTAGACGTTTTTGAGGATGAAGATCAAGCTAATAACATTCCTCAGCTTGAGACAACAAACTTCGTCAAATGTTCGGCTTTGGTTGTGCAAATGGTGAGGTTAATGGCAGACCACGGTCTCAGGGCATGTAACGGCCGCTTGCCTCTGATCTTTAAAACAAAAACACCTTTGTGAGGTCCGATATTAAAAGCAACTTGGACTTTATATTTGTTTCACTGAGCGTTTGGCACCATATGGTTGACCTCGTGGTGGGAAACAGGGTTGAGAGTGATCACTATCCATTGGAACTGTCCATTGATGTAATTATGTTTAGCGAACCTTCCCTATTATCTACCCCTGAGGTTACTAATCTCACTTCGTGTGATGTGGTGCAAGTTAGTAATAACAGACGGGCATTGAAATGGTCGCATGTTCTTGCAAATGGTAAGGCTCTTGCAACTGTATACTCACTATTTGACACAACCTTTGGGCCCATAGTTGGATACCTTTCTTTACCCAATTACTATGATCAATTCATTGCACTACACAAGACATTTTTTCAGGAGTTAAAAATATGTTTGACAAAAATGCCTAAAAAAAAGCTGCAAACATAAGGTTTGGGTGTCATGGTAAATTATGGTATGACCAGTCATGTAAATTGGCCAAGAGGGAGCTTTTGTTGGCAATCAAAAACAAAACGAAAGATGATGTCAGAGCTGCTAGGGAGACATACAAGCAAATCCAAAGGATTTCAAAAAAGAAATGGGAGGAGTCAAATTGGGCGGACATGCTGGCTGCTGCCAAATCCAAGGACAATGTTGGGTTTTGGAGGCTGGTTGCTAATGGGTGTCATGCAGGCAGAGCCGTGAAGGACGTCTTCTTAGATGAATTGACTTGGGTGACGCACTTCACAACCCTATACAAAAAATACGATAGTGGTTTGGATGAGACTCCATGGTCGCCACCCCCGATTGAGGGACTTGATTTCTCAATTGGCGAAACCACAAGGGCAATCACTGAATTGAAAAGTAGCAAAGCTCCTGGGCCTGATAAGATACCTGGCGACCTGTATAAGCATGAGATTGAAGTCTGGGCTCCATACATAAATCACTTGTTTAACGCTTTATCTAGTAATTGTCAGTTTCCAGATAGTTGGCGTGCTGCAGAGGTTGTTTTAATATTCAAAAAGGGTAGCAGGTTTGTTCCATCAAACTACAGACCGATTAGTTTGATGGACACCTTGCAAAAACTGTATGCCAAGCACCTACTATTTCGGATAAACGATTGGATAGAGGAAAAAGCTATACTTACTAAACTTCAAGCCGGGTTTAGAGGTAAGGTCAGCACCATAGACCAGGTCTTCAGATTCTGTTGCATATATTGGAAATATGTACTTATTAGGAAGGGGCATTTGTATGTCGCTTTCGTAGATTTGAGAGCGGCATTCGACCTCGTTCCACGTAACTTGCTTTGAAGGTCCCTTAGTGAGGTTGGACTGCCAGGGTGCCTGCTGGCTCAAATAGTCGAGTTGCACGCTAAGAATTATGCCAACATCAGGTGGGGTCCTAATGGGGAATTGACGCGCAACATCCCCATAGAGCGTGGCGTCCGTCAAGGATGCGTTTTGGCCCCTACCTTATTTTCATTATTTGTCAACGATATTCCTGATCATTTAAACGATTGTACAAATGATTCACCACAACTTAATGGGGAGAGGGTGCCTGTGTTACTTTTCGCAGATGACACCATCTTGATATCCCAAACTAAGAAAGGTCTCCAGGCACTCTTGAACTCATTTAGTATGTATTGTGCGAAGAAAGGATTAGAGATAAATGTTGACAAAACTAAGTGTATGGCATTGAATCCCTGTAGGCCGGATAGGGGGACCTTAAGTCTGGACGGCCAAGTGTTAGAAACAGTTGACAATTTTTCTTATCTGGGGGTGGGGCTAGATTCTAACCTTACATGGAAGGCCCAAATTGAGAAAAGCAAGGTGTCATATGCCCAAAACGTGAAGCCAATTATTCGCAAACTCAATGCTAGTACAAGCAAATGTGTGACTCCTGTGCTTGAGCTTTTTTAATTTAAAATTCAATCTGCTGCCCTTTACGGGGCGGAGATATGGGGGCCTTGGGCAAGGGACAGCTTCCATGGTCTAGATAACAAATTTATGAGATCCGTTGTAAGGGTTCCTACTAGTACACCTCTAACACCTCTTCAATTTGATTTGAACCTTAAAAGAACTGATAACCATACAATCATTAGACCATTAATGTTCTGGATAAGAATATGGTCTACTCCAGAACTGATTGATTATAGGAACGGTCTCCAGGAAATATTGGGTCTGGACTCTCTCAATTCTATTTTCTGGCTCAAACACATTAAAAAATGGTTTTCAATCCTGGGCCTGCCACAGTTATGGGAGAATCCGGAAAGGCAACCGCACTATGTGAAATCTATGGTGAAACGAGCCTTCTGGTCCTTCATAACTAATCAGCTAGCAAATGGAAATAGAACTGGGTCTCTTACTCATAATTTTCTAGGCTTTAAAGATGAACCCTTCTTCGAGATATTTCTTGATGAGATAGAGCCTCCTCTCGCGAAGTCTTTATTTTTGAAGTTCAGGTATGGGAATCTTATGATTAACTCTAACCTGGAATGTTGGTCCAAGAGAAAAACGGAAGGGCCTAACGCTACACAGGGGAAGTGTATTATGTGCTCAGGTTTTCACAAGGAGGATGAGGTCCATATACTATGCTTTTGCCAAGCTTATACTAAAGCAAGAAAAAGGTGGATCAAACCCTTGTGTAACCTTCTAGGAATAAGATCTTGCGCTATGGCATATAGAATTATTAAAACAAACACTTCCCAATGTATTATATTCAGCATTAGTAGATTTCTTTATTCTGTGTATATTGCTCGCAGGAAGACTGGTCAATCACTTTGAGTTGTTAAACTTTTGTTGGTTTATAGTGTCATAGCTGCTTTTTATGATGATGGTGTATGATCTTTCTTTCTATTATGGTATATGTCCTGACCTTAGATGTTAACTGTGATGAAGTTCTGTGTTCTAAAGCATTTATGCACGTATTTCTTGTTGAGTATGATTTATGACTCCTATAATTCATGGATAGTTTTTAACTGCTTTTAGACTTGTATGTATAAAATGATATGGTTCTGTGTTTTTATGCATGTATCTTTTATGGCTAAAGTAGCCGAAATAAAGATTTAAATAAAGAATAAAGAATATGCCAGGAAGAAGAACTAGCTGTGTTGCTGAAAGGACTGCCACTCTGCTAGCCTGCTACTCTAAATTAACTGCTGCCTTTCTGACCTTCTGCCTGCTGCCTTCTTGACTCGGGTGGAAGAACTGATCTGATACTAGACCCTGCTGCAGTGAGCTCCTGACCCCTAATTGGTGTCCCTCAGGTCCAGGACCCTTGGTGTGGCTCATTGGAGCTGAATTGAACTTTGGCTCCTTGTGAATGCGAACAGGCCTGTTTGCTCCAAGACCTCGCAGCTCATACCGCAATTCAGCATAAAGCTCCATCAGCCTGACTGTTCGTGTTACAGCATCGACCGCCACAATGACTGCCAACGCAGCAATGACCAACTGCGACGACCAGTATACTCTTTTTGCTATGCCGCCAGCCGCCGGTGAAGATTTCCCTGTCCCTAGCAGCCCCCTCCTTCGAGAGCGGGACTCTTGGCACAGATTTTGAGAAAGTAATCTTCAGTGGGCCTACCCTGGTTACTGTAGCTGACCTGCACTCCATTGCGGTCAGCCTGAAAGTGTGACTTTGAACCCGTCCAGCGTGACCAGATATCCCTGGTTGGCGCTTTATGCTTTTTGGTGCTATTTTACACTGTAATCTTTCAAATATAAAACACTGGTTCCACTGATCATCGTTATGTCATTTTGGTCTTGTTTTAGTTATTCAATTTGGCTCTGACTTGGTATGGCATCCTTTTTGTGTGGTGTTTTACACTTTATTACTGTTTGAGTGTTGCACAAACTACTTTACACATTGCTTCTAGGTTAAGCCTGACTGCTCTGTGCCAAGCTACCAGAGGGTTGAGCACAAGTCAATTTAGGGTTGGCGTGTGCCACATCCTGAAAAGGATTGTGGTTGCTTCTTTACCAGGGCTCAAACCCCAGTCAGTCAACAACCCAATTTTTCACACTCAGGTAGTGAGATTCACTCACAGTAAAAGTCCAAACACCAGGTAGACAAAAGAAAAAAATCCTGGTGGACTAAATGAGCGGAACTTATTTACTACAGCCACAATGTATTGAAGCATTATGGCAGCCATCTTGGATCTGTACAACAATAATTCACTATGTACAACAGTATTCCTGGATGGCTGTTCACAGTGATGTTTACTGAGTTGTCATCTTGGATTGGTGTTTGGTTTTGCATATCATTGTTTTACTCCTCTAATGTCACCAGATTATTGCCTTTAAACTTGTCAGGGAGGCTGGAACTTTAATAAAACAATACTATTTACAATACCACTGAAGGACGGCATTTAATTTAATTTTTATTGTAGGCATATACTACCTGTCTTTATTGTAGATGCACATTTTTGACTGTTTAGTGGATGAATGAATAGATGCATGTGGGCAAGGATGACTGACAGAATGCATGTATGATTATGACTTATTAAGTGCCTAAACTCACCAGTCACTGAAGAGACAGTTTCACCAGTATGTCAAATATTGTGGTATTGCCATTGGTTGTTGTTATATGAGATTTTTAGAGAACCAGCATGGCATCAAGGTGGTTACAGGGCCAGGTAGTGTGCATTGAGAAGGATTGAATCAGAAGATATATAGGACAAGATGTGACAAAGTAGCTGTAGTCAATTCAGATATGCGTCATCTGTCTTCTAACATAATGTCACAGCATGCAAAGGTACAATTGCATCAACTTAGAGTGAGCAGGGCTTTTTTTCAAAAGCCATGAATTAAAGATTACTGAAAGCCAAGCTATTAGTCCTGGCCCCTTGATATACCTCCATAAAAAATAGTTGTCCAAAGATTTTCATTTTTGATTAGTGTTTTTGTAGCATTGTATAAGCAATTTAGCTTGGGTAGACATTGGTAATCGGGGCCGAATGTCTCTGGAAGACATTTTAAAAATGTCAGATGTCTTGTAGTGATAATGTAATATTTCAGGAACCTGAGACCTATATACTTCATTTGGTGATAAAACATAGGTTTAAGGGGTCAAGTAGTCTTAAAGAGACATAAAATACCTCCTCAGAGCAACTACTGGGGAAATGTTTTACACATGATAGATCTAGTGAAAAACCTGGTACATGCTGATCGGGAAGATAATTGGGTGCTGCACGTGAAGAGTGTGAAATCACTGATTATTGTTTTTTGTGAATTTTATTACATAAACTACCTGAGATATGGGTCCTGGTATTTAGAAAGGAGTAAAGAAGCTAGCGATGGAAAAACCATACCTGTACAGACAATTAATCCAAATACATTTTGTGGTGAAAGACATACTGTGGATCCAGATATGATACTGGAACAGCAATCAAGGAAATTGTTGGTCAGATATGTAAAAGTGAATAGGTTGCTCAATGACAGCTAGTTAACCATGACGTTTTTACTATTTGCAATGTTTTCAGAGAAATGACAAATTAAAAATTAATGGGCCATCGTGAAACTGTTTCTTTACATAAATTTGTTGGAAAGAGAGGGGGACATTTTAATAAACATGTTGACAGCCTTCTCCATTTCATGCAGTATCAAGGAAACCCCTTTGAAAATTGAAATGAATGAGACTGTGCAACTACACAACTTTGTGACCAAACAATATGTGTATATCGATATACAGACACGTTTACTAGATGTCCTGGAACATGGATAGAAACTATATGCAGAAATGAAGCAGGAGAGATTTGTATTGAAAGAGAAAAATCTGTTTGACATTATCCCTAAAGCTAAACTTCCATGCTTTAATTGCCATAGTAAGAGTTTCATCCAACTAGCCACTATAAAATTAAACCCAGATCTTTGTGACTGAAGGTGAATGCTTGCATTGTTCAGCATTCTGTCTATCATTTGTTCCTTTTGTATTTGTCCCCATCAGTTGGAAGGGAATGACCAGACGTGGGTCCCGTGCTCACTGCGCCACTGGATTCCAGCTAGCCTGGCTGATAAAGGGTGATGCCCCAAAACTGGTCCCAGGATGCTTGTTTCTTTTCCAGGGAGGACCTGGCTTGGCAGTTCGGGCTGGACTGTTCCCATGAGGAACAGGGTAAAGACTGATTTGCAAATGGCTGGGTCCAAACTGGGGTGGCGTGTTGAGCAAAAGAATGATGGATTAAACCCAGAACTTTGTGACTGGGAGTGAATGTTTGCATTGTTCAGCATTCCGTCCATCATTTGTTCCTTTTCCTTTGGGAATCGTCTGCCCTGTCTCATTCAGCCTCTCACTGTGTTTATGGCAGATGTATCTGGTTAAGGAAAAACTTTGTGAGAACTTTTTAGGTCTGACTTTGCCATGTCTTGTTTTCTTTATAAAGGGTATGCAAGTTGCCTGTCTGCCTATCTCCAGGGTGAGGAATGACCTCAGGGAGCCAGGGTATCCTGTATATGTCCAGAAGAGATGAAAAAAGGCAGATTGACGTGGCATTCATTGTCTGTTTGTGTGATATCTGTCTCTATCTCTGTCTCCATCTCTATCTCTATTTAATATAAAACTCCACATAGATGCGTTTCCCTGGCCATTCATTGGATATCCCTGTCCTTGCAGAAGGATATTGTTGAGAAATACAATGACTCATTAATATTGTCTAGTGATAATTAAGTGAAATAATTGCTGTAACCTTTCCAGCTTGAAAACCATCCAGTTTGTAAGGGTGTTCTTTGTTGTTTACTTTGTCTTCTTCTGTGGACTTCCAAAGGTGTTTCCGCTGAAAGGTGCGCTAATTGCTGTGAGCTCATTATAGGATGCTACCAGATTTTATTCAATCTGCCCCCATTTCCTAAATCCAGATTACATGTGTGATGCCGCTTGCACTGCTATACTGCAGTATCCCACTGACCATGGAAGTG
Source organism: Lissotriton helveticus (assembly GCF_964261635.1). Lineage (NCBI taxonomy): Eukaryota > Metazoa > Chordata > Amphibia > Caudata > Salamandridae > Lissotriton > Lissotriton helveticus. The sequence continues at coordinate 1,155,365,166 of NC_136070.1, forward strand.
GCCCTATGCCAGCCTGTGCTCTGTATCACTCTACCATGCTGTGGGGTCTTGCCGCGCTATACCAAGAACCAAATAATGGCTAGTGCCAGTGAATTATGGGATAATGGGGCTTTGACTAAATTGGGCATAGAGAAAATGAAAATTAAGTGGACACTGCAACACATTCTGTGGCAATACTGTTACATTAGTTCAACATTTTAACACATATCAGTACAGAAATGAGCCCAAAATTGTGCAACATAAAAATGTTTCATAAGAAAGAAAACTTCACTAAATTATATTAACACTGTCCCTTGTAACTCCCAAAATAAAATAGTCTGTCAAAACACAATGTCGCAATGAGCAGCAGCAAAGCTACATGTGCACATTTCTTATAATAAAAATGATGCCTGTTTTATTCTGCATATTCCAATTATGTTTTGTGCAGGGTTTTCAGTTTTAGTTTGACTCTATGTACACTCTACGGACCTCTTTCCAGTCAAATATTGCCCTGCAGAACATTATTTTACATTACATATGTATAACCCTCTCCCAGGGAGGCATTGTCTGATTAAAGAAACAGGGTGCACATGCATGAAGATATGATATGTAATTGTGATTCCTTAGTTGCGATTAAAGAATCGCAATTGCCTATGCGTGTCGGAATTGGAAAAAAAATTGTGATTCCTACACATTCCTTAATTAAGGAATGGCTTCCCTTTCATTCCTATGGGCCTATTATCCACATGTTGCCCAAGGGCATGTGTGTGTGTGTAACATGTGACAATTATGTGAAAGCTGGACCCACACAATTCCAGTGGCCTTAATCATGACTAAAATTAAGGTTTTTTTTATTTATTTTTTATTTTTTATTTTAAAGAGTTTTATATAGTGCTGGCTAGACCCGAAGGTATCAGAGCGCTTTACATGAGAATTAACAATGTAACAGAACAAATTCGACAAATTAAACAGTACATAAAAAAAAAAAATAAGCAATACAATTAGTAGGGGAGAGAAAGGACAGAGAGAAGTAGTGGAGGGTGCAGGGGAGGTGAGGAAAGGAGGATAAGGGAAGAGACAATAAGGAGAGACGAAAAGAAGTTTGTCTAAAGACCGACTGGGTAGGTGACGACCATGGAGGGAATCCAAGGCCCATCTCCTCTATAGCTAAACCAGGTAGCTCCATCGGGCATCAGACAAAATAGTTCAGTCTCAATACATTGAGAGGGGAGAGAAGGAGAGTCATAAAACAGAGGGGGGATGAGGGAGGAAAGGACAAGAGAGATGAAAGGAAGTGGAACAATGTGGTTCAATAATATAACAGAAAAAGATCAACAATTACACATTACATCAAACAATCAGCAATACATTGGGAGAGGAGAGAAAGGAGAGAGAAAAGTAGTGGGGGGTAGGGGAGGTGAGAGAGTGATGATAAGGGAAGAGACAGCCGTAGAGACATTATCTTCGTTACATTAAGTTTGGACCTGGAATTACCAGTCCATGGCTGTGAGTAACTCTGTCATGTGTCACGCGTGTTGACTGTGCACCACAAAAGGTGGTGCACAGTCAGCGCACCAGCTGCGTGCAATCCTTGCAATGAGGGATATGTTATCCCAGGGACCTCCGAACATCTCACCACAGTTGGGCGTATTCACTAACTGCTCCTGCCTGCTGGGGTATCCCTGTACTTTCTTTGTAAAGCAAGGGGATGAGGTCTGCACTAAGAAAGATGAAGCAGCTGATTCAAACAGCCACTCCGTAATTTACTATTGTGCTGCCCTCGGGCAGTGCAAATTCGTGGCTGCCATGTAGCAACACTTTAATTGTATTAGGGTTGCCACTGTTTGTGCCTGGCACACCTGTTTAAATGCGCACGTGGTGCATAGAGGGACAGTGAGCCTGTTAATAACCGAATAATTAAGGAAATACAATCTTGTAGATTCCTCGAGATGCAGAAAAAATGGTTATGATGGTTACTTTTCTACAAGTTGGGCCCCACTGAAATATGCTGAACTTGTCCTGGTGTAATTTTCAGACACCAGGACACATTCAGGAGTACGTGCAACTTCTCTGCTGTCCATTTCCTGTAGTAATGTGCAGGCGGCAAAGGGACTTTTTTATTTTCACCTCCAGCTGGGCCAAAAATAAAGGCCAAAGTTAAGTGGCCATCAGGACTCCTTTTGTTCCAATATGATCCTGGCTGGGCATGGTCTGGAGCTCCACACTTATATGCAAATGTAATGGAGGGGAAGCAAAGGCACACAGCCTGTTATCAATTCACTGGCACTTAAGGGAGGCATGCTTTTGACTTTGTTCAGTCCCTGTATATAAGAGATATGCATGCATTGTAAGAATATGATATGTGTGTGTCTGTCCCTGTATTTACACAAACAACAATTCAAATACCACTGTGTTATTTCTTTTATAGCACTACTCTTCCAAATGCAGGGCGTCTGAGCGCTTTACGTAACATATCCAATATACATTAAAAATAAATCATGTGTGTAAATCAATGTACACTATGTGTTACATAAGCAGGGCCAGTGGAATTAAGTGATTGTGCTTCTGCGCAATGTTCTCATAACTATACATTTTGGTGCATTTGCCACATAATTATCTGCTGCAAAATCTGCAGATTTTAACAAAAAATTGTTTCTAGCTGAAACAGTGCAAAAGCTACTAAAAATGCAGTGACGTGTTGTGTGGAAAGCTCTTTCCAAAGCTGGACTGGTCACCTTTTTGTTGTTTGTTGCTAAATTTTCATATTCAAATGGAAATAATGAGGTGCAACCAATGCTCAGACAGTGTTACCAAGTTTAAAAATGACAAAATAATTAAGTACTACTATTACAAAATGTGCCACCGTATGCCGCATATTTTGCCTTTTCTTGCAGAGTAATTTATTCAACCCTGCTGCATAATTTGGCCCTCTCCTGCTGCATAATTCCAGTGGCCTTATACATAAACCAGTGAGGGTTACAGGGTGTAGGAGTCACATGTCCTTCACATCTCTCTGTGCTATATTAGAAGGATTACAATTAGTGAATTGCAAGTAACAAAAATAACTCTGTGTTTAAAGTTGTAGCCACTTAATTATCTGCATAAAATACAAATCTGTCATCTGCATGTTAGATGATGTGCTTTGCATGAGACATATTAACCTTCTAACTACTTCAAATATGGGACTAGACAAAACACAGATTTCGCCAGCAAATGTGTTAACCTCCGTTATCTTAGCATTATTATTATATCCTAAGATTTACTGGGCACACAAAGATCTCTGCAGCAGGTGTCCTAGTACCATAAGATATTTTAAAATGTAGTCTTTGCAATCCATTAAGCAGAGCAGATCCACTGCCATGTTTCTCCTTGTTGCCAATTTCCTTGTGGCAGAGTTTAACAAGCATTTACAATGCAATGGTCTCGGCAATATTATTGGTAGAGCTATTGGTATTGCTCATTATTTTTTTTTGTATCCCTAAATAAATGGCATTGTTATTTCTATTGGCATATACACAGCTTCCCGCATGCGGCCATCTTCTGCGCAAACTAGATGTATTCGAAGCCCTCACCGGTTGCCCCCACGGCCTGCCCTGCCCCCATGGACCCCAGGCCCCCCGCGGTCAGAGTCGTTGTCAGCCGATGGGCCTCTTCTGGCCGCTGAAGCCGCTTCCCCTGCCCCATTATCTGCTCTTCGCGCTGCACCCTCTGGCTGTGCGGGGACAAAAGGGACTGAAAGAGCCCCCACCCGCCCCAGGGGGCAGCCACTTACCCTGATAGCGGGCCACTTACTGGGCAATAGTATCTGCGTCCCCGCGAAGGGGAGGGGGCTCACCCGGATTTATGGCAGATACACGCATGCAGCCTGCCCAATGGGACATAATAGTACCCAAGCTTTGGCACATTTTTTATATAACGCGAACTCGACCCGAAGGTATTGGACAGCTTTCCATGAGCACCGGGTTCGTTAAACATGGACACATTCTATTTTGGGATGCAGGAGGAGATAAGTGATTTGCCCAGAATCACAAGATGTTGAGACAACGAGACTTGAACCTGGTTTCCAAAGCTCCAAATGCTGCTGCTCTGGCCCTTTAGCCACACCCACATGTCACTAGGACCTACCGCACGGGCCATCTCGATATGGGAGGAGACATTTTCACGTTCGCATCCTGTCCTACTTGCTACGAAAACGTAACCTCCCTGCCCATGAGAATGTGTAAACATGGTGTGGCTCTCTTATACAGCTCCCCAATGCCCTCGAGCGAAGTTGGCGCTCCATAACGCTGCAATATACAACTAAGCAGTGTACTCAGGATATTGCCCCCAAATAAACAAGTCAATTTGGATAAGGAGTGTTGATACTGCCCCACAAATCTAGAACTTCTTCTGAGTTATACTGATGCTGCCTACCGTAGTACATGTTAATACTGCCCATTCAAAAACTGGCAGCTCTGCCGATAAGTGTGCCCCATTTCAAGGGTACAGTACAGAACACGGACAGCAAGAGCTATCGGTAATAATGTACAGGTCAAGGGTCATCAAGAGAGAACAACGTGTTTTTGAAAGAAGAAATTTTAAAAAATGTAAATTAGGAGACTCGGACAAAGCGACGGAAATTGTCTAACTCTTTAATAACCCGAGTGCCTCGATGGAAGCACACATTCCAAAAGAAACCCCGAGTGATACGAGTCTCAGCTCACAGTCTTTCCCCAAGTTCAGTTCAAAAATAAGTTTAAGATAAAGAATTACATTAATAAAGGCCCCCCAAGTTCATACCTTCCACAAATTCAAATCCACACTCGTGTATCTACTCCTAAAATAGAAAAGAAGAAACTGACAACTGCCACAAAGAGGACTCAAAACTCCTGATACGTGCTGAAGCACCAAATCCAAAGCAAAACGTCCCAAACTCAAGTCTGTATATAAAATTGCAAAGCACAAATGCACATCTTTGCCTAAACGACGCATCCCATGTTTACATCCTCACTAAAGCCGCAATGCTTTGCCAACATGTGGACCTAGAGCAGCACATTCTATTCGCATACAACACCTGAAGAAACATTCAAACTCAACCCTGCCCCAAAGAATGCCGAACGGTCACATCGGCCCAAATCAAAACATATCAATCTCGCATCTGCCCTAGGAAACTGCTTATCACAGCACAACCATAGCTCGCATTTGCGTCTAAAGCTGTACATACAGAGCAGGGCTGATTTACAGTAGCACATTCAAGCACACATCTGCGCTTAAAGCAGCATGTCCCTATTTCACATCTTCCCCAATTAAGCGCGGGACAACCTACAATCTCCCCATAAAAGCATTGTCCAATCTCACGAGTACACTGAAGCGGCACATGCCATAGTAATATATCGAAGAAAAACACCCCAAGATGACACCTGCCTGAGGACGCAGTACAACCAAAGCACGCTTAAAAGCGCAGCGTTAAGGCACTCTAGCAAAGATAAGGATTGACTCCTGAGGCGAGAAAGCCGGGAGTAAGGAGACTGAAATTTTATAACATTCTGTCACTGATTAACTTGCATTTTGTAAAAACTTTTAACTTGTATTAACTTTGAAGTCACAGAATACTTGTGTATAATTGAAGTCACAGATTACTTGTGTGAACCTAAGTCACAGAATTACTGTTAGAAATACTGCCACAGAACACTTGGGCAGCGCCTCACTTACCAGACAAAACGGTCGTGCAGTCAGCGGAGCCAGCGCTGACGTCACACGCCTTCTCCCCCTCGCGCCCTCCCGCCACGAGCGGAGGCCACGCCCACTTTAGGCCACGCCCTCAAACAATCACTCGCGCTTAAAAGCGCAGCGTTAAGGCACTCTAGCAAAGATAAGGATTGACTCCTGAGGCGAGAAAGCCGGGAGTAAGGAGACTGAAATTTTATAACATTCTGTCACTGATTAACTTGCATTTTGTAAAAACTTTTAACTTGTATTAACTTTGAAGTCACAGAATACTTGTGTATAATTGAAGTCACAGATTACTTGTGTGAACCTAAGTCACAGAATTACTGTTAGAAATACTGCCACAGAACACTTGGGCAGCGCCTCACTTACCAGACAAAACGGTCGTGCAGTCAGCGGAGCCAGCGCTGACGTCACACGCCTTCTCCCCCTCGCGCCCTCCCGCCACGAGCGGAGGCCACGCCCACTTTAGGCCACGCCCCCCTGTTCCACAACCCCAGAACAGCATAAAACATGTGTCAATCTCGGTCGCGCAGCGGGCGCGACGATTGCGCGCCGAAGGCGCGCCTAAGGCAAGCCCGTCTGCGCCCGTCCGCGACCGACCGGGACCAGGGGCCATACCCCCTACAGGACCCAGCCCTTCCAGGGCCAAACCTACTCGCTACACACGTAGCGATCTATTAGCTCTTCACAACGCCACCATGGGTGCCAGATCTCTCCCATGTGTCCAAACGGGCCCTGGTCATGCCTATGGCCCTATCTCGTGCCGCTCATGTCGATGGTCCGGCATGGAACAGCTTGCTATTGTACATCACTCTTCCCCCACTAGCAATCTTCTGGAATTAAAATGTTTATATTTTAATGCCAGGTCTTTACCTAAACATGCACTGGACATCTGGGACATGCTGATATCCATGACCCCCGACCTAGTTTTTATTACGGAAACCTGGCTAACCGATTCCAGCGCCCCAGATCTAGCTAATGCCCTCCCCTCCGAATACAAAATAATCACACAAAACAGACTAGGGAAAAAAAAAGGAGGCGGAGTTGCCGTGATTTTCAGAGATCACCTAACTTGCCTCACGGAAACAATAACCACATACCCCGAACTTGAAACATTACCATTCAATATCTCTCTAGAGGGCCTTATTATACTAGCGGGTGCTGTTGTCTATAACCCCCCAGGACAACCAACTTGTGTTAGTGCCAAATTATTAAACCAACTACTACCATCCTGCCTAAAACGTAACAACTACATGGTCATAGGAGATTTCAACGTCCATTATGAAAGCACGATTGCCCCCGGATCCGCTCAGCTAAAATACGACATGGAACTCCTACAGCTTAAACAGTGGGTCGAGGGTCCTACGCATTCAGCAGGGCACACCCTGGACCTCCTCTTCACGAATATTGAGTCTACCATTATGAATGATATCCTCCCCCTGTCCTGGTCTGATCACTCCATGATATCCTTCTCATTCAAACTTCCCGGTAAACCCATGAATCCTAAACTTATCCCACCCACCACCAACAGAGCCTGGAGACTCATTAACAACTCCAACTTTCATAAACATTTCCCTGACACAAACATCATCCTTAAGGATGACGCCTCCATCGGTACCAACGTCACTCTCCTAGAAACGGGAATTCGCCAAACACTAGACACACTGGCGCCCCTACGAGTGATAAGGGAAAAAACTGCCACCAGGGAAAAATGGTACACTCCTCTCCTCAAAAGCCTCAAAAGGGAATGTCAAAAAACCGAACATCGATGGAGACAAATAAAGGATTCGGAAACCAGAGTTAACTATGTCACCAAACGGAAACAATACATCTCAGCCATCCGAGCCGCAAAAAAAGCATACCTTAGTCAACGAATCCTTGATAACCAAAACTCCACAAAAGAACTGTTCAAAATCGTAAAGGAACTCAGCAATCCCTCTAGTACCTCACAAACCCTCACTCCGTCAACTGAGGCTTGCGACCGCATTAGCACCTTTTTCATGGACAAAATTAACAAAATATATTCCACCTTCACCCCCCCACACTCCCTTCATTCGCACGACAACCCTGACAAGAACTCACCAGCATCAGACAACAGCAACTCCCAACAAGACACAGGCAATCTAACAAGCCTAACAAGTTTTCAACCAGTCTCTGAAACCGAGGTACTATCTGTACTACAAACAATCAAATCTGGCTCTCCTGCAGACCCATGCCCCCACTTTGTGTTCTCCGCAATCGCACCAACGCTCTGCCCACCTATTACCAAACTTTTTAACCAGTCACTCACTTCCGCATCCTTTCCTGAAACTTGGAAGCACGCATCCGTGATCCCCCTTCTGAAAAAAGCCGGATCCGACATCACTAATCCTGAAAACTACAGGCCCATCTCCCAGCTCCCCTACCTCTCCAAGGCTTTGGAAAAACTGGTTAATACCCAATTGTCCAGATATCTGGAGGAGAATTCACTCCTGGACCCCACCCAGACCGGCTTTAGAGCCAACAATAGCACCGAGGCAACGCTGCTGGCAGTGTCGGACAGTGTGAGATGCATCACAGATCAAGGGGGATCTGTGGCTCTGATACTGCTCGACCTGTCAGCGGCGTTTGACACGGTGTCACACGACCGCCTTTTAAACATCCTCCTAAGCAAAGGAGTGCAAGCCACAGCTTTGGGCTGGATTAAATCGTTTCTCAGCAATCGCAGCCAATCAGTCCATATGGGCCAATTCCACTCAAAACCCTATCCCATCAGCTGTGGAGTCCCACAAGGGGCCTCACTGAGCCCCACTCTCTTTAATGTCTACGTATCATCTCTGGCAGACATTGCAAGAAAGTGGGGCATCGGCATATGTTCCTATGCCGACGACACACAGCTGATGGTGAAAATGGATGAGGGACCAGAGACAGCAAAAGAAAAGCTACACGGCTGTCTCTCTGAAATGGCAAGCTGGATGCGCACCCATTGCTTAAAGCTAAATGCCGGCAAATCAGAGATACTTCTGTTTGGAGGAGCTAAACTCACATGGAATGCCACATGGTGGCCATCCTCACTGGGATCAGCTCCTACTCCAAAACAGCATGCCAGGAATCTCGGCATCATTATGGACGATGTCGTGTCCATGAAGGACCACATCCGTTCATTATGGGGCAAGGGATTCGCAATACTTAAACTCCTGGCAAAAATCTTTTCCTGGATACCCCTGGACTGTCGACGCACTGTCACTCAAGCCCTTCTAGTTAGCCGCCTGGACTATGGAAATGCCCTGTTCGAAGGGATGAACGAACACCTGTTCTCCCGCCTACAGATCCTCCAAAACCAGGCGGCCAAACTGGTATGTAATAAAGGCAGGCGAGACTCGGCATCCGCATGTCTCAAAAGACTCCATTGGCTACCAATGCGTCAGAGGGCCACCTTCAAACTACTCTGTCATGCTCACAGAGCTCTTCATAAAACGGGCCCCCTCATTCTTCAAGAGAAAATTGAGTTTTACATCCCCAGCAGGAATCTAAGATCAAACCACCTGGCGCTGGCTAAATCCAAGCGCATCTACAAAGCGCGAACTGGCGGTCGCGCCTTCTCATACCTGGCTGCCAAAAGATGGAATGAGCTACCTGTAGACCTCAGACTCACCACAAACTACCTTCAATTCCGCCAAAAACTTAAAACTCACTTTTTCCCCAAAAACTAACTCCCCAATTCAGTCCTCAGCAGTTTCCTTTGATTTACAGCGCCGTGATGTCCCATGGGACGAGTGTCGCGCTTTACAAAAACCATAAATAAATAAATAAATAAATAAATAAATGCATCTACAGCGGCACATTCCAATCTCACCACTGAATAATGCAGCACATCTGCACCTCAAGCACTACACCCGAAGATCACATCTGCACCTAAAGCAATACACCAGAAACTCACATCGCATCTCAAGCAACAAAACCCAAGCTCACATCTACAACACAATACACCCTAAAGTCGCAACTTTGCCTCTAGGAACAGACCGCAGGCTCATCCCTGCAATTAAGTATCACATCCAACACTCATATCTGCTCACGAAACAACACACCCCAAACTAAAATCTGCAAGAAAGCCCATACTTAACAAATGTATAGGTGTAGTATAGTAGCACATTTCGAGTCCGCGCCTGCATCTAAGCTCACGTCTCCCACAGCAAAACAACTGTTGTTTCAAATACGCCCAATCTGTCAGCCATAAAACAATTTTGCCCCCAAAGCATGCCCCGTAATAGTCCCCTTTTAACAAACATTTCTTCGAGCAGACCAAAGAATGGAGGAAAACGAGAAAGAGAAAGATTATAGGAACGAAAGAGGAGGAAACACAAAGGAGGAAAGAGAGAGAGAGAGAAGAAGGAAGAACACCAGGTGCCCAACAGAGAGAGGGGATTAGCGATACACAGAGAGACCAAGAAACGGAGAAAAACGAGAGAAAGAGGAAGATTATAAGAACGAAAGAGGAGGAGGAGGAAACACACAGGAAGAAAGAGAGAGAGGAAGGAGAGAGATAGAGAATGAGGAAGATTAGAAGAAGTAAGAGGAGAAGGAGAAGGAATAAAGAGAGAGAGAGGGGTGGGTGAAAGGTCGCAGAGTGACAAGCACCTGACGAGTAGAGAGCGGGAGAAGAAATTTGACAGCAGTGAAAGGAAAGAGAAGTTCAGAGGAAGAGACGAGCTGCAGGGAAGGACAGAGAGAGAAGGACAGAGACACTGACTAAAGAGAGATGCGAAGGGTAAGGAAGGGAGTAAAGAAAGAGAGGGGGGCTTCAGAGAGGGAAAGAGACCTCCAGAGAGAGAGGGAGAGAGAAGAGGAGCCAGAGAAGGAAAGAGCCCCCCGCCGAGAGAGGAAGATGAGGGACAGACGAGGCGCAGCGAAGGCCGAGGGCCCCTACCTCTCCCGTTGACCTGCACTGAGGACGAACACAGCGGCGGCCCCGCCTCGGCCTTTTCTACCCCCTGGGGGGCTCCAAACACGCCCCTCCCGCGGCACTTTCATCACTTCTCAACTTCACAACATGTGCAAGCCTGGCCCCCTGCAGCGCCCGTGGGCGGTACAGGACACCACTTATTCAGGGGGACCACGAGGACATCTCCTTCTCCCGGGGGGCCGCAGAGTCCGTGTCCTGACCGCAAAAAACCACTAGAACCGTCATACCCATCTCCTGTAGTACCACAGCATCTGCATCCTGTAGTATAATGAAGCCATTAGTACAGTGGTGTTCATACCCTGTAGGGCCACAGCATCCGTATCCTGTAGTATAATGAAGCCATTAGTATAATAATACCAATCTCCTGTAGTACCACAGCATCCATATCTTTTAGCACAATGAAACCGCTAGCACAATAATATCCACAACTTGTAGTAAAACAGCATCCGTATACTGTAACACAATGAACTGCCCCACAGTGCTAGAGCGTAGCAGGAGAGCTGCGGGCGGAGGGGGGTTGGGGGGGGGACCGGGACGAAGAAGGACTGCGGGCAGAGGGAGGGGAGAAGAGCAGGACGGAAGGAGCTGCGGGCGGAGAGGAGGGGGGGGGAGCGGGACCGGGACGAAGAAGGACTGCGGGCGGAGGGAGGGGGGAAGAGCAGGACGGAAGGAGCTGCGGGCGGAGAGGAGGGGGGGGGAGCGGGACCGGGACGAAGAAGGACTGCGGGCAGAGGGAGGGGGGAAGAGCAGGACGGAAGGAGCTGCGGGGAGGGGGGGAGCGGGACCGGGACGAAGAAGGACTGCGGGCGGAGGGAGGGGGGAAGAGCAGGACGGAAGGAGCTGCGGGCAGAGGGGAGGGGGGGGAGCGGGACCGGGACGAAGAAGGACTGCGGGCGGAGGGAGGGGGGAAGAGCAGGACGGAAGGAGCTGCGGGCGGAGGGGAGGGGGGGGAGCGGGACCGGGACGAAGAAGGACTGCGGGCGGAGGGAGGGGGGAAGAGCAGGACGGACGGAGCTGCGGGGGGAGGGCAGAGCTGGACAAAGGAAATCGGAGGGAAGGGGGGACGAGCAGAGCAGCTCTAGAAACCACCACCTTCTTTCTCCGAGGCAAAGCAGAAATGCCTCGGAGAAAGCATGGTCATTTTCGCATTCGGGGGCGTGTGTTTTGCGCCCTGAGTGACAGACGACGTCACAGGGCTAAAGAATGCAAAAAATCACGCCCCCGAATCCGAAAAAGACGGAGCTTCTTTGGAGGGACGGCTCTCTCCTCCAATGGCTGGCCTCTATTTAGGAAGCCAGCCAATCGAGGAGAGACAAAAAGAGAGGCGGGGCTAAAGCAGCCACTCTAAGAAACATTAATTCTCGGACTTCCGGTCTTCGACCGGATATTATCGAGACCTAAAAAGGAATACATTTATTAGCTGAGGCCAGATTTTGTCACAATTCAACTCAAAATCTCATTTGTTAAATCTCATAATGCGCGTAAATTTACTCATGATAGATCTGCTAAATATATGAGGGAGGTGTTAATATCGGATCCCACTTCTTGGGATGTCACTTCCTGTGAGGTCACTTCCCTGTGATGCCATGTGCGATGTCATGTGCCCTGATATCATGCGCTGTGATGACACATGCCATTATTCCACTTGCATGTTGCCCAACTTGGTTAGTCCCCCCACTTCTTATTTTAGGACTTGTACCCTACATATAGATGCTTTCTCTCAACCTGGATAAAGTACAGTTCCCAGAATGTTTGTGAATGTTTAAAAGACATGTCAGGAGTAATAGTGAACAAAGATGGCCTACACCCACTTGAGAAAGACGATGAGTTAAAACACATCATGGGTTCTGACGCTATGCTGTTTATTAATTAAAAGCTTTGTCATTAAGGAACATTTCCGGGAGTGTAGCTTCATTTTTTTGTGGAAAACATTATAAGCGGCGCGGTCCTAACCCCAAAGCCGGCACGAGCAATTAGAGTGCACTGACTTAGACCGCTTTGCATTGTGATGTGTATATATATATATATATATATATATATATATATATATATATATATACACATCGTGATCAAGGGAGCTTGACTCCCGAAACGCGTTGATGAATGTAACTTAAGAAATAAAAAGCCGAAGTTTTTGATAATCACGTACGAGTGCCGGATGATTTCCTTTATGAACAAGTATGGATTTCTCATTTTGAATATATATATATATATATATATATATATATATATATATATATATATATTCACTGAAAAAACCATAGGTTATAGACCATATATAGTTAGGAATTAGCATTTAAAAAACCTTATTTTACTCACACAAAACCATTGAAATTCAATATATAGTTAGTTGTACTAACTATATATCGCGCACCCGCAATCCACTGCTGATCATGTCACATATTACATCATTCATGACATGGTCAGTGACATCACTGATGACATCACTGATGACATCTCAAATGACATCACTGATGACATCACTGATGACAACATCCAGTGACTGTATTTTTCTGTAAAGTTAAAATATGTCTTGAGTGGATGTATAAGTGTCTGGATGAAGGATTTAGTAGGTGCATGACTGACTGTATGAGTGAGTGATTAAATGTGTCTCACTGAGTGCATGGGTTAGTGACTAAACTGTCTTAATTTGTGCATCATTATGTCTGTTGTTCTGAAAACTGCTGCATGTGTTGTTCAGTAGCTATATGAGTAACTATATGGGTTATTGATTGGTTGCCCAAGTATTTGTATGGGAGACTGAGTGTGTGTGTGGGTGGCTGGGAGGTGTATGACTCTGTGCATAGATGTGTGAGCAGTTGATTCACTAGATGTATGGGTTCAAAAGTGCATGTGGAAACAGCTGTATGGGCGGTTGACTGTGTGCATGAGTGTATTGGTGAGTGAAAGGATATCTCAGTGCTACATGTCAAAGTAAGTACATATGTAAAACATAGTACATGTGAGAGTTGGCATATATAAATAACTGTGCATAAGAGCCAGTGAATGTGTGAGTGGCTGTATGGATGATTGTGAACTTGTATTAGGGATTGTAAAAGAGAGTAAATATGTGTTAGTATATGTTTGAATAAGTAAGGTGTGTATAACTGTATAGTTGAGGAAATGGAGGTGTGATTGATTGTTTGCATGACTGACTAGGTGTGTGTGTAACTTCATGGATGAGTGACAATCTGTGAGTCTGTGTTTACACTGAGTGTATCTAAGGTTATATTAGAGTCTGAAGAGGTTCATCGTATTATCACATGAATGATGTCATCAGTGATGTGATCAGTAATGTCATTTGAGATGTCATCAGTGATGTCATCAGTGATGTCATTTGAGATGTCATCAGTGATGTCATCAGTGATGTCATTTGAGATGTCATCAGTGATGTCATCAGTGATGTCACTGACCATGTCATGAATGATGTAATATGTGACATGATCAGCAGTGGATTGCGGGTGCGCGATATATAGTTAGTACAACTAACTATATATGGAATTTCAATGGTTTTGTGTGAGTAAAATAAGGTTTTTTAAATGCTAATTCCTAACTATATATGGTCTATAACCTATGGTTTTTTCAGTGAATTTTCAAGGTTTTGTAAATGCTAATTCCTAACTATATATGGTCTATAACCTATGGTTTTTTCAGTGAATTTCAATGGTTTTTTAATAGCAAATATCATAAGCTGTCGAATGTCAAGTACGTGGTAAGAAAAAACATTTTCGTGTTTATGCACACTGATCTGCTTTGAATGCTGCCCCCCCCCCCCCTCATTTCTATTAGGAGTACTCTCTCTTTGCAGATAGTGAAAGGTAGTTAACGCAGGCCTTTGCCCCCGTTGTAATCCGTCGTGCCTGCTTCTCTCTCCATTTGATTGATTGTTATCCAAGCATTTACTGTTTTAGAATTGGCTCTCTTTGGTTCATTCTCTATTTACAAACAAGCACAGGGTCGCAATACTCTGTTTAGTCTTTGCAGATAGCGAAAAATCGTGTAAAAAAACTAAAGGAATCGAGCAAAATCAGTAGGCCACTAATGGGATCTCTTTTTGACCTCGCTAAAATAGAAACATTAGGAACAACCCCTCATGACAAATACGAAACTAGTGAGATGAACTGAACTCCACACCATGATGGCTGCAATACAGCTCGACTCCGCCACCCACCCCGCCCAAAATAACGATAAACTCTATGCAAATATTACAAATATATACAACACTCCAGCAAAGTAACAGGGTAAAACATTTTATTAAACAACTATTTACATAACTATTTTATACTTTTTGTTGCCCGATCCGGCTAGCTCAATCGATCTAGCATGAAACTCATGCACTCTGATGGTTCAAAGTTTTGAGGAGTGCTTGTAACACTGTCTGAAGCCTATTTGCACTTGCTTCAGCTTCACTATTCTCAAAGTAAAGTGGGGGCTGTTTGAGGACGTGACTGCATTTGTGAACAATGTGATGCGGTGCCACCCTGAACCGCTTGACGGAGGCCCCCGAGGGACGGTGTGATGGCGCGGACTCGGAGGGGGCGCTTGGCTCCGGCTCCCTCCCCAAGTCGTGTTCTCCTGGTGTAGCCTGAGATCGCCCCCGACATAGGTGGCCGGCTTCCGGGATCAAGCGGAACTTTTTGCCTTTTGGTAACTCTTCCATTCTTGACCTTGTCCCACAATCCGTTTCACCTAAAGACACGCTGTAGTGGGGCGCCCCTTTACCATTTCAGTTGCCATTCCGCCCGCTTTTGCTACACTGTGCCTCTTCCGCTATTCAGCTGTTTACCGCCCGCTCTTTCGACTACAGCGTCTCGCTCACCATGTAGTTGAGTTGCTCCCGCTCTTGCGGTGCAGCGATAGGCGGCTGCCACAGGACTCTCAAAATGGCGGCCGGCTCTTCAGATTTGGGCGTGGTCCACTAAAATTGCCCTGCGACACCTTGGAACTCGGACGCTTGTCTGCTAGAGATTGGGCTCCATTCTCGAAAGCGTCCCCTCAGCCTTGAAGATTCTACAAAAGTCTTGGGGGCCCCCGACTCCCGCAGGCTTCTGGTGGGGAGCGGCTAGCATTATTGCTCGTGGAATGGCCACGACGGAGCTACGAAATGGTGGTGCTCTCATGCTAACGCCAGCTTCAGTCTGAAACATCCAAAAACACTGTAGACTACCAATTCGATCAGTTCCGGTAGCGCCCCAACGTGACCCGGTAGAGAAGAACTAGCCCTCCCCTCTTTGACTGATGGTTCTTGTTGCCTGTCCCTTCTGTTGTCATTTAACAGAACTATTTAGCCTGCTGAAAGGGGTTGTGTTCCGACCGCTTCTTTGGTGGAGACATTTTGACTATATTCTGGACCTGCGTTGTCGCGTAATGCGTCATATGACGCGCCGCGTTAGCGCATCCGGAAGTGATCCGGGGCGCGACGCGCAGCGCATAACGTAAGATTAACAGGTCATGTGACTTGTTAATAAAACTTTTCATTGGTTCATTTTACTTTTCTTATTCTAATGATGAAAGGCTTGGTCATATGACCTAAAAATTACGCTTTTTATTACTTTCAAACATTATTTTTTCTTAAATATATGTTATAATGTTCCAGGCTAATGTACTTTCCCGGAAAATTTACAACTGTCCTGCAAGTAAAATATATTCCTTTTTCGAGAAAAAGGGCGTTTCTTCGTCCCATGACGGAGCCGTTGAGCAAAAGAGGGTCGGCGTGCTGTCTTAGTCGCCGATACGCCTGAATATGAGATTCTTATCGATCACTTTATGTTGCAGGAGTAGAAAACACAACAGCCCTTGACCATTTATCTTTACTGCGTTCCTGCGTATTATACCTTTTACCCTTCATGTAATTGGTCTGCTTTATTTCACTTGCCTTTTACTGATTCTACAACAGTGACTATTATTAAAAACTTTACCAATGTATATACTACTACCATGTTTTCTTTTAAAAACCTTTATTGTGAAAATGTCATTATACAAATACGGGCCTATAACCACGTGGGCCGGCCACGGAGCAAACTGTAATCGTATATGATGAGTAGACATTTACACTGTAGAGGAACGTAATGGGCGGGCCATTAGGTTGCACGAACTAAGGTGTCTAACAGTTGCGGAATCGGTGGACGTACATTTTATAATTAAAATACGACAGAGCCAGTTACAATAAAATTATCTAGGTATACATTTGCGGGCAAGTACCATGGGTGACGTTAATTCGAACTTTCAATAGTACAGTAATCAATAACACATCAGAACTTAATATCAATAGGGATATCGAAATATTCAATCTATTCTCGTCCCCGCCCGCCATGTGCTTCAAAACTGCATACGTATCTCGTGATATCAAGGTTGTGCAACCAGTACACAACAAGGAGTTACGAGTCCCATTTATTCCGGCGCCATTTTGGGCGAGGACGGGCTGGTCCAGGATATAGTCAAAATGTCTCTACCAACCATCGACTATGATGATGTTCATATGCTGTATTTATTAGAGTAACACTCATCTGTCCACATGAAATTAATTTGCCACAATCTAAACATGTCATTTTAATCTTTCCAAAGTTCTTCTAAATATTTGGGACCGTTTCCCTTGCCTCTGATGCTGTCAGTGCCACTTCTTTGATGAATGTACTGGCAGGTCGGGGGTTCTCCTCCAAATCTCTCTTTTATGCAGCACTATAATTAATCGGTGCCACCTCTCCATATGACGATGCATGGTATAGTTACCAAAACTATATATTTTTTCGGTTCCTCTGGAGAGTACATCGTGGCAGATGAAGCGCGTAACGTACCGGGCATTTACCTTTTTTTGCATGTAGAGGAAAGGAAAAAAAATTCGAGCGTCCGAGTTCTAAGGTGTCCCAGGGCCATTTTAGTGGACCAGGCCCAAATCCAAAGAACAGGCCGCCATTTTGAGAGTCCTGTTGCAGCCGCCTGTCGCTGTAGCATCAAGAGCGGCCGAAACTCAGCTGAATGGCAACTGAAACGGTAAAGGGGCGCCCCACTACAGCAGACGAGCCTCCACCTAGGAAGGCCCGTTCACGCCACCTCCCCCCCCCCCTTCGGGCACCCCACGCCGTTATTCGGAGCAGGATTGTAGGATGGCCATACCAGTGCGGCAACTTGCTAGACACCACCTCGGTGCTAACCGAATCTCAGCGCCTTGTGGTGTCTTCTATTCAGAAAATATTGTTGCGCTGCCTTTGGCCCTATTCGCACATCGGTCCGCTACTGACGCCACCTCACAGGCCAACGGGGCGCCCCACACCTACTTTCAGCATTGTAGGATGGCCACACCAGTGCGGCAACTTGCTAGACACCACCTCGGTGCCATCCGGATCTTGGCATCTCAGCGCCTTGTGGTGTCTTCTATTCAGAAAATATTGTTGCGCTGCCTTTGGCCCCATTCGCACATCGGTCCGCTACTGCCGCCATCTCACAGGCCAACGGGGCGCCCCACGCTGACTTTCAGCATTGTAGGATGGCCACACCAGTGCGGCAACTTGCTGGACACCACCTCGGTGCCATCCGGATCTTGGCACGTTGTGCTGCCTTCGGCCTATTCGCACATCGGTCCGCTACTGACGCCGCCTCACGTGCCAACGGATTTTCTACGCTTTTTATACCCTATGCCGCATAACAGGTCATGTGACTTGTTTATAAAACTTTTCATTGGTTCATTTTACTTTTGGTTTCCTAATGATGGAAGGCTTGATCATATGACCTAAAAATAACACTTTTCATTGGATGAAAACTTTTTTTTTTTCCCAAACGATGAAAGCCCCACCTTGTTTCTGGATGTTTCAGACTGAAGCTGGCGTCAGCATGAAAGCACCACCATCTCGTGGCTCCGTCGTGGTCATTCCGCGAGCAATCATGGCAGCCACTCCCCACCAGAAGCCTGCAGGAGTCGGGGGCCCCCAAGACTTTTGTAGAATCCTCAAGGCTGAGGGGACGCTTTCGAGAATGGGGTCCAAGACCAAGCAGACAAGCGTCCGATTTCCATGGTGTCCCAGGGCCATTTCAGTGGACCAGGCCCAAAAAGGAAAGAGCCTGCCGCCATTTTGAGAGTCCTGTGACAGCCGCCTATCGCTGCACCGCAAGAGTGGGCGCAACTCAGCTGAATTGCGGATTTTGACACAGTCGACCAAAAGCGGACGGAATGGCAACTGAAACGGTAAAGGGGCGCCCCACTACATCAGACGAGGCTCCACCTGGGGAGGCCCGTTCACGCCGCCTCCCCCCCCCCCCGGGGTGCCCCACGCCGTTATTCGGAGGGCGGCAACTTACTGGACATCACCCTGGTGCCATCCACATTTCAGCGCGTTCTGCTGCCTTGGAACTATTCGCACAACAGACCGCTACTGACGACCCACCCCCCGGGACGCCCCACGCCGGATACCCAAATCAGTGCGGCACCCAGGCAACATCACCTGGGTGCCGTCCAGAAATCTGGACGTTGTGCTGCCTTGGGACTATTCGCACAACCGACCGCTACTGACCATTGTTCCTTCGTTTTCCCTAAAAATGTTTAAATGTTTTTACTGTTTTTGTTTTGTTGTATATATTTATAAGTTATTAAAGTTTTATATTCCTACTACTTTCTTGGAGTGCTATATATTTTTAATGTGACACATAATTGTAAAAACTTTGATGTACAAAGAGTCATCCCTGGAATCTTCCGCTTCAGGCTCGGTCCCCTCCCCAATCACAATACAGGATGGTTTTCAGATAGTAGGAACGCGTGTGGTGTGACGGATCTCATCGGGTGTGGGCCTTGATCTACTATAACTCCTTTGAAGAGGGGTGATTCTTTACAGCTGGGGCCATAAACTACATCTGCAGGGCTAGCTGATAGCCTGGGACCGGCCTGGACAATCGGACACAGAGGAAGAGGAGTGTCAGAGGGTGCGGTAGTGAATAGGGCGAAAGGGAGGTGTCGGGCGGGCACAGAGTGTGATTCTCAGGGAAGTGCAGCGCAGATGGGGGGAGTTTTATTGCCCATGCATAAGACAGAGAGCGGGGGTGACCAGTGCCTGGGGGAGATGCTTGCGAGGGTGGGGAGCCATGCTACGGATCGACAGCGTGCAGAGAGTGGGTCTGGTCAAGGCATCTAAAATGGCTGCCGTGCACGACAAAAGTGTGGCATTTGAAAAAAGGCAAGATGGCGCAGACAATGTTTTTGAACACTTCCTGATTTCCTTCGAATCGAACGTTAACAGACGTTGGGGCATATTACCAAAGTTAAGCGATATTTATCGCTAACGATGCTTAGCAACAAATTTTTTACCGCTAAGCATCGTCAGAAATTATCGCAGATAAACCTTGCTATTATCAAGGTTTATCGCTAATGCGATAAAAAACGGCCGCAATGCATGAATATTGCTGAAAAGTCAGCGATATTCATGCAGTACCGAGCTAATGCTCTTAGCCATGTTATCCACCTCCCATTGGATAACATGGCTAAGAACTGCTCAGGGCAGGTGTTACTTTTTGGAGATATTCGCGCTTAGCGCGAATATCTCCAAAAGTTGGTAATAGGAGATAGCGATGTTAGCGACTGTTTCCAGTCGCTAACATCTTGGCATGCCCACTTTGCATGTCATTAGTGATAAATATCACTGACATGCAAAGTGGGGCCCAAGATGGTCGCTATCTCCTACTAGCGGTCGCTAACTGGTGTTAGCGACAGCTAGGTAATACGGAGATAATTTTATCTCCACTTTCTTGGCTTTTAAAGCCAAAAAAGCGGAGATAAACCCCCTTGATAATATGCCCCGTTATCTCTCCCACACTACCGGTCCCCCTGGGCTTAAACGCCGAGATGGTAGGGACTGCATCCCGTGGAGATAGGCCGAGACGTCACTCAGCAGAAAAAAAAGTTTAAAAAAAGTCTATAAACATACAATAAGTTAAAAGTCAATCATTCTTCTTTCCTTGTAGTACGCTCCCCAGTCCGCTTCCCGTTACGCTAACCGGGCGCACCCCACCAAAAAAACGATTTTTAAAAAAAATGTTTTGCCCCGCGAAGCCCTTTTAAAGCCTCCACATCAAACCTATGGGGTCAGGGAGGATCTACTATGCCCCCTTATGGTCATTTGCCCCTTCGCTTTGGCCTCCTCTTGTCTCTCGATCTCACCGAGAGACAAGATGGCGGCCGCTACGGACTGTTTGGAATGTTTACAGACGCCGGAGAACCAATCAGCTTCGCTTCACAAAGCTCCGTAACGCGAAAAGTACGCGAAGTGGAGCGCTGCCAGGAGCGCTGTTACAGATATATATCTTTTTTTGAACGTTAATTTCTCAAAATCCACTGGAGCACATATATTGAGACCTAGCAAAGGCACATCGGGCTACCAGTCCCTACAATTTTGCCAAGTTTCGTGCAAATCAATTCAGCCGTTCGGGCTAAAAGTGAGGCCAACCGCCCTATGGAAATTAACATTGGAAAACGCGTTTTGGGACCCCCCTTTTTTCTCGGCCCCCCCTTGACGAACCCCCCCCAAATTTCCAGGGGCTGCTCAGAAACAAAATGTTCCATTTTCCTGAAAATTTCTGCCAATTCCGTCCACAAACGCCAAAGTTATTAGACATAGAATTTTCAAAAATCCCATAGAGAAAAAATCCTAACTATATATACCTACTGGCGACCGCCAGTAGGTAACTACTGGCGACCGCCAGTAGGTAATTACCTACTGGCGGTCGCCAGTAGGTAGTTATAGTTAGGATTGTTTTCCATAGGAAATCCGCAACATTCTATTGGGAATAACTTTGGTGCAGATTGAGGGATCTGCCTGTAACTTTCCAAAATTAAGGCCAGCTACGCTCTGCTCCTTCCCTGAAAGGTTCGGGGGGATTCGTGAAGTGGGGACCGAGAAAAAAGGGGGGGTCCCAAAACATGTTTCCCCCATGTTAATTTCCTTAGGACGAATAGACAAGGCTACAGCCCGAACCGCTGAACGGAATTAGACCAAACTTTGCAAAATTGTAGGGACTGGTACGCAGAAGTGCCTTTTCTATATTTGGTGAAAATTGCTCCAGTGTTTTTTTTTTAAATTAACTTCAAAAACACATATATATCTATATGCGCGCTTCTAGCGCTTACCGGTACGCGTACCGGGGAGCGCACCCTGCTCGCCACGGAAGTGCGCAAGGGGAAAGCTGATTGGCTCTTGGGTGTCTGTCAACATTCTAAACAGTCCGGAGAGTCCGCTATCTTGTGTCTCGGTAGAATCGAGACACAAGAGGTGAAAATAAATGGGGGGAAATGATTAAAAGGGGGCAGGGTAGACCCCCCTGACCCCCTAGATTTTCTGAGGGGGGCCTAGAAGGACCCTGAAGGGCAAAAAAACTATTTTTTTTTTTTAATTTTCGCGGGGTAAGCGCTGGGTGCGTTCCCATGTACGCTTCCAGGTACGCGTACCCTGAGCGTAGCACAGGGAAAAACAGTGAAAGAAAATAGTGTAAAATAAGAATTTGGAGTACTTAGAGGTAGGGTAGCTCTAAAAAGAGCTGTTGTGTTATGTGGGTGATTTAAGTACCTACAAGTAGGTACCAATGCAGAGTCTAAAATTCAAGAGAAAGACTCTGTTCCCCTCATCTGAGAAATGTACACCGTGTCCTCTGTAGATATCTTGCATGTTGTAATGCAAGTTATTGTGGTATATGGAACTCATACCATAATCTCTCAGGAAAGCAGGAACTGATCCTTTTGGGACCGCCTGAGAAGGCCTACGGGGTGAGGGGTACTCTACTTTGCCCCCTTTTCACGTTCTGAACTATTTTATTTTACTCTCTTCTGTAATTACACAAAATGGCAGCGATAGGATGCATCAGAGACAGACAGTGAGAGAAAGGAGGCCGGAGATGAAGAAGAGATGTCAAATACACATTGGAGATAATATAGTGGGAGAAGGGAAGTAAATATGAGTAAACTTACTATGTAACATAAAAATGTTGCACTCTATACTATAAGCCTCATTTTATACTACAATCACTTCGCTACAACCTCATAAATTAAAAATAAAAATGAATAATGTCTCAAACAATTTTTGATTTCTAAATATAAATTTATTCTTCTGAATTTTCATAATTTGAAAGAACTAGTAACATGTCCTCATCAGGAATTTCCTCTTCAATCATCTCATCAGGAATCTCCTCATGAAAAGTCTGCAATGATGATTCTTGTAACTCTATGGTCTCCAAACATTCGATAAATTCGCCGTCAAGAGATTGATCAAAAAAATCATTCAAGTCATCTCCTCCTTGTGAGAATATTTCATTATTGGTGCTGTCAATTTTAATAAATGTAGTGGATAATTCAAAAGAAATTGCCACGGTCTCTTCATTGTGATCCATTTTATTTTGAAATTTCTTGCTGTAAATTGCAGAAAAAAATAATCACTTTCATTTATCGTTTTTAGTAATACATAATATAAAACTAACTTTATCAAGTATTTAGTATAACAGAAGGACTGTAAATAAATAACAGAAAACATTTTTCAAATTATCTTAAAGTGTACAACATAGTTCCCCTTACAAATTAACAACTCACCTTTTTGAAAGTAGGAGAAGCGTTAGTACTGTGTAAATCAAACACCAGAAATTGAGCACCAAAAATTCCTCACAAATGTACCTCAGACAGTAGTATCACAAAATGGCTGTGGTTTCCTCTCATTTTAGATATATACATAACCAATTAACTTTCATCACACACAAATACAAAACCAAAGTAACATTTTAATTAGTTCTAAATTTCAACACTTTCAAATGTGTTTTCCCCATGCAATTTTCCATAGGACATTTAGATACGTCTACAGCCTGAATGGCTGAACGGAATTACACCAAACTTGGCAAAATGGTACATCAAACCTAGGTGGTCAGGGAGGATCTACTATGCCCCCTTATGGTCATTTGCCCCTTCGCTTTGGCCTCCTCTTGTCTCTCGATCCTACCGAGAGACAAGATGGCGGCCGCTACGGACTGTTTGGAATGTTTACAGACGCCGGAGAACCAATCAGCTTCGCTTCACAAAGCTCCGTAACGCGAAAAGTACGCGAACTGGAGCGCTGCCCGGTCCGCTGTTACAGATATATATCTTTTTTTTAACGTTAATTTCTCAAAATCCACTGGAGCACATATATTGAGACCTAGCAAAGGCACATCGGGCTACCAGTCCCTACAATTTTGCCAAGTTTCGTGCAAATCCATTCAGCCGTTCGATTATTATTATATTTTTTTTTTTGCCCCGCGGGGCCCTTTTAAAACCTCCACATCAAACCTAGGGGGTCAGGGAGGATCTACTATGCCCCCTTATGGTCATTTGCCCCTTCGCTTTGGCCTCCTCTTGTCTCTCGATCCTACCGAGAGACAAGATGGCGGCCGCTACGGACTGTTTGGAATGTTTACAGACGCCGGAGAACCAATCAGCTTCGCTTCACAAAGCTCCGTAACGCGAAAAGTACGCGAACTGGAGCGCTGCCCGGTCCGCTGTTACAGATATATATCTTTTTTTGAACGTTAATTTCTCAAAATCCACTGGAGCACATATATTGAGACCTAGCAAAGGCACATCGGGCTACCAGTCCCTACAATTTTGCCAAGTTTCGTGCAAATCCATTCAGCCGTTCGGGCTAAAAGTGAGGCCAACCGCCCTATGGAAATTAACATTGGCAAAAACGCGTTTTGGGACCCCCCTTTTTTCTCGGCCCCCCCTTGACGAACCCCCCCCCAAATTTCCAGGGGCTGCTCAGAAACAAAATGTTCCATTTTCCTGAAAATTTCTGCCAATTCCGTCCACAAACGCCAAAGTTATTAGACATAGAATTTTCAAAAATCCCATAGAGAAAAAATCCTAACTATATATACCTACTGGCGACCGCCAGTAGGTAATATATATATATTACCTACTGGCGGTCGCCAGTAGGTATATATAGTTAGGATTTTTTCTCTATGGGATTTTTGAAAATTCTATGTCTAATAACTTTGGCGTTTGTGGACGGAATTGGCAGAAATGTTCAGGAAAATGGTACATTTTGTTTCTGAGCAGCCCTTGAAAATTTGGGGGGGATTCGTCATGGGGGGGCCAAGAAAAAAGGGGGGTCCCAAAACGTGTTTTTAACATTGAGTTTTCCATAGGGTGGTTGGCCTCACTTTTAGCCCGAACGGCTGAATGGATTTGCACGAAACTTGGCAAAATTGTAGGGACTGGTAGCCCGATGTGCCTTTTGTAGGTCTCAATATATGTGCTACAGTGGATTTTGAGAAATTAACGTTTAAAAAAAGATATATATCTGTAACAGCGGACCGGGCAGCGCTCCAGTTCGCGTACTTTGCGCGCAACGGAGCTTTGTGAAGCGAAGCTGATTGGTTCTCCGGCGTCTGTAAACATTCCAAACAGTCCGTAGCGGCCGCCATCTTGTCTCTCGGTAGGATCGAGAGACAAGCGGAGGCCAAACCGAAGGGGCAAATGACCATAAGGGGGCATAGTAGATCCTCCCTGACCGTTTAGGTTTGATGTGGAGGTTTTAAAAGGGCCCCGCGGGGCAAAAAAAAAATAAAATAATAATAATCGAACAGCTGAATGGATTTGCACGAAACTTGGCAAAATTGTAGGGACTGGTAGCCCGATGTGCCTTTGCTAGATCTCAATATATGTGCTCCAGTGGATTTTGAGAAATTAACGTTCAAAAAAAGATATATATCTGTAACAGCGCACCGCTTCGCGTACTTTTCGCGTTACGGAGCTTTGCGAAGCGAAGCTGATTGGCTCTCCGGTGTCTGTAAACATTCCAAACAGTCCGTAGTGGCCGCCATCTTGTCTCTCGGTAGGATCGAGAGACAAGAGGAGGCCAAAGCGAAGGGGCAAATGACCATAAGGGGGCATAGTAGATCCTCGCTGACCCCCTAGGTTTGATGTGGAGGTTTTAAAAGGGCCCCGCGGGGCAAAAAAAAAACCTAATAATAATAATCGAACGGCTGAATGGATTTGCACGAAACTTGGTAAAATATTAGGGACTGGTAGCCCGATGTGCCTTTGCTAGGTCTCAATATATGTGCTTCAGTGCATTTTGAGAAATTAACGTTCAAAAACAAGATATATATCTGTAACAGCGCTCCGCTTCGCGGAGATAAAATTATATCTGTATTACCTAGCTGTTGCTAACACCAGTTAGCGACGGCTAGTAGGAGATAGCGACCATCTTGGGCCCCACTTTGCATGTGAGTGATATTTATCACTAATGACATGCAAAGTGGGCATGCCAAGATGTTAGCGACTGGAAACAGTCGCTAACATCGCTATCTCCTATTATCAACTTTTGGAAATATTCGAGATAAGCGCGAATATCTCCAAAAGCTAGCACCTGCCCTGAGCAGTTCTTAGCCATGTTATCCAATGGGAGGTGGATAACATGGCTAAGAGCATTAGCTCGGTAATGCATGAATATCGCTGAGTTTTCAGCGATATTAATGCATTGCGGTCGTTTTTTATCGTATTTGCGATAAACCTTGATAATAGCAAGGTTTATCTGCGATAATTTCTGACGGTAAAAAAATCGTTGCTAAGCATCGTTAGGGATAAATATCGCTTAACTTTGGTAATATGCCCCAACGTCTGTTAACGTTCGATTCGAAGGAAATCAGGAAGTGTTGAAAAACATTGTCTGCGCCATCTTGTCTTTTTTCAAATGCCACACTTTTGTCGTGCACGGCAGCCATTTTAGATGCCTTGACCAGACCCACTCTGTGCACGCTGTCGATCCTTAGCATGGCTCCCCACCCTCGCAAGCATCTCCCCCAGGCAGTGGTCACCCCCGCTCTCTGTCTTATGCATGGGTAATAAACCTCCCCCCATCTGCGCTGCTCTTCCCTGAGAATCACACCCTGTGCCTGCCCGACACCTCCCTTTCGCCCTATTCACTACCACACCCTCTGACACTCCTTTTCCTCTGTGTCCGATTGTCCAGGCTGGTCCTAGGGTATCAGCTAGCCCTGCAGATGTAGTTTATGGCCAGAGCTGTAAAGAATCACCCCTCTTCAAAGGAGTTATAGTAGATCAAGGCCCACACTCGATGAGATCCGTCACAGCAGAAGCGTTGCTATTATCTGAAAACCATCCTGTATTGTGATTGGGGAGGGGACCGAGCCTGAAGCGGAAGATTCCAGGGATGACTCTTTGTACATCAAAGTTTTTACAATTATGTGTCACATTAAAAATATATAGCACTCCGACAAAGTAGTAAGATTATAAAACTTTAATAATTTATAAATATATACAAGAAAACAAAAATAGTAATAACATATAAACATTTTTAGGGAAAAACAACGAAGTAGCGGTCGGCTGTGCGAATAGTCCCAACGCAGCACAACGTCCAGATTTCCGGCGTGGGGCGTCGCGGGGGGTGGGTCATCAGTAGCAAACTGTTGTGCGAATAGTTCCAAGGCAGCAGAACGCGCTGAAATCTAGATGACACGAAAGTGATGTCTAGTAAGTTGCCACCCAGCAAATAACGGCGTGGGGCGTCGCGGGGGGTGGGTCATCAGTAGCAAACTGTTGTGCGAATAGTTCCAAGGCAGCAGAACGATGGCACCAAGGTGATGTCCAGTAAGTTGCCGCACTGGTTTTGGTATCCTACAATGCTGCTCCGAATAACGGCGTGGGGTGCCCCGGGGGAGGCGGCGTGAACGGGCCTCTCCAGGTGGAGTGTCATCTGTTGTAGTGGGGCGCCCCTTTACCGTTTCAGTTGCCATTCCGTCCGTGTTTGGTCCACTGTGTCAAAAGCCGCAATTCAGCTGAGTTGCGCCCACTCTTGCGGTGCAGCGATAGGCGGCTGTCACAGGACTCTCAAAATGGCGGCAGGCTCTTTCCTTTTTGGGCCTGGTCCACTGAAATGGCCCTGGGACACCTTGGAAATCGGACGCTTGTCTGCTAGGTCTTGGACCCCATTCTCGAAAGCGTCCCCTCCGCCTTGAGAATTCATCAAAAGTTTTGGGGGCCCCGACTCCTGCAGGCTTCTGGTGGGGAGCGGCTGCCATGATTGCTCGCGGAATGACCACGACGGAGCTACGAGATGGTGGTGCTCTCATGCTGACACCAGCTTCAGTCTGAAACATCCAGAAATAAGGTGGGGCTTTCATCGTTTGGGAAAAAAAAAAGTTTTCATCCAATGAAAAGTGTTGTTTTTAGGTCATATGATCAAGCCTTCCATCATTAGGAAACCAAAAGTAAAATGAACCAATGAAAAGTTTTATAAACAAGTCACATGACCTGTTATGCGGCATAGGGTATAAAATGCGGAGAAAATACATTGGCACGTGAGGCGGCGTCAGTAGCGGACCGATGTGCGAATAGGCCGAAGGCAATACAACGCGCCAAGATCCGGATGGCACCGAGGTGGTGTCTAGTAAGTTGCCGCACTGGTGTGGCCATCCTACAATGCTGAAAGTCGGCGTGGGGCGCCCCGTTGGCCTGTGAGATGGCGTCAGTAGCGGACCGATGTGTGAATGGGGCCGAAGGCAGCGCAACAATATTTTCGGAATAGAAGACACACCTAGGCGCTGAGATGCCAAGATCCGGATGGCACCGAGGTGGTGTGTAGCAAGTTGCCGCACTGGTGTGGCCATCCTACAATGCTGAAAGTCGGCGTGGGGCGCCCCGTTGGCCTGTGAGTTTACGTCAGTAGCGGACCGATGTGCGAATAGGCCAAAGGCAGCACAACGCGCCAAGATCCGGATGGCACCGAGGTGGTGTCTAGTAAGTTGTCGCACTTCTGTGGCCATCCTACAATGTTGAAAGTCGGCGTGGGGCGCCCCGTTGGCCTGTGAGATGGCGTCAGTAGCGGACCGATGTGCGAATGGGGCCAAAGGCAGCGCAACAATATTTTCTGATTTGAAGACACCACAAGGCGCTGAGATGCCAAGATCCGGATGGCACCGAGGTGGTGTCTAGCAAGTTGTGGCACTGGTGTGGCCATCGTACAATGGTAAAAGTCGGCGTGGGGCGCCCTGTTGGCCTGTGAGATGGTGTCAGTAGTGGACTGATGTGCGAATGGGGCCAAAGGCAGCGCAACAATATTTTCTACAATATTTTCGGAGTAGAAGACACCACAAGGCGCTGAGATGCCAAGATCCGGATGGCACCGAGGTGATGTCTAAGTTGCGGACCGATGTGCGAATGGGGCCAAAGGCAGCGCAACAATATTTTCTGAAGAGAATACACCACAAGGCGCTGAGATGCCAAGATCCGGATGGCACCGAGGTGATGTCTAAGTTGCGGACCGATGTGCGAATGGGGCCAAAGGCAGCGTAACAATATTTTCTGTATGGAAGATACCAGTAGGTGTTGAGATGCCAAGATTCGGATGGCACCGAGGTGATGTCTAGCAAGTTGCTGTACTGGTGTGGTCATCCTACAATGCTGAAACTCGGCGTGGGTCGCCCCATTAGCCTGTGAGATGGCGTCAGTAGCGGACCGATGTGCGAATAGGCCGAAGGCAGCACAACGCGCCAAGATCCGGATGTCACCGTGGTGGTTTCATAGTTGAGAGGCACTTCATCTGCAGTGGGGCGCCGAGATCCGGATGGCACCGAGGTGATGTCTAGCAAGTTGCTGTACTGGTGTGGCTATCCTACAATGCTGATAGTCGGCGTGGGGCGCCCCGTTGGCCTGTGAGATGGCGTCAGTAGCGGACCGATGTGCGAATGGGGCCAAAGGCAGTGCAACAATATATTCTGAATTGAAGACACCACAAGGCGCTGAGATGCCAAGTTCCAGATGGCACCGAGGTGGTGTCTAGCAAGTTGTGGCACTGGTGTGGCCATCCTACAATGGTAAAAGTCGGCGTGGGGCGCCCTGTTGGCCTGTGAGATGGTGTCAGTAGCGGACTGATGTGCGAATGGGGCCAAAGGCAGCGCAACAATATTTTCTGACTGACACCACAAGGCGCTGAGATGCCAAGATCCGGATGGCACCGAGGTGATGTCTAAGTTGCGGACCGATGTGCGAATGGGGCCAAAGGCAGCGCAACAATATTTTCTGAAGAGAAGACACCAAAAGGCGCTGAGATTCCAAGATCCGGATGGCACCGAGGTGGTGTCTAGCAAGCTATGCAGTTGAGTTGTGTGCGCACTTGCGGCGAATAGGTCGAAGGCAGCATAACAATGTTTTCTGAATAGAAGACACCACAAGGCGTTGAGATTCGGTTACCACCGAGGTGATGTCTAGCAAGTTGCCGCACTGGTGTGGCCATCCTACAATACTGCTCCGAATAACGGCGTGGGGTGCCCGAAGGGGGTGGGGGGGGGAGGCGGCGTGAATGGGCCTTCCTAGGTGGAGGCTCGTCTGCTGTAGTGGGGCGCCCCTTTACCGTTTCAGTTGCCATTCAGCTGAGTTTCGGCTGCTCTTGATGCTACAGCGACAGGCGGCTGCAAGAGGACTCTCAAAATGGCGGCCTGTTCTTTGGATTTGGGCCTGGTCCACTAAAATGGCCCTGGGACACCTTAGAACTCGGACGCTCGATTTTTTTTTCCTTTCCTGTACATGCAAAAAAAGGTAAATGCCCGGTACGTTACACGCTTCATCTGCCACGATGAACTCTCCAGAGGAACCAAAAAAATATATAGTTGTGGTAACTATACCATACATCGTCATATGGAGAGGTGGCACCAATTAATTATAGTGCTGCATAAAAGAGAGATTTGGAGGAGAACCCCTGACCTGCTAGTACATTCATCAAAGAAGTGGCACTGAGAGCTTCAGAGGCAAGGGAAACGGTCCCAAATATTTAGAAGAACTTTGGAAAGATTAAAATGACATGTTTAGATTGTGGCAAATTAATTTCATGTGGACAGATGAGTGTTACTCTAATAAATACAGCATATAAACATCATCATAGTCGATGGTTGGTAGAGACATTTTGACTATATCCTGGACCTGCCCGTCCTCGCCCAAAATGGCGCCGGAATAAATGGGACTCGTAACTCCTTGTTGTGTACTGGTTGCAGAACCTTGAAATCACGAGATACGTATGCAGTTTTGAAGCACATGGCGGGCGGGGACGAGAATTGATTGAATATTTCGACATCCCTATTGATATTAAGTTCTGATGTGTTATTGATTACTGTACTGTTGAAAGTTCGAATTAACGTCACCCATGGTACTTGCCCGCAAATGTATATCTAGATAATTTTATTGTAACTGGCCCTGTCGTATTTTAATTATAAAATGTACGTCCACCGATTCCGTAACTGTTAGACACCTTAGTTCTTGCAACCTAATGGCCCGCCCGTTACGTTCCTCTACAGTGTAAATGTCTATTCATCATATACGATTACAGTTTGCTCCGTGGCAGGCCCACGTGGTTATAGGCTCGTATTTGTATAATGAAATTTTCACAATAAAGGTTTTTAAAAGAAAACATGGTAGTAGTATATACATTGGTAAAGTTTTTAATAATAGTCACTGTTTTAGAATCATTAAAAGGCAAGTGAAATGAAGCAGACCAATTACATGAAGGGTAAAAGGTATAATACGAAGGAACGCAGTAAAGATAAATGGTCAAGGGCTGTTGTGTTTTCTATTCCTGCAACATAAAGTGATCGATAAGAATCTCATATTCAGGCGTATCGGCGACTAAGACATAAGGTCGACCCTCTTTTGCTCAACGGCTCCGTCATGGGACGAAGAAACGCTCTTTTTCTCGAAAAAAGAATATATTTTACTTGCAGGACAGTTGTAAAATTTCCGGGAAAGTACATTAGCCTGGAACATTATAACATATATTTAAGAAAAAATAATGTTCGGAAGTAATGAAAAGCGTAATTTTTAGGTCATATGACCAAGCCTTTCATCATTACAATAAGAAAAGTAAAATGAACCAATGAAAAGTTTTATTAACAAGTCAAATGACTTGTTATGCTTACGTTACGCGCTGCGCGCCCCGGATGACTTCCGGATGCGCTAACGCGGCGCGTCATATGACGCATTACGCGACAACGCAGGTCCAGAATATAGTCAAAATGTCTCCACCAACCAGCGGTCGGAACACAACCCCTTTCAGCAGGCTAAATAGTTCTGTTAAATGACAACAGAAGGGACAGGCAACAAGAACCATCAGTCAAAGAGGGGAGGGATAATGTTCTTCTCTACCGGGTTACATTGGGGCGCTACCGGAACTGATCGAATTGTTAGTCTACAGTGTTTCTGGATGTTTCAGACTGAAGCTGGGGTTAGCATGAGAGCAGCACCATTTCGTAGCTCCGTCGTGGCCATTCCGCAACCAATCATGGCAGCCGCTCTTTATCGTTATTTTGGGCGGGGTGGGTGGCAGAGCCGAGCTGTTTTGCAGCCATCATTGTGTGGAGTTCAGTTCATCTCACTAGTTTTGTATTTGTCATGAGGGGTTGTTCCTAATGTTTCTATTTTAGCGAGGTCAAAAAGAGATCCCATTAGTGGCCTACTGATTTTGCTCGATTCCTTTTCTTTTTTTTTACACGATTTTTCGTTATCTGCAAAGACTAAACAGAGTATTGCGACTCTGTGTTTGTTTGTAAATAGAGAATGAACCAAAGAGAACTAATTCTAAAACAGTAAATACTTGGATAACAATCAATCAAATGGAGAGAGAAGCAGGCACGACGGATTACAACGGGGGCAAAGGCCTGCGTTAACTACCTTTCACTATCTGCAAAGAGAGAGTACTCCTAATAGAAATGAGGGGGGGGGGGCACCATTCAAAGCAGATCAGTGTGCATAAACACGAAAATGTTTTCACTTACCACGTACTTGACATTCGACAGCTTATGATATTTGATATTAAAAAACCATTGAAATTCACTGAAATAACCATAGGTTATAGACCATATATAGTTAGGAATTAGCATTTACAAAACCTTGAAAATTCACTGAAAAAACCATAGGTTATAGACCATATATAGTTAGGAATTAGCATTTAAAAAACCTTATTTTACTCACACAAAACCATTGAAATTCCATATATAGTTAGTTGCACTAACTATATATCGCGCACCCGCAATCCACTGCTGATCATGTCACATATTACATCATTCATGACATGGTCAGTGACATCACTGATGACATCACTGATGACATCTCAAATGACATCACTGATGACATCACTGATGACATCTCAAATGACATCACTGATGACATCACTGATGACATCTCAAATGACATCACTGATGACATCACTGATGACATCTCATTTGACATTACTGATCACATCACTGATGACATCATTCATGTGATAATACGATGAACCTCTTCAGACTCTAATATAACCTTAGATACACTCAGTGTAAACAGACACTCATAGACTGTCACTCATCCATGGAGTTACTCAGACACTTAGTCAGTCATGCAAAGAATCAATCACACCTCCATTTCCTCAACTATACAGTTATACACACCTTACTTATTCAAACATATACTAAAACATATTTACTCACTTATACAATCCTGGATACAAGTTCACAATGATCCATACAGCCACTCACACATTCACTGGCTCTTATGCACAGTTATTTATATATGTCAACTCTCACATGTACTGTGTTTTACATATGTACTTACTTTGACATGTAGCACTGAGATATCCATTCACTCACCAATACACTCATGCACACAGTCAACCGCCCATACAGCTGTTTCCACATGCACTTTTGAACCCATACATCTAGTCAATCAACTGCTCACACATCTATGCAGAGAGTCATACACCTCCCAGCCACCCACACACTCAGTCTCCCATACAAATGCTTGGGCAACCAATCAATAACCCATACAGTTAATCATATAGCTAATGATCAACACATGCAGCAGTTTACAGAACAACAGACATAATGATGCACAAATTAAGACAGTTTAGTCACTAACCCATGCACTCAGTGAGACACATTTAATCAGTCACTCATACAGTCAGCCATGCCCCTACTAAATCCTTCATCAAGACACTTATACATCCATTCATTCTTCAATATGTAAGACATATTTTAACTTTACAGAATTATACAGTCACTGGATGACGTCATCAGTGATCTCATCAGTGATGTCATTTGAGATGTCATCAGTGATGTCATCAGTGATGTCACTGACCATGTCATGAATGATGTAATATGTGACATGATCAGCAGTTGATTGCGGGTGCGCGATATATAGTTAGTGCAACTAACTATATATGGAATTTCAATGGTTTTGTGTGAGTAAAATAAGGTTTTTTAAATGCTAATTCCTAACTATATATGGTCTATAACCTATGGTTTTTTCAGTGAATTTTCAAGGTTTTGTAAATGCTAATTCCTAACTATATATGGTCTATAACCTATGGTTTTTTCAGTGAATATATATATATATATACTGATACAAGGGCACCATTTTATGCAGGACTTTAGAGTTTTGTGAATTAGAAAGATACATATGAAAGGTAATCCAACCTCTGTGGGTTGTAAATTAGGACCTTATTTGATAAATAGAAGCTAGTATCTGCATATTGTTCAAGATGAGGAATTATAAAGAGAGGAAAAGCAGGATGTATGTAGCATTAACTATGCATGAGAAAAGCAGGAGCAAAAATTCACGAAAGACAAATGAACGTGTTTCATTACATATCAGGTAGCAGCTCTGTTGGCAACGTTTGCCTTAGTACATTAGTGAAAGCGGATATCTTTTAGTCCCCAACAGCAGGAGAGTGTAGGTATGGCACAATGCGCAACTGGCTGTAATATTCTAATTAAACAAGAAAATTGTTAGTCGCCGCTTTTGAACATTTTACCCTGAGTGATTTAAGAAGAAAGAAGATATTAAAGTGGGAGGTTCAACAATTTTAGAAACACATTGCAGCCAACAAGGTATACTTATTGGGGACTAAAAGGTGTAAGATTCAGGTTTCAAAAATCTGCATGCTGTTTAGAGTAAACCTACATGTTTAGAATACTAAGATATGTGCACATCGAGGTATGCATGGTGATAAAAATAGCCTAATAATAGCAACATGATAGTTTGCCATCAAACATCTGGGAAAAGCAAAGGGAGAAGGACCTAAAACCATTACTGCAGAGAAGCTGAAGGCAGACATTGAAACATCAGTAGACATGCTCTACCCCATGTTTGGAAGGACGGGAAGACGAAAAGGTGCCATCAGACTGGAAGGAGGGACATCTCTTCAAGATCCCTAGGAAAGGTGGCCTGAGTAACTGCACAAACTACAGAGGGAAAACTCTTCTGTCGACCCCAGGCAAACATTTCAACAGGGTCATCCTGAAACAGAATGAAGGAAAGTGTCAACACTCATTTGGAGACTAGGAAGCTGGCTCCTGCAAAAATGGATCCTCCACAGAGCAGATTGCAACACTGCTCATCATCTTTGAGCAGTTGATGGAATGGAGCTCCCTCCTCTATGTCTGTTTTATTGACTATGAGAAGGCATTTGACAGTGTGGACAGGGAAACTCCTTCACCACTATTGTGTGCCAGATAATCTTTTAAGAATCATCAGGAACTCCTACAAGGGAATGACCTGCAAGATAGTCCATGGAGGAGAACTTACGGAAGCCTACCATGTGAGGACTGGAGTCAGGCC
Organism: Lissotriton helveticus; assembly: GCF_964261635.1. Lineage (NCBI taxonomy): Eukaryota > Metazoa > Chordata > Amphibia > Caudata > Salamandridae > Lissotriton > Lissotriton helveticus. The sequence goes on from NC_136070.1 coordinate 1,155,400,391, forward strand.
TGTTTGTTTGCTCTTGACTTTTCTCTTCAGGCTGGCCATAGACTAGATCATGAAGACACCCACAGTAAGTGGATACCTTGGATGCAGCTCGAAGACCTGGACTTTGCAGATGACCTGGCTCTACTCTCCCATACCCATCTGCAGATGCAAGAGAAGACTGACATTGTGGCAGCCCATCAGCACAACTTGACCTTAACATCCACAGGGGAAAAACAAAGATAGTGTCAGAAGGCCACTGTAGCTTGCACCACCCATTGCCCCTGCCTGTGCCACTGCAACTTGCACCACCTATTGACCCTGCCTGTGCTGGCAATAACAACTACTAACCATGACACTGCCACAAGGTTGACCATTTGGATAGTTCCAGGCCTCCCAAAGCTATATGAATGACTTGGGCAGCTGGTAGTAGTCATTATTAATGTACAAATAACTATTAAGTGTTGCTGTGCTCATTTCAAAATTATACAGACAGTGCCACCATGTACTGGGCTGTCATAAGTACCTGTGCCGGCAATTATGTGCCAGTGCCGAGCACCAGAAACCTCCAGCTTAAACAAAGCACTGTCCTGAAAGCTAGCACAGCCAGCACAACTGCAGTCACTTTTGCAGGTGATGCACTGGAAGTGGTTGAAGCTCTCACCTACCTAGGCAGTGTTATATACAAGCAGGATGGCACAAATGCCCACGTCAAGGCAAGAATTGGCAAAGCAAGGACTACCTTCATTCAGCTAAAGAAGATTTTGAGCTCCAAGGAACTAACGCTGCAAACCAAGATCAGGTTTTTTAACTCCAATGTAAATTCGGTCCTTCTGTATGGAGCAGAAACTTGGAGGTGAACAGTGACCACCACCAACCAAGTCCAGACCGTTATCAACACTTGTCTGAGGAAAATCCTCCAAATCCGCTGGCCAAACAGCATCAGCAGCAAGGACCTATGGCAGCAGACTTTCCATTCCCTGCTCATGAACAAATCTTGAAAAGACGTTGGAGCTGGATAGGTCACACCCTCCGAAAGCCTGCATCAAACACCACCAGGCAAGCCCTGACCTGGAGCTCTTAGGGAAAAGGAAGAGAGGAAGGCAAAGAAACACCTGGCTTTGAGGCTGACTGCAAGGAGATGGGTTACATCTGGAGTCAGATTGAAAGAAAAGCATAGGACAGAGGTGGCTTGAGAGTCCTGGTTGATGACCTATCCCCCAGGAGGGCTAGTAGGCATAAGTAAGTAAGTAAAAGTAACATGTTAATCTTTGAAATCTCCATATGCATTGCAAGACACATATAAGGAAGACTAGTCCTACACTACTGTTCATACATGTAAATATGCATCTCTTTATACAGTATATGAATCCTAAATACCATATATGTATATCTCAGTGTAAAGTGATAGATTTCACTTTGTATTTCGGTGTACAGCAAACGTATCTCAATAAATTAACATTAATATTTAATTTACAAAGTCAGCTGCTCTGGCATTGTGACTGTGGTTTACCTGTACGTTTCTGGCACATAAGACTGAAAACCTCCTTTGAAAATGAAACTTTTCGCTCAGCCTTCTGACTTGCCCATGCCTAAAATGATCGGCAGCGGAATTGTTTTTACAGCTTGCAGGGTGACAGTCAGTATTTAATTTGTGCAGGTGGAGGGCACCAGCACTCATTTTGAAGGACTATTTTCCATCATCAGACTTTCATCCAATGCAAGAGAAAAAGGCAGACACAGGAGAGAGATGATGGAAGAGAAAGATGGGAAGACAGTGACAAAGCAAGAAAGAGACAGTGATAAAGGGAGAAAGGAGAGATTAAACATAACACACTTCACCACTCACGGGCCCTCGGGAGAGCAGCTCCTGACTAGATCACCCTACAACACTAGCAACACTCTTGCTTGCCTCAAATGTCTGCTTTTCTATCAAAGTTTTTAATCATAGAAATAGCACAGTGCCATCCACGCTGAGATAGAAAGGGATCCATTTCTACAGCAAAGTCTTCAAGCATATATATATATATATATATATATATATATATATATATATATATATATATATATACATATATGGATAATGTTTTTTTATTTTTCATTATAAGATCCTAGCAGATAGTCATTAAGAGATTCCAGCAAGAATTATTACATTGTAATTCTTATCCTCCTAGGGTTTGTCAGAGACAGTAACTAACACCATTTCCATTCCCTACAAAACTAGTCTGTGACATTTCAGCAAAATACCTATCTGTAGGTTTTAATACAAGAAAGAACCAGACAACCTTAAATGCCTACTGATTTTAACGTATGCTTTTTTAAAATCAATATTTTCACGTTTAATATGTTTATCATAACTTTTCATAATAAAGAGATCCGACTTATGGCAAAAGAAAGTTTTTTCTAATGAACCAGTCAGGTTTGTAGCTGTTAACATGGGCGTACCACCATAACCAACTGAGGCATTTTGCACTGAGCATACGCGCTATTTAAACACCAGTCACACAGTCATAAAAGTACATAATATACAAAATAACAGTTGTCAAAGCAAACCTCTCATGAGAAGGGCAACAAGATTTCTGACAGTGCAAATGTTGTCCTCCTATGGTTTGTCAGAGGGAGTTACCAATACCGAAACTATTATCCACTATGGCAATCTGTGAGATTCTTTGTAACCACATACCTCTCTGAAGGCTTTAATACAGAGTAATAAAAATCTACTGTTAAAGACCTATTTACTTTTACATATGCTTTTCACAATCAATATTTCAGGCCTACTACATTTATAAAAATGTTTTATTATAAACAATCAGGCTTATAACCTTTATCATTGTCTTACCACCATAACCAACTCACACCTAATGGTTTGGTTCATACGCTTTCCCACAAAGCAACTATCAAGTATACCATAATAATATGTACAATAAACAGTTGTTAAAACATTATACAATCCCTGCCAATAGAGGTTAATAAGGATTACCATAGTGCAGATTATCTATCCCCATGGTTTGTTCATGCGGGTCAGCTACTCCAAAACCATTGCCTACCACAGTAATCTGAGAGATTCAATGTAATAAAATATCTGCCTAAATGCTTTATAACATTTTAATAACAATACAATCTTTAACGTCTATTGCTTTTAACACATGCTTTTCACAATAAGTAATGCCTGCTTGCTTTGTCATAACTTTGCAATATATAAACAGTGAACCGATAAGGCCTTAATCCTTTACTAGTAGCTTAATGCTATATACAACCGGTCTAACTGATGTGTACATAAACTGACAACCATCAGGGGTAACTTTAAAAAAATTACAAACATGTGCAAAATTACTGCTGTTAAAACAGCATACTACCCCTCTCAGTAGGTCTTAACTAGAATAATCAACAGTGAAATTCTGCTCCCGGGTATGTTAGAGTGAATGAGCAATACCAGGCCCTCAGCCTTCTGTGGGGATCATTGATAATTCATGTTAATAAATATATTTCTAAAGTCTGTAGCATAATGCAATAACAATCATGCATATTGCTTTACCATATTGTATTTACAATAAATAGACCAGGCCTTCTTTCTGTGTGATAACTTTTAATAAAGAGACCAGACTGTTAGCATTAAGCATAACATTTCCCTGCATGCCGGTCAAGCCTTTAGATCTTATAATTGGTTTGTGGCCATAACCAACTCAAGTCTAGTTTATTGAGCGTAAGCTTTCCCTCAAGGCACCCATCAGGCAAGCAGTCATAAAATTGCAAATGTATACAAAATTACAGTCGGCAACACAATCAACTATCTCTCCTAATAGGGCTTAACAAGGTTTCTAACAGTGCAAATCTACATACTCATGGTTTGTCAGAGGGAGAAACCAATAACAAAACCCTTGCCTACTCAGGTAATCAGTGGGATGCCATGTATCAAATAAAACTACCTATAGACTTAAATTCAGAGTAACAAGCCAACCAACCACCCAATCAGTGCATTTTCTCGTTAACATATGCTTTTCACAATCAGAATGTCAGGCTTGTATCCTAATTTTTCATAATAAACAATCAGACAAATAACTTTATCACCGACTTGTCTCCATAACTAACTCATGTCCATTGTTGTGTTTTCCACAAGGCACACATGTATAACAAACTATAGTTAGCGAAGCAAAATACTATCTCCTCTAAAAAAGCCCGAGACACATTATTGTGGTGCATATCTTCTACTCTCACAGATTTTTTCGGGTGGATAACCAACACCACAAACCTTGGCTACTGTGGTAATCTATGAACTTCCATGTAACACAATACCTGCCCCCAGGCTTCAGCACAGTGTAATAACAATCCATCTTTAAAAGCATATTGCTTCTAACACATGTTTTTCACGATATTTAGGCCAGACCTACTGGTTTTGTGATAATGTTCCATAACAAAAAGATCACACCTATGAAATCTGGCATGACTTTTCACGATGAACCAATGATGATGCTATTCTTTAACCTTGGTTTTACAGTTTACCTAACACCTGCCTATTCAAGTGCACTTAAACCGGCAACCATCTTCATACAGATATAAAATTACAAATATGTAGAAAAATACAGCTTGCAAAAGAGCATGCAACCCTTCTCAACAGTTCCTACAAAAATCATGACAGTGTAAACACTCATGGTTTGTCACAGTGGGTGGCTAACACCAAAAATCTTGCCTATTGTAATCTGTGAGATTTCTTATAATATAATACCTGTGTATAACCTATACCAAAATGTGATAACAACTCACTCTTAAAGGAGTACTGGCTTTAATATAGTCTTTTTACAATGAATAAACTAGGCCAACTGTTTTTGCCATCATGTTTCATAATAAGCAGACAAGACCAGTGCACCCAACAGGCATATAGCTTATCACCATAACCAATTAAGGCCTAAAGTTTTGAGTGTAAACTTTTAAAGAAGACAACCATCAAACATACAGTCATAAAATTAGAAAGATAGACAAACTTACAGGAGGCTGAGCAAAATATAATCTCTCCTTAAAAGGCCTAACAAGGATTCTCACTGGGCAAGTCTTATAAATCCATGGTTTGTCACACTTGATGATTTACACCAAAACCATTGCCCTTTACAGTAATCTGGGATATTCCATGTAAAAAATATATATAGCTGTAGTCTATAAAAATACTAACAATCCACACTTAAATGCCTTTTGACTTTACCAGGTTCACAATAAATACGTCAGACCTAGTGCTTTTATCATGGCATTTCATAGTAAACAGATCAGGCTTATAATCATCATCATTGGCTTGCCATCATAACCAACTTAGTCCAGCTGTGTCATTTGCAATCATTGCCACATGCCAAAGAGTGCAATTCAAGCAGTATTTTAATGGAGTGTTCACAAATTCAGCCGAATCAAATCCTGTACTGAAGGGAACCAACATGTGAGTAAAGCCTAAGCCACTCTCTTGGTAGGACGCTGAAGGTTTGTTGATTGCATAAGTTTATTTGACCGTTGCACTTGTGAGCAAGACCTAGAAATTCACGTAGATTAGTTTGTCCCTGGGTTCTTAAACACAAAACTCCATTATTAAGTCTAAAATGAATGACTGCCCAACTTCCATTTGTGCTACTGCCAGAGAAAACCAAACACTGTTAATTATCTAGGTATCTAACAAACCTTAATGTTATGTATCTGCCCCTGAAAGTTAAAGTGCAGGCAGCTGGATACATAAACAAAATGATCACAGCTGCATGGAGGGCAAGCACTTTTTTATTGTGGAAGCACACAACTTCTGCCCAATCAAAACATGTACTCCTGACTACAAACTTGTGGGTGGAGCCAATGCCCCTCTCCTGGTAGTGCTTCCTTAATCCCTTGTTTAGGTCAATATGATCAGACTCTCTTTGCATGAGAGTGAAGTTTAAATTAGGCCTGGACGGTAAATTTCGTTCCGCTCGCGGAAATTGCGATAATTTGACATTTTCGTGTTCCGCGGAGAGCGCGAAAATGTCCACATTTTCGCAATCTGCCACGAAACTGAAGTTTTTTCTTGCTCGTGCTTTAAAAATGTGTTCTCACGTGCCCGGTAGTGACTTACGGGTCCCTGCGTTCACCGACGAGTTTTCCTATCCGTTCACGTGCACCATGAGATGTTGGATTGTTGGTAGCCGGTTGCGCTATCCCGCGTGAGTTTGCGATCGCGAACACGTCATTCGAGACCCCGAACAGCAAATAAGCATCGCGAGCGGGCGGGACAAGTGAAAACAAGATGGCGAACGCATGGGCAAGTTGGCGAGACATTTTTCATCGCAATCACGCAGAAAATATTGCAAACTTCCACGTCTTCGCGATATTTCCGTGTGTTTGCAGAGATTTTTGACAGTTTCGAAATAGTTTGCAAAAGTGAATTTCACAAATTCTGCCCACCCCTAGTTTAAATCCCTTGTACAACAAAGGTTATTTTGACAAAAAAAATGTAATCCGCCCGCATCATGAAGAGATTAGTGAGGATGGAATTGGATCATGACTGCAAAATGTAGTGAGTGCTTGGATAGAGACCTGGATGGGACAGCCTGACCTCCAACCCAGCACTTCCTTTCCCAATGTGCCTGTCTTGAAGCTTGTGTCATTTAAAGGGACAGGGCTCACAATGCCACTAAAAGTGAAACGTATGGAATGCAATTTATAGGAGTGCATACTGTCAGTGGGACCGCCGACTTTACTTGCTTTACTTGCTACTTCTGCACTTGGAGAGTGTACACTGTCAAATGCTCATAACTTTCAACCTGTGCATGATCATTCTCTGCCCACAGCAGTCACTAAACATCCATGCTTGTCACTGCCCAAATAGTCGGAAAGGAAGATGAAGGAATGTCTCTTGCCCCTCCCCATTCTTTGAGACGTCGAATGGCTTGCAATGCTTGGACTAAAATTCATAATGACCCATTATGAATCACAATACACTTTTGTGCTTTGAAAATTGTGATTTATATTCACAAAGCCAGTTTCACTGGCTTTTTGCCACTGAAAAGAGTTTTGTGCATCAGATCTCAAGACTATAAATAATTGGGCTTGTTTGCTGATATGCCCAAAATCCTGTGTCCTGGGGTATTGGGCTGAAACAGTAATGAGGTTATCATATCATAGAGCATTTTTCATAGCGTTAGAGAATCAACACAAACATGAGTAGTAATTCTTGCTAACAGTTAAACCAAATTTTCATGCACGCTATTAATGGCGGAATTTTATTGGTGGTAGCATTTTATGATATTTCCCTTATATTACTGGCAGTTACCACATAACTGAAAATCGGTATTATTACCCGGATGTGCATTTATCGAGTTACCAAACATTTGTGACTTTAACAACACAAACCTATGATTGGACTGGTCATCCAATGCAGCACCTTGCTGGAGACATCTATAAATGTGGGAGGGTTCATTCTCAATATGGATACATATTTATGATCACTACCTAGGGTCCTTGAGTAGGTTTGTAATTGAAGTGTATTTTAAATTCAGGATTCTAATCTAGACTAGATTCACGTATATAATCTAGAAATCCCCAGGGTTACTTTCAAAACAGTCTAATCTAATTTGATTGCCCTTGGTCATAACATGTGTAACCTTTTAAAATGAAAGGTAAAAAAAATACTCAGGGTGGGCTTGACAACATGCATCACACACAATGTTTATAGATAATGATGTGTGAAGTAACGATTCCAGGTATGCGTGTGCACCTGTTGCCACGTCACTTCTGGTAAGAGGCAACGGTAGGCGCAGATTGACATGGAGTGTGTTAGTGCTCGTATACGGGATGCCAAGTGTGTGCATTGAGTTAGCGGCGTGTAAAGAGGTGCTGTCACTGATGCATTTCATGTATGTGGTCCTAAGGACTAAACCACAACGCCGATGAAGAACTGCTCTGCATAGTGAGTGAATGTAATACATGCAAGAGTGGAATTGCACCAGACCGTTCATATTGGGATTTCCTCAGATGAAATACTGGCATCAAAACAGCCAGACACACCTCTGACGCGTCACCTACAACGATGCATCTTCATGGCCAACACCATTGGACAGAAGGCTCCAGAACACGCGACCCTTCACTCAAAGGTCCCCATTATGGAAATAAGCCCTGAAAATAGCCAGCATGGAGAAGGATGCTAGCCACTTCTGGAATTTGATTAGAAGCAAGAAGCGACCTGACTGCGACTCAATCACCAATAATATCCCAAGCCAAATCTGGTATGACCACTTCCTGAAACTCTATTCCAATGCAGAGGAAGTTTCGTGGGAAGGCCCAGCCATCGATTTTAGAATAGGCTCCAGGGAATCAAATAGACATCCTTTCTCTGAAGTGGAAACCGCCATTAGGCGTATCGTTCCAGCAAAGGCAGTGGGTCCCGATGGCCTCCCTGGGGATCTCCTTCGTGCAGACCCCGTAAAACGGGCAAAATTTATTACCATCTTAATTAACGCCATCGATAATGGCTCCCCTATTCCCGACTCCTGGAAGGGAGCCGAGGTCGTCCCAATTTTTAAAAAGGGGGCCAGGGACGACCCTGCCAATTATCGCCCAATAAGCTTGATTGATTCAGTCCAAAAGGTCGTTGGGAGGGTGGTGCTGGAGAGGATCTTGGCATGGGCAGATGAAAACAGGGTCGTGTCCGATAACCAAGCAGGATTTAGGGCAGGCACCGGGACAATCGAACAGGTGTTCAGGTTACTCCTCCTCTATTGGAAGGTGGTCCAGATAGGCAAAGGCAGTCTTTACCTCGCATTCATCGACCTAAAAACTGCCTTTGACCTGGTCCCTCGTGGGCGCCTGTGGCAGGTCCTAGCTGAGCAGGGGGTCCCTAGGAACATTTTAAACATGCTAGTTCACCTCCATGAAGGCAACTATGCTCAAGTGAGATGGGGCTCCCAAGGGCAGAAAACTGCTTGAATACCAGTGAACAGGGGCGTCTGCCAGGGCTGTGTATTAGCTCCCACCCTATTCTCTTTGTATGTGAATGGGGTGGTCGAATGTCTACAACGAATACCATCTAATGCTCCAGCCCTGGCGGACGAAAAAATTCCCACCCTCCTGTTCGCTGACAACACCCTCCTCATCTCAAAGACCCCGAAGGGCCTGCAGAGTCTCTTGGATAGCTTGGATAGCTCAACTCCACGAAAACAAAGTACTTAGTGCTAAACCCCCCAAAAACACTTAGGACCCCACCTGTACTAAATTGTGTCCCACTAGAGAGGGTTACTACATTTGATTACTTGTGTCTTTTTGTGATTCTTAAAAAATCAAATAAAAGTGAATGACTGACTGACTGACTGACTGATTACTTGTGCATTCGCATTACTGATTCCATGCTCTGGAGCTCTCATACTCAAAAAATGCTCCTGAATCACAAAAGGGTAGCGGGGACAATACTCAAAGAGCATCACTCTTCAACAAGCAGACCTATTGCCCCCGCTATTGCTATCTATAAGGCTAGAGGAGTGAGTTCGGCCCTATACAGAGCCGAACTCTGGGGTTTTACCAACTCGGACCAAATTGTGAGATCAGAAAATACATTTTTAAAAGAGCTAATTATGTTCCCTCAGAGGACCCCCACTAAGCCTTTATTGCAAGACCTAGGGTGCCACTCATTCAGAGATTTAGCAAGACTTCGCCCCCTCCTGTTGTGGGCCCACCTGTGGCAGACACCAGAACTGTCAAAATATGCAGCGGGGCTAAGCGAAGTAATGAGTATGGATGGATGGCATAAGATTAAATGGTTAAAGGATTTAAAAACACTTCTCCATGATCTTGATCTTAAAGAGGCATGGATAAATAGAACTGCTCCACCAAAGGCAGAACTTAAGAAGGTGTACTGGTCTTGGGTGAGTAAGAAGGGTCTCCTTAATCCCAAAATAGGTAGGCTGACAGAGGAGTTTATGCAACACAAGCACCTTACCCGCTTGGTACCTTACCTAGATGTCATACAAAAACCATACAACAGAGCTCTGTATTTTGAGTTCAGGGTAGGTTCACTCCTCACACGAAAGCTGACTGCGCAATGGAAGCCTCCCTACCAAACATCAGCTTCCTGCCCGAACTGTGAGGCTACCCTTGAGTCAATCGCGCATGTCATGTTCGCTTGTCCAGCCTACAAAGTGCCAAGGAAACACTGGCTTAAACCACTCTGTAAAGAGCTGGGCACTCGCAGCCACTCTGTTGCGCTGCGCATCTTAAGATCTGATGCACGGGACCTCTATGCTTGTGGTCTGGCTAAATTTCTGAGATGGGCATGGAGAATTAGATCAAGAACCTTGAATGTTAATTTTTAAATACTTCTGCTGCTATGTGTTTCCCGTTTTTCGCAAATCGCACTTTTTTCCATGCTGAAAATGTTATTTTTAGTATTCATTACTTGCCTTTTAATGAATTTTGCTAGTCAAATAATGTTGGTACATCTATTACCTGTTAGAATGTATTTTGATCTTAATTGTATAGCTTTTTTATTCTTGTTCTACAGCTTTTAAGATATGTTTTTATCGAAATAAAGCTATTATGACTGACTCACCGGAAATAAGACTAATATGTTAAACCATAGCATAACCACAATTGAAGGCCAAGAACACCATCAGGTTGATTAGCAGCATGTGCATGTACATATGTGTAATTCCCAGAAACCTGAGAATCCGAAGGAATGTTGGTGAAATAATCACCAGAATATCAAGTTTAGATAAGGCATCAATATTTTGTGTACCCGCCCTTAAGGATTTAAGAAATCAATGAATTAATCTTGATTGTATAGATTAAGGTAACACTTTCTGTCATTTTTGTGGTTCCCTGAAAATCTTGCAAATGGCCTGGAGGAGATCTCCAAGTGTGAACGGGGGTGTTCCGCAAGTTCACTTAGTACATCGCTCTGCTGCCCCAGTGGACCCGCAGACTGGCTGCCATAGTGGACTAACAGACTGGCTGCCATAGTGGACCAACAGACTGGCTGCCATATCGGACCAACAGACTGGCTGCCAGAGCGGACCAACAGACTGGCTGCCATAGCGGACTAGCAGACTGGCAGCCATAGTGCACCAGCAGATTGTGTGCCATAGTGGACCAGCGGACTGTCTGCCATAGTGCACCAGCAGACTGGCTGCCATAGCAGACTAGCAGACTGGCTGCCATAGTGGACCAGCAGACTGGCTGTCATAGTGGACCAGCAGACTGGATGCCATAGTGCACCAGCAGACTGTGTGCCATAGTGGGCCAGCAGACTGGCTGCCATAATGTACCAACAGACTGGCTGCCATAGTGGATCAGCAGACTGGCTGCCATAGTGGACCAACAGACTGGCTGCCATACTCTAAATCAGGGCCTTCATGCTAGTAAGGCAGCCAGCCTCAATTATACATCATCATTTTAATGCCTGAACCCATTTAGCAGACATTGCTTTCATAAAGAAGCAACTAATTATTTAACATACTGCTCCTGGCAAAAAACCTGCAAAGAAAATCACATGCCATCTTCATCAATCACAAGAAAAAACATTCTGTTACACATTTAATGAATTGCTTAGCCCCAGAATGAAGGCTTTGTCTGCCAAGTATACATTTTTGTACAGAGTCTTCTCCAGGAAGAAGTTTTATTTGAAGGTGATACACATATTCATGAAATATTAGACGGAGCCTCTGTTATTGTGAAAAAATGTGATTGTACCTCCTTCTATTCTAAATGCTAAGAATGAGTTTAGGTATGAGAGGATGACAGCTTTGTGCTTTGGTGCAAGGGGAGACCGAATCCACTGAACAGCAGCCCTCTAATGCCTGTGAGTCACCACTGGGAGAGGCTATGGTACCTCAGCATCCTTGTCTGCAGATGTCACCCAGCTGTTCCTAAAGCAGACGTACCCTCAGTATTGGCCGCCTAGTAAGCCGGGCCTTAAAGATTCAGAAAGGAATGTTTCTAAACTGGCTATCCTTGACTTATCCTAAAGCATCTGTTTACAGGGCTGGAAGCACATCTAACTAAACAACAAGTACTACTAAAACACTCCCTCTGCTGTGCACCTCCACACCAAGGTCAGGTGTCATTATGTCTCTTAAACATTCTCTTATTTTTCAGAGCCGATGTTACTCAATGTATATGTTGAAGACTTGGGATCTGATTTAGACTTGGTTAAAAGGGTACTCCTTCACAAACTGATTATCCTGTCAACCTTATTACAAGTGCAATATATCATCTTCTTAAAGAAAATCCAGTGGTGGATCTTCCGCTATGGAGCATTGCCCCAGTGCTTTTAAGGTGTGTAAATAAAGGAAACATAAAATGATACTAACTAGGGGTGGGATAATTTCCATAGTCGCGCTACACAAAGCTCTGCAAAACAGTAAAAAATCTCTAAGAGCATGCGGAAATGCTTGTTCCGTCCGTTCGCAATGCTTTTTCACTATTCGCAAACGCTGTTCGCATGCTCGGGGGGGAAATATCTTGCAAACAAGCATTTTGAAACCGCAAACAAGCAAAAAATTCTGCCAAGCCGCGGATCAGGGAATTTATGGCAATTCCGCGTTCTCCCTGAACATGAAATTACCCAAATTCCACAAATTCCGCGAGCGGAACAGAATTTACCAACCAGGCCTAATAATAACAAAGTTATTATAATTTTATGTTTCCATGCTGCTTTGTGGGCGGGTAGGCGAGCGGGCTGCTCTGCTCTCAGGGCAGGGGAGGAGTGGTTTGCCCACTCCAAGTGCCCAATGACTGTTTGGCCGGCTCTCTGGGGCTGGCCAAAACAGTCATACACACTTTGCATGTTCTCCATACAGGCTGCATTACAGCCTACATAGAGAACATGCCCGAGCACCCATTCCCAGGCGTGCTCAGACGAATCACAACACTGCATTGCAGCGTTGTGATTGGTCAGAGGATCCTGGGTGCTTACCAATCAGATTGTGATTGGTCAGGGGAGCCTGGGTGCCTCCTGGTTCCTGTTTGGCTCCAGCGAAGTCCTGACACAGAGGAGAAATGCAGCGGCGATAAGGTAAGTTGTTATTTTATTTTTTTACATTCCCCCTCCCCCCTCACCCCTGCCCCTCGCCACCCCCGATCAGTGCTGACTGCCACTGAGAAAATCTCAGTAATGCACTAACGGTACAAAAGCTCTCACAATCTCATTCCTAAAATATGTCATCCTACGCATGATTCAAGGAGAGATAGCTACATATTTTCCAACAGAAACCAATGTAACATAGTATGAAAATGTAATGGATCTTCAAATACCTAAGCCTCCTATTAAAGGATTCTGTACACAAAAACCATCAAACCTGACAGACAAGATCAACCGTGGTACTGCTATGTTTAGTGAATTGGTAATTCCTAACCCCGGGCGTAGCGGGGCTACGTGGAGGTCCACGGAGTTGCGAACAAACTCCGTGGAACTCCGCTACGCCACCCACCTCCACCCCTCTATATTTACAAGTAATTCTACATTACATAAAAGTAAATTAAAACCACTTACCTCTACCGCGGAGTCCCTAGGCTGCCCTCCTCCTCTTCCTCGCCGTCTGGGTAATCCTTTAGAAAACTGCTCATGCGTGCGCGCCCGTGCATTTCTTGTGAGAAATGTGCATGTGCGTGCACAGCTTTCTCGAGGATTACCCGGATGGAGAGGAAGAGGAGGAGGGCAGCCCGGGGATGCCGCATTACAGGTACGTGGTTTTAATTGACTTTTAAGTAAAGTAGAATTACTTGTTAATATAGGGGGGGTGGAGGCGGGGGCTGGACAACTTTGCTCCGCTGCGGAGTGTGCGGAGATTTGCCTTCTCCGCGTTATCTGCGAACGCGGAGGAGGCAAATCTCCGCACACTCCGCAGGCGGAGTGGAGTTCTCCGCCCGGGCCAGGCGGGCAACTAGAGCCAAATTTCGGAGGGGGGGGGGGGGTGAAAAATATTTCCGGGGGGGGGGGGCTAATTCTTCTAACCATAGACAGAGTGACTGTAAGAAGGGGTGAACACACAATAAAAGCCTTATTTACATGTAAATGGTCTTTTATAGACCTGTTAAGTACTCGGGTGTGCCTGCAATTAGATGCTCGCCAGCCCGCGAAGCTGTCTCTGCCCGGGCTGACACACACGACGGGGTGGGGCTGAAGCCCCGTGAGCCCAATGGGTGTTGCGTGCCTGGCCCGGGCTTAGTAATTCCTTGTGTTAGCAGAAACTGAATGGGAAGAAGTTCGTTCTCAGTGCGAGCACCTTCCTTGAGGAATGTGTCCCTCCAGAGCATAAAAACTTTCCAAATTTCTTTTTTTTTTTTAAAGCAGTGTAAACTCTTCTATTCTTGATTACTATTCTGGTTGTGGTACATCTCGGCAAGATGTGTGATTTGAGCACTTTATAAATCCTACCGTAACATTACATTACTTAACATAACATAACACTGTGGAGCTATTCATTCCTAGGAGGCTCCTTGTTCACCTTCTTTGTCCCCAGAAGTACTCAGGCCCATGTAACTTTTCCGGCCAATGTCCACACATATTCACTGAGCTCATTCTGACATACAGAAGTCTTCATTCGGTTGTGGCAGCTATTAACACCTTGCCTGCGGCGCCGATTCTTCCCCGGTGCTGAACATTCCATTCGCGGGTGTGGTCGTGACGGAACCATTCTGTCATCCGCACAGCTCAACCGTGAGGCATAACGGAATGGTTCCATCACAAGCATCGAAGGGGTTAAAGACAAGCCTGAACTTAGCTTCTATCTCACCCAACGCGCAGAGCCCCTATCTGCCCATGCAACTACCTTTACGTGGCCCGCCACTCCATGGCACCCAAAACAAAAATGCAAAGTTTCTGTGCCAATGTACTCTAGTATCCGGCATACCACGGTGACAGTGAGATCTGTGTATACCTACAACAAATGTACACTTAATTGCCAGCATAGTGCAATGGCTTAGTGCATATTGCACTACAGAAATAACTTAAAAGCAGTGTATGTTAACGTTGCAACTGGCAGTACCAGCACTGTGAGTCAAAACATTTGTTTTTAAGCATATTTTTAAGTGTCACACTGGGTGATTAAAATTATTTTTATTTTGCGTGTAATGTATTGCATTTTAAAACGTAGCATTGATTTCATAATCTACGTAAAATCAAGAGTGAAATTTAATTATAACTAAGTTAGTCACTTTTAAGCCATTTCTGAATTTGTAAAAAATAAGTTTGCCTTGTTCAAGGTTGTTGTTTTTAAGGCACACAGAGAAGAACTGTAGGATAATTTTTCCCTGGCATCTGCCACTGTGACACAGGCTGAAACAACCTA
Organism: Lissotriton helveticus; assembly: GCF_964261635.1. Taxonomy (NCBI): domain Eukaryota; kingdom Metazoa; phylum Chordata; class Amphibia; order Caudata; family Salamandridae; genus Lissotriton; species Lissotriton helveticus. Next base: position 1,155,415,645 of record NC_136070.1, read on the forward strand.
TTTTTGGTGTGTCAACCAACAACTCATCGTGAAAATCCTAGTTTTAAATGTGGGTCCACAATGTGTAGAAGAAAGAGCTTGTCGCTTTAAAAAGTACTTCTTAGCAGGACTTAAACTGAAGAAAAATATATATGGGATCCAAAGGTTTGTTTATGACCCCACTACAGCTAAACCGGAACTTTCCACATACAAAGGCTGCCTTGTCTTTCTTTCCCCACCATACACTTCCTGTCCCTTTCCTTCACTCCTGTGGGTGCCTTCATCCCTGTTTACTCCCTTAGTGAACATATTTCTAGCTTTCTTTTGTTCCTTATTTCTCCGTCGTTTTCTCTTTTGGTTTGTTTCAAGGTTTAATCATAAAATATAAGTCCTGGTCCCAATAAATGAGTGTCGGTGCCCACCACCTGCACCCACCGGCACAAATTAAGCAATGCCTCACAACGCTGATGTAGTCTTTTCACATACACCCTCCTTCACCTTTAGAGAGGGGTCAAACCATGAGTACAGAAGCCCGTATTTCACATACGGTATTTTGTGGTGTTAAAGACCCTATCACAAACTATTTCCCTGACAGAGTAAAGAGCGATCGTTTTCCGCAGACCTGTTATGTTGATCATCAAAAGTTTCGTGCCTTTTATCATTCATATTAACTAGTTCTATCGAAAACTATATTGCTACAAGCATTTATTGGCAAATGGCCTTTTACTCCAGCCTCCAAGAGAAAGGTTAACCCACCCCCCACCGCCGCCGAAGGGCCTGCGCGCGCGCCTCCACTCACTCCTACAAAGGCTGTGAAAATCTATAAAGTGCGAAAGTCGAATGTGTCAGAGGCGACCTCCCGGCGGCGGCCTTTGATTCCGTAGCTTACCCGGGGAACGCAGGAGCCGTCATATTTCCTGCGCTATTTCCCGCCGCGCGACGCACTTCATGTTTTCCTCAGGTCTCAGCAGGCCGTGTTGTCCTCACCCAGGAGCGCTGGCGTCCGCGCGCAGTCACCGAATGAAAGGGCACACCGCGTGCAGGGAGAGACGCTATTGCATTACCTGTCTGCACCGGATCATTGTTTCTGTAGGTGGGGTATGCATTATTTATCTCTCACTTCTCTCCAGCATCGTAAGGAACGCTCCTTGCTCCCTTTCTAAACCTCTTGGGTTGCAGAAGCGCTATTTGTACATGAATTAACCTGTTAGCTGCATAAGTAAGGTTCTCCCAACTAAAGCATAAAACACCTTTACATGTTGAAATACTTTTATTTTTGTAGCTCTCTTCATTTAGCACTTTTTAGGTCTTGGCACTAGACTGCGTGCATGCACTGTCTCGAACCGAAACATGCTGTATCTACTATGTGGGCCTCAGCCCGGCCGTAGGCTTCCCATTTGCTGCCATGACATCATCGTGGCTCCATTTTGCATTCTCCCTATTTGTCAAGGGCATGCCACTTCCGGTGTTTATCCCTTCCAGAGCACTCCACCCAACTACAGTAAAACATATGCAGCTTACTTTGTAGGGCATTGTTTCAGGACTAATTTTGTATTTCTTTAAGAGCCCTCCTAGGGTGACCAACTGTCATGGGTGCAAATTCAGGACGGTGAGTGTAAAAATTCAGGACAAAGGGTCAAAATTCAGGACAAAAATTCAGGACAGGGGGTCAAAATTCAGGACAAATCTTCGGGACAAAAGGTTGGTTTTACAGACACATCAAAGGAGGTTGCGCAATAGTATATAAGTAATCCCATTTATATCCAAGCATATTCATCCATTTGCAAACCTATCCATTGTGTATCCTTTCAGCCATCATTTCACTCATCCATCCCTCCACCTTTTCACCCTATCCATTCGTACACTAATCCATTCACTCTTCCATCCAGCCATTTACCCTTTCACCCATCCAGCTATCCTTTCACTTACTCATCCATCCAGTCACTCATCCTTTCACCCATTCACCTTTTCAGTCATTAATCCATCCTCCCCTTCTCTCTCCATCGACCCTTTCACTAAGCCATCCTTCCTTCCATCCATCCACCCACTTATCCATCTACTCATCCACTCGTGAATCCATCCATTGACCCTATCACTCATCCATCGTTTCACTCATCCATCCACCCATTCACTCACCGATCATCCACACTTTCACTCATCCATCCTTAGGCCCATTATCCATCTATTCACCTTTTCAATCATCCATTCACCAATCCATCCATCCATCCATCCCTTCACTTACTCACTCGCCAACCTTTTCATATTAATTATGAGCTGAGCCTTCATCTACAGAGTTCCAGACAGAAGAGGCCCATCAAAAATGTCACCCTTGCTGTAGTTCCTAAAGCAAGGGGTGGGGTGGCGGAGGGTTCACTATGCCCCTGCACATAGGCAATCTGAAAAAGTGGATGGCATGAGTCATGCATGATGCAGTGCTAGGACTTGAGGCGACTGTGATATGGTGTTGTTTCCAGGGCTTTAAGTGGGATGAAAAAGGGTGAGGGGGGCGTCTCTCAAAAGGGGGTGTTTGATGTAATTAAGGGCGGGTGGCTTAAAACAACTAAGCTAAAAATCTGTGTTTAGCATAGTGTGCCACCAGACTGGTATTTTGCCTCTTCTGTCATTGTATCTAGATATTTAACACAAGTAACGTTACACCTACAACAAGCCAGAAGTATTGGCTTTGTCAGTGGTTGTTAGATGCATAAAATATAAATGCAGCAATCATGGCTTTGTTCAATATAATATTGAAACTGCACTTTGCTAAAATGATGAGACTGAAAGAACTCTAGCCCGGGCGCCTTCTTTTCAACTATTTTCACCGGCTTCTTTGAATGAACTGGATTCTGTAGCAGCCTGTGCGTGTTTGCACATTCCTTCCATCTAACAAAATGCGCTGCCCTAGACCGAGGCAGGAGGAGGCCCACCGCATGCGGTAACACTCCAGACGGCCCATTGTCATTCTGTATGTGGCAATCAGCCCCATACAGAGTGACAATGGGCGGATGGGGCTGCTCTAGTGCTCTGAAGAGGAGTGCGAGGCGCCAGCATCAAGGGGCTCGAGGCTTGTCGCAGGGAGCAGTGCTGCTCCCTGTGATGGCCAAAATTACGGACAAACGGCGTCCGTTAAAAGGATCGTCACGGACAACGGACGTGAGGTCCAATTTATGGACTGTCCGTGAAATTTACGGACGGTTGGTCACCCTAAGCCCTCCTATTTTTACTCATAACAGTCACTGTAGGGCGAACCAAAGACGCTGCCTCTCCGATATTGTTGGTCAGTAAACGCCCCTCGCTCTTCTAGATAACAAATATTTATATTTACAAACACAAGACTCGTCATCTCGCGCCTTAAGACCAGTCCCTGTCACCATCAGGTACAGTCGGTGTACTCTCTTCCATTCCACACAGCACCTACATTTGGGAATTCCAGCCACAAAGCGGTCAGGACTTCTCCAAGGTGACCCGCCTAATCTGCATGCTTTCTGTTAACTCTGCGAAATGGAGGAAACCTGCTGATTTCAGCAAGATTGTCATCTGTCAGCGGTGATCCTCAGCTCTTCTTTCATCAACCTGACAGTCTTACATTGCTTTCTGTCTGACGCTCACATTTTAGGACTTAAAGGATACTCAGTTTATTAGCGTTGGAAGGATTGCTGCCTGACCTTGCCCTGCTGGGTTCAAACATGTGACCGGTGGGTCATGCACACACTACCTCAGGAGAGACGTCTCTTCGATGCACTCTGAATAAAATGTTCATCACTTTCATTCACTGCGGTTCAATAAAGTTTTTTTCACAACTTTTTCAATTGTTTATTTCTTCTTAATTTTTATTTTCATTGATTATTCGTTTTGTTATTTCATCATAACTTTCATCTAGACATTTGTCATCATTATGCCCAATGCATTTCGGGCATCTTGCCCTTCGTCAGGGGACTTCATTTCGCTGTAAATATGTGCAAAAGGATAACGTAAGTTCAGTGAGCTAGCTGGCCATTTAAAATGCATTTACATGTTTACATTTTCATTTTTTTAGCATTTTAACATTTTTCAAAGACATTCTGGTTTTTCAAACATGCAAGGCGAAAGATTGGAAAGAGCAGTGTTTGTTGCGTACAAGCTTGAAATATACATCATGGTAACTGATGGTAACATGATTTGCGACTTTTAGCCACGTGACAAAAACTAAGTCATGCAGGGAGGTAGAAGATTGTTTTGAGACGCCTGTGCTCGGGATGCGTGTGAGTTCCGTAGTTCGTTCGTTTGCGCTGTTAACAGCGGCTTACCTGATATGCCTAGATTCAATTCTTCCCCGGTTTCGCGGTCTCAGTCAAACGTGTGGCTGAAGATTACTGTGATCAATGGTGATTGGTGAAACGAACGAACTACGGAACTCACACGCATCCCGACGCACAGGCGTCTCAAAACAATCTTTATGTTTATCCGTTTACATAGATTGCCACCTTGAACCTTAATAACCACAACCAGGGGTATTACAGGAGAAACCACCGACACTCGAGACAGGTCAGACCGTTTTTATTCTTGTAGCAAACACTATCTATAATACTTTCCAAAGTTTATCACACTTAGCCACCGTCCACTCGAAGCCCTCACTTCCAATACCTCCCTGCATGACTTAGTTTTTGTCACGTGGCTAAAAGTCGCAAATCATGTTACCATCAGTTACCATGATGTATATTTCAAGCTTGTACGCAACAAACACTGCTCTTTCCAATCTTTCGCCTTGCATGTTTGAAAAACCAGAATGTCGTTGAAAAATGTTAAAATGCTAAAAAAATGAAAATGTAAACATGTAAATGCATTTTAAATGGCCAGCTAGCTCACTGAACTTACGTTATCCTTTTGCACATATTTACAGCTAAATGAAGTCCCCTGACGAAGGGCAAGATGCCCGAAATGCATTGGGCATAATGATGACAAATGTCTAGATGAAAGTTATGATGAAATAACAAAACGAATAATCAATGAAAATAAAAATTAAGAAGAAATAAACAATTGAAAAAGTTGTGAAAAAAACTTTATTGAACCGCAGTGAATGAAAGTGATGAACATTTTATTCAGAGTGCATCGAATAGACGTCTCTCCTGAGGGAGTTGCCGCATTTTTTGGTTTATAACTGCCCTGAGCACAGAGGGCTACACTTCGATAGCACCACCCACGCCACTAATCATTATCACACGCAAGCACAAGGAGTGCGACTACGACCATACTCTCTCTTATATATCATGCACACACTACCACAGTGAACTTGGTGGCTAGTCTTATTCGAGCTGGCACTGCACCCTTACCCCTGTCTTCAAACTTGCAGCAACCTGACCCACGTTTTCTATGCACCTTGTCAATACCTCATATAATTAAGAATTCCAATGGAGTTCTACCCTTCAATTAATCAATCAATCATTGGATTTGTAAAGCGCACTACTTACTCGTGAGGGTCTCAAGGCGTTTTGGGGAGGCGTGCTGCTACTGCTCGAAGAGCCAGGTCTTGAGGAGCTTCCTGAATGTGAGCAGGTCCTGGGTCTGCCGCAGGTGGGTTGGGAGGGTGTTCCAGGTCTTGGCGGCGAGGAAGGAGAAGGATCTGCCGCCGGATGTTGTTCGTAGGATGCGCGGGACAGTGGCGAGGGCGAGGCTGGCGGAGCGGAGCTGGCGGGCGGGGGTGTGGAAGTTGAGTCTGTTGTTCAGGTAGGCTGGTCCGGTGTTGTGAAGTGCTTTGTGTGCGTGTGTGAGGAGTTTGAAGGTGATCCTCTTGTTGACGGAGAGCCAGTGCAGGTCTCTTAGGTGGAAGGTGATGTGGTTGCGTCAAGGGATATTGAGGATCAGGCGTGCGGAGGTGTTCTGGATTCGTTGCAGCCGTTGTAGGTTTTTGGTCAGGATTCCTGCGTAGAGTGCGTTGCCGAAGTCCAGCCTGCTGCTGACGAGGGCTTGGGTCACCGTTCTTCTGGTATCGGTCGGGATCCACTTGTAGATCCTGCGGAGCATACGGAGGGTGTTGTAGCAGGAGGAGGAGACGGCATTGACCTGCTTCGACATGGAGAGGGAGGAGTCAAGGATGAATCCTAGGTTGCGTGTGTGGTCTGTGGGTGTCGGTGCTGCTCCTAGTGAGGTCGGCCACCAGGAGTCGTCCCAGGGAGAGGGGGTGGGGCCGAGGATGAGGACTTCCGTCTTGTCCGAGTTCAGTTTCAGGCGGCTGTTCCTCATCCACTCAGCGACGGCCTTCATTCCCTCATGGAGGTTGGTTTTGGCAGTGTGAGGGTCCATGGTGAGGGAGCGAATGAGTTGGGTGTCGTCGGCGTAGGAGATGATGTTCAGGTCGTGCTGGCGGGCTACTTGTGCGAAGGGGGCCATATAGATGTTGAACAGGGTCGGGCTGAGGGATGAGCCTTGGGGTACGCCACAGATGATGTCTGTGGCTTCTGATCGGAAGGGTGGGAGGCGGACTCTCTGGGTTCTGCCAGAGAGGATGCACGTGGTCCAGTCCAGGGCCTTCTTCTGGATTCCGACTTCTTGGAGGCGTGTCTTCAGTGTGCGGTGGCAGACCGCGTCGAAGGCGGCTGACAGGTTGAGGAGGATGAGGGCGGAGGTTTCGCCGTTGTCAAGTTGGCGCCTGATGACGTCTGTGGCGGCGAGGAGGGCTGTCTCTGTGCTGTGGTTTCTTCTGAATCCAGACTGGGATGGGTTCAATATGTTGTTGTCCACGAGGTGGCGGGTCCGCTGTATGTTGGCGATTTTCTCGATGACCTTCGTCGGGAAAGGGAGCAGGGAGATGGGCCGGAAGTTCTTGAGGTCCTTGGGGTCCGCCTTGGGTTTCTTGAGGAGGGCGTGGATTTCGGCGTGCTTCCAGCTTGCCGCGAATGTTGCTGTGTCGAAGCAGATGTTGGTCACCTTCCGTAGTTGGGGTGCGATGATTGCGTCTGCTTTGTTGAAAACATGGTTCGGGCAGGGGTCGGATGGAGATCCTGAGTGGATGGAGTTCATGACCTTGCGTGTCTCGTCGTCGTTGACCTGGGGGACCAGGAGGTCAGCTGTTTGGTGCAGGTGGCGATCGGGGTAGGGTCTGTTGTGGTCGGAGCAGACGGGGTGTTGAGACTGTTGTGGATGTCGGCGATCTTTCGGTGGAAGAAGGTGGCCAGTGAGTCACACAGATGTTGCGAGGGCAAGCACTATTTGCTGTGCACGGAAAGCGCTAGGTCTTTTGTCACATCCTGTAGCATCATTGACCTGAAAACACTCTCCTGGCCAGAATAGTAAAACAAAATTCTTCCCAGTGTATGTGCAAGCACCTTATTGTTGTGACTTTTTTTCAGGGCTACTGGAATTATGTGGCAGGGTTGCGCAAATTATGAGGCAAGACAAGGCAAATTATGTGGCGTAATGCAGCACATTTTGTGATGGGATTATTTATTCATTTTGTCATTTTTACACTATCTGGGGACTGGTTGCATTCCATTAATACCACTTCAACACTCAAACATAGCAATAAGCAAAATAAAGCTGAATATTCAACCATTGCAAAGGAGTATTCCACTGCATTACAACACGTGTCACTGGAGGGTCTGTGGGCGCAGTCCTTGTTGATGATGGCGTGTTTGACTGGAATGGATGGTACTTGCTGGTATACTTTGGTATTGCCTTTCGCTGACCTCCATTTATTCTTCTTTACTATTTCTCAGTTTTTTTCTTTGTTTTACTTTGCTTCTGTGTTTGATGGATTATGTCCTACCTTTCTTTGACCGCAAGTTTCATTTTGCCTGTGGGATTGTTTTCTATGAACATGTAGGGTGGCCTGTGGCTGTTGTGTCGACACTTGTAATAAGTAAAATAGGAGCGTGACCCGTACATCACTGGATCCTGCGGGAGCAGGACACAGGGTACTGGGAGAACAACAACACTGAGCAGTACAACGCCAACGCGCTGTAGTGGGATGCCCCAAGACGGCTGGCCAAACCGTCATGCGCATTAATGGTGCACCAACCACTATTCTTCCCTCTGACGACAGCCAAGCTCCGCCCTAATCTGGCTTCGTACTATAAATAAAATAATAATAACGCTGTGTTATTATCATTTAATTTTTCCTTTTGTACTGCTCAGAGAGCAGTGGGGTGACGCTCCTCCGCCTTAGTGGAGTAGTCGCCGCGTTATTAATCTGGCGGTGTAGTTAATCATGTTTAATTCTATCACCCTGATGTTGTGGTTAAACATATTCCTTTACTGCCCGGTGCTGAGGTTAAACATGCATTTTGTTATCACATTGGATGTGTTCATTATCTTCCTGGTGCTGTGGTAAACATGTTTCATTCTGTCACTCTGGTGTTCTGATTAGCCATGTACCTGTGGCAGCACCAGATGCACTGAAGTTAAGCAATGGCTGCCCTAGCACTGCTATTCGGCCGAAGTGACTGGGTGTGAAGTTGAAAAGTATATTTATAATTTGATTAAAGGTCACAAGGTGGCAGTGGTCCAAACCAAACCTCTCTGTGTCTGTGCACTGGTGCCGGCACCTCACCTTACACACTCTGGCTGATAACCTGAGTGTGCATGGATCAAAGACTGGTACTATTCTATCTCTCTGGCGAGGCATGGCTCTGTACACCCTGAGGACTGTAAATAAGAACCTACCTGGGCAGATGATTTTAAAAGGTGTGGGGAAACCACTTGGTGGTCCTTTTTACTCACTGTCATTTTCAAATAATTCATGTTTATTTGCAGGGCAGTCTGTATAAATTATGCGCCGGCCAATTTAACATATTGTATCTTGGTAAAATACTCCAGTATTTCATACGGAAGGTCTGACATTTGTCAGGTGGATTAAAAAAAAGTGTAACACTTAGTTAATCCACATACATTATCACATAGTAAATATCTCGTGGTCTTCATTTTCATAAAATGGCACTGAAAAAACGCAGCTGCAGGGGTGATGCATAACAGTTAATTTCCTTGTTCTGTCTATAGTGATGCTACATTACCCCCCTCATATGTCATCCTCATCCCTGTCCTAACATTAGTGAGGCAATCCCGCCTTTCAACAGGCCATCTAGAACTAAAGTCTTTTTTTATTTTAACTATATAAACCCCTCCCACCCACTACCATGCTTGTTTTTTTCCTGTCAAGACTGACGGGCTGTCGTAACACGTGATACGCTACTTATTGACCAAAGTAAGTGTTTTTTTTTATTCCGTTGCAGTGTTTGTGTATTTTCATGTTCTGTTTGGACCACGCTTTCACCTTACCATTGTGTTGGTGGGTCGCGACCCAGCTGAGCTGCCGCTGTGCTCCCCGCGCATTTGCTTGGCTGGGGCGGAGAGCATTTTCTGCAACGGGGGCAGGCCGTTCTGGTGCTGAGGTGGTTCCAACAGCACCTGACTCCTGCGGCCATGTCTTGTGTGTATGTGCCTGCAGGGGAGGCAGCAGGGCTGCCTTTTAGCTTTCCAAATCTCGTGGGTTTTGAGACTTGGTTACAAAGAGACGGAATGCATGGGAAGTAGTCCCTGGGAATTTCCTCATTGGCTTTCTGGTCCGGTTTCCTGATATGGGGATAAGGAATTGGTACCTTTGCCTCCCAAATCAGTTTCTAAAAGGAAACGTGTAGGAGTTGCAGGAGAATGACCTGTTAAACATCTCCAGGGCAGATTGCAGTATTTGGTTAACTCTGTGGTTCAGGCTGCTTTGAATGAGCCTTCTACAAAGAAGTTGAAGGGGGATGGGGATGAGCACTTGGACAAATCCCCAAAAGGCAAATATGTCCCCTAAATCTTATGAGGATGATGACTTTTATTCCCAACTTAGGGGCCGATTAGGATGGCGGACGGATCGCCATGCAGGCGGTGGCGATCCGTCCGCCATCCGTGCCCATCCGCCACCTATTTCCCCCCGCTATATTACAATGGCGGGGGGGACCGCGGCGGACGGGAAAGGTCTAATATGGTGGCGGTGTCTATCAGACACCGTCAGCCATATTAGGATGTGCTGTGGGCAATGCCTTTCCGTGGCGGCAATGCCGCCACGAAAAGGCATACGGTCTTTGCTTTGGGGGCCTGTTGCGGGCCCCGAGGGTGAAGGGGGTGTGGGGGCTGCACATGGGGGGTACCTATGGTACCCCCATGCCTTTCAAAATACAACATGGCAGGCACCGCGCGGTGCCTGTCATGTTGTGCTTTGAAACGCACAACACGCATTTTCAGCACCGCCCGCCACAATGTTAAAAATGTGGGATGCGCCCGCCACTGTGGCGGGTGCATCCTAATTCGAGGCACAGGACCTCCGCCCCTGTGGTGGACGGTCCCGTCCTCCGACAGGATGGCGGACGGACTTTGTCCGTCCGCCATCCTAATTGACCCCATAGTACCTTGGTGGTGGATGGTTTGCCCTTGCATGATATCATTAAGGATATTCTGGCTAAAGAATGGCATATGGTTGAAAAGCAGTCGATTCCTCACTTTCTGGGCAAGAGATATTATCTGGCACAGTTTAATGATCAGTTTCCTTAAGTTCCTAAGGTCAATTCCATCTTGTGTTTAATTACTTCTTCCTCTTCCTTGTCTTTGGGGGAGACTTCCCTTTTGAATCCTGTTGAGAGGAAGGTGGAGGCTGCCTTGAAACGGTTATAAGCAGCGTCTCATTTTGGGATTGAGGCTAGCACTGCATAGGCCTCCCAGGTCCTTATTAAGGAATTTTAGAAATTATTTGATTATCTTCAGGATCAAGGGGATCCCATTCCTGTCTTGATGCAGATGGAAATATTGTCACAATTTCTGTCCAACGTCACTTTGGATTCCCTGTGGGCCTTCTCATCAGCGGCCGGGGCAGCGGTGGTTGGTAGGTGGTCACTGTGAACAAAACCTTGGTGTCTGGAGGCTGCACAGAAGGCCTTGATTCATAAGCTGCCTTTTGAGGGTCTCAGACTTCTTGGCGACTATTTGAATACGATGGTGCAGCGTTCTGTGGAGGAGAAAATGTTGCTGAAACCAATCCAGTGTGTGCAGAATAAGAAATCTTTCTTCCATAAGCAGAACTTTCAAGCATTCTCTCCTCTTCCTAGCCTTTTTGTGGACTAGCCTGTGGTCAGGGGGCTGCATTTACCACCAAGTCCCGGCCTCAGCAGCAGCAGCCACAGGGTGCTTATCAGAAGTCACTGTCCCCAGCTCCATTTGTTCCAGGATCAGTGGTCTAGCCTGGTTTCTGACCATTGGGCCCTGTCAGTCATCAGTCAGAGGTACAGGATTCCATTAAGGGGCCCTCACCCTTGCAATTCACTTTCAAGTTACCCCATTGTCAAACTACCCTGTGCAAAGAGCTGCTATGTTCTCTGGAGTGGAAAAATTGCTTGAGCAGGGCGCTATTCTCCTAGTGCCAGAGGCAGAATGGTGCTTCTATTCAATGCTCTTCTTGGTCGCTAAACCAGATGGTTCTTACCACCCTATTCTGAATCTTAAGGCTGTACACAGGATGGTGCAGCTGGATCACTTTCGGATGACCACATTGCTGTCCATCATTCCCCTCATCCAACAAGGTGATTTTCCGGCTTCCCTGGACTTGGAAAACGCCTATTTTCAAGTGCCTGTCCATCGCAGAAGCCAACGATTCCTGAGGTTTGCAGTGGATTGGGCTCATTACCAATTTCAGATGTTGCCCTTCGGCCTCTCTACAGCTTCCTGGACTTTTACCAAGGTATTGGCACCGGCTATGGGGGTTTTGCAGCTTCAGGGTTATTCTGCGTTTCCCTATATTGATAATTGTTTGATTTCTGTTTCCTCTCTTCCTAAGGCTCCTCTGGCTTTAGCGGCAACATGGACTTGTTTCAGGGTCTTGGTTTCAAGTTGAATCCGGCAAAGTCTCACCTACCAGCCAAGAGAGTGTCTCTTACAAATGAACAAAAAGGAACCAATACCAGATCTCATGACATGTGTCACTACGTACTGCCCAACGACATATGAGGTACAAAAACTGGTAAAGAAGAACTGGCGTATCCTCACTACAGCCAAAACCGAGGTTTGCAAACAAACGGACTTGCAACCTAAAAGACATACTTGTCCATACACGACTGATAAGAAAAAAGGAATCTTTACAGTTGAGAACTATGGGAATGACCCCTGTCACTGGCCACTATCCGTGTGGCGCGTGCCTTGTTTGTAATTGGACAACAATGACAAAGTCTTTGCAACTAAAAGAGTCCCTCACTTGGACACAACGCCAACACACCAATTGTAATTCTACCCACGTAGTTTACATGATTTGGTGCCCCTGTGAAAGAAAGTATATAGGGATGACATGCAGAAAAATAAAAACGAGGATTGGAGAACATAAAAGTAACATCAAACTGAAGAAAAACACTACAAAATTATGTTCCCATTTCATTGAATGCGGCCACAAAGTGGAAGAATTGAGATGGACAGTAATAGAAATGTTGCATGACTAAACCAGCAATGCTGAAAAGGTACTATTCGAGAAGGAACAGCGTTGGGTCAACCGGTTACAAACACATCTCACAGGATTAAATGATAATATACCTTGGCATCAATTTGCGTAAAATACTGATACCTTAGAAAACTGGGATTTCAAGAATACAAAACGAGGTATATTGAGAGAGGACTTTATATTTATGAACCAAATTGATTGGTACCATTAGAGGAGAAAAGATATATATACCCATTGGGGCATACCTACATGTGAATCTGGCAAATGAAATCACCAATGTTAGCAGAAGTAGTGGAGGATATAGTCCTTTCCATATGAAATGACTTGCCAAATTTGACTCTTGAAATTATAGAATGTGTGAATTAACTGCTAACACGCAGTGTACTAAAATCACCCATAATGAAGTAAATATTAATTTCACCAATTCTTAACCTCTAGTGGTAAATATACTGTGATATAAGTTTATATCCCAGAACGTCATAAAACCTAGGCTCTTCGACAAAAACCTTGCTTTGTCTTTAATAACACACATCACTGAGCGAATTTAAATACATCAAGGAGCTTTTTCTGCAAACATATCAGTATGCATTATGCCAATTGAGAATTACGCAATTCGGCTTACAATAAAGTTTCCCTACCTCAATGAAAAACACACAAAGTCCTCTGTCTATCTTTACGCACATTTAATGAACAGGAAATAGGACTCCGACGTCTAGGGGCAGAGCCAGCACAAGACGCGGAGAGTATCCTGCATGCGGGTGAGAATGGCGGCCGGGATCACAACTAGAGCCTCCTTTATGCCCGTATTGGTGGTGAGACAAAAGCTAACCTCCTCTTTTATTTACAGCTTAGGACCCGAGTGTCAGTTGCACCCTATAAAGACCTGCTAATCTTATCTTAAGGTAATGAATAACGCAAATATTTTTCTTAGGAGTTTATTAACGTTTTGCGTAATATGCACCCTTAGACAATACCAGAAGGCGTAATAGAGTTTCACCAGCACACTCGCTCTCAGAAAAAACGCCACTAGTGACTATGAAACCGGCGACTGGGACATTTAAAACTTGCGCGTAGCACTGTGATATTACCATTTGCAGCCAGCGCCCAGTTGCATTAACAACTTAGATGAGTAACATGAATCTAGACCTACCAGCGCAATAATGCAATGATAATATAAGGTATAGACACCCCATACAATACACCAGAGGGGTCGGGGAGAGGTCAAAAACGACACAACTAGAACTCTATTGTCTCAAGTTGTAGTTTAAACATGGTGTTCTCCATGTAATCTGCTCGAATGAATGGAGTGCATTACACAGAATATATTTAATGCACCGGACTGGCAAAAAGTTGTTGCCTTGAGTAAATAGATATCAAAATGAGATATTTACACTGATTTAGCACCCCTATCTGCTTGTGTGTGTTTCTTTCGTTTCAGGTTAATTGACCTATCAAAACGGAGTGTTAACAATCTAACACCAGTTGTGAGTACTACACAAATTGTGTGAGTTACATATTTGTTTTGTAGATGTTTTGTCCTGACGAATGCTCCGCAGACCTGACTGGCCCAAATGGAGCAGAAACATGTTAACTAAATCCACAGTGATATAGATAGATCTAGTAACACGATCTATATTTATATAAAAAAACTTTTTAATAACAAAACTTCAACCTCACGTCAATTACATTTTTTTTGGGTGCAGTTTTGTTTTTTATACACCACTTGCTCACTCTCTCCTGTTGGGGGTCACCTTTCAATCTCTGGACACTACTACCTATACCAGAGGTTGCCTCAGGCTTGAGGCAGGCATATAACACAATTTGGACACCCGATGCTAAATGCCATAACGCGTATGTGGGGCGGAGAAACGACATACACCGCACGAAATACATAGCGTTTATGAGGGTGATTCAAATAAAACTTATGGTGTTGTAGTTACAAGTGTCCATTCTCTTTTGGTTATGTGATATGAAATTGGGGAACTGAATGGAGAGCAATTCCTCCTCCCTACCTGTTGATAACAAAGTCTCACCTGGTCCCTGTTCAGAGACTGCAGTTCATTGGAGTTCTTTTTGACACCCTGTTGGGGGTGATGTTTCTCTAGCGTGCTCGCATCGCTTCTTTGCAGCATCTTCTGGTGGATCTCATAAATCAGCAGTCTGCTTCGGCTCGGACTTGGTTGTGGGTTGATGGCTGCAATCACGGTTGTGGTTCCCTGGGCTCACCTGCACCACAGACCTCTGGTGAATCACCTGTTGTCTCACTGGGACCCCTCCTGTGTAAATTACAATTCTCTGGTTCCTCTCTCCCCAATTCTGATGCAGTAATTGGGCTGGTGGCTCTACACTCCCTATCTGGAGAAGGAGTTCAGCTTCCAGATTCCTACTCGCCTGTAACTGATGACCGATGCCAGTCTTTGAGGTTGGGGGGCCATGTTGGGGTCTTTGCAGGCCAAGGGTCAGTGGACTTGTGTATACAGCACCCGTTGCACGAATTTGCGGGAGTTGGCAGCCATTTGGCAGGTGATGCAGTTCTTTCAGGTTCATCTACAGAGGGTGAATCTGTTTGTACCGACAATCAGGTCGGTTGCTGTTACTTGAACCGCCAAGGGGGGATGCGGTGCAAGTGGTTGAATCCGCTGGCTTCCCTGATTTCATCCTGGGTAGAGTCTCACCTCACAGCCTTGAGGGCTGTTTACATTCAGGGTCACATTAACTTTTATGCAGACAGCCTGAGTCTCAACCTTCCTTCTTCGGTTCTGTACCATCTGTCTTTGCCCTTGTTGCATTTGTCACCCCGAGTTGAATGGGTATGCCCAGACGTGGGTCCCGTGCTCTCCATGCCACTGGAGTCAAGCTATCCTGGCTGAAGAGGTGTGAAACCCCGAAACCGGTCCTAGGATGCTTGTTTCCAGTCCAGGGAGGACCTGGCCTGGCAGTTCGGGCTGGACTGTTCTCATTGGGCACAGGGTCAATACTGATTTGCATATGGCTGTGTTCAAACTGAAATGGCATGGTGAGCAAATAACGATGGATTTAGACCCAGATCTCTGTACTGAGGTGAATGCATGACATTGTTCTGCATTCTGGCCATCAATTGTTTTTGCATACTTTCAGCTCTAGACACATCCCTCAATACAGGACGCTTGCCTGAATATCTCTGGTAGGTCATGAGACCTCTAGGTTTTTACAATTTACATTTTACATTTATGCAATACACCTTCAGGAACTGACATATGATTCTTTCATTTTTAGTGACTCCCACAAAAACATTTCATCCTGAAGATGACCTGTTTCTAATTAATTTTGTAATATGGGCCGAAACATAGACTAAACTAAATGTGGAATGTGTTTTTAAACTTGATTATGGATATCCGACACTTGTATTGAGAGTGTCGTTTAAAACATCACATTTTCTTATTTGGTCACATGTATATATTGCCTTGTAAATGACACTGGTGCACTATATGCTCACTTTATTTACTTGCACTGTGCCGTCACTTAATAGTAGAACCTAATATATCAATTTAAGTTGAAAGGTTCTTTAAATCTTAATTGCTCTTGAACAGTTTTTTCTGTCTGAATGTAAATAAAATGCACAAATCACATGACAGGACTTACCTGTGATGAGGGTTATTTTTAACTATTGCAGTGGAAGTCAAGGGCTACACTTCCTCCTTTGGAACGACCTTTGGTTCTATAGATTGTCGTACCCAGGTACCTGGGTTACTGGGCTTGCCCCTTTTGTCCTGGGATAACATAACAGACACTTAGAAGATACCCTACGGCGCCTGTTAGGAAGGATTATGAAAGGCTAGGCCTCTTTCGAAAGAGAATGCCAATTACTTGGCTTTTGTGTTTCCGAAAGATGTTTTCAATTTTTAAAATAGAAATGGCAGTAGGTGGGTTGCGCTAGGACCCATGCCAGGCACTATTTTTCACCAATATATTTCGTAGGAGCTCACCTAGAACCTTGCAACCCCCAGCCCCTCATGGGGGAAACAGATCTGCTCTATGCAGTGTCACTTCACAAGTTCTTAACGCCTTGGGCGCTGCCGCAATTTTGCGCCTGTGCGGCCGTTTTTAAGATAGGGCGTGATCATGACGGCCCCCAGCCGTCATCAGCACACGCCCACCGTGATGCATGACGGACAGGGGCCGCCATCAGCATGGAAGGGGTTAATAGGTAAACACAGATTTAAAAGTATTTTTGGCTGTTTCAGGTTCTCGGTAAATGTACGTTTAGTCCTTCTCTATACGTTCTGTAGAAAAGCTTGGTATATCTTACTGCGTGTTGGAGTACGCTAATAATACGTTTTCATTCATCACACAACAGAAACTATATTTTTGGGCTCTTAATAAATAGGGCCTGATTTACAAAGGTAAGCATATACTTTTGTGTAAGTTACTCTTATTCGGTATTAACAAACTATGATTTAATAGTAACTTTACGATTGCGGAGTGGCAAAGTACTCAGCACATAAAAAGATAGGCCTGTCTTTTTATGTGTTGTGTTCTCTGCCCCATCTGCAGAGTCTCTGCAGTCATAAAGTTACTATTGCATCGTAGTTTGTGAATACAGAAAAAGAGTACATTTACACAAAAGTGTACGTTTACCTTTGTGAATCAGGCCCTAGTCTTTATCAGGCCCTAGTCTTTATTAGGGTTTATTAATGCACATATGGCCTGATTTTAACCAAGTGTAGAATATCAAAAGAAAGCATTAAATCCTGAAAGGTTTCAAACTGATTCTGCAGGTTACATAGAGCTGTTTTATGAGGGTATATGATTCAATGAGCTATTTTACCAGGATAGTAACTTGCCTTTTTCAAGGAGCTGTTCAAGAAATATATTAACCACTAAGCTATTTTACACAAAATGAATAGATGTATGTAGACAATGAGGCTAAGTTCTGCAAAAGTACAGTAAAACTCCGAGCTTTATATATAATGACTCAAATGCGAAACCAGTGAATTCACACAGATCTCACAGGTAAATACATTAACCACTCAAATATCCTACTAGTATTACACCCTGGAACTTGATGTATACACATGGATCTGTACAGCATTTGCCTCAATCCCCCTATATTATCTTAAAATGCACTATATATATAATCAATGATGTAAGCCAGAATAACTTTACGATTGCATTTGTCTTTGTTACCAATTTCTTTTGGGGACAGAGTTTGTAATAAATATGGCATAGGCTGGCCACGACAAACTCTTCCCCTCACTACGCCACCCTACCTGACTCTGCCCCTAATGACAGCACCACCTCCACAATATATGGAACTCTCTGAAGGAGAAACTTGACATCTTTTATGTATACTAGTCTGTGCAAGGGGACCCTCTGGCTACTGGTAGTTGTTGCCCTTTCCTCGGGTAATTAAGGAGGTAACATTACAGTTGCTTTTGGCTTTCAGCCCTGGATACTCGCACTGATAAAAACCTGCAAAGGCAGACCTGAATTATTTTTTTTCTCAAGTGGAAAGCGTAAATTCAAACTGCAGCCCACCTGTGACACTTAGGGTCCCATTTTCATGGCGGGCGGATCGCCCCCGCCAGGCCGGCGGTGGCAATCCGCCCGCCATCCTAATGGGGCTCTTAACCCCTTAAGTGCTGCCGTCGGCCAACGGTCGTCACGGGCACTACCTCCCCAGTGCTGCGCACGACCGTTGGACGTCCAGTTCAGCACCGGATAATGGACAGCGCAGCACTGGGGAGGTTTGTTTACTAGCTTTAAAGGGGTTAATGTTCATGATACTGGTGCATTTCCAGAAACATTATTTTATTATATTTTAACATTTTAAAACCCTTTTTTAATGAAAAAAATAACGTAATATTCAATTTGACTAAAGTATAATGTTATGTACTGTTACTTTAATAACTGTATGACATAGGCTCTGACATGGCTAGGTACTATGTCAGGTAGAGAATGTTGTTGTCATTCAATCTGATACAGCTGTCTGGTGAGATGCACTGTGTCTTCCTGCTACTGAAGAGGGTTTAAGGTTTGGAAATAAACCTATAGATGATATCCTGTGTTATTGGATTTATTACAACATTATATATAATCAAATTACTTTTATTTAATTCTTTACAGCACTTTTAATAATTATTAATGTATAAGAAGATATTTAGTATACTTTAAATGTGAATTTATTTATAATTTAAATTTAAAAAGTTTATTTCTTTAGCTAATTAAAATCAACTGCATTTTAAACTTACATTAAGGTATTTATATGGTTTCACCTTTAAAATAAATAAATATATACAATTAATTTACATGACTAATTAACATAAAAATATTTTCACTGATGTTTACAAGTTTATGAATAATAATTATTTTACTTTCACTGTACTGTACTACAGGGAGAACAAATGTTTGTTTTAAATGTAGAACAAAATAAAAAATGTGATACAAAATTAAGTTAATTTAAATGTAAAATGTAATTATTTTGAAAATAGTAAATCAAATTTATACTTTTTTTATGGAGTTATTTCAGAAATCCCACCAAGAGTCGGCCCAAAATTTTGCCGCACTATCCGCCTTATCTCTAGCGAACCATCTGCCAGACTGATTCTAAATGGTAAAACCATCAGACCATTTAAAATTGAAAGGGCTACGAGACAGGGCTGCCCCCTCTCCCCCCTTCTTTTTGACCTATATATAGAGCCGTTTACCCAGTGTCTTAGAGAGGACCCAGATATGACATCTTTTAAGAGCGGCTCATGGGAGAGGAAGGTAGCCCTGTATGCCGATGACATCCTTATTTTGGCATCAGATCTGGACTCTTCTTTCCCTCGAGTGATTGAACTCGCTAGAGATTTCGACCGTGTATCTGGGTATGAGGTCAACGAAGACAAAACTGAGATAATGACTTGGAACTTGCCAGTGTCCCGATACAAAACCAAGAAAGAGCTAAGATATTTAGGAATAAGGATTATTCCAGAGATAGACCAAATACCTAAAATTAACTGTAATACAATTTTGAAGGAATCTGAAGCCCTTATGAAATCTTGGCAACATCTACCTCTGTCTATATTGGGCAGAGCAAGTCTTATAAAGATGTCCATCTTGCAGAAAATCACGTTCCTGTTTAATACCATCCCTTTGAACTTTGAGAAAACATTAATTGACAAATTTCAGAAATCCATTAATTCTTTTGTTTGGGCATCCAAAACTGTGAGAATATCATGGAAGAAGCTGAGACGGAGGAGGGAGAAAGGAGGTCTGGCTCTTCCGGATATCCAATATTATGCATGGGCCTTTCAGCTGTCAAATTCTAGAATGATGCTAAAAACCCCTGATTCATCAGGAAGAGGTAAAATGTTCCTGGCCATGTTAGAGCAACTAGGGCTTCCTCGAGAAGGCTTTATGTTTAAATATGGGGACAATTTTTTTTTAAGAAAGTCAGACTGAAGGTCATAAGTGGTATGGCCCAAAATTGGGCCAAGATAAAGCAATTAATAGGTCTTGAATATTATTCAAGGCTTGCTCCCATGGGACAGCCCAGGTACCCCCAGCTGCTCAAAAGATCAGTTGGCAGCCCCTTTAAAAACATCCGGGGTAGCAGTATGGGGGGACCTTGCGGTTGGTGGATCGCTACTACCATGGGCAACCTTAAATGATAAGCTGGTGGGTGGTTTGTCTAGGTTTAAATACCTGCATTTATTGAGCTGGTCTCAAAATCTGAAGATTCCATTAGGGCAAGGGAACCCCTTGGAAGACCACCTAGTTAACAAACCAGTAGGGAAGAAAGAAATATCATTTTACTATTGTGATATTGAAGAGGCTATTGACGGTGAATTCAAGCTGGCCGTGCAATTATGGGGGAGGCTATTCTGGATACTGATTGGGAGTCCCTCTGGCTGTCTTCATATAACATCGTTTTCTCTACAGTAAAGCCAGCGTGGTTGAGGAGAAATCACTATTTTACAACACATAGGGCTTACTTCTCCCCGGCAAGGCTCTCTAAAATGTCCAAAGGCTCCCCGGCTAAGTGTAAAATATATAATCTGGAAAGCGCTCCGGATATACACATGTTTTGGGATTGTCCTTTACTGGTAGAATTTTGGAGCAAAATCGGTGACTCTTTAACATCAATTCTGGGGTATACGATTCATATTTCCCTTGAATCTATTATTTTTGGTATCTGGAGCGATATCACTGGCCCGGATAGAGATTTCTTATTTTTCGCAATTCTTTTAGCAAGACGTGAAATCTGTAAGAGATGGGCTGAAGTAATATCTCCCACATATCCAGAGTTGCTGTCTTCCTTGTATAAAACCTCTAAAATCGATTTGATTCGGCTGAAAAACTCAAAGAAAAAGATCATTTGGAACAAACTACTAAACTGGTCAGCAGTCTGAATTTTTTTTTTTTGTGTGTGTCCTATGATTAAGCCTCAAGGAGGCTCTCAGGCAGTGTCTAAGCTTGTGACGACCGGTGACACTATCCCTGGTTCATTCCTGATGAGAGTGCAACCACCCCCTTTGTAACAACAGGAGGGCAGAAACTAGGACGAAGTGGGTATGTTGCTGGTAGCGCTGAGGGGCAAGATCAAATTGTTTGGCCTACCTCTCCATTTGGAGTAACAGCGCAGCCTAAGGATTTCATGTTAGCTATGGTTGGAGGCGAATGAGGAAAAAAAAAAAGAAGAGTATAATGATTATATTTCTGTAAACAAACAACTATGTATATAATTAATTAGAATTAATTAATGTTTTATATAAATTAAAGTTATGTTTATTTTGACATTTTTTTAAAGTGTATTGAAATATTTTATCAACAGTATTTATTTTTTAACAATGTTACAGATTTTATCAATACATTTATTTTATATATATGTTTAAAAGGATTAAATGATTTAATTACATTTAACTATGGCGTTCTAAGTTAAGTCCCTGCATTCCCTTTTCTCTATGGGAGGGTGTTGCAGTATCAGTGGTAGACCATGTATGGTGCTGGGCTTATTACTGCTCCTTTTTGGCTCTAGGAACTTTATGCTCGTAAATTTCATGGGTTGGTGACTTGTAAGTCAACACTTTTGAGTAGCTTTGCACTCGTAAATGGTGAATAGCGTAAAGTAGTAAAGTTACTCAAAAGTATAAGTGTAAACGTTCACAACTAGGTTTACTCGTGTTTACGTATGCGTTTATGAATAGGGCATAATATCTTTTACACAGTCTACACCACATAAACTAACTCAAAAAGTTGGCGCATATGCCATACATAGTGATTTTTGTAATGGGATGTATGCCCCCAGTCTGTACAGAACAAACTGGGGATATGTCCCTCTACTGTAAATCAATCCCTGACTTCTGCACATTTATGCTGTTAAAGTGATTGACTTCTGCTCATTTATACGGTTAATGTAACTTACAACTTATTTATTAACTGCTTCTTGGATTGTAGTGCCTAGATTGAAGATGGCATATTCTACCAAGGTTGCTGCAGTTTTTTTATCTGTGCTAATTTGTTTCACGATGTAATATAGCACCATACTTTTCATTGTAATGCTGAGCAATTTTACTCCATTTCTTGTTGTGTTGGTTGGCACTGTTTTGTCCAGAAAATAATATTTCTTTATATTTTTTACCACAATATGTAAAATTGTAAATATACTTTGATTTTGGTCACTAAACATCACTGGCCAAAACAACAGCTCTAATGTGGCAAGTTTATGTAATCCAACCTCAAACATATTTGTTTTTATTTCTCTCCAATCAAAATCAAAGAAAGTTAACAGCATGTTTTCATACCATAGAATGAATTTCAGGTTAATGAAGTAAATGGAGAGCAGATGGTGCAGCTTTAGACCTGCCCTGCCATGTGCCCAATGCAGGGATGACGACAGTTGCACCTGCTTTTGATTTCTATATCCAGAAGGCTGCAACCAAACAGAATAACAATGTAGTGCGAACAAACAATTATAGATATATTCTTTCTAAGGAGTTGGACTTTTTGGCTGTCGTGTTTCATGCAGCTCGTGACTGACTGCTTTAATTTATGCTAAAACCAAAAAGAAGGGCAGGTGGAGGGGAAAAGGTGAAGAGGGCTGAGGGAAAAGGAGGACGGATCAGTATAAAAGGGTTACATTGTGTATTTATGTTGGGCTTTTCTGGTGAACAATTATATACTCAGAAACATTTCGACATCATGTTACAATCCTGTACAAAAAAATCCTTTGCAAAAAAGCATTGCTAGTATTGCAGCCCAGGGCTCATATTATAGAGAGGGTGCACTGTCCCATCTCTGTGTACTAGGTGCACCGGGTACAAACAGGAAAAGTGGCCAGGATGCCCTTGCGGGTGATAGTACGCTCTATAAATCTGCATATCATAACATAACATATGCTCCACTACAATAATGTGCTGTCCCAAGGGCAACCTTCAGGGGAAGGCATTAACCCCTTCCATGCTTGTGACGGAACCACGCCGTCATGAGCCACGGGTGGCGTGTGCTCATGACGGCGTGGTTCTGTCATGCCGCGGCCGCTCTGCCCATACGGCACTGATTCCCCGCCTATGCGGGCAAATTAGTGAGTGGGCAGAGTCGTGACAGAACCACGCAGTCATAAGCACAGCCCGCCCTGGGTCGTAACGGCGTGGTTCCGTCACAAGCATGGCGGCGCTGCGCGTCCCCCCAGTGCTGCGGCGGAATTACCGCCACGGCCAAGGGGTTAATGAAAGATGGAGCAGCTGGCTGAAGCTGCCTCTTGTCTTTCAGTGTGCAGTCGGCACATTGCCTGCACTTTCAAGGGGATTGTGACCCCCTGCAAGTGAGTACAATGAGTGACTGCAACAGCCTGCTGGTGGGGTTTAGAGAGAAAAGAAAGAAAGAACTCTTGCAGGATAGATTCACCTAAGATTTAATACAGATGATTTATTATGAATTATCTGTACGTCCAGTAAATCTGGATTAAATTATTAATTTAGAAAATTATCTATCAACAATTATTATTGTCAAGGCATTGTTGCAGTGCGGCAAGAAAGCAACTGACAAAAAGATCTATACAAAATATTTTTACTTTTTTAGGGTTTCAACACCAATATTTTGACAAACAACCCCATACACACAAGTTGTGTGACATAAGACCTTCTCCAACTAGTTTTCATTATAAAATAGTGCCAATCTCTGCATCATCAAGGCAAAGATGCAGCAACATTTTTGTCATTGAGGGGATTCAGTCTAATTTGATATGGTATGGTGCTCTTTACGTGTTGCCCTGAAGAGGCCTGAAAGTGTAATGCCGAAACGTATATCCAGATTTTTCATCATGCAAAGAATTTAAAGAAAGTCCTAACAGTAATGTAGACCATTGCTTGAACTACCTTTGATCAATTAACTTGTTTAATAGATTCGCAAGTCTGTCGTATTAAGGTGTTCTTACGTATTGACAGAACTTTCTTTTCCTTGAGTAATGAATTTTTTTGTCCATCCTTGCATGTATAACTTTCACCTAGATAAAAATTGATTGATCTTTTTGATTATGTATAAATATACAGCTTTTAAATATTGTTTTGATCACTTAGCACAACTTCTGTGTATGGGGTTAATTAATGATTTCATCCATAGTTCGATTTACTTAACGTATAGATAATTAATAATGAGTTATCTGAATTAAATCTTAAGTGGATCTATCCTGCTTGAGCTCTTTGTTTCTTCTTGATTTGCTTTTGTTGTAGTCCAGGCTATAGAGGGTGATATAAGCTCCCCACTTTCTCTTTTACTCTGCAGGGGGGGGGGGGTTTAGGCAGACGCCTGGGACACATTTTCCCCTCTCCAGAGAGGGCTCCTCAGGGGGGAGAACTGACTGTTGCTCACATCTTTGTTATCCACAGTCTCTGAGGTAATTGCCTCTTTACCTCTGTGCCCGGATCCATACTATGGCGCCAGGGCAGAGGCAAATTGCTTCCATTGTTTGCATGGGGCCATGGCCCATGCTGATGAGGGAACATCTTGTAAGATAGCGCATGTGCTAATCTGTGTCCGTACTATCGGTATTACAAAAGGGATCAGTCAAGGGTTGGGGTCCCCTTCTATAATACTACAATTCGCTAGGGGTGCAGAAAGTTGGCATGTGCCCGTTGCACCCCTATGGCTGTGTTTGTAATGCAGCCCACGTAGCCGTATCATGAATATTGTGCACAGACGCAGACAGGAGTTGTGCATCAGTTTCCATCTAAATTGTTGCTTATTGCGGGTGCATTAAAGCAGTAAATCTGGGTAATATTGCTTGAGAACTGTGCTGCATGTAGAACATGGACTAACTCAGCAATACTGGCAGATAGGGAATGAGCTTCTGATGTAGGTATTTGGAAATATGGAGCTTCAAGTACTGTTCTGCGCTGTCAAACTGTGCTGCTTAGCGCTCATTCTGTAGGCTCACTGGCATCTGGAGTTCATTGAAGACAGATAAGACAGAAACAGATATAAATGATTGTAAGCACCAATAGAGTAAAAGGATGGTAGATTCCTACCATAATGCTAAAACAATTAATACGGCAAGGATAAAAATACATGACAGTAATAGTGCGTACCCCTATGATGCAACCCTAACTAGATGTACCTAAGTGTACCTAGCATGTATGTAGGTGTAGAGACAAGAATCCCCCTAGGATAAAGTCAACCCCATTACCTGTAGTTAGAGACTGTGGGACCCCGTCTTGGTCTCGAGATGGACACCCTGCGAGGGATGTCAGACCACTGCGAACCAGAGTGTCTGCATGCAGGAACCTCAGCATCTCTCGTCAGTGTGTCAGCATGGAAGTCCTTTTTCTCCTCTCTCTGCCTCAGCAAAGATATGAGGCAGATTTACAAGAACTGGTACATCTCTACATATGCCACTTCATTTACATGACAGAAAATTAGCCTTGCGCCACCATGGATGTGCCGCATTTACAATGCAGCAGACCATGGTGAAAGTACAGACAGATGCGTGACGCATCTTTTGTCAGAAAGGCAACGCCTTGCTGGAGTCGTGTCGTAAGCACGACGCAACTCCAGCAATGGTCAGGAATGCCTATTCCAACCATTGCTGCGTCACTCCTTATGCCTGCTTCCAGCAGGTGCAAGTTTTTAATGCTACTAGTGAGTCTGCAGCACTCATCATGCCACCCACTTAAGTAGTACTTTAAAGCATCTATAAGGCCTGGCACTGCAGCCGGTAGTGCAGTTTTAAACTGCCAGTCTGACCTGGCAAAATACATAATTTGTCAGGCCTAAACCTTCCTTTTAAAAAAATAGAAGTCATCCATAAGGTAGGTCCTAAAAAGCCCATTGGGAAGGGTGCATTGTAGTTAAAAAGTAAGACATGGTTTTAAATTATACATGCCCTGGTAGTTAAAAACTCTTAAATTATTTTTTAGTATACGTTTATGGCCTATCTCTCCCATTGGATAAAACTGGATTACCTTAATACATTTAATAAGTGCTAACGTTTGATTGGGAACAGATAGGAATGTCAAGTTTACTTTGGGCCCAAACTAATTGTAATTTAAAACCCTCTACGATTATAAAATCGGATAATAAATCACAATTCTGAAAATGACATGTTTAGAAAGTTGCCATTTTCTTGTCCTAAGCATTTGGTGCCTGCAGCCTGTGGCCTTGGTCATGACTGTGATTAGCTTGGGAGATAGCCTTTGTGTATTCCTCCCAGACTTGTGGAGAAGTGTGGCTCAATGGTTAGAGCGGCAGACCCTGATGCAGAGGTCTAGCCCGGAACCAGGGTTCAATTGCCCGCCTCGGCGGGTCTTGGGCTCAAAAATTCCACGGACCTGATAATTCTCGCCTCGGTGCCTATTCCAATCATGGAGTCCCACTCTGCAACTCTGGGCAATAGCTTGCATAATCTCCACAATGGCCCCCACAACGCTAAGGATGCCTGGCCTCCACCTTGGGGGTGCCTAGGAGTGGACACCTCACAGGGAAAGCCAGAATGGGTTCCACAGCGGTATTCGTACAAGCGCCTTGAGACCCTTGCAGGTGAGTAGTGCGCTATACAAGTATCAATTTACATTTTACAATGAGACACAGGGGAACAAGATATTGGCAGGATGGGCCACCCTGCCTGGATGGGGGTAGTGTTGTTCCCTGCTCCACTTACATTTCACAGTGCTGCCTTCAGCACACACAGAATGTGACCTGACACTTGTCTTTCATCATCCCAGACTACTTGGATGCTTAGCAGGAGAAGGGAAAAACTTCCCAGAGCCAGATGGTGGGTTAGCCAGAATATCACCCCCATTTCGAAGGCTGACACCAGAAATAATTATTTGACCTCCTGAACAAATCTTCAGTAAACTCCTGGACCTGTGGACTACAGAATAAGGACTGTCTTATTTCTCAAGTACTGCCCTTCTGCTTGTGGCCTGCCTTGTTCTTCACAGGGCTGCCCTGCTGCTACCAGAAGGCTACACTGCTGCTTGAAATCTGCCTTGTTCTCCAAAGGATCGCCCGGCTGCTTGAAGCCTGCCCTGCTGTCTGTGAAGGAGGGCTAGACCTGCTCACTTCATCCCAGGCAAACCTGAGTGACTCCAAGGGTCAGTAGGCTGACCTCCTATTCTGAGCTACAGGGAAACAACAAGCTCCAGAGGCCTCCTTGCCACTGCCCAGCTGACCTGAATCAACTGGACCTTCCTGGATCTGCAACTGCACTTGCCTGAGCCCTGCTGGCAAGAGGTTCATACACTGGGTGAAATCTGCTGAAAAATTAAAAATATGTTTGGAAAGAATTGGGGGCACATATATTCCACTAAATGATAAATTAGTGAAATACCACTGCCAGAGAACGTGCTGCATTATGCTGTATAATTTGCCTTTTCGTGCCGCATGAGTTTGCCTACTTTGAATCATAATTTAGGCCTTCCATAGTGCTTCCACTTATTCTAATTTGTCTCACTTCCAGAGAGTTGGAGATATTAATGTCTAGTTGCGTTCTCCCATAAAACAACACTAAAGCAGTGAGTGAGGCATCTACTCCAACATCTTTGGATACCCTAGGAAGACAGCAGAGCTTTGGTTCCGTCCCTTCCTTTCTTGGCCTACTTGCCCTCTTGTGAGCAAGTTCACTTACTATAATCTCAGCACGGTGGGCTCAGTGGGACTGCAGGCTGGTTGAGACCGTGTTTTGGCACAGCAGCTCCCAGCACTGCCATCTTTCAGTGTGCCAGGCTGCCAGTGACAGATCACCCAAACCCCAGACTGAGTGGAGCCTGCTTAGGGCAGCAGGGGCTCCATATCCTAACATTTTCATTCCAAACTGCAAGGCTAAAGATGTTTTCTAACTCAAATGTAATCACATAAGAGCCTTTCGCAGCAGTTGTTTAAATGTAAAAAGCTGAGACCAGATAGGTCAGACGTATAATGAACATACAAACATCAGCAGCACTTTGCAGCTTCTAACCATAATAACACTTTTAGAGCTATAAATGTACTCTGCTGTGTGTAAACAGCACACATTTTCATCATCGTTGGCTCACACTGATGAAACTTTGGCCCATTTCAAACAATTTAGCTCATCTTTTTTATAATAAACTGTTGATTTCATTGTTTAGTATAATAGTTACTTATTTATCGACCATCCCCCGCCCCCTCCACCCCAATAGGCTCTATAATTTAGTGCTAAATCTGGAACTCAGATATATTTCAAAGATCTGAATCAAGGGTTAAATTGTTAAAATGATTGCAAAGAGCTATTGTGTACGATTGTCTTCTATTTCTAAAACATTGTAATCCAAACATGCAGCAGAATTGTTTCTGTCTTAACTGTGCTACTCATTCGAGCCTGCATTACTGATAGGGCGTACTGCCTATGTTTGTGAAACGCTGCACCTTTAAACATGTGTAGTGGGCGCCAGCAAAGCGGCTGTGAGGTCGCTCTGACCTAGAGGGCAGCACATTTACTGAAATACAGAGCCACTGCCTCAAAGCTGCTCCATGATTCTTTGTGCAGGTGTAAATCCACCTGCACTTTGAACATTTGGAAGCCGCTACCACCGCCGAGAGTCACAATAACTTACCTCTCTCCACACGCCCAAGGAAGGCTGAAGCCATTGACCACGCCGCCGCCACCGCCAAGAGTCTAGGGACAGCAGACTCCGCGCCGCCGCTCCGGGAGACTCCAAATCCCGGCAGGCACCGCGGCGGCGCGTCTGAGTGACGCGGCAGCGCTCAGAGAGCGCCAACAGCGGCGTTGAAAAGGAGGAGCACCCCGGCAGAGCGGGGGAGAACATTTGGAAGCCGCTACCACCGCCGAGAGTCACAATAACTTACCTCTCTTCACACGCCCAAGGAAGGCTGAAGCCATTGACCACGCCGCCGCCACCGCCAAGAGTCTAGGGACAGCAGACTCCGCGCCGCCGCTCCGGGAGACTCCAAATCCCGGCAGGCACCGCGGCGGCGCGTCTGAGTGACGCGGCAGCGCTCAGAGAGCGCCAACAGCGGCGTTGAAAAGGAGGAGCACCCCGGCAGAGCGGGGGAGAACATTTGGAAGCCGCTACCACCGCCGAGAGTCACAATAACTTACCTCTCTTCACACGCCCAAGGAAGGCTGAAGCCATTGACCACGCCGCCGCCACCGCCAAGAGTCTAGGGACAGCAGACTCCGCGCCGCCGCTCCGGGAGACTCCAAATCCCGGCAGGCACCGCGGCGGCGCGTCTGAGTGACGCGGCAGCGCTCAGAGAGCGCCAACAGCGGCGCTGAAAAGGAGGAGCACCCCCGCGTCGCGGGACGCGAGCGGGACGCCCGGGGCTAAGCCCGGGCAAAGGGCGGGCCCTCTACGGCCCTCATCGGCACGACCGGCCAGGCTAGGCCACCCCCCTGATATCTCCTGCATATTTCATAAGGTACTGTTCCCAGTTTAGTCTAATATAGATTTTGTTATTTTAAGAGGCACTGCCCTCTATTTCCATTACTGGATGGTTGACTGACCTGCATTGTACATTGTTGCCAACATTGCCTGTACTTATCAGATTTGCGCCCTGAGGAGTATCACAAACTATTTCAACAATCATGGGGAAAAAGCTGATTCCCGCCCTGGTTGAGCCAGTGAATACTATCGACTCATACTTGGTGCAAGTAGTTAGTAGCATCAACAACAAGAGAAGGCAATCACTCGGGCTGAGCCAATCACCTATCTTGCATACAGATAGCCCCTCCACAAGTATTCTAAGCACAGCGACATCGGAGTCACTCATGGAAAAACAACCGTCAGTTCCCGCAGAGCAAGATCCTCAAATTAACAGTATTGAGGTAGCGGCTGATGCCGATGCTGATGCTGACATATCAATAGATAGAACTGATTTAATAGACCTATCAGATAGTGTTTTTATTGATGTGAACCATCAGCCAGTTGCTTCGGAGGAAGATTTACAATCCTTGCAGCCCTCAACACGGGCAGTTAGAGCCTGTAGGAGACTTCAAGCTAAGAGGGGGGGAAACAATTAGGAAGGAAAAAACCCGCCACACCACCCACTAGAAGGGGGGGGAGACACACGGAGCCCGACACTGATATAGAGCCCAAATGCACTAGCAATGACGATCTTTTTAATAGGATCCAAGAAATGATAGATATCAAGATTAGGACAATAATTAAGCCCCTCATTGGGAAATTAGACAAAATAACATCTGAGGTTAAAAAACTGGGTGGGGTACATATTAAACTAGTAGACGAGGTTGAGAATCTATCCTCTCTCGTCACAAATTTAATACCCACAGCTGTGGAGGTGATTCCACCCGATAGCAACTTGCAACCCATGCAACAAGGTCCGCTGCTTTTGCCAGCGTTGCCTTCTGTACCTATTCCTGGTCAGGATGCTGTCGTAGACAATAGAGATGGCCGAAACAGTACCCCTGGTGCAACAGTAGATATGCATCAAGAGGATGTTTCGGCCCAATTTGTCGTGGAAGCTTCGCCAGTAGTGCTGGTGCTGGCGAATGTCCCGGTCCTATCACAAGGGAAAAAAGAGTCTAACCAAGATTTAGAAGACAAAGCATTACATTGGCTCTCCAACAATATGTTCATGGCACAACAAGGGCTTGATAAATTGGCAGGGAATATTGTTATGACTAGGAGGGTCTCCTGGATTGGCAGTAAGCCTAAAAAGTTTCAGGGGGACTGTGTAATCCTAAACTTTGCCAATTCCGAGGTCCTCCCAGAAATTTTGAATAATGTTTTCCCACCCCAACGCCGTAGTGGCTCTATAGTTCCTCTTACGCTAAAGTTCTTCTATGATGCGACCCGGTTTGCTACTATACCCATTATTTCAAGTCATAAAAGACACGCTAACCCCAGTAGCTGGGGGGGGGGGGTACCACATCTCAACACCTAAATGACTGGTCAAAGCGTACAGTATATCGTGAGCCTGGAAGATTTAATTATCACACAGAGTCAACTAATAGGCAACCCCTTGCATACGATACTAGGCCTAATGGCTGGGGCCCCGGCCTTATGGGCCATGAATATAGCGTGCAGGGATTTAGGCCTTCACACTGGTTGAGAAATGACCACTTCCCGACACGCCCATATATCCCACAACCTATGTGGAACCCAGCTTCATACGGACAGGGTCAGGTGGCTACTCCTTTTGAGTGGGGATTTGCCACAGGAAATAGGTTCGGTCCTTTATCGGACCTGAATACTTGTGATTGACTCGTTCCAGGAGTGGATATGGACAGGGAGGTGTTGAATAACCCAATAGCAATATGTGGTGATTTGAACATTTTTGAGCAATCAAATATTCTTGCCCCCAATGTAGTATCAGAGTCCCAAGGGTCAATGACCCCTGCTAAGCAAGTGTCTGTATCTGGTATTGTGGCTACGGCAGACTTGAGTATGGGGGGAGAGGGCATACAGAGTCCGTGTCTAGTTGGCAATAGCCATGGAATATCTTTGCAACTAGTAGCGGAGGGCGATTTAGAGGTCACAAATGAACCAAGGTTACCCACTGATCCCTGCAGGATTATTAGTTGGAACGTAGCAGGCTTAGCTACAAAACGCCGGGATAACTCCTGGACTAGCGTTGTCACTAAGCACCATATAATTGCCTTACAAGAAACATGGGACACATCCAGCAATCTTTGGTGGGATGGGTTCACCTGCTTTACTAAACCAGCAGTGGCTAGCAGGGCAGGCAGAGCTAAAGGTGGCTTGGTGATTTTGTTTGCATTAGATTTAGCGGGCAGCTACAGGGAGATCAGTACTGACTCCGATAATATTCTTATGATTGAAAGGGTGATTAACAAAACTTGTAGGACTTTATATGTAAATTTCTACAACTCAGGGAACTCCGAATATAGCGGTCGCAATATCTCCAGTTTGGATAACATTTTAAATATGGCAGTACAGAATACCGAGTTAGTTTTTGAGTTTATTTTATTAGGTGATTTTAATATTCATCTATGTAACCTATCATGTAAGGGAAGAAGTACAATTGAGTTTGATGATGCAGCCTTACAGGGTCCTCATTTCGAACATTCTGCTGAGGGCCAGGAGCTTGAGGATCTGTTGGCTAATTACGACTTGTATGAACCGGATAGTGGCTTGAGACTGCCAACTTTCACCGGCGCTCAAAATGGCACAGTGATTGATTTCATTTTTGTCTCACAAGGGATCATAAATCAGACCCTGGCTTATCGTACAGTTGCTACACACTATAGTGACCATAACCCAGTCTTACTCGAAGTGGCCTGGGGTGCCCAGATGGGTGCGCCACCAAGGAAACAAAAACCGGCTCACCCACTGAGGACCACTGATCAAGATCGACGAGTGAAGTGGGCTAAAGTGATTCCGGAAATTTTTTATGGAAAATGTTTTCCTAAAATCAAAGATAATGTGGAGATCTGCAAAAACCGGGGCACGCAAGGTTCTCACATAGTAGCAGCTTATGAGGCAATCTGTAATCAGGTATCCAAGGATCTTTTAGCAAAACCATTTCAGGTTGGACAAGGACACAAGCGATGGTTTGATTCAGCATGTTCAAAAGCTCATAGAGATTTGCTGGCAGCCCTAAAAAAGACTCCAAGGGACAAAGACGTAATCCTGAGCCTAAGGAAAAATTATAAGTCAGCCATCAAGAAACGCAAAGATACCATCAAAAGCAAAACATGGGACAATCTCCTCTCGGCAGCAGTGCTGAAGGACAGCAGGAGATTTTGGGAGATTGTCAAACAGCCCATATTCTCTGTTGACAGCAATGCACCTATGGACTGCGTGATCACAGATGAAAAATGGTTGTGTTTCTTTAAAAATGTTTATGGGGGTGACGAAGTCGGTTGTAATGATGTTCCATTAATAAATGTGGATTCTCATCCCATCATCTTCAACCCACAAGAAGTGGAGAAAGCTATCCTGGCCACCACCAAACACAAGGCACCTGGCCCCGATGGAGTCCCTGCTGACTTTTTTATGTATTCTCCTAAACTGTGGGCTGAGGTTATGTCAAATGTGTTTAATGCAGTTAATTGTAACCCAGCTCCTGCATCATGGGCCAGATCCACCATTGTCCCTATTTTTAAAAACAAAGGTCAGCGGGATGACCCCGCGTTCTATAGGCCCATATCCCTCCTGGACTCAACGATAAAAATTCTGGGCAGAGTCCTTTTATCTAGATTGAGGGAGAATGTGGAGGGCTGTGGTGGGTTGTCTGACCTACAATATGGTTTTAGGGAGAGGAAGGGGACGGTCGAACAATGTATCAATCTGCATCTACTCATCTCAAAGTATACGGTGGCCAAGGAGGGTTCTGTATTTTTAGCTTTTATGGACCTATCCTCGGCCTTTGACCTGGTCAATAGGGCAAAACTCTGGACAATTCTTTTAGAGATGGGTATTGATGAAGCCTTGGTAACGTTCATGGCAACCATGCACCAGGAGCTTTTTGCAGCTGTCCGAGTGTCAAACAACGGCAGATGTACCCCGCTTTTTAAATCATTAAAAGGGGTCCGGCAAGGCTGCATTTTAGCGCCCACGCTTTTTACCATCTACATCAATGGGTTGGGGGAATATCTGCGAGACCAGAACGCGGACGTTCCACGTGCAGGAGGAGTCCATATCCCGGCACTCCTGTACGCGGATGACGCCGTGTTGATCGCCCGCACTGGTGTAGGTCTGCAGCGTCTTTTAGACGCTTTTGGTGCGTTCATGGATAACCTAGACCTTAGGGTTAATGCCGCGAAATCGCATACTATAGTCATGGGCCGTGAACGTTTCAAAAAGAAACATAAATAATTTTTCTGCAGAGGGGCCTTGGTTGCCAAGGTAACCACATTTCCCTACCTGGGCGTTTTGTTTGACCAGAATGGCACGTGGGGGCCACAGATTAGAGCTAAGAGGCTGGCGGTCATAAGATCTTCCTCAGCGCTCCTGGGCTTTGCTGGCAAGTTGGGTGCCAGGCCCATGGAAGCCCTTCTGAAGATCTATAAGTGCAAGCCTGTTGCGATCGCCCTGTATGGATCCCCTTTGTGGGGGTACGTGAATCTTGACCCAATTCAAAGGGCAGAAAATAGATTTATAAGATCGCTTCTCTCTATCCCCCAGTCAACTCCGACTCTTTCCATACATAAAGAAGTGGGTCTACCCTATCTGTCAGACTCATTGAGTTTAGCACCTCTAACTCTGTGGCTGAAAATGTGGTTGAATGAAGATCTCCCTTTGAACCACATAATATTGAAGGATGTTTTATTACTTGATAAACATAGTAGCATCCCATGGTTGGCCTATTTGATCAATTCATTTACTGATCTGGGTCACCCGGAACTCTTCTTAAGCCCAGATAAAATTAGAGTTTTGGACATAGACCTTATAAAACAGTCATTCAGGGCTATGAAGGAAACGCGTCGTGAAGAAGCTGAAATGCAGAAGCCAGCAGTTAGGGCCCATAACTTTTTGGTGAGCGAACCATCTCTTGCATCTTATCTCATTTTTGTCACAGTCCCTTACCACAGGTTTTTATTAACTAAATTTAGGTTTAACCTGATACATTTTTACTTAGGTTCTTTTACATCTTGGCAGAAGCCAGATTTAGCCCCCCCTTGCAGTTGCGACCATTTTTCAGTTCAGGATACAATGCATTTCATCATGTTTTGTAGTTTATACCATGAGCAGAGAAGGAAATATTTGCTCCCTATCCTGAAAGAAGCAGGCTTTACTCAGGTGCGTCCGGCGTTGCTATATTTACAACTCCTGACTAATCCCTGTACAACTTTTTGTATGGCAAACTTCTTAGTGGCCGCTCTAAGGGCAAAAAGGGGAGGTTAGATGTCGCCTTAAATTTTTTAAAAATTGTTCTGTTTTTCTTTGATGGATTGGAAAATGTATTTTCTATTTATTCTTGTATATAGTATTTATAATATAACATGTATTTAGCTTGATGTTTTTAGGTAATTGAAGGGTCATTTATGTATATAGCCCTTTTAGGGTTTTTATTGTTTTGTTTCTTTGTATGACTTATAATAAGTCGAATAAAGATATTCTGACTGACTGACACCTGCACTTTGAAAAGAGATAGAGGGGTAGCTCTAGGAGGTCCATGGGACCCCTTTTAACCCTGCCAGAGGGCTGCCCTCAAGGGGGGGGGGGGGTGCACTGACAGTGTGACACCTTTGTTGAGTGGTGTGGCTCACTGGTTAGAGGCGGCAGACCCAGGAGCAGAAGTCGGCCGGGACCAGG
This sequence comes from Lissotriton helveticus, assembly GCF_964261635.1. Lineage (NCBI taxonomy): Eukaryota > Metazoa > Chordata > Amphibia > Caudata > Salamandridae > Lissotriton > Lissotriton helveticus. Next base: position 1,155,450,736 of record NC_136070.1, read on the forward strand.
GTTCAATTCCCGACGCGGCAGGGTCGTGGACTTGGGTCAGCGGACTCGATAATTCTCGCTTCGGTGCCTACTCTAATCAGGGGTCCCACTCTGCAACTCTGGGCATTAGCTTGCCTAATCTCCACAATGGCCCCACCAACGCCAGGGATGCCTGGCTTCACCTTGGCGACTCCCAGCAGGGACCATCCCATAGGGAAAGCCAGGACGGGTTCCCCAGCATTTTACAGCACCAGGAAACATACGGGTAGCAGTGCGCTTTACTTTTAATTTGTGGCACACTGTCAGTGTGCTTCCTTAGGGCATGTTTATCTCTGTGCCCGCATCCATAATATGTATAACAACGGTGGCAGAAGGCACACCGCATACTTCTAGTTTATACGCCACATTTATTGTGCTCCATTGTTTTAAACTAATATAGGCTGTTGCCCACTGTATTCTCCTCGAGGGCCGGACCGGGAACTGAAACCGGCCCTGGCAAACTGCCCTGGTTGGGGGGAATAAAGGGTGGGTGGGCAAGCTGTTTGCTACGGCCGGTTTCAGAAGATTTTGTTACAGGGGGCCGATATTGCCTGCTCCCAGTGGCATAAAACATAAAACCAACCCCCACCCTAGTGGCCCACCGGGAAAATGCCCGGTGCCTGCTACGGCCAGTCCGGTTCTGTTCTCCTCATAGAACGAAATGACAAAACATTATTGCCAGAATTTTGGGTTCCAGCGTTATTTACCAGACTTTCGCATCATGAGAACAGACACTAGCCGTTACACGGTCTTCTGTCTGAGCAGGTCTTATTAGCTGTGGGTGTGACCAGAAAACGTCTGGGCCTACCATTCTAGTATAAATTTATATAATATTTTAGGCCAAATGTAAACGCTGTCAGTGAAGACTGTTCTGTGTATACATTCTTCGGTCATTCTTCTGTAAAGATGCAATAATACGTGGAGCTATTTATATATGAGCAATTGTAGGTATTCATAAAATTGTCCAGAGCTCTTTACTATGCTTACATTCATTTTACAGCATGTTGAGATACATGTTGTGGAAAAGCCAAATCTATTACGGATGATGTGCACTCGTTTCTATTTTATATTTAAACATATTTTACCGAAAAACAATTGTTCTGTATATGTATATTTTCTATTTTCGATGTGGAAATGCTATATTAAGTTAGCCTTATGGATCATGTGTCTCATTTTAGCTTACTGCACTTTTAACTTCATCCTTTTTAACTTGTGTCTTGCTTGATGGTCTGTGACCGAAATAAACTACTACCAAAATGCACCCCTTAAATAATGAATCGGGTAAATACGCCCACCCCAACTCAAAGGGTTGGAAAAAAAATGACACACTCATACTCCGGGGCATTTCGTTTCCAAATCAAAATATGTCTTGCCTCAAAGATTTTTCAATTGAATGCATACCCCGAAGACCCCAAAGAGAAGCACAGAGATCCCTCTGCACTGGCGCAGCACAGGAAATGACATCACAATACGGCTCATTGTCTTCTTTGCACCAACCCAGTGATGTTTATTTCACTGACCTGGGTTTATTTCACTGACCTGGGATTTACAGGGATGAATGGTGATTCGGTCTGTTTTGATTCAAACTTGTAATTACAGGCTCGTACAGAGGCCCGAGGGTGGCTTGTTGAGTTTCTTGCGTGCAGCTAGACGAAAGAGTTGATTGGTAGGCCACAAGTTCGAATCCCCCAAATGCCTTCTCACCATTTCATCTCCTCGAGGTTGATAAATTGAGTACCATAAACTGGCTGTTAGTAACATCTATTATTTACAGTGTTTAGAAAGGGCGGAAGTGTGGCATGAAGGCAATATAAAGTTCAAGGCATTTCTGCAGCATGCTCTTTAAAGGCACAGAGCTCGATTTACTGTTTGGCAGGAAGCCTTTCAGTCAGCCAGTGTGGGACAATTATTGCCTCGCAATGGTGGAAATCTGATATACCAGGTGTGTGCCATCAGAGCGACTGAGGTTTTTCCACTGTTGGACTTGGCCCTTTTTTCAGGGTAATCTCAGAACTTTTTTTCTTCCTCCTGTATTGTTTCTGGCCTGCTTTTGTTGGTTTAATGACTCTGGGCACTTTGCCACTAATGATCAGTGCTAAAGTGCATATGCTCTCTGTGTAAATTGTTGTTATGGATTAGTGATTCCATGATTGGCATATTTGATTTACTAGTCAGACCCTAGTACCGTGCACAGTGTGTGCCCAGGGCCTGTAAATGAAATGCTACTAGTGGGCTGCAGCACTGATTGTGCCACCCACAGAAGCAGCGTGTAAAATGTAACTCTGGCCTGCCATTGCAGAGCCTGTGTGCAGTCTAGTACTGCCATGTCTCGACTTGGCAAGTGCACACACTTACCAGTCCCTAACCTTCCCTTTTCTTACATGTTAGTCACCCCTAAGGTTCTCTCCAAGGTACCCCTGTGGGCAGAGTGCATTGTATGTGAAAGGTAGGACATGCTCTGATGTGTGTGGCATGTCCTGATAGTGAAATACTGCCAATTTTGTTTTTCACTATTGCAAGGCTACCTGCTCCCATAGGATAGAATGGGGAGTTTGTTTGTAACATCTTATAAACATATCTGCCCCTGGGAACAAGTTAGAAAAATAAAGTCTGATATGCCTGAACTCAGAATGTTAAAATGCATCTTTTAGTGAGGGTGATTTTTACATTCTGTGTTTGAAAATACCACTTTTAGAAAGTAGGTATTTTCTTGCTTAGGCATCCAGTATGCCTCTGCTAGGATGTGTATTGACTGTCTGGCTTTGGAGTGACAGGGGCTGGCGATGTACTCTGACTCCAGAGAGTCTGGATGAGTCACCGCTAGGCTGAATAGGCCTGATCTGCAATTGGAGTGGTAGAAGGAGTAGCACCTGCACCTGAATAGGGCTGTGCCTGCCTTCCACAATGATCGCTCTGCCCCCCTGTGGTGCGTCTGGAGCCAGGACTCACACTGAAAATAGAGGTTGTTGTGCACTTCCAAAGTGACCCCAGAACTGGTTTGGGCTGGGCTCAGCACCCTGGGCCAGGAGAGAACAAAGAGATTTACTGTATAAAAAGAGGGGCCTGACCCCAGACTTTTAGTTCGCTGCTGAACTAAGGAACCTGCCAGGAAGAAGGACCAGGAAAGCTGGAGGAGGAGTACTGCCCATGTGCGGTATGCTGTTGGGGTTGGCCTGCAGTGGATGTTTCTGTCTTGGGTAGAGAAAGGACTAGACTGGGCTTTCATCATCCTGCTGTTAGAGTTTTCTCCAAGGGCTTGAATTTAAGCTTGCCTCCTGTTGGAAGTCTCAGGGATAGAAAAGACTTCAAAGATCACTTCTGGGAATCAAGAGAAACCTTTGCCAAGGAGAAGAGCCGGATAAGCTGAGGAGGAGTGCTGTTTGTTGTCTGGGGTTGGCCGGCAGTGGCTGCCCGCTGCCAAGGAAAGGAGAAAAGTACTTTGCTGTTTGCTTTGTCATCTTTGTCACATTGTTGGGGGCCCCAGTAAGAAATAGTCGCATCAACTACCCACGCAGTAAGGAATCGACAATCACCTCCCCTATGCTGCAGTAAGGAACCAATGCATAACCTCTCCTGAGTGTAAGGAACCAACGTATCACCTTCTCTGTGGCCATTTTGTTTGTTTTGCGTGACGCATCCAAGGTACTTTGTTGGAAAAGTGTTGCATTTACAACTTGCATTGAACTGAACTAGTTTCTACTATTTGAAAGCCTTATTTTTAATTCTGTATTGTGGATTTTTGCCATTTGGTCTTGTTTTGGTTTAGATAAAGATTACTTATTTTTCTAAACTGGTATGGTGTCCATTTGTAGTGTTTTCACTGTATTACTGTATGTGTTTACAAATACTTTACACACTGCCTCTGAGATAAGTCTGTCTGCTAGTACCAAGCTACCAAAGGGGTGAGCAGGGGTTATTTTAGAAGTGTATCCCCCTTACCCTGACTAGAAGCAAGGGTCCCTATTTGGACAAAGGTACCTACCTCTGCCAACTAGAGACCCCCATTTCTAATATCCACCAACCTGACAATTTCCACTTTGGTGAAGAAACACCATGGCAGAAAATGTACCACCGTCACTACTGGCAGAATGTCTAGCACCACATGTTGACAATGTAATCTTACTCGCAAAACTCACTCCTAGTGTTGGGGTGTATTGTTAGCATTCGTGCATCTGGTCACCCTAATCCCTTTTGGAGGTTTCCAGTATATCAAGGGCAACATATTTACAATTTCAGGAAAATCCACTACGATTTCCACAATAGTTTTTTAATCGGAGTTGGAGGAATGTTCTCTGTCCTTAGTTCCAACAACTAAGGCGCACTAAATAGAGCAGTTATACCACCACGGGCTGGATTATACATAGGCGTACTTTACTTGTTTGTGCCACAGAGCACCTTCAAATTGGTGCACTGGGTGCAAACAGGGAGAGCGTACACTGATACTGATAATGTGCAGCCCCACGGCAGATGCAGACGTGTGGCTGCCTTGGGGCCAGTGCTTGAAGCAATTGCTCCATCTTTTTCTGTGCAGGCAACACCTGGGTGCACTTCAAAGGAGGGGACAAAGATCCCCCTGCAGGCAGAAGCTGTGAGTGACGGCACTCACTGGGCAGTCCATGAGACCCCTCAATTTCCCCGTTTGCCCCTTTAGAGGGCTGCACTAAAGGGGAGCACTAACTCTATGCGATCTTGTTGTAGCACCTGTGCACCTTATGTCAGCCTGTTTGCATCTGCACTCATACAAATGATGGAACACAACTTAAGATAGCGCTATCACTATATATGTGCGAGCACGATCTGTATTACAGAAGAGGAAGCACACATTTCTGAGGCCCCTTCTGTGCAGAAAATGGGCACACAAACACCCATAGCTTCACCAAGCACTTCAACCAATATTGCCCCAAAAACTTTGGGTGGAATTTCTTTTGCCACTCTTCTATGTCAGTCCATCTTTCAACTCATTTCACAAAATGATGTGCACATGGCCTTTGTAAAATAATTATATATTCCTACTCAGTTATAGGTATGCACACTTTATGCAAAAAATCCGAACCCTGGAGTGCGATAAAACCTCCCAATTAAGATTGTATTTTTTACAGAAATGTGTACACACATCCTGTATGTCCCTTTCACTCTCACAGTCTGTTTACATGTGCAGGCTTGTTATTCCCTCAAGAACTTCTTGCTGATGTGCTTCAGATCTCTTTCCCAGTGCGCCACTTAAAATCCACCAACATGCAGGGAGCGCCCTCTGGGAGTGTTGATAAAGCGGCAGACTTTTAATATTTAAATCGTCCAACTGAGGGACAACGTCTAGCAGAACAACAGTGCTTGCTGTATGACATTTGCATTGCATCACTGGTGTTTTGAAGCATATTCTCTAGCTATAGAACTGAAACCTGCTCTTGGTAATTAAAAGCACGTGGTTTTATAATCTATTCCTAAACTCAGATATCAATAAAGGACACAGCCTTTTATGCATCATGGTATAAGAATAGCATATCCTGACACAGATTAAGGTGGGTTCTCAATAGATAGAAAGAAACATAGCCATGCTGTATTATATTAAGTATTAATAAAGAGATTAAATTGTCACAGGTCAATGAACAGTTCTGTTATATTACATGATAGTGGTATGACTGTTGTTAAGCCTGTCAACCTTAGGATGGTCTTTCCCCAAACATTTTGCCTTCACCCTTCAAATTTTCCGAATTTGTATTTGCTTGCATTTGGACTATGTGCACTTTTTGCTAATCAGTGCTAAAGTGCTTGTGCTCACTCTAAAACATGGTAAAATTGGCTTACATCTGATTGGCATATTCATTTAACTCTAAGTCCCTAGTAAAGTGGTATACCATATACCTAGGGCCTGTAAATTAAATGGTACTAGTGGGCCTGCATCACTCTTTGAGCCACCCAGTTGAGTAGCCTCTTAAAACATGTCCCATGGCTTCCATTGCAGCCTGAGTGCAGTTTTTCTTTATTCCAAAGTATTTTATTAATTTTTATAAACAAGTACATTAAAATGCCAATTCGACTTGGCAAAATAACCACCTCGCCAAGCCTTAAACTCCCCTTTTCTTACTTACTAGCAGCCCGTCCCGACGTTGTCTGGGTATGAATTGCTGCCGGCCAGTAGTATATTGTTTTGTAGGATTTCGTTTTGATAGCATTTCTTATCTGTGACAGGCCTGTGAAACGCTCCGATTCACAGTGCACTGCTGATGCACTTAAGAGTGCGCGTTCAGTAGTGTGTGAACTCGAGTTTCCCTACTTTATTTTTCCTTGCAATATTATATAGCGCGAACTCAACAACATGGAATGAGCACAATTTACATTACAGAAGAACACATTCATTTGTGGTAGGCACGGGGAGACAAAGCGATTTGCCTGGAATCACAGGATGTTGAGCTGATGCCGAGATTCGAACAAAGCTCCCCAGCTCTAAAGTTCGCAATCCTAGAACTTGTGGTGGGAGGTGTGTCTAAAAGTGTATGTCGGTGCTAGCCATCAATGAGAGAGACCTGTGCATTTTTCAAATCGGTGGTGAAAAAATATGAGTATGGTGCTGGAGATGTGGGCCGCCGTGGCACCAATGTACTTACCGGGGGAGGGTAAACACCCATTATTCCGCAACTTTCTTTCCGCATACCATCACTCCGCATACTTTCATTACGAAAGTACCATGACTCCGCAATGCCGTTATAACGCATGGCATTACATTTTATATGCTTTACCACGCATACATTCAACACGAAATTTGTTGTAAATGCATGAATGGTTAAAGCATGTTTTTTAAAATGTTTGGATAAGGTAAGTATGGGTATAGGGGTACATGTTTTGGGGTACTGAGGTATATGTTTTGGGGTGTTTGGGTATTTTAATGGTTCAGATATAGTTTTGGGTTATGGGGTAAAGGGGTATTTTTAGGGTTCCGGGCTAGGTTTGGGTTTTGGGGTATAGGGGAATTTTTAGGGTTCAGGGCTAGGTTTGGGTTTTGGGGTACAGGGGTATTTTAGGGTTCAGGGGTAGGTTTGGGTTTTGGGGTACCGGGTTATTTTTATGGTTCAGGGCTAGGTTTAGGTTTTGTGGTACAGGGGTATTTTTAGAGTTCAGGGGCAGGTTTGGGTTTTGGGGTACAGGGGTATTTTAAGGGTTCAGGGCTAGGTTTGGGTTTTGGGGTACTTGGGTATTTTAGGGTTCAGGGATAGGTTTGGGTTTTGGGGTATAGGGGTATTTTTAGTGTTCAGGGCTAGGTTTGGGTTTTGGGGTACCGGGGCATTTTTAGGGTTCAGGGGTAGATTTGGGTTTTGAGGTACAGGGGTATTTATAAGGTTCAGGGCTAGGTTTGGGTTTTGGGGTACAGGGGTATTTTTAGGGTTTAGGGATAGGTTTGGGTTTTGGGGTACAGGGTATATTTATAGGGTTAAGATGGGTTAGTGTTTAAGGGTGTTGGGGTATTTTAAGGAGTAAGGGTGGGTTATGAATATGGGGTGCAGGGGTATTTAAAGGGAGCAGGGTGGACACCCGGACCTGGAATGTACAGAACCTGGGAAGAAAAACAAAGAAATATTGGGCACAACACTCGCTTTTTTTTCCGTAATCCCGCGCCCCGCACACACCCACGCCCCCAGCACACGCCCACAGCACACGATATGAGACATGGCATGAAGGGCGGAACGTACCACACACCCCCAGCGTTTGTCACGCCCCCAGCACATGCCCATAACTCAACGCAGACACGCCCACAAAGGACTACTTTGCTGGCACGGTTCTTTTACCTTTTAAATGTATTTGGTGGGCGTCTGCATGGGCTATGTCCTTCTGCTGCAACTGCCCTTTCCAACGCTGTATTGGGTGTTGTGATTGGTGCTGTGGTTCCTGAGATTACCCGCCTCAAAGGTTTGGGCTCTCTCTTTATTATATTAGTATCGAAGATGAGTCACCCCTATAGTAGGCCCTAAGCAGCCCATAGGGCAGGGTGCATTGTAATTAAAAGGTTGGACATGGGCCTTTAAGTTTCACCTGCCCTGGTAGTGAAAATCTCTTAAACTCCTACATTCATTTTCACTACAGTTAGCCCTACCTCTCCCACAGGATAACATAGGGTTGCCTTATTACATGTAATAAGTGTTAACGTTTGGTTAGGTACAGTTAGGAATTTTTTTTGGGTGTCTAAGAAATTGTCATTTAAAATCCTCTTTATGGTAAAATCTGATCTTAAATTACATTTTTGGAAATGCCACTTTTAGAACCTTAGCATTTTCCTGCCCTAGCTATTTTGTGCCTACAGTCTATTCCTGGGTCAAATAGCTGGATACAGTTGGCAGCTGACCTCTGTTTTTTCCTCCCAGACAGCCACACAATAGAAGGATTAGGTGTGCATGGATGTACCATGACTGGCAGGATGGGGGTGGAGCTGGGCACAGCCCCACTTGTCTTGCACATGAATAGGCTGTGCCCTGCCTCCACACAAGGGACTTTAGTCACTTCATAGTTTGGCAGCCAAGCTGAAGCCAGGGTAGGGGAGGCAGGAAACTCCAAGAACTTCAAAGGGAATTCTCTAGAAACTTTTCAAACCTCAACGAATGCACCAGGTATAAAAATAGGACCTTCAGACCCACTCTTCAGTTCACTTTCTGGAACTGCAGAAGGACTCTCAGAGGACTGCCTGCTGCTGTGGCCCGCTGTGCACTTCAGAGGAATGCTTTGCTGCACCAGGAAGGTCTGCTCTGCTGCCTGAAGCCTTCCTTGAACCCTCAGAGATCTACCTGATGGTTGAGCCCTGTTCCACTTCATGAACTCAGGATGACCAGAGTGACTTCAAGGGTTGTATGCTGGCTTCCTGACCAGAGCTCAGGGACATAAAATACTCTAACCTTCTGGAACCCACACCAGGACCCAGCCTTAGTGAGCCCCGACCTTTCGAATGGTGCCACTCCAGTCCTCTGCCTTTTGGAAGTGGTTCTAAATGTTCCCTGACAGCTAAAATCCCAAACTTGAGACTCAGAAGTTGTCTGGTTAAAAGCTGCTCTGAGAACCGATAGAAGACAAGGACCAACCTACTTATTTATCCACCCAATGTGCATTGCCGGTTAGCCTGACTCCGCAGCAGCTCCCGGTACATCCTTCTCTGCAGCAGCACATCCTGTTTAGGGGTCCTCCACAGAAGGGGTATTCAGCCGCATGGAACCTATGTTGGCAAAGGCCTCCAGACTCTTCCCTTTGGATGCTTTTGACTTCCAAAAAAAGAGACTAAGTCCAAGCGTGAAAATCTTCATCACAACTTCATCCAGCAGCTCCCTAACAATGACGCCTCCTTCTCGGATACCACCTGCAGCCTTGCCCTGCTAAACTTTACCTTCTCAAACAATTTCCACAAAAATCCATAAATAAGCACTGACTGGGCCAAATCCCCTTCTTGTATCTGACTCATCGCAGTCAGACATATCTTTCGACTTTGACCTGGTCTCGCACTACTAGATCTCCGGAGTATGCACTTTGATCTTTTAGGTGCTAGTTTTTACCGTAAAGTTAAAAATTCATAACTTCCGTTCTATTGATTGGATTTATGTCCCTTTGATGTCAAATCATTTCTTAAAATGTACTCTATTTTTGTAAACTGGTGCAGGATTTTTCTTATGTTGTGTTTTTCACTCTATTGCTGTTTTTATGCTGCATAAATACTTTACACACTGCCTCTAAATTAAGCCTGGCTTCTTTTGTGCAAAGCCACCAAATGGTTAAACACAGGTTAATTTTGTGACTTTTGTGGTTCACCCTGACAAGGATCGTTGCTGTTGCTTGTGCAGGGTTAACACCCAACAACACCATTTCTCACAATTGTTGAATGCACGTTTTACCTTGTCAAGTATCTCAGTACTTATGAAATTAAGAGCAGCTTGTATCAATATAGAATGAAATAATATAAAGTAATACCAAATGATTATTATTCAGATTGTTTGTCAATTTGGTTTGTCCTGTTCTGGTTTACATTCTTCTAACCAAAGATACTAAATGAAAAAAATATGCATATATAAAAGAAAGCTGTGCATTCTTATAACCCATGTGGAGTATTCTTAAAATTATGAATGAGAAAGACATGCTAGCATTTTGGAAACTGGAAGCCAGAGGCTTAGGGCACGTAATTGATGTGGAAGACCGAGGTATTACTCCAAAGCAATGGACAGGTCCCTTTAGAATTATAATGCAAGGTCCTAATGCTAGCAAAGGGCAATGGTTATGGGTCAACCTCAGGATCAACTTTCATTACTATTTCACTCCTCAGTAGAGGGGATTAAGGTGCTGTACTTGATTGTCTTCGGTCTGATGTGTATGCCACCAGTCCTGAATAATGGGACATTAGGCCTTCCATACCAAGCAACAGAAGAAACAAAAGACGTGACACAGGATGATTTTTCTAGTCCAATAGTGTTCATATACTGATCCTAAAGGCTTCTTAATGATATTGGTGAAAATATTTGCAGACAATGGATTACCCAAGCCTTTAAAAAAAAGGCTTTTAACCTGGTTCCCAGGAATTTGTTGTGGTGTAAGCTCCTCCATTAGACATTCTCCTTTGAATCCAGATTTTTGCATTCTGGATCAAATGGAAACAATAAAAGTGGGAAGAAAATCGAGTGTTTCTACATTGATCATAGTGCAAGGAGGTGATTTTCACTGGCCACCCTTTTAGATCCCTCCTACAGCTATATGTTGGAATTTTTTTACCAAGCCATGGCATTTCACAGTAGGTTAGATGGGGCTTCATGCAGTCACTATGGTAATCTCTCCCAGAGATGTAGTTACGCCTTTCTTTGCTGTCCATGGGGTCCCATGCAGGTTGTGGACCCAGTGCCATCTGCTGCCGGCCACCACCTGCTGCTGGCTGCCCATTACTGCTCATGCTTTTGGCTTCAGAAATGCTTCTTTAATTGCACTGCAAGCTCAAGCAGAGCCAATTGTGTTGTCTTGGCAACTCAAATGAATCAACGTTGTACCAAAATGTCTTTTGTGCATTTTTGCATTCACGAGGGCCAACATTGAATGTTTAATTTTTAACGCTTTATGAAAAAGCATTACAAGATGGCCATTGAGAAAGGGCAAGCATACACAGGTAAGCTTTTGCTTTGCTTTGTAATAAAGCTGTGGTTTGCTAAAGTCCATAATGCAGCACCCTGTCTCAAATGCAACACATATTAGCTTTGTCAGTGCTTATCTGTGTAATGTAGTGCTGGCCAGTTATGGTGACTGTAGGAAATTGGGTTATTAGTTGTGTGGCCTGCACAAGTAATAGGCACACAAGTTCTCTTTACTGGGAACTGAGCACCCCATTGTCAAGCATGACTCTATCAGGGTAGCGAAGAAAAGTAGTTCAATGCCTTCTCAGGGGAGGTGGTGTGGGCTAGTGATCTCCGTTCGCTGGCCCACAGCAATAACACTCAATATATGATTGTCAAGTCAATAGGTTTTCTGTAGAGAAAGGAGAAGTACATTTATTACATACCCACTACTAACTACTATGCATTTTATTCACAAATATGTGCAAAGGCAAATGGAAAAATACCATAGATTACATTGCCATGATCACCTTTGACCGTCTAAAGGGATCATGCAAACTTTTTAGGTACGTCTGTTGACTTGGTCGAAGGCTCTAGATCAACACACCACATGTAAAAGACATCACTTTGAGCGTTAATGGAATCATCAAGAACAATAAGCAGGTGTAAATGCACTTATGAACATCAATAAAGCATATGCATTGTGATCAATAAACACTGTCAGCATTATTATGCCAATAAAGCATTTCAAAATCAGCAAAACATATGTCTGTGTGCTATTTGTAGACTTTTAAAAAATGAAAATGCAATCATAAATACAGCACCTAGAGAGCATCATGTTTTGAGTACATAGTCCTGCAACCATGGACTTACCCCTAGAGGGTGCTTCAATACACATACCTTTTTTATACCCTTTTTGGCAAAAACAATAACAACATTAAATTCGGCCCCTAGAGGGTGCAGTACTCCCAGCTGTAGAGCAGAAGCTCCAGCCTTGAGAGTGCTTGGACATGTTGAGAAAACCCCAGAGGGGTCCTGTATTCTATGACCCCGCAATTAACTTTATAAAAAATACTTGGGGGAGCTACTGCACTCCTGCAGCCCCCCATTCCTTCTTCTTAACGTTGGTGGTGTCCCCCTGCCCATTTTGGGGGCTACCCGTAGGGGGAAATGCAGGGCAATATAGGAAGCACCTTTGGGAGCAGTGAATATTTTAGTATAGGCTCTTCTTCAGTGCCAGGCGAGAGCCACTAAGCATTTTCCTTGTGTTTTATGTGTCCTCCTTTTGGTTTTTGTTGTTTTGGTGGTGTCTGGTCCCACCCCGGCACCCCCATGGCACCATGCATTGCGGGCACCTGAGAGAGCCGACCCCCTTGCTGCCCTGCCGGCTCCAGCACGAGCGCACCTCCCAGTGTGGCTGCAAGAGCAAGCAGCGTTTATCTCCTTTCCTGCTCTTGCACGCAGGGTTCTGCAGTGGCCGCCCCACTTCCCCCAGACATGAGCATGGGGAGTGGGTGCATGGCTACTACATGGAGGGCACGGTGATGCTTCCCAATGCTCCTTTTAGGTTTTGGGGGTCAGGGATGAGTCCCGTCCCACGTTTGAAAAAAAAAACAGCCCAGTGAATGGGGTCCTCGGGCAGGTGTATAATCTGGGGAAGGGGCTCCATGCACGCCCCCTCCCTGAGAAATAATAAACAAACAGATCTTGTGCCGATCCCAGGGCCATGGCACTCTCTGGGGGTAAGATCGGAAAAGCGACGGAACCCTACACTTTGAGCAAGCTAAGTAAGGTCAAGGGTGGCCATTCTTTAAAATGTCATAACTCGGTCCCTGTGGGGCCCCAGTGGTGAGCTCTAGCCACTAGTAGCAGTTGCAGCACACCTCCTTACTTCTGAAGCAGTGTAGTCCTCAGGAAGCTAGTTCTCCTAGCTCCCTACCCCCCCTTCTTCCTGGTCTCTGTTTCTGGGTGCTGAGTCCAGAGCTTTACCCGAACTGGTCCTCAGAGGGTGTCAGGGGGCCATCCTCACTGGCCCTTGGGAGACCCACTGATCCTAGGGTCAACTGGGGCAGAGTCCATAGTGGGCATCAGGGGGTTCTTCCTTCCTGTTGTCCATTGTGCATCAGGGGCCAGCAACCAAACTAAGAAACCAACAGGCAATAAGGAGTCTCCCCCTTGTGCCAGAGTTGTTAAAGGAGAGTGTAAGGTTCCAGAAGCCAGGCACGCTTGGACAATCCTAGGGTGCCATGTCACCTCTCCACTCCTGTCTCAACCTTCCTGCACTGCATGCTGTGAGAGTTTGTTAGACCTGACAGCCTTGGCATGGGTTTCCCCTGTATTTTTTGCCTGTGCCTCCTGTGTTTTTACTGTGTGTTGGACTTCGTTTTTGCTAGTCTAGATGCTTTGGGCACTTTGCCACTGCTGTTCAGTGCCAAAGTGCAGGTGTTCACTCTGTTAAGTTGTTGTCATGGATTAGTGTTTCCATAATTGGCAAATTTGGTTTACCGTCAAGTCCCTAGTACAGTACACTGTGTGTACTCAGGGCCTGTAAACCAAATGCTGCTAGTGGGTTTGCAGCACTGGTTGTGCCACCCACCCAAGCATCCTTGCAAAACGGTCTCAGGCCTGCCATTGCAGTGTCTGTGTTCAAACTGGTGCTGCCATGTTGAACTGGCAAGTGCACCCACTTGACAGGTCCTAACCTTCCCTTTTATTTATATGCGAGTCACCCCTCAGGTAGCCCAAGGTACCCCTGTGGGCAGGGCTCAGCGTATGTGAAAGGTAGGGCAAGCCCTGATGTGTGTGGCATGTCCTGATAGTGAAATAGTGCCAATTTCTTTTTTCACTATTGAAAGGCTATCTGTCCCAAAGGATAGAATGGGAGTTCATTAATAACATCTTATAAATATAACTTCCATTGGGACAAGATAGGAAGGTAACGTTTAGAATGCCTGGATTCAGAATACAAAGGTGCATCTTTTAGTGAGGATGATTTTTACATTCTGTGTTTGAAAATACCACGGGTCAGGGCTGGGCTGTATAGACCTGTGCTGCAGTAAGAGTAGGGGGAGGAGATTTCTTTCACTCTTGAATGCGCCTGGTCTGCCTTGGACAATGCTGTCTCCACCTCTTGCCAGGAAACTGCACCAGAGAGGACAGAACTGGTTTTGGCTGGGCAAAGGGTTTCTCTGCCACCAGAGAACAAAATAATTTGTGCTATAAAAAGTGGGTCCCAGACCCCTGGCTTTTAGATTATTTCTGGAATTCAAGAGGAACCTTTCCAAGAACTGTCCCTTTGCTGTGTGCTGTCTGGGTTGGCCTGCAGTGGCTGTTTCTACCAAGAAAAGGACAAGGACTTTGCTGTATGCTGTGTCCCCTGCTTGAGGAAGATTTCCAAGGGCTTGAAGTAGAGCTTGCCTCCTGTTCTGAAGTCTCAGGAACACAAAGACTTCACCCCCAGCTCCTCCAAAATTCATTGCTGGTAGTTCTGACCTGCCAAGATATGTTTGTTGCTGTTCTGGGCCTCTGGAGGTTGTTCCTGCTGTTGGGAGCTGGAAACTTAATGTAACAATGAGAAGTGTGACGCATCCCTACCTGTTTCCGATGCATAGCTGAAGAAACGGACACAGCGCCTGCCCACCGCGGGTGAAATCACTGCACGCTGCATCGAGTGCACCAATCTACATGGTCCAAGATCACCACACCGATTCCGATGCATGCCCTGCTGTGCGGCTGCAAGAACCAATGCATCGCGGGGCCGCGGCTGGGGACCGAGGCTGGAGAAAGCAACACAGTGCCGGTGCCACATCGTAAGTCCTAACTTTACTACTCCTAAACTAAGAAAAATCCTAACTTTAAGACTTTCGGTATTCACAGAAGGCATTTAGGAGTCCTAAAGTTAGGAGTCCTAATTTTACTACTCCTAAACTGAGAACAATCCTATCTTTAAGACTTTCTGTATTCACAGAAGGCATTTCGGAGTCCTAAAGTTAGGACTCCTAACTTCTGTGAATACCGAAACGAGTAAGTGCCTTCTGTGAATACCAAAATGAGTAAGTGCCTTTTGTGAATACCAAACTGGTAGGAAGTTTAGGATTTTGTCTTAAGTTAGTTCTGTAAATCGGGCCTGATGCTCTTAGAGCATGAGAGAGGTTTAAAGGAGCTGGACATAAAAGCCAAGAGAGTGAAGTCAAGTACCAATAGTGGCAGCTTGCCATCCGTGCCTGGAGAAGGAAGGGTATACACCCCCAAGGAAGGGATCAAGGATTTTGGGAAGAGTGAGGACATCGGTCAGTGGTTTAAAGCATATGAGGTAGCAATGAGATCCCACAGAATCCCTGAGGGAGACTGGGGAGAGGGGTTGTGGAACCGCTTCATACAGAAGGGAGGGAAACTTTGCTAGCCTTGCCAAGCGAGTATCAGATGTCTTATGCCCCTATGAAGGAAGCCTTGATCAAGAGGTATGGTTTGACCCCAGAGCTATACACGCAAGTGTTGAGGGCCTGTAAGAAGCCTGAGTCAAGCACTTGGGTGAGTATATTTCCCATTTTTGCAGACCCCTGGATGGTTGGGTGAAGGGTGGCCAGGTAAATGATTTTCAGGGGCTCTATGATTTGATTGCATGTAAGCACTTGTCTGGTAGTTGTTTTCCAGAGTTATGCCAGCATTTGATTGACAGTAGGCTGACTGACCCCAGGAAGCTTGCTGTGGAGGTGGACCGCTGGGTCAGTACCAGGGTACATAAAGGTCATGTGGGAGACTCCGCCAAGGGTGGGCAGGGTACCCAACACAAGAGGGGAGGGCAAGGGTAAACAAAAGGAGTTCCGAAAAGGGCCCCAAAGTAATTCCCAAGGGAACCAGGGTAAAGGTTCTCAGCCCCCCAGTGAGATGAAGCCATGGGTCCCTGCAGATAAGCCTGCCCAGAAGGGCCCGTGCATGTTATGGTTGATCTTCAGGTGGGTCACTTATTAGAGGATCCTAAGTGTCCTAAAAAGACTATCCCTGCACCTACAGGTGCATCGCCCCGTGAGATGACTAGTGCAGCCTTGGGGGAGACATTGGGATCCCAGGAGGGGTGGGAGCCAGCCGAGTTGACCCTGGTCTCAGTAGGAGACAGTGAGATGGTCCCAAGGACCCACCTGCCTGATGACACTAAGAAATACTGGCAGTGAATGACCATAAATGGCCATAGGGTGCAGGCTCTGTTAGACACTAGAGCCCGTGTGACAGCTGTCAGTTGCCGGCTAGTGTCTGAAGATCAGGTGATCCTCAATGTACTTTACCCAGTAGTTGCAGCTGATAACTCAGAGTGCCTCTGCAAAGTGGCACAGGTTCCCTTTGAGTGGGTAAAGGGGTCTCAGGCACCTTGTAAGTTGTAATGAGGCCAGCCATGCCTGTTGACTGTCCACTAGGCAACGATCTTAAGAGTTCCTCTTGGGAGAAGGTGGAACATAAGTCTCTTTTGGAGATGTTGGGTCTGCCTGAGTGGGCTTGTGTGACCACTCAGTCTATGACAGCTGGTAAGGGCAATCAAGAGGACCTGGAGCCTGGAAGAATGGCCCAGGTGCCTGCTAAAAAGAGAGGAGGCAGGGGGCAAGGGAAACTGGCCTCTGAAGTTCCCACGATCCAGGAGGAGGCAGACCTTGAGGCGATGCCCTGGAGCATACAGGGGAACAAGTGGAAGAACTGGGGGACCTACCTGAGCTGACTCATTGGCAGCAGGCCGGGGGCCCCTCCAGGGAGGTATTTTGCAAGGAACAGCAGGAATGCCCCTCTCTTGTTGGTTTGCGGCAGTAGGCTGCAAGCCAGGCAGCAGGTGATTAGTCTGGGTCACATTGGATTTACTGGGAGAATGGTCTCCTGTATAGTGAGCCTATGGTTGCTGAGCCTGGGTCAGCCCGTGTGCTGGTGGTACCCTAGTGCTTCATAGCTTTTAACCTACACCAATACTATTCTACAGTTCTTTGTTTTCACATAAATACATATGCTATTTACTTGTAATGTTTTGCATTACCATACAAAATTCTTTTTAAACCAGATCTATTGGCATGGCCATAGCTTGTTTGTCCTTTCGTCTTGGATTTTATTCTCTTAAAATATTGTTTGTTTCTTGGAATCACTAAGATAAATATTGTTGCTTCTAAATGTGTTTCTATTATTGTAAGGCTGTTTCTAAAACTATTTTATTATTCTAATGAAAAAAATATTAAACTTTAAAAAAGACTATACAAATAATGGCAATGAAATGGTCTGTGCTGAGTTTGAAGCTATCAAAGTTGTGACTCATTTTTTAAATTTTTTTGAGTTGATTACCCAGGTTATAACTATCTGAGGAAGCCCACACTTTATTGAGCTTGTAGCTTGTAACAAAGATAAGGGCTGCTGCTAAATATGACTGTAAGCTCTCAGTCTACGGATGACGTTACCTGTGTCGCAAACAAACGTCAGGAGTGAACTGGTGTTAAATATTAATGTGGTATCCATTTTATGTGAGCTCAGTAATCCCCTCTACCTCTATCTGAATAGGATCTATATATTTTATGTATTTTGGCCTGTTTTTATTTGACTTCAGTCAGACTAATTGAGGTAGCTGAAATTGGAAGCCTACTTTATAGAACAATCCATCAATAAAAGACAGGTCTGACTATCTTATTTGCTGAGCCAGACGCTTTTCATCGTGTGATTGCTGGAAGTATTGACTGTTTTACAAAGCTATATCATCCAATTAATTGATTTCAACCCCTATTATCTTGTACTGTCTGTAATCAGAGATCTGTGTTTTATTGAAAAACGATTGTGTATGTATTGTATTCTCTGTATGCTCTTTGTACAGGAGATAGCCGAATGTGTTAATGTAAGTCAAAATTACAAGACATTAGTTGAAGTGAGAAAAGTCATGACAAGGTTATGTTGAAACCAAGTGATCTCTTGATTTTATACGAGTAAAGAAGAGTTTATGGAACTGTAGAAATAATAATGTATGCTTTATTTATTTTTTAATTGGTTTAGTATTATGATACATACAGCAGCTGTTTACCGGTGGATTACTTGGCAGTAGTTTTCTTATGTGTTTAGCAATGTATACTAATGATATATATGTTTGTTACTAATGTATGTAAAGAGTCAAAAATATGTTATTAAAAAAACAGAATGCAAACAAACATATGTAGAGTCTTGGTGGAACAGATATGTTTATTTCCTTTCCACCAGCATTCCTAAAATCAAAATATTACCTAAACCCTCATAGTTTCATATAACATTGATTAATATTTTGTTAATGTCCTGCGTATTACAAGGCACTGTTTTTAGCTTGACCATTACTTCCATTAAAATCCTCACGCCTTCCCATTGTCGCCCTTACCCAGCCTTTGGGCATGGTAGCAATATTGTAGATTATAGGGAGAAATAGAGATCGTGATAGAGATGCTGGTAGAATAGAAATATTCATCATTATAAGTGTCATGAGTGTAATTATTGTACATAAGCATACAATATTTTGGTGCCACAAATTCCACTTAGCACAATAACATATAAAGGATCAAATTGCTTTTCCCCACAGTGTCTCTTTATGATGCAGGATACTCATCATGCAGTGTCACAAACATTCTATGGACCCAAATGTACCTTTGTTTAATGTTTTGTTTCAGAACTGGGTTAGATAAAAAAAAATAAAGTCATATGTAAAATGGTTTAGAACATGGGTAGGTCAGTGGCGTGCTCGAGATACTTGCACGGTGGTAGTGGGGATTTTATCAAGCTGTTTCTGGATCGCAATCCCTCTACCTCACCTTGGGGTAAGCTTTCTTTGCTAGCTATCACTACCGTGGGAGGGTCAAGTGTAAAAAAAGAAGCAACTTAATTATTGAACTGGAATGAAATAGAATTGCAGAATGTGGAACCATAAAACCTATGCTTAATCATGGCTACCCCACTTGTAAATGTAAATGTAAATGTAGTTGAGTGATACTTGGCAATTGTCTAATTTCACATTGCCTCCTTTTTCTTCATTTTGACATATTAGAGCACATTGGAATACATGTGGGCAAAATATATGCTGTATAAAACTTTCTCTCCTGTTTCATTAATTAAACTATAATGCTGTCCATCTATAATAACAAGACAGACCCCCCAGAGGGTTCATCATGGTAACTGACTTGCCTCTTAGTTCAGTATTGGCAGCATGACTGTTTCTATATTCCTTTTGAAAACTGTCACCTTAAAAAAAAAATGCATCTCAAAGCACTCATATAATCTGATATTGTAAGGCAAAAGCACATGTTAATGAAATACACATATATTTTTAAAGGACTTTATTTTTACACGTTTGTTGAAAGATGTCTTAAAAATTAATGTGTTCCTAAAGGGTGCAGGACACCATAATTGTTTCTTTTCTTTTATTTCAGATAGTGTAAATAAATGATTGCCCATTTAAATGACACCTTTATGAATGTTAGTGCTCTCAGCAGCCCTGTGTGGTCGTTCAGCACACTTAGAAAAAGGAAACCATGAGCAGAAATAAAGATATTTCTCCTCGCTGTGCCTCTGATGGAAAGGTGTACAATTCTGACGTAATCTCAGGACTACCAATGTTGGTAAATGTGGGAATAGAAGTGGGCATGTTGATGCTTTAGTCCTTTCAGATCCGTCTGCAGCTTTTGATAGGGTTGAACACACCGTCTTATTAGGCCATGTCACTGCAACTGGTATAATGGGAATTGTCCTCGAGTGGTTTCAGTATTTGTTAGCCAATATGATCACAGCTAGTCAAATTGGCTCCATTTTCCGTGCAAGAGTTGTCAGTCTGCCAAGGGGTGCTCAGGGCTCCTCTCTTATTGCACCTATTCAATATCTGCATAACCCATTTGGATAATGCTTTAATGGAAAAAATGTCAGAGCTTATGTGTATGCAGACAACACACACATTTTAGTATGACTCAAAAACAGTCCATCAAATGAGGTTAACATGGAAATTGATGTTGAGCAATAAATGAAATCTGAATGCTAACAAAATGGACCTTTTGATTGTCAATGGCAGTAGTGATCTCTGGAGAGACACTCATTGGTCCTCAGAGATAGGGAAAATTCCCACTAGATCAACACAAGTCAATGGTTTGGGAATTAAACTTGCCAGCTGTCTATATTGACCCAAATCTCATAAATCGTGCCATCATGCTCCTGCCATCTAAAGATCTTAAGGACAATTCTTCAATTGCTCAAAATGGATTGTAAGCATTTGACGGTGAGGGCTCTCTTAGCATCGAGGCTTGCAAACTCTATCTGTTTAGAACTTCCTCAGTTCCTACTCCATAAACTCCTAGGAATTCAAAATAATGCAGTGTGGTCTGTTACTAGACCCTCTCAATTCACCCATGCAAGGCCACTCTTGCAGGAGCTTCACTGCCTCCTGATTAAGCACCAGGTCCAGTTTAAAATCCTTGCATTATGAGTCACAGATTAAGACACTTGATTCACACTCCAGCTTTTATTAGTTTGCAAAAAAATACAACCCTGATAGATACTTATGTTCGGCTGGTAAGAATTTACTAGCTGTTCCATGATGCTGTAGACAGTCCGTATTCAATAACATTTTCTCAAGGGCCACACAGTTTGGTCTATTTTGTGACGAGGACCGTATTGATGACAGAAGGGAAGCGATTTGGGGGGAGGGGTATGGTAAAATGGGTATAGGTGAAGCGAAGCATATTTATCTAGTGGCTCAAGTGAACAGTGTGAATCCAGAAAGCCTGAGATTAATCTCAATGTCCCCACTCTACCGAATTGTGTGGAATAAAATAGACTTTTTGAATTTTGAAGAGACGTTATAATTTTACACTTTTGCTGCAAGATAGCTTTGAAACCGAAGATGTTCCTAAAGTTAAGTGGTGCAGGACAACCTAGTTATTAACTTTTTTTAAACTTTGATTAACCTTTAAATAAAGGAGTGCCGGTATATTTAACGTCTATTTAATGTCAGTGCTGAGTTCAGTGAACAGCAGCCCAGTGCTGCTGTTGATCAGGAGGCTGCATGTAAAGGTCAGGGGGGCCGCATGGCCACCCCCGGGCTGTACTTTGAGTATTACTGCAGTAGACAAATAAAAGGGGGTGGGGGATAGTTTCTCCTTTTCTGCGATCAAACTATGTAATTCTCTTCCTGGTTTCTTATGCCTTGAAACTTCTGTAATGGCATTCAGACAACTTAAGACCAGGCTATTTTGTGAGACATTTGTTGTATAAATCTAATCCTACTGCTTTTTCCGCTTGCACTTAGAGACATGGGTGAAAGTACGCGTTATAAATTACATATAACATACCATAACCGGCGTAAGTATATGAACAGAAGGAACAAAAGCATCTTTAATGTGACGTTTTTTTTTTACAACAGAAAGAGCCTCCAACACATGCCCTCAAACTCACACAAATACACATATACACACAAACACACTCACCCACACACAAACATGCTTGCAAATACAAACACAAACACACACATGCACACACACTCACTCACTCACCCATACACAAACATGCAGGCAAATACAAACACACACACGCACGCACACACACTTACTCACCCACACACAAACATGCAGGCAAATACACACACACACGCACACGCGTGCATGCACACACACTGCAGTCCCAAGAACTCCAACAAGGGACGGCCCCACAGTTAACATTGGCTACCTCCTAAACACATACCTGCTGCTGCATAGCGAGAGAAAAAACAGGCTCCACAGAAGACTGATTGAGAGGCACCTGGATTGCTCAAATCCAGATACTATTCCTCTATGTATCTGATGGAGCCCTTCAGTATGACCAGGCCCTTTTTTAGACATCACTGTGGAGTGCAGTGATAGATATAACACTGCAGCAACCCTGGTCACCTCTCTGGATGAGAAAGATGGTGGCGGTGTTGACTATCATCAGTAGTAATGCCCATATAACAAACAAGCCATAAATAAGCACTATTATTTATAAAAGTATAAGATTACTTCGTAGTGCTACAAGATGCTGGCTTCAGCTCCATATTTCTGTTTTATAAACATGAAACGAATTTTATCTGGTAGGGTAAGGAAAACGCATGAAATTTAAATTTGTGATTCACACGCAAATAAATTGTAAATCAACTGTGTGCGGATGTGATCCTTGTGAGACTGCAATATGGAGTCACACAAAGTGAAGTTAATCTGTGGCTTAAGTAGGCTGACCCAATGTCCCATAATATATTCTTTTAGTGGGCAGAAGCAAAATGTGAATGACACCACAACCGATCAATGGATGAACTCTGTTGCCTGTAAGCTTCTGTGTGTAAGTATATTCTACATATTTTAGTGCACTCACAAGGTTTTGGCTAATGCCAGACATCAAAAAAAGGTGTTCTGCGTAAATTGAAACAAATGATGTTCTTATATACCCCCCACTTGGGTTTTCATTGAGTACACAAAAAGGCAAAGTGATTTGTTTATTAAGTGCATTGTGGGTTAAGTGAGACATGTTCCTCTTTCTATGTGTGCTGCAGCACACCTGGAAAGAGGAGGTAATGAGGAGAAATGAAGATATTTTTCCTTGTTACGCCTCTGTCAGGAAAGCGCATCTTTTGGAGCAAACCAAGGCTTACTGCCATTAGTAAATCTAGCTTTGCACCATAATCCATGGGTGGATATACAGGCACACCCATGCTCTGCCCATGCCCCGCCAACCCAGCATAAAGTACAAACAAAAATTAGTAAATCCCGAAGTACATTTTACTTTAGTGCTGCATCTAGAAAGTGACGCAACACCAATGCTAAATGTTAGTAAATCTCAGCCTCAGTATGAACAGTTATTTTTTACGTCCATACTGCTAATGCCTTTTTGTTGAGGATCAATTCCTTTGATTTACTCCTATAGTCTATTGTATAAATAATGTGCAAATGTTGTCTCCTATTCCACTAGGAACCACTGTTTGATGTATGTCCTTTGCACATGTTTCCTGGTGGTTTATATGGGCTGCCCCTAGTGGTTATATTTTTTTTTTATATAAACATGTTTCTTCCAAATTCACAGCAATTTGACAATGATCTCTGAGAGTATAGTATGTAAAATCACACTTGTGCTTGAAGTGCTGTGGCTCAGTTACTTGCGAATATCATCTTGAATTACTGTTGGTGTTTCTGCATCTCTGACCAGACAAAATGCACTGACATGGATGTTAACTATCACCCATCTCTGATCCTGTGATATGTTCAAAGAAGACTACAACTTCTGCCCAAGGAGCGACATTTATCAAAATGTAAAGCAGCATAGTGCAGTAAGTCACTTTTCTGCGCTGTGTTATAGGGAAAGGATAGTAATGCGCCGTATTTATCACAAAATGGTGCATTCCTGCCTTTTCTCAGCGCTGGTGCCCAATGTGCTACCTAGCGCCAACATAGAAACTCTTGGTGCAAGAGTGTCTGTGTTGCAAGCAGGATAGTTTTTGTGCAGGAAGGGTCACCTTCCTGCACAAAAACAATCCCCTGAGTCATTTTGCTCTTTCTCTGGG
Source organism: Lissotriton helveticus (assembly GCF_964261635.1). NCBI lineage: Eukaryota > Metazoa > Chordata > Amphibia > Caudata > Salamandridae > Lissotriton > Lissotriton helveticus. Next base: position 1,155,474,337 of record NC_136070.1, read on the forward strand.
TGCTGTAGAATACAACACACATATAAAAAGAAACTAAGAGGAATAAACATATTTTTCCTTGCTACTCCTCCCGTTGGAAGGCGTAGCATTCTGGTGCATTCACGGGTCAATCAGTAATGGTAAATCTGGGAATACGTCAAAATCCATGCGTGTTCCCTAGGGCAGAGTAATGCACCACAGCGATACTCTGGATGTATAAGGCCACTCAGGGTCACTCAAAGGGGCCTTTTGGGGCTTGATAAATCACATCTTAGGGGTTGTGTTGCTTTCGCACCACGGAGCATGGTGCAAAAGCAACGCAACCCCTTGATAAATATGGCCGTTAGTGCATCGCGGAAGGCAAGATTCATCAATGCATCATATTACCTCAACCGCCTAAACATTTAACCTATGTAAAAACTGGCCCTTTAAAATAGCCCACCAGGGCCACACAAAACTAGGTGAACAATCCTAATTGATATTTTCTGTATTCAAATCATTTCCATGAATACTGTTAGAGGAACTAATTCTAAATTGCTTGCTTAACACTAAATCTTTGCTTGAAACCCAAAAAAATAAAAATACCTAGAGTTCATTGTTAAATATTAGATTGAAAGGACTAACATGATTACACATAGAGGGGATTAAAAGATGACATTAGGTTAAAAAAGTCACAAACATATAACCATTTAAATATAACCTTTAACACATTCCACTCCTCAACCTACTGATGCCTATACATCAGCTTCATATAAGTTTAATAATTTGACCTCTAAGAGGAGACCCTACCTGGGGCCTAGAATCTTTCACCCCATCCACTCAGCCTACTCAAGTTGTTTCTCAAACAATTTAAAAAGGCTGCAACTGCCTATGTTGGAATTCCCTTTCAGTTCTAGCTCTTCCACATTGAGGGGCGATTCCGATTCGGTAAAATGCCCTCCGAATAGCCGTACGGAGCTTTTTTCCCGTACAAATCGTATGCAGAACCGTACCTGTACGAACAATGTAGTACGATGTGTACCCAAAGCAGTTCTCCGTACGAATCGTACCGAAGACCGTACAACTCACTAATCCGTACAAATCGCATTCGGAACGCGCAGTACTCGATGTCCATACGATCGAAGCTGCATTTTCCGACCCACAAGTACGAATCTTATCGACAACACTCCGTACGACTCTTTTTCTACTGGAGCTTAAAATGTCCGTAATAGCAGATTTCGCCTCGAAATGCATACGAAACGGACCCCCCCGGTTACGGTGCGTACACCCCATGACTGCAGGGGTACGGTGCATCGGGGTACGGTGCGTACACCCCTGGATTTCAGGGGTACGGTGCATATGTCCCTGTGCATACACCCCATGATTGTAGGTGTACGGACCGTAGGGGTACGGTTCGTACACCCCAAGGTCGTAGGTGTACGGTGCGTACACCCCGTGCGTACACCACTTGATTTTAAGGGTTACGGTGCGTATGTAATTGTTTTTTCCCTCTGTACGAATTCCTCATACGTGACATTTACCGTGCGAATCGCGTACTGATTCCCCGGTCTGGATCGTACTTGGCGGGTCATACGGCATTTTTACGAATCGTACGGTTTACTGTGCGGGTCGATGTCGTATGGATTTACCGTTCATTTTTGTACGGTTCGCAATGATTCGGACGTATTTTCTCGCAACGGATCATACTACGCGATTCGGATGGATTTGTACGATTCATATGGAAACGGCTACGAATACAAATCGGCGTACGGATTCGTTTCCCGAATCAGAATTGAACCCTAAATGTAAACCTTTTTCACTTTAAAAAAAGCTGGTTAGTTTCCACATTTGCTCTACTAACATCCCCTTCTTGCGTGGTTCACCCTCCTTCCATCAAAATGCCTAAACTGGCTGCTGTCTCATGATAGAGGTAATGTACATCAGTAAAACCTAAAAATAAGCAAATAAAACATTTTGGAAATTATTCTAAATTCATGTTTTGACAACTGCTAGCCACATACCAAGCTAGTTTATCTGATTTATAACACACTCACTCAGAAGTATCACTTAATCCAAAATGTTACCACTAATGATGGTGACCACTGTCAAAAAGCAAAGCAGTTCCCTTTTGACTTATTTATGGAGATACGTGAAAATGTGGATATAATTTGCACTATTTATGTACAACAGCTTCTTGTTTTGGATTACACATGTTTAATATAATGATACTGAGACCTAATAATTCCATCTTTGAATTAAATAGACCTATGATATTTCAATAGCCATTGGGTGTTTCCAAACTTTTTAGGTCGAGCCCAGGCAGCGCGCTTGCTCTGTCTGCAAGCCCTTTTATTATCTCCTCCACCGGCTTTTGGCATGCCCATGAATTGCCATTTGTTCGTTGTTGTGCCTTTTAGAAATACGGGACTTGTATTGATGCATTGGGTCTGATTCTTCCGCCTTTGCGTGCTAGGGTCAGGCACAAGCAATTTCACTCATTGTTTGCTTGCCTTGGCCATCCCAATATGTCCGTTCCTCCTGGTCATCCTGATCTGCCTTTTTATTATGTAGGCTATCAAAATCGGTTTAGGCTTTCAGACGATTTCACGGAGCAATGCTCTGTTCAGCACCTGCAAAGGGGCAATTTATGTCCGGTAGCTGTTGAGCTATGCCAGCTGTTGAGCTATGCCAATAGGTCTAACTCAAAAAAACATGAGACCTATTGCATTTCTAATGCTTGTTTACTAATTACACTTGAAAACCGCTGAAGATACCTTCACTTTAAAGTTCACAGGTTTGCAATGTCACTTCTAGTACAAAAAACACTTATAAATCAGCAAACTTGTAATTTAGAGGCCAATATCTGCCTTCCAAACCTAAACAAAATCAGACAGGTTACAAACAGTTTTAAAACCTCCGAAAATGAACTGATACAAGGAAGATGCTCAGTCAGGATTCCAACCATCACTTATGTCAGAACTGTACCTGGCAACAGAAGGAGAAGAGTAACCAAAAGCTGTAGGGACTGACCAACAGTAGCGGTCGGTGCTGGGACTGCTGCCGGTCAGTGACGTGGGGCGGGGGAGGGGCAGGGTAGGGGGTAGTAAACTATGGAATACGGCAAAATACAGGTAAGTAATCATATAAATGAATAAAACGAATTTTGTTGCGCGCACTGCATTGCCAAATGCGATGGAGCGCGCACAACGAAAGTTTACTTACCTGTATTTGGCCGTATTCCGTACTTTACTACCCCCACACTGCCCCTCCCTCACCCCACGTCACCGCCCGGCAGCACTCCCACCACCGACCGCTACTGCTGACCAACCCTATTCATGTTGGGACCAATGGAAGCCTTCGACAGAGTAAAACATGTGTTGCTGATGGGTGCCTGAATCTTCAATATGGCCACAAAAGGAGAAGTCCTAGATTCTTTTACAGAACTCTTCACAAAGAAAATGTTTTAAAAGCTATAAAGCTAAAGATTTTACTCACAGAAATAAGGTTAACCTTTGGGGTGCTTTAAGCTTCCACTGCACCCTATATTTGATTTTGCTCATTATTCGGGCCACTGAGAACATGAATGAATGAAGAGCATTGATAAAGCACAAACAATCACCCCAAGAGGTATCTCTGTGCTACAATCCAAGAACAAAGAAAACTTGTCCAACCCCTACTAAGAAGATAAGAAGAGGGAAGGAAAACCAACATTAAAGCAAAGAAAAAAAGCCGTGTTTTAAAAGCTTTTTAAAAACATGAACATTTGGAGCTAGTTTGACTGTACACATGAGATCGTTCCAGGCCCTTGCACCGAGCACAAAAATATATCCGCTCCCTCTGGTTTTTAACCTGAACATGGGGACACTTAGCAAATTGTTATTAGTGGATTTTAACTCTCTGTGGAGGGTATAAGGCACAAAGCTTTCTAAAAGAAACTTAGGTCTCATTTGATCAACTGCTTTGTAAACAAATGTTAAGGATTTAAATAAAATCTGTGTATCAAATAGTAGCCAGTGAAGGTGCCATAAAAACTCAGTGTTAGAGAAGGTCCCATGGAGTTGTAGAGTCTATCTGACTCCCACATTTTGAACTGCTTGCAGCTTCTTCATTAGATATTTGGGCAATCCCAAAAAAAGACTATTATAATAGTCAAGTCTTGAAGAGACCAAGGCGTAGATAACCATCTTTCTTGCTGAGAGAGGTAGAAAGTCCAAGAACTTTTTAACGGACTTGATTACAGAGAAACAAGTCCCTGAGACCGAGTTAACTTGTTGGCGAAAAGATAAGTCATTGCCAAACCGGACCACAGCTGCGTACACTTCAGCTTCAGAAGGACCACGCGCCACCATCACCAGCAACAGGCTCCCCGCAGAATCTGGAACAAGTTCACTGCAGACCAGCTCGCTACTTCCCTGAGCAAGAACCCTCCCACCAGCACAACGAACCCCAGCCAAGCGGCCACCAACCTCACGAAATGGATCAGCGACTGCGCAGACGACCTCGCCCCGCTGAAGACCCCGCCGAACAGACCCGGCAGCAAGAAAGCCCCATGGTTTAACAACGAACTCAAGAGCTCCAAGAAGAACTGCAGAGCACTCGAGAAAACCTGGCGCAGAGACCCAACACCGGACAACATGACTGCCCTCAAGCTCGCCACCCGAAAACACCACCAGCTGATCCACGCCACCAAGAAAACCGCATTCAAGGAACGACTGGACAACAACGCACACAACAGCAAGGAACTCTTCAACATCGTGAAAGAGCTCTCCAACCCCAACGCCGGAAACAACGACATCACCCCTTCGCAAGACCTCTGCAACTCCCTCGCCTCCTACTTCCACAACAAGATCGCGGACATACACAACAGCTTCAGCACTCAACCGACGCACGCCACGTCCGAACCACCGCCCCCCACCACCACCCTCCGCGCCTGGACCCCGATCAGCACCGAAGACACCATCCGCACGATGAACTCCATCCACTTCGGATCTCCGACAGACCCCTGCCCTCACCACGTCTTCAACAAGGCCGACGCTGTCATCGCACCCCACCTGCGGGACATCATCAACACCTCCTTCGACATCGCAACCTTCCCGGAGAGCTGGAAGCACGCCAAACTCAGCGCTCTACTCAAGAAACCATCAGCAGACCCAACCGACCTTAAGAACTACCGCCCCATCTCGCTGCTCCCGTTTCCGGCCAAAGTCATCGAGAAGACCGTCAACAAGCAACTGGCCGCCTTCCTCGAGACGAACGGCTCCCTCGACCTCTCGCAGTCTGGCTTCCGGGCCAACCACAGCACCGAGACCGCCCTGATCGCAGCCACCGATGACATCCGAGCCCTGCTCGACAACGGAGAAACAGCGGCCCTCATCCTCCTGGACCTCTCCGCGGCCTTCGACACTGTCTGCCACCGTACCCTAGTACAGCGCCTCAGCAACGTCGGAATCCAGGAGAAGGCACTGGAGTGGATCACCTCCTTCCTCGCCGGAAGGACACAGAGAGTCCGCCTCCCCCCGTTCAGATCGGAAGCCACCGAAGTCATCTGCGGCGTTCCTCAAGGCTCCTCGCTCAGCCCAACACTCTTCAACGTCTACATGAGCCCCCTCGCAGCCATAGCACGCCAGCACAACCTCAACATCATCTCCTACGCCGACGACACCCAGCTGATCCTCTCCCTCACCAACAACCCCGCCACCGCCAGAGCCAACCTGCACGAAGGGATGACAGACGTAGCCAAATGGATGTCGAACAGCCGCCTGAAACTGAACTCAGACAAGACGGAAGTCCTCATCCTGGGATCCTCACCCTCCGCCTGGGACGACTCCTGGTGGCCCCCCGCCCTGGGCAGCGCACCCAAACCAACAGACCACGCACGCAACCTGGGCTTCATCCTGGACTCCTCCCTCTCCATGACCAGACAAGTCAACGCCGTCTCCCCGTCATGCTTCAACGTCCTGCGCATGCTACGTAAGATCTTCCGATGGATCCCCACCGAGACCAGGAAGACGGTCACCCAGGCCCTCGTCACCAGCCGTCTGGACTACGGCAACTCCCTCTACGCTGGAACCACCGCCAAACTCCAGAAGAGACTCCAGCGGATCCAGAACACCTCAGCACGACTCATCCTGGACATCCCCCGCCGCAGCCACATCTCCGGACACCTGAGAGACCTGCACTGGCTCCCGGTCAACAAGAGATTCACCTTCCGGCTCCTCACCCACGCACACAAAGCCCTACACAACCAAGGACCAGGATACCTCAACAGCCGCCTCATCTTCTACGCTCCCAAACGCCAGCTTCGATCGACCAGCCACGCCCTCGCCGCCGTCCCCCGCATCCGAAGAGCCACCACAGGAGGAAGGTCCTTCTCCTACCTGGCTGCCAAGACTTGGAACTCCCTTCCGACCCACCTCCGCCTGACCCAGGACCACCTCGCCTTCAGGAAGCAGCTCAAGACCTGGCTGTTCGAGCAGTAGCGGACCCCCCCGTACCCCCCCCCCCCAGCGCCTTGAGACCCTCCGGGTGAGTAGTGCGCTATATAAATGCTATGATTGATTGATTGATTGAAACTTAACTCCCAAATTCATTGCTAGCTCAGTAGGTGACGGAGGGTTGTTAAGTTTTTCTGGCCACCAGTCCGAAGCAGAAAACTAGTTATAAGATCCAAATCAGAGAAGTTCTGTTTTCTCTGCATTGCATTTTCTGAAATTCACATTTATCAGCCTGACCACTTCAGAGAAACAATATTTAAAATTAAGCTTCCCAATGGAGTGCTTATCAAGAGCCAAAATCAATTGGGTGTCATCCGCATAATATATAAAACGGAGATCCCAAAAGATTTGATAAGAACTATTAGGGGAGAGGATGTAGCCTTACGGCTAGAGCGGTGGACCTCAAAGCTGGAAAACGGTTTGAGTTTCGGCGGTGACACTCAACATTCTGTGATTCTGGGCAAATCACTTAATCTCCCTGTGCCTAACAAAAAAAAAATAATGAATCCATCTGTAACGAAACTGGTGCTCATGTAAAGAGCTCTGATACCCGACTCAGGTCTAGTTCGCGCTATAAAAAACTCTTTAAAAAAAAATATTGGAGGGTCATATATACATTACATTTAGTTGGACTAAGGGGCAACCCCTAAGGAATGCCATATGTGAGCACTTCTTCCTTAGATTTAAAAGGTTCCATAGTAATTACCCACCTCCTATTTTCAAAGAAAGATTGAAACCACCTCCACGCCAGGCCACCAATGCCAATCCCTCTTGATCCCCGGGGATCAAGATGCAGAGACAGCACAAGTCGTGCGTACCCTGCACACGAGCAGGCATTCCCCTCTGGGATCACCCGATGAGGTCAGAAAATACTGACATAGAGGTAACCACAGACCTCACCACAGTCAGGATAATATACCTAGACTTAGCAAACCTGCATATTAAGGTCATTTTTCACTATTTTTTGGTCCTGATGAAAGCCTAACTGACCCCTCCTGGGCATCCAAAGGCTGAAACATGTCGACCTTTTTAATGGACTAATAACCGTGCGGAAGACCCCTAACTCCTCTTCCAAGGCACACCTTAATTTTAATCAGCCTGAATCCAGATTCAATAAAAACCTTCTTCTGGCTACTCAAGCCTTTTAAACATTTTTTTTCGTCTATCAATTCACAGCCATTTTTTGATCACTGATCACTACTGGTTCTACCAGTGGTTTACCTCCGGGTGGAGAAAGCATAACCACTAACCCTATGATGATGCTGCCACGTACCTTTAAGGGCGGAGAATCAAGATATACCGCCACCCGAGCCTTGGCACGTGATTGAGGGTTTTTTATCGGTACCGTGAAACGAAAGAACAAAAACCCTGGTGACCCAGGACAAGTGATCCGTTCCCCCTCTGATTTTTAAGAAGCAATAATGTCTTCAGATGACAGATGCATTCAAAGAATTGCCTTCCCTGAAACTTGCTCGGCGTGTTCCCCCCCTCCCCCCCCCCACCCCCACCTTAAGCAACATTCCTTCCCAGATTCCACAGTCTCAGAGTCTCTCTTCTTCCAAAGCAAATGAACCCACAGACCCATTCTCTTTAGGTCTCTCTGCTGTACCCAGCAATCCCACATTCACCAACCCGTTATCCTTTCTCCAAATATATATTGCAACTCACTCACTAGAGAACTTGGCCATGTGTGAATGCATTGTGCACACATAGTCATCTGCGTGGGAGGCCAAGAGAGGCCAGATACAATAATTCCACACTTGCACATGGACACATGGAGATTCACAGGACTTTCTCTCACAGCACTCTTTTTCAATAGTACGCACATGAAGAATCTGCCTGACGTACACCGCCAGATCTAACACTAAATATACTGAATGCAGATGACCCTTTCAGGCTTGCTCTGACCAACATAGCAATGAAAAATTGGCTGATCTGGAATGAGTGTTATTGGCATGGACGTCGATTTACCAAAATACCTGGGGTAGCAGAAGTGACGTAAATGACGTTACAAGATGTGACATCATATGACCTTTGACCCTGAACCTTCCCAGGAAGTGATGTCTCATGACCTTAATCCTGATGATACCACAATAATTAACCATATATATTTACAATTATTGTAAAACTTCAGCAAACAAATGTCTATTTTAGATATCATCCATATAAAGGTGTGGACATGATATATCAAGAGAACAGTAACCTGAACTGTAGGAAGCAAGCAAAGTGAGTCTGACGTCTTCTAGGAGGGGTCGGAGAATGGGGGTTTCTCCCCCTGAGAAAAGTTTCAAAATACATGGGCCCTTACAGTGCTCTTTAATGCACAATTTTCACATAAATTTGCTAAAAAGCCATAGGGTCTGGAGAGACACAGATTAAATATTATTATTTCCTGGTGTGCCAGGCTAACGAAACCTGACTGTCTCCATGAGTTGACCCAATGATGTTTCTAAAATGTCCTGCGGGTGCCACCTTATGTCAAAGATTACTTCCATTACTATGCCCAGCATTTGGCAGGGGAGCCCATTTTGCCCAAACATTACATACAATATCCCAGTGCTAGTATTTTGCTAATACTGCTGTCCATGTACTATGGGCACACTTTTTCGAGGACCACATTTTGTCTTGTATGGCCTCATGACATTTTCTTCGTCATCATCCCATATGGCAAGAATTTCTTCCACTAAGCCAGCGCCAGTAATGTGCCAAAAATATCACCTCTGGCCAATAATGTTTTCCAGTATGCTTGTGTTGGCATTTTCTCACGGGTGCCCAATTTCCTACAATGTGTCAGCCGTAACATTTTTCAATGGGTATCCTATATGCATGTATTGCCTCCAGTATGCCAGTGCCAGTATTTTGCCAAGGGTGCTTCTATAAACCAAAAATCATACCAGGTCCAACAGCAGATTTCCAAGCAGAACAACACATAATTCACTATTCATGTGATACAAATATTCAAAAAATTAGGTTGAAGCCTGACTAATGCAAGACACCCCTATGTTCTTAACACAGATTTTGTTATCTCTGGGGCCAGGGGGTCACAACTTCAGAGTCAGGGACTACAAGGGGGCAAGCCAGGGGTTGCAGCTGCAACCCATGGCAACCCTAAATAACATCCATGGGTACTGGGACAGAGATGGGTGCAGGTTCAGTTTCGAGGGGGTCACAGGGTAATCTCTTGGATTCAGCTTTTCAATAGTGAACAGTCTGCCCAATACACAGTGCCAGGGTTTGTGCTAAATATACAACAGATGCCCACTCCAGGCTCACTGACTCCAACATGCAACACTTCATGTACAATATTTCGTCCACACACACAAGATATTGTGACCAACAAAACTGGCAATGAAGCTGTAAAGCTAAGATGAAAAAAGGAAGCACCTTAAAAATATATACAAGATTAGAACTTGAGGCGCAAATAACCTCAACTTGCCCAATGCCTACACTACAGCCACTAATTCCACAGCGTGTTCTTGCCCACGCTTACTGGGTCTTCCTCTTGTAGAGTCATGCTGAAGCACTGGAGCAAGGCAGCCTAGGATGGTTTGCAAAGGGTACCCTTCCTGCTAGCACCTAACAAATAACTTAACTATAATTATAGTCCTCTCTTCACACCTGTGCTGCAACACCTTTATCAACCCACAATAGTGTTTAGACAAGACAGAGTGTTCTTCACCCCTTGGCTATCTTCAGCTGCTTCTCTGGGCTGCCTGATGACACTGGTGATGTGCCTAGAAATATACTTTTTTCTTTTCTCTCTTATGTGTTTTTGTACTTTCTGGCAGAAATACTTTTCAATTCACTTTGGATTTCCACCAAGACGCACTTGTCTCCAAAGTTACAAAGGGAATATCCATGCAGAAGTGGCAACATTAAGAATATTTCTTCTTTTGTGATTGCGTTCAATTGCAAGTTAAGTCACGTTTTATACGAGCTAGGTTGATGTAAGCTTAGGGATTCAAATTGGGTGTGTAGAGGACAAAAAAATTGCTTCGGATGGATTGGGATGCAAATCGAGCGATTGCCAGCACCTGAGATTAATTAAAACATTTCATCCATCACTTTGTTTTTGATGCTGTAAGTGGTTCCCATGCTCACTGGGCCACTGGAACCTAGCTGTACCAGGATGATGGTCTCTAATAAGGGCAAAACCAGTCTGGGTTGCTTGTGTTCCGGTTCAGGGAGGATAAAGCCTGACAGTTTGGGCTCCACTGTTTCTATTGAAGCAGGGTTAAGACAGATTTGCATATGGCTGCATGCAAACTCAAGTGGCATGGTGGGTGAAATATGATGGATTAGGATGCCACTCGAGTAATTGCAGTGGCTAAAATTAATTAAAGCATTTAATCTATAATTTTTTTTTGATGCCCTAAATGGGATGGGTATGCCCAGATGTTGGTTCTGTGTTATGTTATGTTATCTGCACTTATAGAGCGCATGGCTGCCCCCGCAGCGGGGCATCCCAGCGCTAAATCTAATAGAAGGGGACAGATAGGAAGATCAAGCTAAAGGTTGGAGAAAAGCCACATCTTGATCATTTACCTAAAAGCCCAATGGTCTTACATGCCACGGCCAGCAAGAGGAATGGAATTCCAAAGGGCAGGTGACTATGCCCTGAATGAGCGCCCCCCTGCTCTTGTCTTGCGCATCCGTGGGACACAGGCCAAGTGCAGATCCGCGGAGTGCAAGGCTCGGGCCGGAATATACATTGAGCAGAGTTCGCTCAGAATTTGTGGACCTAGGCCACGCAGGATCTTGTGTGTAGCGCATAGCATCCTAAAGTAGACTATCTGTTATATAGGCAACCAGTGAAGCCGGCGAAGAAGGTCAGAGGCATGGCAATACTTAGGTAGTGCGAAGAGCATGTGTGTTGAAGTCTTTTGGTCACAGTTTTATTAATGCCAAGTAGTAGCCCATTACAGTAGTCGAGTTGTGTCAGCACGGTGGATTGGATGATCATCTGTCGAGTGGGTGCATCAAAGAGTCCCAAAAGGGGTATCAGGCCACGTAAAAGACCAAAGCAAGTGCCCAGCCAGTGTTCACTGGGCAGCTGGAACCAAACTATACCTGACTGATGAGCTCTAGTAAGGGCAAAAACAGTCCTGAATTGCTTGTATTCTGGTTCAGGGAGGACTTGGCCCGGCAGTTCAGACTGGATTGTTCCTGTTGACTCACGTTCAAGACTAATATCCATTGGCTGGGTCCAAACTGAAGTGTTATGGTGGGCAAAACAAAATGAATTAGGATGTGGCCCGAGCAATTGCCAATGGCTAAGATTAATTCAAGATTTTCATCCATCACTTTGTGTTTGATCCCCTGAAGAAAAGAAAGAGGCACCCCTCACCCAATTTATATGTACTTAATCCAAAACCGCATCCGCATTCATGTAATGCTGATGCCTACAATTCAGCAGTTTGGGCCCCCTGTATCTTTAGTCAAAGGGGAAAGTCTAATTGAAAAATAGAGATTTAGAAGCCAACCTCATGTATATGATAGTAGATGCTCTGTTATACTGTGCTATGATGCCTGACTTGTCTATGTATTTTTTTAGGTGACGCAGCAGTGTATTTTCAAGTGTGGAATTAACCGACAGGCAATTATGTAGAGCACAGACTACTAGTTGCTGTAGTAACAGTGTGTGGATTGCCAATGGATGGTTACCTGTAGTGTCATTATAGTGTCATTATTCATTATAGGCTGCAAGCTGAAAATGCAACCTGTTTTTTAAGGCTAGATGCAGTATATAGACACATCAGGCTTCGTTTTCTTCCAGGGTATGCCTTAAATAGTACTTTCTTGGCACCAGAAGGACACGGCTAATACGGATTTAATTTCACACCTCATACTGCAATTGGTCAGCAGCTCTAATCTTAGTGACATTAGAGTCTGTATATTACAAAAATGGTGTTGCAACCGTTGAGTGTTTTTGTGTCTGTATGCAGCTGTAGGCAAGTTCAATTTGTTTAGTCAGTTTGGTGAGGGTACACACATTAATATATTAGAAAGTTTTCCATGGCAATATATATATATATGCTTCTCACCTAAGATGACGTCTGAGGTTTGCCCTCTCCAACAAGATGGGCACACCATAATTGCCATACCTGGGCACGTTCTATTAATACGCAGGTCTGAAACACACAGTATTTTCCTTTGAAATAAGCATTTGGCCATCAATTTGTACTAATGAATAAAAAACACATATTCTCCAATACCCATACCCATATAACCCATACCTAACAGGGAGCCCGAGGTTCACTTTTGGTGGATAGATGGGTATAGTGCATATGCCCCAGTCTCTCCGTCCTATCACCTTCTCTGGCCCTCAAAAAGAGACAGCGCTTCACCGAGTGCCCAGCACAGCGGAACTCCCACTCTCAAATTAAGCCTTCCCAAAAAGCAGGGTACATCAGACAATGTTGCTCCTGCCTTTTACACTAGGAAGTCATGACAAAGCAGGGTTGGGTATACTTCCATAGTTAAGCAAGCTTGTCTCCCCATAGAAGCTTACTTAGCCACATGTTGTAGCCATGGGAACTAGGGAGAACACAGTCTTCCATACGCTAGCTTGGGGAAATACACACAATGTTAAAATACTACAACATGGAGGACTCAACAAGGGATTTTTATACAATATCCAGGATTTGATACCAGGTAACAATAAATCACATTGATAACTATCCATGCGATCCAGTCTCCCTTTATTGGACTTCGCCCTTTTTTACCGGATCATCCCCAAACATTTTGCCTTTATCCTCCTGTTTTCTGAATCTATTTTTGTTGGCTCTATGACTTAGTGCACGTTACTAACCATTGCTAAAGTGCTTGGGCTTTCTCTTTGAAAACATGGTAGAATTGGCATATACCCAAATTACTCATTTATTTACTTGTAAGTCCCTAGTAGAGTAGTCCCTCATGTACCAAGGACCTGTAAATTAAATGCTACTAGTGGGCCTGTAGAACTGATTGTGCCACCCACTTAAGTACCCCAGTAAAACATATCTCAGGCCAGTCATTGCAGCCTGTGTGTGCAGTTTTAAACTGCCATTTTAACCTTACAAAATAAATCTTTTGCCAGGTCCAAACCGTCATATCACCTACCACACTTTCACCTGACAAAGACCCTGCCTACACATATTCACAAAGTGTTTGCCACTAGTCTTTTGTGTCCTTAGGCAAACTGAGACAAGGGCAGGGAGATAGGGGCTGCCTGACACCTCAGGGGGATGGAAACCGCTAGAACCTGCTCCAACTTCAAAGTGGGCACCACGCATAAATAATGGACCCTCATACCCAACTCTTCAGTACAAATCTGGACCTGTGGAAGACTCTGAACAGGGAGTGCTGTGCTGCTTTGCTGCAAGAAGGACTGCCACTCTGCTGCCCTGCTGCCCTCCCGCCTGAGTGAGAAGGACTGGACCTGCATCTTGAACCCAGGACCACCAGAGTGACTCCAAGGGCTAGTTACTTGGCACTCCTGATGCGAGCCTCAGGGACAGAACAGGATCTAACAACCTTGTACTCAGCATCAGGACTCTGCCAGCTTTGACTGCTGCCCTCCCAAGTGGTGCCACCCCAGTCCCGAACTCTTAGAAGTGGGCCTGAAGATACTCTGCCACCACATCTGTGGTTTCAGCATAATTGATGCAGCATGATGCCTCGTCTCACAAAACTTCGTATCTGGACCGCTGCCCAATGCAGGACGTCGCATCCCAAAAGGCAGCCTCAATGACGACATACGACTCCGCATCGCAAGCTCTGCATCTTCTTCAGAACCAGCTGCTGCGTGACACATCTTCTACACAGGACTTCGCATCGCAAGCCCTTCGTCGATTGCAGCCTCAACAACAGTGCAGCACCTCGCATCCTCGTTGTGGGATCTTGCAACGTTCTGCAGCCAGGATTGATGGTACTTTGTTCAATGGGCCTAACTGGGTCCCTGTAGGCGGTCCACACTCCATCATGGCCAGCCTGAACTTGTGACTTTGTCCTGGTTTAGCACGACCAGATAACTACAGTTGGCACTTTGTGCTTTTTGGCACTATTTTCTCTTAAATCTTTAAAATTGCATATCTTCGGTTCTACTGATTGGATTTTCGTTGTTTTGATCTTACATTATTGATTACGTATTACTTTATTTTTTTAATTGGTGTGGGATTTTTTTTATGTTGTGTTTCACTTTATTACTTTTTGAATGGCTCCATAAATACTTTACACATTGCTTCTAAGTTAAGCCTGACTGCTCTGTGCCAAGCTACCAGAGGGTTGAGCAAAGGTTAATTTGGAGTTTGCTTCTGACTTCTCCCTGAAAAGGATTGCGATTGGTGTTTGAGTAGGGTTTCACCCCCCCCACAACCAGTAACCCACTTTCTTACACCCTTCCTCTATATAAACTTTGCAGCCTCTAAACTACATAAGAAAGCTATCAATCACATGTTCCCAGAAGTCACACACGGATGGAACTATGCGTTGCTCAACAGCTAATACAACTCTTTCCATCTTTTTGGACACCTGATACCCTATCCATTTTTCAGAACACCAGACCTAGCCTACTGGTTTACACTGAAACTAAATTAACAGAAAACACTATCACAGGCCCTGACCAGTTTACACTGTGTTATCTCCATAGATCAAACCGAAGACAAGAGAAGGGAGACAAAAAGTCTCCATTGGTCCTCAGGCCCTGAAGAAGTTGCTCCTACCAGTACGACAGTGAAACATGTTGGCCAGTCATAACCACTAAGTTAAGTATATGATGTAGCTTTTTTAACCATAGGCCAGGTGGGACATGGAGCAAAGGACTGCTGACTACCTGTGACACATTTTTAAACTTTTCCAATGACAGATAAGCTAATGTCTTGCAGATGAGAAGATGGACTAGGTAGAGGACTACCTGTGAACAAACCAGAACAAAGGAGCGACAATGATGTTGTCTGCAGACTAGAGGACCACACACTTTAATCGCTCTAGGAACAGACTTTAAGATAATGGTCCAAGAGTCACTACATTGTGAGGGTCTCTCTTCCCCACGAAACTGCCCCACAAAGGAGTGCACCCATGATGACTAGCCTAGGCTACTGAATGCATTCAGCTGCACTAACCTTTAGTTACTTCAGTGAGATGTCTCCTTGGATGTATGACGTTACAACGCATACTTTTACATCGCATGCTTTTACAACGCAGTTTTTACATCGCATACCATTACAACGAATAGCGCTTTGGGGTGCTGGGTAGTGAATAGTTTAATTTAGTATTCCAACTCCAGTCCCCGTGGACAATAGGGAAGGTGTTGGATAGTAAATTAAATCTATTCCCTATCCTAGAGCGCCCCCAGCGCAATGCGTTGTAATGGTTTGCGTTGTAAAAGTTGCACCGTAAAGGCACTGCGTGGTAAAAGTTGCGTTGTAAAGGATGTTCCCCGTCTCCTTTCTTACTTCAGATGAACTTTATCATCTAAATCCAAAGATGTATCTCTCAGGTTGGCTTCTAAATACCTATATTAGATTAGACGATCTTCTTAAAGTAAAGATGTAGATGGTCCAAACCATTGAATTATAGGTGTCACTACTGTATAAATGGGTTTCGAATTATGTATATTTTATGTTATCTTAGACCAACCACGTCTGAGGATTTCAAAAGAAACTGGTAGAACCTTCACACATACTGCGTTGACATATGTTGATGCAAAGGACGCAAAAGCCAGCAAAAGCATGAAGAAGGAAAGATGTAGTATATACACCATATTTAGTTTCACGTGCAAGCCCACACATACACACACAACGTTGTTTGTTAGTCTGCTCTGCCCTTTCTTTCTCGGGTCTGCCAGGGACTGCTCCCTCAATGCCCAATCTCCCCATCCGTTCTGCTGGGTCCTAACGCCCTGGTAAAATCTGACAACAGCCTTGAGATTTAACCCCTTGGGTGCGGCCGCGATTCTGCGCCTGTGTGGCCGTTTTATTGAGTGGCCGGGTTCATGACGGCCCCCAGCCGTCATCAGCACACGCCCACCGTGATGCATGACGGCCGGGGGCCGTCATAAAGCATGGAAGGGGTTAAGAGATGAGACAGCAAATCAACAGCGTATCAAGAGCACTATGGGCCCTAATGCAAGCAAGAGATTTGGCTCTCTGATCCCCTTGGTTTGGCAGTAAAAAACAAACACCACAAATGGGGGTGAATTTGGCCCCTCACACACCGGTACCACTGCACCTGCTTCACCATTGCTAGCTACGCCCCTGAGCAACGTTATGACAAAACTATATATGACACCCATCGCAAATTCCAAGAACATGTACAAAATATGCAAAGTCAATAATGGTGAATATTATTCATAAATCTATGGAATGATAAGAGTAGGGTTTGAAATGTTGATAATCAATTTCTATTTTGGGATTGTTTTAGGAAGAACATATTTTAAGGAGAAAACAGAGTGCGTTTATGAAACTAATGGTGCCTTTGTTATTCTAAAATGTAATCTCTGCCGTATGAATTATTAACAATACCAAGAAATGCAAAATCAAAAAAAATGGATGTGTTCAAGGCGTTTGCCTGCTACTTCGCCGTGGGATGCACACCAGAACTGTAGGACCCCCCTCTCTACTCATTTAAGATTCGACTGATGGATCTTTTCTTAGAACCGTGTGTGTGTAAATTATTTAAGAATATAAACTGGGGTGTTGCGTTCAGAGTGTTATAAATCCGTTCAAATGAAGTCAGAGCATCTGATGAAGTGAGGGCATCTATTTTAAAATTTCAACACTAACACGTGTTTATCTTTCCCCAGCCATGTCCTGAACACGACCTGGTGAAGTGAGATAACTCTAAAAGAGCAGACTCCCCGTGGGAAGTCAGAAGATGCGGAAAAGATATAATTGTCGCCAATTTCAGACCTCCCTCAAGCCTTGTCGGTGGTGATTAATGCCAGGTTCGAAGTGTAAACTCTCCTGCTGGGAATACAAAGCGCTGAGGCTTTTCCTAAGATGAAAGCTTCAAAGGGAGAATCAATCGCAAAGTTGTATTATGCATTAATAGTCTTGCAAATGACTAATGGGGAGAGAGATTTCCCTCCTTCCCTAAAGACTGCAGAATCTGAAGAATATTGCATATTTGATGCAGCTGGTATTTCTAGCAGTCCTGATTCCAGCTATTTCATCGCTGCTACAGAGTAGGGCTGGGGGAATTTTTTATATTCTGTAGTATGCGGATACGAATCTCGGTTCGAACGATTCCTCAATTCTGCGTATTCAGTCCTGCATGCCATAGGTCAAAAAAGGCAAACCCCTTGCAGCAAAATCACTCCAATTCCCATTCGTCCATTGCATCAGGCCCCTTTTTAGGTTTCGACCTGGCGATCTGCGCAAGCAGTTCGCGCAGGTGAAATCTTTTGTTTACCATATTGGCTATCGGAACGTCCCCCACCTCCCATTAGCTAGCTCCATAAATGGAGGCTAGCCATTGGGAGCCGGATCTGTCCATCAAGGCCGGACCAGATTCGGGGGCGTTCCCGCGATTTTTTCCCTCTCCGCCTCTGCGATGTCGTCATCGCGGCGGTGGGCGGAGTTTCGTTTTTTTTCCTTCTGTGTTTGTTTTGGTCATTCCATGCGAGGAAGCCCAGGTGAGTGCTTGTTTTTTAGTGATGGAGCACGTGAATTCAGTGTACGTTGGTTAAAAATACATGATGAAGACACAGGCCACGGTCTGGCTGTTCATCAAGTGCATGGGCGCTAAAAGTAGTTTTTGCCCCTTTATTTGTAGTGAGGACTCCGCAGTGGTTTGTCTGATGTGAAATTGCTCGGCTGATCCCCTTTGTTGCAGCATGCATAACTTTTCATTCTTTCAGTTCGACTTTACAGTCCGTTTTAATAATGTCCTTAAAACTGCGGGTGTTCAGTACCCAAACGGCCTAAATAGACTTGTATGGGCTAAGCATCTCGTGCCCCTCGTGAGACACTTGTAAAACTGCTCATAAGATTTGCAACAGGGAGTTTTTTCATGGTTTGGCATTTTTCGTAATGCATTACAGTTGAATTTATATAGCGCTTCATATCCTAACCGCACTGCAAAGCGCTGAAGAGCATCAGAGGCCATAAAGTACGTGCTGCAAAGGTGATTAACAGCAAATGGGTAAAACGTCCAATACAGTCCAAGATTTGGCAAAACAATTAAATTTAAAAAAACAAAATAAGGTCTTGAACGGATAAAAATGTTTAACATGATGCAACCTGGCGGATTTTTGCTTTCATGTGCCTTCGTGTGCTTGATTGCAAATTCAGGAAACAAAAGCTAGAGGTACCCTGCAGTCGAAACCGAGGAAGAGTACATAGCAACCGTTGACGCACACAGAGCCCTAAGCAAACGGGCAGTAAAGTACTGTGATGGTTTATCGTATTGTTTAAACAACTGAATAGAAAAAACCATCAACTTTAAGCAGGGTCGGACTGGCTTATAGAGCAAATCGGGCAGTGCCCGGTGGTCTGGCCGGACAGTGCATTCATGTGTGTGAGGTTTGACTGCTGGTGTCCCTGATATTAAAACAAATATTGCCTGCAGCAACTTCTAATTAGAGTGCAGAGTGCATAGGGAGTGCAGAGTGGATAGGGAGTGGAGAGTGCATAGGGAGTGGAGAGTGGAGAGTGCATAGGGAGTGGAGAGTGCATAGGGAGTGGAGAGTGGAGAGTGCATAGGGAGTGCAGAGTGGATAGGGAGTGGAGAGTGCATAGGGAGTGGAGAGTGCATAGGGAGTGGAGAGTGCATAGGGAGTGGAGAGTGCATAGAGAGTGGAGAGTGCATAGAGAGTGCATAGGGAGTGCAGAGTGCATGGAGAGTGCAGAGTGGAGAGTGCATAGGGAGTAGAGAGTGCATAGGGAGTGGAGAGTGCATAGGGAGTGGAGAGTGGAGAGTGCAGAGTGCATAGGGAGTGCAGAGGGCATAGGGAGTGGAGAGTGCATAGGGAGTGGAGAGTGCATAGGGAGTGCAGAGTGGAGAGTGCATAGAGAGTGGAGAGTGCATAGGGAGTGCAGAGTGGAGAGTGCATAGGGAGTGGAGAGTGGAGAGTGCACAGGGAGTGGAGAGTGCAGAGTGCATAGGGAGTGCATAGGGAGTGCAGAGTGCATAGGGAGTGCAGAGTGCATAGGGAGTGCAGAGTGCGTAGGGAGTGCAGAGTGCATAGAGAGTGAAGAGTGCATAGGGAGTGAAGAGTGCATAGGGAGTGGAGAGTGAAGAGTGCATAGGGAGTGCAGAGTGCATAGGGAGTGGAGTGGAGAGTGGAGAGTGCATAGGGAGTGGAGAGTGCATAGGGAGTGGAGAGTGCATAGGGAGTGGAGAGTGCATAGGGAGTGGAGAGTGCATAGGGAGTGGAGAGTGCAGAGTGCATAGGGAGTGCAGAGTGCATAGAGAGTGCATAGGGAGTGGAGAGTGCATAGGGAGTGGAGAGTGCATAGGGAGTGGAGAGTGCATAGGGAGTGGAGAGTGCATATGGAGTGGAGAGTGCATAGGGAGTGGAGAGTGGAGAGTGCATAGGGAGTGCAGAGTGCATAGAGAGTGCAGAGTGGAGAGTGCATAGGGAGTGCAGAGTGGAGAGTGCATAGGGAGGGCAGAGTGCATGGAGAGTGCAGAGTGCATAGGGAGTGGAGAGTGCATAGGGAGTGCATAGGGAGTGCAGAGTGCATAGAGAGTGAAGAGTGCATAGGGAGTGAAGAGTGCATAGGGAGTGGAGAGTGCAGAGTGCATAGGGAGTGCAGAGTGCATAGGGAGTGCAGAGTGCATAGGGAGTGCAGAGTGCGTAGGGAGTGCAGAGTGCGTAGGGAGTGCAGAGTGCATAGAGAGTGAAGAGTGCATAGGGAGTGGAGAGTGAAGAGTGCATAGGGAGTGCAGAGTGCATAGGGAGTGGAGTGGAGAGTGCATAGGGAGTGGAGAGTGCATAGGGAGTGGAGAGTGCATAGGGAGTGGAGAGTGCATAGGGAGTGGAGAGTGGAGAGTGCAGAGTGCATAGGGAGTGCAGAGTGCATAGGGAGTGGAGAGTGCATAGGGAGTGGAGAGTGCATAGGGAGTGGAGAGTGCATAAGGAGTGGAGAGTGGAGAGTGCATAGAAAGTGGAGAGTGCATAGGGAGTGGAGAGTGCATAGGGAGTGGAGAGTGCATAGGGAGTGGAGAGTGCATAGGGAGTGGAGAGTGCATAGGGAGTGGAGAGTGGAGAGTGCATAGGGAGTGCATAGTGCATAGAGAGTGCAGAGTGGAGAGTGCATAGGGAGTGCAGAGTGGAGAGTGCATAGGGAGTGCAGAGTGCATGGAGAGTGCAGAGTGCATGGAGAGTGCAGAGTGCATAGGGAGTGCAGAGTGCATAGGGAGTGCATAGGGAGTGCAGAGTGAAGAGTGCATAGGGAGTGCAGAGTGCATAGGGAGTGGAGAGTGAAGAGTGCATAGGGAATGGAGTGGAGTGGAGAGTGGAGAGTGCAGAGTGCATAGGGAGTGCAGAGTGCATAGAGAGTGAAGAGTGCATAGGGAGTGGAGAGTGAAGAGTGCATAGGGAGTGCAGAGTGCATAGGGAGTGGAGAGTGAAGAGTGCATAGGGAGTGGAGTGGAGTGGAGAGTGGAGAGTGCAGAGTGCATAGGGAGTGCAGAGTGCATAGGGAGTGCAGAGTGCATAGGGAGTGCAGAGTGCATAGGGAGTGGAGAGTGCATAGGGAGTGGAGAGTGCATAGGGAGTGGAGAGTGCATAGGGAGTGGAGAGTGCAGAGTGCATAGGGAGTGGAGAGTGCATAGGGAGTGGAGAGTGCATAGGGAGTGGAGAGTGCATAGGGAGTGGAGAGTGCATAGGGAGTGGAGAGTGCATAGGGAGTGGAGAGTGGAGAGTGCATAGGGAGTGCAGAGTGCATAGAGAGTGCAGAGTGGAGAGTGCATAGAGAGTGCATAGAGAGTGCAGAGTGGAGAGTGCATAGGGAGTGGAGAGTGCATAGGGAGTGGAGAGTGCATAGGGAGTGGGGAGTGGAGAGTGCATAGGGAGTGCAGAGTGCATAGAGAGTGCAGAGTGGAGAGTGCATAGGGAGTGGAGAGTGCATAGGGAGTGGAGAGTGCATAGGGAGTGGAGAGTGCATAGAGAGTGGAGAGTGCATAGGGAGCGCAGAGTGCATAGAGAGTGCAGAGTGGAGAGTGCATAGGGAGTGGAGAGTGCATAGGGAGTGGAGAGTGCATAGGGAGTGGAGAGTGCATAGGGAGTGGAGAGTGCATAGGGAGTGGAGAGTGCATAGGGAGTGGAGAGTGGGGAGTGCAGAGTGCATAGAGAGTGCAGAGTGGAGAGTGCATAGAGAGTGCAGAGTGCATAGGGAGTGGAGAGTGCATAGGGAGTGGAGAGTGCATAGGGAGTGGAGAGTGGAGAGTGCAGAGTGCATAGGGAGTGGAGAGTGCATAGGGAGTGGAGAGTGCATAGGGAGTGGAGAGTGCATAGGGAGTGGAGAGTGCATAGGGAGTGGAGAGTGCATAGGGAATGGAGAGTGCATAGGGAGTGGAGAGTGCACAGGGAGTGGAGAGTGGAGAGTGCATAGGGAGTGCAGAGTGCATAGGGAGTGGAGAGTGCATAGGGAGTGGAGAGTGCATAGGGAGTGGAGAGTGCATAGGGAGTGGAGAGTGGAGAGTGGAGAGTGCATAGGGAGTGGAGAGTGGAGAGTGCATAGGAGTGGAGAGTGCATAGGGAGTGGAGAGTGGAGAGTGCATAGGGAGTGGAGAGTGGAGAGTGCATTAGGGAGTGGAGAGTGCATAGGGAGTGGGGAGTGCAGAGTGGAGAGTGCATAGGGAGTGCAGAGTGGAGAGTGCATAGGGAGTGCAGAGTGCATAGGGAGTGCAGAGTGGAGAGTGCATAGGGAGTGCAGAGTGGAGAGTGCATAGGGAGTGGAGAGTGCATAGGGAGTGCAGAGTGGAGAGTGCATAGGGAGTGCAGAGTGCAGAGTGGATAGGGAGTGGAGAGTGGATAGGGAGTGGAGAGTGGATAGGGAGTGGAGAGTGCATAGGGAGTGGAGAGTGCATAGGGAGTGGAGAGTGCATAGGGAGTGCAGAGTGGATAGGGAGTGGAGAGTGGAGAGTGCGTAGGGAGTGGAGAGTGCATAGGGAGTGGAGAGTGCATAGGGAGTGGATAGTGCATAGGGAGTGGAGAGTGCATAGGGAGTGGAGAGTGCAAAGGGAGTGGAGAGTGCATAGGGAATGGAGAGTGCATCCCCTCTACTTCTCTTCTATGGACACTTGTACTTCTTCTACTTCTCCACCAGCACAGTGTGTGTTTCCACTCGCCCATGGCACTGGAGACTGAAGCACATCCTTCTTAGGGTGAAAACCGTCTTGCTGGTCATTATGGACACTCTTTCCAGTTCTGTACTTTTATGTGATCACACTATGCATTATGGGGGGTGTAGTGTTGCTTTGATTCCATTAGAACACAGCTGAAAACAATGATTTGTAGATAAAAACTCTAGTCCCACTAAATCTTGGAAGTGCTTATTCACACACACACATGCATGCACGCACATATGCAAACACACTCTCTCTCCCTCAACAGGTGCACTACCTCCTCACAAGCACGGACACATGTTTGTAAAACAGGTTCTTTAACCCACAATGCCATCCCATAATGCAGTTCGGTTGGCTAGCACACCGTGGCTGACTGAAGATGCGCACTCGGATGGCGCCGGCACTTGACAGCCAGGCACAGAGAGGCGCGTGATTGACAATGGGCGACAAGACGAGCGTGACTAAGAGCAGACGCCAACTGAAATGTCCAACCCTTAAAAAGGAAAGATTTAATGACGGTATTTTTTGTGGAACTGGTGGCGAGCTTCCTGTTTCAAGATGAGTGAGTGGACCATGTCCAAAAAGACTGACACTCCAGTAGGGTAGTGTAGTGCTTTCAGCAAGCGTTGCCTTAATGTGCCACCCCAGCACGATTTAACCCCCTCAGCTGTCAATTTGGCATCTGTCACGTGACACCTGCAGACCAGACTCTGAATTTCTTCAGTGAAATCCAGTAGGGTACAATAGGTCTTACATTTGCAAGAGATTAAGCTGTTGGCAATGTAAATGACAATGCCATTTATTTATCTGTTTTCAAAACCAACACATAAATAAAAATATTGTCATTTACAATGCCAATAGCTCTAACTTTGGCAAAGGCGAAACCGTTGCATTGTAAATGCTTGTTTTTTATGAAGTGCAAGATTGGTGGAATTTACCTTATTTTCTCGCTCTCCAGTATTAAGCATTTTTGTCCGTCATTAGCTAAGGTGATGCTCGAAAAAAGTCAAATTATTCCCGTTTCACAATTTGCACCAACAATTCTCCCACACCTCCTACAGTGCTGGGATATTCATTCTGATTGAGAAATGTGTAGAACTCTACATTTAAGTACTAATGCTAAACTCCAGTCTAGATTTAATAATTAATTAAAGTATACTTACTACAACGTCATAAAAAACAGACCGCTTTGGCATTCTTGTATATGCACGATTTTCACAACATGTTTGGGAATGCAATGTTTTTGATTATTTAGTGCAATTGATGAGCTCTCCTTGCACCTTTTGCCCTCGCCTGCAAATACAGGGGACCCACACTATGCTAACAGCTGTCTACTGCGCCTGTTGATTGACAGAGACAGAGAAATATGAACTTCAAATGCAACTCATACCGTAGTATTAGTACTAGATGCGAAAATCATCTCTCTCATTCCATGAGGGAAGTCAGAAGTTAGGGGCTGGTGTTTCTGCCCAGCGGAATTAAGAAGGTTAGCTTTGCCACTTGAATGCTAAGCAGGTGGGGCAGATTTACAAGCCCCTTGCGACACTTTCCCGCCGCCGTTGCGTCATTTTTGTGACCCACCGGCGGCGTAAACAATGCATCACTAAGTGACATATTTACAACGTGACGCATCTGGTGAGATGCGTCACGTTGTAAAGCCCTGCGCTACATTATACCTGTGTCAGGTATAATGTATGCAGGGTGAGCGTTCCGTCGCAACAAAGCCCCGTAAAAGTGATGCAGTGAAATCTACAAGATTTCACTGAGTCACTTTTACGTCCCTGCTGCGTCAAAACCCTACGCCTGCTTGTAGCAGGCGTAAGGAGTGACGCAGCCCGATAGGTATAGGGAGCCCCTGAGCATTGCTGGAGTTGCATTGCTCTTGCGACACGACTCCAGCAATGCACTGCCCTTATGATATTAGATGCAACATGCATCTGACTATCCTTGCGCCACGGTGCGCTTCATTGTAAATGTGGTACAAGTGGGGCTGGTGATGGACGGAGCATCTGAACCAATCAAACACTCACACCCAGTCAAAAGATCTGGGTTTGATCCATCACCGTTCTTTAGCCCACTCTGCCACCCCAGTTCAGACATGGCTATATGCAAATCAGTCTGACCCTGTGTCTCATGGGAACAGTCCAGCCCGAACTGCCAAGCCATGCCTTCCCTGGAACGGAAACAAGCTTCTGAGGACCGGTTTCTGGCATTCCAGCCTTCTTCAGCCCAGCTTGCTTGAATCCAGGGGCAAAGTGAGCAAGGGACTCACTTCTGAGCCTACCCTGCCACACTTATGGCGGCCAAAGCGGTACAAAAGGGGGTGGTGATAGACGGAGCATTTGAACCAATCAAACACTCACACCCAGTCAAAAGATCTGGGTTTGATCCATCACCGTTCTTTAGCCCACTCTGCCACCCCAGTTCAGACATGACTATATGCAAATCAGTCTGACCCTGTGCCTCATGGGAACAGTCCAGCCCGAACTGCCAAGCCATGCCTTCCCTGAACCGGAAACAAGCTTCCGAGGACCGGTTTCTGGCATTCCAGCCTTCTTCAGCCCAGCTTGCTTGAATCCAGTGGCAAAGTGAGCAAGGGACTCACGTCTGAGCATACCCTGCCACACTTATGGCAGCCAAAGCGGTACAAAAGGGGGTGGTGATGGACGGAGCATCTGAACCAATCAAACACTCACACACAGTCAAAAGATCTGGGTTTGATCCATCACCGTTCTTTAGCCCACTCTGCCACCCCAGTTCAGACATGGCTATATGCAAATCAGTCTGACCCTGTGCCTCATGGGAACAGTCCAGCCCGAACTGCCAAGCCACACCTTCCCTGGACCGGAAACAAGCTTCCGAGGACCGTTTTCTGGCAATACAGCAATCTTCAGCCCAGCTTGCTTTAATCCAGTGGCAAAGTGAGCAAGGGAACGGTGATGGATTGAAAACCCAGATCAGTTGACTGGGGGTGAGTGTTTGTCCCTCCACAAGGGTATTTCTAAGTGTCACATCTTTACTGGCACATCCCTGCTAATGTGCAAGGATGCACCAGTCCTTTTAAATCTGCCCGTGATGTTTAACAAAACCGCAGTGCATCACATTAAGCCATTGTATGGACAACAGGATGTCAGACCTGTATTACTTCTTTTCAGGCCAGAGATTAGCCAATTTAAAGAATTATGAGTGGACTTTGTAGCATTTAAATTTCTTGGTAATACCTGTTGAATCCTATGCAGGGGCTACATTGCTTTGCAGATATCGATCAGACATGCGTTTCCAAAAGTGACCCTCACTTTTATTTTGATTACTCATACCTGGTGAAAATAGGAAATCGCAAGTTGAACTATAACAACAACACTTATAATAACACAAGGGCCATCACTCTCACATTTTATGCCATATGTTTGATACATCTATCTGAGATTACAGAAAATTGATGCAAATTTAATCAGTTAAAGATCAACAGCAAAATGTATCATTTCATGTATCCAGAATGAGAGACTACAAGAGTACCCATATGGTCCTGTTTGCACAACCTTAACATAGGTTTTTTAAAGGTAAAGTCTGCCAAGCCAAATGATGTCAACTGGAGCTGAGCTGCGGCCATTACTAATGTGGAGATGTTATAACGATCATGTTGGACAGGCCACATGAAGGGCTCGCTCCCTCCCCGCAGGACAGGGCCCGGGCCACCGTCAGCACCATTGCCCGGCCCAGCCGCCATCTTGGACACGGCACCACGCGGCCGTGCGGCCTCAGCCCGACCCCAACCCTGGGCCTGGCCAGGCCCCGACATCCCGGCACCACCCTCCACCCAGGAGGTGAACGGCCCACTTGGCAGGTCAATGGGAGTACGAAGTGTCGATGGCTCTCCCCCGCCAGGTGCCGAGCACCCCCAGCCTCCTCGGGCGCTGGCTCCACCCCCCTGTTGGGTGTCTGGACTCCCTCATCCCAGACCTCCCGACCTCCAAGAGCGAGGGTCCGGACATCAAAGGGCGCCAGACCTATAACTGAGGCAGCCCCAGGACAGGAAGGCAGTTGTATCCTGGAGTCGAGAGACACCGCGACGAACTCATCCTTGACGGACTGCTGGCGCTGCCACAGCCCTGCCTTGTGAACTATTGTCCTGCCTGCTGGCGCTGCCGCGGCCCTCTGCAACCTTCATCCTCGTGGGACCTGCTGGCGCTGCCGCGGCCCTCTGCAACCTTCATCCTCGTGGGACCTGCTGGCGCTGCCGCGGCCCTCTGCAACCTTCATCCTCGTTGGGACCTGCTGGCGCTGCCGCGGCCCGTTGTAACCTTCATCCTCGTGGGACCTGCTGGCGCTGCCGCGGCCCGTTGTAACCTTCATCCTCGTGGGACCTGCTGGCGCTGCCGCGGTCCGTTGCAACCTGCATTCTCGTGGGACCTGCTGGCGCTGCCGCGGCCCGTTGTAACCTTCATCCTCGTTGGGACCTGCTGGCGCTGCCGCGGCCCGTTGCCACCTACGACCTCTTCGGGACCTGCCGGCGCTGCCGCGGTCTGACCCCTCCGAACACCGAGCTCGAGGATTGTGAGCCATCCCCGTTACACCCCCGTACCCGTGGGTACCCAGACTGTCCCGCTACCCCCTTCCCCTACTAGAGACTAGAATTGAGAGGATCATCGTGTCCTGATTGCCTTGTATCGTACCACTCTACTCCCAGAAGGGCCTATAAAAGGTGTTACCCTGAACTTTGTGTGGTGTCCGTCTGTGGGGGGGAAGTTACCTGTCTGTGCGATCACTGTGCTCGGCCGACCCTCCAGGTCCCCGTCTAACATTGGTGGCTAGCGGCGCGATCCGAACCAACGCGTACCGTACAGACAGTAACTCACCCTACGACTAAAACCACAATGACGACCAAAGAGAGCGGATCGGCGGAGAAGTTCCAGATGGAAAAGCTGGAAGAATACAACCACCGAGAGCTCAAACAATTTTGCATGGACTTAGGCATTGCTACCACCGGGCTAAGCACAAAAGAAGACTTCAAAAACGCCCTAGAGGCCTGGACAGAGACAAATACCGCAACCCCCCGGGACCCCGCAGCCCCGGAAGTCAACACCACCCGGACGGAGGAACGGAGAAAAGGCCCCTCCCATGAAGAGATCCAAGAGCGGAAAAAAAATAGATTACACGAGTTAGACTTGGCACGACTCAGATTAGACGGAGAATTGAAACTGGCGGAACAAAAAATAAACTTAGAACACTTACGGCTCAGAGAAGAGCGAGAGGAAAAACAGAGACAGAGAGACCTCGAAGAAAAAAGACTGGCATACGAGCACGAGTGCAAACTAGCGGAGATCGAAATGCGCAAACTGAACAAAAACCTAGGGGTGCCCGAGCAACCGCACTCCCCGGGTCCTACCGAGCAGAAGGTCCACATCCCCAAGGATGTGGTCCGAGAATATCACCGGAACGACGACATACAGCAGTGGTTCAAGGCCTATGAGATTGCCATGACCGCCCACCGGGTCGCTCGAAGTGACTGGGGAGCCGGTCTATGGGGGAGATTCGTCAACGAGGGTCGTGATGCCCTGCTGCAGCTTCCGGACCACCAAATGACGTCCTATGACCACATGAAGGCCGCCCTCCTCAGTCGATATGGACTTACACCCGAAATGTACCGCCAGAGGTTCCGCAACTGCACCAGGATCCCAGGTACGACGTGGTTGGAATACGTGAACTATTTCAGCCGAGCCTTCGAGGGGTGGATCAAGGGTAACAACGTAACCACTTACGAACAACTCTTCAATCTCATTGTGTGGGAGCACCTCTCCAACAACTGCTTTGTCGAGCTCAGGCAGCACCTCCTCGACAGTAAATTGACTGAACCCCGGCAGCTCGCCACCGAGGCTGACCGGTGGGAGAGCACCCGAGTGGCCCGGAGTGGGCCGAATGAGCAGAACAGAACCAACCAAGGTCACCATCGTCCCCGAGGAGGAGGAGGAGGCCCGGGCCGGGGCAGAGACGCCGCCCCGGCCGCACCCACTAACGCCACCCCGGCCCCAGCAGGCCGGGGAAACCCCCCGATGCGCCCGGGGTTCCGAGCTAACGTGACGTGTCATCGATGCCAGCGAGTCGGCCACTATGCCAGTGACTCGACCTGCCCGAAGAACCAGGCCCCCGGGCCCCGCCAGATGGCGGCCGCCGCCCTGGGAGAAGAACAAGTCTCCGAAGACACGGAGACCTATGAGTCGGAGCAGTTCGAGTGGGAACCCGCCGCCATGACCCTGGCATGCCTAGGAGGAAGAGACATGGTCCCGCGGACTCCCCTGCCCGCCAACACTCGGAAGTACAGCCAATGGGTGAGCATCAATGGGCGCAAGGCCGAGGCCCTGCGTGACACCGGGGCCAGTGTGACGGCCGTCCGCTGTCACCTGGTGACCCCAGAACAAATCCTACCAAACGTACTTTGCCCCGTCCGATCGGCAGATAACTCGGAGAGCCTGTGTCGGATGGCCTGCGTCCCCTTCGAATGGGGAGGAGTGTCCGGCATGCTGAAAGTAACTGTCCGTGACGATGCCCCCGTAGACTGCCTCCTGGGGAACGATCTCGAGAGCTCCCCGTGGGCCGCTGTGGAAAGAAGAGAGCATCTGGGGATGTTGGGTCTCCCGGACTGGGCGTGCGTAACCACCCGGTCCATGGCCACCCGCACCATCCCTAGACCAGAAGAACCGGAATGGGCAGCACCTCCGCCCTCGATCACTCCAGAAGAAGACTTCCTCCAGACCGACCACCCGGACCCCACCCCAGAGGGGTCCACACAGCCCCCCGAGCTTCCCGACCTGGCTCAGTGGCGTCAAGAAGGGGGGCCCACCCAGGAACAATTCCGGCAGGAGCAAAAGACCTGCCCCTCCCTCGAGGGATTGCGACAGCAAGCGCTCGCCCAGAGCCAAGGAGACACCACCGGGGCCCACTGGGTTTATTGGGACAATGATCTCTTGTACAGCGAACAGAAAATCGCAGAACTGGGGGCCGGGCGAGTGCTGGTGGTGCCCCTCCACTTCAGAGACTTCCTGTTGAACCTAGCCCATGATGTCCCCCTGGCCGGGCACCTGGGCCAAGACAAGACCTACCACCGCCTGGTGACTCACTTTTTCTGGCCCAAAATGAGGAATGACGTAGCCAACCATTGCCGGTCCTGCCCGACCTGCCAGGCCAGTGGGAAGAGCGGCCACAAACTCAAGGCACCCCTACAACCGTTCCCCGTGGTGACCACCCCGTTCGAAAGGGTGGGAATAGACATTGTGGGGCCCCTGGACCCCCGAACAGCACAGGGACATCGCTTCATCCTGGTCCTGGTGGATCACGCTACCCGCTATCCTGAGGCGGTTCCCCTTCGTACGATAACAGCCCCAGTAGTGGGTCGAGCCTTGATGGGGATCTTCTCTCGAGTGGGCTTCCCCCGGGAAGTCGTCAGCGACAGGGGTACGAACTTTATCTCAAAATACATGAAGTCCCTCTGGCAACAGTGTGGGGTCACCTACCGATTCACGACCCCCTATCACCCTCAAGGGAACGGACTGGTTGAGCGGTTCAACCGCACGCTCAAAGGGATGATTGGGGGGTTGGAAGAGCCCCTCCGTCGCCAGTGGGATGTGCTACTACCGTGCCTTCTCTTTGCCTACCGAGAAGTCCCCCAGAAGTCCCTCGGCTTCAGCCCTTTCGAACTCTTGTATGGACACCCGGTGCGAGGCCCGCTCAGCCTAGTCAAAGAAGGCTGGGAAATGCCCCCTCTAAAGAACCCTCCAGATGTTTTCAAGTACCTCCTAACCCTCCGCAACCAGACCAGAAGGTTCAGAGAGATGGCAAAAGCAAACCTGGAGGCCAGTCAGGAGGACATGAAAAGGTGGTACGATCAAAATGCATCCTCCATCGAATTTGAACCCGACCAACAAGTGTGGGTAATGTCTCCCACCGAACCATGCGCCCTGCAAGACAAATGGACGGGGCCCTTCAAAGTAATCGAGCGCAAGAGCCCTGTCACCTATCTCATCGATATGGAATCTTCCCGAAACCCTCTCCGGGTCCTCCACGCTAATAGACTGAAACCCCACTTTGTACGCTCCGAACTCAGTCTCCTGATGGCAACCGACAATGGAACCGAGGAGGACTCCGAACCCCTTCCTGACCTCCTACGGTCACGGGAGAAGGACGGCTCCGTGGACGGGGTCCGACTCTCGGAGGCCCTCACCCTGGAACAGCGCCAAGACTGCCGAGTCCTCCTGCTCCAGTTCTCCACCCTGTTCTCCCTCACCCCAGGGGTCACCCCCTGGTGCTTACACGACGTGGACACTGGAGACAGTCCCCCTATCCGCCATCGGGCCTACCGCGTACCAGATCGGGTACGGGCCTGCATCCAAGAGGAGGTGGCCAAGATGCTCACACTCGGGATCATCGAGCCCTCAGACAGCCCCTGGGCCAGCCCAGTGGTACTGGTCCCCAAAGCGGCCGCCCCCGGCGCCACGCCGGAGCTCCGGTTCTGCGTCGACTACCGGGGCTTGAATGCGGTCACCAGAACAGACGCACACCCCATCCCCCGAGCAGATGAACTAATCGACCGCATGGGAGCTGCCCGCTACCTCAGCATCTTCGACCTGACAGCGGGCTACTGGCAGATCGGTCTCACACCCCGGGCCCAAGAACGATCGGCATTCTCTACCCCTGATGGCCACTATCACTTCAAGGTCATGCCATTCGGCATGAAGAATGCGCCAGCAACATTTCAGCGGCTAGTAAACCAGGTCCTGGCAGGACTCGAAGGATTCAGCGCCGCCTACCTGGACGATATCGCTGTGTACAGCCACCACTGGTCCGACCACCGCCACCACCTCCGAGAGGTGCTACAGGCCCTCCAACGAGCTGGCCTCACGATCAAGGCCAGCAAATGCCAAATTGGCCAGGGGTCCGTGACCTATCTCGGGCACCAGGTGGGAAGCGGTCTGGTGGCCCCTCTGCAACTCAAGATCGCTGCCATCCAGTCGTGGCAGTCCCCCATCACCCAGACCGAGGTCCGCGCCTTCTTGGGACTTACAGGCTACTACCGGCGGTTCGTGAGGGACTATGGCAGCATCGTAGGGCCCCTCACGGAACTCACCTCCAAAAACCAACCAAAGAAGGTCAACTGGACCCCAGACTGTCAAGCGGCCTTCGAGAAGCTGAAGGCCGCCATGTGCTCCGCCCCGGTGCTCCAGGCCCCCGACTACAGCCGGGAATTTATCGTCCAAACAGATGCCTCCGACCATGGCGTTGGGGCAGTCCTTTCCCAGCTGAACCCCGAAGGACTTGACCAGCCAGTGGC
Organism: Lissotriton helveticus; assembly: GCF_964261635.1. Lineage (NCBI taxonomy): Eukaryota > Metazoa > Chordata > Amphibia > Caudata > Salamandridae > Lissotriton > Lissotriton helveticus. Next base: position 1,155,506,386 of record NC_136070.1, read on the forward strand.
TTTCATCAGCAGACGACTCCTGGCCCGAGAACGACGCTGGAGCACCATCGAGAGGGAGGCCTTCGCCGTGGTGTGGGCCCTCAAAAAGCTCCGGCCTTATCTCTTCGGCACCCACTTCCGGGTCCAGACCGATCATCGACCCCTGCAATGGCTCATGCAGATGCGGGGGGAAAATCCGAAACTACTACGTTGGTCCATCTCCCTGCAGGGGATGGACTTCACTGTGGAACATCGACCCGGCCAAGACCACGCCAACGCGGATGGCCTGTCCCGCTTTTTCCGCCTCGACGAGGAAAGTCCCCAAGAAGATGGGTGACTCTCCCCGCCTTCAGCTGGGGGGGACGCATGTTGGACAGGCCACATGAAGGGCTCGCTCCCTCCCCGCAGGACAGGGCCCGGGCCACCGTCAGCACCATTGCCCGGCCCAGCCGCCATCTTGGACACGGCACCACGCGGCCGTGCGGCCTCAGCCCGACCCCAACCCTGGGCCTGGCCAGGCCCCGACATCCCGGCACCACCCTCCACCCAGGAGGTGAACGGCCCACTTGGCAGGTCAATGGGAGTACGAAGTGTCGATGGCTCTCCCCCGCCAGGTGCCGAGCACCCCCAGCCTCCTCGGGCGCTGGCTCCACCCCCCTGCTGGGTGTCTGGACTCCCTCATCCCAGACCTCCCGACCTCCAAGAGCGAGGGTCCGGACATCAAAGGGCGCCAGACCTATAACTGAGGCAGCCCCAGGACAGGAAGGCAGTTGTATCCTGGAGTCGAGAGACACCGCGACGAACTCATCCTTGACGGACTGCTGGCGCTGCCACAGCCCTGCCTTGTGAACTATTGTCCTGCCTGCTGGCGCTGCCGCGGCCCTCTGCAACCTTCATCCTCGTGGGACCTGCTGGCGCTGCCGCGGCCCTCTGCAACCTTCATCCTCGTGGGACCTGCTGGCGCTGCCGCGGCCCTCTGCAACCTTCATCCTCGTTGGGACCTGCTGGCGCTGCCGCGGCCCGTTGTAACCTTCATCCTCGTGGGACCTGCTGGCGCTGCCGCGGCCCGTTGTAACCTTCATCCTCGTGGGACCTGCTGGCGCTGCCGCGGTCCGTTGCAACCTGCATTCTCGTGGGACCTACTGGCGCTGCCGCGGCCCGTTGTAACCTTCATCCTCGTTGGGACCTGCTGGCGCTGCCGCGGCCCGTTGCCACCTACGACCTCTTCGGGACCTGCCGGCGCTGCCGCGGTCTGACCCCTCCGAACACCGAGCTCGAGGATTGTGAGCCATCCCCGTTACACCCCCGTACCCGTGGGTACCCAGACTGTCCCGCTACCCCCTTCCCCTACTAGAGACTAGAATTGAGAGGATCATCGTGTCCTGATTGCCTTGTATCGTACCACTCTACTCCCAGAAGTGCCTATAAAAGGTGTTACCCTGAACTTTGTGTGGTGTCCGTCTGTGGGGGGGAAGTTACCTGTCTGTGCGATCACTGTGCTCGGCCGACCCTCCAGGTCCCCGTCTTACAGATCACCTATAGTCCAAGTTAAGACTGTTCTGGAGTTGGCTTTGTAAACTCAGTACTCTGAGAAACCAATTTCTGTTGATGGACCAGGCAACCATGCTGCCACTAATAATTCACTCAGGCCCTTGAAGAAATGTATTCACAGTCCACAGTTTTTACATGATGCAGAAGCCTACCTGGAGATGGAAGAGCAAGGATAACTGTGCTTCTCAACACTGGTATCTGATATATAAGGCATATGTTTGAAGAATCTTAGCACGGTGCGCAGGGCAATGCACCTTAACCAAGAAGAAATTGTTTACCTGTGGAGGGAGTATCACCCACCTTCAGATGTGCCCAGCACAGAAACCAATTGGAAATTGACTTATCACGACAAACATCATCTCCTTAAATTTGGAACAGAATCCGCTTTTCTCCCGGTACAGCTGAAACCCCCTTAAATTATTCAAAGGTACTTATTTTTAAACAATAAATAATTTTTAAGCAAGGTAACATCTGATAATGATTATCTTTATGGATTAGGACAGGCCAGAAAAGTACTGCAAGATGCAAGAATTAAAGTGCTCCTCAAGCGCTTAACAAGGCGCTATTCACAAAAGCACAAATAGTAAATGTCATAAAGAGTGAGAACCTAACTCAGTGCAGATATGACCCCTGTCTAACCCGCTGAAATAATAGTACACAGGCTCTTTCTCATTCAAACAATACACAAAACATTATGCTACTCTGGCAGACCCATGCTTGTATCTCACCACTCTTCAAGAAGCCTACTTTAGATACCAGTTGCTCTTCAAGATGTCACTCTAGTTAAGAGACTCAATTTCTTAAACATTTACTTGGAATTTAGAAACCACCCAACTGGACAAACATCTTGATATATACAGTCACTCTACTGGGCCACAGACAGTGGTCTTTCATGCCTGGAAGGGGTAGAAGGAGAGCCCTGTTAGATGCTAGAGACAGCTGTTGAAAGTGGGAGCTAATGGAAAAGGCTCACTTTTGGTAAAGCAGTCCGCTGCAAGTCCCCTGCATTCAACACGAGTGATTATAGGACCAGAAAGACATTTGGAAACAGTAAAAGTGTTGCACAGGCCACAGTTGGTTCCAACCGTCCTTCACATGCCTATCAGGGAAAAAACAATGCACCTAATTTTGGGCCTGATTCACAAAGATAAACTTACACTTTTGTGTAAGTTTTCTTCTCTTTGGTATTCACAAAGGTAAGTTACTACTAGTAAAGTTTGACTTTTGGTCTAAGTTTACCTTTGTGAATACCGAAATGTAGTAAAGTTAGGCTTTTGGTCTAAGTTTATCTATGTGAATACCCAAAAGTAGTAAAGTTAAACTTTGATCTAAGTTTACTTTTGTACATACTGAAAAGTAGTGAACTCACTCAAAAGTGTAAGTTTACCTTTGTCAATCGGGCCCTTTGTGTCTAAATGTACTGTGCTAAAAGGCTCACCGCTTGTCTCTCTTGCCAATGTTAAAAAGAAGCCTTTGCCTGCCTGTCTGAGGAGCTGAGCATAGGATTGCACACCTATGCTGATGAGACACAACTTTTATTCTAATCTGCAGCAATCAAAACAGAAATACATACACTTTAAAGGCTCAGTTCATGAAAGAGATCATAAATCACAGCAGGATGAGCAGGTTTATGCCAAACCATTCTTACAACCCCTAGCATATATGGCAGCCAAAGTTACACATTTCATAGCATTTCCTGAGTATGCTTGTGTCACCTAGCAATACCACTATGTGTTGGAGGGTTGGAACATTCATAAAATGTTACAAATATTATATTGTTTGTCTTCTCCGGAAATGTATGTCTTCACCTGGAGTCTTCTATTCCACTTCAGGTCTATGAAATGTTAGGGGCGTGTCAAGCATTTTTGGTCACTTCCCTGTACTGTGTCAATTAATAGATTGATGTACAAATTATCTGTAATAGCATGTTCTACCTTTATAGAAGACAGTGTATTTACAAGCCCATGTTTATATTAATGTAAAGAATGGCAAACATGAAAATAATGTCCTTGACTGCAGAAGCGAGGAAAAGTAAACATGTCACACCCTTCCTATGGATTTCTAGACTTGAAAAAGTGATTGCAGCGTCAAAAAACACTTTAAAATTATGTTTCAAAACCTTCATTTACGTGTTCTTAAGTCTAGATCAGAGATTTAGTAGTCAGGGTTTGCCTGCCCATGATCTCTCGAGCACTCTTGACATATGGTATATCCCAAGGGGCAGATTTATGAAGGCCTTGCGCCGCCGGTGCATCATTTTTAACATGGGAAAAAGTGACGCACCGGCGGCGCAAGGCCTTCATAAATCTCCCCCCAAATGCATTAAATAATGCTGCTTCATCCTGGGTGACACTCACGACTAGATATACCTCTGAAGGTGCCCATCAGAAGGTCCAAGAAACATGAATATTGAAACTACAGATCTAAATGTTAAAATGTGACTTCCAATGTTACCGCTTACTTTGTTGTATTTTGTTTTTAATCTCCCTGCCCCACTTGCACATTTTTATAATATATTGCTATTCATTTAACATGTAAACTTCTAAATAATTAAATAAGAATCTTCTGAAAAGTGCCACCTTGGCGAGGCCTGTGCTTCGAAAAGGCTTGAAACAGAGTATCAATTAAAATAAATACATATTTTGCTCGCACAACTAAACAAATATGCGTGTTAGCAAAAGCTAGGATACTGTCAATGCCGGTAAGTGCACAGAAAAAAAGACTTATGAACATGGACGCCTGCACAGAGACATACCTCTGAAAGCTTGCAGGAAGTAGGGCTCCAGGTCAGTTTCATTGATCATTTTTCCTTTGTATTTGAGTTCAGGATCTGGGCTCCGAGGTCTTTTTATCAGAGGAAGGCCCTTGGTAAGGGCAGAAAAATTCATGTTCAGGAAATTGGCAAGCAAGGCGGAAGCAAATCTTTGCGGTGAAAGGCAATCGGCGACTCCAGCCTTGTTCCAGCCTTGAGGGTTCTTGTGCAGTTCAAGGGCAGGACGGTAATGATTGAATCTGCAAAGAGGTCTGCCCTTAGTTTAGCATCAATAACTGCGCGTGGAGCTCGGCTATTTGCTTCCTTTTGGTATCCAGCATCTGTGGAAATGTCCCGCCCAGGACCAGGCGTCCTATCCAATGTCAAGGAATGTAAATGGGTCCATTTACTTTGATAGGAGCACAATACTCTGTGTGTTGTGCATCAGCTAGGAATGCAGTGCCTGTGAGCCTTAAAGAGACTGTCTCTTCTTATCAGCCTAATTGCAAATGTTGTTGCCAGTATGACATGTTTGTGAGAGCACTGAAGGAGAATGTATCTATAGCAACTGCTTCAGACCAGCCTCCTGTACTAAGATAAGGATGCAGCCTGCTTTTTCCGATTCACTGGATCGCATTTTGCTCCTTTCTTGGCTGCAGATAGGGTCTATCAGAGTTCATCAGACAGCGTGGTTAATGAAAAGTGTGATCTAATTTACACTAACATGCAGCTTTATTGTGCAATTAATCTGTTGTAGCCTTCCAGTCCTCTGGAGTCTTTTCAAGATCCTCGCATAAGAACATGGATTTTCTGCAGACTTTAAATTTGGTCCTAATTTGCAATCTAATACATTTATGAGCTTTGTGATGCAGTGTAGCGCAGCAGGTCACCTTGTGAAATGGCAGGAATGTGCAGCATTTAATGGAATACGCCTCATTACTGTCTCATGTGCTGGTGCGGGAAACAACCTTTACAACGCAACTTTTGCAGCGCACTACCATTACAACAAAACTTTTACAACGCAACATCTATTGGAGTTAGAATAGTAATTTTTACCCCTACACTATCCAACACTTACCCTACTATTGCACCCCCTGGAGTTAGAATAGTAAATTTTACCCCTACACTATCCAATACTTACCAAACATGCAATGAAATGTAATGCTTTGTAATGGTATGCGTTGTAAAGGTATTATGCGTTGTAATGGAATGCGTTGTAAATGTAGTTTTTAAAATTTCGTTGTAATGGCATGCGTTGTAATGGAATGCGTTGTAATGGATGCTGCGTTGTAAAAAATGTGTTGTAAAGGTGTGCATTGTAAAAGTGTGTGTTGTAATGTCATACATCCGCTGGTGCACAATGGGCTACCTAGCTCTAACGCAGGCACTCTTGCACCATGGTACAAGGGTGCTGTGCTTCATGCATGATTGTTTTTCTGCAGGAAGGGGCACTCATAATTTGCTCCTCCCCTGCCACATAATTCCTGTGGCTCTGACTGTAAGCAAACCACTCATATTCAAGGGGTATGCACTTTTATGCTTCTGAAGATCTCCAAAGCTGTACATTTTCGGCCCTTGCAAATTTGGGAAGTTTACTTGTTTCCTATGCCTTCATCTGTGTACTGTTTTCCCCCCATCACATCGAGAGATTTTTCTTGGTATCAGAACCAAGCCAAGAGAACTAGGACTCGCATATCGTGGTTAGCTATATTTCCATATTCCGTGTCCTTATTTCATGATGAAGATCCTGAGTGCAGGAACAGTGGCTCCGTTTTTACTGGCTGGAAAAACCAGCTGGTGACAAAGGGAGTATGTAATTATTCCCCTCTGGCTAGGCCATATCCTTCCCTACCTTTTACCACCCTCTCTGGCCAGCTTCCTCAACTCCACCTCGCATCCCCCCTCGCACACATTTACTATCCAAAGCAGAAGGTACATGAGTTCCGCAACTAAAATTGCACTTTACAGTAAGTACCATCTCCAATATACAGTAAAAAAAAACACAGACTGTACGAATATTGTTTCCTAAATGACGGACTCCAAAATATAATTTGCGAAAATTTTGACCTTGCATGAATGTCTCCCTATGCTAGTTTTAAATTGTATTAATTCAAGAGCCCAGCCTAACTCACTCCCTACATATTTAAGGAATGAGTTAATTTACTGTTCTAACTCCACTTCTAGGGTAATTGGTGGCAAACACTTGTAACTGTATTTAAGTGTTTGTCAAATATTTTGTTAACAATAGTTCTGTATTGTTGAGGTTTTGACAGTCAAAAGTTTTGAAGTATATATTTCTGCATACTGGACATGGTATGCTCTGTTAGCTTGGAAGGATCAGCTTTTTACTCTATTTGTAGTTTATGGAACTTATGTATCAGGTTCATTACACAGGACAGCAGCAAGAGCTATACTGAAACCGCTCGGGTTTGTACGGAGAAGCCTTTCACGCGGTCCCCAGCACCATATCGTCAGACACCACACTTAGACCAGTACTAAGTGCCCTCTCTGCCAGTGTAGTTCCAGCCCTTCTGGGTTTGCAGTGACCGGAGGGTTTTTCCTTGAGCTGCATGGACAGCGAAGGACAGCAACGGAGTGTTAAACCTGGTCTTTTTCATAGAAGAACAAACACCATGAGCTTTTGGAAAGGGGCGGAACACTTCTAGACAGACCTTTGCAAGATGGTGGTCTGTCCATTGGAGGATGTCTGAGTCTCCCAATCCAATATGCTGAACACTCTGTTCCCTAATTTCCATGGCAATCCTTTTCCCTTGCTACTGAGTTTGCCTCTTATTTTTGCTTCAAGCAGGTTGAATTTTACTTTTTTTATCTGCTCATGGCATGCCATGGCTGTTTTCTCCTTCCTCATATCAGTAGGAAGTTGGTGCATTGCTTATTTCTCCAGATCAACCTTCATCCTAAATAAAGAATTACAAGACTTCCAATGATGTTTGTTTCACTTTGTGGGTTTTTCCACCTGACTGTGACCCCCTTTGGAAGGTACTTGACACCATACACATATGTTGTTCTGGGAAAGATGGAACTGTGGCTCCTGGGAGGAGTCGCATTTTCCGCAGGTATTCTAGAAGAGTACTAAACAGACCTTTTCGCATCCAGTTCTTCGCAAATTTACAGAGTGGTTCAATGAGTCAAGAGAGTGGTATTTTTAAAGAAGCTCTTTCTAAACTGCTTTCCTTGTTAGGTTGAGGGATAGTACTGTAGTCCTAACTGATTTTGAACCATGCAATGCTAACAAGAGGACACTGAATCAGGATATTATGTTTGACTGTATACAGATTTATATGTTTTGCCTGAACAGCGTATATCCTAAATACTACTACATGATTGTTCAATGACTTCAGAAAGCTCATAGGTGTACCCATAGGGAGGTAACAGCTTGAATAAATGAATAAGTTAATGCATGAATGAATAAATAAATAAATGAATTAAAGAAATGTAATTTGTATCGCACAGCAGCTGTCTCGAAAGAGGTGATCCGGCATGTAAATTAGAGTTCAGGACTGCTGAGTGGAATAATGATCCTTGAAAGAGATGGGTTTTCACCATTTACTTGAATATACTTTATACTGGTATTTTTCTCAGTGCAAAGGGGAGTTTGTTTCAGAGCCTTGTGGCTACGGCCGAAAAGGAACGTCCACCTTTTCTCGCTTTGTGCACTTTTGGAACTTGCAGTAGAGAGAGGCTTAGAAAACGTAATGGACTGATAATACAAGAGACTATCTTTAAAGTAAAGCGTGCCTTTGTGCGACAAAGGCTTTGAGCATAATGACTAAGGGACAAATTACTAACATTCTGTTGGACCTGTGATGGGCAAGCCCAGCACAAAGGGGGTAGCTTGGCTCAAGTGACAAGGCAAGTGAAGGCTGTAGTGTTAGGCCGGCTCAGACCCAATAATAACTCCTTGTACATCCACGCCAAGAAGAAGGACACCACACAACTGCTGTAGAAAAATACGATTCCTTTATATAAAAGTTCTTTGTTGTAAATAGGGTTGACTGGGAAAGCACATATACATTTCTTTTGGTCATACAGTGCTGGTAATAGTATTAATAAATAGAATAACTTCAGGAATGAGTATCACAATAAATATCACATTAAATATCAGAATAAATATCAGAATAAATATTGGTTCATTTAAATAAACAACCACATGTTTCTTCTGGTATCGCTGCCACCAATTAAATACTTTAGAATCATTACATCTGCAATACGTTTCAAATGGGAAAGATAACTCTTACAGTTTATGCTGTTTTCAATGACCAGGTATACGGCTTCTCTGAGTACAAAATAAGGTTTGGGACTCTTTAATAATCACTCAAGGCGTATGCGCGTATATCTAGAAGGCAAGGAAGCACAGTAAATACATCATTTGCACTCGGCGGTCACCGGGATAGGATCTCTGCTTGGCCGGTGAAGTCTATGCACGCCTACGGGCTTTAGCACCACTTGAGCACAGGCGGCACCAGTTCAAAGTCATTAGGCTGACGAACGGGCTGCTGGAGAGGTCACACAACCTTCGCGCACAGTCAAGTAAATGCTGGTTCACAGTTCCTTCACAACGCTGCATTCACTATGAGGAAACGGGCCCACCTCACATCGGCTGCAATCAAGATACGATTCAGTCGGGCACAGCACTCCTCTCGTTAGCGACGGGCTCTCAGGGGCTCCACGGACCTCCCTCCGACTTCCGCATTCAGGGTGGTTCCCGCCCACAGCTACAGCTCCCGGGTCACTGGGGAGTGGCAAAGACGCTTGTCCTGCCCAACGAAGGCCGGCCTTTCCCCGCCCCAGCGCACCACCTCACCTTCAATCTGCGCAGGAAGCGCTCTACGCTGGTGGGGCTCGGAGACGTCCGAGATCCCCTCTAGAGGCACCTGTCGCGAAGGGGGCACAGCTGACGATCGCGGTCGCGGCGGACTTGCTCTCGCCTCGCGACTCGATAAATCGACCACAGTTCACCACCGGGGGGGACGGAGAGGCACACGAATCGGGCCACAGTCTTTGGGGGCAATGAGGCACTCGCTGGGCAGGCGCTGTAGGCGCTAGATCACTTCTCACGTAGCTGACTGGAACGCCAGTCAAACACAACGCCAGCAACCCTTTGCTGCTCTACTGCCTGCGCTACCAGCCACCTCAGGGGTCAACAGGGAGGTGTCAATCTGGTGTCAAGTCTGGAATCTCTTAATCTCCTCTTCTCTAGTCTAATCTAAAATGGCCGCCCGGGACTGGGCCTTATATAGCCAGTGCCCTGGGGTACTGGCACGAGCCAGAAGGTTCTAGAACCTTCTCTGGCTGTGACAATGACATGGCACTCTTGAGGGGTATTTAGGACACTCACAGCCACCGTACTGGGGTTCTAGAGCAGCCATTTTGTGTACCTGAGGAAAATAAAGGAATTCCTGTCAGAAATGCGCGCCAAACAAAGGGCGCCAAAACCTCAAAAGGCCAGGGTTCATGAAGGCTCCAAGGGGAGTCACTTCACATGAGGAAAAAGGGTGTCCACCATTTTAAGTTCATCTATACAGGTTGACAATCCCAGTTTGTAATGCAACAGGTTTGGGCCAGGAGCCTTGTAAATAGGTGCCCCAAACCTTGTGAGCAACTGGGCGTCAAGGAACATCTAACCCCATGAGACAACACATAAAAAGTCCTGGTAGACAAATAAAAAGCGACAAATTTTTGGAGGTACAGGGGAACAAAAGAAATCATAGTGGTGAGGGGACTCTCAGAAGCAGACGGGTCTAACACGCGTCCCCCCCAGCTGAAAGTGGGGAGAGCTACCCAACCCCTTGGGAGTCCTCAACACTAAGGCGGAAATACCTGGAGAGACCGTCTGCATTGGCGTGGTGAACTCCAGGCCGGTGTTCCACCCGAAAGTCCATTCCCTGTAGGGAGATAGACCACCTCAACAGTTTGGGATTTTCCCCCTTCATTTGCATGAGCCAACGAAGGGGTCGGTGGTCTGTCTGAACAAGGAAGTGTGAACCAAACAAATATGGTTGCAGCTTCTTCAGTGCCCAGACCACCGCAAAGTCTTCCCGCTCGATGGTACTCCACCTCTGTTCCCGGGGAAGCAGTCTTCGTGACAGAAAGACCACGGGCTGATCCAGACCCTCTTCATTGAGTTGCGATAGCACCGCCCCAATGCCAATGTCGGATGCATCTGTCTGGACAATGAACTCTTTTGAAAAATCTGGAGCCTTCAGGACTGGAGCTTTACACAATTCTTGTTTCAGAGTGTCGAAGGCTCGCTGGCAAGCCTCCGTCCAAATGACTCTCCTGGGTTGCTTTTTGGCCGTGAGTTCTGTAAGGGGTGCCACGATAGTGCCATACCCCTTCACGAATCGTCTGTAGTAACCTGTGAGGCCCAGGAAGGCTCGAACCTCAGTCTGGGTCTTGGGGGGTTTGCAGGCCATGATTGCCTCAATCTTCGCCTGAAGGGGCTGCACCGTTCCCCGGCCCACCAAGTGTCCTAAGTACACTACCGACCCCTGTCCAATCTGACATTTGCTGGCCTTGATCGTCAAGCCAGCCCGTTCCAGGGTCTGGAGAACGGCTTGCAAGTGCTGCAAGTGATCCTCCCAGCTGCTACTGAAGACAGCTATGTCATCCAAGTAAGCAGCAGAGAATGACTCCATCCCGGTGAGGATCGTGTTCACCAGCCGCTGAAAAGTGGCAGGAGCGTTCTTGGTCTATCTATCTATCAAAGGGCATGACGCAAAACTGGTAGTGTCCATCAGGTGTGGAGAAGGCTGACCTTTCCTTGGCTCCATTAGACATGGGAATCTGCCAGTGCCCTGCAGTGAGGTCAATGGTTCTGAGATATTGGGCAGCTCCCAACCGGTCAATCAATTCATCCGCCCGAGGGATCGGATGAGCATCCGTTCTGGTTACCGAATTTAGTCCTCGGTAGTCCACACAGAATCTCAATTCTGGTGTGGTGCCAGGTGAGGCAGCTTTAGGAACTAACACCACTGGGCTAGACCAAGGGCTACTTGAAGGTTCGATGACTCCTAGCTCCAGCATCTTAGCTACTTCGCTTTGGATACTGGCCTTCACCTTGTCAGGGTGCACAGACATAATATCGACTCCAAAATATCGTTTGGCCATAATATCGACTCCAAAATATCGTTTGGAGAAAATATCGACAGGACAGAATATAGACAGCCAAAATATCATTTTTAAGGTAAGTGAAGTAATATCGTTTTTAAGGTAAATGAAGTAATATCGTTTTTATTTTTAGGGTTCAGGGTCAGTTTTGGGTTTTTGGGTAAAGGGGTATTTTTAGGGTTCAGGGTCAGTTTTGGGTTTTGGGGTAAAGGGGTATTTTTAGGGTTCAGGGTCAGTTTTCAGTTTTTGGGCAAAGGGGTATTACTATTTTTAGGGTTCAGGGTCAGTTTTCAGTTTTTGGGCAAAGGGGTATTTTTAGGGTTCAGGGTCAGTTTTCAGTTTTTGGGTAAAGGGGTATAAGGGGTATTTTTAGGGTTCAGGGTCAGTTTTCAGTTTTTGGGTAAAGGGGTATTTTTAGGGTTCAGGGTCAGTTTTCAGTTTTTGGGTGAAGGGGTATTTTTAGGGTTCAGGGTCAGTTTTCAGTTTTTGGGTATTATTTTATTATATTTTATTACTATATATATATGTTTAATAAATATGAAATAAAAAAATATTTATTTAACTTTCATTAATTATTTAATTATTATAAGTTAATTTAAGTAATTTTAAGTATATTTTAGTAATTAATTATTAATATTAATTTAATTTAACACTGTTTTTAGTAAATACGATATTTTTTACAACTATATTTTTGTAAACGATATTTTTAACTCGATATTTTTGTACTTACCTGTTTGTAGATAGAAACTCGATATTTTGACTGTCGATATTTTCTCAACTATATTTTTGATGGTCGATATTCTGTCCGTCGATATTCTTTCAGTGATCCCCTTGTCAGACAGGTAGACATTGGAAATGCACCATATTTACAAATATATGGCCAATTTCTGCTGACCCCATGGTCTATCGCACTATGTCCTGCCTACCACCAACTCAGGCACCCTTGCACCATGGTGCAAGGGTGCCTGCGTCACATGCAGGATTGTTTTGTACAGGAAGGTACACCTTCCTGTTCAAAGCAATCCTTAAAGTAATTTTCCTTTTTGCTGTGTGTGGTGCAGAATACACATTGAAAAAGTTAGTAAAGAGGAGAAATAAAGATATTTCTACTCATTACCCCTAGGCCTGTGAGGCATACCATCTTGATGCATTCTTAGGTTAACAGCTCTTTGTAAATCTGGTAATGTATCATAATCCATGCGTGAATGTTTGGGAATGGCCACACTCCACCCAAGGAAGGCCTCCATGCCGCCTGGTAATGAAAGGCAGTGAAATATGCTGCCCTGCGTTACCTTGGATTTAGTAAACCACGCAGAGCCACGAAAGGTGGCTTTTCATAGCTTAGTAAATCCCAGTTAAGGGCTTGTATTGCCTTGCATCACCTTCTGTGATGCAAGTGCAAATCAATCCTTAGTTAATCTGGCTCGTAGCCTTTAAGATGGATACATTTTTCCACGAGCAGCCAGTGTAGACTTTTCAGATGCGGGGAGATAGGTTGCCTGTAAGAAACCTTTAAAATGAGTTTGACTGAAGCATTTTGGACCACGTATCATTAAAGCGGGCAGACCCAAATAGAGAGCATTCACATAACCCAGTTTGGACAAAAATGAGTGAACAATCTTACTTCGAGTGGAATTAGGATTTGAGTAGGGCAAGACAGGTGGTGGTAACCATAGAAATTATTGGCAGAAAGCTTGCCAAATACACCATTAAAATATTGGAATATCTTTTCTTCAGAACCTAGAGATTTTCCATAGGCCTTCTGTTCCTTGGGAAGCGGCAGAATAAACCCCTATTATTCACCTGAGCCATTTTACAAAGGAAGAGAATTAAAACACATTTCAGCACCCTCCCCAATAGCCATGGCCAAGAACAAGAGGTGACTAGTGACCTCCTTATCATACCGAATGGTGGGGTGAATGTTGGTCCGCTAGCCCCCTTGCTGGATCCAAGAAGAAAGGAGAATTTACAAAAACATTTTAATAAAGGAGCCTGAAGAAGCTGGCTGATGCCCAAACTTCCATTTCTCACAACATGCTGCAGGCTGCATAGCAGTGGTGCAGCTGCCCCTCCACCTGCCTCCTGTTCACAATGGTGAACTGTGAGCAGATGCAGGTAGCACCTGCACTGCTCCTCTGGGACCTACAACTCAGAGAGTAAGGCAGCTCACTTGTGCCCCCCCCCACCCTATGTTTACAAATGCAAAGAGGGCTCAAGAGCACCTGAAAGCTGGCTGCCTCCTGCTGGTAAAGGGGGACACAAGAAAGTGTTTGGAAGGTATATCATAGGCACTCCAAATTCAGAATATAGGATGTAGGCCAGTAAGCAAGCGCTGTTCTTCCAGCCATGCCCATGAGCCTTGCCCAGGCCCATGAGCCTTACAGTGTGGCTCGATGAGGTAGGAATGGACAATCTAATCCCTTCTCAACTCCTCCTAATCCACATCAGCTAACAGGAGTCTTGGGATCTAGAAATGGGAAAGGACTGGCAACACTTGCACACTCTGTGAACTCCTGTACACCAGCTTTTCTCTGATTTGTATACACTAGATCACTGCATTTGGAGAGTTCTGTTGTGACAATCACAACAGTTCTCCACTCCAAAGACAAGGAGTTGTTCGTGTTGCACCTGCATGTCTGTGTTCCATCCGAAAATTTGGCAAAATATCTTCATAATCACCAAAAATAATCCCAAACTGGCATACTCCAAAAACCCTTCCCCCTAAAATACTACTATAAAAAGCCTAACCGTTTAAAAACGAATGTGAATTCTTTATTTGTATGTTTCTGAATTACAATAGCAGAAATGTTTAAGGAGGTGCGTCCACCTGACCTGAAACAGACTATCACCCCCATCCCCCCCTTCACACCACTCTTGCATGGTGCTAATACACCCAAATGCCAGGGTACTGTAAAAGGCAAAGCACACCTACTAAGACTCCTTATGACATCTCTAGGGTGATGGACTGCCTCACATTTGGACCATGAATAGCCTCCTATTTGCTTTGAGTGGGTTTAGGTAATTGCAAGATGTGGAAAGTACAGAAGTCAACAGTACTGCTTTTGCACATTTAGATCGCACTACAGACAGCTTTAGCTGCCTACAGTGAGAGCTATTGCCATCAATACCTCAAAAACTTATAGAATTAGAGTGGCCTTTGGGGCAGCCCTCTTCTGCCATTAGCCTGCATGCGTTTTCATGGTTTGCCATTGCTTGGAGGGGGTTTCCATTAAGGACCAGGCATTTTGAGGATATTTACATCACGTAGTCATTTAGCTAAACAGAATATGAAATATGACCTCTGGTTGAAGCTGAATCCCAGCGTGTGTTTGATGATTTTAATCTGCTGGCACAACAGCATTTTAATTAAAATTCAAGGCTTCAATGATTGCTGTTTAAATGTGTATGCCTAGTGTGAAATGGGAGCTCAATGCTATCCATCACTCTTGAACATTCATCTGTTTTACTTTGCAGTCATGGCAACACGTTGGATTCACTGTTTATTTTTGGCATTCTTAAAGATGCAACAAAAATACTGTCTGTTTGTCAAAACTATAGCACGATGGGGCCCGGCCGATTCACAAAGGTAAACTGAGACGAACGTCTAACTTTACCACCTCCAGTATTCACAAAGGGCATTTAAGAGTAGTAAAGTAAGACTTTTGTCTCAGTTAAACTTATGTCTTGGTCTTAAAGTTAACTGAGACCAAAAATCTAAGGTCCTTTGACTTTTGGTTTCAGTTAAACTTATGACCAAAACTTAAGTTTATCTGAGAAAAAAGTCTGACTTTACTACTCGTAAATCCCCTTCGTGAATACCGGAGGTCGTAAAGTTAGACCTTCATCTCAGTTTACCTTTGTGAATCGGGCCCTACGTGTTTGTGCTTCTCAATAACCCTATGATTTGTTAGCATGAAGTCTAGGAAATATTTTAATGGCAGAATTATTTAATTATCAAGCAAAAAAGTAATTATGTCCTACCATACCAAACCTATCACACCATACCTAATCTAACTTACCATACCTATCATAGCTAACCTATTGAACCTGCCTCCCTGCAATACCTACCTACCATGCCTGTCATACTTAATTTGATCATATTTAACCTACCATACCTACATTATACAACCAACTTATCATAACTATCCTCTCATACCCACCTACCTACCATACCTAACCTAACCATAAATAACCTGTCATCCTTCCATACCTACATACCTTACCTATCACACCTAACCTACCTACTGTACAGAACCTAATCTATCTTACCTATCAAACCTGTGAACAATACTTACTTACTTTCCAAAGCTACATACCTGCCATACCTTCCGCTCGTTCCTAATATATCATAGTTACATACCATAACCACCAAACATGCCTACCTGTCTAGCCTACTTATTGCACATACCTACAATACCTACTGTACTTAACCTTCTTTACCTACCATATCTAATGTACCATACCCACCTACCATATTTAACCTATCATACCTAACTTTTTATACCTACCTACCAAAGCTAATCTATCATACCCACCTTGCTACTATAATACCAACCCTACTTACTCAGTGTACCTACCTATCCTACTTAACCTGCTTTACCTAACCATAACCTACCTACGATGTGGATCATGCCTGCCTTTTCATACTTACCCCACCATACCTAACCTATGACACATAAATAACCTGCCACACATAGCCTACCCTACCGACCTGCTATACCTACCTCACACCTAACCTGTCACATAGTTCCTTCCTACCATAAATAACAAACATACCTACAATATCACCCAGCTGTACCTATCCTCTATACCAAACTATCATACCTAACCAATAATACCTAACCTACCTTCTGTACCTAACCTAACATTCCAACATATCATACCTACCACAGCTTTCTTAGCATACCAAATATACCTAACATAACTACTATACACCCACTTGCCTTACCATACCTCCCTACCTATCTACATTCTAACCATACCTACCTACCATTTATACCTACTATACTAACCCACCATAACAAACCCAGACGCCTTCTATGCTACATACATCCATATCTAGCCTATCATATCTAAATTACATCCCAAATCTAACTGAAAGTTCCTTTCATTCTTACCAACCTATAAACCATACCTACTTGCTTATCAGCCACCCACTTCGCTGACGAAAACCTCCTCTACACCACTCAATCCTGATTCAGGTACAACCACAGCACAGAGACTGTCCTCATTGCCACGATGGACGATATCTGGATGATTGACAGAGGTGACAAAGCGCCCTCATCCTTTCCACAGGCTTTGACACAGTCTCCCACTCTATCTATATCCAATGAATTCATGAGCAGGCATCCAAAGTCCTTCACTTTGCTGGATTTGCTCCTTCCTGACAGGCTGCACCCAGTAGGTTAGCCTGGTCCCCTTCGCCTCGGATGCTGTCAACCTCATCTGCAGAGTTCCACAAGAATCCTCACTCACCCCACTCTGTTCAACATCTACATGACTCCACTTGCCAGCATCATCCACGCCCATTGAATTAACATCGTATCCTATGCTGATGACACCCAGGTCATACTCTCCCTCTCGGAAAGATGGCAAACACCCGGATCAAATCCCTCAACAATCATTTTCCTCCTGTTAAGTGATAGGACTGAAGTAGATAGTCTCAAAACAGTTTATGCACCAGATTATTCATTGTTCAAGGAGGCAGAGGAAGCTAAATCAACCATTAGTTATGTCACACCATTTATCCCTTGCGGTTGCCAAAATGGTCAAGAATTGAAATGTAATCCAATTATATTTTTCAGACATAGGGGATTTGAACCATTTCTGTTGTACACAGGATCTGATACAGAACTTTCTCCCAAATAACACCATCAAGCACAGGGTACGCACTGATGTTCACAGCATGATAATCCTGTAATGTTCTGTGAGACGAAGAATGCAGCAGCACTGTTTTATCAGGAATATGGTTATAGATGGATGTGTCTCCAGTAGTGATCCATTTGCACGACCAAGGTGGAAAAAGGTATCTGTCTCTGAACCAACAGCAAGCAAGAAACCATCGATACATTTGTTTAAATGGAGGAGGGATGATTATTTTTCTTCTTTCAAATTCTGTATCACAGTCAAAAGAGCCTTGCTCTGTCTGATCAGTGAGCACCTCCACCTCCACTAGCCCATCAGTCTCCGCCTCTGCCGCATCCATCAAGACAGTAGTGCCTAATTCGACGAGGGGGGTCTGAGCCGTGGTATCGCTAGAAAAAATCTGGTTCTCTACGTCCAGATTAGGGGGTGGCCTGTCTGTTCTATCAGCCTCTGCAGAAACAGTTAGTTCATTACTCGCTGGGTGTCCCGTTTTTTTAGTGCCCCCTTCAGAGGCCATAGGGGTCATAGAAGTATTGCCATTTTGCCCCCCAGCACTAGCTGCTTCGTTCAAGTTCCCAGTCACTGAGGCCAGATTTACGCTTATTAGATCATCCTCCACAGCTTCCCCTCCTGCTGCCAATAGCTTAGTTTTAACTGAAATCTTAGCTGGAGTCTTAACAGCGCTCTGACTAGATCTCTTAAAGAGAGCGCCCGGGGGTATGTTAGGGGGTTTCTGTACCTGTATCTCAGGGTCTAAGTCCAAGCTCTCCTGTTCTGGCATCTCAGGGACAGTCGTAGACTCATCAGAAATAACGAGTTGTTGCTTTTCGTTTTTCCTCTCTGCACCACCTTTTTTCTCCGCACCTCCTTTAGCAGTAGCAGGTACATTCTCCTGTGAAGTGCTTCCCGAGATAACAAAGGTCGCTGGGGCCACGGGTGAAACTGCTGTTACCAGCGGTGTTTGTGCTGTATTTTGTAGTGCTTGTGTAGCCGGGAGGAGAGGTGCAATTCCCACTACACCCGCGGCTCCAGCTGGGTGCCTGCTGTTACGTGTTGTCCGCGGAAACCTTTTCGGAGACATTCCTCTCATCCACCAGGTGCGTGCGATTCGAGAGTAGAGCCCAGACCAGCCGAGCCCAGATTCTCTGAGCAGACCGTAAATCGTCCGCCGAAGAAGTTCAGCTGTGGCGGTAAGATGGTACATCAATAGCGTGCCTCGATGATCACAGTGCAGACAGCGTTTTGCAAAATGTTTCACTTTTCTTTACTCTGCCGGCTGTCCGCTCTCTTTCTACATGAAAGATATGTCAGCTTCGGTATTGCTGACACGTCATAGATACCATGCCAAGTCACTCCGTAAGGGATGGAAAGGGAGCCTCTAGGCGAGCTGCTCACTGCAGACCCTCACTCCGCCATCTTGGATCCGACCGCATTGATGCAGTAACAGAGGATGAATTGGGAGAGAAGGGTGAAAAGGAGGACTGTTTGAGCAACGCAACAAAAATACGTACTAAAAAAGGGCGAAAACAGAAAAATAAACCAAAGGCAAAGAAATGCGGCAAAGGTGGTGGTATATTAAACAAATATATGGCAAACAACTGTCAAACTTCGATAAAAGCTCTACAGAATCAAAGTCCACTAAGAAGATGGATTGAAGCAAAGGGGTTAGTCAAAAACATGACGCAGAGACTCTCAGGGGGCAGCCCTACAGAACTCATACTCAGTAAAGAGACTTTATCTAACACCGCTAGCTCTTTCAATCTAGACAGCTGTTCCTTGAATACTACACTAAATCCACCGCCTAACGCACTTAATATACCTAATATACCTAATATACCGACTCCTGACTCAGCACTATTGATGACGTCTGAGTCCGAGTCCATTGTAGAATCACCTATAAAAGAAGCGGACATGGCACAATCTTCTGCAACCTCTACCGCAGTAACAGCAATCCCTGCCACCCTCCCTTCTTTAGGAGACCCTTCTTTCGAATCTTTACCTCTCCACACTAATTTGGAGACCAATAAACATACAGACATCTCTAACCAAAGACTAAATCTAAGTCAAGAACCAGCCGAACCCTCTTCTTTAGATATAATATTACAACTATTGGGCAATCAACGGGCAGAAGCGCAGGAACATTATTTACAACTAAGGGAGGACAATAGCAAAGTTCAATCAACTTTACAAGAACTTACCACTAAATTCAGGAGTTTCTCGCAAGATATTGAGGAATTACAACAACGGGTGGTTTCGCTAGAAGAAACAAACCTAGAGACAACATCTGCATCCGATAAGCATGAGATTCAGCTTGCTACACTCCAACAAAAGATTGAAGACTTGGAGAATTGTCAGAGACGCTCAAACCTAAAACTTTTTGGCATACCGGAGGAAGCAGAAGGCTCCGACCCGAGGGCTTACCTAGTGGGTCTGTTCCAGAAAGCTTTCCCTGACTTAGCCGACTGGGACTGGGATTCACAAATCCAGCGAGCTCATCGCCTTCCTCTGGTTCAGAGAAATAGGGAGAACCAGTTCCCACGTCCCTTTCTAATCTTTTTTGGAAACTTTCTACTGCGTCAGGCCATTTGGCAGAGAGCCCGTCCTAACACCCCTGTAGCTATTGGAGAGCTTTCAATCTTCGCCCGCTCCGACCTCAGTAAAGAAACAATGGACAGACGATGGATGCTTCGAAAATTAATAGACCCGATTCAATCCAGTGGAGGCCAGGCCTTTCTCCAAGAACCAGCACGTCTCAAGGTTATCAAAGATGGTCGCACTCACTTCTTTTTAGAAGTTAAAGAAGCAGAGGCTTATCTAGCTGAAATCTGCGGGGGCAAGAACAAGACTAAGAATTAGCTAAATTCATCACTGGCCTCACTGGTAGACTAACAATTACTAGAAAATCTCCATTATCAAGTACATTGACTATAGGGGGGGATGATTTAACCCTGTTTAATTTTTTTTTCTTCCGTTCTCTCTAAAATACATACATTAGTTAAATGTTCAGACTGTTCTTTATACACCTGCCGATAAATTGTGAAAAGAACAAGCTAAGGGATGGTAGGGACCTCTCCGGGGCGACCTGCCACGTTAGCTGCCCCTACAGCGGCAGCAGATGCAGAGGGATGGCTCTTCCCCGGCTGGGGCAAGAGCTAGGGGGGGGGGACTGGAGGGGGGGAGTCTCCGCACTAAGGGGGGTTGAGGGGGGAAGGGAAAAATCAAGAAAATTTGTTTGCAGGCTGAGGGGGATGAGGGGGTGGATTTACACTATGAAATCAGAGCTTTTTTGCATATTAATAGTACTAAAAGTATGCTATATATGAGGCTATGTGGATATCGTGAACATTATTTCGGACAATTTGAGATAGGCTTAAAATTAAGGATTTTACTTTTTCGTTTTACTTTTTTAGATGTATGAAATAAAATGCTTAGCCTGGAATGTAGCAGGGCTAAATAGCAAGAATAAAAGATGCTTGGTTAAAGAAGAATTGAAATTGTATAACCCCCATATTATTTTGCTATCTGAAACACATATTGCGGGGAAGGATAAAAAACTGCTCAATCATCTGGGGTATGACATCATAGTTCGCTCAACTTTTGGACAATCTACAAGAGGGGTTGCTATCCTCAAGGATATACGATTTAGGGCCGAAATAATACAAACTTTTTGTGGTAAGGACGGCAGATGGGCAATAGGGCAGATAGGCTACGAAAATGTTAAATATGTCTTATGTGTGGTTTACGGTTGCAACACAGATGATCCTACTCTTTTCGACCAATTGAATATTAAACTTTTGGGCCTGGAGGGAGAACTTATCATCATGGGGGATTTTAATTGCGTCATGGACTACAGAATAGACACAACCAGTTTTTGCCGCCATCAAAGGATGCACAAAACTAGATCATCTATTCTTGATTTATGTCGCGTACATAATATTAAAGACGCTTGGCGACATTTACATGCTAATAAACCGGGGTATACATATTACTCCGCTCCTCACAAATCATGTTCAAGGCTTGACATGGCATTAATAAGCGATAATTTACTGAAAAATAGCTCTATGGTTCTATATCCTCGAATTTCTTCTGATCATAATGCTATACTATTGACAATCAAAACAACAAATATTAGAATTACTCCTAGACCATTCTCTTTTCCGAGACATTTGATCTCAGATACATGCTATATGACGCAATTAAAATCACACCTCATTGAATTTATAGGGGAAACAACCTTTACAACGCAACTTTTACAACGCATTACCATTACAACGAAACTTTTACAACGCAAAAACTATTACAACGCATGTATTTACAACGCATGTTTTTACAACGCAAGAACCTTTACAACGCATACCATTACAACGTAAGTATTGGTAAGTATATAATTATATTTAAAATGTTATATGTTTGGGTTTTTAAGGGGTATTTTTAGGGTTCAGGGTCAGTTTTCAGTTTTTGGTTAAAGGGGTATTTTTAGGGTTCAGGGTCAGTTTTCAGTTTTTGGGTAAAGGGGTATTTTTAGGGTTCAGGGTCAGTTTTCAGTTTTTGGGTAAAGGGGTATTTTTAGGGTTCAGGGTCAGTTTTCAGTTTTTGGGTAAAGGGGTATTTTTAGGGTTCAGGGTCAGTTTTCAGTTTTTGGGTAAAGGGGTATTTTTAGGGTTTAGGGTCAGTTTTGGGTTTTTGGGTAAAAGGGTATTTTTAGGGTTCAGGGTCAGTTTGGGGTTTTTGGGTAAAGGGGTATTTTTAAGGTTCAGGGTCAGTTTTGAGTTTTTGGGGTACAGGGGTATTTTTAGGGTTCAGGGTCAGTTTTGGTTTTTTGGGGTACAGGGGTACAGGGTAAAAATAAAATAAAATTAAATTTAAATTAAATTATTTAAATTAAATTTATTTAAATGGGTTTTTGGGGTACAGGGGTATTTTTAGGGTTAAGGGTCAGCTTTGGGTTTTTGGGGTACAGGGGTACAGGGTAAAAATAAAATAAAATTAAATTTAAATTAAATTATTTAAAGTACATTTAAATTAAATTAATTAAATTAAATTAAATTAACTTTAATTAAATTAAATTAAATTAAATTCAATTATATTAATTTCAAATAATTTAAAATAAAAAAAATAATATATACTTACCAATACTTACGTTGTAATGGTATGCGTTGTAAAGGTACCTGCGTTGTAAAAACATGCGTTGTAAATACATGCGTTGTAATAGTTTTTGCGTTGTAAAAAATTAGTTGTAATGGTATGCGTTGTAAAAGTATGCGTTGTAACGTCATACATCCAATTTATAGACATAAATGCCAACTCAGCTTCACCTGCTGTGATTTGGGATGCCTGTAAGGCAAGTATCAGGGGCTTTACTCAGGCTTACGTAATTAGACAGAATCTCGAACACAAAAAAAATAACGAATTATTGTTGTCAAAAATAACTGCCCTAGAAGAACAACTATCTTTAGCACTCCGGTACAACCTAATAAAAAGCATAGAAATTGGCCTTAAACTTTGCTCTCTCAAAAATAAAACTAAGACAAAATTTATTCAGAAAAGCACAAATAGTTTACGTAAATTTAAAATAACACAATACGAGGGGGGCGACACAATTGGGAAAATTCTGGCTTACAAAGTCGCTGAGGATAGAGCTAACTCTACAATTACAAACATACGGGGGCTGGCAACAAAATTTATACCCAACCTCAAGATATTTTAGAACAATTTGCAGAATTTTACAGAATTCTATATACTCCAGAAGTTGACCACAATCTAGACGACATACACAAATATGTTGAAGACCATACTGGGGATATTCAGAACAGCCCAGAGCTAGACTCATTGTCTGATGGCATAACAATGGCTGAACTACATCAAGCGATAGCTCTATTACCCATAGGAAAAGCGGCGGGGGAAGACACCATACCTATAGAAATATAATAAATTATGTTTAAAAGAGCTCGAACTACTACTTCTAAAAGTCATCCAATCTGTGGGCTCAGAAGGAAAGACACCCAAGTCCTGGAATAGGGCAAAAATAATATTTTTTTTGAAAAAAGGCAAACCAAAAGAAGAGAGAGGGTCATACCGTCCTATCTCTTTAATAAATGCAGACGCAAACATTTTTGCAAAAATATTAGCACTTAGATTGGCCCCTATCATGCCTCAAATCGTTAACCCACAACAACATGGCTTCATAACTGGAAGAGATACTACCATACATGTCAACATGGCTATAACAGCATTTGATGTAGCAGAGACAGAATCCACCCCACTCGGCATGATCTTATTAGATGCTGAAAAAGCTTTCGACCGAGTGGGGTGGGACTTTCTCTGGTGCACACTGTCTAGAATAGGATTTGGGGGACAATTCTTGCGGAGTATACAAGCATTGTATGATAATCCAGTAGCATACACCAGCTATGGGGGATTGATATCCTCAGATTTTTTGATCCTACGAGGCACCCGTCAGGGTTGCCCCCTATCTCCTCGTTTATTTGCCCTTTCATTGGAGCCTTTTTTGTTTGCCCTTCAATCTCAAACTCAGATTGCACCTTTTAGATCAGGACCACAAGAACTAAAAATAACTGCATACGCCGACGACATCGCGATCTATACTGAAAATGTCGTCGAAGCACTAAAGGGAATATCATTAAAAGCCGGAAAATATGGTAAGGTGGCGGGTTACAAATTAAATCTACAAAAAACGCAAGTAATAGTTAATCACACACCAGCAGTGGTTGTGCCTGAGATCTGCCACACTGCTACATATCTTGGGGTAAAAATAACGGCTAAACTACAAGAAATTAACAACATAAATTACAACGAATTAACTAAATCAACCAGCTTACTATTAAAAAAATGGCATAGACTACCTCTGAATCTAATTGGCAGAATTAATTTAATCAAGATGAAGGTTTTGCCCAAATATGTGTACCTATTCCGATCCATACCACTAGCGTTAAATAATCAATTTTTTTAAAAACTTGATGGAGTACTCAGTAGTTTTATTTGGGGATATAAAAAGGCAAGAAGATCATTGGCTCTTATGAAAAATA
This sequence comes from Lissotriton helveticus, assembly GCF_964261635.1. Lineage (NCBI taxonomy): Eukaryota > Metazoa > Chordata > Amphibia > Caudata > Salamandridae > Lissotriton > Lissotriton helveticus. The sequence goes on from NC_136070.1 coordinate 1,155,530,710, forward strand.
ACACGAATCTTGGCGGGCTAAATTTCCCAGACTTCAAATTGTATTTCTGGTCCGCCTTTGTTATTCGCCTCCGTTCTTTATTAAACGAAAGAAGTGCTTTGTTTTTTCATTCTTTTATGCTAAAATCCGACTCGAATATGTTTTTGTTCAGAACTAATGACCCCAACTACTATAAAAGGGTTAGATTTAAGACTGTAAGAGACTTAATAAAGATCTGGGGTAATATACTTTCTTTTTGCAACACCAGCTTTTTTCACCCTAAGCTTCCGCTATGGGGCAATCCGGGCCTCCCAAATATTTTTAACGACAGCACTATTCGCTGTTGGCTAAGATCAGGAATCACGGTTCTAGGGGATCTATATGGCATACAAGGATTTTTAGATTTCAACACCCTCAAATTATTGTATGACCTACCTGAAAACATGAGGTATAAACATCTACAGATACATAACTATCTGATCAATAAAAAACAAATACTAGAGGTTACTGAATGCGATATCTGGTCTTGTCTATATTCATCCAAAAACAAATCTACAATAAGCGAAGCATACAAGCTTCTTGTTGGATTTAAATTAAATGACTGTATCAAGCTGGCTGACAAATGGAGCAGAATGTTGGGCTCAAATATAACACCTAAACAGATAGAGAACTCTCTTACAAATATTAACAAACAAGTACGGTCATCCAGTCTAAGATTACAACAATTTAGAACAACCTGTATGCTATACTACACCCCGGAAAGAATCTCTAAATGGTCCTCTAATAACATTCACAGCGATCGCACAAAATGCCCTAAATGCTCTACTGAAGCAGCTGACTTGGTACACATTTTATTTTCTTGCCCGAACCTTAAAACTTTCTGGCGCCTTATTGAAAAAGTTCTGAAATTGAAACGTATTCAGCTGCCCACATTCACGGCCACCTCTGTCCTGCTAGACACTTACCCTGTATCTTTCCCGCAGGCTGCTCTGGTCTCGATACTAATGTCCTGTGCTAAGCTAACTTTGGCCAGAGCCTGGATTAGCTTAGAACACCTAAGGTTTGGGACTGGTGGGCCTTGGTAACTTAGATACATTCAATGGAATTAGCTTTAGCAAACATCAGGGGCTTACGGACATTGAACAAGCATGAAAAAATCTGGGGTACTTTTGTAGAATGATGACGTTTTACTTTATTTTCGTGCGGAACGGGGGAGGGGGGATGGAAACGGGTCGGACAATACAATTTGTATCAATGTTGAAAAGAAGTTGCTACTATCTTCTTGTTTGCTTACCCTCTCCTTTTCCTTTCTTTCTGTTACTTGCTTTTGCTTATGCTCTACATGGAAAGAATATATGTATGTTAAAACTATGAATTTATGCTTTAATGTACTTATTCCTCACCTGTCTGCAAACAATAAAAACAATAAAAAAATAAATAAAAAAAATCAAATTCTGTATCGCAGTCATTTTCACACAACACCATGTCTTGCAGTGGTATAATTTCAATCCATGTGGGCTTAGTTAGTGCTTCATCTTAAACCATCGAAGCAGTGGTTGCAATTGGTGATAATGCAGCATAAGGTTCATTCCTTAAAACTGGCACTGGTTGAAAAGCTGGAGATATAGCATAGTCATCAATCAGTGGAATGGGTTGATTTCAGTGTGACTGTACCCTTCTTTGGGTAGTTCCTCTAGAGTACTATTAGTGTGAAGAGTTCGAATTTAAAATGTATTAACATAAAAAAGTTGGGTGCTTTAGGCCATTTGCAAATAACATGAAGAATAGGTGTAGTAAATAAATGTACTAGCAGAACCTTATAACATGAAGAACTTGTGTTGTGCCATTGACACTTATTTACGTATTACATGTGCTTACTGCTTTCATTATTTTCATACGTAGATCAATGTATTTACCGATTTTGCTTTGTACGGCTTGTATAATGTCTCTGACCAACAGTAGGTTGCCGAGCGCAAGTAAGAATTGGCGCCCTCCAACAGTATTTTCAGGCACTGCAAGGGCACCCAGTGAGATTTTTCCAGCACAGGCGGTCACGACCATTCACGTAACAAAGCTGCTGCTCGAGTAGGAAATCTACTCGAGCAGTAGCAAAATTAGCTCGAAAAGCAGAGACCTCTGGCTTGCCTCGTGGTGCCATTCACGCTGATTTTTCAGCATGAACGAGCTAAAAATCAGTGCAAGCAGCACACTGTGGAATCTCACAGAGTTTTCATGTAACTCTGCGGAAATCCATAGAGTGAAAAGAAACACCCTGAGTTCTGCTCATCCCTAGTTTCAACACTGGAAACAGAGCATTGTTCACAGTCCAATAGCAAGGCACTATTATACTTTGTTATTGTAGTTGATCTAAAATAGCTTTATTTTATTGTGCTTAGCTTTTGAGTTTGGAGGACATTAAGCCCGTACTTGAGGCTTATTTCTTAAGACAATCACATGTGTATTCTTTGTCCCACCCGCATGGTTTCTAAACAACACACGATAATGCTTCAAAGCCAATTCTCATGCCTATTTTCCCCTCAGTTCCCCAGGTACTAAGGAGAAAAATATTTGTATTGTTACCTCCTCAGCTATAGAGACTATACCAGTCAAGTCTAAATGATTTAGGTGGAACCTGCTTGGGTTGGTGAGGCACTGTCAGGAGTGGCAGGCCTGATAGAAAGGTGTTTTTGACTGCCCACCTGGTTCAGGAAGCAGTTGAAGCTCTCTCATGGCATTTCTATAGGGTACCTTTGTGAATGATATGCACTCTAGGTGGTCTGGACCCAGCCGCGGCCGCTGCAGGTAAGAGTGGTGGGGTAGTGGGGCTTGGTGGGGGGGTTTTGACAGACGATGACGGGGGAAAACTAAATAAATAATACATTTTCCCTCGTTGAAGTCTGACGAAATCCCCCCTAATGGGCCCCACAGCTCTTATCTGCAGCGGCTGCGGCTGTCTGGACTCTGTGTGCCTGAACAACCCTGGCATTGTTCACAGACACCCCTCCTCCCCAGACTGAGCCGAGCGTTCATGCTGAACAGTCCCCTTAAACCCACGAGAGATTTACTGGCTCATCACTTTAATTACTGTCACACTCAACTGCCTTCAGGCCCTTCATCCATCTTGCCGCATTAACCTAACGTTCACTGCCGCGTCACCTTCACTGCATTAGTGTCGCCATCACTGCTGGAATCACCCTCACTGGTTTATTGTCACACGCTCTGCAGTGCTGTCACTCTGACTACAGGTATTAGTGGCCCCGTCTATTGCTTCATCAATCTTCATCATCAGTGCTGCTTTTATCGTCCTCTCTTCATCACTGTCATCCTCACCACCTTAAATACAAACACACCCTAACGCCATTTACGACAACCCAATCAATAGCTTCTCTTCCCTCACTTCAGTGATGTCAACCCCCTCCATCATTACCCTCAGTGCATTCCAATTACCCTGACATCACCATTTACATCTCTATCACTCTCATGTTCTTCACTACACTGACTGCACCTGTCACTGCTTCTGTTACTGCTATAACCACCCTAGCTGCCCGTCTCAGTCTCATTGCATTACTGTCACCCTCACCACTTCAACGCGCATCCCGGCCTTCATGTCACCTTCACTAAGTGCATAACTGTCAGCCTTACGCCTTTATTGCGGACGCTGCATTACTGGTACCCTCACTGCACTACTATCCCACTGTATTGCTGGTGCCAGGGCCTCGCTGACTTCATCACAGCACCCTTACGTTCCGTCGCGATGAGTGTCGGTGTCAGAGCAATCGAGTTACCGGAGCACATGATCTTAGATGGGATGTATGACGTTACAACGCATACTTTTACTCCGCATACCATTACAACACGGTATTTACAACGAATACCGTTACAACGCATAGCGCTTAGAGGTGCTGGATAGTGGTAAGTATAATTTTCTATTCCAACTCCAGTCCCCGTGGACACTAGGGAAGGTGTTGGATAGAAAATTAAACTTATTCCCTATCCTAGAGCGCCCCCCAGCGCAATGCGTTGTAATGGTATGCGTTGTAATGGTCGCGTTGTAGTGGTAGTGCGGAGTAAAAATTGCGTTGTAACAGGTGTATACCTCTTAGATGTACCCCTTCCTTGTACAGCGCTGCAATAAAAGTTTTTAGTGTCTACTGGATCCACCTTTTCACTACTCAAGTCCAACTCCTTGTGTGTCTGCACCAACTCCTTGTGCGGGCAGGTTTTGAAACATGGAAAGATGGGGGCTAAGGTTGCCACAGCCTACCAGAGACTAGAGGGTTATATGCAAATTGCAAAGACGCCACACACTTCATTTGTTCAAGATATTAAGATCACTACTGACATGCGACAAAGCCACCCAAACATCCCATTTATATTTAGGGAAAACCCATCACTGCCCTCCGAGCCAAAAAATCCCCACCCTGCAGAGGAGGCTCTTGGCTTGGGGTAGCCGAGCAATACTCCACCTGCTCGTGGAACTCCATGGAATTTGGCAGAGTTTTTCACTAACTCCATGGAATTCAGCAGAAGGAAACTCTGCGAGCTCCGCCCAGGCCTACTGCTAACCAGTGCTAAATTGATTGTGCTCTCTCTCCGAAACCTGGTAACATTGGTTCATCATCATTTGGCATATTTAATTTACTTATAAGTCCCTAGTAGTGTGGTACTCCCTGTACCCAGGGCCTGGAAATTGAAGGCTACTAGTGGGCCTGCAGTACTGGCTGTGCCACCCACTGAAATTACCCTATAAACATGTCTCAGGGCTGCCACTGCAGAACCTGTATGTTCAGTTTTACACTGCCATGTTAACCTGGTAAAATAAACCTTTTGCAAAGCCCAATCCTTCCCTTTTTATACATATAAGTCACCCCCCAGGGTAGGCCCTTCAATGCCCATCCCTCCAATAGGATAACATTGGAATTACCTCATTACATTTTATAAGTGTAATTACCAATTGGCAAGAGATAAGGCTTCCAAGTGTGGTGTTTTAGGAATATTAATTTAAAATCTAAACTTATGGTGAAGTCAGATTTTAAAGTACAATTCACTAAATGCCATGCAGTTGGCCTGAACTTTTGACTTTGTCCTGGTCCGGCGCGACCAGATATCCCAAATAAGCGCTTATTGCTTCTAAGCACTATTTTTCAGTTTATTCTTTGGAAAATCGTATCTCAAGTTCTACTTATTGGATTTTTCTCATTTTGGTCTTGTTTTATTTATTAAATCATGTACTATTATTTTAACCTGGTGTGGAGCATTTCTTGTCGTGTTTTAGGTGTTTTACTCTTTGAAGTGTTGCACAAATACTTTAAGTTTACCCTGACTGCTCTGTGCTAAACTACCAACGGGTGAGCACAGGTTAATTTAGGATTTGCCTGCTTCCTACCGTTACTAGTATTGTGGTTGCTGCTTGACTAGGGCTCGTACTCCAGTCAACCTACAACCCAATTTCTAACATTGATGATCAGCGGTGAGCATAGGACTTGTGTTTGGGCAGTGCCATACAGTAATTAGGTGTACACTGTCATATGGCCGATAGGGACATCGCTAAGTTAGCTTGAGCTCTGCTGCCATGATGCCGCTTTTGTGCACGTTACTACATGATGTCTGTTTATGCCTTTCACATGGGAACCGCCTGCTCTGTGCGTTCTTTGTCTGTTCCTGGAGTTTAGTCTGAAGATGGTGAGAAAGTTTGATAAACACTGTCCCTTGTTATTCTGTTCTGGTCAGTCCCTAGCACCTAGACAAAACACGCTAACACAGCTGCGGCTGCTGAAGACTCATGCTTTGATATTATGGGAATGCACGTTTGGTTAACTCACACTTGGAGAGGGACCTTTCCCGGGAGAAGAGCCATGCGGTTTATATGAGGTAGATATACCATCTAGGCTCTAAGGTATGGGGTCTGCTGACAAAGCCCAGAGATCTTCTATTATATAATAATACTTCTTCTTACAAAGGGGAGGGTGGTTAGGCCTTATAGTCTTTTGTCCACTGTCTGTAGAAGATGACATCTCCCTTTATAATATATGGACTTGCTACAATGCTAACTGTTTTATGTTTATGCGTTTTGCTGCTGTTAGTGGCTCATATACTGCACTATAGAGCACGATAGTTAAAATAAACATTTTAAACTATAACAGTGTCTCTGTCAATTCTTATTATGGACAAGTACGAGTGAGTGAGCGAAAGGGAAGGTCTTGTTACCGCGAATCCTGAGAGAGTTGGGAGTGTTGTGTTCTGGGGTGTCTAATCATTTGCATCTTCGTGATTGTTTAGGAGGGCGAGTGAGACACTATAGTTAGTCAGTCCTGGGATTGTGGGCACTAAGGCGGTAGGAAGGCTTAGCCCCTATGCACCGAGGTCCTATATTCCTGCACATAGTTCTGTGTATGTGCAGAATCCTTGCAACAACACTACCCATCCACATCTAAGATCAATTCGAATTTTAAATTCTCCCTAATTGGCAGTTTTGATTTTTTCCCCAAAATCATGTCTCTGGCTGTAGGTTCTTCGACTGGAACTATAAAATTTGAGCTGGCCAACCTGAAACCTATACAGTGTTCCATCTTAAAGACGTTTGCAAGGAAACTGGGCTTCCTGCCATGAGTATCACCATAAAGGTGGAATTTCAAAAGGCGCTCAGGACCTGGGCAGAAGCCCACATCTGTGGAGGATAATGGATTGGAGGAGCCTGGGAATGGCTCTTCTGAGGAACGACCTGCAGTGGCTGAGGGTGAAAACTCCGAATTTGAGCTCCCTTTCAGTTCAGGGAGCAGTGTCTCTTCCCACGGCCTTTCCCTAGAGGAACTGGCAGAGTGGAGGGAGTGGAGAGAATTCAAACTGCATCTGGCCACAACTGAGATGGAGGGAAGAAAGTTGGCCATGGAGGAGAACAAGACTGAAATGGCCTTGGAAGACAATAGGTTGGGGGGGAGACCACCCTAAAGCTGTCAGGTCCAACAAATTTGTCAATGTGGTCTGTTCTTCCAAACTCCCTATCAGAGCCTAGCAATTTTTCCTTAGCATCCCTGAAATTGGGGGAGTCAGGGTTATCTAGGCCATTGCTCGTTGTTTTGGTATTGCAAGTCCTCAGATGGCCAGGGGAGTCATCCTTCACTTTTACTTAGTGCTAGTGCACTGCAGCTTAGGCACTGGAGACCTGGCCTTGGTGCCTCGTTCGAAGGTTCCTGGTGCTGTTTTGTGATGCCACTCCCTGCTCGGGCCTTAGTTGTATTAAGATTGTGAGGTCACCCGCTCCTCACAAGACCCTAGGCCGATCCGTCTGTGCAGAATGAGTGTGATTCAGTTCCAAGCCAAGGACTTGGTGACGTGTGCTGAGACCAGAGGACACCAGGACTGTCTCTCGATGTTGATCCTACCTCACCAGCCTTCATCCAAAAGGGCTGCTCCCTTGAACTTAGCACACAGGTCCACCTCACTCATCCAGTGCTGGCACACATAGCTGTGTCACCAAAGGCATGGTGGTTGGCCTTGATCAACCAGTGATCAACTCTACCTGCTCCTCCGACTGGATATCAAGTCTATGTTGTGGCAGCTCCAATGGGTCGATGGAGCTTTCAGCCAGTAGTACATTCATAGGCATGCAATTTGCATTTTTTCTGTATTTAAGCACAAGACTCACTTGCATAATCAGCCCAAATCTTCTCACTCCAGTTACAGAATATCCACCAAGTTGGCTAAGCGCCATCTACAGCATCTGTGGCATTAATCTTTATAATGTTTTGGGCAAATTATTCAGAATTAATGAAGCATTACTGCTGCAGGCCGGTGAGCTCCCAGTAAATGCTATGCTGCATCATTGTCCAAATCATTGGAATCTTTATGATCTAACAAAGAACCGCCTCAGCATAATCTTCACGGGTAATCATATGCAGACTTCTTTCTGTCTGATCTGAATTTATATGTAATCCTGATAATGCTAGGGTATTACTGAGCTACCACTGATGTATATATGATCAGCATGCTTGCTACCTTATTTGACAATTATTGGCTGCCAGCCTTAGTTTGGGCTTTTTCAATGTTTACCTTGTTTTACCATGATTTTTGCCCAACTTTATTATTGGGAAGCTACAGGGCCCTCTTCAATCTGAAAAAGCTTTGTCTAAATCAAAAATATGTTTTGTCATAGTAACCCATGCCACTTATTTGACTTAATTTGTGTGTGGATTTAAAAAAAGGCAGAATGCTGTCACTCACAGTGAAGTTAGCCAATGGCTGAAGTGTGCTGACCCATTTCTGCATGCTGTGTGCTGTAGTGGGAAGAACAAAAATGTGAATAACAACAGATCACTGAACGGAGATGGCTGGCTGAAGGCCCCCACATTAAAAAATGATGCACATAATTTTAGGAAAATCAAAAAGTTATGGCTAACACTAGACCTAATATTTAACAATGAAACCCCATAAGGCAATGATAAAATACAGCAAACAACGTACAGTTTCGTACCGAGGGCTAAAAAGATACCTATATTCTCTGTTTTTTGTTTAATTTGCAGGTTTGTTTCCTTTTTTAGTGGTATGTTTCCTTTATTAGAGTATGTATATGTATGTATGTATGTATGTACGTATGTATGTATATTACCTACTGGCGATAGCCAGTAGGTATATATAGTTAGGATTGTTTTCTATAGGGAAATCACAACATTCTATTGGGAATAACTTTGGCGCCGGTTGAGGAATCTTCCTGAAATTTTCCTTTACTTTGCCTCGCGGCGCTCCGCTCCTTCCATGAAAGTTTGGGGGGGATTCGTCAAGCGGGGCCGAGATAAAAGGGGGGTCCCAAAACGTGTTTTCCCCATGTTAATTTCCATAGGGCGGTTGGACTCACTTTTAGCCCGAACGGCTGAATGGTTTTCCACCAGACTTGCTATGTCTCAAGATATGTGCTCCAGTGGTTTTTACGAAAATTAACTTTGAAAAAATATATATTGGGCTACATTGGGCTATATATATGTTAGAGCCCAGATGTAGCCCAATGTAGCCCAATGTAGCCCAAAGATGGCCACCAGAGACAAAAAAAAACAAATGTAGCCCAAATATCAGCCTGATGTAGCCCAACTATAGCCCAATGACAGAATGTCACAGAGTGTTCTAAAGAACAACTAGAGCGCTAACAGTCTTACTTATGACAAAAGTATGGCACACCTGAAGTCATCTTGATTGGAATAAAGTGTTAACACTTAAAACATTTAATTTGCAAAGGAACAAAATGAGGGGGTTCATTTTGCCATAGAAATTATGATTAGTGCTGAAGAAAGAAAAATTAGGGCACATTTTGAGTGACTTCTCAAATACTCTTATATTTCATTAAAAAAATTCTGATATGCAGTCTGCCAAGATGGCCACCAGAGACAAAAGAGCCCAAATGTAGCCCAAATATCAGCCAGATGTAGCCCAACTATAGCCCAATAACAGAATGTCCCAGAGTGTTCTAAAGAACAACTAGAACGCTAACAGTCTTACTTATGACAAAAGTATGGCACACCTGAAGTCATCTTGATTGGAATAAAGTGGTAACACTTAATACATTTATTTTGAAAAGGAACAAAATGAGGGGTTTCATTTTGCCATAGAAATGTTATATATATATATATTCACTGAAAAAAACATAGGTTACACACCAGTTATAGTTAGGAATTAGCATTTAAAAAACCTTTGAAATTCACTGAAAGAACCATAGGTTTCACACCTGTTATAGTTAGCTGGAAGTTTAACTCGCATAAAACCATTGAAATTCCCACGTTATAGTTAGTTGGACTCACTATAACTTGCGCGTGCAATGCACTGCTGATGACATCACATATTTCATCACTCATGACATGGTCATTGACATCACTCATGACATCACTGATGACACCATCCAGTGAATGTGTGTATTTTAAAAAAATAAATATGTGGTATATATGTATATGTAAAAGTTGATGGAAGAATACATGTTTAAATAAGGGTTTACATGGATGTTTTTTAAAAAAAATTGATTGGTTCACTGGCTTATTAAGTGTATCTTAGTGTATACATATATTAGTGAGTAATGTTTAAATATTTAAATATATAGATTAGTGTTTCACTTTGTGTATAAGTAGCTGCATGGGTTGGTGAGTAGCTACATGTGTATGTATATGGGTTATTAGATGTTTTTTTTAATATCAATATGAGTGTCTATATGTTTGGTGGGGGTATTACTTAGAACATAGATGCATGAGTGACTGACTCTCTGTTTGTATATGTTTTGAAGACAGCATATGTGCAGGACTGTATGGGTGGATGACTGTGTATATGTGTGTGAAACTGACTGAATGACTGTCTCACTATTGTCTTTATCAGTAACTACATATGTTTTAATGTAGTATATGTGAATATTGATGTATATAAGTGACTATATGTGAGAGTAAGGAATTGTAAGAGTTCCTGTTTAAATAAGTATGTGTTTCTATAAGTGATTGTTTAAGAGAGTAAGTATGTGTAAGGTTCCTTAGAAGTAAGGTGGTAGTGTGTGTATAGCTGTATATGCAAATAAATGGATGTTCAATAGTTTATTTGCATGTGTGAGTATGTGTGAGAGTATCTTTTGGATGACTGTCGGTGTGTAACAGGATGTATAGGTGTATCACTACATATGATGAGTGAGTATACGTATGAATGATTATATAGAACTGTTGGTGAATGAGTGGATGTGTATATAGATGGTGGAATTATTGAATTGGTTGTTGTAACTGGTATGGGTATCTCCATTTTTTCGAAAATTTTAGTTTCTATTTTTGAATATGTGTTTCAAGGGTTACATTACAGTGAAAGGAGGTCTGTCACTCTGTCACAAGGATGGTATCATCAGTGATGTCATGAGTGATGTCACTGACCATGTCATGAGTGATGTAATACGTGATGTCATCAGCAGTGCATTGCATGCGCAAGTTATAGTGAGTCCAACTAACTATAACGTGGGAATTTCAATGGTTTTATGCGAGTAAAACTTCCAGCTAACTATAACAGGTGTGAAACCTATGGTTTTTTCAGTGAATTTAATAGGTTTTTAAATGCTAATTCCTAACTATAACTGGTGTGAAACGTATGTTTTTTTCAGTGAATATATATATATATCTATACTACTATTATAAAGGAAGAACTTTGAACCTTTGAGGCGCCTAAACTCGGGAACCACAGCGCCAATCCACACACCCGATACATCGTTGTAATCGTCAGGGTGTGCAGATGGACATAGGCTATATAAACTTAATATGCGTAATTTCAAAAATGTACCAAAAAAAAGAAAAAGTAGTCCCTTGGAAGAAGCGCCCGCCACGACGTGCGTGCTGACGTTAGGAGCGCGGGGAGGAGCGGCGTACAGGAGCGCGAAGAGGACCGGTGGACATAAGCGCGGGGAGGAGCGGCGCACAGGCGGGGAGGAGCGGCGGACAGGCGGGGAGGAGCGGTGGACAGGCGGTGAGGAGCGGCGGACAGGCGGTGAGGAGCGGTGGACAGGCGGTGAGGAGCGGCGGACAGGCGGTGAGGAGCGGCGGACAGGCGGTGAGGAGCAGCGGACAGGCGGTGAGGAGCGGTGAGCGGCGGATCAGGTAGGTTATTTATTTATTTATTTAGGAGCGGTGAGCAAACGTTACATTAAATGAAGCAAAAATGACAATCGTGAGCCAACAAAATACAAGAGGAAGCAAACGGTGCATTACAAAAGTGAGCCAAACGGTGCATTACAGGAGGAAAAAGTGACGTGTGCAGGTTACAGAAGTGTACAAAGTAAACAAACGTTACATTAAATCAAGCAAAAATGACAATCGTGAGCCAACAAAATACAAGAGGAAGCAAACGGTGAATTACAAAAGTGAGCCAAACGGTGCATTACAGGAGGAAAAAGTGACGTGTGCAGGTTACAAAAGCGTACAAAGTAAACAGAGGTATAATACTGCATTACAGGAGGAAAAAGTGACGTGTGCAGGTTTCAAAAGGGTACAAAGTAAACATAGAGGTATAATACTGCAATATATGGAGGAAGGCTCCGGGGGGACCCACGGACAACGTTGGGCCGGGCGGGGGCCCTGAAGCCTAATTGCTCCCGGACAACGTCGGGACGGGCTGCTAGTATATATATATATATATATATATATATATCTATATATATATAGATATATATATATATATATATATATATATATATATTACCTACTGGCGGTCGCCAGTAGGTATACATAGTTAGGATTTTTTCTCTATGGGATTTTTGAAAATTCTATGTCTAATAACTTTGGCGTTTGTGGACGGAATTGGCTGAAATTTTCAGGAAAATGGAACATTTTGTTTCTGAGCAGCCCCTGAAAATTTGGGGGGGGTTCGTCAAGGGGGGGCCGAGAAAAAAGGGGGGTCCCAAAACGTGTTTTTAACATTGAGTTTTCCATAGGGCGGTTGGCCTCACTTTTAGCCCGAACGGCTGAATGGATTTGCACGAAACTTGGCAAAATTGTAGGGACTGGTAGCCCGATGTGCCTTTTATAGGTCTCAATATATGTGCTTCAGTGGATTTTGAGAAATTAAGGTTCAAAAAAAGATATATATCTGTAACCGCGGACTGGGCAGCGCTCCGCTACGCGTACTTTTCGCGCAACGGAGCTTTGTGAAGCGAAGCTGATTGGTTCTCCGGCGTCTGTCAACATTCCAAACAGTCCGTAGCGGCCGCCATCTTGTCTCTCGGTAGGATCGAGAGACAAGAGGAGGCGAAAGCGAAGGGGCAAATGACCATAAGGGGGAATAGTAGATCCTCGCTGACCCCCTAGGTTTGATGTGGAGGTTTTAAAAGGGCCCCGCGGGGCAAAAAAAAATAATAATAATAATAATCGAACGGCTGAATGGATTTGCACGAAACTTGGTAAAATATTAGGGACTGGTAGCCCGATGTGCCTTTGCTAGGTCTCAATATATGTGCTCCAGTGGATTTTGAGAAATTAACGTTCAAAAAAAGATATATATCTGTAACAGCGCTCCGCTTCGCGTACTTTTCGCGTTACGGAGCTTTGCGAAGCTGATTGGTTCTCCGGCGTCTGTCAACATTCCAAACAGTCCGTAGCGGCCGCCATCTTGTCTCTCGGTAGGATTGAGAGACAAGAGGAGGCCAAAGCGAAGGGGGAAATGACCATAAGGGGGCATAGTAGATCCTTCCTGACCTCTTAGGTTTGATGTACCATTTTGCCAAGTTTGGTGTAATTCCGTTCAGCCATTCAGGCTGTAGACGTATGTAAATGTCCTATGGAAAATTGCATGGGGAAAACACATTTGAAAGTGTTGAAATTTAGAACCAATTAAAATGTTACTTTGGTTTTGTATTTGTGTGTGATGAAAGTTAATTGGTTATGTATATATGTCAAATGAGAGGAAACCACAGCCATTTTGTGATACTACTGTCTGAGGTACATTTGTGAGGAATTTTTGGTGGTGAATTTCTGGTGTTTGATTTACACAGTACTAACACTTTTCCTACTTTTGAAAAGGTGAGTTGTTAATTTGTAAGGGGAACTATGTTGTACACTTGAAGATAATTTGAAAAATGTTTTCTGTTATTTATTTGCAGTCCTTCTGTTATACTAAATACTTGATAAAGTTAGTTTTATATTATGTATTACTAAAAACGATAAATGAAAGTGATTATTTTTTTCTGCAATTTACAGCAAGCAATTTCAAAATAAAATGGCTCACAATGAAGAGACCGTGGCAATTTCTTTTGAATCGTCCACTACATTGATTGAAATTGAGAGCACCAATAATGAAACATTGTCACAAGGAGGACATGACTTGTATGATTCCATTAGATTGATTGAAATGGACAGCACCAAGAATGAAATATTGTCACAAGGAGATGACTTGAATGATTCCACTACGTTGATTGAAATTGAGAGCAGCAATAATGAAATATTGTCACAAGGAGGAGATGACTTGTATGATTCCATTAGATTGATTGAAATGGACAGCACCAATAATGAAATATTGTCACAAGGAGGAGATGACTTGAATGATTCCACTACATTTGTTGAAATTGAGAGCACCAATAATGAAATATTGTCACGAGGAGATGACTTGAATGATTCCACTACATTGATTGAAATTGACAGCACCAATAATGAAATATTGTCAGAAGGAGGAGATGACTTGAATGATTTTTTTGATCAATCTCTTGATGGCGAATTTATCGAGTGTTTGGAGACCATAGAGTTACAAGAATCATTATTGGAGACTTTTCATGAGGACATTGCTGATGAGGACATGTTACTAGTTCTTTCAAATTTAGAAAATTCTGAAGAATAAATTTATATTTAGAAATCAAAAATTGTTTGAGACATTATTCATTTTTATTTTTAATTTATGAGGTTGTAGCGAAGTGATTGTAGTATAAAATGAGACTTATAGTATAGAGTGCAACATTTTTATGTTACATGGTAAGTTTACTCATATTTACTTCCCTTCTGCCACTATATTATCTCCAATGTGTATTTGACACCTCTTCTTCATCTCCGGCCTCCTTTCTCTCACTGTGTGTCTCCGATGCATCTTATCGCTGCTATTTTGTGTAATTACAGAAGAGAGTAAAATAAAATAGTTCGGAACGTGAAAAGGGGGCAAAGTAGAGTACTCCTCACCCCCTAGGCCTTTTTAGGCGGTCCCAAAAGGATCAGTTTCTGCTTTCCTGAGAGATTATGGTATGAGTTCCATATACCACAATAACTTGCATTACAACATGCAAGATATCTATCTCCTATTACCAACTTTTGGAGATATTCACGCTAAGCGCGAATATCTCCAAAAAGTAACACCTGCCCTGAGCAGTTCTTAGCCATGTTATCCAATGGGAGGTGGATAACATGGCTAAGAGCATTAGCTCGGTAATGTATGAATATCGCTGAGTTTTTAGCGATATTCATGCATTGCGGCCGTTTATTATCGCATTTGTGATAAACCTTGATAATAGCAAGGTTTATCTTCGATAATTTCTGATGATGCTTAGCGGTAAAAAATTCGTTGGTAAGCATCGTTAGCGATAAATATCGCTTAACTTTGGTAATATGCCCCAACGTCTGTTAACGTTCGATTCGAAGGAAATGAGGAAGTGTTGAAAAACATTGTCTGCGCCATCTTGCCTTTTTTGAAATGCCACACTTTTGTCGTGCACGGCAGCCATTTTAGATGTCTTGACCAGACCCACTCTCTGCACGCTGTCGATTCGTAGCATGGCTCCTCACCCTCGCAAGCATCTTCCCCAGGCACTGGTCACCCCCGCTCTCTGTCTTATGCATGGGCAATAAACCTCCCCCCATCTGCGCTGCTCTTCCCTGAGAATCACACTGTGCCCGCCCGACACCTCCCTTTCGCCCTATTCACTACCGCACCCTCTGACACTCCTCTTCCTCTGTGTCCGATTGTCCAGGCTATCAGCTAGCCCTGCAGATGTAGTTTATGGCCCCAGCTGTAAAGAATCACCCCTCTTCAAAGGAGTTATAGTAGATGAAGGCCCACACCCGATGAGATCCGTCACACCACACGTGTTCCTACCATCTGAAAACCATCCTGTATTGTGATTGGGGAGGGGACCGAGCCTGAAGCGGAAGATTCCAGGAATCACTCTTTGTACATCAAAGTTTTTACAATTATGTGTCACATTAAAAATATATAGCACTCCAACAAAGTAGTAGGAATATAAAACTTTAATAACATATAAATATATACAACAAAACAAAAACAGTAAAAACATTTAAACAACGAAGAGACCGTGGCAATTTCTTTTGAATTATCCAATAGATTTATTGAAATTGACAGCACCAATAATGAAATATTCTTGTCAGTAGCGGTCTGTTGTGCGAATAGTTCCAAGGCAGCAGAACGCGCTGAAATCTAGATGGCACGAAAGTGATGTCTAGCAAGTTGCCGCCCAGCAAATAACGGCGTGGGGCGCCGCGGGGGTGAGTGAGTCCAGTAGGCACCACAGCTATTCTTACCGGCATTGCAGACTTACTGCTGGGGACAATGCCTGTGCTGTAGCAGGGTCACAGCAGAAACAAAAAGGATTCTGTTGAAGATGTTGTTGGTTTTCAATTTGAAAACAGTTCTGGTGTCAACTGCTATGTTATTGTAGTGGTTAATGTTTTGTTTTCTCTAGAAAATGTAAAAGAGGGGGAGGCAGTCCAAAGTTCCGTTAAAAGGGCAAAGGAAAGGATCGGTGGTTTGAACTATCAGTCAAAAAGGGGAGGGGGTGCAACAATTTTTCCTACCGGGTCACACTGTGCTTTCACCGGAAGTGAGGTCTGCAGGATTCTAGTAATTCAAAGTGAGGCTGGCGCCGACGTCCCGCGGATACAGTTTCGTCACTCCACGGGTGATCATGGCAGTCATTCCCCATCGGGGGTCGGAGACTCCCGCGGCTCCTCTAGAATCTTCAAGGTCGTGGAGGACTACGGTGGTGGAGTCAACCAGTGACCGGGCCATTTCTTTATGCTGGGCCCGCTCTTGCCAGGTCGACCGCCATTTTGAGAGTTCGGTAGCTACTGGCGATCGCGGGGTCAAATGAGCGGACGGGCTCCACCCTGCCGGGCGAGACGTTGCAGCATGGCCACAGTGGAAGAACCCTTTTCCGGGCGCCTGGAGCGCTGAGGGTGCAGCTGGGAAGCCTCCACCTGGGGAGGCGGGAGAGGCCTGTTCGCACCGTCTCTCCCTCCCAGTGCACCCCACGGCGTCTCGCTTGAGATTTGTTATGGCCGGACCAGGCGATGAGGACGAGGGGGGGGGGTCAGAGGCATGTGCAAGACATCCCCCCCCAGGGTTGTTGCAGCAATTATACAAGAAAGAAGAAGTGTCCCGTCCGTCTTCGGGCCGGGCTTCCGGTAGATGTCGGCCGGACGCCCCTGGCTCTGGCCCCATGAACGGGTTTCTTGGTTTATTGGCTGCAGCCGGATCCCGTCGGCCTCGGCCCCCCGACCGTTGGTGGCCGGACCGGAAGAGCATGTGGCGGGACTACCTGCAACTCTCAAGGGCCACCGCGGCCGGACTGGGAGAGAGAGGGGAGGGTCGAGGAGACATTCCCCCCCCCCCTGCAACTGTTCAGCGTTGTAAAGGCAATCCCCTGGCCGGGTCCCGCTGGTCTCGGCCTCTCCTCCGGCTACACCCTACGTTAGGATCTCCTGGCCGAGGCGTGGCAGCAGGACCTGCCTTATATGGGCTGCTCCCGGCTGGGCGTAGCCGGAACCCTGCCCCACCTTGGAAGTTTCCAGAGTGGGGGCGGATGTTCTACTGACTTGCATTTTCCCTAGTCTATCGATTTTTTTGGCGTGGCAGGCGGTGGGACAGCGAGGGGTGATTTGGTTTCTCTTACTGTTTTTCTGGTCTCTCACCACTGGCATATTTCGAACGTTTTCTTGTTTCTAGGACATTAATAGGTTTTATCATTACGTTATGTTATCGTTTCTTTGTTCGTTGTTTAATAAAAGTTCATGTTCATCAGTGGCCTACTGATTTTCGATTTCCTATTCTTTTCTTTCCAGGTTGTTTCATGCTAAAGTTTCTGTTAACAGGATACAGTGATCACTTCGTTATTATTGCATATGTCCTTTTCACTAGGGGTGCTCTCTGGTCGGGCCAGATGACGTATGTCTAGTAAATGGTCCGGGTGAAACAGGTGCATCAATCAGTGGGGAGTAGATAGGCATGACAGATTACAACGGGGGAGAAAGGTCCGCATTACGTACCCTTTCACTACTTGCAAAGATTTTCCTACGTTTATTTGCAAACAGGGAATACCTCCAAAAAGAACTAATTCCCAAACAGTCAATGTTCGGACAATCAATCAATCAATGAGGAATGAAATAGGTACGACGTGTTAAAGGCTTGCGTTACCTACCCTTCACTATCTGCAAAGGGAGAGAGAATATTCCTATTCTTCCTCGTTTGCAGGCAGAGAAGATCCTTAAGAGAACCAACTTCGAACAATTCAATGCTCGATTCAAACAATCAACAAGGGGTACTGTGAACACAAATGAACGCCGCTTATGTACATACGCATTGCTATTTTCAACAGGTTGTTCCTAATGTTTCTATTTTAGCGAGGTCAAAAAGAGATCCCATTAGTGGCCTACTGATTTTGCTCGATTCCTTTTGTTTTTTTTACACGGTTTTTCGCTATCTGCAAAGACTAAACAGAGTATTTTGACTCTGTGCTTGTTTGTAAATAGAGAATGAACCAAAGAGAACAATCAATCAAATGGAGAGAGAAGCAGGCACGACGGATTACAAAGGGGGCAAAGGGCTGCGTTAACTACCCTTCACTATCTGCAAAGAGAGAGTACTCCTAATAGAAATGAGGGGTGGGGGGCAGCATTCAAAGCAGATCAGTGTGCATAAACACGAAAATGTTTTTACTTACCACGTACTTGACATTCGACAGCTTATGATATTTGCTATTAAAAAACCATTGAAATTCACTGAAAAAACCATAGGTTATAGACCATATATAGTTAGGAATTAGCATTTACAAAACCTTGAAAATTCACTGAAAAAACCATAGGTTATAGACCATATATAGTTAGGAATTAGCATTTAAAAAACCTTATTTTACTCACACAAAACCATTGAAATTCCATATATAGTTAGTTGCACTAACTATATATCGCGCACCCGCAATCCACTGCTGATGATGTCACATATTACATCATTCATGACATGGTCAGTGACATCACTGATGACATCACTGATGACATCTTAAATGACATCACTGATGACATCACACTTGACATCAATGATCACATCACTGATGATATCATTCATGTGATAATACAATGCATCTCCTCACACTGTAATATAACCTCCGTTACACCCAGTGTTAAATAGAGAGTATCATTTTTGAAACCATTGACACACCAATACTAGTTACTACATACGCACTCACTGATTCCTATGTCTACACACACATTCACTTATACAATCATTCATACATACAATCACTCATCTTTACAACACTATCATATGCACTCATACACTTATACAGACACTCACACTCTGCCACTCATTCATGGAGTTACTCACACACCTAGTCAGTCCTGAAAAGAATCAATCACACTTCCATTTTCTCATCTATACAGTTAAACACAGAACACCTTACATTTTTGAAACATATACTAACACATAGTTACTCTCTTATAGAATCACTGATACAAGTACACATTGATCTGCACAGAGTCACACACCTCCCAGCCAGCCATACACACACTCAGTCTCCCATACAAATACTTGTGCAACCAATCAATAACCCATATAGCTACTTATATAGCTACTGATCAACACATGCAGCAGCTTGCACAACAACAGAGATACTGATGCACACTTTCAGACAGTTTAGTCACTAACCCGTGCATTCAGTAAGACGCATTTAATCACTCACTCATACAGTCAATCACGCACCTACTAAAACCTTCATTCAGACACTTATACATCCACTCATTCTTCAATATGTAAAACATATTTAAACTTTACAGAAACACATAATCACTGGATGTTGTCATCAGTGATGTCATCAGTGATGTCACTGACCATGTCATGAATGATGTAATATGTGACATCATCAGCAGTGGATTGCGGGTGCGCG
The DNA here is from genome assembly GCF_964261635.1 of Lissotriton helveticus. Lineage (NCBI taxonomy): Eukaryota > Metazoa > Chordata > Amphibia > Caudata > Salamandridae > Lissotriton > Lissotriton helveticus. The sequence continues at coordinate 1,155,550,331 of NC_136070.1, forward strand.
ATATATAGTTAGTGCAACTAACTATATATGGAATTTCAATGGTTTTGTGTGAGTAAAATAAGGTTTTTTAAATGCTAATTCCTAACTATATATGGTCTATAACCTATGGTTTTTTCAGTGAATTTTCAAGGTTTTGTAAATGCTAATTCCTAACTATATATGGTCTATAACCTATGGTTTTTTCAGTGAATATATATATGCCTAAGAATTCGTCCAAGCGCTCCTGCAATCCCCCAGTGCCCAGGAACACACAGGAACAAACGAAGGCTGACCCAAAAGGTGCAGGTGAGTGATTTTATTTAGAATATCAGCAGCCTGCCTGCATTACGCGTTTCAGCCTACACAGAGGTCTTATTCCCAAACACACCATCGATATATATCTTCTATTCGTGTTTATTGTTTGATTTTATTTATTACTTTCTATTTTATATTACTTTGTATTTTATTGGTTTTTTTTCTCTTTCAAAGATCTAATATATGTCCTAAATGCAAAAGTGCGTTAAAAAAATAATCATCTTTTACACATGTTATATCTTTAGCATTGTCGTGTGAGGTACCACAGTCCAACCGCTTCTGAATTTCAAGGTTATTTTAGATAACATATTCCATGGAGGTGTTATCTCTTCCGATCACGGTAGTTTTCCACAGGAGAGTGACATTAATTATGACATGTAGAGACATTACCGTGCAGACAGAGTGCAGAGCAGCACGTAACCTTGAGGAACAGTTTGTGCTAGGATAATTTTCCCTGTGGGTGAAGGAGTAGGTTATCCCAAGCACATCCCAGCGTTTAAATCTAACTGCACGGAATAGACTGATGTATTCTTGGTAAAGAAACCGCACTGGAAGAGGAAATAGCTCTATGACCGTGTGTATGGCATTGATTATATTACCAAAGACAATTACACTAAAGATGACTGACCCCACAAGCAGCTATGAATCTATCATTGAGTGGTATACATTTAAACTATGTATTTTGTTCAACAATAACTTAATAATGCATAATAAAAATAGTGGGCCAGGAGACAAATGAACTTAAGTAAGCAATTTGCAGCTAACGTCATGATAAAGGATTTAGATGACCAGGAGAATCGGTGTAAGATGACCCAAGACCTAAATAAAATAAATAAAAAAAATGTATCAGCAAAATCCGTAGAGGATCCGCGGATTCGGCCTTGAAAAAAAAAAAAAGCGCGGGCTGGGCCAAATCCTGGGGGCAATCTTTTATTGTAATGGGGGGCCCAAAGGGACCCCCCAGCCCTGGGGCCCACCACCACCGGGGCTTTATAAACATATTTGCGGGGGGCTCACAGCCCCCACAGCCCCGGGGACCGCCACCCCAGGGGCTTTTGTATGAAATGGGTGGGGGGGCTCAAAGGCCCTCCCAAGCCCCGGTGACCGCAACCCCAGGAGTTTATCTAAAATTTTTGCGGGGGCTCACGGCCGCCCACAACCCTGGGGACCGCCACCTTGTTTTTCTTTAAAAAAAAAAAAAAAACCTGTGTGGCCCTGTCATGGCCTTGGGAACTGCCACCCCCCAGGGCCGGCGGGACACTGCAGTTTGCTATGGCAGGGAGGGAGCCTCGCGGCTCCCGCCCTGCCATAGCAAACTCTGCTTTGATATTTGGAAGAGAGAGCAGGAAACCTGCTCTCTCTTCCAAATACCAAAGTAGTTTGCTTTTCCACACGGGGAGCTGCATCTTAGCAGCTCCCCGTGTGGAAAAGCAATGCCGGCTCCCGCATGAGGCGGGGTACCAGTGGGACCGTGGGGGGATTGGGGACCTCCCCCCGCGGTCCCCAATGGTTAGGGCCGACTCCGGGGGATGGGGTCCCTGGGGCCATAAGTGGCCTGGGAGGAGGCCATGCAGCCCCCCTCCAATTAAATTAAATTTAAAAAAAGGCCATGCCCCGGGGGATGGGGTCTCCGGGCCGAATATGGCCTCGGGAGGGGGGCCACTTGGCCCCCTTCCAAGTTAAAAAAAAAATAAATAAAATAGGAGACAGGCCCTGGGGATGGAGTCACCAGGGCCAATAAATTAGGAAAAGAAGGGGGGGCCACACCGCACACAGACACTCTTCTTAAAAATAAAAAGACAAAAAAAAGACCAGCATCGCGCTGGAGGCCCCGCCCCCTCCCTGCAGCACTCTGCGAACGCACCCCCTGGCGCGTTTGGAGATGCAGAACTAATTCCCCTTGAATATTGGGGGTCCTTGGGGGCCAACTAGCAGGAACCTCCAGTATGCGCCAAGGAGCTGCCTTGCATACACGCCCCTTTTTACACCTCTCTGCAACGCAGCTCTGTGGCGCTTAATGGAGGTACCTGGTGGGCTAGTTGCACCCCAGGGACCCTCAGGATTCAAGGGGAGTTAATCGCCCAACTCAAACGCGCCACGGGGCGCGTTTGCACAGTGGTGAAGGGAGGGGGCGGGGCTTGAGGTGCATTTGGCTAACATGCCCTGTGGTGTAATTTAAATTGAGGAATTAATTCCTCTTCAATCCTGAGGGTCCCTGGGGGCCAAGTAGTCCACCAGGTACCTCCAGTAAGCGCAACGGAGCTGCATTGCAGAGAGGTGGTCCAGGCAGTGCCCCTTTTTACACCTCTCTGCAATGGCGCTTACTGGAGGTACCTAGTGGGCTATTTTGGCCTAGGGACTCTGAGGATTCAAGGGGACTTTATCCCCCAATTTAAAACGGCCACAGGGCATGTTTGCACACATGTCACCTCAGACCCCCCTCCCTTCACCAGTGTGCAAACTCGCCCTGTGGTGCGTTTTAAGAGGTAGTTTTAATCCCCCTGTCCTATTATATGCTAGGGTCTTACAGAGGAGGCCATGGTAATCACAGGGGTACCGCAATGTTTAGTGTTCCCTAGTGTATGTAGGTTTTTCACTGTATTCTAAGTGTCTTTTAACATAGCACTGGCTCTAGGACTGGTTAGTCAGACTCAGTTACCACCAGTACCTGCATTTAGAATTGGGGAATTAGGAAGCTGGGAAATTTCACTCGTGTTCTTGCCGCTTGCCCTGAAGCTCCGCTAAGACCTCCACCCCTAGGCCTATCCAATCGGGCCGAAGGAGGAGGAGTCGGAGGCGGGGCTCAGGTACTAAAGCTGTAGACCTTACGACCGCTCCCCCGCCGCAGTTTATAGTGCTCACATTCTAGATCACTTCCCACCCACAGATATCCACTCCTTACAAGCACTATTGGCGAGGGTGAAATCTGGCTCCCCCAGGGACTGTTGCCCCCCGCATATCTTAAAGGATAACCTCTCGGCTCTCCCATCGCCTATTCTGTCTCTCCTTAATGGATCCCTGTCCCAGGATAGGGTCCCTCTCGCCTTTAAGAAGGCGGTTGTCGTCCCCCTCCTGAAAAAGCCAGGCGCAGACCCCGCAAACCCCTCGAACTACAAGCCGATTTCCCTTCTCCCCTACCTGGCCAAAGTCCTTGAGGCACACGTTACCACTCACCTGTCCAACTTCATAGAACAGTCCAACTATCTTGACCCTCAGCAGGCTGGGTTCTGCCCTGCCCATTCCACTGAGACAGTCATCACTGCAGTCATGGACACACTTCGAGGAAACACCGACAAAGGGATACCACAGGCCCTGGTCCTTCTGTCCCTCTCGGCCGCGTTTGACACGGTCGATCATAACATCCTCCTGGACCTTGCCAAACAAGCCGGCGTCTGCAACTCGGCCTATATTTGGATCAGATCCTTCCTCAGCAACCGCACACAGGCGATCCGTTTAGCTCCCATCAACGCTCCTAGGATCCCCACTTCCTGCGGGGTTCCTCAGGGATCCTCATTGTCCCCCCTACTGTTCAATCTGTATCTCTCCCCCCTGATCCGGTCCCTGAAGGAATTCAAGGCCACCACGTTCAACTACGCTGATGACCTTCAATTGATCTTCACTGTAGACAACGCCCCTGAATCCATCCGGGAGTTCCAGGGCACTCTGCTTCACATCCGTCACTGGATGGATCTCAACCATCTAAAACTTAACCCCGGTAAAACTGAGCTAGTCCTCTTCGGCAAAGGTCAGACACTCTGGGGCCCCCACTACTGGCCCCCAGAACTTGGCCCCGCTCTGACCCCCTCTCCCTCTGCTAAAAGCCTAGGAGTCATCATCGACAAGGATCTCTCCCACAAAACCCAAATAGGCGCGGTTGTGTCCTCCTGTTTCTTTCAGCTTCGAAAGCTCAGGAAGATCAGCCGGATGCTCACTCATTCAGCCCTGATCCAGGCGGTAATTGCCCTGGCACTATCTCACCTGGACTATGCTAACTCGATCTACTTAGGCCTCCCACTCTGCTTCACCAAGCGTATCCAACTGGTCCAGAACCAGGCTGCCAGATTGATCCATCGGCAACCTCGCTGGCAGTCTGCCAGGCCTTTGTTGAAAAATCTCCACTGGCTCCCCATCCCCCATCGAATCGCCTTCAAGACGGCCTGCATTATTTTTAAATCCGTCCATGGCCATAGCCCCCAATTCATCAGCAACCTCTTAGCCAGGTACATCCCCTCCCGCAACCTCCGCTCCGCCAACCTTCATCTTTTGACCACCCCTTCCTTCAAACTCCATCGTTAAGGAGGCCGCAGGTTCGCGAATCTGGCACCTAGGCTCTGGAATTCCCTCCCTCTGGAGATTCGGTCCTGCAATAAACTTTCAGATTTTAGAAAACTGCTAAAAACATTGCTATTCACACAGGCACCTGTATAGTCCTCTGCTGGCCCCGGCTCTTACTTGACTCAGCGTCATGAAACCTTATGGTGTACGTGCGCTCTACAAAATACTATTAACAGTACCCGTCTGAAAAAGTTGAGGGTACAGGATGACTTTGCAACAAGGCTTCTTTCTGCTCCTCTGTTTGTTCTTTCTGCATGTTTCCCTTCTTCCTGCACTTTTCTTCGTCTTTGAGAACTTCTGTTGCTTCTTTCTGCATTTCTTTTTTTTCTTTCTGTGCGTTTTTTCTTTTTTCTTCACATGTCCTACCTCTGTAGGCATAGTTAAAAACTAGCATTTAAAAAACCTTTCAAATTCACTTAAAAGTCATAGCTTTCAGTCACGTTAAAGTTAGAAATTAGCATTTAAATATCCTTTGAAATTCACTGAAAAAAACATAGGTTTCAGGGGCGTTATAGTTAGCTGGACATTTCACTCGTACAAAACCATTGAAATTCCCCCGTTATAGTTAGTTCAGCTAACTATAACTCACACGTCCGCAATGCACTGCAGATGATGTCATATATCACATCACTTATGACATGGTCAGTGACATCACCCACGACATCACTGATGACATCTCAAATGACCACTGATTACATCATCCTTGTGATAGAGTGGCAGACCTCCTCTCATCCTAATATAACCTTTGATACACACATTCAAAAATAGAAACTAAAAGTTTCAAAACAATGGACATACCAATACCAGTTACAACAACCTATTCAGTAATTCCAAGATCTACATACACATCCACTCATTCACCAAGTCCTATACAGTCACTCATACATGTACTCACTCATCATATGTACTCATACACCTATACATCCTGTTACACACCATCACTCATCCATAGAGTTACTCACACACATAGTCACTCATGGGAATATAGAATCAAACATCCATTTACTTGCATATACAGTTATACACACACCACCACACTCACTTCTACAGAAACTTACACATACTTACTCTTTTAAACAATCACTTACAGTACCACATACTTATTCATACAGGAACTCTTCCAATCTGTCACTCTCACATATACTCACTTATATACATTAATACTCACATGTACTAGTTTAAAATATACGTAGTTACTTATAAAGACAATATTGAGACAGTCATTCACTCACTAACACACCCATACCCACACTCATCCACCCATACAGTCCTGCACACATACTATCTTCAACACATACAAACAGTGAATCACTCATTCATGCATCTATGCATTAAGTAATACCCCTTACTGAACCATACAGACACTCAGGCACTCATACTGATACTCAAAAAACCAAGTAATAACCCATATAGACACTCATGTAGGCACTCACCAACCCATGCAGTCACTTATACACAAAGTGAGAAACTGATACAGATATTTACATATTTAAACATTACTCACTAACCCATGTTTTCACAAAGATACACTTAATCAGTCCATTATACAATCAATTCTGCAAAAAAAATCATCCATTTAGACACTTATATACCCATTTATTCTTCCATCGACCATGAGATATACATATATAAAACATATTTAATTTTCAGAAAAACACAGATTCACTAGATGATTTCATCAGTGATGTCATTTGAGATGTCATCAGTTATGTCATGAGTGATGTCACTGACCATGTCATGAGTGATGTAATATGTGACATCATCAGCAGTGCATTGAGGGCGCGCAAGTTATAGTTAGCTGAACTAACTATAACGGGGGAATTTCAATGGTTTTGTACAAGTGAAATGTCCAGCTAACTATAACACCCCAGAAACCTAAGGTTTTTTCAGTGAATAAATATATATATATATATATATTCACTGAAAAAAGCCATAGGTTTCAGCCACGTTATAGTTAGGAATTAGCATTTAAAAAACCTTTAGAAATTCACTGAAAAAAACATAGGTTTCAGCCACGTTATAGTTAGGAACTAGCATTTAAAAAACCTTCGAAATTCACTGAAAAAACCATAGGTTTCACACATGTTATAGTTAGCTGGACATTTCACATATACAAAACCATTGAAATTCCCCCGTCATAGTTAGTTCAGCTAACTATAACTTGCGCCCCCGCAATGCACTGCTGATGAGGTCACATATTACATCACTCATGACATGGTCAGAGACATCACTCATGACATCACTGATGACATCTCAAATGACATGCAAAGGCACGTTCTAAGTTGGGGGATTAAGTCCCCTTGCATACTGGGGGTCACTCGGGGCCAACTAGCCCTCCAGGAACCTCGAGTATGCGCCAGGGGGCTGCGTTGCAGAGAGGTGTAAAAAGGGGCGTGGCCTCATTACACCTCTCTGCAACACAGCCCCCTGGCGGATACTGGAGGTTCCTGGTGGGCTAGTTGGCCCACAGGGACCCCCAGTATTCAAGGAGAATTAGTTCCCCCTCTGCAAACGTGCCAAGGGGCGCCTTTGCAGACAGGTGCAATGAGGAGGCGTGGTCTCCCCGATCCCGTTTTTTTAATTTACTTTTAAGAAGGGTGGCTGTGTAGCCCCCCTTCTTTTTCTTTATTTTGGCCCTGGGGACCCCATCCCCCAGGGCCGTTTTACTTTTTTTGTGTGGAGGGGGGGCACGTGGCCCCCCTCCCGGGCCACTACTAGTCCCGGGGACCCCATCCCCCGAAGCTGGCCCGCCTCGTTGGCTCCTATCCCCCACAGTCCCAGCCGGCTCCCCGCATCCTGCAGGAGGCGGCATTGCTTTTCCACATGGGGAGCAGCTAACATACTGCTATGCTGCTCCCCATGTGGAAAAGCAATCTGCTTTCCTATTTGCTCTCTCTTCCAAATAGGAAAGCAGTTTGCAATAACAGGGCGGGAGCCTTGAGGCTCCCGCCCTGTCATTGCAAACGGCAGTGTCCTGGGGTTGGGCAGCCCAGGACACTGCAGTAGCCGGCCCTGGGTGTGGCGGTCCCCAGGGCCTACTGAAGGCTCCAGGAGGGGGCCGCGCGGCCCCCCTCCCACATCAATTTCAAGCCCGGGGTGGCGCTCCCCGGGGCTGGGGGCCTCAGAGCCCCCTCAACCCAAATTGAAGTAGCCCCAGGGGGTGGCGGTCCCAGGCCTGGGGGGGGCTCAGAGCCCCCCTACCCAATTTCATTAAGCCCCGGGGTTGGCGGTCCTGGGGGCTGCAGGGGCCTTTACATAATTATGCAAAGCCCCGGGTATGGGGGGCCCCTATGGCCCCCCAATATCATTTATTCATTGCTCCCGTGATTTGCCCCCCCCCCCGAGGGCTTAAAAAAACAACAAAAACATTTTTTTTATCTGCAGTATGCGCGCATCCTACGCGCATCCTGCGATTTTTTTAAAACAAAACATTTTTGGCCTTGGGGGTCCTTGTGGGACCCCTTGAGCAGGCCTAGGGGGTCAGGGTGTTTCTACCCTGCCCCCTTCTCGCGTTTTGCAAGGTTTTATTGTAGGTTTCTTGTGCCTCGGTTCTACCAAGACACAAGATGGCTGCCAACACTTCGTGGTTTGGAGTGTTGACAGACAGTTGACAGGCAATTAGCAAGCAGCTCGTGCTCGTAAGGGTACGCGTATGATCCTCGGAGGATACGCGTACCCTACTTCGTCCATAGAGATATCTATGATTTTACTTTTGATTTTCTCAGGAACTACTGCACGGATTTCCCAAACTCTACCTTTTTGCCAAATTTGGTGTAATTCCGTTCAGCAGTTCCGGCTGTAGCCGTGTCTAACGGTCCCTATGGAAAATTGCATGGGGAAAACACATTTTGGGCCCCCCCTTTTTTCTCTGCCCCTGCTTGTTGAATCACCCCGAAACTTTCAGGATAGAAGCAGAGCGGAGCGGAGCGCCCCATCTTCTCAGAGAATTTTGCGAACATTCGTCAACTGGCACCAAAGTTATTCCAAATAGAATGTTGCGGATTTCCTATGGAAACAAGGTACTAACTATAACTACCAACTGGCGACCGCCAGTAGGTAATATATATCTTTCTTTGGTTGGATTAATTGTGAAATTGTTATTAAAAAAGTCAGCATAAAGGCATTGAAATATCATGGCCTAATAAACATCCCTGTCCTTTATAGCCCTCTCAGTGAGTCTGTCCTAAAAACAGACAAGAGATATTTTTTTACTGAGTGCACGGTTTTGCGTACTTTGCTGCAAGTGAAAAACACTACAGTGTTAAATGACTGTCGCTACTTTTGCTTGCCATAATGCACATGCAGAGGAGAGCCTGCGCTACACGTTCACAAGCAGGGCCGGACTGAGAACCCAAAGCAAATTTTGTCAGACCAGCCGCTGTACGGTGCATTGCGAGCGAGCGCAGAAGCGAAGCGGGCTACTGCATGGTGACTTGAGAACCTCAAGAAAATTTGGGAAAAATTGTGCATTCAACAGCACATTTTTCAATATATTCATTTGTATTCGTTTTTAAAGCATAGTAAATGATGACCCTACATTGCACCAGGATACATTAATCTTTGTTGGGGCTCTTCAATGTATTCCTCACTGGGGAAGCACAAACTGAGAATTCAGAACATAGCACAGTGGTTAAGGTTGACCTTACTAATGAAAATGCATTTCTACCCCAAAAAAAACGTTTTAGCAAAATTAGGATAATGAAAGACTGGGGGGAAAAAAACTTCCTGACCTAGATTACGATTGTAATATATGAACTACACAGTGACAAAAGAATCTATTTGACTAAAGCAGTAACCCACTGAGCTATGCACACAAAATACTGTTCTGTGATCTACATAGTACATGTTTTTTGCAGCAGGCATATTAACCCTCGGGGCTACCTTAGATGTGTCAAAACTGCCACTAGACTAAACTCTGATCTCTCTACAGCAGATATATTGATCGCCAGAGTTATCTTGGCACTTGTATAGTTGCCTGAATACTGTTGGATATACAAGGAACTCTGTGGTGCTTTTAAAACTGCTGCTCTGCTACTAAACCTGCCCCTAGTTGCAAAAGCGCCCCCTCACACTTTCAGACTCCCGGTGAAATGCCCGATGCCCGGTACAGCCAGTACAGCCTTGTTCACAAGATGCACTGCCCTCTGTTTTGGAAACAGTTGCTGATGGCCACCAGGGTCGGACAGGCCCATAGGGTAATCAGGGAGTGGCTGACGGGCTGGTCTGATAGGTCAGTGTGTAGGCCAGCTTTTTTTAGGGCTCACCAGCAGGCAGCTCGCATGCACTGTCGCTTAGGTCATGACCTTTAGCTTCTAAACAAAATACTGCAATAAGGGGCTTTTATCCAGCATGTTACTCATTTCATTGCTTGCTATTGGTAAGTGTGAATCGGTTTCAGTACAGGGTATGGCTTTAGAAGGTCTTTGTTTGATAAAAAAAAACGTTCCACAACCACCTCAGAGACTATTGCCCTCATCCTGCGACCTCGCCCCACCAAGGAACCGGGGGTCTGTCTTCAGTAATTGTTAATTGTAATGTTATCCTTGTATTCCTCCATCCCACTGGTACCCAGGATCCCCTCCCCCCATAATGTACAGTACTCTTGTGATATCCTGCCTATTGTATGACTCCCTGACTTTGTAAAGCGCTCTGATGTACAGTATTCTTGTGATTTCCTCCCTATTGTATAACTCTCTGACTCTGTAAAGCACTCTGATACCCTAACGGGTCAAGTTCACGCTCTATAAAACATTAAAATAAAAAATAAATTAAACAAAATAGTTTCTTCTCTGGAGCAAGGCCCAAGTGCTGATTGATTCCTTTATAGGGTCCTTCCACGCTGCTTGCACTTGGCACTCATATTGTTATTCAATCTAAATCCATTACAGTTGAATGTAAACAATTCGCAATGAGTGTCAGCAATTTGCAATAATAATTATAATGTGATGTGCCAATTGCTGAAACTTACATTTTTCCCATTTGTTGCTGTGAATATACTTCCGCTGTTTACTACTGTTGCCATGCAGTATTTTCAAAATGAACATTTGCTGCCATATCAGACTGATTTTTTTTTGCTTACCTATAATATCACCCCTTTCTCCCTCTCCATAAAGAAGTGGCATTCATGCTATAAATTTGAACTTCTCAACAGGCACATAATGAGTTGTTGTAAGTAATCCTTTGATGCTGCTGGCCAAAGTAGAATGCAAAGGCTACCAAGAAAATCCGAGTGACACTCAGCAACAACAGGAAAAATCGAGGAATTTATTTCAAGCTACCACAGGGTTCCGTTGAGCACAATAGTTCACGATGCCACTGCACCTGCTATACAAACGCTAGCTTACCACCTGGTTTTCTTGTATGTCATGTGATTTCTTAGTTGTTTATACGCTTCTATCTTACATGCCCAGTTCAGTTTAGTACACGCACCACTTCTTTGTGATATTCTAAACATGACACCTAGCATCGCCATTATTTATAGACAATAAAACAAAAGATCACATTTTAATGTACAACCCTGTTTTCAAGGTTCAATGAGAACTAAAAGTTTTCCTTAATGGAACTGGTTTATTTGCATTTTTAAAGTTGTTATTCACCATTTTACTATTTCGCATTTATCAACTTGTAACACGCCCCCATTTAAGTATGACTGCCTCCAGTTCGTGATCCTCATTTAACAAGTCGGGAATAACCCTCTTCAAATATGGCCGCCACTAATCAGTGATGTAGTCCGTCTTCTTGATCGGCTTTACTTCACAAATATAGACAAAGGACTAGATGCACCGGTAAAGCATCAGTGCAAACAACGAGGGAAGACGCCGTTACGACGCCGTTTCTCCTGTACCCCCGGTAAGAACAGAGCAACATAAGCTCTTAAAACGCGAAGGTTGTCTGTTCAGATAACCTAATACTAAACGCGACTTCTGTTTATTTATCTTTCCCAGCACGGGAGTATGCCGAGTTTAAGCGAGACCATGAGATTCTAAAAAGGCTCGCAGGTAAACGTTTTTTGATTCGATTTGAATATAATATTTATATAAACTAACGATGTCATATAAGAGTGGCCATAAAACAGTTCCCATCTGCTTGTCTTAATAGATCCTCGAACTCCGCAGTTAAGTAGGAAAGAACTCCAGGTGAGCTTTGCGCCCTAGACTTTTTGCGCTAATCAAATAGTGAATAAACCTCTGCAGTCTGTTTAAAACCAACAGATATATTTTTTTGCAACTTATTATTTCTTAATTTTTAATTATTTACAGATAGGTTTTCGTCTACTGGGAATCAAGGTAATATCATTAAGCACTATGAGATACCCAGTGCTTATTCACGTTCTAAACATTTTACTTACACGATTATCAATTTCTTTAGATTCTTCTAAACTATGTAGTACACGCAACTATCCTACAACCAGTTATTTAGGTAAGAGAACCTTGCACTACTTTAGATAAGATAAAATTATTTCCCTTAAGCATCGAAATTAATTAGGTGTCCTTTTCTTTTCTTTTCTTTTCATAGGCCCCTGACGAAGGGGTTCAAACCCCGAAATGCATTGGGTTGTATATATAACTGTGTTTTGTACTAATTGATATATGAAAAGTGTATGATGAAAATACATCAATTGTGTATTATTCGTGTATGAATTGTATTGAAACAAATATTACTCGCTCAACATGAGATAAATCATAGAACAAAGAATACGTATTAAAACTGTGTCAATTTGAAAAATGTGAAATTTTTTATTTAGTAAGTGCGCATTAGAGTCCCGGTGATCTAGTGATCCCAGGCCATATTCATTGTTCTATTGGAGTTCAGCAGGCACCAATCTAGTGCAGCACACGTATCGCATAAGTGGTCTAGTTGGACAGCAGAGTGCAACCTCCAACCATTTATTTATTTGCATTTTTGCCACTTTTTGCTATTTCATTTTCTTTGTTTTATAAGGTGGATAGTTTGAATTTTAAGTAATTGTCAACATGGGAATGATAAAAGGTTGACTTGACCCTGCTGGGAGCCAATTTCTGTTTTAAGCTGTGTTTTTCGGCTTCTTTATCCTATCAAATATAAAATAGCTAATCACGAAAAATAGATGTGAGACCACGGTAAACATTTTTTTTTTACTACAAAAACATCAAAGAAATTGAGCATGTTTAATGCTCCATAAGGAGTAAAAGCCAAAGGTGTTGAAACAGTTTCTGTTTTATAAATTGCCATTTGGGGATCGATTCCGATCCGGTAAAAATCATCGTACGGAGCGTTTTTTCCCCGTATGAATCGTACCTGTAAACGTCCCGTACGTACGACGAAGTACGATTCGTACCAGGAGCCGTACTCCGTACGAGTCGTACAAGACACCGTACGACTCTAATCTCCGTACGATTCTCCCTCGGAACCCGCTGTACGCGACATCTGTACGGTTCGCGGCTGGTTTTTATGACCCAGCAAGTGCGATACGTGTCGGGTACCCACCGTACGACCCTTTTTCTACGGGAGATGATAACAGCCGTAAAAGCAGAGTTCACGCCGAAACAGGTACAGATCGTACAATGGGGGTACGGCTCGTACACCGATCGTACAATGGGGGTACGGCTCGTACACCGATCGTACATGGGGTACGGCTCGTACACCGATCGTACAATGGGGGTACGGCTCGTACACCCCATGATCGCAGGGGTACGGTGCGTACCCCTGCGATTATGGGAGGTACTGACCGTACGGTGTGTATGTGTTTGTGTGCTTTTCCGTACGACTCGCCCTTACCTGACGTGGACCGTACGAATCGCGTCCTCATACCCCGGTCTCGTCGGGTCGTACGGCATGTGTACGAGTCGTACCGTATGTGTATGAGTCGTACGGTTCACGGTTTCAGCCTTGCAATACGTACGGATCGCGACGATTCAGACGGATTCACGGAATACGGATCGTACTTCGCTACTCGGACGGACAGGTAGGATTCGTACGGAGAGGGCTCCGGATACAAATCATACAGACTTTTTTTTTCCCGAATCGGAATCGACCCCTTGGTGTCGAGCCACATTTACTTTTTTCAAAACCATCCAGATCAATTGCTTCTTTAGATTTCTCATTCGGAACACTCTCCCACCAGGTTGCAAATTACAACACTGTACCAACAACCTTTAATCATTCTAATGCTAAATACATTGTTTCCCTTAACTGCCAATCCATATCAGCCTTTCTTTAGGAAGCCTACCAGACAGCACAGCTGTCAGGCTTGCTAATGACTTCTTGGGGACATTCTGAAACTCCCCAGGTAATGCGTTTCTCCCATTGCTTACTTTTGGCTTTGTATTTTGTAATTCACATTTGCTTGCATTCTATTTGGTGGCTTTATTTGTTTTAGGCCGTCCAGCTTGAATCTGTTCCTCCCATGGAGCATAGCCCATTTACTATATTCTTCCATGAGTGATCGCTTTCAGTAAACAGGCCCTTAAATCTTGTTATTATATTGCCACATTAGCCGTGCAGTCAAAGGCAGAGGTCAAATGTCAGACTTTGTCTTCTAAGAGAACTTTGTGCTAACTTTCTTTTTCTGTCTCTGAGAAGATTTATGTGACAATCTTGCTGTGAAAAGAAAGGCTTTTTTTCTAGCACACAGCACAATGCTGCCACTACCTCCTGTCGTGATGCTGGACCAGAGAGGACTGAACTAGTGATTACTGAGCTCAAAGACTCCTGCAACAAAGACTGCAAAGACAAAATGGGGTATAAATATTAGACCTCAGACCCAAGAACTTTAGATTACTTCTGGACTAAGAGGATCCTGCCAAGAAGAAGAGCTGAGGAGCTGTCAGGAGGAGTACTGCCTCTTTGCTGTGTGTTGCTTCGCTAGGTTGGCCTGCGTTTGCTGCTTCTGTCTATGGGCAGTGAAAAGGACTGAACATTTGCTTTGCCGTGGTATGTTGCTTAAGAAGATGCTCCAAGGGCTTGAAGTAGAGCTTGCCTCCTGTTCTGAAGACTCAGGGACACAAAGACTTCATTTGTATCTTAATAAACAGCACTTGGACTCCTCTTCTGGACTCCTGATTGCCAAAGGGTGCCAATTCCAGATTCTGGGCCCCCTGTAATTGTGTGGCTGGTGCTGCAACAAAGGAAAAACAACACCGATGCAGTCAGCAACTCCATCAGTGATGGCGCAACTTGCATCGAGGCCGTGGGCACCGCTTGTGAAGTGTATGATGCACTGCCCAGCCTGTATCGCAGTTCCGATGCTCTACGATGCCCGCAAGTTATCGATCTCTCTGACACTAGCACTCGCACCGGCACCGGTCACTGCCAGCGCCTAAATCTTGACACCGTAGAGCCGATAAGTAATGTGGGTGACTTCCCAAACTCCTCAGCACCACACTGCTTAAGGAAACAACGCCTCGCGTTCGACGTTGCCTCCCCTCCCCTGACAGCCCACGCCTCACCTCCTTGCTGACTCAACGCCTCGCCTCCCCTGCGGCAGTAAGGAGCTCGCCTTGCCTTGGCCATTGATGCCTCACCTCCACAGCGCTGTGCACCGTCCGTTGACTTCGTTTTCCATGGAACTGTTACTTGGGGGTCCGTGTGACTCTTTGGCCGGTCTGCGCACCTCACTGTCAGCACCCTACTTTGGATTTGTGCCTGTCACATTCTCATAATAGCCCAAGTTGGACCTAGATATTGCTCTGAGCAGTATTTTTGCAGCAATCCTTTGAAAGTCATCTTTTGAATTGTGTATGTCGGATTTTTGTCATTTTGGTCTTGTTTGGTTTAGGTAAAAATACTTTATTTCACATCAACTAAACTGTAGTGTTTTCACTGTGTTACTGGGTGTCTGGGTGAAAATGCTTTACACAATGCCTTTGGGATAAGCCTATCTGCTCGTGCCAAGCTACCAAGGTGGTGAGCATGGGTTATCTAAAGTGTGTATCTCCCTTATCCTGACTAGAACCAAGGGCCCCTTCTTGGATAAGGTGCATACCTCTGCCAACTAGAGATCCTCATTTCTAACATTGATGGTCAGAGGTGAGGTTTTGGACTTGTATTTTCACTTGCCATACAGTGATTAGTGTGCTCTTCAGCTGACTGCAGACCATTAAGCGATCACATACTACTGTTTGACTTGTTGGCAGACTGGGCAGCAAAAGAGGCTGGGGAGGCTGAGGATGAGAATTTGGATCTGTGATTGCAGAACCAGCAAGGGGGTTTGGAAGCTGAGGATCTGCCTGTGGGGAAGGACCTCCAGACCTGGCAGCAAATTATCCTCTAGGAGTGCATCCCCAGAAGAGATGGCGGACAGACAGAGGGCCAGGGATCAGGAATTGGACCTAGCAAAACACAAATGGGTAACTGAGGAAAGGGAATACATTCTGGTTTATGAGATGAGAATAACAGAGCTTGATGAGGAGCTCAAGAGGGTTGAGGACATGAGTATCTTAGTCAAGCAAAAGGAAATGTGTGTTGCTCAGAAACTGAGCTTGGCTGGGCTGGAGGTGGAGGCCACGAGGGCAGAGTCCAGCTCAGATGGTGGCATCAAAAAATGTGATGTTTAGTGCTGACAGAGAAGTACTCACACCCAGAGATTTGGAGCCTGACTTGAAAGAGGGAGTTGACATACACCAGGGGGTTCAGGTTTATGAGATAGCTCAAGTGGTGCGTAGGGTCCCTGAGGTGGATTGGGGAACTAGCACAGAGGATCATATTCCTAGTGGTGGGAGGGACATTCTACTGACTCTAGATGAGAGGTGCAGCAATTTCTAACAATAATCATTTGAAAGGTATGGTTAAATGTATTTTGCTTATGTTAATGGTTTTTATTAAATAACTAGCTTACCCGTCGTGCGTTGCTGCGATCTCCGAAGAAAGGAAATTCAAGGAAACTCGTTATGATAACATTCAATTTACATTGAGTCATTTTTATTGAAACGTGTTCATTTTAATATGGAAAACATTTCAAAGTGTCGTTTTAATTTTATTTATTTATTCGAGTGCTTGTGGATACACGATTTTTTGTTTTTCCGTCTGGTGCGTACATCAGTATTCGAAAGATTATGAGGGCCCTGAGGGGCCGATATTCTAAACATTTTTATGCCAGAAACCTTCGCGGGAGTGTACTCAACAACTTCCCAAAGTTTCATGGCGATCGGATGAATGGTGTTTTAATTCTATTTATTTATTCGAGTGCTTGTAGATACACGATTTCTTGTTTTTGCGTCAGTGCGTACATCAGTATTCGAAAGATTATGAGGGCCCTGGGGGGGCGATATTCTAAACATTTTTATGCCAGAAACCTTCGCGGGAGTGTACTCAACAACTTACCAAAGTTTCCTGGCGATCGGATGAATGGTGTTTTAATTCTATTTATTTATTCGAGTGCTTGTGGATACCCGATTTTTTGTTTTTCCGTCTTGTGCGTACATCAGTATTCGAAAGATTATGAGGGCCCTGCGGGCCGATATTTAAGAAAAGTTATGCCAGAAACCTTCGCGGGAGTGTACTCAACAACTTCCCAAAGTTTCCTGGCGATCGGATGAATGCTGTCTTAATTCTATTTATTTATTCATGTGCTTGTGGATACACGATTTATTGTTTTTCCGTCTTGTGCATACATCAGTATTCGAAAGATTATGAGGGCCCTGGGGGGCCGATATTTAAAACATGTTTATGCCAGAAACCTTTGCGGGAGTGTACTCAACAACTTCCCAAAGTTTCATGGCGATCAGGTGAATGGTGTTTTAATTCTATTTATTTATTCGAGTGCTTGTAGATACACGATTTTTTGTTTTTCCGTCTTGTGCGTACATCAGTATTCAAAAGATTATGAGGGCCCTGGGGGGCCGATATTTAAAACATGTTTATGCCAGAAACCTTTGCGGGAGTGTACTCAACAACTTCCCAAAGTTTCATGGCGATCGGATGAATGGTGTTTTAATTCTATTTATTTATTCGAGTGCTTGTGGATACACGATTTGTTGTTTTTCCGTCTGGTGCATACATCAGTATTCGAAAGATTATGAGGCCCTGGGGGACCGATATTTAAAAAAAATGTATGCCAGAAACCTTCGCGGGAGTGTACTCAACAACTTCCCAAAGTTTCATGGCGATCGGATGAATGGTGTAGTAATGCATAAAGGACAAACAGACAGACAGACCGACATACATTCTTTTTTATATATATAGATGAACTATTTTTTACACACACTGCCCCACTCTATATTACTCCACTCTACGCAACTCTACTCTAAGGCACTTGACAACACTCCACTCTACAACACTACATCATATAACACTCTACTACACTCTCCACCTCCCCACTCTACACCTCTCTATGACACTCTGCATCACTCGATGAAGGGAAACATCATATACCATGAAGGCAGAAACACGACTTCCTTTACAATGTAGTCACTACCCTGACTGCGATGTTACCATGCATTCCTTTACCCCGCAAGTTGTAACAATGACTTGCTTTTGGGAACCAGGTGTTGGACTGATGTTGGACATTAAGTCCAACACCTCCCCTACTGATATACCCCCTGGAGTTGGAATAGTAATTTATACTATTCCATAGTCCAGTTCCACCTAAAGCAAGTCATTGTAATAACTTGCGTGTTAAAGGAAAGTGTGGTAACGTCGTAGTCGGGGTACTGACTACGGTGTAAAGGCATGTGTGGTAAATGCATATGGGGTTCCGTCATACAACCCTCTACACCACTCTACACCACTTCACAACACTCTAAGCCACTGCACAACACTCCACTCTACTCAACTCTACGCCACTACACAACATTCTACGCCACTCCATGACACTCTACGACACTACTCTGTGCCAATCCACTCTACGAAACTCCACTCCACGCCACTTCACGCCACTATCCTCTACGCCACTATCCTCTACCCCACTAACTATTAGCCATGCATAAAACAGCCACCCTTATGTTCAACACGGCTGAAATACATTGGCAAAGCCAATAGCTCTTGTACAGGCAAGACCTGTTGTCTTTGCCAATGGTTGTTGCTGTTTGTGAGCCCATTTTACTGTCTGTCCACCAGTTCTTAATGTTCATTACCCTGATATTAAAGCAAAAATGGCTTGCAGCAAGCTTGAATCAATCCAGTATTCCTTTCTTTGCAAAATATTTATAAAGAGTGTCTTCAACAAGATCAAAACCACCACCGTGTTCAAAGATGAGCCACCTTTTAGCTATTTAACTCACTAAAGGAGACCACTTTTACTTTGGTAGATAGGAAGTAGCTTGCACTATTTTGAACTACTTTGCCCTAGTAAATCTGGGGAATTGTGGCACCATATTTCCCTTAGGCTGTTCCACAACAATAGCAACAAGCATTGGCAACGCCAAAATGCCTATAGTTGGCCTCCAGCTTTCTCACACGTGTTTTGTTTTGTTATGATTTTTGCAATACTTTATTGTGTGGGTATATGCTGGACCCTCAGCAATCTAAAAAAATAATTTACTGCAGGCAAAAAAGTATTTTTCATCTAAAAAATCACACATTACTACAGTATTCCCTAGCACTGAAGGGAAGACACTACTGTGTGTGTGTATGTTTACTCCTTGTGAAAGGGAAGGATGCCGTAAGTCATAGTGAAGTCAGCCAATGGCTGAAGTGGCCTGATACATTACCCCATAAAGCATGCTGGAGTGGGTGGAAGTAAAAAAAGAATGATACCAACTGGAGACGAATGGATGAACTCTGGCTGAACCCCCTTTAAGTAACTTTGTTATACAAATAGGGGTCGATTCCGATCCGGTAAAAAGCCCTCCGAATAGTCGTTTGGAGCGTTTTTCCCATACAAATCGTACCCTGCAACGTCCGCCGTACGTACGACGAAGTAGGATTCGTACCAGGAGCCGGACTCCGTACAAGACCGTACGACTCGAATCCCCGTACGAGTCTCCGTCGGAACCCGCTATACGCGAGATCTGTACGGCTCCAGGCTGGTTTTTACGACCCAGCAAGTACGATACGTGTCGGGTACGCACCGTACGACCCTTTTTTTACGGGAGCTGAAAACAGCCATAAAAGCAGAGTTCGTGCCAAAACAGGTACGGAACGCCCCCCCCGGGTACGGTGCGTACCCCCATGATCGCAGGGATACACACCGTACACCTGCGATCATGGGGGGTACACACCGTACCCAGCAATAATGGGGTGTACGCACCGTACCCCATGTTCGCTGGGTGTACGGTGCTTAGACCCCATGATCGCGGGGTACGGTGCGTACCCCTGCGATCATGGGGGGTACGCACCGTATGGTGTGTATGTGATTGTGTGCTTTTCCGTATGAATCGCCCTTACCTGACGTGGACCGTACGGATCGCGTCCTGGTGCCCCGGTCGGGATCGTACTTGTCGGGTCGTACGGCGTGTGTACGAGTCATACGGAGATGGCTCCGGATACGATTTGTACGGATGTTTATTTTAGCGTATCGGAATCGACCCCATAATGTTAGTAAAATGAAAAGGTATTGGACAACACAGGCCTAAAAAAGTCGATCAGTCTGGTATTGGCTAAATGTGTCTTGCCTTTGAGAAGGAAAGGAAGAAAGAAAGAAAGAAAGAAAGAAAGAAAGAAAGAAAGAAAGACAGAAAGAAAGAAAGAAAGAATGAAAAGAAAGGAAGGCAAGGAAGAAAGAAAAGCAAGGAAGAAAGAAAGACTGCCAGAGAGAAGGTCAGCAAAAGAAGGAAAAAAGAAAAAAGAAAGAAGAAAAGTCAAGGAAGGAAGAAAGAAAGCATGTCAGAAAGAAGGCAGTAAGAAATAAGGTAAGAGAAAGAAAGAATGAAAGCAAAGGAAGGAAAGCAAGAAAGAAAAGCCAGAAGGAAAGAAAGAGGAGGGTAGAAGTAATGAAAGACGGCAAGATAGAGAAAGAAGGAAAGAGAGAAGGAAAGAAAAGAAAGGAAGAGCCAATGAAAAGAAAAGAATGAGAGAAACACAGAGAAGGAAAGATGAAAAGAAAGAAAAGGATAACGAAAGAAAGACAGAATGACAGAAAGAGGGAAAGAGAAAGAAAGAAGGAAAGAGAAAGAAAGATTAAGAAGGAAAGCAAGAAGGTAAGAATAAAAGAAAGAAAAAAGTAAGAAGGATTTAAAAGAAAGATAGAATGCCAGAAAGAAAACCAGCAAGAAAGAAGGAAAGGGAAAGAAAGAATGAAAGCAAAGGAAGGAAAGCAAGAAAGAGAAGGAAAGAAAGAGACATAAGGAAAGAGAGAAGGAAAGAAAGAGAAGGATAGAAGTCATGAAAGAAGGCAAGATAGAGAAAGAGGGAAAGAGAGAAGGAAAAAAAAGAAAAGGAGGAGCAAAAGAAAAGGAAAGAAAAGAGAAAGAAAGAGAGGAAAGATGAAAAGAAAGAAAAGGATAACGAAAGAAAGACAGAATGACAGAAAGAGGGAAAGAGCAAGAAAGAAGGAAAGAAAGAGAAAGAACGATTAAGAAGGAAAGAATCAAAGAAAGAAGAAAGTAAGAAGGATTTGAAACAAAGAAAAAGAAAGAAAGAAAGAAAGAAAGGAAGAAAGAAAGAAAGAAACAGAGTAAGAAAAGAGTAATGGAGGATAACTTAATACAGAAGTGTTTCAAATGGACACAATCCGATCTGGTATGCTGTGAAATAGGGACATGTCGAAAAGCAAAACACTTCAAAAGCAATTAACAACAGCATTGGCTGGAGATGGGTGTCTAAAAAAGATGTAATCTGCATTAGAAGTGTCCTGCTTGCACATCAGAATCAAAACATAAAGGCAACACTAAGGTAATTATGAAAAATAATAACAACACTGGCACTGAAAGGAACTAGCTATTGTGCGCATGTGCTCCTTGTGAAATAGTGAAATGCAGTCACTCAAAGTGAAGATAATCATTGGCGTAAGTAGGTTGACCCATTGCCCCATGCTATATGCTTTATTGGGTAAAGGCAAAATGTGAATGACACCACAACAGATTAATGGATGAAGAGAGGTGACTGGAAGCCCCTATGTGTAAGTGGTGCACAGTCAAAATATCGATTCCAAATTATCGACCAACATTAATATCGAGTTAAAAATATCGAAGGTGAAGAATATCGAGGTCAAGAATATCGTTGGACAGAATATCGACCCTAAGGTAAGTAATATCGACTTTTTTTATATCGATGTAAGTAATATCGAAGTTAGTAATATCGATATCAATTATATCGATGTTATTAATTTCGATGTTACTAATATCGATATTTGTTTGTTGTTATGTATTTTATTATGTATTTTATATGTATTTGTTATATGTTTTTTGTTAAGTTTTTTATTTGTTTTGAATTATATGTGTACTATTTTTTATATATTAAAAATGTTATATTTAATTTAATTTTATGTTTTAGTACTGGAGCGGGTTGTGGTTTTATAGGGGAATAGGGTGGGAAGTAATTTAATTATAGTAAATTAAATATTAATTTTTAGTAATTGTAAATTAATTTTAATTCATTTTTGTGTTTAAGTTCTGTAGCGGGTTGTAGGTTTATAGGGGAATTGGGTGGGAAGTAATTTAACTGTAATTAAGTCATTATTTATTTTTAATTGATATTGATAATTATTGTATTTGTAATTAATATATTAATTGGTAATTAATTATTTTAATTGCTAATTCATTTTTTTAATTGGTAATTAAGGTTTGTTATTGTTAATTACATTTTTTAATTGGCAATTAATTTTTTTAATTGGTAATTAAGGTTTGTAATCAGTAATTACATTGTTTAATTGGTAATTACATTTTTTAATTGGTAATTCATTTTTTTTAATTGGTAATTGATATTTTTAATTGTTAACTACTTTTTATTAATTGTAAATTCGTTTTATTAATTGGTAAAAAAAATGTCATTACAAAAAAAATTTTGTTTACCATTTTTTAATTGTTAATCAAATGTAATTATTAATATGTGTTTTGTTGTGAAAAATATTTTTGTGTTTAATATTTATTATTTGTTAATTTATATTTCTTAAATAATATTTATTGGTATTTATTGGTAATTTATTGTTAATTAATTATTTAATTGTAATTATGTTTTTAGTAATTATTAATGGGTATTTGCAAATGTTGTAAAGTAATTTAAAAATTACATTTTAAATTATTTTATTTACAACAATTATTTATAAGTATGTTATATTTAACTTCTACGCTATCCAATGCTTTCCCTACTGTTGCACTCTCTGGAGTGGGAATAGTAAGTTTTACCCCTACGCTATCCAATGCTTTCCCTACTGTTGCACTCTCTGGAGCTGGAAAAGTAATTTTTACCCCTACGCTATCCAACGTTTTCTCTACTGTTGCACTCTCTGGAGTGGGATAGTAATTTTTACCCCTATGCTATTAACGCTTTCCCCACTGTTGCACTCTCTGGAGTGGGAATAGTAAGTTTTACCCCTACGCTATCCAATGCTTTCCCTACTGTTGCACTCTCTGGAGCTGGAATAGTATTTTTTACCCCTACTCTATCCAATGTTTTCCCTACTGTTGCACTCACTGGAGTGGGAATAGTAATTTTTACCCACCCACTATCCAACACTTTCCCTACTGTTGTACTCTCTGGAGTTGGAATAGTATTTTTTACCCCTACGCTATCCAATGTTTTCCCTACTGTTGCACTGTTTGGAGTTGGAATAGTAATTTTTACCCCTACGCTATCCAACGTTTTCTCTATTGTTGCACTCTCTGGAGTTGGAATAGTAATGTTTACCCCTACGCTATACAACGTTTTCCCTACTGTTGCACTCTCTGAAGTTGGAATAGTAATTTTTACCCCTACGCTATCCAATGTTTTCCCTACTGTTGCACTCTCTGGAGTTGGAATAGTAATTTTTACCCCTATGCTATTCAACGTTTTCCCTACTGTTGCACTCTCTGGAGTTGGAATAGTAATTTTTACCTCTACGCTTATACAACGGTTTCTCTACTATTGTCCTCTCTGGAGCGGGAATGGTAATTTTAAGTTCTATGCTATCCAACATTTTTATTAATGTATTTTTTTTACTTATGGATTTTGAATAGTATTTTTATTTACTTAGTTATTTAACTTTTTTTGTATAAATTTAGATAATGTAGTATATAATTAATAAAAAAATATTAAAGGTATATATATTTTTTACTTTATTAAACATAATTCTTTACTTTTTATTTATGTTTATGTTTTATGTTTGTAAATGTATTTGTAATTTATAATATTTTTTATTAATTTATAAACTATTAAAATAATTATTACAACTTATTGTTAAGTGCGTATATATTATATATTTTCTGTATATGTTTAATTAATGTATTATTATTATATAGGTATTATTTATTAAGTTTAAACATTATTAGACTATGTTTATTTTATTTATTAGTGTTATTTACTTTATTTTACATTTATATTTTTACAGAAAAAGACTATATTTTTAACATCGATATTTTTAACATCTATTTTTTTTTTCGATATTTTTGTACTTACCATGTTGTAGATAGGATGTCGATATTCTTGCCTTCGATATATCTGCATCGATATTCCTGTAGGTCGATATTTTCAATGTCGATATTTTGTCAGTGATTCGTGTAAGTATGTTATACATATTTCAGTAAAATCAAAAGGTTTTGGCTAAAGCCATACCTAGAAATATGTTATCTCAAACTGTTTTGTATTCCTAACACAAACAACCATAGACAGGCAATCCTTGCAGACACATGTTGCTAGACAGTTTACAATGTGTGAGGGATGTGTGAGTATCTGTGTGAGTAGAGCTGGATGAATATCTGTGGATAGAAGAATAATTAGACAGGCTCAAGGACAGATTGGTGTGAGTAGAAGGGTGAATGGACAGAGGAAGACGGGTAAATAAATTACTGCATAAGTGAAGATAGAAAGATGCATGGATGTCTGCAAGGATGTAGCTAGTACTTCTTCAATACAAATGGGCTATTCACAAATTACATTTTTGCAGTACATTTTGTAGTACTACACTAGTACTACAAAATTAGTACAAAATGCTATTCACGAATCCATGTGTGTAGTTTCCACCTCTACCTCTCCTATCTTTTTCTGTGCAGAGAGCTCCTCCCGACTGCAGAGTCTCCACAAACGTAAGAATACACTTCCTTAGTAAATGATGACAGGGGGAGTCTCAGGGAAATGGGGAATACTTACAACTAAAGGGAAGTGGATTGGGGAGGAATAAGGAGGGGTTCTGGCCGGGTCAGTAAGGGGTGTAGGGAGTGATGTGTTACCACCCATAAAAGATTAATCCCATTGCTATTCACAAACTCCACATCTAAGGTAACTAGAGCCATAACGGGACCCACACTGTAGTAAATTACCCTAGCTCAGATCAGGACTATGTCCAGCACCATGCATGGCCAACCAATGGTACTATAACACCCCCACTCCCCCATAATGGAGGTAGGAATTAAAAAAAACAACTTATGGGAAATCATGTTAAATTAAATCATTTAACATAAACAGAAATATAAATATAGATATTTTAATGTAAAGAATAACTAACAGTAGTTCTTATACATTATTTACTGCCAAAAGAATTCAAGAACATTTTGTAATTTCAAAATAAATGTAACAATAATTTTTATTATGATATAACTAAATATCTTTTAATTGGTTCTATACATCACTTTGAATAATTATTCATGAACAATACAATTTTTTTTCTCTGGGTGGGAATTTATTTTATAATTTAAACTTCAGAAAATACCTTTTAATTGAATTTAAATTATTTATATATTTAATTCAAAATTACATTAATAGAGCTGTAGCATTTTTTGTTTTGTTTTACATTTAAAACATATTTGATTTTTAGACTGTTGGGAAGAAAAAGTCCTCTACATAGTAAAGAGCGTGCATCCGTGCCCTAAATGCCCAACTGTTCTGATGTATGGATCCCTAAAGCTGATTTTTATGTCGTAGGTAAACACGATCATCATTTCCACCATGAAATAGGCCTGTCTCACGGATTGTGCTGTTGTTGGACAGAGAGGCGCAGCCAAAGCCTTCACAGGGGTGAGAGGCTTCTACCTTCACCAGCAGTTAAGCCTCACAACAGCAGCATAGTCTTTAGTGATCAGTAGGAGTGAGCAGGTCCTTTTTCGGTCAAGCCTAGGCAGGGCTTGCGCTGTCTCTGCGAGACATGTTGTATATATGTTATGGGCATACAGCCCACCCATTGCCTTTTTATTCATTACTTCCGTTCGCTTTTTTTAAAAAGGCTTGCTTGCTAGTGGTTAGTTCTTTCTCTTAGTCCCTCCTTTTTGTGTTTTGTTTCCTCCCATGGAGCACCACCCAATTACTGGTATCTTTATACCTTTGTGTTTATGCGTTGGTTTTGGGGGAACTATTTTTTTTCTTTGGTTCCTGCTTGTGGTTGCCTGTGTTTGCACCTGTCCCCGCCTCGCTACATGTCATTCCTTGTTTTTGTTTGTTAATTCCTTGCAGCCAAAGAGCAGGACAGAACCTTGAAGCATTATTTCTGAATCCATACAGAGCAAGTATAAATTCGCGCCTCTGATATTATCGCGAGTACTTCCAACATGTGCATTGTGCGACGTGATTAAACACCGTCCGTTTGAGCACTCTGTTATTCCCTAACCTCCTGATGAAAAACAAGAGAAATGTTTTATGATAAAAAGATACGCAATTGCCTTTGTGTCAACGGTTGTGAGATTAATTTGACTTGTGAGGTAATTCCGCTCATTTAAGTGGACGAATAATGGCCATCTTCTCTTAATCTCCCCCTTCCCTTCCCTTCCTTCATGGGCTGGACCATCGCCACCATGTGGTTTTTCCTTCCATTTGCCACTCTGAAATAACCAGTTGTGATTAGTATTGTAGCAAAGATGCATTTGCTCTCATTGGCTACACAGCCATTGTGTAATCCTGAGTCGCAACTGTGTTTTTCTTGGCTTTTGAGGAAGGAACCATCGTGCTCCCGCAGGCCGCACATCCCTGTTGCTGCAGTGACTTGGCCCGCAGAAGTTACCAGAAGCTGTAGTGCTGCCATGTTGGGAACCTTGTTGTAGGCTCCAGTACATTCTGACTGGGGAAGATTTTCTTTTTTTATAACTATAGCGATGCACCATGGAAGCCAATTAGACTTCTTTCCCTTTTCTAGGTAAGGGCCCCTCCTCAGTTGACGACGAGTGAACATTTAAAAATGCAAATGCTTATTTTTTGGTGGTGGTGAGATCAGGGTACGTATATAGCAGTAGAAGAAAATCGGAACTCTGCGATAGTCCTTAAGAGATGGGCTGCATATGTACCTGCAATTTTCTTTTAAAGATGCTGTATAAAAATAGTTTTGCCTAAAAGAAAGAAAATGCAAGCTGCTTTCTTGTTTCCTCTGTGGAACGTCTGCAGCCATTTCTCATCTTTGACCACCCAAATGAATAAAGCGTGCAAGAGATCATGATTAATTTGTCACAACTTTCAAATGGCTGTTCTCCTCCCTGACTATTGCAAAAAATGCAGCTCCTCAAAATAAGTTAGTGCTCTTGAAAATAAGAGTAGACCCAGGTCCATAGCTTACACAACCATATTAGTTATTATATATCTTGCGTTACCTCCTCTCCATGATAGATTTGCCTTTTCTTAAACAACTTCTTTAGCAAACAGTGGATTTATGTGCTTGCCCACTGTTAGAAATGGGATTTCTGGTTGGCTAGGGCTTGCCCCTAAGCCAGGCAAAAACCACCACTCTAGTCAGGGCAAGGCAATTACATGCTGAAGATAATCCCTGCGGGCAGCAAGGGGCCAGTACCTCTGTCCAAGTGAGTTCTGGAGCCATCTTGGGCTTGTAGAGGGATTCCTCTTTCCTTTGGAACGAGTCTTTGGTTCAAGACGAGTCACAGTCATGCAGTAGCAGGGTGGCTGCCACAGGTACAATATCACATGCCTTCTGCTTTGCACCCGTCCAGAAGTCACAAACCCAGGTATCTTCTTTGTCCTTTCTTGCAAGTCAATCAAATTAGACTTTCTAGTGCCAGGGGAAGCCCTTAAAGCATACAGTTAGGGGCAATGGAGGTGTGGGTGTTGGAAGCCAATGGGCTACTAGTCCCAGCTGCTAATCTGCGCCTAATCCGCCTCTGAGTTGACCACTTCATGTGGAGTGTTGCACCTTTTCTACCCATATATATTTAAAAGAAAGAAGGCTGGCAAAATATTCACACAAGGTGTTACTGTAGGTTCCTCCGTTCGAGTCCTATACAAAATCTTTAACTTTCTTTCACAAAACTGCAGTACTTCAAGTGGCTACTAGGTGTGCCCCTCAAGTTAGACCCAACTGGTATCTCCTTAAAAATGAAGAACCGCAAGCCTTTACTAGAGATCCTTCTTGATCCTGGAATTCTTAAACTAACTGAACTGAACTGTTTACTAGGTATCCTTCTCAAGTCAGATGCGAGTGCTTCAAATGACCTTCACAAAGTTGAAAGGATGTGGCTTCCAAATATATTGCATATACACATTTTCGATTCTAATGATTTATGCTTGCATTCTAAAGGATACATAAATATGGAAAGTGGTTTATAATAATAAGTCAAATTTACAGATTTCAATAGATTTCTTGAATTCATTTAAGTAAGTGCAGGCACCCTACTATACCAAGATACCAGCAACCACTGATAAAGTGCCAACATATGTCAATCACTGATGAATGGTTTTCTTTAGATGAATTAAAGGTAGCATAATTTGATTGACATTTGAGCAGCTTTTTTTTCTAGGCTCAAAAAAGTGCAAAGGTATTACATGACCAAGAAAGTGGGATGTGAGTGGAGTGAGTGTAGTGTGTAATCAAATCTCAATGAATGATGTGGGATGTAAGAATTTTGATGAGTTTATAGCTCTGGTTGTGTCTTTTATTGTTATTTTTGATTTTGTATATATATATATATATATATATATATATATATATATATATATGCCAACACACACGGTCCACACTCGCAGGTCCGTTCCACAATGAAGGGCACACTCAGCAATTACTCCGTCGTTTTAATGCCAAAGTTTATTATTTTTGGCGCTGCATAATCAAGCAACATTTATATATATATATATATTCACTGAAAAAACCATAGGTTATAGACCATATATAGTTAGGAATTAGCATTTAAAAAAACTTATTTTACTCACACAAAACCATTGAAATTCCATATATAGTTAGTTGTACTAACTATATATATCGCGCACCCGCAATCCACTGCTGATGATGTCACATATTACATCATTCATGACATGGTCAGTGACATCACTGATGACATCTCAAATGACATCACTGATGACAATCACTGATGACATCACTTATGATAACATCCAGTGACTGTATGTTTCTGTAAAGTTAAAATATGTCTTATATATTGAAGAATGAGTGGATGTATAAGTGTCTGGATGATGTATTTAGTAGGTGCATGACTGACTGTATAAGTGAGGGATTAAATGTGTCTCACTGAGTGCATGGGTTAGTGACTAAACTATTTTAAATTGTGCACCATTGTGTCTGTTGTTTTGTAATCTGATGCAATTGTTGATCATTAGCTAACTATATGGGTTATTGATTAGTTGGCCAAGTATTTGTATGGGAGACTGAGTGTGTGTGTGGGTGTCTGGGAGGTGAATGACTCTGTGCATAGATGTGTGAGCAGCTGATTCACTAGATGTATGGCTTCAAAAGTGCATGTGGAAACAGCTGTATGGGCGGTTTACTGTGTGCATGAGTGTATTGGTGAGTGAATGGATATCTCAGTGCTACATGTCAAAGTAAGTACATATGTAAAACACAGTACATGTGGTAGTTGACATATATAAATAACTGTGCATAAGAGCCAGTGAATGTGTGAGTGGCTGTATGGATTATTGTGAACTTGTATAGAGTAAATATGTGTTATTATATGTTTCAATAAGTAAGGTGTGTTTAACTATATAGTTGAGGAAATGGAGGTGTGATTGATTCTTTGCAAGACTGTGAGTGTCTGTTTACACTGAGTGTATCTAAGGTTATATTAGAGTCTGAAGAGGTTCATCGTATCATCACATGAATGATGTCATGAGTAATGTCAAATGAGATGTCATCAGTGATGTCATCAGTGATGTCATTTGAGATGTCATCAGTGATGTCATCAGTGATGTCACTGACCATGTCATGAATGAAGTAATATGTGACATCATCAGCAGTGGATTGCGGGTGCGCGATATATATAGTTAGTACAAC
Organism: Lissotriton helveticus; assembly: GCF_964261635.1. NCBI lineage: Eukaryota > Metazoa > Chordata > Amphibia > Caudata > Salamandridae > Lissotriton > Lissotriton helveticus. The sequence continues at coordinate 1,155,580,164 of NC_136070.1, forward strand.
TAACTATATATGGAATTTCAATGGTTTTGTGTGAGTAAAATAAGGTTTTTTAAATGCTAATTCCTAACTATATATGGTCTATAACCTATGGTTTTTTCAGTGAATTTTCAAGGTTTTGTAAATGCTAATTCCTAACTATATATGGTCTATAACCTATGGTTTTTTCAGTGAATTTCATTGGTTTTTTAAAAGCTAATATCTGTAGCTGTAAAATTTATTCTTCTTTAAATCCAAACATATATTTTATATGTTTATTAATAAATTTTTTTTTTATACTTTTTTTTGTAAGCTCCCGGGGAGCGGACAGGTGAACGCACGGGTAAGCGCAATCTTGCGGCGCGCCCCGGGGTGCGTACAAATACGCGTCCCGGAAGCGCTATTGCCGCGAACGAAAACAACATCGTGACGTATCGCGTAGCCGCCACGCCTTGCGTCATAAGACACGTATCGCGTAGCCGCGAGATGCGTCTTATGACGCACCGCGTAAGCGCACCCGGAAGCGCATACGATCGCGCAACGTAAGCGCCCCGATGCGCTTACGATACACGCCCGGGGCGCGCCCCGGGGCGCGTAGCGTAAGCGCGTCAAACCATGTGACTTTAAAATAACACTTTTCATTGGTTCAGAACTTTTTATTTTCCAAATTGTGTGAAACCCACCCATTTCTCTCACTATTGCTTTGTACTTGGAGAGAGCAAGAGCTGTTCTGTCTACTCTATCTCCTACTTTTCTGATCTCCAGCAATGGCTGCAAGAGAGTCATCCAGCAGTGATTCAGATGGATTTTTAGATGAGGACCCTCCTCAGCAAAAGAAAAAAACCCATTTCATCTGGAAATTTTACGACATCCCTGAAGGACAGAAAAAAGTCAACGCTCCCAAAGTAACCTGCAAAATATGTGGGAGTAGTTTATCCAGAGGCAATCCTCTGAAAAAATATAGTTTTGGGAATGCTAATTTGATCAGGCATGTGAAAAGAAGACACCCTAACAACTTTGCCAGGGAGAGTGTCAGAGAGCTGGCACGGAATGTACCAACAGATGGCGGCAGCACCTCCACTGGTGGAGCAACACCTTCGGGACCACCCCGTGGAAGAATGGTCCCTAACATTCAGCCGGTGTTTGCAGGCATCAAATTTTTGTGCACGGAGTGTGACAAACTGCTCTGCTATGGGGAGCAGAGTGTTGAACTGATTGCCCTAAAGAAGCAGCAACACCGCTGCTCTGCCAGTCCCTAAATTTTCAAATTTTTTTGCTCCTGTTGAGCAGTTTTGCAATCCCTGTTTTTGTTTTTCCCTTGACAAAAATCCCCAAAAAATATAAAATTGTTTTAAAAAGTCTAAAAAAATATAAAACAACTACCTCCAATTTATAAAAAGAAGCTTTTTTTTTTTTTTTTTTTTAAAGTCTGTCATTTTTAATCTCCATGGTACGCTCCCCCGTAAGCTCCCCGGTGCGCGTACCGGGCGCTCCCCCCCGCGAAAATCGATTTTTTTTTTGATTTTTTTTTTACCCGCTGGAGCCTTTTATGGCCCCCACATCAAAAGTAGGGGGTCAGGGGGGTGTACCCTGCCCCCTTTTGCTAATTTCCCCCCTTTGATTCTTGCCACCTCTTGTGTCTCAATCCCACCGAGACACAAGATGGCGGCCGCTGCGAACTGTTTCGAATGTTTACAGACACCCGAGAACCAATCAGCTTGCCGTGCGCAAGTCGCGTGGCGTGCCTGAAGCGCTCCCCGGTACGCGTACCGGGCGCGGCTCTAGATATATATCTTTTTTTAAACCTAATTTACTCAAAATTCACAGGACCACATATCTTGAGACCTAGCAAAGGCACATCGGGCAAACAATATCTACAATTTTGCCAAGTTTCGTGGAAATCCATTCAGCCGTTCGGGCTAAAAGTGAGGCCCACCGCCCTATGGAAAACTCAATGTTAAAAACACGTTTTGGGACCCCCCTTTTTTCTCGGCCCCCCCTTCACGAAACCCCCCCAAATTTTCGGGGGCTGCTCAGAAACAAAATGTTCCATTTTCCTGAAAATTTCAGCCAATTCCGTCCACAAACGCCAAAGTTATTAGACATAGAATTTTCAAAAATCCCATAGAGAAAAAATCCTAACTATATATACCTACTGGCGACCGCCAGTAGGTAATATATATATATATGTATATATACAGTTACCCCACTTCCCCACGCCACCAGCCTCGCAGCGCCAGGACAGTGCCTGCTGGGACTTGGAGTCCATTGAATTTGACATGTGCTCCTATTGGTGTGACGACATCATTAGGGGGAGGGGACACGCACCAGCAAGTATTTTACACAGGATGAGCACTATGGGGTCGTATACTTTACAGCACAGGGCACTGAAGAAGGCGTTGTGCCGAAATGCATCTGCCGTTGCTGGGGTGTGTGAAATAAAGGGTTCCTGCACTGCTTTCCCCTGTGGCCTCTGATCTTTTCCTCGTGAAGGGATTTCTTCGGATATATATATATATATATATCTCCAAACTTGTATCCACAATTTTGTTTGAAAAAAGGAATGTCCAGGTCAGCTTGTTGCAGAATCACGAGCTTTTATTTCAGCTCCACTCGACGCGTTTCGAGAAAAACTTTCTCTTGGTCACGAGCGTGAGTGTCAGTGTATTGGTGCTTTAAATATGGTCACATGTGTATAAACATAATAAACAGACTCCCAGGTATGCTCGAGTGAGCTACCGTGCACATTTGAGATTTACAAATATCAAAAACTTCAATCACAATGAGACACGTATTAATTATGTGCCCGCTCGTCTTTTTTCTGCAGACACAACGCAGTGTTGGTAACCGGCGTTCGTCTATCCGTTTGCCTTTCCGTTTGATAAAAGACAGCCCACGGTCTCCCACTTCACTTGAAGAGATGGGGAAACATGCAGTCGTGCGCACTCACCCGGTACCGTGTGGATCAGCTTAGTCTCCTCCGAAAGTGTAGTTACGGAGGGTTTCTGTCGGCACACAAAATCTTCCGGTGTGTGTGTTCGCGCTTTCTTCGATCAGTGTCTCATTGTGATTGAAGTGAATAATATCAATGGCTTCAACTAGAAACAAAAAAAGAGCGGAGATGGCTGATACTATGTTTCTGTGCGACAACAGAGATGCACTCTCGACCAGTGGCGAAACACGGGGAATTGCTGGCAACAACATGACAAATAAACAAGCGCTCTGGAATCAACTCTGGAAAGCCATGAAAAATGAGCAGAAAAAATGGTGGGAAGCGCGAGCTTTACAGAAATATTTAGAAGCTAATAGAATCCCAAGAGGCCTTCGTATATATATCACTCCCACATTCAATGAACCTGATCCTCAACTGGTAGAAGAATGGGCTGAAAACAGCCATGGTTGTTCTATGTTTATGTTGAAATTATTGGTAAAATATGCCTCAAAAGAAGTGGAGAAATTCTCTAATGAAATTGAAGAATTAACAAACAAATTAAAGGGACTGTATGAAAACATGACCGATTATGACACTGATTATAACAAAATAGAACTAAGGCTTGAGAAAATAGAAAAAGAGATTCGAGAGAAAAAAGAAAGAAAGTTTAACAGAGACCGAATCGATTACGAAAACGGTCAAGTGCTGACTTTCGCAAAAAAATATGACCATCTGAGAGCGAAAAACAAAGTAATGTCCAGTACTACGGTCAGTCCTGCTATTGAATCCAATGACCAACCAACGCACAGTGGAGCAGCGGGGAGAAATGCAGAAACTGAGGCAACTGAACAAGCAAGTAGCCCGGGTCTGCTAAGCCCAAAAGACTTAATTTTAAAGGAGTTCGCCATGGTAGCCCAAGGAAGATTGGAGGCACAAGGCAAAGGCAACGCCAACGCTCAGAGAGGACGTGGTCGAGGAGGGAGAGGCGCCGCAAGAACAAAATTCGGCGGAATGGACAAGAGCAACATTTCGAGCCCAGTGGGATCAAGAACGAGGGGCCAACAGAAGGGAAAATGATGGAGACAATGACAGTGATCAATTTATCCAAGCGAGAGCTGAGCGAAATTGAAAAAGAGGTACTGTCTTTGGGTCTATCCTTTTGCCCCTCCTCCACCTTTGATTATGCTAAAAGTAGAGTTGATCTGTTTCATTTTACCCGGAAATTAAGACTTAGAAAATGGTTCAGCACTAAAGTATCAAATGAGAAGGGGGGCTGTGACAAAGAACCCAGTAACATTGCAGTAGATGATCTGGAGTTTCTCAAAATGATGTATGAACTGGGTGATAACAGGAACCCAGTGACCAACCCGATTTTAGAATTTATCTCTGATGATACTGACATTGATCAGAGTGTAAAGAGTGGTTTTAGACCAAAATCGGTGTTTCTTCCCCAGATAATTAATGACTCTATCGATGTATTTGAAAGAGGGGTCATCAGTGAATTTGAGAAACTGTCCAAAAGTATGAACTGTGGTAGAAAGAATCTTACCAAAATGCAATTTGATGCAATTGACCGATTGAGCAAATACAGCAGCATTGTAATTAAGAAATCTGATAAGGGTGGGAACATTGTGATTATGCCACTACAGATGTACATTGATGAAGGTCTTGCCCAACTTAATGACAGGCTCAAGTATGAAAAAAGCAACAGATTGATGTATAAAGCATGTTGTGAAGAATACCAGAATCAATTGAGTGACTGGCATGATAAAGGTTTGATCGAGAAAGAGGAATTGAAGTTTTTACAGTGTAAAAACCCTAAGTTACCAGCTCTGTACTTACTACCTAAAGTGCACAAGTGTCTCACTAAACCCCCGGGTAGACCCATCGTATCATCCAGGGGCAGCTGTTGGGAGAATACTTCACGATACGTGGACTTTTTCCTACAACCACTCGTACAAAACCTTCCATCATACCTTAAAGATTCAGGTGATTTCCTTAGAAGAATTGAGGGCATCAAATGGGCACCAGGGTGGCAACTGGGGACCTTAGACGTCAACAGTCTTTACACTTGTATCCCTCATCACTTAGGGATACAAGCCTGTAGACATTTTTTGGGAGAGAGATCAATTTCATACTTGACACATACTGAAATGATCCTGGACATGGCACTATCATGCCTTACCCAGAATTATTTCATTTTCAACGGTGAGATCTTCCATCAACTCCTCGGGACCGCGATGGGATCCTGCTTTGCTCCCAGCTTCGCTGGACTATATTTGGGCTGGTGAGAAGAGCAGGTGGTCCAACAGTCCCAGGAGTTTCAAACTAAAGTCATAACCTGGCTCAGATACATTGACGATATCTTCGTCATTTGGAATGGCACTGAAGAAGAGGCTCTCAATTTTGTGGAAATGCTTAACACCAATGAACTTAACCTCTCCTTCACGTGCCACGCCAACAGTCAAGAGATAGATTTTCTTGACCTTAAAATCAAGGTTATTGACAATGTACTCACCACTGTTCTGTTCAGAAAGGAGACTGCAGGGAACAGTCTCCTTCATGCTCAAAGCTGTCACCCCAAAAACTTGGTTAACTCAATACCGCTAGGTGAATTCCTTAGGGCCAAAAGAAACTGTTCTAATGAAGGTGATTTCACCAAGGAAGTTAAGACCATGACAGACAGATTCAGGTCAGGGGATACAGCAACAAATGCATAAGGTCAGCTATCACTAAAGTCAGGACAATAGACAGAGAGAAAAGTCTGCAAGAAAAGAAGGTGGCGGATGACAAGGTCACCAACACCACCAGATTCATTACTGACTATCATGTCAGACTAGAGAGGTGAGAAAAGCCTTTGACAAATATTGGAATGTCCTTAAATTGGACAAAGACCTTGCCACAGGTATCGGTTCCCACCCGCAGATCACTTTTAGGAGAGCCAAATCTCTCAAAGATATGGTCTGCACCAGTCTCATCCCTGGGAAAACCACACGTAATCCTGTTAAAGGATTCTTTGTCTGCGGAAAATGCAAGGCCTTCAGACACAGTTCCAGCATCAAATCTATCAAACTTTCTAGAACACTGGAGGCTTTTAAAATCATGTCGCACACTTCTTGCCACACTGACTATGCTGTTTATGCCCTCACATGCCCTTGTAAATTGAATTACATAGGCAGCACAAAACTTCAAGCCAAAGATAGGGTATTACAGCATATGAGGGCAATCACGAAAAAAGACAAAAGCTACCCCATAGCCAGACATTTTGAGGAACACCATAAGAGCAATGCCAATCTGTTGTCCTTTTGTGTCTTGGTGTCAGTCCCTCAGAGAGAGAGGGGAGGTGATAGACTCCAAGAATTACGCAGACTTGAGTCGAGATTAATCATTAAATATCACACAATGCAGCCGGGTGGGCACAACTTGGATGAAGAGTTAGAAGTGCACCTGGGTTAAGCTGCTCTATTTTGTCTGCAATATGGTATCATATTATGTCCATCGAGCTTGTGAGATTTTATAGTATGTGAGTTGTTTGTCGTTTGTGCAATGGATTGTTATGCACTTGTCTTCATTGTTCCCTTGGATCACATTATTTTGTTTTTTATTTTACCAGATCTCTGAAAGGATGCACAAGAGAATTCACTGCACCAGCATCTAACTTTACGACACGTATGGCAGTTGAGCACGTATGAATTGGGACACTGACGGTGTATTACCCTGTTGCGACGATTATGCCTGATCAAGTATGCTTCTTGATTATGCCCACTGGGGCGAAATGTTGAAAATTTATACCTTTTGCCCACTGGGGCGTGTTTGGTTTGGTTTAATATTTTCCATTAGTGGATACGAGTACAGCCCTGCAAGGTGGGACTGTTGTATACAATGGATTTTGTTTTTGGGCATCAGCACGGGGTAGCCCACTTGGGCAAAACTAAGAAAAGCAGTATTTTTCTGGCACACCGCTTTTTGGTTCAAGGCCAATAAGCTTATTCAAGCTGGTCTATTTCTTTTAAATGTTGTAATGTAATATTTAACAATTATGGCTTAATGTGCAATCTCTGAATACTGCCTTCAAATCGTGTCTACATTTATTTGTTTGAGTTTTTGATATTTGTAAATCTCAAATGTGCACGGTAGCTCACTCGAGCATACCTGGGAGTCTGTTTATTATGTTTATACACATGTGACCATATTTAAAGCACCAATACACTGACACTCACGCTCGTGACCAAGAGAAAGTTTTTCTCGAAACGCGTCGAGTGGAGCTGAAATAAAAGCTTGTGATTCTGCAACAAGCTGGCCTGGACATTCCTTTTTTCAAACAAAATTGTGGATACAAGTTTGGAGAGATTCTGGGATTCGCTATCCCGTCTGGGCCCTCTGTTGTGAGTGGCAGGGGTTCAGAGCGAAAACTAGTTTTGGAATATATATATATATATATATATATATATATATATATATATATATATATATATATATATATATATATATATATATATATATATATATATACAAAAATAGAAACAATTGAAATTGAATGATTTAAAAAAAAAAAAAACTTGATTTGCTCCGGCTGACATGAGTGTTCATGCGCTGTGTTGATTTTTTTGAAAACAGCATCAGTATTGGCAATTCTTGTGTTTTTTCAATTAAAGGGCTCAGCCTTACTAATTAGAGTCAAACCCACTGCTGTTCTTTAGAGGTTCTGAAGAGGCATTGGGGAGTGACCATAAGAGTAGTGGCACAGGTATCTTCTAGCCCAGAGAAGGTTCAGAGTAGCCCAGCTAGGTCCCATTGTAGTGGGAGGGGTGTAGGGCCTCACGTCCTGTCTTCGAGGAGAAGGAGTGAGACTGGGATATGTCCCAATAGTGCCCAACCTCAGCCTCAGTGCCTGGATGGTTCCTTGAGGGAGCACCATGCAGGGAGCCTAAGCAGTACTAGTAGTCCATTTGAGGGGGATCTCCTAGTGTCAGGAGAACTGGGAGTGTCTGTAAGTAGTCCTCCATCAGTTCTGGTGTCTCGCAGTGCCACTCCTAAGAGGAGGGTGCAGAAGCCCAGTTTGAGAGGTGAGAGGGGGAAAGAGTCCCCAGTGGAAGAAAAAGTGGGTCAGGGGCCAGCCAGAAGGGCTGAGTCTCCATGGAATGACCATGGTGACACCACTTCTGTCCTGGGGGATCTTCACACACTGTCAGATGGACAGGGTCCGGGAGATCTGCACCAGGCAGACTGTCACACGACACATGAGTTGTGTGTTACCCTTGGGGGATGTGTGCTCCCAAGGAAGTCCTGGTGCGCTAGGCAGGTGTTCAACCGCAGGGTTTAGTCCCTGGGTTGTGAAGCCAGTTCAAGCTCTCTACAGCACTGGGACGCCCCTGGGTAGCCAACGCGCTCTACAAATCCTCATTCCATTTCATTCCATTCCAGGTGTTGCCTGACCTGGATGGAAGGACAACTGTAAGCAGTGTCCTGACCGATTTAGCTTCTAGGGGTACCACTCCAGGTGGGAGGGTGCAAAACTCTGGGAGGGGGTGCAGAGGGAGGGAGTGCTTGCCTCTGACCCCGGTTCAACCTGAGGGTTTAGTTCATAGGTTGGCAGATCAGTTGCAGGGTCAAGGCTCTGATCTGGTGGAAGAATTGTGCAGGAGGTCTGGTTCCAGCATCCTGACAGTTTTTGGTTCTGGTGGTGCTTCTCCTAGGAGGAGAGAGCGGGACCCCAGAAGCACAGGGAGGAGGAGGAGAGCCTCGCCCTAGACCTCTGGTCAACCTGAGGGTGCAGACCCTAGGTTGGAGGATCAGTGGCAGTTTGGAACTGCACTGATGAGAGGAAGAGTGGAGAATGTGCCAGGGGATATCTATGTGCCAGGGGAAACTGCCCACCACTCTGTGGATTGGCAAGGACCCTGGATGGCCTAGGGCCTGTTCCTGGCCATGGAAAAGTAGGGAGTACCATTGGGGTAGCCTAGTTGGTCCTGGGAGCTTTGTCAGAGGGAACCACATGGGTTCAGAGTGGCGTAGAACTGGAAGGTGCCCCTGCAGTTGGGGGCCCGCGTCTGTGTTCTATCGCCCAAAGCAGGGAAGCCCATCAAGGTAGTGGTTGGTCTACCATGCTTTTTGGTTGGAAGGGGGATGTGTTGGACTTGGCCCTTTTTGCAGGGTCATCCCGGAACTTTTTGCTTTCCTTCTTTCTGACATGGTGTTGGTGGTTTTAGGACTCTGGGCACTTTAGCTCTGCTGTCCAGTGTAAAGTGCGTGTGCTCTCTGTGGTAAACATGGTGAGATTGGTCTACACCTGTTTGGCATATTTAATTTACCTGTCAGCCCCTTGTAAAGTGGTATTTCATATACCCGGGGCTGGTAAAGTAAATGCTACTGGTGGGCTTGCAGCGCTGATTGCTCTACCCACCAAAGTAGGCTTTCAAACCTTCCTCAGGCCTCTGCCATTGCAGGGCCTGTGCGCACAATGTTACTGCCCCTGTGACGTGGTACCTAAAATGTGTGCCATGTCTGTGACCCCCCTTTTACTGCATGTCAGTCACCCCTAAGGTAGGCCCTAGCTATCCTTATGGGCAGGGTGCATTGTAGGTGAAAGGTAGGATATGTATCTTAAGTGTGTGACATGTCCTGGTAGTGACAAACAGCCATTTTGGTTTCTCACTGCTGTGTGGCTGCCCTCCCATAGGAATGCATTAGGGGATTCTCTGATAAGTGTTTCAGTGGTAATTCCCGATATGAGGGGAGCCACGTGGTCAAGTTTGGTATATTTGGAATAGTGATAATAAATGCTACGCAATGGTGTGCGCAGGTTTATTATACCTATTTTAGAAGTACCACTTCTAAAAGTTGACATTTCTGTGTGCTATGTGTCTGCCTGCCTGATGTGGATTGCATGTCTGGCTTTGGAGTGACAGGGGCTGATGAGGTGTGTGTGGCTCCAGGGAGGGAAGGGTGAGTCAGCGCTAGGCTGAATAGGGGGTCTACATTTGGAGTAGTGGGAGGAGTAGTCCCCTGACCCTGAATAGGTCTGTGCCTGCCTGGGTGAATGCTGGCTCCACCCCACTGTGGTGTGTCTGATGACGAGCCCCTACCTGACAAAGGGGAAGAGGAGCCGTGTAAACAGAGTGCTCCAAAAAAAACAGAACCAGCTCAGGCTGGTTCCCCCAAGCCCTGTGCCAAGGGCAGACAAAAGAAAATATGGTATAAATATTGGGGCTGTGACCCCATGAAAGTGTTGTGCTTTTGTGCTTCCTTGGGACCTGTTGCTGCTGGGCCCCAGGAGGAACCGCCACAAGGGACTGCCTTCCTCTTGGAGGGCCCTGTGTGCTGGCCTGCCTGGGCCCAGCTGTGTCCCTGGAACCTGGAGGACTCTAGCGCCTCGTGAGCTCTATATTCTTACTGTGGAAGAGAAGAGGAGTGCTGGTGCCTTGCAGCGTGTGGCTGCAGTGTCTGCAAGGGGATCCCAGCAAGGGGGATTCCCCGCATTGATACCGTTGAAGCGGGAGCCCACCCCACATTAATGCCTCGGTGGAAGGAGCTGCTACTGTGAGCCCAAGCGCGGGCCAGCGTTCTTCACCTTTGCGACCCGGAAATCAGGCGCCAATGCATGGTTGTGGGCGGAGTTGTGGCTGGAAAGTGGTGTTGGAAGGAGAACGGGCACCTTCCCCGCCTCTGTGTCTGCAAGATGGCGTCTGTTGGTGGGCGGGAGTCTATCCCACATTCCAGAGTGTCCCGGGCCAAGGAAGAAGTCAGGAGAATCCCGTGTGTTCCCTGGAGACCGGCGCCGGTCTGGGGCCAGTCGAGGCACATTGACGGTGCCGGTGAGGAAGACCAGAGGAGTCTGCACGAAGCCCCGGTGAGTGGGGCTGAGGTCTTTGGAGCACTGTTGGTGCTGATTGAGGGCATCAGGAGGAGTCGCAGAGGGGAACTCCCAAGCGGCATGGTGGTGCCAGTGCCATTTTTTCCCTATGGGGGGCAAGTTGTATTTGGGTTCCAGAGTGAGGTTCAAAAGGCACAGTGGTGCCTGGGCTAATTTTGCCACAGCTGCATCGCAAGAGAGAGCAGGCAGCTGCAACATGGGGGCATTTTATTTTATTGATGAGAAGGTAGTGAGATACACTCCCCCACCACCCCAGCGCATTGAACACCGGGGCTTTGTTGCTTTTGCAGCTCTAGGGCTAATTGAGAAGCCCAATCTTTGTGCCCTGACATTCTGGACAGAGGGCTTTTGAGCCCCAGTGAAAGGCCAATTGGCCTGGGGGTTAGTTTGGGTGGTGATGCCTAAATATGAATGTTGCATACTGTGTCTATGCTGGCGATTTATTGCATAATGTGTTTATGCTGGTGATGTGTTGCATAATATGTTTATGCTGGTGATTTATTGCCTAATGTGGTTTATTTCTAATGTGTTTTATGTCTAAGGTGATGCAGACAAAAAATGCGTTTATGTCACCCATGCTAATGCTGAAGGCAGTATTCTGCTGCTAGATACTGGTTGTGTTTTACCTTTGCTACTAGTACTTTCTGAAAGTTCTGACAGTGGCCCGATTGGCCCTGTCCTGTGTATATAGACCCCTGTGAATATTGCCCAGTGCCAGTTGGCACAGTGTATAGGTGTGATTATAATTGCAATGTGTTTGGATAATACAAAGGCTATTTTTTATATGACCTTGTGTGGAGTTTCTTTTGTGGTGTGCCTTGTGTGTTGCTGCTGTTTGTGTTGTGCAAACGCTTTGCACATTGCCTCTTGGATAAGCCTGACTGCTCGTGCCAAGCTACGAAGGGGGTGAGCAGGAGTTATCTTCAGCGTGTAACTCCTTTGCCCTGAGTAGAGTGGTGGTTTCTGCCTGGCTTAGGCGCATGCCCTAACCAACCAGAAATCCCATTTCTAACATCCACAATGGTGATTTTTGTTCTGCACACTATACTCCTTACATTACACTACATGCCACTCCATTAAATACCATGCCACTCAACTCAACTCTACACCACTCTACTCCACCCCATAACACTATACTGTACAGAACTTTAGAACACTTCACTTCACATCTCTCAGACTCTAAATCACATTTGGTGTCTGGAAATGGACTATAAGAAGGGCAGTTTGAGACTCCAAAAACTGTCATCTGCCAAGCAGTCAGACAGGCTGTGTGAGGAGGGGAAGCTCTGCAAGACTTCTGCCTCTGACCAGGACTCAGCGTCAAGGGATATGCTAGCCTCCCTCCTGGCTGAGGGATCATTACCCATGGAATTCAAGACCACCTGCCGTCCTGGAGCACCAGTGCCTACATGCTTTCCAAGATGAGTGTGCCCTGTGAAAAAGAGAAGCGCTTTGGAGGGAAGCCTTGTCAAGTTGAGTACCCTCTAAAAGGTCTGAGGAGATGCCTGTGGATGGATCGCATTGTTTCCTTTGTGCAGGTCGAACTAGGTGACCCTCATATGCCAGAGGAGGGCTGTCATGAATTGAGCTGTGTGCATCACTTCGTCTATCATGCCGTTGTCCGTGTGTAGTGGGAGAGCAGCAACTCCATGTTTCATGTGTGGCTGCCGTGAGAAGATTGCATGCGGTAAGCACCGATCAGGCTGGAGCCCATGTGCAGTAGTGGGCTGTGACCTTGTACGCCAGGAGGGGTTGCCACCAAGGACTTCACCATATCAATCGGGCTAGAACCCGTGGAGTGTGAGGATACTGTGATCCCGTAAGCCAGAGGGGTTCATCGGGACCAGAAAATTGAGTGACCTGGTCAGAGTCATTGTTGAGTGGAGTGAGGTCACTGTGGACTATGCGCACCCACCCAGGAAGGAGGATTCACACCAGAATCTACTTATCATGAGCCCTCTCCATCTCAGAAGGAACGAGAGACACACCCAGTGATAAGGAGCTGTTGAGAACCTCTGGTTTCTACAGAGGTGCAAACGCGATTGAAGACTGAAAACTGAGTGAGCCTGCTTGGGGCCCTGTGCAGATAACTCACCTGAATAGACTGGTGCTGATTCTGTGCCCATTGAAGAGGCCTGCTCGGAATCCCTGATCGCTTTGATCTTGTGAGGTGCAGATAAGACTGATAACAGGCCAGTCTGCCATAGGGGAACTTGCTGCTAAAGTCTGGCACTGAAACACTACTGACTTTAAGAATAGAATATATTGGGGGCGTGGCTTGGCCGGCGATTATGGCGGTTGCATTGTAAATGCGCTCCGACTAGCCATCTAGAATCCTGTACATTTATCCTGCCTCTGGACATCCAAAACAGCATGCCTAGCACCGGAGAGCACATCGATCATCTAGGTGGCTCTCCGATGTCCGTTGGAGCCCGGAAAGTGCAGCGGCGGCGCTGGTAGAGGCCCTGTGCGGAGTGGCGGCCTGGCGGGGGGTGGCTGAGACGGAGCCGGGGCCTTCCGTGCTTTGCCAGGCCGACAACAAGAGCCTGGAGGTCGGCGCGTCTGGGGAGGTGCAGCCGGTGAGGGCGGAGCTCTTTGACTCTCCGGCGCCTGATTTTGTTTCTCCTCCCCCCCTCGAGACTGTGGCGCTGGAAGGGGCTGTGCTGCGGCGGGTGGAGGGCTGAGGACGTGAGGACTGGTGACGGCTGAGCTGCAGCGCCGGCTTCCTTGGGTGACGAGGCCTCGGAGAAATGGCAGCCTTCTTGTGGAAAGCCTGGCGGCCGCGGAGTATTGACTGGACCCTGGTGTATGACGGGCAGGGGGGAGCCAGTGCGGGGAGGAATCCCCCCCCCCGGTAATTTCTCTTTCTGGACAGCATCAGCCCCTGATCTGTGTGAGCACGGCGGCCTGATCGGGCCTCGGTGGTGGCAGGGAGCAGAGGGGTCCCAGGATCCTACGTTCGGTCGGCCCCTCATACAGTGCTGCAGTGGACCTCCAGGCGACCTGGCCATAGTGGTGTCTACTGTGTGGCAGCAACTCTGGTGGAAGCGAAAGAGGGAGGGGTCCGGCTCCTGGTCGCAGTTAAGCCTGTCCACAGCGAGCTCAGAGTCACGGGCTGCGCATCGGTCATTGCTGGGGCCCTCAACACACATCGGTGGTCGGATCGGGCCATAGCGAAGTGGGGTGTGGCCCTCCGGGGCTGAGGCAGAGGTGATTTGGTGGTTTCATGTGGGCCCCCGCGACAGACACAGCCCACCTGGGGCTCTCGAGGAAGGGACTACTGGTTTGGAAGACATGTCGCTTGGTCCCTGTGTTGCTTTCCACGCTTGGCCCACTGGGTTGTCGCCCCGGAGCTCGGGGACACCCACTGCACTACGATGACGAGCGACAAAGGAGGTGGAGGTAACACCAAGCAGGGCACCATTGACAAGTTGGAAAGTAACAACCAAGGCACTTGAACCACAAACTTATTCTGTTTCAGAAAAGTAAATATAAAGGAAAGAAAGGATGTGGGTAGGTCTACATTCGATTTTTATTGCTTACCAAGTTAAAAGGACCAATCACAGACAAATACGTAATTCAAAACATTAAATTTAAAAAGAAAATATTTCTCATTACATAGTCAGTAACAAATCTACAATAAACATTCAATACATAGTTTAAAAACTTTTTTTATAGAGTCACATTTAAAATATCCTAAGAAGCCACAGAACCCCGTGCCTCGTTCCTCATCTGTCAAAGTTCTAACATAGCGTTTGCCGCTGCAGCGTTATACTGTTATAAGGAAGATCTTCATATCAGGAAGGCTTCTTACTCGATTATCCTTCGTGAAAGAATCTAAGTTTCACGAGATTCTCTAAAACAAACTGAGGAGTGAGTGCTTATATACAACACACAAGATCAGGACACTGACTGGTCTCAAAATGCACACTGATCATCAATAAAGAATATTAAGCAAGACGGTATTTTCTATCAGTGAGACCGACTCTGCATTAAGAATATATCCTTCATATGAAGCTTGAATGTTATCTCTCCAACAAAAATACATGATATGCCTTGGATAGCTCTTGAAAAGAAATAAAAGCAACACTGCCGTGAACTTGGAAGTAATGATTTATGGTCGTATGGGCTTTTTGAAACATTAGTTTTTTATCCTGATCCCTCCTTCGTTAAACACAGGATACAATTCCATTGGTGATTACTCTACTTCTTGGTACCCTTGCAAAGTGTGATATACGTGGCTACTCCAGAAGAAGGCGCTGGTCTCCGAAACGCGCGTAGAGAATTAATTTGTTGATGCCACTTTTTAAATGTGACTCTATAAAAAAAGTTTTTAAACTATGTATTGAATGTTTATTGTAGATTTGTTACTGACTATGTAATGAGAAATATTTTCTTTTTAAATTTAATGATTTGAATTACGTATTTGTCTGTGATTGATCCTTTTAACTTGGTAAGCAATAAAAATCGAATCTAGACCTACCCACATCCTTTCTTTCCTTTATATTTATTTTTCTGAAACAGAATAAGTTTGTGGTTCAAGTGCCTTGGTTGTTACTTTTCACGCTATTAATCCCTGACCTAGGACTTGCAGTATCTATCCTCTCAGGGGGTCCTTGATATTTACACATAACCATTGACAAGTTTACAGGGGCGGGTGCTGCAGCCGGGACTGTGTGATCGCAGACCAGGTCCCTGATAATGCGGCGCTGATGGCGGCCATTACCCAGTCCAGGGACATGCTGGACGCCAAGATCGGGGCCGTGGGATCCGATGTCATATTGTTGAGGCAGGACTTGCGGAATGCGGTAGAGCGTATCACTGGGACAGAGACCCGTATCTCGGAGGTAGAAGACAACGTCACAACCTTAAAAAAGAAAGTCGCAGCCATGGAGAAGATTCAGAAAGGTCTGGCAATGCATGTCGAGGATGTTGAAGGGCGGGCTTGGCGAAATAACCTACGCTTCGTGGGATTCCCAGAGGGATGCGAGGGAGACAATGTGGAGCGATTCCTGACTCGGTGGTTGGAGGGTTGACTCCCCCCAGAAGCGCTCTCTTGGTGCTTTGTGGTGGAGCGGGCCCACAGAGCTCTCATGCAGAAACCTCCCCAGAGGGCTCGCCCGCGACTGATCATCGCCAAATTCCTGAACTATATGGACCGCGATACTATCTTGAAGCAGGCCTGAGCCAAGACTTCCCTCACCTGTAACAACGCAAATATCCTTATCTTCCCAGATTACACACGCCTGGTGCAGCAGCAGCAGCAATCCTTTCTGGTGGCCAAGGCGCGTCTTCGGGACCTTAAGATTCAGTATGCTTTGCTGTATCCAGGCCGACTGAGGGTTATCTACCGGTCTCGTACACTCTTCTTCGACTCTCCAGAGGAAGTATATAACTGGTCTGATGAGACTGTGAGGGTGCGAGTCCACACGCCACCGGGCAGAGATTCTGATTCCTCATCAAGTGAGGCAGCCCGAGGGGGCCTCCGTGGCCAGCGAGGAGGTAGTAGGATGTCACGGTCCAGGCATAGATCTTGGTCTGGCTCTGCTCTCCGGCAGAAGGACTTGTAGCCGGAGAAGCAGGCCTTGGCAGAATGACTCTTGGGCCCAACGGAATATGGGACTCTGAACTTTGTGGCTGGATGTCTAGTTACTCCATATTTTGGGAGCATCATTTTGCCCCCATCCAAACGCACTGCTAAGTGCCATCTTTAGGCAATCATATGTACTCTCAATTTTATCCACGTATTCACTGTTAAACTCCACATGTTTTATTCATAACTTTTAGTTTCACTCCTTTTTAAATGAATACACAATCGGAATGCTTTGCTTTTTTTTCAAGTTTCTCATATTGACACTGTGCCCATCCAGACCTCTTCGTGCAAATACGACAAATGCAAAGTTCATCTCAAGCAGTGTTTATTTGATAAAATCGCAATGCATTTCGGGCTTTAGAAGCGACCTTTGTCAGGGGTCACTACAAACAACAATAAAAACAATTACCCATTAATCATTCGAAAGTCAGCACTCGTAATTTCTGTAATATCGCATCATACTCTCAATTTAAATTAAACACAGTATCAAACACTTCTTTGTATAGAGAAATACACTGTAAACTAGCAGTCATGCTTTGTTCATAATGAACTCTTCTTCTAATGCGCCAACTGACCCACTGCCAAATATCCCATCTCACTGCTTAACAACCTCCTTTCCTCTATAACCAACACATGTTCCCCAACATATAAATTGATAACGAGAGAAGAGCATGACAGAACTTTCATGAATCCACAATATCCGCGAAACATCGTGGTTCATCTACAAACATTGTATTGACTTGAACGGCAAAAATTGGAACGTTATATGTGCAGTGTTGAAGCGTTAAATACGAAATTCTTAGTGTTTCGTGAGGTGACATTATTGAATAATCTTTGAAAAGGACCAAGCACTTGTTTGCAAACTACATGGTTAAAATACCTTCGGTATGTGTTGGTTATAGAGGAAGGGAGGTTGTGAAGCAGTGAGGTGGGATATTTGGCAGTGGGTCAGTTGGCACATTAGAAGAAGAGTTCATAATGAACAAACCATGACTGCTAGTTTACAATGTATTTCTCTATGCAAAGAAGTATTTGATACTGTGTTTAATTTAAATTGAGAGTATG
This sequence comes from Lissotriton helveticus, assembly GCF_964261635.1. Lineage (NCBI taxonomy): Eukaryota > Metazoa > Chordata > Amphibia > Caudata > Salamandridae > Lissotriton > Lissotriton helveticus. Next base: position 1,155,597,603 of record NC_136070.1, read on the forward strand.
TTGCGATATTACAGAAATTACGAGTGTTGACTTTCGAATGATTAACGAGTAATTGTTTTTATTGTTGTTTGTAATGACCCCTGAAGAAGGGTGCTTCTAAAGCCGGAAATGTATTGTGATTTTATCAAATAAACACTGCTTGAGATGAACTTTGCATTTGTCGTATTTGCACGAAGAGGTCTGGATGGGCACAGTGTCAATATGAGAAACTTGGAAAAAAAGCAAAACATTCCGATTGTGGATTTGTTAAAAAAGGAGAGAAACTAAAAGTTAGGAATAACACAAGTGGAGCTTAACAGTGAATACGTGGATAAAATTGCGAGTACATATGATTGCCTAAAGATGGCTCTCAGCAGTGCGTTTGGATGGGGGCAAAATGATGCCCCCAAAATATGGAGTATTTACATTCGAGTGGCTATTGGGCTGGCCGCTATACAATTCGGCACGCAATTGAGAAGTTTGGAGAACTTGTGAAATTGGAGAACAGGTGTGCATCCTACTCACCCCTGTGTTGTATTTTGACTGAGCCCGTCGTGGGATTGCACCCGCTGGTTAAAATTGATAACGAGAGAAGAGCATGACAGAACTTTCATGAATCCACAATATCGGCGAAACATCGTGGTTCATCTACAAACATTGTATTGACTTGAACGGCAAAAATTGGAATGTTATATGTGCTGTTTTGATGCGTTAAATACGAAATTCTTAGTGTTTCGTGAGGTGACATTATTGAATAATCTTTGAAAAGGACCAAGCACTTGCTTGTAAACTACACGGTTAAAATACCTTCGGTATATAGCATCATGGGAAATATAGTTTTTTCAAACTAATGTGGGGATGGTGTGGCGGGAAATGCTGCGTGTCGGACCAATGAGGTGAAAGCAAGGTGGGGGGGGTATGTTGATAAAGGGGAGGAGAAACAAGGTTATGTTGTGTGTTTGGAACGCTGAGGAGGATGGAAACTCTCATGGCAGGTATGAGTAAAAGCCTAAAATGTAGCAGAGTCACAGTGGATTGATTATAACGAAGGATAAGGAAATAAGGTTGAAAACATTGTAATGTGAATGTTTTTTCGGTAAAAGTTTGTATAAACAGGAAAGTGACTCAGAAAGTACAGAAAGAGCGGTGAGGGTGGAAGGATGTTGAACGCGTATACAGTTATGTTGGGGATCATGTGTGGTTATAGAGGAAGGGAGGTTGTTAAGCAGTGAGGTGGGATATTTGACAGTGGGTCAGTTGGCGCATTAGAAGAAGAGTTCATAATGAACAAACCATGACTGCTCGTTTACAATGTATTTCTCTATACAAAGAAGTATTTGATACTGTGTTTAATTTAAATTGAGAGTATATTGCGATATTAGAGAAATTACGAGTGCTGACTTTCAAATGAGTAATGGGGAATTGTTTTATTGTTGTTTGTAGTGACCCCTGACGAAGGGCGCTTCTAAAGCCTGAAATGCATTGGGATTTTATCAAGTATACACTGCTTGAGATTAACTTTGCATTTGTCGTATTTGCACGAAGAGGTCTGGATGGGCACTGTGTCAATATGAGAAACTTGGAAAAAAAGCAAAACATTCCGATTGTGGATTCGTTTAAAAAGGAGAGAAACTAAAAGTTATGAATAAAACATGTGGAGCTTAACAGTGAATACGTGGATAAAATTGGGAGTACATTTGATTGCCTAAAGATGGCACTCAGCAGTGCGTTTGGATGGGGGCAAAATGATGCCCCCAAAATATGGAGTATTTACATTCGAGTGGCTATTGGGCTGACCGCTACACCATTCAGCAAGCAATTGAGAAGTTTGGAGAACTTGTGAAATTGGAGAATAGGTGTGCATCCTACTCACCCCTATGTTGGATGTCTAGTTAGGCATGTTCTTTCTTAGGGCTGGGAACGCGGTCACATAGTGGTGGGCGGGATGGGGTGAGGCCCAAAAGTTGTGGGTATTCAGTTGGGGATCCATTCAAGGGTGTGGTTTTTGTTCCCCTGTTGGGGACTTGGCTACGATCCGACCACAACAGGTACTTCCATGTTTGGGAGGTATGGGGTGGGGGGGTGGCGGGGAGAAGGGGGTTGGGGGGATTGTTTGATTGCGTATTCATGCTGGTTGCTCGTCAAGTTTTATGCACGCTGGGACATGGAAGCATCCGTAGGGAGGGCAGCGATTGTTCATTATGTCTGGCACAGAAGAGGCAGGGCGGATAGCCCCTGGTCTCTGCGTGTGGTCAGTTGGAATGTTCGTGGGACGCTGGATAAGGTGAAGCGAGGGGCCATCCTACAGTATGCCAAGAGAGCCAGGGCTGATGTGCTCCTGCTCCAGGAAACACACTTACTAGGCACTAAAGCTTTATGTCTGCAGCGGTTTGGGTATCACCAACTGTTCCACTCGGGGTTCACACGGGGCTCGCGGGGTGTTGTATTCCTGATTCATCGTAGGGTCCTATATGTACATGAGAAACTCTGGTTGGATGCACAGGGTATATATGTTATTATACAAGGTAGGGTTGGGGGCGATATCTTGACGCTGGGTAGTGTTTATGCTCCACCGCCGCTACAGTGGTCCCTGGTGGAACGACTCTTAATACTCTGGGGGGATATGCCGGATACTCTCTCTGTGGTGGGAGGGGACTGGAACGATGTGATGGAGCTGGAATAAGACAGGTGGAGGAGCGGGGATGCAGTTGAGGTGGGTGGCTCACCTACTAAACTTCACTCCCTGGCTACAGGTCTTGATTGGATGGATGTGTGGAGACACATGCATGGCCCTCGCCGGGAATACACTTACTTCTCCACAGTACACAACTCTTTTTCTAAGTTGGATTATATCTTTGTTCCCAGGGGGCTGTCACACAGGATATTGTCGGCAACTATTCTGCCCAGAGCCTTGTCGGATCACTCGCCCGTACCTCTCACATTCCGGATTGGCCCGGGACAGCAACCACTTAGGTGGCGAATGTCGGGGTGGCAATTGCAGAGGGAGGAGTACAGGGAGCACTTGACCAAGGAAATAGATAACTACCTGGTGACTAACGTAGGGTCAGTTGAATCTCCAGCGACTCTTTGGGAAGCATTGAAAGCCACGCTGCGGGGCATCGATATCTCTTGGTACGTGGTGGCACGGAAGGAACAGCAGCAGGACTTGGTGCGGTGGGAGCCCGACATGGAGGCGCTGGAACGCAGGGGTCGGGAGGTGGATGGTGGCCCAGCTAGACCACAGCTAGTGCTGGCTCAGCAGCAATACACCGCAATACTGATGGATGAGGCAAGTCAGGCTTGGCTTGCTATGCGTAGTAGGGTTTATCAATGGGGAGATAAGTCAAGCAAGATGCTCCACCGCCTCTGCCAAGGTACCCTGAATGCCCAGACATTGCCCCGAGTCCTGGACCCGGCGGGGGCACCCATTCTTGAGCCCCCAGCACTTGCGGAGAGTTTCGCGGCGTACTATGAGGATTTATATGCGCTCAAAGAATATCTCGCAGTGGAGACTATTCAACGGTTTATAGATGACCTTCCCCTCGGACCGTCTCGGATGAAGTGCGGGAGCAGTTGGATAGACCCTGTCTGACGATTAGTTGGGTGCGGCCCTTGGGGAACTGAATCCCGGGAAGGCTCCGGGCCTGAATGGCTTTCCCTGTGAATTATTTTAATGTTTTTTTGTGTAGTTGGGCCCTCATTTTCGGCCGGTGGTGGAGGAGGCACGTGAGAGCGGCTTGCTTCCCCCGGACTGGAGACACTCAGAGGTGGTAGTGTTTCTCAAGCCGGGCAGACCTCCGGAGAGGCATGCGTCATACTGTCCTGTATCCCTTCTCACTATAGAAGCCAAGGTTCTGGCCAAGGCTTTGGCCAACCGGCTTAAGCCGTATATTACGGACTTGGATCATCCGGATCAGGCCGGATTCATGCCTAAGAGGGCGACCCGCCATAACATTAGACATGCACACGTGGCGATATCGGCCTGAAGGCAGCTTGGGTAGCCGGCAGCCTTATTGCTGGCGGACATGGATAGGGCCTTTGATTCCCTAAATTGGGTGTACCTGTTCGCTTTGCTGCGGCGCCTTAATCTCGGCCTGTGTTTTTTGGCTTACCTGCAGCTTCTGTATACAGACCTTACAGCGTCAGTGTGGGTGGGAGGGGTGATTTCTCGCTCCTTTCGGACCCAGCAGGGCACGCGTCAGGGTTGCCCCCTTTCCCCCTACCTTTTCACGCTCGCCATGGAGCCACTGTTGGCATGGGTGCGCATTGATGCTCAGCTCCGGGGGTTCAGATGGGTGGCAGGTCTCACTGATAAGACAGCACTCTATGCGGACGATGTCCTGTTTTTTCTCACAGATTTAGATAGGCCGGGACCCAGATTATTACGTATACTGCAGATTTTTGGTCAGACCTCTGGGCTTTACATGAATTCGGGCAAATCCACACTGTGGGTCCTGGAGGGTGGGTGACTGGTCCTCAGCCCTTCAACTGGCATCGAGGGGGATGAAGTACATAGGGGTCTATCTATTGGATACACCGGCCTTATCTAGAGACCGTAACTTGGCCCCGGTGTGGGAGCGTACACGGTATGATCTGAAGGTGTGGTCCCGCATGCCTCTGACGATTTATGGTAGATAGGCCATTTTCAAAATGGAAGCGTTTCCCCGTCTTCTCTATCAATTGCAGAACCACCCCTACCAAATTTCGCCCCGCTGGTTGCAGCAGGTCAATTCGGTGCTGGGTGGGTTCCTATAAGAGGGGTTTGCAGTCCGGGTGTCCCTGCGCACTTGTTTTTTATCCACATATACTAGGGGGCTTGCTACGTCGGATGTCCTCTCCTACTATCAGGCGGCACACTTGCTTGTTCTCAACGAGTGGTGGTACGGGGATAGGGGGACCCGACTTATGCGGTTGAGCGGCACCTGATGGGTAATAAGTCCTTACACACTCTGCTGTATTCCGCGCCATTACGAAAGTGCCTTCCTTCGGTCACGCAGGTGGTGTTCCATGTCTGGAGGAGGGCTCAGAGTTGGATGAGGTGGTGGAATGTTCTGACCAGGGAGACTCCTCTTTGGGGAAATTGGAAGCTGCCCCAACTGGCAGCTTTACAGGGCCTCCAGGGTTGGGACTCTATAGGAATCTCGTCCCTAGGGGACATGATGACAGACCTGACACTCAAATCTTTTCATGATCTTCTAGACGAATATGGGATGCCGCGGTCCCAGTTCTTCAAATATTTACAGTTTCGACACGCGCTGGCACCTAACCTGGAAGGTCTGGAGTCCCTTCCAGACTTTAGTCCAATAGAAGCGAAGGTGTTTATGGGGAACTACCTGACCGCAAGACTTCTCGCATCTATCAGACTCTGGTTCATCATTTTTTCACTGACTACAGAGGCTTAGGACGGCATGGGAAGGGGACGTGGGTGACCTGAAGGAAGAAGACTGGGTGGCGGCACTGGCAGGCCCGCAGTGGGCAGCAATACCTACACACCTACGTCTGGTACAATTCAAATACTTGCATTGTGTATATTTCACCAGAGTGCGCTTGTGGAGGGCGGGAATGATTGCTTCCCCTGAGTGTCTCCGCTGTGGAACAGATGAGGGCACGCTTATGCATACAGTCTGGGGTTGCCTTGCGCTGCATCGGAGGGGGGTGTTCTCCTGCCTGTCGGAGGTGTTGGCATGGGAGCTTCCACGCACGCCTCGATTGGCCTTGCTACATGTGATAGAGGGTATTGGGGGCAATAGTTATAAGCGGTATCTGTTGCGTTTAGGTCTCACACTGGCAAAGAGGGGCATAGCCAGGGCTTGGAAGGCGCCCCGGGCTCCGCCATTGGCTGCATGGAGGAATGGGATGGACTTTTGCATGGGGCTCGAGCTGCAGATTTTTATTGCCAGGGGATGCCCCCATAAACATTTTGAGATTTGGAAAAGTTGTGCGGACTACCAGGGGCTGGAACTGGACCCGCAGCCGGAGGGAGTTGCACTCTTGCCAGACTGATGGGTGGGTGGAGTTTGGGATTTGCAGGGTGTTTGATGGACTCAGTGTGCTGTTCCGGAGATGTAATCCTTCTTTAGTTGTGGCATGAACGCAATCGGGGGGGGGGGGTGGGGAGGGCTTGTTCCGTTATAAAAGTCAACGGCATTATTGTTGTCTCATTGATGTGTGCAGCAGTCTACGGGTTGGGGAGCTATGCAATGTATGTGAACTGTGACAAATAAAATCTGTTTAAAAAAAAAAAAGAATAGAATCTATTCAATTCAATTCAATTCAATTCAATTTAAGAAATCGTTATTCGGCCTGTCCTGGCCATGAAAGAGACATACCAATACAATATACAATAAAAAAAAGTAATAAACCAAAGATCAAGAGCATATTGACAGATGTTATCAACTGCAGGCAAGTCAAACAGTAATCAGCATCAGTGTAAATTGCAAAGTGCATATTATTAATATATGACAGAATCAACTACAATATGGATTCTAAACAGGATAAAAAAAATTATATTTTGCAGCTCCTGCAGCAAAAGTCAGTTGTCGCCTCAGGACTCGAAGGGCAATAACAGGTACAGACCACAACTGGCTCGTGAAAAAATTAAGTGCAGATTATTTTCACCACAACCTCCTCAGCATGACGCGTTTCGACCAGGTCACCCCGGTCTTGATCACATGACGTGCCAACATAGAGGAGTGTCTTAAATAGTGCATATACATAGGTAGCTACTCCTACAGTTGCAACAGACATAGAAAACGTTTTGCTTTTGTAAACAATTAAAAAATAAAAATTTGCATTAACAGATTACATATAATATTGTATACATAATAGTCGTGAGTATCCCCCTCGTTGTCACTATTCATTGCATATGCATCGAAGTGCAACAATAAGGCCAAGTGGCTTTAAAAAACTCTCACGGGGTGAAAATAATGTATTTCTGAATCGCTTACATTACATATCGAAGCAAGTTAATTTAAAGATTCGTCAACATTGTAGGAAATGGCTAAAAAAGTGCAAGTGCTAATATAGTGAAAAAAATGACACAAACTATATGTTAAAAAATACATTGGGAAGTGCAACATAGGCGGCAACTGATGAAAAAATGCCAAATACATAAATAAGGTAGATAAATCTATCCATAAGAATGTCAGTAAATCCAATATAATACGGTATAATCTAGTTTGGGTGCTACCAGAGGTTACATTTAGGAACAGTTCATAAATCCTGTAATCATATGGTCCTGTTACGCACCTGAGGTAGAGGAAGCATAGAAATGTATAACAACCTAAATGCATAGCACTAACATATATGATAATCCAAAATGTGCAAAGAGCGCAAAATCAAAGAGTATCAGTTTAGCAGCATAGTGTCAGGGATGGTGATGGAAGATCATCCCCACCTATCTGTTTTTTTCTCTGGGGACACTTAATAATGTATAAATATGTAAGCATGTTAGAATATGTAAGAATATCAGCCCATCAGTGTTATGAAGCATAGATGTAACCTCTAATAAATAAGTAAATATTTAAATACTTCCTAGTTCTTTTCAAAGTGGAGCTTAAAACGCATCTCCCTGATAAAACCAGCTAAAAGCCAAACCGTCCATCTCACATAAATACAGCTAAAAACCTAAAAAAGGTAAAAACTGTAAAAACAGGATAAAGACCGTGGCTTAAAATACTGGAATAAAAGGAGTGCTAAAAACAACACTTACATACAATATCGGGGAATATGTTTAATATTCATATAAGACCATGACCACTATACCAATCTGTGTATAATTAATCCAACATAGTACCAGTGATATGTTTACATAATTGTGCAGATCTTCACCTGTATTCATTCCATTAGGCATCTTAGTGTCTAGAGTCAGAATATAGTGCGACTCAAGCTGACACGGTTTTCTCTCTCTATTGCCCTCTCTATGTGACTTGGGGACTGCATCTATAGCATAGTATGTCAGATCTTTTAAATTGTTGTGGTGTACTAGATTAAAATGCCGGGCTACTGGGTAATTATGGTCAGTGTTGACAATGGCCCTTAAGTGCTGTATGATGCGGTTATATACTTGAAGCTTCGTGCTTCCCACATACCTTAGATGGCATGTGCACTCAAGTACGTAGACAGCACATTCTGTGCGACACGTGTAACGACCTTTGATTGGAACAGGTTGAGATTGGAATGCATCGATATAGTCAATTTTGTTGATACCGAATTTGCATGCCCTACAAACATTACATTTATAAAAAACATTTTTGGCAGATAGCCAAGTGGTAGGGGCCTCAACAACCTCAGGGCTGGTTTTTACCAAGGTGTCACGCATAGAAGATGCCCTTCTGAATGTAATGGAGGGACTGGACTATCTGTCAGTATTTGAGAGAGAGTCAAGTCAGTTTTCATGATATGCCAGTTGTTTAGTATAATCTTTCTGACTTGATGTTGCTGGTGACTGTAGGTGGTGATTAACTTGACAGTATTGGATTCTATGGAATCTGTATTCAAGGGCGCAAGATCTGTATCGCTCGTACTAGATTCAACTCTCTCATTGGTGTTAGCCTTGGCAAGTACTGCTGAAAGGTCCTTAATACTGTAACCTCTTTGTACAAATCTCGTGAAGGCCTCTGATTGGCAGGTTTCACGATCTGAGTCAAGACTACAGATTCTCTTGATCCTAAGGAACTCCCCATAGGGAATACTCCCTATGAGATGACGTGGGTGGCTACTGTGGGCGTGTAGTGTGGAATTTCCGGCTGTAGCCTTTCTGTGTAACTTGGTTTGAATTGTCTCATTACATACGTATAATTCCACATCTAAGAACTTGACCTTCTGATCACTGATGTGTGCTGTGAATTGAAGATTGGAATCATTTACATTGATGGCGTCAATAAAACTCTCAGCTGACTGTACAGAACCCTTCCATATAATGCAGATGCAATCAATAAAATGCCACCATTCAACAATGTGTGCACCATACAACTGCCCGTGGGTGTGTCTGAAAATGTGCTCCTCCCACCTGCCAACATGTAAACATGCGTAACTGGGCGAGAAGCACGCCCCCATGGCCACCCCACGCACCTGCTGGTACACCTCCTTGTTGAAAAGGAATAGATTATTGTACAGGCAGAGTTCAATCATTCTTAACCTCATGGCTGCTTGAGAGATCCCTCTGCTGTGCTGGGCCATAATGTTAATGGCTGTGGTCATGACGAGCTCAGCTCATCATGAGCACCCTAGAGGTATACCTCATGACGAGCTGGGGTTAATATCATGGTGTTGTGTTTATAACGATGAACACCCTTAGAGTCAAGGTCGTGTTTAACAGCTCTGAGCCCATCACTGTGTTGGATGCTGGTGTACCATGAACAAATATCCATTACTATTAGTAGATAATCCTTTTGCCACCTGACTGTTTTTAGCTTTGATAGGAAGTGTCCAATGTCCTTGATGTAGGAGGGAAGTAGTACCACAAATTCTTGTAAAAAGAAATCCACATATTTACTTCTTGCTTCCAACAGGCTCTTTTGAGCAGGGATAATGGGACGCTCTGGTACCGGGGTTTAATTCTTGTGAATTTTGGGGATCAGATAAAACACCGGAGTGATTGATGATCGTTCTTCAAGAATCTGTGTTCATTTTTGCTTAGTAATCCTTCCCTTTTCTACTGCGACAGTGTCCCATGTACCAGTTCCTTAGTGTCTGTGATGGCATTGTTGGTAACTTTGACGCAGCACGCTGTGTCTGACAGGTGGCGTTCAGCTTCCATCATAGACATCAATCTTGGCCATAGGATTATGTTGCCACCTTTGTCGGCTTTGTTAATTACTAAATTTTTAGCTTTCTTCAGTTTGCTCATAAGTTTAGAATACTGAATGTCACTGTATTTCTGTCGTCTTGTTCTGCCTAAGAATTTTTTGTTTAATGCTTTTAACTCTGTTGTTACCACATTGTGGAATGTATCAATACATTCTTTGGGCATCATGGGGACAAAGGTGGAGGGTGGACGGAAGGGACTGCCAATAGCGCTGTTGCAGGAAATACCCATCTGTTGGACCTCTCTTTGAGTATCAAAAATGGAGTCGTCCAAATTTGAGCTGAGAGAATGAACAGTTCTTAGAGTAGGAATATCCGACACCTGAAATCTTGTGCTAGACTGATTGGCAGTGGCCAGAGTAGAGGCAGATTCCGCAGCACTGTTAAGTTTTAACATTTTCCTTAATTTTAGTTTGCGGATAAATTTGTAGACATCAATGCGCGTTTGTGCATATTTGAAATCGTTTTTGGGGCAATAAGACAAACCTAAGGAAAGAAGTTGAAGTTCTGCTTTGTCAAGATCAATGTCCGACAGATTGATGACAGTATTATCAGTGGTGGTGCTGTTACCTCAAAAAGATTCAAAAAGATTTTATTTGTGTTGGTGCTGTTACCTGAACTATTGCAGATTAGTTATTTAGGTAGGCTTTGCCTCTACTGTTTTTCTTGTTTGCGCCTGAGTTGGCGCCTTTGTTTCCGACGCTGGTTTCGCCTTCTCCGGGTTTCTTTTGGACTGGTCTTGGCCGCAATGTCTGGCCGCGATCCTCGATTAAAAAACCAATCTCTTCTGAAGGTGTATAATTGGTAGGTACAAGAGAATGTTGCATTGAGTGGATACTGTCATCAGAATCCGAACTGTTGGGTACTGAGCTCAAATCTGTATTGGAGCCATCCTGATTGGCGATGCCACCCAACATTGGTTTATCTGTTTGCACTGCCCTAGGCTTCCTTTTTACCGTATCAAATTTGCGAGAGAATGTAAAAACACGGCCACATTCGTAGTCCTGTTTATCCCTTGCAAATTTGTATATTTACCTTGTCTTGATGGTCTCTTCATTTTTTTTTTTAAATATATTTTTATTGCAGAGTTATATTTTGTACAACCAGTTCGTCGATCAATCCAGCCACCCTCCTTCGCGTAACACAGGCCCGAAAAGAAGGCTTTACACGGCCATTCAGCTCACACCCCGGAGGTCGAGCGGCATTAGACAGGAGAGCACTAGTAGCTGACAAGTGCATTAAGGCTCAAATACAACTTTTCCTCAGGTAGTACTCAGGGCTGCTTTTCTTTTCCCAGCCTAGTAAGCCCCTAACAAAACCAAACATCCCCCCGCCCAACTCTCCAACCCAAGCCCCTATATCCCTTACCCCCTACCCCTACCCCCCTACTCCACCCCCTGCCCCCACCCCCCCGGCGTGTCAGAGTACTACAAGAGCAAGCTAGGATCCATCGCGGGCAGTGCAGGTCCGAGACAGACTATCAGGAGTAACCAAGAGGAGACTGCAGTCATCACGCGGGATGTGGAGCAATCCAAGGGAAAGAACCTGGGCGATCACAAACCTAGGCTAAGGTACCTAAGGAGCAGGACTACGGGTGGGGGAGCCTTCGCTGTCCGAGTCCGAAAGTGTGAGTTCCAGAACCAATCGTTCCCAGGCCCGGGCCCTCTCCAGAGCAGTAACAGTACCTGCCCTAAGTGCTAGCTGCAGACGTATCTCCCCCTCACAGCGGGCCCATTTATTGAGCTCCGCCCGCCATCTCTCCACCGTGGGGCCCTTACTCGACTTCCATTGATATGTTATGGCACATTTCGCTAAAAGCAGACCCAGGTCCAGGAACTTACTAGTGATTTTGATCTTTGATGTGTGTGGGAACCAGTGTAGAACGCAGTGTGCCATTGTGGGCTGTAAATCCCTCTCAGTGAACTCCCGCAGACTCTCCACTATCCCCTGCCAAAAGGAGCCCAGTGCTGGGCAGGACCAGAACATGTGTTGAAAATCAGCCACCTCTGCTGGGCAGCGCGGGCAGGCCGCATAGTGTGTCGGGAAGTATTTATGTAGTTTATCAGGGGTCAGGTATGCTCTATGCAGGATGTAAAAATGCACCAGCTGAAACCTCACGTTGCTCGTCCCTTTCCAGACCCGCTCTACTATACCAGACCATGCCGCCTCAGGGATCTCCGTCGCTAAATCCGCCTCCCATTTCGCCTTCAGAGCTAGCAGCGGGGTCAAAGCTTCCATGGTCATGCGCTTATAGAGGCACGTAATAGCCTTAACCATCCCCGCGGCCATTACCACGTATTGACAGCCCATGGATAGTGGCGGTTCCGTCATACCCGTCCCCCAATGTTTACGGATCGCCGCTGTCAGCGCCGCATGAAGGAGGAAGTCTCCCCCTGGAAGATCAAAGCGATCCCTCAAGAGATCGAAAGGCAGTAGCACTCCGTCATCATACAGATCCCCAACGGTTGCTAGGCCCTGATGCTCCCAGTTTTCCAAACGGTGCCATGTGCCCCCATGCGGAAGCGCCCTGCATAATTTAAGCGTGATCTCAGGTGCATATGGAACCGCAGTATGTCCCCTCCGCAGATACTTATTCCAACACTTCCAGACTGTTGAGAATTCCTGGGAGAGATGAAGGTCCCCCATCGGGAGGCCCAGAATGATCCGGGATACTACCCGAACCGGCCCCGCCGGCTCACCGGATCTGTCCTCTTCTCTCGTGGCTCTCGCTACCCACTGTGTCAACCACTGTAGCTGGGCCGCCAGGTAGTACAGCTCGTAATCCGGCACCGCGAGACCCCCCTCAGCCCGAGGCCGTAGAAGCGTGTTGTGTGCCACTCTGCGTCTACCCGAACCCCACAGAAAACCAGTCACCATGGCCTGTAGCCGCCGGAAGTAACTCGCCGGGATCCAGACCGGAAGAGTTCAGAAAAAATAGAGCAATCTCGGTAGAGTCACCATCTTAAGGAGCGCCACCCTCCCCGCCAGTGACAATGGAAGCGTACTCCAGAAGTCGAAATTCGTTTTAGTATGTCTGATCGCCAACCCGATATTGCCCTCTAGAATGTCTATACTATTATGATAGATCGAAGTACCCAGGTAGCAAAGACTCCTCTCCTCCCAGGTCACTCCTTCCGTAGAGTTCGGGCATGTTCTACGCGCACGAGTCGGGAACAGGTAAGATTTTGCCCAGTTCACTCTGAGGCCATACACCGTGCTCAGCGACTTAAGGAGGGATTTAGCCCCCCACAGGGAGGCAGCAGAGTCCGCCAAAAACAGTAGGAGGTCGTCAGCGTATAATGCGATGTGGTGCACCTGCCCGTAGACGTCCAACCCCTGATACGCCCGCCCCAACCGGGCTCGTGCCGCCAAAGGTTCGATCGCTATGGAAAATAATAGGGGGGAGAGGGGGCAACCCTGACGAGTGCCCCTTCCTACTGCGCAAGCCTCAGATATTACACCTCCCGTTCTGACCCTCGCCGTAGCGTTCCGGTATAATAGTACCGTCAAATCCACAAAGTCCTTGCCCAGCCCCATTGCACGCATAACATGGAAAAGGTAGGGCCATTCCAGGCTGTCAAAACCCTTTTCCATGTCAACTGCAAACACCGCCACCTCGTTCACATTGTAGGTGTCAGCCTCCAGAACGTGGAGGAGCCGTCGTATATTAAGCGCGGTGTTGCGGGTCGGGATAAAGCCAGATTGGTCCACGTGGATCAGTGTAGACATGTGGGGGAGTAGACCCGTCGCCAAGATTTTGCTCAAAATTTTGTAGTCCAGGTTAAGCATGGACAGTGGGCGATACGCCGATCTGTCCCGTCTTGATGGTCTCTTCATGTTTGCTGAGCCTGACATTTATTTCTTCTCTGCCTTTTTTGATTGTTTCCTTGTCATCAATCGCCTCAAGTTTTTCGTTTAATGCCTCTATCTGCTTCAATATTTCCACACGGTCTTCGACAGCATACTTCACTAGGATTTTGACCATATTCATAGAGGCCTCGAGATTATTGGAGGCCCTTCAGCATCGCTGGGTTAGGATTTTCAAATGACGGTGCTATGAGTACTCTTAATCCTCGGGGCACTCTGCCTGCCTCCACGTTATTTTCCAGCAATTTTCACTCCCACCATTTGGTGAGCTCGCTGCGTAGCAGTTTTTCCAATTGTTTTAATAGTTTTTTGGCATTGTTGTCTCTCGGTAACCCACTGTTCGCTGTAGTACCGGTATCATTACTACTGACATCTGGTAAATTCGAAAACATGGCATCTGCCACTGCTTCCCTATCTCTCAGCACGTCGGCTTGGGTGGTCATGGTGAATATGCAATATAAAGTAGTTAAAGCACTGTATACTTGAGGGGAAAACTGCTCCTTCCACCTCACTTGTATACTAACAGGATTGCGAGCCTAATCTCTCCACGCACTCAGAATGACCAGTTCTCCAAGTACACTCGGCTTCCCGCAGTGAAGCTACTCCAGCCTTCGGCGGCGTCCTCCGACTCCGTGAATCCTTTTGCAAATCCCACATGGCGTCCACCGATTCGATGCTCTCTGACGCTGTGGCTGGCGGGGGGCTGTCAGGGAATACTCCTTCCGGGTTACTTCAGGAAATAGCTACCGCGACGCCGACTGCAACCAGACAGCCTGCTTGATGGAGAGAGGGTCCGTAGGGGAGAAGACAGCCGTACTTCGTCCCATTTAAAGATGCAACCAGATCCTGCAGCAAAAGTCAGTTGTCCCCTCAGAGCTCGTAGGGCAAAAACAGGTACAGACCACAACTGGCTCGTGCAAAATTAAGTTCTGCTTATTTTCTCCACGACCACCTCAGCATGATGCGTTTCGACCGGGTCACCCCGGTCTTGATCACATGATGTGCCAACATAGAGGCGTGTCTTAAATAGTGCATATACATAGGTAGCCACTCCTACAGTTGCAACAGACATAGAAAATATCTTGCTTTCGTAAACAATAAAAAAATAAAAATTAGCGTTAACAGAATACATATAATATCGTATACATAATAGTCGTGAGTATCCCCCTCGTTGTCACTATTCACTGCATATGCATCGATATATGTGTATTCATAAGGTAAAAGTGTGTGCTTATCCATCCATGCTCTTCCTCTCTCTGACTACTGCCTTAAGATAAGAGCTCACCCTGCAACAAATGATTAGGGTATTTAGTAATTGTAAGTGATGAAATGCCTCTGTTGATCTTTGGTACCCCAGTGATATCATTAGGGGTTTAAAAATAATTCTTTGTGGGCAGATACAATTATTACAATAAAACATATAATGGAAGAGCGATTGTGGAGAGACTCCATTACTGGAAGAAGCCCAGTTGGTACCTTCCAAACATCGGTAAGCATTCCAATACTCATAAGTCGCCAAACTGAACCAGACCTAAAGTAGAAAAGGAGAGACTTTCCCCAATGCGTTAGGTCTAGTGCAAGATTAAAAAAATAGGCTACACGTTAGCAAGGGTCCAATAATAAGCCATCACACTGGTTTTCCTCAGCTCTACTTGCAACCTATTGCCATCACAATTTTCCAGAAAGAGGCTCTTTACCCATAATTTGTCTCCTTTAATTATTGCCATTGGGGACAAAAGCAGAGAGTCCAACTCCAAAGCCAGAAAAGATGTAGAGATATAACTCAACCAGGAAATAAGGCACTAATTATCCAAACTAATACAGTCTAGAATAAAGTCTCTTCAAAACTGTGCTAAGGGGTTCTTCCACATGCTTAACCGCAAAAGCAAAGGGGTTAATTGAACGGTATCCTCTATATAGAACGCTGACTTAATTCTGCATAAAGGATATAAATAAAAGTGGCCAGGGAAAGTTATACAAATCTTTCCCATATAAAGTCATAGCGGACTCTTTAGACTCTGACTTCTAGTGGAACTTACCCTGGATGCTGTATATTGTTAATAGGGAATAACTTGTATCCCTAACACACGGAGTAAGTGGGACAGAGAACTGCCCAGGAAACATTAGAGCCCTGACCTCAGGGGGATTGTGTAGATGTAGTCTTATGTGTGGGCAGCAGTGGAAATAAAATACTTCTCCTTTTTCATAAAAGTGAGTATTTGGCTGGACATCTGAATACAGCGGGCTGACCACCAAGTCGGACGGTCGAATAACCGTCTGAAAAGTGACGGCTGGACCAGATCTGCCAAGATATAAATAAGGCCCTACGTAGTCTCCAACAAGGGTCCAACTCTGTGAAATACTTTAAATGACTCTCTTATAATCATTTCACTAACATTCAATTAAGAAAAATCTTTAAGACCTGGCTATTTGAAATGTGTTCCTCAAGTCCCCTGATCTATTCTCCGAGCCATTTATACAGCCTGGAATTCCTCCGCCAGACACTTGGGGGCAGATATACAAGCCCCTTGCACCTCTTTTACGCCACCATTGCGTCACTTTTGTGACGCAGCGGCAGCGTAAAGCCAGCGCCATGCTGCGGGGTAGTTACAACGTGACGCATCTGGGAGATGCGTCACGTTGTAAAGCCCTGCGCCACATGTAGGCGTTCCGGTGCGGGGGGGGGGGGTTCCAGCACTGGAACGCCTCCCTCCTAAATGTGGCTGAGTGAAATGTAAAAGATTTCACTCAGCCACTTTTAAGGCCATGCTGCGTCAAAACCCTGCGCTTGCTTGTAGCAGGCGTAAGGATTGACGCAGCATTTTAAAGATAGGGCACCCCCGAGCCTTGCTGGAGCCAATACGCAGTCTTTACGGCAGCAGATGCGTCAGGCATCTGTCCATTTTTGCCTCACGGTGCGCCGCATTGTAAATGCGGCGCATCCAT
Source organism: Lissotriton helveticus (assembly GCF_964261635.1). NCBI lineage: Eukaryota > Metazoa > Chordata > Amphibia > Caudata > Salamandridae > Lissotriton > Lissotriton helveticus. The sequence goes on from NC_136070.1 coordinate 1,155,614,202, forward strand.
GGTGGCGGAGCCGTGACGCACAATAACTGGCGCATCCCTGCTGATATGCAGGGATGCGCCAGTTATTGTAAATCTGCCCCTTGCTGTGAGACCTTGGTGTAACAGCGCAGCGCACAAAAGTTAAATGGATGCTACATAGAAAAAACACTTCCTACTTCGTGATCCTTACACTGTTTTTGGTAGCCGCAGTTACGATTTACTTGTAACCTTTCTAAGACAATAGTCATATTATCACTAGGCTGTGCTACTTGGGCCCTGGGTGTCTTCAACTCAAAAACTGCACTCCGTCTAAGCTTGTTTTGTTTGTTGTTCAGTACAAGCACATGGACCTCGCCTTCCTTGTATCTGCTGTTCGCACGTTGTTTGCTGCCCTGGCTTTTTTCAGGGATGACAGTGACTGGCGCTAATGGCGCCTCCCTGGCACTCTTTAGCCCTGGCATACCGACCATTAGATAGCTCGCTAGACAGGGCTGATTTGGGATGCATTTCTGATTCTTTGCAACTCTGCTGTCGTCGTATGCTGGAGCCGCTATTATCTCTGCATCCATTAAGCTATCATCACACCTCTGTATCGTTAGTTAACTCCAACACACTTTTCCAAAAAGAACATATTTTGGATTCTGTCTTGAAGGCGGTAGACTTGCACTTTGGTACTATTTAACTCCATCTGCATTTAGTAATCCCTGCTAGAGAAAAAATACAAATAACAAAAGGTTGAGCACACTAGAACATTAATTGAGCTTTAAGACAAGACCTAAGGTGACCATTTGGATGGTGGCAGCCATGAGTGGCAAACTTGAAACTGGGACATTTCTCAAAAACAAAATTGCAACAAAACTAGTCTGTGCTCAGTGGGCGACTGTTTTTAATTGTTATCACATATCCACCTCTCTGCTGTCACGCCTGTGATGTGGAGCTGCTCTGTGACAATATTGTCCCACACCCCACTATGCTGATCTCTAGTCTCTGGTAAATGTATTGGTATTTTAACAATGGGACCAAGTAAATAAAACAAACTTTCAGGAAACACACTAAGTAGTCCACACCTATGGAAAATTGTACAGAGTTCCTTATACGCACCCTATGCCTGTCACATGTGCCCACAAGACGCAGAAGGCCTAATCTTTTGTCTTCTTATTAACACAATGAATACTGTATCCTTGCCCTGACAAATGGTCCCCATCACTTTAAGCCCCGAATGGTAGGTCGGCCATCTGATCATATGGTCCCATTACATAGCTATGAACTGGCAGGCAACCTGGGGCTCATGGGAAACTGACAAAAATAAAACTACAAGTCCCAGAATGCTTGTTGCTGCTGATAGAAAAACCAGGGACTTACGAATTGTTACTCTTCTGGGGCTCATGGGAAACTGATAAAAATAAAACTACAAGTCCCAGAATGCTTGTTGCTGCTGTTGGAAAAACCAGGGACTTACGAATTGTTACTCTTCTGCACTAAGTTATGCTGAAAGCTAAGTTATATGGACCGGCAGTTCAATGACGATCCTTGTCACGTGATATGACCAGAGCGGATATAATTAGCAGAGGGTACATTGTGCAACTTTTCAATGCGTGATAACTGTAATTTTTGTTAAAAATATGCGTGTAGCGCAAATAACATTTGTGTAATTGCCTGGGTGAAAAATGTACACAAGGTAACACTTAATGTACAAAAGTCACCAGAATACCTACAGAATGCTTCGGATAGTTATGTGCATGAAAACTATATTAAAAATACGCATCTAGGTACAAAAGTCAAGCGATATAGTGACATAGTGACTCGTTTTAATCGGTAAGTAGCTGTGTGAGAGTTTCCAATCAAAATATCCTATGGTGTGTAAAATGTATATGAGTATATGAACACTACATACAAATATATATATATATATATATTTATATATATATATATATATATATATATATATATATATATATATATATATGTATGTATATATATATGCGATAGCCAGTAGGTATATATAGTTAGGATTGTTTTCCATAGGAAATCCACAACATTCTATTGGGAATAACCGGTTGAGGGATCTGCCTGTAATTTTCCTTAAAATGGTCTCGCTGCGCTCCGCTCCTTCCCAGAAAGTTTCGGGGGGATTCATGAAGTGAGGGCTGAGAAAAAAGGGGGTCCCAAAACGTGTTTTCCCCCATGTTAATTTCCATAGGACGGTCTGACAAGTCTACAGCCCGAACCGCTGAACGGAATTACGCCAAACTTGGCAAAATTGTAGGGACTGGTACGCAGATGTGCCTTTGTTATGTTTGGTGAAAATTGCTACAGTGGTTTTTAAGAAAATTAACTTCAAAAACACATATATATCTATAGCAGCTCACCCTAAACTTACCCCTAAGCTTACACGTACGCGTACCCTCCGCGTACGTCCGCGTACGTACGCAGACGATACGCGTACGTGCGCGTACCCCTACGTGCACGAGCTGCATGCTGATTGGCTGCCACTCTCTGTCAACACTCTAAAACAGAAATTGTGGGCAGCCATCTTGTGCCTTGGTAGAGTGAGGTACAGGAAAGCAGAAAAACAAATGTGTAGAACTCAAAAAGGGGGCAGGGTAGAAGTACCCTGACCCCCTAGGCCTGCTCAGGGGGTCCCACAAGGACCCCCAAGGCAAAAAAAATTTTTTTTCTTTTTTTTAAAAAGTCACGGGGTCACATTTGAGATGTCATCAGTGATGTCACTGACCATGTCATGAATGATCTAATCTGTGACATCATCAGCAGTGGATTACGGGTGCGCGAAATATAGTTAGTACAACTAACTCTATAGGAGCAATTTCAATGGTTTTGTATGAGTGAAATGTCCAGCTAACTATAACACCCCTAAAACTTAGAGTTTTTTTAGTCAATTTCAAAGGTTTTTAAAAGCTAATTCCTAACTATATAACTCCTGAAACCTATTGTTTTTTCTGTGAATATATATATATATATATATATATCCCAAACATCCATCCTGCTCCGGAGAGTAAATGGCACGTACTCATGATCAGTAGGAATAGGGCAAATTTATTGGTTCAAGTCTCCCACGACCCCGCAAAGACAGAGATATATTGTGGAATTATGCTTCAGTGAAAAAAAAATGTTGCCTGGGCCCAGTGTTATTCTTCTATTACAGGATTAGGAGGGTGATGCTGGAACCGAAGTAATGCACTGTTGTAGGGCGGGTCAAACATGGCTCCCTCCTCAGGCCCTGATTACAAGTGCTCCGTTAAATTGCAAGCAATGATTGCAATTAATTGCAATTATAAGCGGTGCAGTGTTATGTTTATCAAACCTGGGGGCATATTACCTAGCAATAGCGATATTTATCGCTAAGCAGGGTTAGCGGGAATCATTTTCTCGCCGAGCTCCGCCAATTGTTATCGCAGATAAACCTTGCTATTATCAAGGTTTATCTCAAAAGCGATAAAAATCGTCCGTAATGCATGAATATTGCTGAAAAGTCAGCGATATTCATGCATTACCGAGCTAATGCTCTTAGCCATGTTATCCACCTACCATTGGATAAAATGGCTCAGAACTGCTCTGGGCAGGCGTTAGCTTTTGGAGATTTTCGCGCTTAGCGCGAATATTTCCAAAAGTACGCCTTTGTAGGTAATAGGAGATAGCGATGTTATCGACTGTTTACAGTCGCTAACATCTTGGCACGTCCACTTTGCATGTCATTAGCGATAAATATCGCTGACATGCAAAGTGGGCCCCAAGATAATCGCTATCTCCTACTAGCTGTCGCTAACTGGTGTTAGCGACAGCTAGGTAATAGGGCGATAAAATTATCGCCGCTTTAGCGGGAAAAATTCCTGCTAAAGCGGCGATAAGGCCCTTGGTAATATGCCCCCTGGTTCTTACCAGGTTCGATAAAGTTCCACCCGCCATTAGATTTCTGTCAGGATTTAAAATGAAAAGGGGAAAAGGCTCTGTGTTTGCCTGAACATGCGGATGTCTTCAAAGTTGGAATAGGCAATATATAATCACAGATGCTAAATTATGTACACCTTGATGTGGAATTTGAGTCTGGTGCTAGGGCCTGGTAAACTACTGGCATCTCTGGTTACTTGTGGTGTCTGGCCACTTCATTCCTGACCTTGGGAAAATAGACAGTAGGTTCAAAGTTATGCAGCTTATTGTATCACAAAAAATGCACCACCACACCCATTACCTAAAAAATGCGAATGGTGATGAGAAGTTTTGAGACAGACTGGTTCACTCAAAAAATAATCTTTCATCATCAGGCAGCATCTATGAATCTGTTGACTTTGCTCCAGGTGTATTCTACAGTCTTCTTTCAGACTGAGAGAATTCCTTCCGCACTGAAATGTTACTGATGTCAAATGGAAACGTTATCAAGTAAATTTAAAGAGGAGGTACATCACCTGCAACAAGTTCAGGATGTCTTTTTTTCTAAACTAAAGAAGCATTACCTCGTGCAAGTATTCAACTGGCCTTTGTGGGAACTTCAAACCTTTGTTTTATGTTTTTTAACACCTTGATTTTGGCCTCCAAACTTTTGTGCTTCAGTTTTATAGCCAAACTATTCCTTTGTATACCAATCACATTGGTAAATGGAGCTACGCCTATCCAGTGACAGCTATGGGCCCTGAACAGACCATGCATGTGGTGGAGTGGGGTGTGATGTTTGTGGTCTTACACCCCCCTATTTAATATATTCTGTTGTACAGTTGTACATAGTTAGGTACAGGTGCTTTAAATTGGGTATGGTAAGGTACTTGTCAGACTTCTCTCTAGATTTTTACATACACATGCAGATTAAAATGCACACAAACCCGTGTCTCTGTTTTAAAGGTCATAAAAATGGGTATTTTACAAAATATTGAGTTTTAAGAACCTCTCAAAATCCAAACTTTACTCCGTTTCTACTGCTCCTTAAGCCCATGTCCTGCTCTACTTCTGATATAATGTATTTTAACCAGCACAATTTTTGGGATATTTGAAGCCCAACCCACCCCGCCAATCTTACTGAGCGATCTTCGCCCCTTAGACCATGGGGTGGGTGTACCACACATCATGCTTACTGTCACTCTCCAGAAAGAGATTCACTGTGAAAGGTGACTAAAAGCTCCTTGGAGCTACCATTGGATTTACCAGAGTACAGTTGAAGACATCGGGCTGTTCAACTAAGTAAATCCATAATTTAAGACTAGCTTGAGCCATGGGCTGTCATCACATAGACCTTTTTGTTAAGCAAGAGGACTGGGAAGATTATTGATATAGAAGCTAGGACCCTATTGGATCCCTAAGCCAGGTGATGAGGTGACATCATATAGACAGACAGGTGAAGATATAAGAAGTATGTAACGTAAATGAAAATCCCTTGCAATGTCTGCTTCTCCCCATTAGGGATTTGCTGGACAAAGCTGATGATGAACCACAATGAAAGCAGACATTGGACAGGGAAGACCTGATGCCGTTGTATGTCTCTTCTGACCTGGGTCTCAGGCATCTGACCCAATGCTGGCCGGTGTCCGGGATGGAAATGGCATGATAGGCAGTGAGAGCACCTAGGTTTCAAGTCCCGTGATTGCTGGACAAAGGTTCAATCCGTTTGCCAACACATGCTGCACAGATAACTTGTAAGCCTATTCAGCAACTTCCCACTCCAGAAAGGGAGGTAGTATAGGTTGGAGGGTTCCAGGTTTTTGATAATTGTGCCTGATGGAGTGTCCCTTTCGACTTTTGGAGTTGGGGTTGTAATGTATTGGCCTAAACAAAAGTGGCTTAATGTTACCTCACAAAATCTGTGCCTCAGGAGATGATGTAAATAAAATTGACTGGTCTGCCTCTCATGAAAAGTACGCCCTTTAGTACAGATTTATATAGGGGCTATGTGTCTTCTCTCTGTTGTCGCAGAGTAATAGAAGAACTGCCAACAGCTACAAGGAAAAACAAGAACCAATGGAATTTGGAGTCTGATTAAAGTGGAGTCACTCATATACAATCAGTAGTAGATTGTTCAAAGGCCCAGATTCTATCTTGTTGGCCATGGTTGGAGGAAAAAGATATTATTGATGATAGTGCAGTTCCAGTTCTATCCCTGCCCACTGGTCCCGCATTTCCACCTATATTGTGTGGTAAACAACGTTGGCGGCAGCAGAGACTTCAAGGACTGAAGGTCATGAAGAAACTGATTTTGCTCAATCCTACTCATGGATGGGCCTTGCTACCCCCCTTTCCCTGATCTGGAATGAAAGTCTGAGGTTTGAGACCAAGTGGTACTTTGACAGGATATAAGGGCCATAGTTTGATTGGTTTATGAAGAGGTTGACATTGGTATGCTTCAGAGAGTCTGGCACAACTTTCAAGCTGAGAATGGCCTGTATGGCCCTGATTGTGTTTGTTACAAGAGAGGAGAGGAGCTGCCTGAAGCGGGCGATTAAGGAAGGTAAAATGGGCAAATCTGAAACTTCAGTATTAGTAGCAACGCGTAGCAGCAGTTTGATCGCCAGAGCCCAATTGTGTTGGAAATGAGTTGGAAGACAGGTAGTGCTAGAGTGTTGGTAATGTACTCACTGATTCTGACAAAGTTGAATCAGAAGAACTCAAGTAAGTCTTCTGTGTGGGATGTGCATGGTTTTCCTTTATGGTTGTTGAGTTTGCATCGTTTGTAGTAAATGTTGGAGACTTTCTTGGTTGGGTTGAATATTTGCTTAGTTGGGGTTTAGTGGAAACCATCCAATTTCTGAAGGAAGCGCAAATTCTAAAGGAGATACCACCAGTTGAATTTCCTCTGCCATCTTATACGTATGACAGACAACATTGTGGCAGTAAACACCCCTCCAGATTGGATGTATGCCAGCACAACGCGATCTTTTAGATCGTGGTACATGACAACGCTGCCATTACAACGCAAGTCGTTACAACGACTTGCGTTGTAGGGCGTGGATTGTGGAATATTATAGTTTTATATTCCAACACCAGTCCACGTAACAGTAGGGAAGGTGTTGGAATATAAAATTGCAATATTCCTTATACAACAGCGCCATCCAGCGCAAGTCATAGTAACGACTTGTGTTGTAATGGCATCGTTGTAAAGGCATCGCGGTGTTTTCACCGCGTTGTAAACGATGTTCCCCTCCAGATTTAGCCCTTCCTTCAGAAACAGGAAAACATGTTCCATTTCCATGCACCTTTAAATAAAGCCCTTAATCTAAATCGCTTCTATACATTTGTTTAAAAGCTTCTTCATTCAAATCAAATTGAAGTGGTGCATTGTTTTCATTTTAGTGGGCAGAAGTACATTGTGCTTTTGCAATGAGTGAGCCTTTGCAGGCAGCTGTGATTTAATGCTTTTGTAAATGAAAAATAAATCTCATCCAGTGATGGTTGGCTGGCCTGTGTCTTCTCTCGCGTACTTTGTATGAGCTTTGTTTATTTGCCTGGTGTGATATATTCAAGATTCCTGGAGGCAGCCATGCTGTGAAAAAAGGAACCATAAATCTTTTGTGTTAGGTATTCTGTTAAAGATGCTTGGAAATTGAAGGAACAATATATATTTCCCCCTAACAAAATGCGCTTGCTTCTTAGACATGTGTCTGTCCCGGATTGTCAATGGGATTGTAAACCACTTTAAGGCAGGCGCCATGGAAATCTTTGGGTCTATCAACAACAATTACAAAAATGCAGATTGTTCGTAAATTGTTTGATTTGACTAAATATTACACTGATTTGTGATTAGATGAATTGCAAACACTATGCTACTTGTTGAGAAGGTCATTATACTCAGACAAAAGCAAAATAAAATACTGCCAAAGTAATTAGGTTTGGCTTCTGTATGGTGCATGCATACAGAAACACAACATCCACATAGAGAATGGCATACATCAGACAGTTATGCATATATGCAAAAAGAACAACACACCAACGGACACCAAGGCAAACAAGATCTGATTAATCTATAAACGACACTGTACACCACCAGACCTACATGCAAAAATTTACATAGGCCAACAGACATACAACCACAATAGCACACACCAGCAAACATACATATAGCATTGAATACCAACATAATGTTACCCATGAACACCAGCTACAGAGGCATCACAGCACACAGACCAACATATGTGTAGGTACCCATGCAAACATACCACACACAGGCTCAAACACAGACAACACCCCTATACATATGAACCCACACAACACGCATAAAGTGCAACAGAACATTTGCAGGAATAAATGGACAGACAGGGGTCAGACAGAGAAACAGGGGATGACAAATTGTTGCTTAGTCGGTGCTGGATTGCACCTATACTCTCATAGTCACTTAATATTGAGCCCTCCTGATAACAAAGTCATATCTGTGTTGGGGAAGGAAGTCGAGTGTTGATGTATCCTTAAGACAAGTATCACCTGTAGAAACACATACAGTGAGCTCGGGCTTACAACTCCATCATTGCTTTCTGTGTGATAATCAGGTCTTAACAGTATTGCTACTCCATTTAACTTCCACCGTGGACTACAAACATGTTACATTTAGGGGCATAGTTACAAGTCCTTATCGCCATCACAACGTCACTTAAGAAAAGGCCAATGATTGTTTACGTACAGGAAGGTCCCACTTCCTGCACATAAACAACAATTTTTCAAAATGCCGTTTTGCAACTTCTCTGTGTGTTGCATTAAGCAGTACACGTAGAAGCAGTACACGTAGAAGTTACAAAGTGGCAATCAAAGATTGTTTATGTGCAGGAAGGTCTCCAATCATGCACAGAAACAATCTTCCCCGACACGCAGACACCCTTGTGCAAGGGTGCCTGCCTTGGCTTTAGGCTGTAAAGTGTAGCACCAGCGCAGGAGGGAACTCAGGGCTGCACCATATTCTTGTAAATGTGGTGCAGCCCTGCATTTCTGAAGTGATGAAGTGAGGCATTGAGCCAGGAAGGCTAACGCCTCACTCCGCACTTTCCTTGTACATATGCCCCTTAGTGTTGAGAACTCTCTCCATGTACACAGTAGAACAAGCAACCAGTCCTAGCATTTCATTTCACAAATTCTTATCGAGCATGTTAGTCGAATTAGTTCAAATGAAGCAAACAACTAGTAGAGCTCCAAGAATACACTAGCTTGTTAAAAAAGGAACTTCGGATTAGACACATATATTTTAGTATATATGTAGGAACATGACAACCTTTGCAGGCATTACTTGAATTTAAATTTGCACATAAATCAAATATTTAGAATTCACAATTTAGCTTAATTTTATTTTCCCTCTTTGGAAAGTATTTCTGATGGGTTTCTCAATTTGTAGCTTTTTTTCAGATGTGGCTTGTTAATGAAGAAAAAACACAGAGGATCTTTGGGCCAGGCCCCTTCAGTCACTGGTTCACTTAGGTCATCTCCCTTTAGCCATTGCTTGAGGAATGTGTAATTCACATTTTAGATCAGCCCAGAGGAAAATGCCCTCTTTACTGTTACACTTCTGTTTGATTGGGTGCTCGTTGTATCCTGCTCTCTATAGCGAAGGCTCCCATGCATTGCCAAGCACTCTCTCATATGAAGCAGGGACACTGCTGCGACCCTCATTGGTGTGCTCCTAACACTAGATAGTAGTCTGTCAATTTTGGAGAAAGATGTCTCCCGCTTTGCCCAACTTGCCTGTGGTGCTCTTCTATATAAAGGAAAAAGATGGCACCAGCAGAGGTTGGAGGTAGTGGTTGGGCTCAAAGAACGTATTTCCACCACACCTCGTTGTTTTCTCTAACTTATTATCAATGTCTGCAATGTTGCTGCTTCCCTTACAGCACCTTGAGTCACACTCAGGGTAGGAAGACTTCAATGAGACTTCAGGTCCTCCTCCAAGATAAAACCACTCTTGTTTTTATAGAAGCATAGGTTAAAATTGCAAGGTTCATGAGACTTTGCTGTGAAAGCTATGTCGCTGAATGAGGCTACACCACCCACGGTAGCATCCGCCACATTGGATACACCATGCTTTTGGATCCACGGTGAATATATCAGCACATTAATGCAAGGGGAAGCTCCTTTTTCTGTGGATCAGGGGGCTCAGATTATTGTGGGGGCTTCCTCAGAGAAGTTGAAAGGCACACTGATTATCCCAGCTACCCCTCTGGTAGTGCAGTCCTTGGGAAGGTGGAGACAAGTGAAAACTGGGGAGCTAGAGGGCTATCAAATGCTGTGACCTATAGATAAGAAATTTTGCCTGCATTTCTTCGAGATTGAATGAGGGTTTGTGCTGAACTTGTGGCCAACCATACGGAATGACCCTATATATTCCATGGCCAGATCAATGAGTACAACCATCCTCCAGCCTTCCCAATAGCCATCTCCTGCACCAGAGTATTTTATAAGGTTCTGGTAGTTTTTATTTATTGTTTTTAAGTATATTTTGGCTGATACAAAATGAAATCCACTGTAAAAAGAGTAAACGCTGCAAGACACAGAAATGCATTGATTTCATGAGAAAGTCTAACACTATGCAAGGAGAACATGTTATAAATTCACCACTGAACTACCAGCACCCATTACTGCAATATTATTCCCGACACTACATTACCAGCTCACAGTACCATACTCCAGTCCTTCACAACATCTTCACAGCTGAACTATCATTCTCTCAACACTACCAGACTATTATTTCATGACACTGCTCTACTACCACAGCACAGCACTGCAGTGCCCAGTCTTCAATGCCCCACAAGGACTGCACTGCCACTCAACACTAATGTGCAACTACCCTGCCACTACGCTAGCACCCACACCACCTTACTATCACCTCCACAATTGCATTAATAATATGATCTTTGCACTACCAACCACATCACTGCAGTGTAATGGAATACTGCCTCCCTCCCACCCCACATAACACCGTGGTTGCTGTATCTCTCCAAACCTCCAGTACACCACACCACCAATTCACGCAATCTCTGTGCCAAACCCATGATTGTATTACCACTTCATCACTAAACTACCAACTGCAGAAATTTGCTCTCATACCCCACTTATTGACTACCATCCCTGCAGTACCACTATTCATCATTGTACATGGATAACCAGGAAAACACTTAAATCCTACACTACAAGTCGACACCCCACAGCATTCATTACTGCCTGACACTATTGTACAACCGCTTTAAATTACTACATTTCCATCACTGCTTAATAGACTATCATTGACTCTCAATCTTGCTACCGTTCCCAAGCACAACAACCCCCTTAGAACTATTCTGTTACCAGTAAGACCACTTTTACTCCGACATAGCACACTTTCAAACCACAGATTTATCCCTGCTCCTCAGTACTATCCAGTAACCCCTTTCGCCACAATACCTCTTCATAGAAGCAAAACTACGACCTACCAACAACCATCACCTCTATACTATCCACCAACACCACACTCTCTTCATGGTACCACCATAACATACACAAGCTCCATTGTACCCTTGCATTACAACATTACCACCAGACTGTTACCTGCACTGCTGCTCTACAACCTCCGATTCCATCACATTAGAACATTTCAACACCACAATACCACCCAAAGTAATGAACTGTTACACCCAGCTCCTCACATCCACCACAATACCATGCAATCACAGAACTATGCAATCACCACATAAATGTATTACTAAACCAAGCAGCAGAAAAATTACATTAATGCAACCCATGTGACCACAATACCCTCCTCCACAAAGCACTCTACTGCTGCCATCACCGCAATGCCACCTGAAAGCCCAACACTACCATTCATTCCTACCAAACTTGCATAAACCACCATTATACTAGCAGTTCTCACTAGTGTCTTATCATAACCCTTCGGCATCCACGCATCACAGCCCCATCTACGTTGGCCATTGCATTACCACTGTGGACTGCCACATGGCACCTCACAAGTGCAGCAAAATACCACAAAAATGATCAAACACTGCAAGTAACCCACTACCACAGTCCAACAGCATGAAAACAATCTAACTCTACACTACCACATTCACAACACTGATAATCCACTGCCACAAATAGAGTACCGACTTACCAGCAAACCTCCACAACAGCATCATGCTATCCTCCGGAAAGCTACAATCCTACCCCATACAGCTGTACTACCACTAAAGACCACATATTAATGAATCCCAGTAAGGCATTGCTATCGTAGCACTGCACAACCCCTCAACATTAACAATATCCCACCCCTTACTGCCACAGTACCACTCCATCATCATACTACCACTTCAACACTAATTATCTGATAACCTATGTCTGTTTTTTCCAACCCCAACAGCATGCAACAATCCAACAACTGAACTATGATATCCCATCACTGCAAAAATACATCTTAGGAGCAGACTGCCACTCAGCACTCTAACTCTGATGTACACCTCTTCTGCCCTCCATCCTGAACAATCTCACTACCACCCACCAGATCGAACCACCACTCCCTCAGCAAATACACTGCCACTTCACAGAACAACATATCCCCTTTAACATCACTGTACCATAACAACACTGCACTAACACCTCATAACACTGAACTACCACTACATACAAATGTGTTATCAAAGCTATGGTGCCACTATAACCTCCATCACCATCAGCATCTCAACAAAGCCACATTCACAGGCACTGGTCCTCCCCCTACTGCACCATGCAACTAACTCATAGCAGCACTCAACCAACCATATCATCATGCAATTGCCATCTCCCACCAGCATCAAACAGTCTCCCCGCTCCTGAGTACATCTATCACCACCATGGTACCATAGCTTACCACTACACTGTGACCCCACTACTATATTACCACCAATCATTCTCTCACCAGCCATTACCATACTGCAAAACCTAGCTTTATCCTAGCACTGCCCATGACTGCACTATAAACCACTAGCATACCATATTATTACCTCCAAACACAATTATCCCTCCCCACTGCATTACCCAGTCATAGCACCAAACCACCCCACCACTGCTTTACCACCCCTAAAACAATATTATATAACCACAAACAACACTGTTGTACAACCCCACCCTGCAGGCAGCCGTCACTGGAAAGATAAACCACAACAACACCACTTCACAAAACCACATCACAGCAATACAACAGCAATAGAATATAACACAGTAAGGCAATAACGACGCTGCTATACAGCTCAGCTGCATCAAAACACAATACGAAACTTCAACATAATACAAAAGAACCTCAAACCAACTGTGAAAATTAACAGTACCAAAACACAGAAATTCAAAATCACAAACACTATAGTACAAAAAAACAAATGTGCACAATACCAACAGAATAACAAACGACCAAAGCAACAGCACACCAACACATATGATAGCGCTGCGCAAAGGCATAAAATGCTGACTAAGCCACGAACTAAGCAAACGTTTCAGAATTTATCACAAGACTACTGTGTCTGAATTCGTTTGCTAAAGGTCTTACACCACTCGATGGTACAGGAATATCTTTGTTTGACTACAGTTTGACATAAATATTGTGTTCTAAATCATCCACAAAACATCACCCCTTTGGAGTTAAAAATAGAAACAAATCCACTCAACAGGGTGATAGTTGCATAAACAGTATTTAAGTAACGGAAGTTATGTCAGACGATGTTTCTTTACATGATATTCTAACATAAAATCAGTCTCGAGACCACTGAGAAACTTTGACATCTAATCTGCCACTGCAATTTCAACACAATTGCTGGTAATACTTGACAGCAATGCTGGCTATTCTCAAAAGCAACTTATGTCAATTATGCACCTGTTTGTCTCCTCTCAGGACCAGCCTTCACCTCTCACTATTTGGTCCTGCCTTGCTGTGTCAGCCACCCTGGCACCCAATTATATTTTCAAGTCTGGCAAACAGGTAAGTGTGGGCTTAACTTTCCATGTGTCCCTATATTGAAGTCACTAACCCAACTTGTAGAGGAAAAGCGTAAATGGCCTCTCTTCAAATATAGGGCCATTAGACAATGAAGGACACACAAATGTAAGCAAGAATATTGCTTTTGGAGAGGATGGCAGAAGTCATATTACATTTGTTAGGCTTCTTATAGAGAGAACACCGTGATTTGCTCTATGTTTGTTCATTTGATTTTGATACTTTCATTTTCACAAAGTAAATATTTTGGCCTTATGCATTTTGTTGAAATGTTATAGTAAATGGCAATCCCAGTTAAATATAATTTTTTTTTAATTTAATATAACTTTATTCGGTCTCGCCACAATAGGCCATAAAAGTACATAAAAATAGAGCACGTAGCCGTAATCAGACATGAAAGTTTAAAAATGATCGTACATTAAAAACAGTTACAAAACAAGTGCATGAAGCACTTTATAGCTTTTACTTCTAAGGCAAAATGAAGGGCCTGTAGAGACTGAACTTTGGGCAGGATACAATGTCACCCAATCATTTAAGGCAATTCCATAAAATAACAACCAGCCCAGAGAACTGCGATTTGTGAGAGAAAAAGTTCCAAATCAGGGAGAGCTTGAGGACTACGGTAGAGCAGATGCAAGCCATTTTGAAAATGAATTCCTGCCACTATGAGGGGTGATTATAGACAATACCCCCAAAAGATGGAAGAGATGTTTTTGGAGATACCAGGATCGGAGTTAGCCACTAACTGGCATTTCTTGGAGACAAGCTTTGACACCAAGGAACATATTTACAATAACCTGGGGGAGCACGGTGTAGCTTCAAAATTGCTATCACCGCGCTCCGTCAGTTTAAAAATTCTGGGATGTGCCATATTCACAAGCATGTGGCGCACCCCTGTGTTTCCCTTAGCGCTGGTGCTACATCTAGCTGCCTAGCGCCAATGCAGGCATCCTTGCACCATACTGCAATGATGCCTGCATTGTGGGAATGATTGTTCATGTGCAGGAAGGTGTCCCTTCCTGCACATAAACAATCACTATTGGTGATTTGTAACTTCTATGCGTGCTGCTTTGTGAAGCACATGTAGAAGTTGCAACTCGGCATTAATTAATGATTGTTCATGTGAAGGAAGGGAAACTTTCCTGCACATGAACAATCACTAGTGGCGATTTGCTCTATGTATGTTTTGCTGCATAATGCAGCAGGCATAGAAGCAGCACAAACGAGGAGGAATTAATAATGTCTCCTTGTTTTGCCAGGTTAAGACAAAGGGACATATTTGCAAGGGCTTATTCCCACCAGAATGTCACATTTTATGACGTTCTGGTGGCGATAAGCCCTTCGCATTATTTACAAGGCGGCGATAAGCCTTTTTGCGTGGCCCCTTGACACGCAGCATATGGCGTGAAAGGGGATTGCAATGGGTGTTGCGATAGGCATTCTGCAGCAACACCCATTGCTTCTGAAGTTGCCCCATATTCACAAAGCTGGCGTAAATATGGGGCAGCGCCAAACATAGGACCAGGGATAACCTGGTCTTAACCTGGCAAAACGAGGACGAATTATTAATTTCTCCTAGTTTTTGCTGTTTCTTTGTATGCTGCATTATGGTGAGGATAAATCCGAAAAAAAATCCAACCCCTCAAAACTTCATTTCAACTTATCAAGATTGAGAGTCCCGATGAGTGAAGTTGATGGTTAGGTTGAGAAGGAAGCCTTTGCGGGAAAATCCCCTAGGTGGGGAGTTGACCTGGGAGTTTTAGTTATTATCTTTAGTCAGTTAAGTGTGCCATGACATTAAAAGGACAATGGTGCCTGTGGGACACCGGCTCTTGTTCTTTTACAGATTAAGCATGGCGTGTCTTCAGTTGTTTAGCAGAAATGAAGTTCAACAGATCCCATGCTCTTGTGCTCAATTCCCCAGTGGTCAGGACTGTTAGAGCTTTGGGTGACTGTTTAAGGAATTGCTATTTATAAGACCCTTGGCGAAAACATAATAGGTAGCACAACAAGAGCAACAATGATAGCACTGAGAAGTTGCATACAATTATGATCAATCTTACCTCTGTCGTTGGTAGGTTGTATTGCATTAGCGAAAATGTTGGTTTTCTTGAGATTATTTAACTTTTTTGCAAGTCTATCAGTAACACTAATGTCCTGGTTGTTCAAAGGAATAGTTGAGATATTAGTAGACCTTATGTGGAAAGACAAACGGCAAAGAGTAGCATTGCAGAAATGTAAATAGTTGATCACAGAAGTGGGTTTTTGAGCACCTGATAATGAACTCTATTGCCAGGCCACTCAGCTTTAGTGGGTCTCAACCAATCAATCAATCAATCACTCAGGTTTCTTGTAAAGAGGGACTACTCGCCTGTTGGGGTCCAAAGGCACTGTGTGTGGGGGGAGGGGGGTTATCGTCGGTTCAATCAGAGATCCAGGACTTGAAGTCCTTTCTGAATTGAGGTAGTGACAGTGATTGCCTGAGATGTAGCGGTAGGGAGTTCCAAGTCTTTATAGCAAGTTAGGAGAGGATCTTCCTCCAGCCGAGGTCTTGCGGATTCATGGGTTGGTGGCCCGGGATCAGTTGGGTGGAGTGGAGATGTCTAGTGGATGCGTAGAAGGAGAGGCGGTGGGTGAGGCATGCAGGTCAGGTGTTGTAGAGGGCTTTGTAGGTACACATGAGGAGCTTCAAGGTAATTCTTTTGTTGATCGGGAGCCAGTGGAGGGCTCTCAGGTTACCGGTGATGTGGCTACGGCAGGGGTTGTTCTACATAATGAAAACTCCCAACTGGCATGAAGAGAGCAGTCTAGCATAGACAGTAGTCACATTTTCTTTTGAACACCTGAAGACTAGCAAAGAGGTATTACAAAACTACTGGCATTGGTGCAGAGTACTAAACATAATTGGTAATTCAGTTACTGACCATTTTCCACTCTTAACAGTTACACTGTTAAATCATCTACTAAAATTGAAGCAAGACATGGATGTACCTAAGTGTCCATGAGCATGGCCAGTCATGCAATTTGTAGAACAACCAGCAACTGGCAGCAGGCAGATGAATAGAGTGACAGGCCTACGCTGTCTGTCTGCAGCATCAACTGCAATACTTTTTACCACCTGTTACACTGTGCTAGAAAGTGTCTGAGCCCTCTAGTGCTGCACAACCAGGTCCAGGATTCAGTGTGCTATCTGCCCCTCCAAGTCTGTATCCTCTGCTCCCCTCCCATGTGTGCTATTTGAGTGACATATATTTTCTGCCATCTCCAACAACTAAAGTTCTTAACTATTCATGGAAACGTTCTGAGCACCTCCTAACAATAGTCATAATTATGCTAAATGTTGTTTCAATAAAACTGGTATTCCTCACGACGATTTCCGAGTACTAAATGACTGCCTCATAAAAAAATCTGATAAATCATTTGTGAAATGAACTTCTCATGTTATTTTTGTCAAATCCCTGAAATCTTTGAAAGAGCCACACTCTTCCAGGATACTGCCTCCTGAATAGAAAGTATTCTAATTTGTAATTGTAATAATAATATTATATATATAGCGCTTATACCCCAGACAAGGCGTTGAAACTTTTTGGGCGAGTAGCATGCTCAATATTTCAATACTGAATCACTTATAGATACAATTGTTATGATCAAATCTACAGATTGTGATTGATAAAATTAAACAGAGACCCACAAGAATATAATCAATCAAATATCCTCCATGAGTATTTGAAGTACAATAAAATTAAGCTCTTATGGGTGTTGACCTTAAATAAGAGCTACCACCATAGCTTTGCACAGATGTTCGAATAGCTGAATAATACTGTAAAGCTCGCCTCCAAAAAATGAGAGCACAGCAAATAGAAAGAGTGAATGAAGTCAACATGACATTGGATTCTCACAGACATGCCCATGGCCCATGTAGTTACATTAGGTGTCTCCTTTTTTAGCACCACATAAAAAAAGTAAGTCAACAAAGCAGTACTACTACTACTGCTGCTACAAATAATTGTAATAATAATGCGTGTTCTTCAATTAGTGCTTTCTTCACCAAGGGGCAGATTTACAATTCCTGGTGTATCCCTGCATATCAGCAGGGATGCGCCAGGAAACTTGCGACACGTATCACATTACATACGTCACCACGGATGCGCCGCATTTACAATGTGGTGCATCATAGCGCAAGGAAATGCTGATGCGTGTCGCATCTGCTGTCGTACCGTTGGTGCAGTGCTGCGCGATACAACTGCAGCACTGCGCCAACCTGGCCTATCTTGCACATGGTGCGTCACACCTTATGCCTGCTTCAAGCAGACGCAAGGTTTTGACGCAGCGGGGTCAGAAAAGTGACTGAGTGAAATCTTGTAGATTTTACTCAGGCCCTTTTCCTTGGCATTCCTGCACTGGAACGCCCCCCCCCCTCGCCGGAATGCGCCCCAAGAAACCTGACGCAGGTTTCATGGGACGCAGGGCTTTACAACGTCACGCATTGATGGAGCGAGATAGAAAACAAAATTTTGTTTAAACTCGTGAAGTCACATTTCCATAACATGAATAATAATATTAATGATTTGTGATATGTCTTGCTAATACAACTTAGATTAAACTTTACACGTGGGGGGACTAACATGTGTGCTCATAAACGTGCATAATTGTTGCATCTTTTTGTTCGTGCAAAATAATAAAATAATTTATTGTTTTCGTTTTTGTCACTACTAACTGCTGCAAACTTAAAAGAAGCATGTGCTTGTTTTGCTTTTCCTTGTCTGTGTGATGTCATTTCTACTATTCTAGGTGCACATAAGTCTTATGGATTAACGAAGACTGGTAGATATAAACGCTGCTTTATTTGTTTGCATTGGCTAGGTAACATTTGATTAATCGGGTGGGTTAATTAATTAGTAAATCCTGGGGTGGATACAGAATCTACATTATTTCTTACATTAATACTTTTCTTGTGTTTGTTTTATACTAGAAAGCATAAGTTGCCTGCTTTTGGGCATAGTTTGCTCGAGCTACAAAAAGATGAATTTTACTTCTGCAAAAGTCACGAGACGCCCATTCTGAAATAAAATGTTCGTCAAAAGCTGCGTTCACAAAGCAAAAACTGACGTGCTATCATCATTCTGTCGGACATGGCCAAGGTCGAAAAAGAACATTTTGTCAGCCCTTAACTTGGCATCCGCGGAAGTCAATTGGAAGCTATGAGAACATTAATATACATTTGTTGGAAACCTAGGAAGCTCCTGGTTGCATTCGGAAAAGACAATGGTCCTTAAGAAAAGTGACCTAATGGAACTTTTGAAATGTGGGTGACATGTCACTTGTCACTCTCAGCCAATGGGACGTCGAAGATTTCTGAAAACTTTCCTTTGCGTAGTTTAGTTAGCGTAGAAAGGTATAAAAAGTCATGCCCCTAGGGATGGGCTGGCTGCTGCTTTCTGACTTTCCGATGAGGGTGAAGTGCTGTCGGACATTGCGTGGAGCACGTAAGAATCCTCAAAGAACTTTTCTTTAATTTCTATCTATTTAGCTCAGTTAGGGACTTAGGTTTTTTGAAATGCTAAACTTTAAATATTCACTTTGATTTTGATTCTCTTGCTTAAATTGTATTTTTCTCACGTTTCTTTACAATCATGCTTGCTTTAATGCTAATAAAATACCTTTATAAAACTATCAATTAAAATACCATAATTTAGTAAATAAAATCTTACTTTTGACAAACAAGCTGGTCTTGGTTATTCGGAAGTGCAGGTTACTATTAGCTAGATCACGTCGCCAATGGTGGTCGTTTAAATGGTTAGGATTTATTCTAATGACAATATTCTTTCCGCAGATGTATAAAATTGTATATAGTTTGTAGATAACGTGTATATAGATTTAATCTGACCACCTAATTCAGTAGGCCCAAAATATGTCAGGTTTATAAATGGGTCCATAATTTAGTATAGAATTTAGTTTATAGGTTATGAAGTTGGGTAGCGTTGTTTATGATATATTTTCTATAGGCCGCTGGATCAATTCTCTGGTAGCAGAAATTGATGGTTGCTAAGGGTAACCAAGGTAATATGTTGGTTGCTAAGGGTTACTAAAGTGTTATGGTATGGAAATAGGATCGATGTTTTAACACATGTTGAGTTCGTTTTTCGTGCTATCTGTAAGCTATACCGGTATAGATTGTGTGGCGAGAAATTAGTCACGCAAGCCATCTGTTCTGTTTGTAGTGATATCGCCGAGTATCACAAGAGGTATCGCCGTGTACCATAGTGTTGTCGCCGAGCAGCACAGTTTTAGGGCTAGGTGTGAATCTTGTATAGTGAGGGTTTTCTAAGAAATTAGAGCAGCATGAGAATAGGGACAAAGCGCCTTCCATAAAACTCACTGTGATAAGAGTATTAGTTATATCCGAGCTTGAGTGAAGGGTAAATTAGCGTCGGTGCATGATTATCTATAAACAGGTTAGAGTCCTGTACGGGTACATGTTTCATATCTATAAACAGGTGAGAGCCCTGTACGGATAACGTCGTTATTTTGCTAACGGTGCATGATCTCTATAAACAGGTGAGAGTCCTGTACGGATTTCATGTGTGTTTGAAATTAGGGAATTTTCAGTGTGAAAGTGCGAGTTTGATTTGTATTTTATGTTCAAGTGGAACTCTTAGAAATGTCACTTCGCGGTGCGTTCAGAGCAAAGCGAGTTCATAATTATACGTGTTAGAAGGGTGGGGTAAGGGTTACTCTACTGACAATTGGATATTATCCTTAGTGTGAATAGCGCCGTCTATTCCGAAGTGTGGATACTTGAATGTATGTAAACTATCCTAAATAGTGAAACGAACAGATGATGTCCTTATAGTCATTGTTAAGAATTAATTTACACTGAAAAGTGTTCTTAAAATGGCGCTGTGAAAAGATTTTGTGAAGGAGGGGTAAGTGCCAGGAGTGAGAAACGAGAAACCGCAGCTGCTGTGTACGTCACAGAGCCGCGCTGGGATTGGGTGACCTACGTCACAAGCTATATTCTGATTGGGTCTTGAGTCTCTGACGACCTGTAAGCTGATTGGTCCTTCAGAAAAACTCCAATTTTATAGGTTGAGCAGAAAAGTGACGTAGCTCAACTGTCATTGGCTTGTTGGTGTGTTTCGCGCACGGATTGGTTGTTTTGCGGAACAACCCGGAAATATTTTACGAACGATTTTGTGAATTAGATTTAACTCATAAAAATGAGTTATCATTTTAAACATGTTGAGAAAAAGCCAACATTATTTCAGAAATTTAAGAATTTATTTTCGCCTGACAAGAAAATCGAAACGCGAGGTGGTAAATTACTTCATAAGTATAAAACACCTGCAGCGTATATGGAAGGTGAATATGGATATCATACTGTCTTATGGTTCGATAGTTGGAAACGCTATACTAAGAACGACGGTGTTTTAACTTGGCCTGATGATGGTTCATTTAATGTAAAAGTCTTGAGAAATTTATGAGAGAAAATGAATGCTCTTGTTCCAAAACCGAGACCAACTCAATTTGAAGCTTTAGTTGAGTGGGAAGACGAGATGTATCAGTTACAAAGAGAAGCTAGTGGAATTAAAAGACCTTCTAAAAATCCACCTTGGAGAAGAGAAACTCATGAAGATAGATTGCGAATGTGGAGACAGGGAAACATGAGTGAAGGATTGTATTTAATTCAGGAAATGGTAATGGGTACTCCTACAGGGAAATCTATGGAAAGTGAATCTGAAGATGCAGTTATGGAAGAAATATATACAACAGCTAGAAAGAATCAGCCTTTGAGACCTCCTAGATCATGGTCTACTCCGGTGGTTTCTACTGAAACTTCACCGAGTGTACCTCCAATTAATGAAGCTCCTAAACTTTATCCAAATAATTGTGAAATCATTGAAACTCCTAGAAGACCTGAATTTGATAATGCTCGAAATGAAGGTAGACATTTTACAATGGCTCCAAGGGCAAGAGAAGCTCCAAAAGATTATACAAGAGAGGCAAGAAATGTTGAAGATGTTGATTATAATGAATATTTAAGATCTAAAGAAGAATTAATAAAAAGAATGACAAAAGGCATGGAAGCTGTGACAGTTCCAGTAACGATTGGTCCTGTTCAGCCTGTATTTGACCAAAAAGAAACAAACAAGACAGGATTAACTATTCCTTTAAATGCTGAAATTCAAAAGGTTGCTAAAAAATTTTATTCAGACTTATCTGAAATAAACTCTTCTAAATCGAGAATGCCTGATTTAACCTTTAATGAGGATTTATCTCCAAAAACACCAATGGGTGCTATATCAGATATAGGGAGTCCTGAAGTCAGGGTAACCACACCAAAACTTGATGTGGCTAAATTAAAAGCGAATATCGAAGAATTAATAATCGGAACAATCGGTCCAGATAGTTTAAATTACTATCGAGATGATGAACTACTGTTCATTTGTAAAAGCATTCAGTGGAAAACAAAAAATAAATATGATCAACTAGAGGATCTAGCAGCAGAACTTGAAATCGATGTGAGCAAACAAAAGAATTTTGCGAAACATTACAGATTAGACTTTTCAGAAAGTGACATTGAGAGTTTGAACTCAATGGGAAGAATAGTACATATAAAAGATTTGATTGTTTATATCAAAAAGCTAGGAGAACTGAATAAATGGAGAGTATAATGGACGAAAAAGAAGGAAGATGAAAGATTGGAAAAATTGTCAAAACAATTTCCAATGAGAGAAATTGCAGGTGGAGGATATGTTCATGTCCCTTGGTCGAGACAGGACATTCTGTTATTTACAAATGACTTTCCGAAATTGAGGGAAAAACCAGTTGAGTGGTACAGACAAGTAGATAGATTTATCAAAGTGTCAAAAGTTCTGTGGATTGATTTAGATGGATTTTTTGACATTGTCGTTCCATCAGATCTTTGGACAGAATGCAAGATATCGATTAGTTGGCCAAAAACAGAACCTGAGCGAATCAAAGAAACAGGTGCTCCAAATCCACTTGTAATGGATTTTTATGAAAAGGTAATTGTTTGGATGAAAAACAAAATTCCACCCAAAGAAGTCGATTGGGTTAAAATAGAAAGGACAGAACAGGAAACAAAAGAATCAGTTCATTCTTTTTATGAAAGACTACTGTTAATCTTTAAACAATACAGTGGTTATGAAAAACTAGATGAAAAAGACATGAGCCATTTTGTCTATAGATTCGTTTATGGACTAAAACCTGAAATTGGAGAAATGATCAGAAATAGTATTGTCGGATGGCAATCACTATCTGTAGATGATATTCTAAGAAAGGCTAAGTATTGCAGTGATGAAATAGAAGTAAAACAGAAGAAGCTCAAGGAGAAAGCCATGTGGGCTCAGGTAAAAGTGGCTGAGCAACAGATTGCCAGCATGGGTAATAAGAACACTAATTTTGTTCAAACTGGAAATACAAACCAGATACAAGGAAAGTTTAAAAGTAATAATTTCCCAAAGAAATTTAGCCCAAAGATTGAGGAGTTGAAACAAAGATTACCTTGTTTTAATTGTGGCGAAATTGGACATTGGAGAGACGAGTGTCCTCATCCTCCTAAAAACTTAAAGAATCCCTTATTGAATCCACAGATGCAGAATGGTGTTGACCTGCAGCGACAGCTACAGATGCAACAGGGGTTAAACGAATTAAATATTCAGCGACAGTTGCAGCAACAGCAACAGCAACAGGTGAATAATCGTCAAGACCAATTGCCACAACCACCTTTTCCGAATTGTGGGGGAGTTCAAAAATATAATCCAAACGTGGGATTTCAGGGAAGTGAACAGGTAATAAAACCACAAAAACAGCAAAAGCAGCAAAGAGTTCAAATGCAAAATGCTTCACAACAGTTTTTATTAGCAGAAAGTCAAGACAGCGATTCTGATGATTATTGTTGACGGTGCCCGAGAGAGGAGGAAGAGTGTGTTGTTGGGGCCACTCTTGAGGTTGACCAGTCAGGTCCTTTTGTAAACGGGAAAGTTAATGATGTAGACATCACTTTTCTAGTGGACACTGGTGCTACCCGTTCTACTGTTAGATCAGTGGAAATTGAAAACCTACCTCTCTCTGGGGATACCATCCAAGTTGTCGGAGTAAGTAATCAGCAAATTAAAACTGACTTAACTGATCCAGTTCCAGTTGAAATTGGAAATTACAGAGACAAACACAGATTTGTGGTTTGTAATAGTAGTCCAGTGAATCTATTGGGCAGAGACATCCTATGTAAAATGAATTGTAGAATATATTGTTCTCCTGATGGAGTTGAGTTACAAACAATGGAAGAAGATGGTTTATACAGAATGACAATGATGATGATGGAAGCAGAAGAAACAAAATTGTTTCCTGCATTTGAAGAAAAGGATTTACCTGAAGAGCTAAAGGAAACAGTGAAATCTGAAATATGGGATTTTACTGGAAATGAGATGGGTCTGATGAAAAACGTAGATCCAGTAAAAATTACATTGAAACAGGGAATAGAATTTCCAAACATTCCACAATATAAAATGAAAACAGAAACAATTGAAGGTATTACACCAATAATTGAAAAATTAATCAAGCAAGGTGTATTAAAAGAAATGGAGAGTAGTTCTTGTAATTCACCAATTATGGGAGTTAAAAAGTCAAATGGAACATTTAGAATAGTACAAGATTTGAGAAAGGTTAATCAAATTGTCGTTCCATGTTGTCCTGTGGTTCCAAATCCAGCAGTAATTCTATTCCAGATTCCACATGATGCTGAATGGTATACAGTCATTGACCTTTGCAATGCATTCTTTACTGTTCCCTTACATCCAGACAGTTATGAAATCTTTGCTTTCAGATTCCAAGGTAAGACCCTCGGATGGTCGAGAATCCCACAGGGCTATACAGAAAGTCCTTCAATCTTTAATGAACTGTTAAAAAGATCATTAGAAGACCTAGACTTACCTGGTAGGTCTACGCTAGTGCAGTATATTGATGATTTGTTAATAGCTGCAAAGACAAGAGAAAATTGTGTGACAGACACAATAATTCTGTTAAATCGCCTTGCAGAAGAAGGACATAAAGTGTCCCCAGCAAAACTACAGTTTTGCAAACAAGAAGTAAAATATCTTGGTCACAGAATTGCAAAGGGAAAAAGGCAAGTAACAATAGAGAGAATAAAAATGATTCAAGCAATGTTACCACCAAGAACACAAAGACAGGTCAGAATGTTCTTGGGAATGGTTGGTTACTGTCGACAATGGATAAGTGGATTTTCAGTAATTGCAAAACCACTACAAAGACTGACAAAGTCAGATGTAAAAGATCCAATTATTCTCAATGATGCTGAGATGGATTCTTTTGAGAACCTGAAAAAGAGCTTATGCCAAGCTCCTGCTTTAGGTATGCCAAATTATGAGAAAGATTTTGAACTGTATTGCAGTGAGAGAGAAGGATGTGCATTATCTGTGTTAATTCAGAGACATGGAAATTTAAAGAAACCTATTGCATACTTCTCTGCAGTTCTTGATCCAATTGCAAAAGCATTACCAGGTTGTTTAAAAGCAGTTGCAGCTACAAGTATTAGTCTCGAACAAAGTGAGGGGATCATTATGGGATTTCCTGTGAAAGTTTTTGTACCTCATTCAGTAGAAATATTACTGACAAGAGGTAAGACTCAGCATTTAACAAGTAGCAGATTGACAAAGTATGAGAAAATCATACTAGGAGCAGATAATGTTTCGATTTCAAGATGTTTGAATCTGAATCCTTCTACATTACTGCCTGATTCTGAAATTGTTGATGACATTGAAACAGAACATGAATGTTTAGATGTCATGGAATTCTGCACTAAACCAAGAAAAGACATCAAAGACAGACCTTTGTCTGAATCGGATTTTGTCTACTTTGTAGATGGCTCATGCTTAAGATCCGAAGGAGGTGTCTTAAAAGCTTCATATTCAGTTTGTACAGTCAAAGATGTCGAAGAAGCATCATGTCTTGAAGGAGTTCGTTCAGCACAAGTGGCTGAATTAATTGCTTTAATTCGTGCATGTGAAATATCAAAAGATATAAGAGTTACCATCATTACTGATAGTCAGTATGGATATGGAGTTGTGCATGATTATGGACAACTCTGGTCACAGAGAGGATATATGACATCAGCAGGATCACCAATTAAAAATGCAGTTTTCATTAGGAGATTAATTGAAGCAATACAATTGCCGAAAGAAATCGCCATTGTTAAGTGTGCAGCGCACACTAGAGGAATTGATTATATTTCCAAGGGCAATGCCTTCGCAGATGAAACAGCTAAATACTGCGCAAGGAAAAATTATTCTTACAATCGGGAGAGGAGTAAAGAAACTGATTCAAATTCATTAATGCTAACAACAGTTGTAGAAACATGGCATGAGATTAGAGATTTACAAAATGAAGCAGAAGATGAAGAAAAGGACTTGTGGTTAAGATCAGATTGTAGACCACGTGAAGAAGATGGAGTGTGGGTTTACAAAGATGGCAGAGTAGTCTTACCAAATTGCTTGATTGCTGACATGGCCAGATTATATCATGGTCCAGCACATCTAGGAAGAGATTCTATGGTTAGACTTTTTAGAGAAACATGGTTCAATACTAAGTTTAGAACTATTGCAGAATCTTTTTGTCAAAGGTGTTTGTCATGCCAACAAATGAATCCAAACAGAAAATCAGTGGTGGGGACAGGAATAATTGGTCGAGAGGGTGGTCCCTTTACCAGATTACAAATGGATTTCATTGAAATGCCCTTACACAATTGTTTGAAATATGTGCTTGTAATTGTTTGCTTATTTTCAAGATGGGTAGAGGCTTTCCCTACACGACATTGTGATTCAATTACAGTAGCAAAACTAATGCTCAGAGAAATCATCCCAAGGTACGGTTTTCCAGTCACTATTGAGAGTGATGGAGGAAGCCATTTTGATAACAAACTGATGAAGTTAATTTGCGAAGCTTTGAGCATTGAGCAGAAAATACACTGTGCATACAGACCAGAGGCATCAGGAGTGGTTGAACAAATTAATGGAACAATTAAAAACAGAATTGGAAAAATGTGTCTTGAAACAGGTGTAAAGTGGACTGATGCTCTTCCACTTGTTTTGATGTCATTAAGAAGTACACCAGATAAAAAGACAGGTTTGAGTCCTCATGAAATTTTAATGGGAAGAGTTATGAGGCAAGCTTTTGTACCTGTAGGTAAACTGTTGAGCATAAATGACAGTGCTATTTTGGATTACTGTAAAAGGTTATCTGATATGGTAACTTCTGTGTCTAATCAGGTGGGAACTGAAGCACAATCAGATGAAAAGGTTTTGACACATGATCTGAGACCTGGCGATTGGGTCAGAACGAAAGTACATCGGAGAAGGAATTGTCTAGCTCCTAGATGGCAGAAGCCTAGGCAGATAATTTTGATCACTACTAATGCTGTAAAGTGCAGAGGATTGAAACGCTGGATTCATCCTAGTCATACTATTCCAGTACCAACTCCTGAGAGTTCTGATGTTGAAAGTGATACCACAGATGATTCTGATTCTGAAGCAGAAGGCGAAACAGAAGGTGAAATAAATCCAGATTCTGAAGATCGACAAGAAAGTCGACATCTGGAAACTGTGCCAGTGAATGGAAATTTGACAAGAAAAGACTTAGAAATCATTGAAATAGATTCTGAAGGTGAAGAGAATCTGTTAAAGGGAAAGATAACTGAGGATTCGGTTGTCTCTATTGAAGACAAAGAAGCAGAACAAAAAGAAGTTTCAGACCAGGAGAGTATCGAAAGGCAGAGAACAAACTCTGAAGTAAGGAACAGAAATCCGAAATCTGGGAAGTTGGGGGTAATTGAAGAAGAGGAGGAAGACGAATTACCGAGTACCAGTGATGGAAAACAAAGTGAAGTTCCTGAAGGAGTGAAATTGCTGAATAGAGAAGTTCCTGAGTCAATTGAAATTTCAGACTACGAAACTGAAGAAAGTGACGTGGATGGTGAAAATGAAAACAGAAAGAAAAGGACTTGGAAGTCAGAATCAAATAATTCTGAACCAAAAAAGAAATACGTGAGAAAAGCAGACTACTGGCCTGGTGGAAGATTGAGAGTCAGATTGATCAAGAAACCAAAAGAACAAGTTGAAGAAATCAGTAGTCAAAAGAGTCCTGGAAAAGAAATTGGAGTTGGAAGGAAAATTGAAGTGATATCGAGAAAAGGAAAAAGAATAGTAAGACCAAACCAAAAATACAAGTCTCCTGAGTGGACTTACTTAGTAATTCCACCTGTTATTGACATATATGATAGTAGTGAAGAAGAAAACGAAATCCAAGAAATTAGTGACAATGATTGAAGTACAGAAATATTAAATTGGCAAAAGGCTGAAAAAAAAAATTTGTTAGTTGACACAAGGTCGAAGAAAAACTGTTTAGTTGAAGAAAACTTATGTATGACATAAGGTCGAAGAAATCTTGTTTAGGGTTTTAAAAAAAAAAAAAAAAAAAAAATAATATTTTAAAAGGGGGGTGTAAATATAAATTTAGATTTTAAAATTTTGTTTTAATTTGTTTTATTTTAAGGCTAAACTAACAAAAAATGCCTTATGTTAAGGAGAGCACTTCAAAGTGTTCTGTTTTTAAGAGATGCTGTAAGATGACTCTGGTGTGTCTGCTCATTTTAATTCTGCTCTGGTTGGTTTTAGCTGTGATTATCCCTTTAGAGATGAATAGAGAATTACACAAAGTTAACACAACAAGCAAAGCTCTGGTTAGCCAAACTAAACATAGTGCGTCTGCAAAAGTTATTGATCATCAGCCTAACATTCATCAAGATAAATCAATTAGTGATTTTTCAAGTAATACATTCACAAAGCTATTGAGTGAATATGTTAAGGTAATGGATGCAAAAGACTGCTACGTCTGCGTTAAGTTACCTGCTTCTGTTTCTGAGGGAGTAACATATAATATGCTTCCTCTCACTTATGCTGTAACATGTAGTGTGTTAACTAGTTTATTTTATCAAACTGGACGTTTAGAATATTACTATTCAAATTATGATGAAATTTTTGCAAATATTAAGATTGAAAATGCTTTAAATAAGCACAAGAAAGCAAAGCAAATGAGAGAATTTTTCCTTGTTACTAACGAACTTACTTATGAGTATGCTTATAAAAATAATCTAACTTGCAAATTAAGTGCTGAAGGAAAGAAATTTTTGAATATGGTTGAAGAGAGAAGAGCAATTTATAAGAGGAATGAATTAGTCAAGCAGACTAAGTCTAATTTCTGGCAAAAAGAGGATGAGAAGTTAAATGGCAAAATGCTTGAAAATATTGCAATTCACATAGACAAACCAGTTAGCGGAAAGCTTTGCATTAGAAGAGATAACACACTTTTTGATAATTACTTTGTAGGTGCAAGTAACTGTGAAGATACTTATCAGATTTTGGGAGGTTGGGGATTCAAAGGTGGAAAGGATCCAGTCTTTCCTGGGATTTATTTTGTTTGTGGTGACAAAGCCTACTACAACCTTCCAGACCACTGGTATGGAACTTGTTATGTGGGAATTGTTTTTCCTAAAGTGTTTCATGTTGACAGAGATTCAGAAGGATTGTTTAAAATTCATAATTATGTAAATAGAGTTAAAAGAGAAACTTTTACTGAAGTTCTGGGAGATATTTTTCAAGCAGTAATACCTTTTGTTGGTATAACCTTAAATGCAGGGAGAATTAGAAAATTGTCCACTATAGTTGATAGATTATCAACTGACACAGCTGATGGGTTTCAATTAGTGAATGTTGAAGTTATTGCAATTAGATCCATGGTAATTCAAGATCGCCTTGCTTTAGACATACTCCTAGCAAAAGAGGGAGGAGTCTGTGGCATTTTACATGTACAACATTGTTGCACATATATACCTGACGAAAGTAAGAATATTGAAATGTATATCAAGAATATTACACAAATGCATTCAGAGATAATTCCTTTAGAAGAAGAAGATTTTACAGGGAAACTTTCAAAAAGGTTTCAAGCAATTAAAAACTGGTTTCATGATATCGGAAGTTCAATTCTTGGCAAGATTTTGGCACCTTTGATTATAATAGTATTCATTTTTATATTGACCAAAATAGGTTGTTTGTTACATAAAAGAAAGAAGCAATTGAAAGAAAAGAAAAGAATCTATAAACTTAGAAAAGAAGAAGAAAGGGAAATCAAATTACAGGAGTTACATAGAGAGCGTTATGCTAATTCCAAAGATTATGCAGAAACAGACTTTTAGGATTACTGATACAAATGAATTTGAATCAATTTCTAGGGAGTTTAAATTACCAAAATTTTGGGTGCTGGTGTGGTGATTTGTTAATCACCAGATGAGGGAGTTGATGGAGCGAAATAGAAAACAAAATTTTGTTTAAACTCGTGAAGTCACATTTCCATAACATGAATAATAATATTAATGATTTGTGATATGTCTTGCTAATACAACTTAGATTAAACTTTACACGTGGGGGGACTAACATGTGTGCTCATAAACGTGCATAATTGTTGCATCTTTTTGTTCGTGCAAAATAATAAAATAATTTATTGTTTTCGTTTTTGTCACTACTAACTGCTGCAAACTTAAAAGAAGCATGTGCTTGTTTTGCTTTTCCTTGTCTGTGTGATGTCATTTCTACTATTCTAGGTGCACATAAGTCTTATGGATTAACGAAGACTGGTAGATATAAACGCTGCTTTATTTGTTTGCATTGGCTAGGTAACATTTGATTAATCGGGTGGGTTAATTAATTAGTAAATCCTGGGGTGGATACAGAATCTACATTATTTCTTACATTAATACTTTTCTTGTGTTTGTTTTATACTAGAAAGCATAAGTTGCCTGCTTTTGGGCCTAGTTTGCTCGAGCTACAAAAAGATGAATTTTACTTCTGCAAAAGTCACGAGACGCCCATTCTGAAATAAAATGTTCGTCAAAAGCTGCGTTCACAAAGCAAAAACTGACGTGCTATCATCATTCTGTCGGACATGGCCAAGGTCGAAAAAGAACATTTTGTCAGCCCTTAACTTGGCATCCGCGGAAGTCAATTGGAAGCTATGAGAACATTAATATACATTTGTTGAAAACCTAGGAAGCTCCTGGTTGCATTCGGAAAAGACAATGGTCCTTAAGAAAAGTGACCTAATGGAACTTTTGAAATGTGGGTGACATGTCACTTGTCACTCTCAGCCAATGGGACGTCGAAGATTTCTGAAAACTTTCCTTTGCGTAGTTTAGTTAGCGTAGAAAGGTATAAAAAGTCATGCCCCTAGGGATGGGCTGGCTGCTGCTTTCTGACTTTCCGATGAGGGTGAAGTGCTGTCGGACATTGCGTGGAGCACGTAAGAATCCTCAAAGAACTTTTCTTTAATTTCTATCTATTTAGCTCAGTTAGGGACTTAGGTTTTTTGAAATGCTAAACTTTAAATATTCACTTTGATTTTGATTCTCTTGCTTAAATTGTATTTTTCTCACGTTTCTTTACAATCATGCTTGCTTTAATGCTAATAAATTACCTTTATAAAACTATCAATTAAAATACCATAATTTAGTAAATAAAATCTTACTTTTGACAAACAAGCTGGTCTTGGTTATTCGGAAGTGCAGGTTACTATTAGCCAGATCACGTCGCCAATGGTGGTCGTTTAAATGGTTAGGATTTATTCTAATGACAATATTCTTTCCGCAGATGTATAAAATTGTATATAGTTTGTAGATAACGTGTATATAGATTTAATCTGACCACCTAATTCAGTAGGCCCAAAATATGTCAGGTTTATAAATGGGTCCATAATTTAGTATAGAATTTAGTTTATAGGTTATGAAGTTGGGTAGCGTTGTTTATGATATATTTTCTATAGGCCGCTGGATCAGCATCTCCCTAGATGCGTCACTTTGTAAATCCCCCACAGCATGGCACTATCTTTACACCGCTGCTGTGTCACAGAAGTCATGCAACGGCTGCGCAAAAGTGGCGCACGGGCTTGTAAATCTGCCCCCACATATGCTGTTTCCAAGAGCTTTCACTAAAGGATGTTATTATTACCTATGTTGACAGTACTCAACTTACAGAGCTCGGAAAGAGGGAAGGCTAAATCTGCCTTATGGAATTTAAACATGTGAGTATTAGACCAAGTCAGGAATTGTCTGAGCAAAGCTGCTGGCAAGAAGTGGAAATATGGGAGTGATTCACCAGTAGGCAATGCGCATAGTTATGAACTAGCCACCCACGGAGTTCTCTTACACGTGCTGTAAAAGCTTGCCTACTTTCACAAGTGAGCGAAGCTAATGTAGGGCCCGATTCACAGAATGAACGTAAGACTTGGGGGGCGGAGATTACGGCCCGGAGGCGGAACTTGCGGCTTGGGGGCGGAGCTTCCGGCTCGGAGGTGGGGATTTTTGCCATGCTGAAATCTCCAACTCGGGGCCGCAAGCTCCGACTCCGGGCCGGAAGCTCCGCCTCCGGGCCACAAGCTCCGCCCCCAAGCCGGAAGCTCCGCCTCCAGGCCGGAATTTACTCCCCGATTTCGGACTTAGAGTTAGTAGTCTTAAATCTATTCTGTGAATACCGAAAGTAGTAAGTTTATTCTGTGAATCCCGAAAGTAGTAAGTTCACTCTGTGAATCCCAAAAGTAGTAAGTGCATTCTGTGAATACCAAATAGTAGTAAGTTTAGGATTTAGTCTTAAGTTCATTCTGTGAATCGGGCCCGTAGACTTTACAACCAGAGATAGAGGAGAACAAGTCAACAAATTCATGAGCGGTAGGAACCGGCCACGAGAGACAAAGCCATTGAAAGATGTACTATCTACCTCACGCAACAGAAAAGGAGATGTCATACAAACATATGATTAGTCTTTAAAATTGAAAAGTGTATTTCCTTACCGTTTGAACTTATTCCTTTTGTACATTAAGTTGTTTAATTGTACTGAGTGACTTGTATTAAAATGTATAAAAAGTAAACAGTATTCTGCTAAAACTCGTCATTCACTGTTGACACCACTAGAAATTTAGGGGCTTATGAGCCCTTGCGTCACTTTTACGCCGCCGGTACGTCACTTTTTGTGACGCACCAGCGGCTTAAAAAATGTGCCTAGTTGCACCATATTTACAAAGTGACGCATCTAGGTAGATGCGTCACTTTGTAAACCCCTGCGCCACATTATACCTGCGCCAGGTATAATGGGGCAGATTTACAAGAAAGTGACTTATCTGTGAAGATGCGTCACTTTCCCTGCGCCACTTTTAGAAACCCAATTTACAATACGGCGCACCATGGCACAAGAATTGACAGATGCGTCAGAAATTCTGACGCATCTGTTGATGCAAAAGTCACGCATTGCTCGAGTCATGTCGCAAGCACGACACAACTCCAACAATGCAGGGGGATACCTAGCCACATAGGAGCAGATCTACAAGGAAGTGCCGCAGCATGGCACTGCAAGCTCTTTGGCTGCGCCGTGTTGCGAAACTTCTGAAGCACTGGGATGCAACATATTTACAAGAATATGGTACATCTCTGTGCTTCCCCCTACGCTGGTGCACAAACTGCAGCCATGCGCTGGCGCAGGCACCCTTGTACCATGGTGCAAGGATGCCTGCGTCGTGGGGAGATTGTTTTTGTGCAGGAAAGGGCACCTTCCTGCACAAAAACAACCACTACAGGCATTTTCCTCTTTCAATGCGTGCTGTAGAATGCAGTTCGCATTGAAAGATGAAAAAAACGAGGAGAAATTAAAACATTTCTCCTTGTTGCGCCTCGCTACACCACCTCTAGGGTGGCGTAGCGCCCAGACGCATCTCCAGATTCACAGTTTCTCGTAAATCTGGAGATGTGTCTTGTTCCATGGGTGTTGCGTGGGAACACCCACAGCAACAACCATGGAACGCCCCTTCAACGCAAAGTGTTGCGTGTGAAGGGGTCGTATTTACAAGGAGAGGAAAAGTCACGCAGGGTGGCTTTTCCTCTCCTTGTAAATATGGAGGAGCCCCCTGCACCACTAGTACATCACGAAAAGTGACGTACAGGTGGCGCGGGGGCTTATAAATCTGCCCCATTGTGCTGCGTCACTCCTTACGCCTGCTTCAAGCAGGCGTAAGAATTTGACGCAGTAGTATCCTAGAAGTGGCGCAGTGAAATCTTGTAGATTTCACAGCATCACTTCAACAAGGCTTTTTGCGTTGGAATGCCCTCCCTGCATGCATTATACCTGATGCAAGTATAATGCGATGCAGGGCTTTAATATGCAACTCATCTCCTTAGATGCGTCACGTTATAAATGGGACACATTTTTACGCTGCTGCTGCGTCATAAAAAGTGACGCAACTGTGGCACAAAAATGACGCATGGGGCTTGTAAATCTGTCCCACTGTATGCAGGCAGGCGTTCAGATGCAGGAAAGGGTCATAGAAGTGACTCCGTGAAATCTATAGGATTTCACTGCGCCACTTCCAGGACGCAAATGCGTCAATAAGACTGACGCAGGCACATTTCACATGGGACTTATGTAATTACCCATTGCTGGAGTTGCGTCACTTTTGTGACACACTCCAGCAATGCATCATTTTTGCGCCTACATGTATCTGTAACTCCTTGCACCATGATACGTCATACGGTATATCAATCAATCAATCAATCAATCAGGAAATTTGTATAGCGCGCTACTCACCCGGAGGGTCTCAAGGCGCTGGGGGAGAGGGGTCTGCTACTGCTCGAACAGCCAGGTCTTGAGTTGCTTCCTGAAGGAGAGGTGGTCCTGGGTGAGACGGAGGTGGATGGGGAGGGAGTTCCAAGTCTTGGCAGCCAGGTAGGAGAAGGGTCTTCCTCCCATGGTGGCTCTTCGAATGCGTGGAACGACGGCGAGGGCGTGGCTGTTCGATCGTAGCTGGTGGGTGGGAGTGTAGAAGGTCAGGCGTTTGTTGAGGTACTTGGGGCCTGAGTCGTGGAGGGCCTTGTGTGTGTGGGTGAGAAGACGGAACGTGATTCTCTTGCTGACGGGGAGCCAGTGCAGGTCTCTCAGGTGTCCGGAGATGTGGCAGTGTTAGGGGATGTCCAGGATAAGTCGTGCGGAGGCGTTCTGGATGCGTTGGAGTCTTTTCTGCAGTTTGGCTGTGGTTCCGGTGTAGAGGGTGTTTCCGTAGTCAACGAGGGTGGGGCCGCGGGGG
Organism: Lissotriton helveticus; assembly: GCF_964261635.1. NCBI lineage: Eukaryota > Metazoa > Chordata > Amphibia > Caudata > Salamandridae > Lissotriton > Lissotriton helveticus. Next base: position 1,155,649,294 of record NC_136070.1, read on the forward strand.
ACCAGCGGCAGGGAGCGGGGTGGAGTGGCACAACCGTGGGTAGAGAACACAACAAAATACAATGGCACAACAGGGGCAGAAACAAATACGGTCAGAAATACAAATTTACAAAATTATAGGCACAACATGCAAAACGAGCAGAACCAGATACAATACGGTCAGGTGAGATCACAGGGGTCAGGGTCAGGGGCACAACAGAGGCACAACGGGCAGCGGCGGCGGCAGCAAGCGGAGACCGGGCACACCAAGGATAGGCCACGCGGCGGGTGGAGCGACCGACTCTGACCAGGTCAGATCAGGTCACAGCTCCCCGCCTCGCGGACACAACCCTATGTTTCCAGTGGGAGGGAGGAGCAGCTGGGAGGCGGGAGCAGGGTGGCGAGTGGGGAGGAGAGCAGAGCGGTGATGCAGGAGGGAACGGGGGTGGGGCCGCGGGGGAGCAGCGGCAGGGAGCGGGGTGGAGGGGCACAATTGTGGGTAGAGAACACAACAAAATACAATGGCACAACAGAGGCAGATACAGATACAGTCAGAAATACAAAATTACAAAATTATAGGCAAAACATGCAAAACGGGCAGAACCAGATACAATACGGTCAGGCGAGATCACAGGGGTCAGGGTCAGGGGCACAACAGAGGCACAACGGGCAGCGGCGGCAGCAGCAAGCGGAGACCGGGCACACTAAGGATGGGCCACGCGGCGGGTGGAGCGACCGGCTCTGACCAGGTCAGGTCAGGTCACAGCTCCCCACCTCGCGGACACAACCCTATGTTTCCAGTGGGAGGGAGGAGCAGCTGGGAGGCGGGAGCGGGGTGGCGAGTGGGGAGGGGAGCAGAGCGGTGATGCAGGAGGGAACGGGGTGGGGCCGCGGGGGAGCAGCGGCAGGGAGCGGGGTGGAGGGGCACAACCGTGGGTAGAGAACACAACAAAATACAATGGCACAACAGGGGCAGATACAAATACGGTCAGAAATACAAAATTACAAAATTATAGGCACAACATGCAAAACGGGCAGAACCAGATACAATATGGTCAGGCGAGATCACAGGGGTCAGGGTCAGGGGCACAACAGAGGCACAACGGGCAGCGGCGGCGGCAGCAAGCGGTGATCGGGCACACCGAGGATGGGCCGCGCGGCGGGTGGAGCGACCGGCTCTGACCAGGTCAGGTCATATATGATGCATCATTGGTGTCGCAAGGAGGGCGCAATGAAAAGCGGCGCATCGCTGTTTTCTCACAGCGATGCGTCACTTTTCATACATGAGGTCCATACAACACAAGAAATTTAGTTTGTCATATTCATTATATGCATGGTAAATATTTCTTTTGTATTTGGAGCAACATTACTGTTTGCTAAAACATATTCAAGTGTTTTGTACTATATATATAACACATTGGACCAAATTATTGAGTGAGGTGCAGTGAAGCACTTTGATTTGTCTAGGATCATAAATTTGTTCAAGTGGAGAAGCAGGGATTTGAGCTATGGTCTTATTTTTACATACACTGCTATCTCCCCAGTTTTACAGAAAAGAACAATGATTTGTGTTTAATTGTCTTTCAGGAACTAAATGTGTACATCTGTTTTTAAACCTCACTTACAAAATACACACAGCACCTGTATCTGACCAAGTAGCTGTTTAGGAAATCTTTCTAGTTATTATTATTTTAGTTTCAAATGTGAACATTTTTGACCAATGTTATTTCACTAGTAGGTTTTGAAAAGACTTTGTTGTCATACATTACCTCTAAAACTCTCTGAGTGAAATATGAAGATGCATTTATTGCCCTATGTTTGGAAGCTGTATTGTATTCAGCACGTGCACTAACTTAAAAAATGGTACAAGTCAAAGTATATGCTTCAGATTGGAAAAGGAAATGCTCAGGTGTAATATTGGTCAATGCAATACATAGAACAGGATCATCATGATAAGAACTCCTAGATTTTAGGTCTCGCTGAGTCAGCGCGCATGCGCTGCCGGAGAGACATTTAGTAGCGGCTTTTGGAAGTGCTCCCAAAGCGGCGACCAGTTTGCTAGAACGCGCAACAAGCAAGCGCGCTGCTGCGCTCACATCCCTTGTTTTATTTGATAGTGGCCACGGCATGCAGCACTCCCTCTCCCCTCCTTCCTCCCTGCTTTCAAAAAAACACTGGTGCCAATAAACAACACGGGCGCCTGTATAAACAACACGGGTGCTTGCTTTCATAAACAATACGAAGCTCAATAGTGCATTTTTGTATTTGATAGTGGCCATGGCATGCAGCACTCCCTTGCCCCTCCTTCCTCCCCGCTTTCAAAAAAACACTGGTGCCATTTAACAACACGGGCGCCCGCATTTATCAACACTACGAAGAGCAAAAGTGCATTTTTTTTGCTGCCGGCATGCAAGTTCCACCTCATGTTTCCCCGCTGCTTGACTTTTTTGGTGCTCACATTTGCAGAATCTCTGCTTCCATACTTCCCCAGTCTCCGCATGGCATACCCCAAACACCCTCGGCAGGACAACGGTAAAATGCCCCATTATTTGTATTTGTGTCTCTATGCGGTGCCTGTTTGCGATGTGTGTGCGGTGCCTATCTGCAGTGTCTGTGTATGCAGTGTGTGTATGCAGTGCCTGTCTGTGGTGTGTTTGTGTGTGCACGCGTGGTGTGTCTTCTGTGTGTGAGCAGTCACAGGCTCTCTGCTTCCATACTTCCCCGCTCTCCGCATGCCGCCATACCCCAAGCGCCCTCAGCAGGATGATGGTAAAATGCCCATTATTTGTAAGTGTGTCTCTATGCGGTGCCTATCTGTGGTGTCTGTGTATGCAGTGTGTGAATGCAGTGCCTGTCTGTGGTGTGTTTGTGTGTGCACGCTTGGTGTGTCTTCTGTGTGTGATTAGTCACAGGATCTCTGCTTCCATACTTCCCCGCTCTCCATATGCCGTCATACCCCAAGCGCCCTCAGCAGGATGACGGTAAAACGCCCATTATTTGTATATGTGTCTCCATGCGGTGCCTGTTTGCGGGGTGTGTGCAGTGCCTATCTGCGGTGTTTGTGTATGCAGTGCCTGTCTGTAGTGTATTTGTGTGTGCATGTGTGGTGTGTCTTCTGTGTGTGAGCAGTCAGAGGATCTCTGCTTCAATACTTCCCCGCTCTCCGCATGCCGCCATACCCCAAGCGCCCTCGGCAGGACGACCGTAAAACACCCCTTATTTGTATGTGTGTCTCTATGCGGTGCCTGTTTGCGGTGTGTGTGCTGTGCCTATCTGCGGTGTCTGTGTATGCAGTGTGTGTATGCAGTGCCTCCCTGTGGTGTGTTTGTGTGTGCACGCATCGTGTGTCTTCTGTGTGTGAGCAGTCACTGGATCTCTGCTTCCATACTTCCCCGCTCTCCGCATGCCGTCATACCCCAAGTGCCCACGGCAGGACGACGGTATAAGACCCATCATTTGTATGTGTGTGCGGTGTCTGTCTGCGGGGATGTATGAAGTTACAACACATGCTATTACAACACATGCCTTTACGACGCAAGTTTTACAACGCAAGTCGTTACAACGACTTGCGTTGGGGGGCGCTGGATAGTGAATAGTTTAATTTACTATTTCAACTCCAATCCCCGTGGATAGTAGGGAAGGTGTTGGAAACTATTCCCTATCCTAGAACACCCCGCAGCGCAAGTCGTTGTAAAAGTTGCGTTGTAATGGTTGCCTCGTAAAGGTACTTTGTTGTAACAGTTGCGTTGTAAAGGACGTTCCCCGTCTGCAGTGTGTGTGTCTCTATGCTGTGCCTGTTTGCAGTATGTGTGCGGTGCCTATCTGCGGTGTCTGTGTATGCAGTGCCTGTCTGTGGTGTGTTTGTGTGTGCACGCGTGGTGTGTCTTCTGTGTGTGAGCAGTCACAGGATCTCTGCTTCCATACTTCCCCGCTCTCCGTATGCCGTCAAACCCCAAGCGCCCTCGGCAGGACAACGGTAAAACGCCCATTATTTGTATGTGTATCTCCATGCGGTGCCTGTTTGCGGTGTGTGTGCAGTGCCTATCTGCGGTGTCGGTGTATGCTGTGTGTGTATACAGTGCCTGGCTGTGGTGTGTTTGTGTGTGCACGCGTGGTGTGTCTTCTGTGTGTGAGCAGTCACAGGATCTCTTCTTCCATACTTCCCCGCTCTCTGCATGCCGCCATACCCCAAGCGCCCTCGGCAGGACGACGGTAAAATGGCCATTATTTGTATGTGTGTCTTTATGTGGTGCCTGTTTGCGGTGTGTGTGCGGTGCCTATCTGCGGTGTCTGTGTATGCAGTGTGTGTATGCAGTGCCTGTCTGCAGTGTGTGTCTGTGTGCAGTGTGTTTGTGTGTATGTGTGGTGTGTCTTCTGTGTGTGTGTATTTGTACATGCTCAAATTTGCACTGTCAAAGTACTTTAAGTAAGGCCTGTTTTTTTTCTGCAACTAAACACACACTCCCCACAAGTACCTGTGTAGGCTGGTGTTTGCACATTGGAAAATAAGGGAGCCATAATCCAGCATAGTGCAAAGATAATGCGACTCGAGGTGCCCCGTGATTCATTGAGACGGCTCCAGCCCCAGTAGGTGTGTACTTCACATAATATTTTGTCAATGAACCTCATTTTTACTAAAATTGAACTCAGCGGTAGAGATGCACAACAACGGATACTGATTACAGTTCAGGCATTTGAGGGCAGAGCGTTGTGGTCGATCAGAGACACTACATTGTAGTAGGAGTCAAACTGACTAGTCTCTTAGTAATGTAAGCTTATTTTTATAAAACTCTACAGTCCACAATTTACACCATGTCTCATCGCTGAAAAAATTGATAACTTTAAGGGAACTTAATTATTTATCGACCCATGAAGGTTGAAGGCTTTGTAACTCTTCCAGAATTCAAACTGTAGTCTATAAAAGTGGCTCATAAATATAATAATGTCAACAATTCGCACAATACAGAAAAGCATTTCATTAGACCCTTGCGGTGTCTGTCACGAGCGCTGACACCAGTAAAGTTCCAACTGTTTCGCATGCAGACACATATTATTTTTATAGACTCGGCTCGTTCTTGGGCCCTTAGAGCCAAGCCGGAACCCTGGCTCAGATCGTCACTTGAGTCCTTGGCCTCTCCACCTCTGTTAAATGCCTATTGTGGTTGGTGGCGGCAATGTCATGTCTTGGGCCAGAGGCGCAACTAGAGACAAATTTCAGCGGGGTGGGGCGCTAATTCTTTCAGCAATAGGCAGAGTGGAGATGCAGGGGCTCTAAGAATGGGTAACAAGCATTGGCATAGCCAATAGGTCTCACCTTTGGGACCAAGGATATTGTGCTGCATAACTAAATACTTATAAGGTCCCAATGGGAGACCTATTGGCTGTGCCAATGCTTTTTTCTCAAGCCACAGAGCTACTTTCAAATACCATAGAGTTTTAAGTAATAATATGGGTACAATGTCCATTAAATGTACCATTTCCTTTCTTGGAAGAGAATCCACGAAGCCCTTCCTAATTTGTCTTTTCTTCCTGTGCTCTAATAACCTATCCAGCTGGACTAATAGCCTTAAAATACACAAGTAATACCTAAACAGGTGTTCCTGTTTAAAGGAATCTAAGCACCATTGGTCATAACCGTTCCTAAATTGCCCTTAGTTGAAAACTCAGAAACCTTTATGTAAAGCTGCCTTTATTTCTCATCCAGTTCTTTTTCATACACCATGACCCTAAGTACTTCAAAATGCAATCTTTTGCTCACCTTTTTTTTAAAACGTTTCCTTTGGGGAGAACCTCAAATTTCCATAGTGAATTTTAAAATCCTATCCACTCAAGACTAGTGTTTCTTAATTAGTATGCTTTAAAATGCCTTATTTTGTGACAGAGGTCCATGAACATTGCTTTTGAGAGAACCTCTAACCAGCCCTAAAAAGTTGTGCTAATATAATATAATTTCGAACTATGCTTCTGGGCTAAAGAATTTCATTGCGTGGACTTCTAAAAAGTTCCTGCAAAACTGTCATTAAATCATTTATAGTGTCAAACCCTAGCACCCTGTGTGCTCTAAAATGTTTTGACGGCTTGGCACTATCCTAGGGAATAACATCAAAGTCCCCTGGTAAGTCATCCAAGTCCTACGGTAAGCTCAACCACTTTCTATCACAGCCCAACAAGCTGAACATTGCCTAAAAAGCCCCAGCAAGGAGGAGTAAAGTTATTACAGCACAACTCATGGTAATGATTTACAGTCAGTGCTTAGTTTGAGCTGGTGGTTGCAGGTGGGGCTCATCAGCACTCATTTTTGGGGACTAGCAGTTATTTTACCCAATAAGAATTTGACCCAGAACAAGAGAGAGAAAAACACAAAAGAAGGAAGAAGGAGGAAGGGAAAGGGGAAACATCGCTTATAACGTGGGGATTACATCGCGATGCTATCACATCGCGGTTTTCACAACACAAGTCGTTACAACGACTTGCGCTAGATGGCGCTCTAGGACAAGGAATAGTATAATTTACTATCCAACACCTTCCCTACTGTACATAGACTGGAGTTGGAATAGTAAATTATACTACTCCTAATTCCATTCCCCTCCTTGCGTTGTAAAAACCACGATGTAAATGTATGCGTTGTAACGTAGAACCTGAATAAAGGGATAAAGGGTGAGGGAGCACCTGGTGGTTAATGAAAGAAGTCTGAGGTGGTATCAAGACAGTGAAGCCTTGGAATTCAACCAACTCCGCCTACATTCAGTCACAAGCCACAAGCTTTTTATTTTTTTCACAAATTAAGCACTATAGTGCTACCGAGTGCAGAGTTGAACTGATCATCAGCAATAATATTTCCACCAGCTCTTTGCCATTTTTATGGCCTGGCTTTTACTTGAGTATACACAATACAGGAGCAATTACACTCAAACAGAGAAAGTGCTTAGTTCCAAAGGTGGACACATCGTGCCAAGACTACATAGACTATGTAGCCCAATATGTGATCAGAAAAAAGAGAGAGAACAGTGACAGACTCATTGCAAAATATTTTGTCATGAATATCCATGAATATGCTTTTATTTTACGCAAAGTATATAAAAGAATATGTTATTAATAGACATTCATAACGAAATAATCTGCAATGTATTATTAGGTATTTTGCCGTTCACTCTCCTCTTATGAATGTTTTTTCCTATGAACTATGTTCAAATTTTATAGTAAGAAGGAACTGCTTTTTATGTTTAGATGGTAATTTGATATATTCTTTCTTTAGCTATTGATGTGATTTAAGGACAGCACTTCATGTACGCTGAGCTTTTCCTATACAGTGACATGGCTTCTCAATACAGCAGAAATGGCAGACAGGTTTGGTTACATGGCAGCACGCATTGACCTGGGACTTATTTATTGGGGTTATTTTGTAACACTTTCCATTGTCAGTTAATGTTTCATCTGCCAAATGTTTGGCCAAAAGATCCAAGTCTGTTTATTAAAACACTGCTGAGTAAAAATAAGCCCATAGTGTTATAAAATTGGAAATATCTTTTGAGACCCCACTGAGAAGTAGAAGTCTGTGATGTTTTAAATTACTCAATTCCAGAGATTATAATGAAGTGTGGGGAAATATTTGCCAAAAGAAGCTCTCACTTCCCATCAAAGTGCTGTTTTTACATTTACTGAAGTTGAGTCGTGGGAACTGTCAAAGGTGCTACCCAACACTGTCCTTCTGAGAGCTGTTACTTGAGATAAATCCTAGACAGAAATACTCTCTGATCTCATGTGAGTTGCACGCAGTAGGGCCCGGTCTGCCTTTTCTGGACACACGTGCAGGCACAGAATGGATCCAGCACAATTCCTCTGTTTGCATTTATACACTTTTATCAGGGCTAAGCCTGATGCTTGTCCTCTCACAGTGTTATGCATGAAAGGCCTGGAGGAGCTCCTGCTCAGATGGTTATGGCTTGAGATTTGTTGAAGCAGCACACAATATTTTCTAAGTTGGTTATCTGTGTAAGAAGGTTTGTCTGTGGATGTGAACAGCAACTTTGCATATTTACTAAGTGCAGCATCTCCAACGAACGACTGGGTGTGAAGTTTGCATGTCCACTAAAATGTAGAGGGTTCTGTCTCATTCTTATTATCATTACTGTTAATATTATGATTATTGATATTATTATTATTACTATACAAATACACCTCACTCTCCACTGGGACCCCCACTGCAATAGGGGGAAACCCAACCAGATCCAGTTAGTGGACTCCTATCGACCTAAACTCACGTGTCTGTTCTGAGATGCAGTCATTACCAATCTTACACAGTGAATCCACAAACTGAATTTTGTAGTACATTTAGTAATATAAAAACAGTACTACTAACATACCTCAAAATGCTATCAACTAACCTACATGTGGAGGTCTATGTTTCCACCTCGCCAATTTTTTATGGGCCTGATTCACAAAGGTAAACTTACACTCGTGTGTAAATTTACGATTGTTTGCTATCCACAAAAGGATTTATAAGTAATATATTTACGAGTGCCTCATCTCCACGCATAAAAAGACTCATGTTTTTATGTGTGAACACTCCACACTCTTCTAGATACTATTCGTAAATACCTTTGTGAAAAGCAGACAATCATAAGTTAATACAAAAGTGTAAGTTTACCTTTGTGAATCAAGCCCTATGTGTGGAGATCTCCGCCCAAAGTGAAGTGATCTCTGCACACGTACGTTTATGTTTTGATAATAAATCTGTGAGGAACAGGCGGGAGTGGCTGGAAAATTGGCCATACTTACCACTATATGGGAGGTGTTTGAGGATAAGTAAGGCAGGATTAAGGGAGGGCTAGAAAGGGATGTAGGGAGACACGCACACTCTCAAAAAGGTAAGCCTATTGCTTTTCACAAACTACACTTTTATAGTGACAACAACCAAAAAGGACCCAAAACATTAGTGAATGTACTCTAGCTCAGAGTAGGGGTTAGTCCAACCGCACACATGGCCAACCACTGGTACTGCAACATCCTTCCATAGAAAATTATTAAATTAGCTTGTTTATAAATGTTAAAAACTATAAATACATTTCATTTAGGGTTAAAAAATATATATTATTAAAATATAATTATTACCTTTTATAAAACTAACCTTTGTAAACATTAGAAACAATGTAACTTAATTTTTCTTAATAAATAACTTAAATTAATTCTATACATGACGTTTAATAGTTTTAACTGCATAAAAAATAGATATAACTTTTATACTTTAGGTGGGATTTTTTTATTTAAATCTTAAAAAAAACTATTTTAATTAATGTAATATATTCAAACTAATTAAAGGTTTACCTCAAAATTAAGCTAATAATGCTGTAGCATGTTCTATTTTTTCACATTTAGAATAGGTATTTTAAACAAATGTTCATTATTATTTAAATTAAAAATTGTAATAAACTTTTAAACTTTTTACCACAGCTAGATCTCCACCCCAGATGGGGAGACCTCTGCCTCTGGGTGAAAAGTTACAAGTAGTAACTTTACACTCATAAGTTAGGCTTTACTCCCTTAATTCCTTTAAGTCTACACTTTTGAGTAACTTTACACTTGTAAAGCGGGAATGTCCAAAAGTAGTAAAGTTACTCAAAAGTGTAAGAGTAAATTTGCTTGTAAATTTACCTTTGTATATAGAGCCCTCGCACTTCAAAATTAAAACCTCAGCAAATCGCAGAGATTGTGTCCATCCAAACAGTGGAATACTAGAACGTGGTGCAAATGTAATTATTTATTATTTATTTTAATGTTTTATAGAGCGCGAACTTGACTATTTTCAGAAATGTTACAATCACTGGGATTTGACTTTCACTAGAAAAGTAAACACATTATTTGTTCTATCACATTATACAGATTTGGACAATGTGAACAATAAAGCAGAGCATGATAAAATGATGGAATCCAAGATAAGATGTGTGTTTGAAATGGTTGTTGAACTCCACTCCCATGACAAATAGGAAGCTAACAAAATGCATTATTAACAGGTACAATGTGGCTGTACCGGATGACACAGAAATAAAGAAGCTAACTCAAGAGTGTAAAACACTTCAGGTTGAAGCAGAGAACATCTGATAAAAATAACCTACTGCTTGATTAAAGATCAAGGTTCACACATGCAATCCTCTCAATAACCCACAAGTGCTACTTCTATTGAAATGAAATACCTTCTTCAATTGAGCAATAGAGAGATCCACATGCTATCTGGGGATTCAAATTTACAGATCCAAAGAAATAACCACTAGAAACAACGATGAAGTGAAATTGATTAGTGTACTATGAAGTTGATTAAATGATCCATCTCACACTGTTGTTAGTGGGTCCAATAGCACTAATAAAAAGGTGATATTGACTACATTTTCATAGCTAGCTAATGGATAACCCCACTATGATACCACATTTAATATTTGCGACTATTGAAACATGTTTTTATATGGGCAGGCAAGAAAGAGTGAAAAAAATAGAGCATATTGACACTGCCTTAGTTCAAACGTGCATTCTCCATTCCAGACTTTGAATACTATTATCTGGCAGCTTGATCAGGATATGCATTATATTGGTAATATCTACCCCTCCGGCCCTATTTTGTGACTGACATGCCTTACACAAAGATGGCCTCAGTTCAGTAGCTTCCACAAACAGAGCAAGGAGGATCTTAGGCAAACTGTTCAGACACCCTGAGTTCTGTTTGTCTGAAACTCGACTACTGAATAACCCCTCAATACCTACAACACTAGAGCACATAGTTATTAAAACATTATGGAGTCATAACTTAACAGAAGTTGGTCGGTTACTCCAATATCAAGAAATGTTATCCATACAACGATTCAAAGGACTGGACATATTCAGGTTGTAAATGGCACAAATACATGATTCTGTTGGATTGTTTTTATAAGATGTTACACATTTCTTTGTGCTGTGTTTATAATTTGCCTGTGCTAATATATCCTTAGAGCCCGACCTAGTGGGCTCTACCAGCCATTTAAGGCCTGCTCCAAAATTAACAAGGGAGATGACCTTTAATAGCCGGCAGACCATGCTAGGAGGGCTCTAAGGTTATTAGAACATTCCACCCCTAGAGGGCAAATTGTTCTAATTAATCAAAACAAAAGCCCGAAGGAATTTAAATCTCCTGGGGCTCCGAGAGGTCTTTGTTCACAGTAAGCATGGGCATAAAATCCGTTCCGCTCGCGGAATTTGCGGATTTTTGGCAAATTCGCGATCCGCAAATTCGCGCAAATTTACCGAAAATGTGCAAATTCGCACGCAGCGGATTTTTTTGCTTGGTCGCGCTTGACAAATACAATATTGCGGCACGCAGCGTTCACTTACCGTCATTCAGCATTTGAAGAGTTGTTTTTCTCCATGTTTGCGTGTGCTGCGCCATTTTGGATCTTGCTGCGTGATCCCGCGGGAGTTTGTCGACCGCGATTACGTCATCGCACCCGCTACCTTGCACAGCGAGAGTTTGTCAACGCGAGTACGTCATAAAGGCTCGTGATCACGCATCGCGGGAGTAAACAATTGCGAACACGTAGATGCGGCGAGCAGCAACAATCTCGCGATTCTGCACAAGAAATCCACCAGCAAGCTGCATAAACCTTCTGAAAATGATGATTTTTTATCAGAATAACTCCTAAGGTTGACATTTGCCTGCATTTTTTTTTGCAAGGAGTCCATTTTGGGGGGGCGGGGGGGGTGGGAGGAAGGAAGTGCCCCACAATCTCCAACTTCCTGTTCCTGTCCAGCAGGCTCCTCCCAGTGCTTTCTTCATGTGCTGGTCACTTTCATTTGGATCTTGACCTGGAAGGATTACTTTTTGTGGATGCTGCTGGATATTTGGATTTGAGGCCTTTTTGACTTTCTTTGGATCACTTTTGGATTAGAAATCAACTTTCACAAGTAAGTTTGTTTGGGGCATTACAGTTGCTGCACCTACAATTTTGGAACTTTTTCAGAACATTAAATAAAATATATTGTGGGTAGCCACAGTATCCTGTAGGACCAGGGTTAGTTATGGGTGCATGACACAACAGTTTTGTTGAATTTAAACATCATTAAGGGCATGGATGGCATGGGATTGTGCTGATTTTTGTGTGCTGTTGAGGCCTTTTCCCCAGGGGTAGTGAGTGGTGCATGGACTGAGTCTGTCTCTGGGGTCTCTTTAATGTAAACATCATGGAGGGCATGGGTGGCATTGGATTGTGGTGATTTTTGTGTGTTTTTCATTTTTTTGGGGTGTACTGTTGATGGGGACTGGCCATGTGGGTTGGGGCCATTTTGAGTGCTGGTACAGGCAGGCCCTGGCCATGTGCTTGGGGTGCAAGGGGCCATTTTGAATGCAGGCAGTGTTGTCAGGCCTGCACCCATTTTGCCTAGCTTCCATCCATTATGCCCAGGGGTAGTGAGTGGTGCATGGGCCTAGTCTTTCTGTGGGGTGTCTTCTTGAATTTAAATATAATTGAGGGCATGGATGGCATGGGATTGTGCTGATTTTTGTATCTTTTTCGACTTTTTGGGGTGTATAACTGATGTTCCTCTGTCTTCCATTGCTTTTAGGTGCACAAGAGAACCACCAGTGCCAGGAAGAAGTCCTGCAGCGGTGTGTGTGCAGCATAACGTCACACGACGTCACGTGTGGCCACAAACAAGACAACTCTGCAACTTGTGCAACTGCGGCCTGCTGTTCTGACCTCTGAAGAAGATGGCCCCAAAAAAAGTTCCCCGTAGCTCCTCTAGCAAGAAAGTTGCCAGTAAGGAGCAGAAGAAGCAAGTGGCGCCACTTACCAAGGAGACTGGTGTGACGACCGCCACATTTTTTGGGAAAAAATAAGTACGCCTGCAGCAGCAGCGGGGTCTGCTGGGGACCAAGCTGCCGGGAGCAGCACCCCTGCTCCATTGGGCTCAGTGCCACCACCACCACGCCAACTTAGGTCCAAGCCCTTGAGTGCTTTAGAGGCTGCCAGTATAGTTGTTCAATCACCATCGACCAGTGATGTTGGCTCATCGCAAGAAAGTAGCAGCAATGTCCCTCAATCAACACAGGTTGTTGTAACTCATCTGACGAGTGTTCAACAAACACAGCCACAACAACAACCACCTGTGCAAGTAGTACAAGCCCAAGTACATGTGGAAGGAGAGGCAGCGCAAGCAGATGCGCAAGCAGAGGTGCATGGAGCGGCACAAGTGCCCACAATAGTTGTTCCTCCCGAAGTAGGGGCACATCAGGAAATCGTCATTCAAGCCGAGGTATCATTTGAGGAAGCCACTCCTCCTGATCATTCATTGTCTTCCACATCCCTAGCAAGGAAAAGATCAAGGATGGTGTCTACATCTTCTTCAAGCCCCCTTCCTTCTGATGATATGGATCCAAATTGGGAACCACCACTGCCGTCTGAGAGTGAGGCACACCATGATCTGACAAAGGTAGCTAAGCGTAAAAGGAAGGTCCCCGAAAGTCTCAGAGTTATGGAGTGTGATGATGACGCTGAAGAAGAAGTGGCGTATACTCCTGCTGATGAAGACTCTCCTGACGACGACGCAGTCATCATAGGCGTCACTCCAGCCTCAGCGGGCATGCAGCAAACAGACATTTTTACCCTATCCCGAAATGCTGCTGAGTGTGATGATGGCGACGTGACAACGGGACCACCACAAATGCAGTTAACTAGTACACCACCACCTACCGCTTCCATATTTTCCCACCAGAAGGGACCTCCATCCACCTCCACCTCAATTAGTGGTGATGCAAGTGCACAACGTAGTAAAGTTCGGCAACACACATCCTCCACTTCATCTGCCATTAGCAGCATGACCAGCAGTATCGCCTCCTCCGCCCCCCACAGACATTTGAAGTCCGCAGTTTGTGACTTCTTTAGTGTTTGCCCAAAAAGGGAAAACATAGCCATTTGTAGCATTTGTAAGCTTGCAGTTAGTCGTGGTAAGCTTGGTACCAACTATGGTACCGGAGGCCAGAGAGGTCATCTTAAGAGACAGCACACTGTCCAATGGCTTGCGCACCTAAAGGAGATCAAGGAAGCTCGAATTGGAAGTCAACAAACTGTATCCGTTGATGTTTCATCTGATGATGACGAGGAGGAAGAAGCGTCAAACATTTCTTCACCTACACCCAGTACCCCTGTCAGCAGCACACCCCCTGTGCGCCACACTAAGAGTGTGGGAGAGAGTGAGACACCAATGCGAAAAAGTTCATCATCACCGAGCGTAACTGGGTCGAAGAAGTCATCATCTTCCCGTAAAAAAATGGTCCAGCCCACCATTAGAAGCATGTTGTTTTCAGATGCGCCATTTGAACGCAACCACCCAATGGTGCGTCTGTATAACACTAAGCTGGCTAAAATGCTAGCGCTGGACCTTCTCCCTTTTTCTTTTGTGGAAGGGGTTGGTTTTCTTGAATTAGTGGCAACGCTCTGCCCTAAATGGAAGGTTCCTAGCCGGTTCTATTTTGCCAGAGTTGCGGTTCCAGCACTACATGCAGATGTGCTGGAGGCGATTGGGGCAGCTTTGAAGAAGAGTGCTGTTCACACTATACATCTGCCAACAGACATGTGGACCAGTGGCGCAGGCACTGATTACATGTGCATCACTGGCCACTGGGTCTCTTTTTCAAGAGTTACAGCAAAGCTAAGGGCAGGTGTTGACACGGACAACATTTTTAAAGCTGCTCGGAAACATGCAACACTAGCCATGTTTGGCATGGAGTCAAGTCATACAGCAGAAAACATTTTGCAGGAGTTTAACACAAAGGTCTTTCGAAGGCTGTCCCCCAAAGAACGCATGATTGGTTATGTTTCCACGGATAATGGCGCCAATGTAGTTAAGGCCATGGATAAGGGTAACTATTTCAGAGTGCCGTGTTTGGCGCACTGTATAAACCTGGTTGTTAAAAAATTCTTGAGTGAAGAAAGTACAGCGTGCGAGTTACTGACCACCTGCCGAAGAATGTGCACACATTTCAGCCATTCTTTTAAGGCCCGGAAGCATCTGAGGGGCCTGCTACATGAACGTCGACTGCCAGTGAAATCACTCATCCAGGAGGTGGCAACACGTTGGAACTCAACCTTCTACATGCTTGAGCGTCTGTATGAGCAGTTTACGGTACTCGATCAGTATTTCCTTACACTGGGTACAGCTGTGAAGGACCTGAGGTTACATGCGGAGCAATGGGAGCTAGTTAAAAGCCTGACAGACATGCTTCGTCCTTTTGAGGTCTTCACGCGTGCAGTCAGCAGGGAGGACTGTAGTTTGGGAAAAGCTATCCCATTGTTGCGCATGCTAGAGCACCAACTGAAGGCGGTGTCTTCTAAGTTTCAAAAAGATGAAGAAAAGCAGATTTGGCGGAGAAATTATTACAGCGCCTACTTTGCCATGAACGTCTTCAAAAGATCCACACAGAACAGCATTACATTTGTGCTACTATTCTGTATCCACACTACAAAAAGGCACTGGCAGGCAGAGCATTGTTTGCTTTTGGTGACGCAGAAGTTTCAAAGTACAAATGTTGGCTAGCTCTGTCAGCCATGAGGTTTGAAAGAGAACGGAAGGAAATTGAAGGAAAAGGCAGTACATCAGCATCAGCAGGCCATCCGGAGTCCAAAGAATCCACTTCTGCACCTGTGGCTGTGGCAGGAGTGACCTCTCTGCCGTTAAAGACACCAGCAACCGGATCATCTGCACCAGACACAACAGCAACATTGTGTGAAGAAGACGATTGGCTAACTGAGCTTGGGTTTGCTTCTGAAAAGGTCCCAGCAAAAAGTAAGCAAAGTGGAGGAACCCTGCAGAACCTTGAGTCGATGGTGCAGGACTATCTGAATGACCCAACAGAGGTCTATATTCATGATGATCCATTGGCATATTGGCATGGGAAAAGAGAATTGTGGCCAGAGATCACCAACCTGGCTATAATTACTTGTCTTGCCCACTCGCAAGTGTGTCTTCTGAACGTGTTTTCAGTGCTGCTGGTGGCATTGTAACTTGCAAAAGGACCCGCCTCTCGCCAAAAAATGTGGAGAGGTTAACAATGATAAAGATGAATCAGCACCTCATACCACCAGATTACAAAGTACGAGAATACACGCCGGAAGAAGACGAGGAGGACACCAACTTAGATGAGGGAATTTCTTCTCTGTTAGGTGACCTACTCCCACCTGAATTCGCAGAGTATGAGGACGAACTCTGCTTCCCTGACACCGAGCCCTGAAAATGAGCCAATGAATCAATAACTTTCTTTTTCGTCCTTATTCACTTTTATTCTTGTGTGTATGTCTTTCTTTGTTTTGCAAAGTCAATATAAATAAAACAATTAATCACCCAATCACAAAAACAAATCCATCAGCAGAACTGTCTTCACTTATTTGCTTATTGATTTCAAGGTGCCGCAGTCTGCATTCCTCAGGTTCACAAGTTCACAAGAACATGCTCCTCTATCCTCCTCCTCCAGACTCCTATTTCCCTCAAAGCAGAGGGCTGGATTACGCCCAATAAAGAAAGACTCTGCACTTGTGGGGGTGTTCTACTTCTTTGCGGGTGAGTTGACGGCTCTGAGGCCATTGCTGGGAAGGTCTAATACCGGAAAAAAATTGGTTTGGACAAAATCGGAGGTGAATTTTTCTTTGCGTTTTTGCTGACTTGCTTGTCTTTGAGGTGCTGTTTGGGGGGGGTTCCGGGTGTTTGTGGGTGGGTTTTGTGGTCTGGGAGCACTGCTGGCACAGTCTAATTTTGATTGCATTTGTTTTTCAGGAAATCCATGGTGGAAAATGGGAGTATGACCTAGCTGCACAGCGCGTTTGGACAGGAGGCCGAAAAGTATTGTAAGTATGAGATTTTCCATTTGTGCTTTTTGCCTGTTTGGCGGTGTTGTGCTTTTTTGCGGGTGGGTTGGCGGGTCTTGGGGCATTGCTGGGAAGCTCTAATACCGTATAAAACTGGTTTGGACCAAATCCATGAGGAAAAAGTTTTTGCTTTTTCTGACATTTCGGTCAATTTAGCGTTTTCGGGGGCCTGTTTGGGGGGCTTCCTGGTGTTTGTGGGTGGGTTTCGGGGTCTGGGAGCACTGCTGGGTATGGATAGTTTTGATAGCAAGAGGTTTGAAGAAAATCCATGGTGCCAGAGGGGAGTTAGGGCCTAGCTGCAGAGCGCGCGCAGAGTGATTTTGGAAATTGCCTAGAAAATGACAAAGTGCCCAATTTTGTACTTTTGCTTTTTGGCTGTTTGGGGGTCTTCTACTTGTTTTCGCCTGGGTTGACGGCTCTGGGGCCATTGCTGGGAAGCTCTAATACCGGATAAAACTTGTTTGGACCAAATCCATGAGGAAAAAGTTTTTGCTTTTTCTGACATTTCGGTCAATTTAGCGTTTTCGGGGGCCTGTTTGGGGGGCTTCCTGGTGTTTGTTGGTGGGTTTCGGGGTCTGGGAGTACTGCTGGGTATGGATAGTTTTGATAGCAAGAGGTTTGAAGAAAATCCATGGTGGCAGAGGGGAGTTAGGGCCTAGCTGCAGAGCGCGCACGGAGTGATTTTGGAAATTGCCCAGACAATGACAAACTGACGATTTGTGTACTTTTGCTTTTTGGCTGTTTGGGGGTCTTCTACTTGTTTTCGCCTGGTTTGACGGCTCTGGGGCCATTGCTGGGAAGCTCTAATACCGGATAAAACTGGTTTGGACCAAATCCATGAGGAAAAAGTTTTTGCTTTTTCTGACATTTCGGTCAATTTAGCATTTTCGGGGGCCTGTTTGGGGGGCTTCCTGGTGTTTGTGGGTGGGTTTCGGGGTCTGGGAGCACTGCTGGGTATGGATAGTTTTGATAGCAAGAGGTTTGAAGAAAATCCATGGTGGCAGAGGGGAGTTAGGGCCTAGCTGCAGAGCGCGCGCGGAGTGATTTTGGAAATTGCCCAAAAAATGACAAAGTGCCCATTTTTGTACTTTTGCTTTTTGGCTGTTTGGGGGACTTCTACTTGTTTTCGCCTGGGTTGACGGCTCTGGGGCCATTACTGGGAAGCTCTAATACCGGATAAAACTGGTTTGGACCAAATCCATGAGGAAAAAGTTTTTGCTTTTTCTGACATTTCGGTCAATTTAGCGTTTTCGGGGGCCTGTTTGGGGGGCTTCCTGGTGTTTGTGGGTGGGTTTCGGGGTCTGGGAGCACTGCTGGGTATAGATAGTTTTGATAGCAAGAGGTTTGAAGAAAATCCATGGTGGCAGAGGGGAGTTAGGGCCTAGCTGCAGAGCGCGCACGGAGTGATTTTGGAAATTGCCCAGAAAATGACAAACTGACGATTTGTGTACTTTTGCTTTTTGGCTGTTTGGGGGTCTTCTACTTGTTTTCGCCTGGTTTGACGGCTCTGGGGCCATTGCTGGGAAGCTCTAATACCGGATAAAACTGGTTTGGACCAAATCCATGAGGAAAAAGTTTTTGCTTTTTCTGACATTTCGGTCAATTTAGCGTTTTCGGGGGCCTGTTTGGGGGAATTCCTGGTGTTTGTGGGTGGGTTTCGGGGTCTGGGAGCACTGCTGGGTATGGATAGTTTTGATAGCAAGAGGTTTGAAGAAAATCCATGGTGGCAGAGGGGAGATAGGGCCTAGCTGCAGAGCGCGCGCGGAGTGATTTTGGAAATTGCCCAGAAAATGACAAAGTGCCCATTTTTGTAATTTTGCTTTTTGGCTGTTTGGGGGTCTTCTACTTGTTTTCGCCTGGGTTGACGGCTCTGGGGCCATTACTGGGAAGCTCTAATACCGGATAAAACTGGTTTGGACCAAATCCATGAGGAAAAAGTTTTAGCTTTTTCTGACATTTTGGTCAATTTAGCGTTTTCGGGGGCCTGTTTGGGGGGCTTCCTGGTGTTTGTGGGTGGGTTTCGGGGTCTGGGAGCACTGCTGGGTATGGATAGTTTTGATAGCAAGAGGTTTGAAGAAAATCCATGGTGGCAGAGGGGAGTTAGGGTCTAGCTGCAGAGCGTGCGCGGAGTGATTTTGGAAATTGCCCAGAAAATGACAAAGTGCCCATTTTTGTACTTTTGCTTTTTGGCTGTTTGGGGGTCTTCTACTTGTTTTCGCCTGGTTTGACAGCTCTGGGGCCATTGCTGGGGAGCTCTAATACCGGATAAAACTGGTTTGGACCAAATCCATGAGGAAAAAGTTTTTGCTTTTTCTGACATTTCGGTCAATTTAGCGTTTTTAGGGGCCTGTTTGGGTGGCTTCCTGGTGTTTGTGGGTGGGTTTTGGGGTCTGGGAGCACTGCTGGGTATGGATAGTTTTGATAGCAAGAGGTTTGAAGAAAATCCATGGTGGCAGAGGGGAGTTAGGGCCTAGCTGCAGAGCACGCGCGGAGTGATTTTGGAAATTGCCCAGAAAATAACAAAGTGCCCATTTTTGTACTTTTGCTTTTTGGCTGTTTGGGGGTCTTCTACTTGTTTTCGCCTGGGTTGACGGCTCTGGGGCCATTGCTGGGAAGCTCTAATACCCGATAAAACTGGTTTGGACCAAATCCATGAGGAAAAAGGTTTTGCTTTTTCTGACATTTCGGTCAATTTAGCATTTTCGGGGTCCTGTTTGGGGGGCTTCCTGGTGTTTGTGGGTGGGTTTCGGGGTCTGGGAGCACTGCTGGGTATAGATAGTTTTGATAGCAAGAGGATTGAAGAAAATCCATGGTGGCAGAGGGGAGTTAGGGCCTAGCTGCAGAGCGCGCGCGGAGTGATTTTGGAAATTGCCCAGAAAATGACAAAGTGCCCATTTTTGTACTTTTGCTTTTTGGCTGTTTGGGGATCTTCTACTTGTTTTCGCCTGGTTTGACAGCTCTGGGGCCATTGCTGGGAAGCTCTAATACCGGATAAAACTGGTTTGGACCAAATCCATGAGGAAAAAGTTTTTGCTTTTTCTGACATTTCGGTCAATTTAGCGTTTTCGGGGGCCTGTTTGGGGGGCTACCTGGTGTTTGTGGGTGGGTTTCGGGGTCTGGGAGCACTGCTGGGTATAGATAGTTTTGATAGCAAGAGGTTTGAAGAAAATCCATGGTGGCAGAGGGGAGTTAGGGTCTAGCTGCAGAGCGCGCACGGAGTGATTTTGGAAATTGCCCAGAAAATGACAAAGTGCCCATTTTTGTACTTTTGCTTTTTGGCTGTTTGGGGGTCTTCTACTTGTTTTTGCCTGGTTTGACAGCTCTGGGGCCATTGCTGGGAAGCTCTAATACCGGATAAAACTGGTTTGGACCAAATCCATGAGGAAAACGTTTTTGCTTTTTCTGACATTTCGGTCAATTTAGCGTTTTCGGGGGCCTGTTTGGGGGGCTTCCTGGTGTTTGTGGGTGGGTTTCGGGGTCTGGGAGCACTGCTGGGTATGGATAGTTTTGATAGCAAGAGGTTTGAAGAAAATCCATGGTGGCAGAGAGGAGTTAGGGCCTAGCTGCAGAGCGTGCGCGGAGTGATTTTGGAAATTGCCCAGAAAATGACAAAGTGCCCATTTTTGTACTTTTGCTTTTTGGCTGTTTGGGGGTCTTCTACTTGTTTTTGCCTGGGTTGACGGCTCTGGGGCCATTACTGGGAAGCTCTAATACCGGATAAAACTGGTTTGGACCAAATCCATGGGGAAAAAGTTTTAGCTTTTTCTGACATTTCGGTCAATTTAGCGTTTTTGGGGGCCTGTTTGGGGGGCTTCCTGGTGTTTGTGGGTGGGTTTCGGGGTCTGGGAGCACTGCTGGGTATAGATAGTTTTGATAGCAAGAGGTTTGAAGAAAATCCATGGTGGCAGAGGGGAGTTAGGGTCTAGCTGCAGAGCGCACGCGGAGTGATTTTGGAAATTGCCCAGAAAATGACAAAGTGCCCATTTTTGTACTTTTGCTTTTTGGCTGTTTGGGGGTCTTCTACTTGTTTTCGCCTGGGTTGACGGCTCTGGGGCCATTGCTGGGAAGGTCTAATACCGGTTAAAACTGGTTTGGACCAAATCGGAGGCGAAAACCTTTTTGCGTTTTTGCTGACTTGCTTGTCTTTGAGGTGCTCTTTGGGGGGTTCCGGGTGTTTGTGTGTGGGTTTTGGGGTCTGGGAGCACTGCTGGCACAGTCTAATTTTGATTGCATTTGTTTTTCAGGAAATCCATGGTGGAAAACCGGAGTTATGGCCTAGCTGCACAGCGCGTTTGGACAGAATTGAAAGAAGGCCGAAAAATATTGTAAGTATGAGATTTTCCTTTTTTGCTTTTTGCCTGTTTGGGGGTGTTGTGCTTTTTTTGCGGGTGGGTTGGCGGGTCTTGGGGCATTGCTGGTAAGGTCTAATACCGGATAAAAGTAGTTTTGGACAAAATCCATGCTGAAAAGCCTTTTGGCATTTTTTGTAACTTAGGGTTCGTTAGGGTTAGCACTAGCAGCAGTATTCCATGTGTTTTGGGGTGTTCTATATTTTTGCAACTGGGTTCTGGGGTCTTACAGCACTCGTGGGAATGTGTAATCTTGGTTGCAAGTTGTTTGAAGAAAATCCATGGTGGCATTTTTTGTAACTTAGGGTTTGTTAGGGTTAGCACTAGCAGCAGTATTCCATGTGTTTGGGGTGTTCTAGATTTTTGCAACTGGGTTCTGGGGTCTTACAGCACTCGTGGGAATGTGTAATCTTGGTTGCAACTAGTGGTTTGAAGAAAATCCATGGTGGGAAAGGGTGGATTTTGCCTAGTGAAAGAAAGCGTTTGCCACTATTCTTAACTTAGGGCTCGTTAGGGTTAGCAGTATTGTATTGCATGTCTTTGGGCGGGAGTTATAGATTTTTAAGACTGGGTGGGGTCTTGGAAAACTTGTTGTAATGTCTAATTTTGATTGCAAGTCGTTTGAACATAATCCATGGTGGGAAAGGGGGGTTTTGGCCATACTTTCTGAGTGCGTTTTGACACGATTTGAAATTAGGCCTCTGTGAGGTAGCAGCAGTATTCTGCACGTTTTTGGGAGGGTAATGGGGGGTGTTCTAGATTTTGGGGATTGTCATCTCTGAAAGTGACAGTATAATTTTTGCACTACACGACGTGCCTTACATATTTTTTTCTCCGAGGTGTCTTTAACACTTACTGTTGTATTTTTCCATCATCAATTACAGGCAGGCTTTTACCCTGTGCCATCGATGTACTACTCAGGCGTACAATTAGCGATCCGCAAATCCGCATCAGGCAGGCAGTGGACAGTGTGTCTGGTCACCAAGATTGATCGACGGAGCATCCGATGGAATGAAGGAGTACCGCGAGTAAGAGGAATGGCTGGATGCATCGACTTCACAAATTCAACGGGACCACTACAAAAAACAGTAACAGTATCCAAAATTCTCCTTATCTTTTCAATGATATTCTTGTGAACTTTAACTTACTTCTACGAGTGTGACTCTGTGCGTTTGTTTGATCTCTGCTTCAAATTCATCCCTCCAGCTATTTGATACGTCTTTGCTATGTTTAACACTAATTTTAATGTTCTAAGTGTTTATTGTCTGAGGGCAGAGAGGCAAGTGAAATTGCGTAATGACTGCAGCTCTGTACTGCCAAGTTTGCCAACTTGTTCCTTCGTAGTTACTAGTAAGTTGCAGTAAGTAGTAGTACTACTTTTCAGTAAGCTAACCATCCATTTACCAAACAACTTCTCGCATGCAGTAGTGCACTTTCTTTATGTCCCTTTAAAGGTTTATCGATATCTTCAAATCCAAAGATTTGTTTCTATTCATTTGTTGTTTTACTGACCATGTTGTGTTTTTTTTCCTCTCTACCAAACTTTCCCCCCCAAAAAAAACCATTCCCATCCAATTTTCAAACCCTAACCCTCTTCCCCCGGGCTGTGTGGTATTTAATTGATGTGTGACTGGCAACAACAATAAATTCCACACACTTGCTGGGGAGGATAAGGTCAAAGCAACCAGAAGTTCATGTGCGCCATCCTGGATTGATAATAAGAACATCCTCCTCCTACACGACGTGAACAATCTAATGCTTAATGCTTACCTTACGTTGGCACTGCTTAGGCTACAATTTAGGGCACTGTTCTGTACCGTACTATCTATTGTACTGTTTCTAATGCTACGCTCAGGCCACTCAATGTTTAATGTCCTCTTTTTTTCATATGGTGATACTGCCAGTGTGTACCACTACTGCTACCAGCACAACAATGATATTGCATCCGTCGAGGATTCAAGTCAACAACCAACCTTATTCACCAACCGTGATTCGCAAATCACAGGTAAGATAAGCATATTGGGGAGTTAGTAGAATAATGGGCTAGGACTACATTTGGAGGAGAGCAGAGACTAACAGTACTACTAGTAAAGTACAGTAGTAGGGCTACTGAATTGACTAACTCGCTTACTTGCATTTTGGTACATTTAGGACAAGATGTTTCATTCATGCTGGTAAGTTTGAAAAACCAAACGTCCAGTAACCACCGCCAACCCCCACACAAAATAATATGAGCGCGTATACTGTGTTTTTGAATGAAAAATATAATTATTGAGAAATATAAATTATGGATGTTGTTGTCGTCACAAAAATAGAATTACCCCAACTCACCCCCCTCTCTAACCAAACCAATGTCCAAAAATCAAAAAGTACCCTTTCCCAGAAACCCAATTCACACCCCCCCAACAGTCTTTAAAAAAGGGATAGGGGGCAGTCACTTCCTCCGGTGGCGTTTAGAGAGCTGGTGCTGCACGTTCCGCAGCTCTTTGCGGAGGTCCCGGACCTGGCGCTCCAGGTAGTCCACTCGCTTTCAGAGGCGGCGCTGGCATTCCATCCAGGCTCTGGGGGGGCAGCTGTTGTTTTTGCTGCTGTGCGGCGGCGGCGGGAGGCTGTCGGGCCACGGCTCCATTTGGCTGGAGGCTTGTGGCTGGTGGACCCGGGGGCAGTGGAGGAGGATGTGGGGGTTGTTGTAGTTTCCTCCTCATGCTCCCGAGCCCACAACCGTCGATACTCGACACAAATAGCCTCCAGCTTACGGGCCCTGGCCCGGACAGCCATCTCCTTACGGGTGAGCTTTTTGGGAGTAGGATCTATGAAAAAGAAAGAAAAATACTGTAGCCAATAGTCTTTAACATAAAGCAAAATAATTCAACAGAAAGTTGACACTCAGTAACACCAGCATAAGTAACACCAGCAAGTAGCAAACACAGTATAACATTTTTAAGATAACGGACCAGGTTTGTTTTGATTGTCGATCCACAACTGGCGCCTCCCGTATGTGATGTTATTTATAATTTCTAACCACTATTATGAGGGTGCCCCAGATAGGAGGAAGAACCTAAACCTCCAATTAGGACCAAGATCCAAACATAATTGATACAGCAGGTATGTGTGCACACGTCGCCTTTTACAGAGTAAATGCTGTTGGTAATCAAACAACACAACCAGACAAACAATGTGGAAGTAGTCTTGATAGAAGTTTTTCTTCAATTCAGATTTTATCCACCACGCCCAGCCAACACGTGTTTCATCAGGGCTAGTAGCCCGCGACTTCATCAGGGCTCCCGCGGGCAGCGGTTCCAAAGCTATTGCCACAATGGCTAGGTGCTCTCAGCCGGTTCTAATTCCGACCCGGCTACCGGGTGCTGTCGAGGTTCTAGCTGATTCGTCTCACTGGGATTGAAAAAAAGTAACGGTTTTGGGGAGGGTGTTAACCTTTTATATGCTTATTCCATTAAATGCTACACATGTTCTTATGACAACTGATGAATGCTTGCTTAACGGGCACCATTTTTCTCATTACAGAAAGAAGATTCCATTGTCCTTCTGCCAGACAATTCTCCAACTACTAGTAAGTCATCACCAGCAGTACTGTGTTTTCATTTCTTAATTGAAAATAAAACTTTAAAACTAACAAACACTGTGTGGTTTTTGTTTACGAGTGAGTGAGCGGAAAGGTTTGAACTACTGCACTTGGCAGTCATGTTTCAGTGACTCAGATAGGCCGGGACTCGGAGGTAGTCTTCTTCTGTTCTTCTGGGTCGTTAAAATCATTGGTCAGACATTCTAGATAGTCGGTCAGGGGATTGGGGGTTCAACTTCTGTTCGGATTGAGGTATGTCGAAAGACGAACTGCACCTATCATCTTGTCCATACTTCTTTGTGTGCAGAAAAGTCCCTGAAACACTAGCGGTATGGGATGCGCTCCTCTCAAATCAAAAAGGACACTGCTACCTTTTACTTGGTGTAAACAGTTACATTTTGTTGTTGCAAATTGTCAAAGCACTTACATTAAGAAGACTGGAATAGACAGCAAGGGCAACCCAGAGGACTACACTCAGTGCCTAGAGCTATTGATGTATCAGAGTTTTGTTTCACATCGTTTGCCGAATGGGTAAGCTTAGCTACCTACACAGACCGACTCATAATTGTAAATAGTAGTAGCACAGAGAGTGATGGTAGAGGCAGGATAAGAATGTAGAAAGTAGTCTACATTAGAAGAAGATCCAAGACTATTTTGTAAAACATAGAATTATTAGGAACCAGTTTATAATAAATAGGGGCTGTTAAAGTTAGGGAAGTATAAGTATTAAGATAACAATAAGACAACTTACTGGGGCCAGCAGAAGAGCCTGGAAGGGACTGCTCGTGTCCAACTTCTGCCACCGGAGTCTCTGTTGCCGCCGTCGCCTTGCCCCTGGGAGTTGCTTCTGGTGATCATGAAATAAAGAAACACAAGATGGATGATTGTTTTTTGGGAAATATTTGATTTCTTTGTACTCAATCTAAAATTATGTCGGGGAAACAAATTAACATCAATTGCATCTGATCTGGCCCTTCCCCTTGCCCTTGTTGCCTCCCTTAGCCATGGTCCTGGGCACAAGAAGAAGGAAAGAAGAATAGGTGTGAAAAAAAATAAGAGAGAGAGCAAAAGAAATAAAGTAGGTAATAAAGTAACAAAAAGTTTTAAAAACCCACAAAATATAGATGTAGGAAATTGAAGAGAGAGATAATAAGCAAAAAAAAAGAAAAAAAAGTTCAGAAAAACATAGGATTGCAAAGATGTAAGGTGGATAGAAAGGTAGCATGCCCAAAACCATAGCAGTGAATGAAAAACAAGATGGCTGCGCCCATAGAGGACCGCGTGGGTGAGTTCGCGCGATATTTCCCCTGCGAGCACGCAAAAAAGCCCACGAATACGTAATCGCGCGCCGCATACGACGCGAACTTGCAACGAGCGGCCGGAAACGGAAACACGTCACGCAAACAAGATGGCCGCGCCCGTACATGACCTCATGGGCAACCTCGGAGTCGGTGCACTGCAAGCGGCCCGCGAAGAAGCAAAAAACATGCAAGAAAAAAGAGCAATCAGCAAATTCGCACGAAAGTAATTAAAATAAAATAGTTACTAAGTTAGCTTCAACAGGGAGCACTAATAGATAAAATGCAGGTGCTCGAGCACCTGCTTTATTTTATCTATTAGTGCTTCTTGATGAAGCTAACTTAGTAACTATTTTAGAATGGCGCTGGCGGCTTGTCGGCGCCATTCTAAAATAAAACAGTAGTGGGGCAGAGGGCAGAAGGTCACAGAGTGGGGCAGAGGGCAGAAGGGCACAGCAACGAGTGGGGCAGAGGGCAGAATGGCACAAAAATTAGTGGGGTAAGGGGCACAAGGGCACAACAACGAGTGGGGCAGAGGGCAGATTGGCACAAAAACGAGTGGGGCAAGGGGCGCAAGGGCACAACAACGAGTGGGGCAGAGGGCAGAATGGCACTAAAACGAGTGGGGCAAGGGGCACAAGGGCACAACAACGAGTGAGGCAAAGGGCAGAATGGCACAAAAACGAGTGGGGCAAGGGGCACAAGGACACAACAACGAGTGGGGCAGAGGGCAGAATGGCACAAAAACGAGTGGGGCAAGGGGCACAAGGGCACAACAACGAGTGGGGCAAAGGGCAGAATAGCACAAAAACGATTGGGGCACGGGGCACAAGGGCACAACAACGAGTGGGGCAGAGGGCAGAATGGCACAAAAACGAGTGGGGCAAGGGGCACAAGGGCACAACAACGAGTGGGGCAGAGGGCAGAATGGCACAAAAACGAGTGGGGC
Organism: Lissotriton helveticus; assembly: GCF_964261635.1. Taxonomy (NCBI): domain Eukaryota; kingdom Metazoa; phylum Chordata; class Amphibia; order Caudata; family Salamandridae; genus Lissotriton; species Lissotriton helveticus. The sequence continues at coordinate 1,155,676,328 of NC_136070.1, forward strand.
AAGGGGCACAAGGGCACAACAAAGAGTGGGGCAGAGGGCAGAATGGCACAAAAACGAGTGGGGCAAGGGGCACAAGGGCACAACAACGAGTGGGGCAAAGGGCAGAATGGCACAAAAACGAGTGGGGCAAGGGGCACAAGGGCACAACAACGAGTGGGGCAGAGGGCAGAAGGGCACAAAAACAAGTGGGGCAGAGGGCAGAAGGGCACAAAAAAATGAGAGGGTGGCAGTGATGAACCAGAGGGCGCATCGCGGTCTCGCACAAAAAAAACCCCGCGAACACGCAAAGCACCCCGCGAACACGCCAAGAGCCCCGCAAACACGCAAAACCCCAAAAATCCGCAAATTCGCACAAATTCGCGAATTTTGCAGATCGCGAGTTCGCAAATCCGCAAATTCGCGGATTGCGAATTTGCAAAATTCGCCCATGCTTAGTCCACAGCAGCAGCTCTTTGGCTTCTTAGAACCAGGGAGAGCCCACCTGAAATAACTGTATCGGAGCCTCTGACAGGTCTGTGTGGTTTCCACACTGTCTCATCCTATGCAAGATCCACAGGTGGGCATGTGAGATCTCTGTCTGTTCACCTTGCTCTGCAGGCTCACAGGCTATTCCCACAAAACTGCAGGTCAAGAGAGATCTAACAGCAGGGCCACATCTTCCACTCTCAATAGAATCTGGTGTTTTCTGTTGTGTTGTTGTGCTCTTCCACTTTCAACTCACATGCTGGTTTCAGGTTTTGTTACATTTGCTTCAAGGACAATCCTTGTGTTTCTTCACCTCCCCACCCTGTTAAGTAACCGGGCATGTATGCATCCTTTTCTGGTATTTTCAGCCTCAATATTGTTGCTGCATCCTCTTTGATACCAATGCATATTGTGTTTGGTTGAAAAAGATCAAGTGGAAAGACAAACACAACCGTATATCATCTCCAGGAACATTTTGAGTAGCCAATTTGTTGTCTGTGCTAAACAGGTGCAGCTGAAATGTAGTAAGAAAATGTGCAAGTGAGAGCCTTATAAGAAGAAGTTATATGCTTTTGGGTCACTTTGAGCACCTTCTTTGATCTTACAGTTGCGAAATTTTACATGCAAATTGCTGAGCCAGGAGACTCTTATACTATTGCATCTGTGCCACTTAGACGCACCCTATTCCAGTTTTATCAACAGCATATCCTTACCAATTACAGACAATAACACATCAAGAACATAGGATTCAGTGTTGTCGCCCATTGCTTCTTCATCCAGACTTTGGAGGTAAAAGGATTGTAAAAATGTTCTGCTTCTCAAGGCCTTCAATATTTGCCTTTTTAACCCTGTCACTATTTGTTTCTCAACCTTAGTGGGTGTGCTTTTATCTGCTAACTATGGTGCCAGGATTGTACTCTACAATATCGAGCACAGGAATATTGAGGACAAAACTGTGAGGGACAAAATATCAAGTGCAAATAGGGAACTATAGATGTACTATCCTAGCTATATCTATATCATCAAGGTACATAGATGTGGACTTAGGTATAGAAAATGTATACTACCTTCCCATATTTTGTCCCTCGATATCCGTCTAAGATTTTAGTGTCCCACAATAATCTCTAGTTGGTATTCAGGATCCACACCATATTGTCAAATCCTGCCCACGAAAACTAGCCCTCTGAGAGAATTTCTTTAATTTCTGCCTTCAGCTTCTATTTCAAGTTACAAAGGTACTAGGCAAGGACCTTCCTACTGCACAATCTCATCCATGGAGGAATTTAAGCCTTGAGAATGGAATTGGCATCTACCTTTGCTTCTTGTTTTTTTTCTCCAGGTGAGTAAAACCACATGAGAAATGGGATATCAAGGCAGAAGTCACAATTTTACAGCTGTGGAGCAGAGCACCATTACTTAAGAATAGGCCTTATTGTCTCATAGCTGTTCTTCAATCACTGAATGAGACATCCCGAGGGCAGGCAATGCTATTCCTTTTCAATCTATCTATTCAAGGAAGTAGACTTAGCACCCCTACAAGATGATATCAAGTTGGGATGCAGGCACTTGTGCAAGGCACTGGACCAGGGGTTCTGATTCACCAATGCTGGGAGCTAAGGACTTGTTGAGTACTAGAGTTTCACCTCAGCTTGTCAGATGCCTTCCAGACTCTTTAATCTTCAGCATTTGTGTGTTGGTGAACATCTGGCAGATTCACATTTCTCGCAGAGCATGGGTTTCCATCTTCTGCCCTGGTACCTTGCAAGCACACCCTCACAGTACCTGATATGTTTGATCAACGGTTATTGGCTGTGCTACATTCCCTCTTTAGTTCTATGTAGTTTGCCTCTCACTGAAGTACTACCAATCTCTGTCAAACCTTGCAGTGACTTTAGCTCTACCCCAGTTATACAGGGTGCAGTCCGCCACTTAGATGTCAATGTTTTTAAGTTGGATAACTCTCTAGGCAGATCCACCAAAGACCTCAATTGCACTCTGGCCCACTCTGTAATTGCAACTCACTATTTCTCTAGTGCAGCTTCCATTTTGGTCGGGGAACCAAGGGCTCCCAAATGGAAAAGTGCTGAGTAACATCAACTTATGCTTCTAGGCAGGAACCATTCTTTATGAAATTACATGCAGATGAAGTGCTTATGTGCAGATTGTGTGACTGGTTTTCAATGAGTTTCATGGACATCATACTCTGCACATTGAGAAGGTGAGCAGAGCCCTCTTACCGGTCTGGTGGTTTTAGCAGTGTGAGCTTCACAAAATGGCCGCCGCCGAAGGAACTGCCCAATGGGGACCACCCTTCTTACCTAGTTGGTTAGTCCCTGTGAGCGTGTATGCCATTTTGTGCCAGTTATATTCATACTTTTAATAATTATTATAGTTGTGTATGCCCTGGATAAGCATAGGCATTTCCCTCCAACACACAGCTCGCCAAGATGAAATATGTTACTCACTCACAACGTAAACCTGTAATTTAAAGGAGAAAAAAACTGCACAGTTTGAAGCAATTCAGCACACCTACAAAAAGATCAGCTTCTAAGTGTATCAAATAATCCTATTAGCCACTAGCATCTGCACATGAGATTTCTCAATTTCGCGTTTTTTAGAACCGGGTAGTACGACCCTCAAGTTTGTTTTTATATTTTACAAGGCAGATTTTGTAGCGTATTAAATGAAAAAAGGTTAACTTCTCTCTGAGATAGACAGATATATTTTGTGTAACCACATCCTTGATTTTTTAAGCTATCCATCCACAGATGCTTTCTTATGAATCAATGAACGATTTAAAACATGTACTCTTGGCTTTTTACCAGTCTAGATCCAGATTTGGATTTCTTAAACAGCCAAATTTGTCTCCCTCAGAAAAGAATTGTCCCGCATGGGAAAGGATGCATTGTCTTGTCAGATGTCACTGACAGCCGCATGTGTCAAATTAAGGGTTCAGTTCTTAAACAGTCGTTCTCCCAGACATTCTTCACATTGTTCTAAATTTGATTCCCAAATATTTATGTAAGCTTCATTTAGGATGAAGTCAATTCAAAGCTACGTCTTGGAAGTGACCTTGGGAGGAACTGAATAATGGCAAACACCGTGCACTTAAGATAATGCTCACTCTGCAGAGTGCACAAAGGTAAACACAGAGAGGTCTGCGTTTGTGTATTGGGTTCCCAGGAAGGTTACAGGTGCCACTTTTCCTTATTGAATAATATAAGGGCTCACTCAAATCTCAATGTTTACATACCTGAAAATAATAAATGCACTTCATAATCTAATGGTTCTTGTGTGGTACATATGATTTTGCTTAGGGCCTGCGCTGCGGTGATGAGGGGAAGATGTAGGAGGCATATTCTCAAGAACGTGTGATAACCATCGCAAATTTAGCTTAATGCAACTGTGCATATTGCAGTCTATCACGAGAAAATAACACTGTCTTAACGTCCAATTCCCAACCCGACGGCACCATGTGATAGCAGCATGGTAACTCGCCAAATGACTGTGCAAAATTCAACACGACTAACCAAAAATACAAAACACGAACGCCCAAAAAGTTGTGATGCCGCAAAGCGCGATACCAAAACCAGCGACAGCCCTGCAAAAGCAAAACGTCATGCGGGAAAATGCACTATAAAAGCCAAAACAAAAAACCACGCCAAAACCAATTCAAACTGCATAGCACCATGCATGCAACCAGACCCAGGGCAGAGGTTAAGCAGCATGGAACCCCCATGTTCGGGGAAGGGCAAGGAGAAGAGGAAGAGGAAGACCGGGTTCAGTCTGCAGGAAGACCGGATCATCGTCGCGGAGGTGATAGGACACTACCAACAACTGTTTGTCACCTCCACTGCTGCACTGGCAACATAAACGGAAATATGGCGGACCATCGTCACCAACGTCAATGCTGTCGGAGTGGTGAGGAGGTCAATGGAGGAGGTCAAGAGGCGCTGGCATGATGTGCAAAGGCAGAGCAAACAGAAACTCGCTGCCAACAGGAAGGCAGCAACGGCGACTGGAGGTGGGAGTCCTGCGCCACAGGAGGAGCTGAGTGAGCTGGAGGAAATGGTGGCCACAGTCACCAGTGTGGAGACGGTGGCAGGAGTCGGGGGCCTGGACACAGCACGATATGCCCTGACACAACAGCATCAGGGTGAGTGACGACCAGGGACTGGGGGACGGGGGGGAGATGGGCACAATGGCACACATGCACAATCATGTGTAGTACACCGCAAACGCACAATGACAGTGGAACATGTGCCTGATACCCTTGCCACACTGCAGCACACATACAAACATCAAGTAGGCCCCCGACCACCATGTGCACATTTGGGCCCCCTCCGAATAACCAACGACACTACCAATCCATGCACATGTGATAAATCCAGAAAAGCAGCGGCTGTGTGAGCCACACTGACTAAGCAACTGACACTGTATGACCGATAGCATGGCAGCAGCCTAAATACATGACATGGTTCACGCATCAACATGGAGGTGGCCCAGTGTGGATCACATCCGTAAAGGAGCAGGTCACACTCTGACACATCCACGTGCACCTACAACCCATGCCGTCCAATACAAGCAGCAGACAAATGAAGCACAAGGCCTCAAAATCTGTCCAAGAGCACAAATGACCCAAGTCGGAAACATCCCAGCCCCCGAAAAGCACACAATTCAAAGGCACACCACCTCAAAGGGACAAGAATCCACAAAATCAGAGGTGCAGGGTTGACTCCCCACAATGCAGCACACACGCACATAGCAACCATAGAACATCACCAATGAGGGCAATGTGGGACAAAGTGCAACACCACAGGACAGAGGACAGAACAGGTTCCCCTTGTGCATAGTAACTGGCCACTCACATCTGGCATTGCCTGACACTGTGTGATGACAAAGAATGGGTACTACCAGACATCTGTCATGTACTCGGAAGACCCACTGTCTGCCATCAAATAGCCAGCTCCACCAAAACAGTCATAATGTGCGTTGTCATGCACTCTGCATGTAAACATCTGCAAAGCAGCAACATACATTAGAACCTCTGTTAACATGCATCTCCCCTAAACATTTTAGGGGGACAAACAACACTTACTGCAGAGCAGACCACAAATCCCATCAGTGATGATGAAGAGGACAACCTGCACATCTGTTCAGACACATTCCAATGGATAATGAACAGCCTCCACACCCCACCTCCAGGAGCAGGGCAACCCAGCTGCCTCGAGGTGACACCCCCACCTGCACAGACCACACAGCAAGAAACACACACCACCACAGCTGTCTCCCAGGACCCCCACGAACAACACATGGAATTCCAACGCTGTGTGTTGGGTTGCCAGGTGGAGTTGGCAGATCAGCTGCGGGTGGGTTTCGAGCTCGTGGCAGCCAAACTTGATGCCATACGTGAGTGTCTGAGTCCCGTCAGGGACCACTTACAATCCCTAACAGACACACACTCTCCGCACCATGCTCCACAACAATCCTTGGCTGACATCACTGGGGCCATCTCTCTGATACAAGAACTGCCTAGTCAGACAGGCACCAGCGAGGACAGCACAGAGTTGAGATGAGCAGATGCAGGCTGGAAGTAAGGCTGTCAAGGCTGAACACCAGCGAGATGCAACTGGGATCTTCCATGCCTTGCAGTTCCTCATCTTGCCATTGCTGCCACTGAGCCTGTCCCAGATAACTGCAGTGGGAACTGCGACACACACCTCCCTGACCCCTGATGTGTCAGTGGCACACAGTGATGCAGCCCTACCACCATCGCACCCTAATGTGTCAGTGGCACCCAGTGATGCAACCATTACCCAGCCACACACGCCGGACACTGAGGAAGTATCAGAGGACTGATATGTGGATGGTAATCACTATGTGAGGAAGGAGGTAGTAGAATCCATCACCACAATATGACCTGTCCCTGCCTGGTTCTGCCCTATGCATCATGCCCTGGGACAACACCTTCCACTGACCCACAGAACACTCTGCGACATACACCTGGACCCCGACATGGCCTGGCATATCTTCACAGGTTGACAATAACACAGCAATCCTGCTGCGGACTGCATTCTCCCTCTCCCAAATCACTTTTCAATCCCCAAAGGACTCTGGTTGGCCCACCATTGGGCTTCCATGTAATGTGGGCTTGGCATGGCCATGTACAGCTCCAGCTCCGGAATTTACCAGAATGTGAATAAAACATTTGAAATCACACAGATGTGTCATGACTATGTTCACTCAAGTGTGAAAGAATGGATGTATGTATGGACAATAACGGCACAAGAAGGTACACCCTTGTAAATGACATCAATGCGCATGTTGTACCCTGAGCCATATAGCCAGTTGGATGTCTGTGAAGGTGAGTACTAGCTGTGGCCTCGTTGCACATTAACGACTATCTCGCAACCACCCAATGTAGGCACAAGTCCATGTACTGAATAGGGCTGTGTGTAGGAATGACCAAATTGGTAGCAGGCCAGAAGTGGTGTCCTACATCACGTGACACCAGTAGTTCACTTCGCATACCTACTCACACACATCTGTGTGTACACACTCTGTTTTGATTCATAGCATTGCTCCACATGGTCAAAGGTTGGATACCATACTCACATTGCTGTAGACACGTACATGCACAGGCCTGCCAGCATCTATCCCAAACACAGTGTTTCGACCACAGAGGTGGAGCAGTCAAAAGAGACCCACCTCCATTGCACATGCATCACTCAGTCCCTCCCTGTGTAGGGACGATGCTGATTGTGGCACACGATTCGTACATCCAAGCAACACTCATCACAGTTGGACAGTAGTGAAGTTGCGGAGACTTTATTGGCATGTGCCAGTACGGACAAGGCAAATGCCACAACATGCAGGGAAATGCTTGAGACACTTGCACGCAGCATGGGATCGTGTCGAGGTGCAAGACATGGCGGTGCAAAAATGTACACAAATCATTACGGATGGCAACGGTCTCAGCCCACCTTGCCTTGCTGGACGGGATGTTTTGCATGTGCCCATTGCCCCGTGTGAGGGGACACGACTCACAGCCCATGGGGTCTGCATAGTGCTGTGCCACTGAACTGCTCCAACTGTCTGCTCTGCTGACTGTGATCAGGTGGATGGGTCCGACAAGGTCACATGTTGTGCTACATTGCCATGTGTGTACTCCTCCCCCAGCAGTATGTCCGATTTGGGAACGTTGCTAAACAACGCTGTGCTGCTCCGACCATGGAAGTTCCTCACCTTGCACAGGTGTGTGTACACACGCGTAGTTCCACGCACTTGCATTCAAAGGCAGATATGTCAACTGTTGTGGTGGGATATGTGAGCATTCCCTGTGATGCAACAAGGTGTTGGGACCTGTGCTGTGGGCGACAATCCGATGTGGCTGCAGGAATGTAGTTACTCGTTCATGAATGCCAGCGCAGTTTCATGGGCAATGTGTTCCAATAGTGCATCAATGTCGAGTTCAAGGAACACCAGGATGACCCAATCCATTAACTGGTCCGGGCAGATGTGCTCAGTCCATGACGTTTCCCCAATCCTCAACACAGCCTAGTAGGGTAGCATTTCTATGTGGTCACTGCACACGAGGAGTTGTGCAATATCCCATGCACAACTGCCAGCACATACGCCAAAGATCGGTGCATCCCATGCACAGGTATCCCTGTGAAACTCCTGTTTGTGGGCCGACTGGGGGCGCACTGTCAGGTCCTAATCCAATTCAGCTAACGTTGCGTTGGATAGGCAGACCTCCATTGGGCACTCGAATGTGCATGATCAACAGTGGAACCAGGGCTGGATGCAGGTGATGTAGGCAAGACGGAAACCAGACGGTAACTGATTCTCAACTCAGCCATTGGCACAGATCCCACCAGATGCAGCATTCGTGCATGGTACAGTTCCACATGACAGAGGTTGTGCATGTGTCCCGGAATGCCTGCCATTGTGTTTGTTGGGCTCGTAGCACAGGAACTCCTCCGACCGGTGGCTGTTCGGTGGACGATATGCCGCAGCTACGGGCAATGAGTTGTATGTGTTTGCAAGGTTTGGACGTATGGGTAGTTTTTGACCAATGTGTCAAGGGTATCCCTTGCAGGTGTAGGTCGTGCAGGGAAAAGTGTGTGTGGGGTGAGGGCATGTTGGTTTTTCATTTGCGCTGTTCGTGGTGTGGTAGTCATCAGAGGCTGGTTTGGTATTTCACACAGGGTGTGTCAGCCGCATTCAAGACCAAGGTCGGAGGGTCGGTTGGCCTTCCGCCTTGTGTGTAGAGACAAAGGAGCTTTCATTCCTAATTTTAGTCTAACTACTGCTTGCATTTCTGAGATGTGATGTGGCCTTCGTGCTGACTTTGATACCAGGCCTGTGATTTGGGGTGCATAAATTTCAAGACACACGCAGCTGTTGGCATGTTTGCATGTGCCAAGGGCATGATTGGCATTGCACTCTTTGTTCAGTCTCCCTCTTTCTCACTCTTTCGTTCTCTCTCTCTCTCTCTCCCTGTCCTTTGATGAGTGCCTGACACACCTTCTTATCTTGGATATTGTCTTGCAGGCTGTGACTCACAGATTTTCGCTGTATGCCCCGACATGACTCTTCACAATATTTGTTTGGAGATGAATTAGTATGTGAGATTTTGTTTAGTCTTTCACTGGTGCATGGATGACTCAGGATTTCTGTACTGACATGTGTGTTGATTGCTGCAATGGTGCGACATCTGTCAGGTGCTTTTTTCCATGTTTTCGGGCCATTGATGTGCAGGGTCTTGGTCTGGGGGTGGTGGGGTGTGCCCAGGGTGGGGCCTGGGGGAGGTGGTGTGGTCCTGGGGGTTGTGGCAGTGAGTGTTGTGGCCCTCTTGGCTGTCTGGCCTGCATGATCGGTGGCTCCATGGCATCTATTGTTCTTCAGGTGTGGCTCTGTGTTGGGCTCCCTTTTGTGGTTCAGGCTGTGGTCCGACTTTGCACCAGGTCAGAGCAGGTGTTAGTTTACAGCTGCTAACGTGCATTATCGCATATTTTGTGTTCTTATCGCCGATATGGCTGGTCATTGAGAATGGTGCGGAGTGGTGTTGTCGCCGCTTTGGGCACTGGAACACCTACTCTGCATCTCATTAGCGATAGTTGCCGGGGTTGTCTTTAGCGATGTTTTTTGCGCCTGCTATCGCAGGTAAACTGGTGATGTCGACTGTTAGCACCTGCTTGTGAATGGGGTGATTATTTTATTGCAACTTTGGCTGTGATAAAGTGCTGTTAACTCGGCAATAGCTCCTTGAGAATATGCCCGTAGTGTTTTGTTTAATGATCTGCAGGATTACCAGTGACGTACTATGATGTTAGAAATCCTACCCTTATTAAGGGCTGTATGGAGACTAATATGTCATTAACTTTCTTTTTGGTGCACAGAAACATTTCATCCTATTTAGCCCCCAACTTCAAAAAAGGGTTGTCCTCTTCAAGTGCGAGTAACTTTCAATTTATAATGATCTGGGTCCACATAATAACAGGAGCCCCTTGTATGAAGGCTGTGTCCTTACATATTGAGTACTACATTCCCATGCTGGCGTGTCCCTGACTCTTCATGGTCTGGGGCTATGCACAATATTAACTTGCACAGTGGTAGAGAAAGGGTCCTTTCCATGGCATTGTGATGTATGTGGGTAGGACCTAACACTCCCAGATCCCAGATCTACTGCTGGGCTGCACACAGACCAGGCCAGGAGAGATGTGATGAAGTAAACATTAAAGTGATGGGTGGGATACTTGAATTAATATCAGTCAATGGCAATTACTCTGCACCACATCTCAGTCCATCGTTCTTTTACCCACAATGCTGCCTCCAATTAGACCTACCTATATGCAAATCAAGCTTGGTCCTGCTCCAGTAAGACCAGTCCAGCGCAAACTGTCAAGCTAGGTCCTCTCTAATTGAAGCACATTCAACCCAAGAGTAGTTTTGCTCTAATAGGGCTCTCCTGTAGGGTGCAGCTTGTTTACAGTGGCAAGGTGACCATGGGACCCATGTCTGGGCATTCCTGTTGTGCTTAGGGCATCACACTGAGGAATACAACAAAAAATGTAGATGGACTACTTGAATTAATCTCAGCCACTGTTAATCTGAGTTGGCATTGGGGGGTCAGAGAAGGATTACTGGGATGCCCCATGTAATTGCCAGTGAACAGGGAGGGAAAGGATAAAGCCAAGTCTCAGCCAAAAGTTGCATACTGCCATTGTGACTATGGTCACTGGCAAAGAGTATAGCCAGCTCCTTTGCTTTTTCTCCACCCAGGGTAGCTACCAGTACATCAGCTCTAATACGGTTTATAAAACACCAATGCTTAGCCGTTTCTTTCTCTACTATAAATCTAATTGGAGCACCCTGGAAGTAAGATGCCATATGGGGATCGCTAGTCTTCATTGCGCTGTCGAGGGATGCGTGAGGCTTTACCCTGCTATCTGTCGAAGTTAATCAACCTCTGGAGTTCCTTGTGAATTTAAGGAGGAACTGGAAGGGCATTTGTTTGGAATACATAAAAGATCTGTGGAAGGATCCTCATCTTAACTACTGCAGTCCTACCTAACCAGGGGAATTGTTTTGTACACCATCACTGGCAATCTTGTTGTATCTCTTTAATGAGTTTAGAGTAGTTCAAAGTGGCAATCTGAGTGTTAGTAAGCCCTCCAAGTATCTTCAGATATTTTATGAAGTCAGAGTTCTGGGGGATGAGTATATTTTGATGGAGATGATCAGCTTGTGATGGCAAGGAAGAGAACAAAAGTTCCACTGATTTAATGATATTAATTTAAAAACTACAGACTGCTACAAATAGACACTGCTCCTCCAGTACTAAAGGGACTAAGATCAAAGGGTATGTTAAGAAGAGCATGGTGTGTGACTGGGGGGTGAGTCTGCAACTTTTCAGCACTCTGTCCATCATCTCTTTGCGTTTACTTTGTTTGTCTTAAGTTGGCAGTGTATGCCCAGACATCGGTCCCTTTCTCACTTTGCTACTGTATTCAAGCCAGCCTGGCTGATGAGGGGTGTTACTCTCAAGCTGGTCCCAAGTGCTTGTTTCCGGTCCAGGGAAGACCTGGCTTGGCAGTTCAGGCTGGACTGTTCCTATGAGGTAGAGGGTTAATACTGATTTGCATATGGCTAGGTCTGAAGTGAACAGCGGTGGTAAAGTGAGCTAAAGAATGATGATGGTTTCAACCCAGATCTGTGACTTGTGGGTGAGTGTCTGAAAAGTTTCAGCATTCCGTTCATCATCTCCTTGTGTTTGCTTTGTTTGCCCTAAGTTGGCAGGGGATGCCCAGACGTGGGTCCCTTGCTCACTTTGCCACTGGATTGAAGCCAGCCTGGCTGATGAGGGGTGTTACCCCGAAACCGGTCCCAGGACGCTTGTTTCCGGTCTAGGGAAGACCTGGGTTGGCAGTTCAGGCTGGACTGTTCCCACAAGGAACACGGTCAAGACTGATTTGCATGAGGCTGGGTCTGAGCTGCAGTGGCGAAATGAGCTAAAGAACAATGATGGATTCAACCCAGACGTGTGACTGGGGGTGAGTGTCTGAAAAGTTTCTGCATTCTGTCCGTCATTTCCTTGTGTTTACTTTGTTTCATAAAATACCCACAGGGAATTAGATCAATATCTGACTTTCCACAGGGTGCCAGAACAGTTTGTTGAAGAAGGGATGTAATTTGTTCCTGGTGGCTCTCAGCACATCCTCGGCCAGGATGCTCTCAGACTAGAGACGGACAAGAGCAAGAAATTAATAATCTACACTAGAGACCTGAGCACCCAGGATCTGGTGCAACTTGTCTGTATAGATCAGGCTCACCACTAATCCTCTTTAATTTAGGAAATAATTGAAGACTCACGTCTTTAAAGAAAACTACATTAAAACCCACCTTCCTTCACAGAAGCCCACGTGCACTCAACCTCTGATTTGAATTATCTTTTCACCATTCTGCAGTACTCTGCTCTCTTATGGCTCATACATACATGCATACATGGAACTGATTGCTATATGTGTTGCCATATTTTGCACTCTCTGGAGTTTAGAGAATTTCTACTTTTCAAGGGTGACATTGAGGTAAGTGCAGAAGTAAATGTATGAGGTTTTCGTGGCTACTGTTTCCAAGCATCTTTGTTACTTAAAGAAGAGCCCTGCATAGTTGCTTTTGTGGAAAAAAGACATGTTGTAACTCCAGTGTACATCTGTGTGATCTGAAGTTCTAGGTAGTGGCCGCTCCTCCGCTAAGGTGGAGGAGCCTCACCCCACTGCTTTGCAGCAGTGAAAGAAAGAAAAAATAAAATGATAACAACTTAAGGTTATTATCGTTTTATTTCGTCCTGCTGCCGGCAGCTTTGCAGGAGGGGTGGGATGGCTCAGATGACAGAGAAGTAGGGAAGATGTGGTTTGCCTCCTTCCTGGCCAGCCAAACCTTCATGCGCTCTTTACATGTTATCCATGCAGGATGCATTACAGCCTGCGTGGAGAACATACCCAGGGCCCCATCCCCTGTCTGAGTGCCGAACCACGGCGCTCAGACCAATAACAAGGCTGCATTGCAGCCTTGTGATTAACTTAGGGGAACCAATCACAACGCCGCATTGCAGTGTTGTGATTGGCTCAGGGGAGCCTCAGCCTGGGGGCTTCCTGTTTGGAAAACCGTCCAGAATAGAATTTGAATTTGAATTTTTAGGGATTTATAAAGCGCACGTTCACTATACAGTTTCTTGGCGCTGGGGGGAATGCAGGGCAGGAAAGGCACAGGACTAGGAACAAAAGGCCTGCTGGAATAAGAAAGTTTTGAGAGCCTTACGGAATTCCATGTAGGAAGAGGAGTGTCTGACTGAGGACGGGAGGGTATTCCAAAAGGTGGGTGCCAAGACCGAGAATTTCTGGCCTCCCGACCTTAATTTCTTAAAACGGGGGATAACTAATAAAGATTTGGAGGATGAACGAAGGTCTCTGGATGAGCAATAGTTAGTAATTGCCGAATTGATAAAGGCAGGAGCAGTGCCCGCCCTAGCCTGAAAAGTGAGGCATCCAAGTTTGAAGAGGGCCCGTTGTTTGACGGGGAGCCAGTGAAGAGAAAAAAGGAGCGGAGAGGAGTGATGGAATTTGGGTAGGCCATATACCAATCGGGCTGCCTGGTTCTGCACCAGTTGAAGGCATTGGAGTGCATAGGCAGGAGCACCGTTGTAGATGATATTACCATAATCGATCTTGGATATGACCATAGCCATTAGAATCAATTTAAGTGCAGGAAGGGAAAAAAACGAGAAATTTTCCTGATAATACGCAAAGTAAAAAAACAGGAAGAGACAACAGAACTAATGTGGGAGTGAAGGGTGAGATGATGGTTAAGTGTGATTCCGAGAGTCTTGACAGAGTCCGCAGGGGTGGGGGGGAGACCAAGGGAAAGGGGCCAGAAAGAAGGAGAACAAGGGTTGCCGCTGCCCCCAGTCAGAACAAGCTCTGTTTTATCTGGGTTGAGTTTAAGATGGTTCGCGTTCATCCCATCCCGGATAAACAGCATAACAGACTGGAAGCTAGCGACATCAGATGTTGGGGAGGAAAAATTAAAAATGAGTTGGAGGTCATCAGCATAGTTGTAGACTGTGACCTCCATTTGTTGTAGTGCAGAAATAAGGGGGAAAATATAAAGATTAAACAGAAGAGGGGAAATAGAGGATCCCTGAGGAACACCACATTGCACACTGCGGGGCGGGGCAGAAAATTCAGCCAGATGGACGGCCTGGGTACGGTCAGACAGGAAGGAGCCCAACCAGGCCAGTATCGGTCCCCCTATGCCCGCCGCCCTGACACGGGAGAGAAGAGTGACATGATCCACTGTGTCAAAGGCGGCGGACAGGTCCAAAAGGACTAGGGCCTGGTGGGAGTTGGTGTCAAGTCCCTGTCTGAGTTGGTCCATGACCGAAATGACCACTTTCTCGGTGGAATGGCGGGGCCGAAAGCCCGCCTGGCAGGGTGCAAGGTAGTTGGAAGCCTCTATAAAGGAGCTAAGCATCTGGGTGACATGAGACTCGGCTACCTTTCCCAGGTACGGGAGAAAGGATATGGGACGGTAGATTACCGGGGAGGCAGGGTCCGCCCTGGTTTTTTTTAGTATGGGGATGATAGTTGCAGCTTTAAAAGGAGTAGGGATGTGGCCGTACGTAGAGGAATCATTCAAAAGGGTAAGGGCGGGGTAAGGGCAGTCAGAAAAAATCTGACAAAGGATGTGGGCCGGACTGATGTCGGCTGGGGAGCCAGACTTAACACGTCTAAATAGGGGAAGTAAGGAATCTTTGGTCAAAACAGGGATGTGAGTAATGGAGAAATGGTTGCCAACCGGCTGGGGGTCTATGAAATTGGGCGATGGGGGAGGGATATTAACTTCAATACGGGAAATTTTCTCAATAAATAGAAGAAGGCGGGATGACAGCCAGGAGGGGCAGTGAGGGGGCAAGTCAATTTTTTTAACACCCACTTTTCACCCCACCCCACCCGCCCCGCTTGCCCCGATCGGTACTGGCCGCTCCAGGTCTTAGGGCCATCTAGAGGGAGGCCAAATACATTTCGCATACATCTCTGGGTAAACATACAACACTGCTACATAGCGGGACTCTCACTGCTCTCAGGCAACACACAGCTCCTCCAGATCCTCCAAATACACTGCAGCTCGAAAACAGATGTGTTTCATTACGAGCTTGTCTTCATAAAAAATGTATAAATATGTTCTTCATGCATATATTCTTCATAGTCAGGGAGCACCCAGAGCAAATTCAATTCCCACAGTCATGTTGTGAAAGAATTTTGTGGATTCATTTACATAAAAAATGACTTCATAACATAAAATCTCATTCCTTAGAAATAGCTATAACAACTGGCTCTCACAATTAGATTGAGTCCCTTGTGTTCCAATGCCCTGTATTCCATGTAAGTAGAAATCCATATTCCTTAAGATCCTGTAAAGCTGTGCAAAACTAAATACAACATGGAGCCTTGTGTGGGTATCAATGTAGACTGCTGTTTCGAAAAACCTAACTCTGGAAATGCTTATATGAGATCTGGTGTGATTTGGAACAGCGCATTGTGGGAGTTGACCCAGCGGCAGCGTTCTATATCTCGGCTCTCAGAGCCTGACCAAATCTATCTATCCATCCAACTTGCAGAGGTGAAATTTGATCCCAAACATGTAATATATCTTACTCATAACTCTCTCAATCTACATAGACGCACACCTCAAAGAAAACCACCTAAAGGCTTGTCTTCAGAGTCATTCTATTGGGAAAAGCACATTCCAGTCTGCTGTCCTGTCCCATGGAGAAACACACCTGAGCCTTTGACTCATGGGTTTTCCATTCTTCCCTGCATCTTTAGAGAGATTGGCAGATTCTGTGATGCAAGATAGCTCATTCTGTAGTTCAATTGTTTAGGTGCCTAGGTGGAGAAGAACTCTTTAAGAGTTTGACCAGTTGGTCCGTCTGGGGGGTGGGGGTGGGGGATTTCGAGAGACCACTACAAGGGAAAATTAAATAAATAATTAATTGTCCCTCGTCGTCGTCTCTCGAAATCCCCTCCAGCCGGCCCCACCACTCTTACCTGCAGCGGCCGCGGCTGGTGGTAAGGGATGAGCTGCCGTGGTGAAGAAAGCACCAGAGAGGTGCAGTGTGTATGCAAGGTAGTATGTTTAGCGTAGACTGACTTGTAGATAATGAAATTGTATTTGAATGTAAGGCTGGCTGGGGCGGATAAAAGTTGATAAAGTGCTGTATGATTCAGTGAAATTTCCACTGATTGGTGATTAGGCAAACAGACACATTCTAAGTGACTTTCAGGACACTGGGGTGGTACCCAGAAGGCTGGGCAGCAGAGCATTGTCATTATGTATGTGAGAAGGACAAGGGTCTGGACTGTGGAGCAGAAGCTGTTGAGGAGATGGAAAGGTTTGATTCAGTGAAGGAACCTCTGCTTTTCCTTTGTTTTTACAGTGATCTTTGAAGTTCAGGTTGGACTCTATGAAGAAGCCAACAGGCATTTTTCTCATAACCAACCATGAAAACGTATACTATTGATGAGGTTCTGTACTGACAACTAGTTCATGTGTCCAGCCAAGATGTACACTTGCTGTTAAATTCACACTCTACACTACAGCACTACATGATAGAGTCTGTCTAAAAAATGTATTACACAAATCTATCACAATCGTTAAGTCTTCTTACACTTCTTCATTGAGAGCTTACATTCTATAGCTACACGAAAAAAAAGGGGAGGGATGCATAGTATCTATGAGATAAGGCACATTCCTGTCCTCTTTTACTACACTGGCACACAAATGGCTGCCTAGCAACAACACAAGTACCATTGCACAATGGTGCAAGGGAGCCTGCATTGAAAGAAGCTTGTTTCCGTGCAGGAAGGGACACCTTCCCTCACAAAAACAGCCAGTAAGCCACCCTTGGGGAGGCATAGGCTTTTGACGCATTCCCAGGTTTAGAGCATGTTGTATATCTGGGAATGTGTCAAATGTAATGGGTGTTACGTGGGAACATCAACTGTAACGCCCATGGCCCGCCTCCCTACAGCAGTGTGAGGCAACGCAGCATCTTGCACTGCATTGGCCCACACGATATCTATGAGGACATTAAAAGCCAGGCAGGGTGGCTTTATGTGGTCTCCTAGATATGGCTCTGCAGTGTGCGCCACCAGAGCGTCTTTAAAAGTGACATTCAGGCGGCACAATGGGCTTGTAAATGAGCTCCTAAGGGCCTTATTTATGGCGTTTTGGCCTAGGGCAGTGCAGCAAGTTCCTACGCCAAAGTGAAAGATCAGGAATGCACTGTATTTAAGCAATATGGTGCATTCTCGTCCTTTACCCCTGCGCTGGTGCCGTTTCAGCAGCCTAGCGCCAACATAGGCATCATTGCACCATGGTTCAAGGGTGCCTCGGTTGCAGGCATGTTTGTTTTCGTGCAGGAAGGACACCTTCCTGCACAAAAACATGCCTACGAAGTGGTTTCCTGTTTCTATGTGTTCTGAAGAAAAGAGGAAAAAGCGAGGAGAAATAAACATATTTCTCCTCGTTACGCCTCATCTCAGGAGGCGTAGGGATTTGGGGCCCGATGTAGGAGCCCTAATACCGGTCGGAAACGGCCGAATTCGGCCGTTTCCGACCGGTATTACGGTTTTCTTATGTAGGGGGCTACATAAGTACAGATTCGGTAATTTTACCGAATCTGTACATTTACCGATTCGGTAAAATACCGAATCGGTAAATGTACAGAATCGGTAAATAGAGATGTAGGTGGCACACTCAAGAGTGCCACAGGCCTTCAAGAGTCGGTATATTACCACCCAATCCAATTGGGTGGTAAAATACCGAATCCAGGTGTGCATGCACATCTGTGCATGCACACCTGTGCCATGTGACACACAGACATGCCGTTAGGGCATGTATGTGTGTCACATGGCACACAAGCCTGTAATTGGGGTGCTAGAGGGTGTCAAAGTGACACCCCCTGCACCCTTGCAAGAATAGGTAATTACCGAATCGGTAAATACCGATTCGGTATTCCACATTGATTCCTATGGGCTTCAAGGCCCATAGGAATCAATGGGGGATACCGATTCGGTATTTACAGAATCGGTAAATACCGATTCTTACAGATTCGGTATTTACCGAATCAGAATTACCTACATTTCCCCCCTCTAATTTACCACTTCTTAAATACCGAATCGGTATGATTCGGTATTTTAGAAGTGGTAAATTAGATTTACCTACATCGGGCCCTTGGTGCCTCCCCAGGTTTACATCACTTTGTAAATCTGGTGCAGCATCAAATTCCATGGGTGTTGCGTCGGAAAACTCACTGCAATGCCCATGGAACGCCCCCGGGCGCAGAGTAAGGTGATGCAGCAATCGGCGCTGCTTTGCCTTATTCATGATTTATGAGGCCACTCAAAGTCACACAATCTTTATGAGACCCCAGTATCACACATGTACCACTTTATGTGGTGTGAAAGGGACTCAGGGTTCTCATAAATAATCCTTTAAGTTTCAGACCTATGTCCTATTAAACAAGTTATCATATTGATCAGATATAAATACATGTACCATTCTTTACTTTGAATCACTAATTGTAGTTTAACACTAGATAATTAATTTCACGTTGAAAGTTTAAATACGGATGGCGTGCATCACGTTCACGCTCTTTTGACAAAAGTGTGAAATCTCTGCCACTTAAAGTGTTCTGGGAGAAAACTAAATTAAGAATGGAATTAGGACACAGTAAAACACAAAGGCTCATTCACAAGCCCATTGCATGTCAGGGCCTAGGGGAGGCGTACAAGTTGTTCAACGAGGAGAAATACTTTCATTTCTCCTCATTTTTCCTCTTTCAATGCATGCTGCTTTCTGCAGCGCGCATTGAAAGAGGAAATGCCTTCAATGATTGTTTTTGTGCAGGAAGATGTCTCTTCCTGCACTAAAACAATCATCCCCGCAATGCAGGCACCATGACGTCAGGGTACCTGAGCTGGTTCATGGCAGGCAATTGTGTGCCAGCACAGGAGAAAGCACATTATGAGTACTGATGTTAATATGATGCATCCCTGTGCTTTTAAAAGGACGCTGCTTGCGGCATCACGCTGCGTCATTTTGTAGTAAATGAGGCCCACAATCTTATGTATTTATTTTCTCATACTTCTCAGTAGCATTAGACCCTCAGTATCAGGCCCGGAGTTTGTGTCGAGGACCAGGCAAAAGGTGTAGTTAACTATGATGCAGAAGGTGTAGTGGCACTAAGGGCCAGAGGTGTGAAAAGGCCTTCTTCCCCCTGTTATAGCAGTCTTTTCGTGGCCATCCTGGGGAAAGGGGGCATTTCCTGCGCTTGCATTAGGGTCCACAGCATGTTTTCTATGCCACTAGCCCAGGCAACAGGTGCGGATGACGTATCATGGTGTTCCTGCATGAGGTGAATACCACCACGATGGGGTAAAGACAGCTCTCGATGTGATTATCACTTCATATGCAGCGGACACCGTAAGAGGGCAGTGCAAGTCTATTCACAGCATGACAAGATATTGTGCAGACAAAAGAAGTTCTGCTGCTTTAGCAGGGAGGAAACAGACTACTGGGCTGACCAGTAGACACAACCAGGCTACTTGAGCTCTGTCAGCGCTACTTGTAGTGGTGGTCTCTCAGATCCAGGAAACAGGGCCAGACTGGGAACCTAAAGCAGCCCTGGCAAATTTGCCAGGCCAGACCCCCGGAGGGGGGGGGGGGTGTTTAGGTGGACAAGTGGGAAGCATTGCTGCTTTTGCTACTGGGGGACGATATTGCAGCACGGCTTAAAAAACAGACCCAGTAGCAAAATCCGCCCCACCAATGCAAAACAGGCCCTGACCCTTCCAGCCTTCCAAGAAAACGCCTGATGCCTGCTACGGCCAGTCCAGCCCTTCCAGGAAATATTGCGGAGAGACCACTTAGTAGTTCATTGTCTACGTGTGACTTTCAGGGTTGTGCTGGGCTGGGCTATTGAGCAGTCTGGCATCAGATGTTCACAGCAGCTGAGCCATGTGGTTCTTCCAGCACCAGCAGGCAAAACCCAAGCTCACACGTCAATCTACGCTACTTTTCTAAAGACTGTTCATAAGTCCTGGTGCAAGGTCCCTACACATTTAGAAGAGACAGCCAAAACCAGTCCCAATTCCAGTCTTTCTTTCTGTACTCGTGCATAGAGTTCCGTGGAGAAGAAATGCGAACTTGATTGACAGAGTTACAGAACCAGTTTATGTCCAGAAACAGGTGCAGAACGGCCCAAAGTAGCTGTACCTCTAATTCAAAGTTACACCCAAATGTTTGGGGGAACCTGTCTGAAGCAGTGCATCCTATTCAACCAGGTTTACAGTAACTCTCATTTTTATGGATAGCTGCCACAGTGCACAACGTCAGGAGAAGTGTCCTAATTTCACGCAGGCTTTCACTGTGTATGCAGAAGGCCCTGCATGTTTATAGAACAGATCTTTACCAAAGGAAAATGTTACTGTCCTAATCTTAAAATTTCATGAAGTGTACAGTACACGTTTTTGCCTCAAACACTGTTGGATTAGGAGGATGTCCAGTACGCGTCAAACAACTATTGCACATCCAAAACAGAAACCTCAATGTTTAGACTATAGGTGCTCAGCAGAGAGTAATAAACCACAAAAAGACCAGGGTCCTAGGACTACAGAGATCCTAATCTGTCGTATCTCCTAGTGTAGTCCGCCTGAAGATTTGATTAGAGTATAATGAAGGTTATGTAGAAAACTACAAATCTTCAGGCGGACTACACTAGGATATACGACAGATTAGGATCTCTGTAGCCCTAGGACCCTGGTCTTTTTGTGGTTTATAACTCTTTAAGTGGAGGGCGACCAGGGTTCTTTTTCCCTCTATGCTCCAGATTGATTGTGTGCTCAGCAGAGAGTAGCCTGCTGTTGTAAAGGTTATCAATGCAGGCTATGTCCACCTCCAAGATAGTCACAAATGCGGCAAATAGCACACTACAATTGTCAAATATCAGAAGAACAGAGAAAGCAAGTACACTTCTTGGTTGCCAGTCACAGCTATTAAATCCAACATTTTTCTGCATTAGACCATTTAAGACATGATTACAAAGTCTAGTCACATTTTATGAAGAGCAGACACAAGTTAGGTCACTAATAACGTTATCAAGGCTGCAAAAATAATACAGTATAAAAAGCAACATCATCATGGTATGGCTTTTTAACATATATATGAGGCAAACGTATACCACCAATTTAACCAAATATCCACGTATGATACACAATATTCAAAAAGTAAAACAAGCCGAAGACTGACAAAGGAAAGATAAAAAAGCACTGTGTAACATAGAGGTAAACTAGTGAGATGGTAATACAAGTAACTCATTTAACCAGATAGATGCATAAGGAAAGTAAAATGCCCAACGAACTTAAAGAGATAGAAGAGGTCCAATGTAAAAGCAACAAAAGGAGATTAGTAACAAGCAAGTCATGATAGAGTTAAGGTAATGAACAGTTTAAAAAGGTGAACTACCTTGAACTGTAAATAGATTGTGGTTTCTTGATAGGCTGAAAGAGCTCTAGTAGGAAAAGCAAATTGCCCATAGAGATACTAATAAGCAGGTAAGTGTGCCAGGAAGGGATTTATTCATACAATTCTTTTGAAGTATTTTACTTTTTACTAAGGGCAAGTCAAAACAATCTGCTTGCAAAATGATATCTTTTTCAAATAATTTGTCTGTTAACAAACAACTCGTATAGTTTCAGTTCTCCAAAGATTTGAAAACATCAGCACATGTCAGAAGAATATGTGAAACAAATTTCTCAATGAATGACGTTTCAGTACACGGGTGTATATTGAAAAAATTGATTTTATCATATTTAAAAAGACATTATAGGGGGTACTACACACAATGTAACAGGAAGATGCATATACAAATAGTTGTTCTTTGTACTTCTCAGTGACAATTGTGTACATTCTTTTCAAAATGGAAACTAGGCAAACCAACAAATAAAACAAATGGATATCGCCTGTATTAGCTTTATACAGAAAATAAGTGTGATTGTCGACGTTTCGGTCGATGGGTTGTCATCTATTCAACCATCTTCATGTCTGTAGAAATTTTACAATGGTTGACCCTCAAAAAATAGACTGCAGAGTATATTGGGGGAGTCTGATAATTAATAAATAAAGACTGACTTATCCAAGGGATCAGATCCAAATCTGAATACTGTCGTGGCAGTCTGTATTTAGAATCGCGTTTGTTGAAACTCTTGTGGATCAACACTAAGGACGCGCTGCATGAAAGTCTGAGTATTATCGAAAACTTCACAATCTGTTGAAGTCCGTGATAGTTCCCAGAAATGCGAAACTGCAATACGTAACGCACACAACAGGCATGCAAAACATAACTTGCACACCAATTGCAATGGTTATAAGCTCAAAATGTTTACATCAATAAGTAACAATACCTTAAAGCACAGTATAATTGTATATTTTTTCTGCTTTTTGCTTGATTGGCCTCTGTCCGGTGAGCTGCAAATATGCCTTGTTTGTCTGAGATTAATTTCTGGGCACTTTTTCTTTGGGGCATCTTCTAGCCACTTTCCATCTATCGCACAGAGTACTGCCAGTTGGATGGTTACATGTTCACCTGAACTGCGCAGTATTTTTATTTCTACCATCTCTATTTTGCAGCCATATTGGATGAGGGTTCTCCCATTCCTTTGCTCAAGCCTGGTGTGCTTCGGACACCTATTTAAAAGTGATCACTGCACATTTATAGAGGGAGTGTGCGCAGTGGTGGTTCATCAAAGGTAAGTTTGTCCATGTCCCCGCACCCGCTCCCGGTCGAGCCATCTGCCACCATGCTGCGCTGAACAGGGGACAGTCAACTTTTACCACATTCACTCTAGGTAAGATCACAGTAACAGTAATTTGTTGTTCCCCTTCTTGCACTCTTCTCTAATGAATCCAAATGTTTATTAACCACTAATAACATACCCATATTCTATAAAAGAAATAGTGCAGCCCTAAAGCATAAAACCTTAAAATCAAAATCTAAGGCGATTCTTTGACCTGTTAGTGTAAAATTGGTGCAAAATTGGTTCT
Organism: Lissotriton helveticus; assembly: GCF_964261635.1. Classification (NCBI taxonomy): domain Eukaryota; kingdom Metazoa; phylum Chordata; class Amphibia; order Caudata; family Salamandridae; genus Lissotriton; species Lissotriton helveticus. Next base: position 1,155,699,464 of record NC_136070.1, read on the forward strand.
ATCACCTTAAATTTCTTTCTTAATTAATGTCCTCATCAAGCCTTGCAGAAGTTTCTGCAGCTATTATTCAGGACATTAGAAACTTAATCTTCAAAACCAATCATTTATTTGCATTTGATAACAAACTATTGGTTCTATCAACCAACAGTGGTAGCTCTTAGCTTCTACCTTGATGTATTTAACCGTTCACAAGTAAATAAGAAGTCCACACATAAATCAGGGCACCTCCTTAATGCAATCTTCACTACTACAAAATGTGGCTGTGATACCAGCTCCTGCATCCCCTTGACGTGGTCGAATAAATTGGTGTTCCTTTTTCAGATGAGCTTGCTAACATCCAAATCCAGAGACCTCAATGTTAACAGCTAAAAGATGCTTCCACCAGCTAGCATCAATCACCATCACTGACTCCTTTCCTCTAGTTACTCTTAAGTGGATCCGGGGAGGTAGGTTTAATATTGATCAGCTTCAATCAAAACCTGTTCCACCTCCTTGACACTATAATACCATAGAAAACCTGTTGCTGCTCTACAAGTCTTAAGTGCAAAGCCCATTCTTAGCTTAGTGCTGAATTTGCTTTCCTAATGCTAGCGGCTCACATGGAAGAACAACTTTGGAGACTTGGCTAAGATCCTGCTTTCAAGTCACTATACTTGATCGGGCAGCTAAAGTCAACACAACACATATAACTGGCTGACCAGAACTACTATTCTACTCATATCACAAAGACTCAAACCTATATCAAATTTGTTCAGATTATTCGAGAATTCACCTTCCCCTCTGACCAGTCAGAGTGAGGTTACACCATCTCAGGATCTCTACGAGCTATTGTCGTTTATCACCAAGGTTTTAACTTTTAGATCACATTTTAAGCAAGACGCCGTCTTCCACTCTAATGTACTATGCTTACCTGTTTGCTCCCCACCAGAGGTATGAGGTCGTCATTACCATCTCTATCTCTAGACCCTCCCACTCACCCTGAAACATGTGCATAATCCTATAACTAGCTCTTTTATTAGCTTCTGATATAGCCAGCTTTGTAAACTAGTTCTTCTGTCAGAGAGTGGTACCTGAACAGTGGAGGTTAGCAATGTTTAAACCCTTGTTTAAAAATTCCGTTGCTTTCACAAGATGTCCCCACAAACTTCAGACCTTTTTCCCTGCTACTGTATCTTGCTAAAGGTTTGGATAATCTGGCATTTTCAGCAGCAAATATTTGCATAATTCATCTTCCTTCTCCACTCTCTCCAAGCAAACGTTGACTAATTCATAGAAGAGAGCTGGCCATGATCTGAGTACTGGACAACTTGCATAGGCTGGTTGGGAATGGTAGAGCTTTGGTCTCACTGAAATTGACGGCTGCCTTCAATACCATCGACCTACTTCTCGAAACATTGAGTCATTGGTCTAGACAATTCAGCCATTATATGGATTAGGTTTTTCCCTATCAATCGCAATCAGTCTGTATATATTTTTCCCTACAAAATGGAATCTAAATCTGTTATCGGTACAAAAGGGGGTGGTGATGGACGGAGCATCTGAACCAATCAAACACTCACCCCCCGTCAAAAGATCTGGGTTTGACCCATCACCGTTCTTTAGCCCACTCTGCCACCCCAGTTCAGACATGGCTATATGCAAATCAGTCTGACCCTGTGCCTCATGGGAACAGTCCAGCCCGAACTGCCAAGCCATGCCTTCCCCGGACCGGAAACAAGCTTCCGAGGACCGGTTTCTGGCATTCCAGCCGTCTTCAGCCCGGCTTGCTTGAATCCAGTGGCAAAGTGAGCAAGGGACTCAAGTCTGAGCATACCCTGCCACACTTATGGCGGCCAAAAGCGGTATAAAAGGGGGTGGTGGATTTTGAGGGGGTAATAACTCACTGTAACTGTCTGACTGAGTGTTGCAATAAAGCATATCTTTTATTCACAAAAGCATTTAGTAGTAGTAAAGTTAGGAACCTGAACTTTACTACTACTAAATGCCTTTTGTGAATACTAAAAGTCATAAAGGTAGAATTTTCTAAGTTTAGTAGTAGTAAAGTTAGGAATCTTAACTTTACTACTAAATGCCTTTTGTGAATAACAGAAGTTGTAAAATTAGGATTTTGTCTCAGATTACTTTTGTGAATCAGGCCCTGGGTCTAGAAGGGAGAATGGAGGGAACCTCCACATAAAGGGCATGTTTTTGTTAGGAGGTAGTTCAATGTCCAAAAGAGCAAAAGAATGATCTGAGTACCTTCGAGGACCACTCAGGAAAAAAGCGATCTGGAGATCAACTAGTCTATTCTGGTGTGCATATGGTAAGGAGCGGAGTAGTGAATGGACCCTGAATTGTTAGGGGAATGCTTGCTCCATACATCTAGTAAACCTAGTTGCTCCATGATTTCCTCTATTGCCCTGCTTTCATCGTCTTTGACTTTTTGTAAGAATCTGAAAACTTTTGTCTTCACTCGCCACTAAGAATTTTCACTTGTTTGTTGTCTCTGTAGTAGTTGTGTGATCCTCTACAGAGTCAAGAAACCTCAGTGTATGTGTGTTATACAAATAACTTAAAACATGACAAAAACTAACATTACATAACATAGCATACTGAAACCAATAAATAACGTAACATTCATAGTCATCTTTATGCTATGGTTAATATCTATAATTTCATCTGTAACAATAGTTTCAACATGTATAATTGGATCTGTCACATCAAGGGTGAGGTCATTAGTACTGACTGAATTTGGTATGTGAATTATGGCTTGCATGGCTGTTGAGGTGTGTGAATTAGGGCTTGCATGGCTGTTGTGCGAGTTAATGATTGCTGGCGACCCATAGCTTCTAAATGTCAGTGCTTTTTGGTTTTAATTTTACTTATTCAGCTCTTTAACTGTGGTTTTAGATGAATATACATTTACATAATGTGCATCTCCAGAGTTTATTATCCTTGGACTAATGATCCAATTTTGAAAAAAAGTTTTTGAGATCTCTTTAAAGAACTTGTTATTTTGCAAGGTGCTTTTTGTGTGATAAAGTGGTGGGGAATGTTCGCACTTCACGTTCATGGCCCTGGGGTTGAAAGCTTATTTTATGACATTTGTTTTTCTGTCGGGCAGTATCTCCTGACACCGACACAGACTTCATTTTGCCGTCGTCATCAGATTCATAATCCCCTCCAAGCTTTGAATTCGTGATCCAGGCAGCAGCCAGCAGACTAATCTGTTTGGGAACTGACAAGAGATTAAACCTCTCCAGTGGGTTTTAAAGTGAAAGACTAATTTACTTTTAAATATATTGGCAATAATGTACCTCGAAATAGTTTACAGTTTGCATGAAACATATTTAGTCGTTGTTTAATGACTAGATTGTTCGTCATCAGGAGCTGAGAGTTTTACCTGTGTTGTGGTCTATACACATATCTGTGTCTTACTATTTTAACATGTTTTTGCAGTCTTCGAGGTGTACAGAGCTGCTGTAGCTCATTTAATCTCCGGCCACTGTGAGTTTGCTGCAGCTGTTATTTTTTTGTGGCAGCAGTAAATTGAGCCACCCTCTTTGCATTGTGGCGAGGTGTATTTGTCACTGTTTGTTACACTGATGACATGAGATTTTCGTTTTCCACGACCATGGTTTTTATGAGCAGTGAAATCCGTGCATTTGCTTTACAGATGACGTGCTTTAGTAATGCTGCGGATTTATTAATCCCTAGTAATGCTTAATTATGCATCCTATTTAAATGGGGCAGTCTGGCGCATGCTGCCAAAGCCATCATTTCTGTTGAGAATGGCAAAAAGACGACAAACTGTGAGTCAGGATTTGTTTTGACAGACTACGCCGGGTTCAAGGATTTATTTTCCGGTGGTATTACATTTTGACAGCAGCATGCATGCAAGTCGTGGTTTCTGTTTTCTTTGTTCAGCTATTTTGATATGATTTTGTGGAACAAACCGTACTCAGCAGGAATGGAGGTACACCGGTGTCATCCCCCACAAAGCACCCTGCCGCAAACTACACGGCATGGGTGGTTTCAAATGTGGCTCCAGGTAAGTGGGTTGAAATGGGTGGAGAGCATATTGTTGTATTCTCTGTCGGTTTCCAACATCAAACTTGGAAAGTTGTGCTGTAAAACTAAATTAACCATTCCCATGCTCAAAGTGGGATGAGGGGCTTCTGAGACTCCCACCACCCACAGCAATAACGCTAATTTTAAGGATGACACCTCCAAACCACATTGGTTTTCAGTAATACAGTATTTCTGGCATGGTGCCACTGTCTGGTGCCCAGTGCAGGGTCTACCAAGTTGAGCACCATGTGAAGGTGTGGACGCTAGCACTAACTAGGGCGATCACAGGATGTGTGCCTCGCCAACAATGCCAGCCAGTGCTTTAATGACGTTTCCTCTTAGAGGGACCTCATTAATTAATGGGGAACAAGGCACAATAAATTGATAAAGTTACTTTAATTTATTTAAAAATAATTAAATTGAATATGGTTAAAATATTACAATAAAAAACATACGACCGGCTAGGGGTTTAATTGGGGTTAGCATTAGTAGTAGAGCAAGTGTACCATTGTTTGATAATAATTAACCATGTAATAAATGAATGTATAAAACACATTTGGTATAAATTATGTAATATTTAAAAAAACATACAGCCGTGCTTTGGCATAAGTGTTAAGGTCAAAGATTGGACTAGGATTATTATTGGATTTCTCTATTTCTAAAACTCTATTTCGCGTAATTGAATTTAATTTAATCTTATTAAATAAACTAAAACAATAAATATTAGTGAGTGTTCGCATTAGCATCAGGCTCCTTGTGATTTTGCCTTTGGTATAATTCAATGTAATTATATTTTTATATTAGGGAGGTTAGCACTAGGGTAAGGATTATTTCATTTAATTTAATTTCAAATAATTTAATTAATATAAAAATAACTATATATTTCCTATTGGTAGGGGGCAGGAGAAGAATTAGAAACCTGAAAATGAGCTTGAATTCAATTTAGTTTAAATGAAGCTCAAATAAATCAGAGAAATCAATTCCAAATAAACATTGGGAGTCAAAAAGCAGAGATGTATTGTCTGTGATGAACATCATGCTTTCAGCAAACCTGCCATTCTCCTGTCCTCTCATGAACCAAAAGAGATTTTACTACTGCTGAATTCATACAAAAATTAGTGCCAGTGCCCAGGGCTCTGATGAGAAGCCTGCGGCTGGTGCAATAAAATGCCAATGAGCCGAACATCAAAGCTGCATTGTCCTAAATCCACCTTATGCCTCTTTAATCCACTACCAGATACTCCCTGCCCCATTATCTGACACTTGCAGGCTCCTGCTTTCTCTCTTTGGGACGGTGTTCCTGTATATCTCTCCCTCTTTCTTTCCGTTTTCTGTGTTTCTTTCCTCTCTTGCAAATGGCTGACGAGAAAAAATAAGTTAAACTCCCCAAAAAAGAGTCCTCATCTGGCAAGGTCAAAACTGGTCCTCCCCCCTACTCTGACTTTAGCTTGGCTGTCTGGGAGGGTTCTGAGAATGGACAGAAGTAGTCCTCCCTGGAATCTCCAGGAGGTATGGCTAAAGCTGCCCTTTGTTCTGTCAATTGTTCCTTCCCACTCCCAGAAAGCTAATTCCTGCTATGTGGTTAGCAGTTCACACCCATCTACGCTTCTTGGACTCAGAGGCTGGCTATGGTCCTCTGGGTTGGGGTTGTTAACTCTCCTAGCCTAAGATATGTATGCAAACTATGGAGGGCAGAGGGGAAAAATTTGTTTTAGGTCAGTTTTGGCCCAGTCAGCATAAAATACATTTTTACAAAGTTACTTTTCCAGTTATCAAAAATCTGATTTCATCAATACATCATAGTTTGAAAATTAAATAAGAAATATATTTGAAGCATTATTCTTTCCTTTTCCAACATGGAGATAGGAAATATGGATAGCCATTACTGAGACAACCAGACTCATTATCGTCTTTGTTTTCAGTAACAACCCCTGATTTTAACCTTAACAACTAGGGGCAGAAATAAAATAGTGGTCCACTAGTTAGATATTTTGAACTATACATTTTCCTCTCCCCTTTACTTCACCTTGTTAACACCAGTAAGTGCTCCTGCGTAATAGGCAAGTTGCAGCATGCCTCAATCCGTAGAGGATTGGGATGATCCCCAATGATGAAGCATGCCACCTAGGGGTAACCCTGGTGGGTGAGGGGTCTCTAGAAAAATAGTATTTTTTCTAGTAAGTGATTACAGTGGATTCTCGCTGTATCCAATCACCATTCCTTTGGGCAGGTTTTCTTCAAAGTATTCGAATTTTGTGTATTACGTATCTTAATATGAACCTGCTGTGATCTGTCATCCATCTACCTACTTAGGGCCCAATTCACAAACAATTTACTATAAGCTTGATTTACTCTTGTAGTAATTCTAACGTAGTCCTAAATTCTCGGCGTAAGCCAAGATATTCCTAATTTACACCTGAAATTCACAAGCAAGTACTTAACAAATACATCACCTCATATTCTTTGTGAATTTGGCTCAATATCTTACTCAGCCTCTTTTAATGTACATTGAACAATATAGGCCTTATTCTCAAAAAGTCAAAATTCCCCCTATGCATTGGGTTCCATCAATGACTTGCAGAGGCCTCTGACTCCTAAGAGTGAGCAATATATTTCGCCTTAAAATTGGTTTTTAACTCAAAACATGTTGGCTGTGTGATGTTTATGGTGAACTGAAATTTGATCTATTGCATGGAAGAATAAAATTGGAGTACACCACCTTTGGGTTTTGTTTATGACTGATATGCATTGGAATATCATTTGAATTTACTGCCATTTAAGAAAGAATTATAAGAAGAATAAGACTAATGGAAATAAAGGGGATAGTTGGAAAAAAGGAAGCTATAAAAATCATACAAAATATAAAATGCTGGTCATTACATAAAAAGCAAATAATTATGTTAAATAAGATGATATAAAAAAAACTAACATCATGTGGCGGTTTCTGCTAGTCAACTGCTGCTTTCTAGCACTTGGCTCTTAAGCCTAATATCTTAAGTCATCATTCACTTCAATTAAAATCTCTTGGAATTAAGTTTAGGATGAGGTCAATGAGAACAGCAAAACTTCAAAACAATAATGGAATTTTATGAATTCAAGAGTTGTAAGAAACACCACCAAAAGGTCAATGATTTTGAACTGAGAATTGGGAACATATGATTTTTGATTTGAGCATTTGTAGGCCTGGGTAAATCACTGGCATAGACTATGAAAAGTTCTAGTTACCTAAGGTTTTCTTTCCTTGTGATCACCACTGCATTTTGAGGGGAATCACACCTGCCTTGAATTTAACTGAGTAAATTAACACAACTAATCACCCTTGGTTGTGTACGGCTTCAAAAACACACAACATTTAAAAAAGAATTTGACTGGCCGATAAACCAAATCAATGGCTAATGATGTAACTGTTACCTGTACTTTTAGATCACAACCTTCAGGCGGACAGTGTTATCAACAGACGCACCTATACTGATGTATCAGAAGGCCAATTAACGGCTGATCAAGAAACCTACGTCTAGACAAAACCATTACACTTACAGAATCTGACTTAAAAACCAAAAATGTGATGGGTGTTATGTTTGAGGTATTCAAGGCACTGGTTTTTACTCCGTCTGCAGCAGAAAGAGAAAGAAACGATGGAAGGAATGTTGCCTTAGTAACTAACAGAGAAGCATCAAGACTGTTGTAAAAAAATAATATAATTTCCTTTCATTCTGATAATGTAATAATATGAATAAACACGGTAAACAAAAGCCTAAGCATCGCAGGCATAGTAACAGTAAATTATACTGGACGAGAAGTTGAAAAAAATCACATAAAGTATAAACAATGGCAATTAAAAAGGGACACGTATGATACAAAAAAAATTGTAACAAGAAAAGTAACAAAGGACAAATACAGAGCACAAACAGTAAATAAAGAATTGGATGAAGGAAAATAGACTCAAACAGTGGAGAAGAATTCATGATAGTCCCAAAAATAACATGTATAGTTTCCACAACATTACTAATTTTGCCCGGTTTAGAAGTGGTGAGTTGTCATCACGTACAATTTTGTAGTGGGGTGAACCTTGGGTACAAAGATGATGCAAGTCATCTCTCACTACTATTTGCATAATAGCACAGATGTTAGCGTCGCACTAAAATGGCATTTTTACAGCAGTTTTCTACAATGTATACCTATTTGTACAGTGCACAGCTGCACGATTTTTAGTAAGTGCAGACCATAGTCTGCAAAATGAATCGTTAAAAACTGAGAACAAACACATAATTATTGTATTTGAATATGAAATATCTCCCTTTATTCAGGAATGCTTCTTCAGATGTGAAAAATCCAACTCTGTACTTGTTTAGCCTGGAAGTCTTTCAGATCTGAGGAAACAAAGATGATTGGCATTTTCAGAGATTGTTTTGATGGCACCTTTGGGCTTTATGTGTAAGGAAGAAGGGGTATCCCCGACTAGAGTTCCTAATTCGGGATAGGTATACTATTTGAAAGAAAAGTAATTAGGAACTGGTTTTAAATAGAAGGTAAAAGAGGACAAATGACAGCAAGAACTATTGCAGAACAAAGTGTGTGATACAAAAATATGGCTTTTATTTTATTTTATTCAAATATTATTCTATACACAATATCGTTATTTTGTTACAGGTAATTATCGTGTGCATGCCTCCACTATACATGTGACTATCAGTCTACATATACATATACTTGTTATTACATCCTATACACATTTCAAGGTAATTAATTTAGACTTGAAGGTTGTGTGGAAGATTGTTTCAGCACACTATACATAAAAACATGGCTAGATATGACATCTACGCGCGTTTCGGCTGGGGGCCTTCATCAGGGAGCCATGTGAGTATCCAAATGGACCTATACATATAGAAAAATATAAGCAATAACAGTGCTTGTCAATGTCCGTGAATTGTCTTAAATATTTACATGTTAAAATACAGCGAGAAATCATTATGATACATTTATACAATAATACAAAACATGACAATAAAATCTATGAAGATTCTTGAACCTGTCCTATTATTTACAATTATATACAGTTGGGTGCCCATGTGGGCTGGTACATTTCTGGTATCGTTGTATTTCTATGCAGCAAGCTTCAACGTAGGGGCGATGAAAAATAGGGGAGTACACGAAGGGTTATTGTCTAAACAATATTTAAACAGATCTGAGTGCTAACTGCAAAAAGGCATAACGTGGTAATGTTGTGCAGATAGCCATGAGAGAGAAAAGGGAGGGAGGAATGGTAGAGGATAGGGAGAGTGTCAGTGATGACAAAAGGTCAAAGAAAAGGGTTAAGACCGAAAAAGGAAAAGACCGGGGGGAAGGAGGGCATTGAGAGGACAAAGCAGTGGGGACATATGGGGAGCAATGATTGTACCTGGATAAATAAATGATGCTGGTTCTCACAGGAGGATAGAGAGATCTTGACCTATGGGGAGTATATCTTTGAGACGTGGGCGCTGCAGGGGGACATAATTAAAAATGCGACATTTAATAATTCAAAACGGATGAATTTTCAAAGGAAGTATCACAGGAAAATTACGGAATGAAGGAATACCTGTATTGTAGGTTATTTTGTGTGTTTTATTTCTCTTTCAGTCGGTGTCCTGCTATCTAACGGCAGACTTCGAATTTGGAACTGCTAGATGGGAGGGACATGGGGAGAAATTATATAGGTCACATTAGTATCATGAGGCTTAATAGGTGGAACAAAGCGGGGGTATTGCCTGTACAGGTGGTTATGTACAGTTGCTCGGTAAAGCGCTCTTGGCGCGGAAGAAATGTGGTGCAGTTAACCTAAATGTGGGAAGACATTCATGGTAAACTGTGAGTGGTAAATATCCATAGAGAGGATGTTAACGGTCATGGTAGTAAGAGCCCAATAAATACCTGTAGATTTAGTTCATAGGTGCTCTAGGGTAGATCTCTGAGCGTTTCTTGTAGCGCTGACTATCTGTTTGCCAGAAAGGGTACAAGCCATGACAACGTGTTAAAATGGCGTGTTGTTATGCGCGGATGGTGGAGAGCGGTTATATATTTACCAATAATTACCTTTAGCTTCCGTCTACTGCGTTTACGCTGAGGGTCTATAGGTTTCTAGGGTTTAGCCGATGAATGCCGTCATGTTAGTGACGGTGCGAGTACAATCTGTATGACAAAAATAGAAAAATAGAGACATGCAGCCAACAGTTATTGTCAGGCTGTGTCTTGCGATGCGTGTATGAACACTATTTAGTCGAGCAGAAATCTATGATGACCGCTCGCTTACCTGATGGTTGTCTTTTCTTAGCTTTCCGATTAGGGGGTCTGGTGGCGTCTAAACATGTAGAGCCAGGGATCGAAACGGCTGAATGGAGACGGCTGTATGTAAACCTTTGCGGTCAATTTCAAAAGTGGGCACGTCTAGAGTGGGTACAAGCAATGACAACGTGTTGGAATGGCGTGTTGTTATACGCGGGTGGTAGAGAACAGTTATTTATTTACAAACAATTACCTTTAGCTTCCGTCCACTGTGTTTACGCTGGGGGTCTATAGGTTTCTACGGTTTAGCCGACGGATGCCGTCATGTTAGTGGCGGTGCGAAGGCAATCTGTGTGGCAAAAATAAAGAGATATGTAGCCAACAGTTATTATCAGGCTGTGTCTTGCGAAGCGTGTGTGAGCACTATTTAGTCGGGCATAAATCTACGACCGGTCGCTTACCTGATGGTTGTCTCTTCTTCGCTTTCCGATTGGGGGGTCTGCCGGCGTCTAAACACGTAGAGCCAGGGATCGAAAAGGCTAAATGGAGCCGACTGTATTTAAACCCTTGCGGTCAATTTCGAAAATGGGCGCGTCTCGAGTGGCCTAGAGGTCGATGACGGGCTATGTTTAGTAGCGTCATGTGAAAATGCCGAAAGCTGGCAGACATGTTGGAGAAGTGGAATGGACCTCTCGGTGTTTAATGAATACATGGCCTGGAACTCGATGACGGACTATGTTTAATAGCGTCATGTGGAGGTGCCAAAAAACTGGCGGCCATATTGGGAGGGTGGACTAGACCTCTCGGTGTCTAATGATAAATGGCCTCGTAATCGATGACGGACTTGATTTGATAGCATCTGCTTTTTAAAAAAGAAAAATTATTGGAAACTGGCGGACATATTGGAGAGGGTGAAATGGACCTCTCGATACTGAATGATGAAAAGGAATGTTAACAGTTTGTTCAAGTTTGCAGGAGAATGAATTTGGTAAAGGGTTTTTTAAAAAAAAGAAAAAAACAGAACAGTGAATAAAGATTTAAGGCGCCTCAGTGGGGGAGAAAAAGTCAAAATATGTCCGGAATGGTGGAATGTGGGGCCCCATTTGTATATTTAACCATAGTTATGTTTCAAGACTTGGTCCCATGGTATTTCGTTATTCATGCCCTTTAAATAAGTATCTAGGGTGAAAATCCAATAAACTTCGCGACATTTACGCACCTGTGTGCTTAGAGCGCCAGATGTTTTGTGGATTTTTTCCAAGATGAACCAACGAATGTCGTTGGAGTTGTGTTTGGCCTCCTGGTAGTGTTTAACTAGGGGGGCCTGCGTTTTGCCCGTACGGATGGCTGATCTGTGTTCTGATAGGCGCGTAGACATCATCCTTGCTGTTTCGCCCACGTAGCCATTGTTGCATGGGCACAGTAGAAGATAAACCACATTGGTGGTTTTGCAGTTAGTAAGAGTTTGAGAGCGAATACTGCAGTTGTTAAAATTCAGCTCTTTGGTTTCAATTGCGAATTTGCAGGCAGCACAATCCAGGCACTTGTAGTTGCCTGTGGCTGGACTCAAGCCAGTGAGTGTTCGTTGTGTGGGAGCTGTTTTATTAGGCTCCATTCTTGATCTTACTACCAGATCTTTTAGATTTTTGTTTTTCCTGTATGCAAACATAGGCTTAGGGAGTTGACTTTCTTTGGGTTTTGTTGCGTTCAGGATGTGCCAGTTAGAAAATATAATATGTTGAAGCTTCGCATTCATAGTGGAGTGCCTGGTTACAAAGACCATTCTGGATTGTGGTTCTTTGATTTGGGGTGTTAATAGGTGCTGCCTGTCGAAAAACCTTGCTCTTTTATATGATTCTCGTACTAGACGTTTGGGGTACCCACGGGATATGAATTTGAGTTTCATATCAGTTGCTCTTCTGTCAAAGTCCGTGACAGAAGAGCAGTTCCTTCGGACCCGGAGGAACTGACTGAAGGGGATGCTGGACTTCTGGGTTTTGGGGTGGTAGCTGGTATAGTGTAGTAACGTGTTGCGAGCGGTTGGCTTCACATAAAGGTCTACACTAAGACGGTAGTTCTTACTAATGATATTGATGTCTAGGAACTCGACACATGTCTGGCTAGACGCAACAGTGAAGTGCATATTTGTATCACATAAATTAAGCCATGACACAAAGGTGGATAGTGGTTCTGTATCTGAGGTCCAGATGAAAAAAATATCATCAATATAGCGAGCCCATGATGAGATGGACTCGCTAAAAGGGGCGATTTCATTGTAAATGAATTTAGACTCAAATTCAGCCATATAAATATTGGCTACGGTGGGCGCGCATGAAGCACCCATGCTGACGCCCATGGTTTGTTGGTAGAGGGAGCCATTAAAGTCAAATGTATTTTCCGATAGGACTATTTTTAAGCAATCTAGGATGAAATCTTTCGGGCAGTCAATTTGGTAAGTGTCAATGAACCAGGAGACAGCTTTAATGGCTCCTGGTTGCGGAATGTTAGAGTACAGCGCCTCTATATCCATAGTGGCTAGCCACTGTTTGTCAGGGTCAAAGGTGAGAGATTCCACGATGTTGATGATATCTCTTGTGTCCTTGACGTGGGATGGAGTTTTTGGTATATGAGGCCTTAAGATGGTATCAATGTATTTTGATAAAGGTTCGGTAATGGATCCGATGGTGGAGACTATCGGTCTGTACGGTGGATCATAGCTGTTTTTATGTATCTTTGGGACTCCATAGATAGCTGCCATTTTGGGTTGGCGAACATTAAGAAAGTGCCACTCCTTATCACATATCACATTGTCGTCAAGGGCCTTAGTTGTTAAAGACAAAATTGCAGATTGGACTCTTTTAGTGGGGTCTTTTTGAACTGGAATATAGTGGTTGGTATTGTGTAGTAATTTCTCCATGTTCAGTATATATTGATTAGTGTCTATCACCACTATGCCTCCCCCTTTATCACAACATTTGATCGTGATGTCTTTGTCTGTTTTTAATTCTGTAAGGGCTTGATGTTCCTCATACGAGATGTTGAAGCTGGGAGGGGGTATATATTTAGTGGCAGCTGTAAGTTTGTTGTACACTACATGCTCAAATGTGGCAATTTCCGGCGATACTTGTTCTAGAGTAGGTAAAAAAGTGGATGCTAGTTTTAGACCTGATAAGTTGGTGACATTTTCTACTTCTGTGGTGTTAGCTTCAAAGAAATTTTGAAGTCTGATCTTCCTAAAGAAGGTCATGAGATCTTTGAAAAGTTCGAATCTGTTGATATTGCAGTAGGGGACAAAGGAGAGCCCTTTAGTTAACAGCTTTTCTGTTGCCGGAGTGAGGGACTTGCTGCTTAAGTTAAAGATGGGTATTTCTTCTAGTCGCGCCAATATTGTGCATGGCGCGTCACTAGGATGTGAAAAATCCAACTCTGTACTTGTTTAGCCTGGAAGTCTTTCAGATCTGAGGAAACAAAGATGATTGGCATTTTCAGAGATTGTTTTGATGGCACCTTTGGGCTTTGCCAGCAGCTTGCCAGTGTGACGTTTGCAAAGAGGCAAGCCAGCCTCAGCTGCCTCCTGTGTGCAGTTCTTGGTTTTATGAAAGTGCATCATTGTGTTACTTTTGGAAAAGAGGGTCACAGGTTGCTGGGTTTTCCTTCCCGGGAGGCTTTACGATTGTTACATTGAATGATCCTGAAGGGTGTAAATTAGTTTTACAGAAGTAAACATGGCAGTGACAGAATATAAGAGGGGGGTTGAGAGGGTCAGATGCGGATGTTTTCGCTTGATTTGAAAATTTGCATTTTTGAGAAAGAAATGGCTAAATGTGCGCTAGCAATAATATCTCAGGATAATGTTCTCAATACAAATCTAAAATAGCACATTTCAGGTTCAGGGCAGGAGACTGGCTGTCATCCCTTTGAGGCTGATGCAACCTAGCGCTGTCCCATTAATGAGCAAATCCAATCTGTAATTAGGGTAAATGTGGCTGTTAATTTTGAGGAAAGCGAATTGAATACATTTGGCCTGATTTACAAAGCCATTTGTGTGTAAGTGAAATTTACATGCCAAATTATTTTTTCACCAGTGAAAAGCAACGACTGCAATTCACGAAACTTGATTTTTCACTTCTAAACGTTTGCTCACACATATACATGGTTAAGAGTATTTATAACGTTTTTCACCACGATATAAGCGAAGTGTAGGGCTGCATCTGTTTCCAGACCGAAAATACTGCGTTACCTTCAGTTAAAAAATGTTTTCCATGTTGACAAAAAAAATTAATTACATTTTAAAGTGTGATTGCACCAATTTATTCAATTTTATATTGCGCGGACATGGCCCGAAGGCATCAGAGCGCTTTACAAAAAGCCGGATATAAGGGTTACATTACTCGTAATTAAACTCAATTGATTAAAGTGGATGTGTACAGGAGTAAACTCAAGAAAAAGCTACAGCAATTAGGCAGAGGAAATACACAGCTACAGCATCAATTTAGGCAGAGGAAATACACAGTTCAGCATCAATTTAGATGGCAGGGCCAACTAAGGAAGACATGTCAGATCCCCGTGGAGCGAGTACATAAGTCTGGTCCAGGGTGAATTAACCAAGATGTTTGTCACTAATGCAAAATATCTTCCAAGTGTAAATGTACACGCATGTGTGGGAATATCTTTGCGTGATCATAAATCAAATTTAACAAATGATTTGCGGGTGTACTCTTGGGATCCAGCGACTGTTGCAGCGTCTCATATGATCTCTTGTAAACCTTGGAAAACGATGGGACTTGCAATAAATATTGGAAATTTCCTTCAAACGTAAAAGGAACCCCAAGGGGTCAATTTCTACTTTTATCTATAAATGGATCCCACTATATTTGCCAGAAAAAGAGGGCAACAAATACATAGTAGTTAAAAACATATTGCCAAGGACCAGATAATCAAAAAGGCACCAGTGGTTTTCTCTTTTGCTCTTATCCTTGACATATTTTGCACCAGTCTTGATTCAATATTTGCACTGATCAAATTGTACAGCTTTCACTCATGCAGTTCTGACAGCAACATTGGTGGATGCTGGTGCAAAAAAGTTGTGTGTATGCAATGCACAGGTGGCTGGTGATCACGTGACCTGGCCTTTTGTGGATTGGTCACTGGGTGTCTGTTCAGCTTGCTGCCAGAGGGATGTACGTTGTTACAACGCAGATTGTAACAACGCATACCGTTACCACGCGGCCGTTACAACGCAAGTCGTTACCACGACTTGCGTTGGAGGGCGCGGATTTAGGATTTTTATAATTTTATATTCCAACACCAGTCCCCGTGGATACTAGGGAAGGTGTTGGAATATAAATGTATAAAATTCCTTATCCCACAGCGCCCTCCAGCGCAAGTCGTGGTAACAACTTGCGTTGTAACGGCCACGTGGTAAAGGTACCGCGTTGTAAAAAATTGTGGTAAACGTTGTTTACCCTGCCAGAGACTACTTCCAAGTGTACATGTCTGGGAGCTCATACTCTCAGGGACAAATATTTAGTAAGGTTACTGAAAATAAGAAGGAATGGGTGTTGGGGGACTTTTGACGTATCTTCCATACGTTTCATGAGAACGCAGACCTCGGGAGGTAAGTTTAAGCAATTTATCAAATTCCGTTGCCATTGTCCCCAAATCTCAGATATTCTGGGCCAGTTTCCAGAGAAAGGCAATGTAGGAAGCCAGTCTTTTCCTTTCAAATCAGTCTTTTCTTAATTCGTCTAGATTAGAGTGTTTGTGGACCACAATTCGGGAGGTGTGTACTCACAGAAGGGGACTTGTGATATGTGTGAAGTACCTTCTTCCAGAAGGTTGAGTGTAGAATATGTAACTTGTAACAATGACTTTTTTGCCATGTAAGGGGGTGAAGCCTGGGAACATAAGCCAGTACGACCATCCTAACCCAGTCTAAAATGATAAAGACTCGATGAATCTCTAACTTGTTCATGGAATAGTTACTTCTGGACAGCAACAATGAATTTACTGAAGTTAGAGCCCTTCGGAGAGGAGAAATAGTGTTGATGGGTAAATTTGCAAACTTTCATGTCCAAGAATTTTGTAAAGTTTTTGCTCAGAGAGACATTGGGCGAAATTGGAGGGCTAGCTCTGTGGTGTGAAAACTGCTGGCTCTGTGGTATGAAAACCAAAGCAGGTGCCTTGAAAGCCTATTTTCAGCCTGCATGGGTGACACAGAAACACCAGAAAATATGTGAATCACGGAATAACATTTTCATTCTACCCAAGATAGTCCAGTCAGTCCAGCGATAGTATGACTGTTATTATACAAATGCTTATTTATATTCAATAATGAGACTTAGGTCCAAACCTGTGATATGGGAACCTAACGTGATTTAGATTAGATAGATAGATAGATAGATAGACAGACAGACAGACAGACAGACAGGCAGACAGATAGATAGATAGATAGATAGATAGATAGATAGATAGATAGATAGATAGATAGATAGATAGATAGATAGATAGATAGATAGATAGATAGATAGATAGATAGATAGATAGATAGATTGATTGATTGATTGATTGATTTGCTGTTATCAAAGCCTTTTCGCACTCTAGGGTGTTTCTAAAAAATGTGAAATGCCAATAAATTGATTTATACATAAAATAATTTTGTGGGGATTTTTGATTTTTAATTTTGTAAACGTTTTGAACTTCAAGCTAGTAAAGGCTTTAAAAAAGAAAAATGTGGTGGTGGCGGACCTTCTCTAAAGTACATACAGTATGGAGCAAAAATACAAAGCCGAAAAAGAACTTTTTTTGCATAATGATTGTTAGAACTGGGGTCTCTAGTTGGCAATGGTATACACCTTTGACCGAATAGGGACCCTTGCTTCTAAGTCAGGGAAAGGAGATTACACTACTGGATAACCCATGCTCACCCCCTTGGTAGCCTGGCACAAGCAGACAGGCTTATCTCAGAGGCAGTGTGTTAAGCATTTGTGAATATACACATTAATACAGTGAAAACACTATAGATGGATACCACACAGGTTTAATAAAAATAAGTATTCTTTATATAGACATAATACAAGACCACAAACGACAAAAATCCACAATACGGTACTTAAAATAGACTTAAAGATGGTAGAAGTTGCTTAGTTCAAGTTGGTGATAAATGGGACACGGTTCTCACAAACGTACCTGGATGCGTAACGCAAAACAAAAAAAGGCTCACAGAGTGGGAGATGTGTCGGTTCCGTGATTTGGGGGAGATGATGCATCGCGCCTCAATGCTTGCGCAGAGTAGGGGATGCGTCTTGATCCTTACCGGAGTGGAGGTGATGCGTAGATTCTCGTCCTGCGGCATGGTTGCGATGCGCAAGCTGGCACCTCAATACGATGCGACAATCCGGTGCGATGCAATAAGATGGCGCCCTTGATGTGATGACATGAAGACGATGCATGCACGCCCGGCGGCCGTATGGCAAACTCTGTAGCTTTGGAGCTGCAACAGGCCCTGTGACACGCTTCTCCGGCGAGGCAACGGTGACCTTGCGGCGGCAACACGCAACTCCGGTGATGCGTTGAGTAACAGCTTTGACGAAGGCACGCTTCTGTGGTGATGCGGCAGCAACCTCTGTGTGGCGACATGCTTCTCTGGCAATGCAATGGCAACAGCTGCGACTACGACATGCCTCTCTCGATGCATCACGCTTCAAGCGACACGCAGGCTTTTGTAGACAGAATTCCCAGCAAGGAAACTCTGAGGGGAGCTGGAGGTGAAGTCTTTTGTCCCTGAGACTTCAGCAGGAGGCAAGCACAAGTTCAATCCCTTGGAGTAATATTCTGCAAGATGATGAAAGTTTTGTAAAAGTTCCTTCTTCTTTCCTTGGCAATAAAGATACCACTACAGGCCAACCCAGCAAACAGCACACTGGCAGAGGGGCAGTCCAAACTCCTGCAGCTTCCTTGGTTCTTCTCCTTGGCAAAAGGTTTGTCTTGTTCCCAGAAGTGATCTAAAAGCTTGGGGTCTGGGTCCCCATATTTATACTCACATTCTCTTTGTTCTCTGAAGGCAGAGAGGCCTCTGCCTAGTACAAACCAGTTATGGTCAGTCCTGGAGCACTTTGTTGACAAGACTCCTTCTTTCCTTTCACAGTGTAGGCCAGGGACGTCAGACACACCACAGGAGGTGGAGTCAGCATTGTGGAGGGAAGGCACAGCCCTATTCAGGTCCCAGGTGCAACTCCTCCCACCCATCATGAGGCAGATCTCTCTATTCAGCACTGTGCTGGCTCACCCTGTCTCCTGGAATCCCCCAGCCCCTGTCACTCAAACTCCAGACAAGGAATACACAACCTAGCAGAGGCGGGCTTAGATAGGCAAGAAAATACCTACTTTCTAAAAGTGGTATTTCCAAACACAGAATGTTAAAACCAACTTAACTAAAAGATGTATTTTAGCATTCTGAGTTCAGGCATACTAAACTCGAATTTCTACCCATGTTCCCTGAGTCAGTTAGGATTATAAGATGTAATAATCAAACTGCCAATTCTGGCCTATGGAGAACAGGTAGCCTTGCATCAGTGAAACATGAAAATGGCTGCAACGCACTATTAGGAAATGCCACACACATCAGGGCATGTCCTACCTTATCTTTACAATGCACCCTGCCCTTGGGCCTACCATAGGGGTGTCTGATATGAAGAAAAGGGAAGGTTTAGGGACTGGTAAGTGGGTGCACTTGCCAAGTCAGCATGGCAGTACTAGACTGCACATAGGCTCTGCAATGGTAGGCCTGAGTCAAACTTTACAAGCTGTTTCTGTGGGTGGCGCATCCAGTGCTGCAAGCCCACCAGCAGCATTTAATTTACAAGCCTGGAAACACATGATGCACTGTACCAGGGACTAACAAGTAAATCAAATAACCCAAACATGGAGTCACTAATTAATACTTCAATTTAACATAGGGAGCACTTGCACTGTGGCACTGAATAGCAGTGGCATAGTGCCCAAAGCACATAACCAGCAAAACAGATAAAAAACAGAGGAGGCAATCAGTACAAAATGGAAGGGAGACTCACGCCAATGATACCAGGTCTAACACGTGTTCCCTCCAGCTGAAATGTGGGGAGAACTACCCTTCCCCTTGGGAGTTCTCATCCCTAAGGCGGAAAAATCTAGACAGCCCATCAGCATTGGCCTGTTCTGTACCAGGGTGGTGTTCCACCATAAGTCCATTCCCTGTAGGGAAATGGAACACCTCAACAACTTTGGGTTCTCACCCCTCATCAGCATCAACCATCTGAGGGGCCTGTGGTCGGTCTGAACCAGGAAGTGAGTCCCAAACAAATATGGTCCCAACTTCTTCAGTGCCCAGACCACAGCAAATGCCTCAAGTTCAATTGCACTCCACCTCTCTTCCTGTGGAAGTAACCTCCTACTGATGAAGGCTACAGGTTGGTCTAGGCCCTCCACATTAATCTGTGATAGAACAGCCCCCACGCCATGCTCTGAAGCATCTGTTTGAACAATGAATTCCATTGAGAAGTTGGGTGCCTGAAGCACGGGTGCTGTGCACATGGCAGTCTTCAGGGCGTCAAAAGCCTTCTGACAGGTGTCAGTCCAGTTCACTTTCTTGGGCTGCTTCCTGGAAGTCAGCTCAGTCAAGGGTGCAACAATGTTGCCATACCCCTTGACAAACCTCCTGTAATACCCCGTGAGTCTTAAAAAGGCTCTCACCTGTGTCTGAGTTTTTGGGGGTTCCCATTCCAGGACGGTTTCAATCTTGGGTTGCAGGGGTGCCACCTGGTCGCACCCTAACTGGTGCCCCAAGTACACCACGGAACCCTGCCTGATCTGGCCCTTACTCACCTTGATCGTGAGGCCTGCCTTGTGCAGTGCCATCAACACTTCCCAGAGGTGGCGCAGACGTTCTTCCCAACTGGTGCTGAACACTGCAATGTCATCCAGGTATGTGGAACTGAAATCCTCCAGTCCAGCCAACACCTGGTTGACCAACCTCTGAAAGGTGGCAGGGCCATTCTTCATCCCAAAGGGCATAACCAGGAATTGGTAGTGCCCATCTGGTGTGGGGAATGCTGACCCCTCTTTGGCACCATCAGTCAAGGCGATTTGCCAGTACCCAGACGTCAAATCAAACGTGCTGAAGTACCGTGCAGCCCCTAACCGATCAATGAGATCATCAGCTCTGGGGATGGGGTGCGCATCAGTCCTGGTGACTGAATTGAGTCCTCAGTAGTCCACACAGAACTGGAGTTCGGATGTGGCACCAGGCGCGGCAGCCTTTGGGACCAATACCACTGGACTGGCCCAAGGACTGTTAGAGGACTCAATCATCCCTAAGGCAAACATCTTGGAGACTTGCTCCTTGATGTAAGCGCTGACCTTGTCAGTCACTCTGTGCTTCACAGGAAGACTGTCCCCAGTGTCTATATCATAGACGCACCACTCTGTGATACCAGGAATCAAGGAAATAGATCAGAGAATTGCCCCAACAGTTGGCGACAATCTTGTTGCTGATCAAGGGTCAGTGTGGCAGAGAGGCTGACACCATCCACTGGCCCATCTTGCTCTGTTGCAGACAGGAGGTCAGGAAGAGGCTCGGTGTCCTCCTCCATTCCATCATCTGTCGCTCGGAGCATGCCCACTTCAGACCTTTCTAAGTGGGGCTTTAGGCTGTTAACATGCAGGACCCACAAAGGGTTCTGCAAGTTCACCAAATGGTGACATCACTCTTGCGCTCCACCACCTCAAATGGTCCAGTCCACTTGTCCTGGAGCACACAAGGCTCTTCAGGGGCCATGACCCAAACTTTCTGTCCAGGTTGAAGCTCAATTAGAGCGGCATTCTGATCGTACCACAGCTTCATGTCCTCCTGGCTGGCTTCCAGATTTTCCTGAGCAAGTTGTCTGAATCGCCGAGTCTGGTTCCTGAAGGCCAGCATGTAACTGTATACATCCTGGGGGAGTTTCCTGGGAGATTGCTCCCAGCCTTCCTTGGCTAGACTCAAGGGTCCTCTTATCAGGTGTCGATACAACAGTTCAAAGGGGCTGAACCCTAGGGACTTTTGTGGCTCCTCACAGTAAGCAAAAAGAAGGCATGGCAAGAGGACGTCCGACTTATACCTCATAGGTTCCTCAAGACCCATATTCATGCCTTTAAGGGTCCGGTTGAATCTCTCAACCAGCCCATTACCTTGTGGGTGGTAAGGAGTGGTGAACTTGTATGTAACACCACACTCCTTCCACAGAGACTTCATATAACTGGAAATTAAGTTTGTACCTCAGTCAGACACCACCTCTCTGGGGAACCCCACACAGGAGAAAATCCCCATCAGTCCACGTCCCACCACGTGGGCTGTCACTGTCCCGTGCGGGATGGCTTCGGGGTACCGGGTAGCATGGTCCACCAAGCACGGGATAAACCTTTTGCCCATGGCTGTCTTGGGGTCCAGTGGCCCCACAATGTCAATGCCCACCCGTTCAAAGGGGGTACTGACTACAGGGGAAGGTTGGAGAGGAGCCTTGTGCTTCCTTCCACTTTTCCCACTTGCCTGGCAAGTTTGACAAGTCCAACTATGAGTATCTGAACTCTTCTGCATCAGGGGCCAATAAAAGTGGGTGACAAGCCTTTCAAAGGTCTTGTCCTGCCCCAGATGTCCAGCTAAAGGAACATCATGAGCAAACCCCAGTAGGAAGGCTCTGAAGCACTGGTGTACCACCTGCACATGGGCTGACCCAGGCTCACCAACCTTAGGCTCACTATAAAGGAGGTCCTTCTCCCAGTAGATCCAATGTGATTCAGATTGATCACCTGCTGCCTGGTTTGTGGCCTGTTGCCTCAAACCCCCAAGAAAAGGACACTTCCTCTTCTCTGCACAAAATTCCTCCCTGGTGGGTCCTCCTTCTTGCTGCCAATGGGTCAGCTCAGGTAGATCCCCCAGTTCAGCAATTTGCTCCCCTGTAGGTTTCAGGGCATCCCCCTCAAGGTCTGCCTAATCTTGGACCGTGGGAACAATGGGGGCTGGTTTCCCACACCCCCTACCTCTTCTCTTTAAGGAACATTTCTATGCCATTCTTTCAGGCTCCAGGATCTCCTAAACACCCTGGCCTGCCATAGACCGAGTGGTCACACACGCCCACTCAGGCAGACCCAACATCTCTAAATGAGCCTTCTTCTCCACCTTAGCCCAAGAGGAGCTTTCCAAATCATTGCCCAATTTATTTATTTATTTATTTATATTCTTATAACGCGCCTGAATCAGCCCCGAAGGGATATCTCCGCGCGTGGCTCCTGAGTGAGAGGGATAAATCATATTAGGGGGAATGACAGAGGAAGAGATCAAGTTAACCAGAAGTGAATAGGAAAGTTTTTAATTCCTTCCTAAAGGAAAAAAGATTGGAGATTTGTCTCAGCTGTGGAGGTAGAGAGTTCCACAGCAGGGGGCCTTTTAGGGAGGGTGCTCGACCTCCCTGTCTTGCTCTGGTAACTTTTGGTATATGTAGCAACATAGTGTTGCTGGATCGCAGAGCACGTCCGGGAGAGTAAAGGAAAAAAATGTCTTTTAGATATTTGGGACCAGACCCATAAATACACTTATGCATAATGCAGCAGAGTTTAAAACTCACCCTCTGTTGCACTGGAAGCCAGTGAAGGTGGCAAAGGAGGGGACGGGAAGGGGTACGAGGGGGAGCATTCAGGATGAGTCTTGCCGCGGTGTTCTGCACCACCTGCAGTCTGCGTAGTTGTTCATGGTTGGCGGAGCTAAGTAGACTTTTGCAATAGTCTACCCGCCCAAGAATTAGAGCCTGTACCAGCGTTTTCCTATGGATGTTCGGTAGGAAAGGGAAGATACGCCGTAAAAGACCAATTGTGCGGAAACACGTTCCTGCAACCTGACTGACATGATCTTTCATAATCAGATTTTGGTCCAGTCGTACCCCCAGATTTTTGATGGTCTGTTTAGGCGATGGGACAGGTCCTAGCTCAGGTGGCCACCAATCCGGTGACCATAGCAGGGTGGCCCCTCCAAACAACATGATCTCCGTTTTGGTCACATTGCACTGGAGGAAGTTCTGGGCCATCCAACCAGCTACCGCCCTCATGCCATTTTGAAAGGATTGCATGACTGCAGGTGTGATGGTTTGAAAGGGAAACAGCAGCTGAGTATCGTCAGCGTAGGAAATTGGTGAGAACCCATAAGATCTAATGATCTCGGCCAGAGGGGCCACATACACGTTAAATAACGTGGGGCTCAAGCATGAGCCCTGTGGCACACCTTTGGTAAGCTTCCTGCAGACAGATTTATGGGAGCCTAATTTGACACCCTGTTGTCTGCCTTCAAGAAAGCTTTCAAGCCATGCAAGAGCGGTCCCCCTTACTCCCGCTCCCTTCAGACGGTCGAGAAGAATTTTGTGCGACACCGTATCGAAGGCAGCGGATAAGTCCAATAGCACCAGAATCACTGAGCTCCCCCTGTCCAGTGACATTCTGATGTTATCTGTCACTGACAGGAGGGCTGATTCGGTGCTATGGTTGGGCCTAAAACCAGATTGCGAGTGGTCTAGGCCGCCCGCTGCCTCGATGTAATTCGACAGGTGTGCATTTACATGCTTCTCGACCATCTTGCTGTAATATGGCAGAAGGGAGATGGGACGGAGGTTGGAAAGTTCCGTCCACGGGAGAGCCGCATTCTTGCGAATAGGGTTCACCACTGCAATTTTCCATTCAGTTGGTACTTTTCCCTCTTTGAGAGACTGGTTAATTACATCCTGAATGTAGGGAGCTAGCAGGGTAGGGAGGGAAGTTAAGATTTTAACGGGGATGAGATCATCCGGCGAACCAGATTTTATTTGGGTCATTATGGTGTAGAGTTCATCAGTGTTAACAGGAGGAAATGTGGTTAATGTAAGGTTGGCATTTCTGCTGGGGGAGGAAACATTCATAGTGTCACTATTTAGTTGGGATACTAAAATTTTTCCATGGATGGTCTCTATTTTGTTTTCAAAGTATAATGAGACTTCATCACATAGACTTTGTGAGAAGTCATCTGGACTTATACAAGCCATAGGTTTTACAAATGTTTCCAAAATCCTATACAATTCTTTCGGAGAATTTCCGGCTTCAATGAGCTGTTGGGCAATGTTATTTTTGCGGGCAGCTTTAATGTGTTTATAATAATTGGTTTGAGCTGCTCGATGTGCCTTATTGTTCTCCTCCGTATGTGATCGCCGCCATCTCTTTTCTATCCTCCTACACTCTTGTTTCTCTTTCCTGAGAGCCTCAGTGTACCATTTTTCTTGTTTGGCCACAGGTAATTGTCTAAAAGTTTTCAAAGGGGCAATTTTATCTATGGCCACAGTTAGAGAATGCTGAAACATAGTTAACTTATGTTCTACATCCTCAGTATCTCTAATCTCAGGTTTTTCCCACACCTTTTCTAGCGACTCTAGCGTAAGTTTCTGCCACTGTCTACGTATAGTGGGGGGTAAAAATTTCTTCTGAGGACCATTGTTAACTTTACAAATAGTAAAGTGTAATAAAAAGTGATCTGACCAATTGACTTTGGTGGGTTTGTAACACAATATATTATCAAAATTAGTGTATATCAAATCAATACAGTGTCCACCTTCATGAGTGGGATCCTGATTCCTTTGTGTAAGACCAATGGTAGCCATATCGGTAAACAGACCATTGGTCCCAATGGAATCAGGTTGGTCAGTATGAATATTAAAATCTCCGAGGAGAAGAAAATCTTCGTTGGCCCGTGTATAGGGGCCTAACATCTCTAAAAGAGATGTGGAGAAGCTGGGACATGGAGAAGGTGGTCTATAAACAAGAGCACCTTTGCTGGTCTTTCTGTTAGGGAGGGTAATTCTAAAGATCATAATTTCCATTTCCTTGCTACATTGTTTATCTAAAATGTCTAATTTAAGAGACTCTTTATAGATTATAGCGATGCCACCGCCAGTTTTATCAGGGCGGTCAGAGTGTTGAAGTTTGTAACCCATAGGCACTCCTACATTAATGGCAGATACCGTATGTGGCTTTAGCCAAGTTTCCGTAATGAAACAGAGATCTGGGGTCAAAGAATGTATTAGGTCCCAGATCTCAATTTGGTGTTTGGGCATCGAACGAACATTAATAAGAATGCAATGCAAATCATGTGGTGACTTAATGGGTTCTTGGGAATCAGGAAATAGCATCGAAGAAAAATGACATTTTTTGCATGAAAATGGACCTCCAAAACACGGTCTGTTATTCTCTAGATAGCATGGGGAGGAGAATTGCCTTAATGTTTTCAGCTGCAAAGCCTCATACCTGATATGGGTGTTAGCACTAGGAACCGGCATGATGTAGAGTTACCGCCCCGTCGCCCCGTCCTGTCGCGGACGGGCGCAGACGGGCAGCTCTTTGGCTGGTCTTCGGCTGTGATGAGGCTGCGCGCAAACGCTGCGCGCTTCCTGTGAGGCGATGGCTAAATAGCCCCAGTTGAGACCTAGAGCGCTAACCGCTCCCGGAAGTGCCTGGCCCTCACCTGTCCGCCCTCCGCACAACGGTAATGAATTACCGAGTCGGACCGAGGCGGGCAGGCACAGGAATCGAGACCAGCACTCCGGATCAATTTTAAAAGGTATTAAACAATTATGAGCTGTGCACTCGCTAAAATCGTGCACACGAGTATTTTTAAAAGCAAGTTAGATAAAAAGCGCTCGTTCAGCAAATGCGCTCTATCAGTCCCAAAATTAATTCTGCCCTCTTGTTTCAGCAAGCCAGCGAGCCAGCTAGCGGTGTGCAGACACTGCCACTGTCTTTCCACCGCAGCTGCGCTGACCAGAGGCTCCGCCTAAATAGCCCCAGTTGAGACCTAGAGCGCTAACCGCTCCCGGAAGTGCCTGGCCCTCACCTGTCCGCCCTCCGCACAACGGTAATGAATTACCGAGTCGGACCGAGGCAGGCAGGCACAGGAATCGAGACCAGCACTCCGGGTCAATTTTAAAAGGTATTAAACAATTATGAGCTGTGCACTCGCTAAAATCGTGCACACGAGTATTTTTAAAAGCAAGTTAGATAAAAAGCGCTCGTTCAGCAAATGCGCTCTATCAGTCCCAAAATTAATTCTGCCCTCTTGTTTCAGCAAGCCAGCGAGCCAGCTAGCGGTGTGCAGACACTGCCACTGTCTTTCCACCGCAGCTGCGCTGACCAGAGGCTCCGCCTAAATAGCCCCAGTTGAGACCTAGAGCGCTAACCGCTCCCGGAAGTGCCTGGCCCTCACCTGTCCGCCCTCC
Source organism: Lissotriton helveticus (assembly GCF_964261635.1). Classification (NCBI taxonomy): domain Eukaryota; kingdom Metazoa; phylum Chordata; class Amphibia; order Caudata; family Salamandridae; genus Lissotriton; species Lissotriton helveticus. The sequence goes on from NC_136070.1 coordinate 1,155,726,073, forward strand.
GCACAACGGTAATGAATTACCGAGTCGGACCGAGGCGGGCAGGCACAGGAATCGAGACCAGCACTCCGGATCAATTTTAAAAGGTATTAAACAATTATGAGCTGTGCACTCGCTAAAATCGTGCACACGAGTATTTTTAAAAGCAAGTTAGATAAAAAGCGCTCGTTCAGCAAATGCGCTCTATCAGTCCCAAAATTAATTCTGCCCTCTTGTTTCAGCAAGCCAGCGAGCCAGCTAGCGGTGTGCAGACACTGCCACTGTCTTTCCACCGCAGCTGCGCTGACCAGAGGCTCCGCCTAAATAGCCCCAGTTGAGACCTAGAGCGCTAACCGCTCCCGGAAGTGCCTGGCCCTCACCTGTCCGCCCTCCGCACAACGGTAATGAATTACCGAGTCGGACCGAGGCGGGCAGGCACAGGAATCGAGACCAGCACTCCGGATCAATTTTAAAAGGTATTAAACAATTATGAGCTGTGCACTCGCTAAAATCGTGCACACGAGTATTTTTAAAAGCAAGTTAGATAAAAAGCGCTCGTTCAGCAAATGCGCTCTATCAGTCCCAAAATTAATTCTGCCCTCTTGTTTCAGCAAGCCAGCGAGCCAGCTAGCGGTGTGCAGACACTGCCACTGTCTTTCCACCGCAGCTGCGCTGACCAGAGGCTCCGCCTAAATAGCCCCAGTTGAGACCTAGAGCGCTAACCGCTCCCGGAAGTGCCTGGCCCTCACCTGTCCGCCCTCCGCACAACGGTAATGAATTACCGAGTCGGACCGAGGCGGGCAGGCACAGGAATCGAGACCAGCACTCCGGGTCAATTTTAAAAGGTATTAAACAATTATGAGCTGTGCACTCGCTAAAATCGTGCACACGAGTATTTTTAAAAGCAAGTTAGATAAAAAGCGCTCGTTCAGCAAATGCGCTCTATCAGTCCCAAAATTAATTCTGCCCTCTTGTTTCAGCAAGCCAGCGAGCCAGCTAGCGGTGTGCAGACACTGCCACTGTCTTTCCACCGCAGCTGCGCTGACCAGAGGCTCCGCCTAAATAGCCCCAGTTGAGACCTAGAGCGCTAACCGCTCCCGGAAGTGCCTGGCCCTCACCTGTCCGCCCTCCGCACAACGGTAATGAATTACCGAGTCGGACCGAGGCGGGCAGGCACAGGAATCGAGACCAGCACTCCGGATCAATTTTAAAAGGTATTAAACAATTATGAGCTGTGCACTCGCTAAAATCGTGCACACGAGTATTTTTAAAAGCAAGTTAGATAAAAAGCGCTCGTTCAGCAAATGCGCTCTATCAGTCCCAAAATTAATTCTGCCCTCTTGTTTCAGCAAGCCAGCGAGCCAGCTAGCGGTGTGCAGACACTGCCACTGTCTTTCCACCGCAGCTGCGCTGACCAGAGGCTCCGCCTAAATAGCCCCAGTTGAGACCTAGAGCGCTAACCGCTCCCGGAAGTGCCTGGCCCTCACCTGTCCGCCCTCCGCACAACGGTAATGAATTACCGAGTCGGACCGAGGCGGGCAGGCACAGGAATCGAGACCAGCACTCCGGGTCAATTTTAAAAGGTATTAAACAATTATGAGCTGTGCACTCGCTAAAATCGTGCACACGAGTATTTTTAAAAGCAAGTTAGATAAAAAGCGCTCGTTCAGCAAATGCGCTCTATCAGTCCCAAAATTAATTCTGCCCTCTTGTTTCAGCAAGCCAGCGAGCCAGCTAGCGGTGTGCAGACACTGCCACTGTCTTTCCACCGCAGCTGCGCTGACCAGAGGCTCCGCCTAAATAGCCCCAGTTGAGACCTAGAGCGCTAACCGCTCCCGGAAGTGCCTGGCCCTCACCTGTCCGCCCTCCGCACAACGGTAATGAATTACCGAGTCGGACCGAGGCGGGCAGGCACAGGAATCGAGACCAGCACTCCGGATCAATTTTAAAAGGTATTAAACAATTATGAGCTGTGCACTCGCTAAAATCGTGCACACGAGTATTTTTAAAAGCAAGTTAGATAAAAAGCGCTCGTTCAGCAAATGCGCTCTATCAGTCCCAAAATTAATTCTGCCCTCTTGTTTCAGCAAGCCAGCGAGCCAGCTAGCGGTGTGCAGACACTGCCACTGTCTTTCCACCGCAGCTGCGCTGACCAGAGGCTCCGCCTAAATAGCCCCAGTTGAGACCTAGAGCGCTAACCGCTCCCGGAAGTGCCAGGCCCTCACCTGTCCGCCCTCCGCACAACGGTAATGAATTACCGAGTCGGACCGAGGCGGGCAGGCACAGGAATCGAGACCAGCACTCCGGATCAATTTTAAAAGGTATTAAACAATTATGAGCTGTGCACTCGCTAAAATCGTGCACACGAGTATTTTTAAAAGCAAGTTAGATAAAAAGCGCTCGTTCAGCAAATGCGCTCTATCAGTCCCAAAATTAATTCTGCCCTCTTGTTTCAGCAAGCCAGCGAGCCAGCTAGCGGTGTGCAGACACTGCCACTGTCTTTCCACCGCAGCTGCGCTGACCAGAGGCTCCGCCTAAATAGCCCCAGTTGAGACCTAGAGCGCTAACCGCTCCCGGAAGTGCCTGGCCCTCACCTGTCCGCCCTCCGCACAACGGTAATGAATTACCGAGTCGGACCGAGGCGGGCAGGCACAGGAATCGAGACCAGCACTCCGGATCAATTTTAAAAGGTATTAAACAATTATGAGCTGTGCACTCGCTAAAATCGTGCACACGAGTATTTTTAAAAGCAAGTTAGATAAAAAGCGCTCGTTCAGCAAATGCGCTCTATCGGTCCCAAAATTAATTCTGCACTCTTGTTTCAGCAAGCCAGCGAGCCAGCTAGCGGTGTGCAGACACTGCCACTGTCTTTCCACCGCAGACGTCCCAATAGACAATCAACAGGCATGGCTGGCCTCACTGCTACTCGGAGAGTACCTTCCGCATTCAAAGGAATCCTGAACCACCTTGCAGTGGCTCTCTGAACTGTAGACGGCAACAACTGGGAAGAATGCATTGGGGACCACCTGCTCTTCAGACACCAAGTGACACTTGACAGCTGTCACACTGGCTCTGGTGTCTCTAAGAGCCTCCACTCTGTGGCCATTGATGGTCACCTACTGCCTGTATTTCTTAGTGTTAGGCAGTGAAGTTTTAGGGACCATCTCAAAGTCTCCTAATGAGATAAGAGATATTTCTGCGGGACCCCACCCACCTTGGTCACACTTCTCCTCCACTCCCAGGGCTATACTGGCCATCTGACGGGGGGTGCAAGGTTTGGCCCATACTGACCCTTTTGGGGACACTGGGGATCATACCAACGGTGTCCCACCTGCTTACACTGATTGCAGGTAACTGGCCCCCTGTGAACAGGTTTTCCTGTCGGGGTTCTGACTTGTTCTCAGGGGGGATGCTGAGAACCCTTCCCTTGGTTCCCTTGGGAATTACTTTGGGGCCCTTTCTGGAACTCCCTCTGTTCAACCTTGTCACCCCCACTCCTGCTGGGGACCCTGCCCACCTTTGGCGGAGTCTCCCACATGACCCTTTTGGACCCCGGTACTGACCCAGCGGTCCGCCTCCTCAGCAAGCTTCCTAGGGTTAGCCAACTTGCTATCAATAAGGTGCTGATATAGCTCTGGAAAACAATTAGCAGACAAGTGCTCCCTTGCAATCAAATCATAGAGCGCTTCAAAAGTATCCACTTTGCTACCCTTCACACAACCATTCCTAGCTCTGCAAAAGAAAGATACATATTCTACCCAAGTGGTTGCCTCCAGCTTCTTACAATTTCTGAACCTCTGTCTATAGAGTTCTGGGGTCAAACAATACCTTGTCATTAGGGCTTCCTTCATGTGGGCATAAGACATCCTATTTTCACTGGGTAGGTCTAACAAAATATCCCTCCCCTCACTCAAAAAGCGGCCCCACAACCCCGCTCCCCAATCTTTCTCAGGGACCCGGTGGGCCAACATTGCTATCTCATAGGCTGCAAACCACTGCTCAATATCTTCATGCTTATGGAAATCTTTGATGACATCCTTGGGGATATATACCCTGCCTTCTGAAGGCACATATGGTGCGCTGCCACCAGAGGGATTGATCTCTAAGCCCTTTGCCTTGGTCTCTAACTCCCTCAATATTCCCTCATGTTCCATTCTCATTCTCTCTCTCTCCAAGGACAACTTGTTTTTCTCTATTTCCCTCTGACCTTCCATCTTAAGCTTAGCCATCTCCAGCTTGTGTGCCCTAATTTTCTCCCTGTCTTCCAGCTCTCTGGGGGACAGGTCTTTGGAAGAGATAGTACTGCCAGGTGGGGACGGTACCCCTCCCCTGGCTGGAAACACTGGCCTATCCAGTTGCCAATCTGTATCCCCAGCTGGCTCCACCACCAACTCTGGGGCATTTCTTGCTTCTACCCAGGTCCTTAGCGCCTTTTGGTAGTCATCCTTTTTAGAAATGCCTGGTGCAGCAACTTTCAATATCTAGCAGAGATGCTTGAGCTGTTTCAACGTGTAGGTTTCCAATCTCTCTTCCTCAAAATCTAGATCCATAGATGCAACAGATGCTGGTCTACTCATGGTAGTAAGAATTGGGAGTTTTCAGGAAAAATAACAGTCCAAGGAATGTAAATTCTACCAAAAAAAAGTAAGTGGTCACGTTTGGTCTGCACTCACTAGTAGTGTACACCAATTACTGTATATGAGTCACAAATGCTGGTTCAAATCCTCACCGCTGACCACCAATGTTAGAACTGGGGATCTCTAGTTCGCAATGGTATACACCTTTGACCAAATAGGGACCCTTGCTTCTCAGTTAGGGAAAGGGGATTACACTACTGGATAACCCCTGCTCACCCCCTTGGTAGCTTGACACGAGCAGACAGGCTTATCTCAGAGGCAGTGTGTTAAGCATTTGTGAATATACACAGTAATAGGGTGAAAATACTACAGATGGACACCACGCAGGTTTTATAAAAATAAGTATTCTTTATATAGACTTAACACAAAACCACAAATGACACAAATCCACAATACTGTACTTAAAATAGACTTAAGGATGGTAGAAGTTGCTTAGTTCAAGTTGGTGATAAATGCCACACAGTTCTCACAAAAGTACCTGGATGCCTAATGCAAACCAAACAAAAGGCTCGCAGAGTGAGAGATGCGTTGGTTCCGTGCTTTGGGGAGATGATGCGACGCTCCTCAATGATTGCGCAGAGTAGGGGATGCGTCTTGATGCTTACCGGAGTGGAGGTTATGAGTAAATTCTCATCCTGTGGCGTGGTTGCGATGCGCAAGATGGCGCCTCGATGTGATGCGACAGTCCGGTGCGATGCAAAAAGGTGGCGCCCTTGATGTGACGACATGAAGACGATGCGCCACACGCCCAGCAGCCGTGCAGCGAACTCTGTAGCTTTGGAGCCGCGACAGGCCCTGCGACGCGCTTCTCCGGCGATGTGATGGCGACCTTGCAGCGGCAACACGCTTCTCTGGGGATGCATCGGGTAACAGCTTTGACGAAGGCATACTTCTCTGATGATGCGGCGGCAACCTCTGCGGCGTTGACACGCTTCTCCGGCGATGCGATGTCAACAGCTGTGACTACGACATGCTTCTCTTGATGCGTCCCGCTTCCAGCTCCCAGCTACACACAGGCTTCAGCAGACAGAATTCCCAGCAAGGAAACTATGAGGGGAGCTGTAGGAGAGTGGGGTCTGCTTCCTATGGTTACCCCCACTTTTTGCTGTGATTCTCTGGTTTTTCGACTTTACTGTGGCTGTGGACCTGCTAATCAGGCCCACAGCCCAGCTGTTCTCTCTCTAAATTGATACCATGTACTTTAGGTACATACCAGATTGGTTACTGGGTCACCCTTGTGAGCCCCTGTAGTGTACCATAGGTACCAGGGCATAGGTGCACCATAGGCCTACCAGGGGCTGCAGCATGTATTGTGCCACCTCTGGTTTGCCTTCCAAACTGCACCACAGGTCTGTTCACACAGCCTGGGTAAGGTGGTGTAATCACCCCTTACTTAGATATAGTATACCTATATCTATATATACATATAGACACATATACACCTATAAGTCACTCCTATGGCAGGCCTTAACAATCCTGGAGGCAGAGTGCTTGGTTTTATGTGAGAAGGTGCCCTAGCATGAGCTGAGTCCCTCTGCAGCTTTCGGAACCATCTCCTTATGGCTGTTCTATGATATAGCTATACCATATACTCTTAAGTGCATTATAATCCTCGCGGTTAATGCTAACTTTGGTTTGGCTTTATCAAAACATGTCGTGTAAGGTGTCAAACACTTTGGAATACTACCCCCCGACAGTTCTGGCGGTGGGGGTAGCATTCCACCCTTCTAGAGAGACAAGACATGTAGTTACTGGTTTACCCGGTTAAAGTTAAACAGAGCCTCAGCATCACAAAATGGATGCTGCTTCCACAGACACGAGTCTGCCCTCCTGCTGATGGACGAAACTCCGGCAGGGGAGTCCTGGACAATAGGTTTCTTGCCCAGGGAGGTGCTGGCATCTCCCCAGACAGGATCTTTGTGTATTGGGGCAAGGAGGGCTGCATCCAGTGAATGCTTTCCAGACACTGCATGGGGCACACTAGGTGCTCCATGCATTTCCCAGTTCAAACCGGTGGCTGGGGCACACAGTCCCAGCTCTAGCATGAAACTGGACAAAGGGGAAAGGGTGTAACCACCCCCACCCCAGGTCCACCCATAGTAGGGACCTTAAAGTTAGTCCAACCCCTAAACTCAGTATAAGTATAGGATCCCAGTCCCTAGGACTTTATATTACCCTGGACGAAACTCTGAAACATATATCCTGGACCTTCGACATTCCATTTTGACTGGAAGATGAAAGATATCTCCCTTGTGGTCAAGGAGTGACCAGCCTGTTCAAACAGGCACCAAAAGCATCTTTGCCGGTCTGCATTTTGGAGGCTGCCACCAGATCCCGAAGAATCTGCAACACAGGACATAGACTTCCAGACATTTCTGGCCCGACCTTCGCTCACAGCATAAGCTGAGACCCATGGCGGACACGAGAGACGTGGGACCGGAACTCCTGGACATCCTGCATTTTGCTACCTGCATCAACTTCCCGAGGTATCCAGAAGTTGTGCATTGGGGTGCTTGAAGCACCAGAGCCGAGCACCTTTTGCACTGAAGTTCAGAGCTCCACACTCCACGAGTGGGCCCGTGGGCTTGCTTTGTGCATTTCCGCTCAATGCGTCTTTGCAGTTCCTAGTCTGTTGGCTAGTGAGCCCCCAAGAAGACAATCCTTAACTTTAACTAGCTTTCCTGGTTGCTCCAGGCTTGCTCCAACTTCCTTGCAAAGGAGAAGTTCCACAGACCTTGCTGGTCTGCACCGAAGCCCATCTCGACATCCTGCATGGGTTGCATTTTCCAAGGCTTGTTGGGTCCAATCCGGATACCGACATCCCAGTCAACTAGATCCTTTGTGGTACAGCTTGAATCCAGCTTCTGGTTGTCGTCGACACCTCCTGGTCCTCGTGGTTGAAGAGAAAAACATCACCTTTTCACCTGAAATCAGCCGACATCTGGTGGCATCTTTCTATCGCCGCCCTGGTCACTGGCAAGTTGCCCAGACTCTGTCCCCTCTGCTTTCAGATTCTTCAGATCTTAGATCCACCCTTGGATCCACCTGGACACTTTTCCTCTGGTCGCCTCCAGCACTTCTTTGCAGATCTCCATTGAAATCGAGAACGAAACCCGACACCAAAAGAGACCTATGCACCTGGCTTCCGTGGGTGAGGTAACACGAGTACTGTGGTAGTCTCAAGGGTATTGGCCCTCCTAGTGTGTAAGTCTAAAAGGGTTCCATCGTAGTTCATTCAGAAGTGTCCTTAAATTGTAAACTTGTAACTTGTTTGTTTCCCATAGAAAGTCAATGGTAATCCGCGGCTGTGTTTAGACACTGCACGCGTCTCCCGTGGGCCTCCTACATCCTAACCTTTGGTTGTTTAGAGTAGCCCCAGTGATTCCACAGGCCCCAGGCCTGCTTTATAATTATCACGTGGTTCTTATACCACTATTTTAGTAAATGGTTTGTCAGGCCCCTAGGCAAAACGTATACTGTGCAACTTATCGTATGCTAATTAAGTAACTTGTATTGTACTTTTACCTCTGACCTCATAAAGAGTGCAGAGGGGTTGTGTTTAGAATAAATACATATATATTTGATATATACCTTGTGTGGTGTGCTTTCATTTGGTAATCAATGGATTATAATTGGTAAAACAACTCGCTTAATTTGCTCTCTGAAGTCTTAGCCTGAAGACTGCTCGCCACTGCTACCCCTAGGATAGCTTTCTATAAGGTTGACTTTACAACCACCATCCATAAGGGTCGATTAGACTGGTGCAAGGTGCCCACTAGAACTAGTGGACATCATATGCCAGGCTAACTTCTCACATTGGTGTCCAGTGGATGGGATAAGAGCTTGCATTGTTTTACCAAATAATCTTGGGATATCATTTGAAAAATCATATCAAGGTACCTGTAGGTACATATGAATCAAGTCTTATAATACATAAGTTCTACTGAACTTAGCAGTTGTAGGTGGTAAGGGCTTAGCACAGCCTGGCTACAACTTCTAGAGAGGTTCTAGTTGGAAAACAAGTAGTGTAGGTAGTGCACACACCACACCTCACTAGTCATGGCCTTAAGGGCAGGAGCCTCTCTGCCAGATGTCAGCCAAGTGCAGACATCTAAGTATGACACCTTCTCATTCCAAGATTTGAGAGGATTATGTGTCACAAGAAAATTAAGGCAATGCCAGAGTCCAACCACCCTACACCTCATATATATACTGGTGGCAGATGACTTAGCAAAATCATCAGATCCAGGTACCAAAGGTAGTGTGGAGGGGGGCCACTCATCATCAGAGGAGGATCCTAGTGGGGCTCCCCACCAGGACTCTGAAGAGGATGAGGGTGAAGACCAGGAACTGGTTGAAAACCCAGACCTGGGAGAAACAGGACTAACTGGAGATGGAGATGGCCATGAGGGTCACTATTTCATTCCCCCAGATAGGCCTACTGGTGGACCTAGAAGACAGAATCTCACCATTTTGGTTCATCAATAGGGTCAACTGCTTCATCTCACAGGAGGAGAACATCCCCTGAGAGAAGAGAGCATGAAGCTATAATGAAAGAAGTCAAGCTTATGATCAGGAGGCAAGAGGTTGCACTGGCCAAAGAGACCCTGGCTCTTGAGAGAGAGAGAGAAAATTGTGTGGGCTAGAGCCCACTGGTGGCAGCAATAGCCTTAGTGGTAGGGATAGGTCTTATGACCATAGAAACCTAAACAAGATTGTCCCTCCTTATCAGATTGGGGATGACATCCAGAAGTGGATAACTGCTTTGGAGAGAGCCTGAAAAGTACAGCAGGTACCCCAGAGCCAGTGGGTAGCAATCTTGTGGCTCTCCTGTGCAGTCAAAGGAAGAGACAAGCCCCTCACTGTTGGAGAAGAGGATGCTAACAACTACACTGTCCTAAAGAGTGCTCTAACAGATGGGTTTGGCCTAACCACTGAACAGTATAGGTTGCTGTTCAGAGATACCCAAAAGACACAGACTCAGGACTGGACAGATTGTGTAGATTGTGCTACTAAGGCTCTGGAAGGTTGGTTACTGGGCGGTAAAGTAAGTGACTATACAGGGTTATATAACCTTACAATGAGAGAACAGATTCTTAATAGTTGTCAGAACCAGTTATTGCATCAACACTGGTTGACTCTGATTTGACCTCTCCACAAGAATTGGGTAAGAGGGCAGACAAATGGGTCAGAACCAGGGTGAAGCAGAAGGTATAGAACCAAGGTGGTGACTAGAAGAAGCAAGACCAAAAGGGTGGAGAGAAAGCAAAAGACCAGAAGTCTTCTCAATGTCCCCAAAAAGCTTCTAATTGGGGAGGTTCCCAACAAACTAAAAAGAAAGAAGGTCCAAGGAAACCATGGTGCAAGGTCTGTAAGACAAATACTCACTGGATCAGTGAGTGCACTAAAAAGGAGACAGCTCCAGCCACCATTGCCGCTAAGGCAACTGTTCCCCCTAGTTCAGCTCCAAGTGGTGGTTCTTAAACAGAAGGGTGTAGTGGGGTTAACACTAGGAACTGAGATGGGCTCTGGCCTAGTCAGAGTACCAACTAAAGCTGTTTTGATCTACCTGTGATGGAGGCATGGATATGTCCCTCCCTGTGAGTCCCAATAGTGTGGGCAAGTACAGATAAACTCCTTTAATCAATGAAAATGATGCACAGGCCTCCTGGGGCACAGGGGCTACTGTCACCATGGTGATACCTGACTTTGTGGACCCTGGACAGATCATACTAGGTGGAACTTACCTAGTGGCCAATGCTAGCAATGTCACTACTGCACACAGTATGGCAGTTGTGAATTTCTCCTGGGGAGGGGTAACTGGCCTTAAGAAGGTTGTTGTTAGTTCAGACCTCCCTGTAGAATGTTTGCTTGGCAATGACCTGGAGACTTCAGCTTGGTCTGAAGTGGAGTTTAGGACACATGCAGAAATGTTGGGCATAACAGCACATGTTCTTGTTGTGACCAGGTCACAGGTCAAAAATTGCAACACTGAACAGGCACTGGATTCTGGAATAATAGACCAGTTGCCTTCCAGGAAAAGGAGCAGTAGGGTTAAGGCTGTGCCTTCCCCCCGGTCTCGGGATGAGGATCAGTCTTCTGAGGAAGCTGATTGTGAGCCCCAAGAAGAAACTGTCCTAGAAGAGCATGAGCCTGATCAGGTTGAGTTCCTTGGGACAGGGGGACCTTCTAGCGCAGATCTGAGGCAGGCGCAGCTGGACTGCCCTTCTCTTGAACCCCTCACACAGCAAGCTGCTGCTGAGGCTGCAGGGAATGCTAGTGGAACCCATAAGGTTTACTGGGATGAAGGGCTCCTGTATTCAGAGGGTAGAGACCCCAAGCCTGGTGCTTCCAGGAGGTTGGTCATACCTTTGAAATTCAGGGGCTTCCTTTTGACACTAGCCCATGATATTCCCCTTGCAGGACATCTTGGCCAGAACAAACCTTGGGACAGGCTTGTTCCACATTTTCACTGGCCCCACATGTCAGAAGACACCAAGGAGTTTTGTCGCTCCTGTGTGACCTGCCAAGCCATTGGCACTGTGCCTCTCGAGGCCGGGTCACCCCCTTCACTCGCCTGCTGCCCTGCTAGCCAGCCTCCTTGCCCTGCCTGCCTGCCTGCCACCTGCCTGCCGCCACCGCCGCCCCCCCAGCACCCCCGAGCGGCCCAGCCACAGCGGAGCCGGCCGCTCGCCACTTTTCCTGCCGCTGGCCCCTGAGGCCCCGCCCACCACCGGCCCATTGGCCCGGACACTCGCCCAGCCCAGCAGACCCGCCCTCCCATCCCCCTTCTTAAGGGGAGCGCCTGGGTGACCGCGGGAGTGACCACTGTGCCTCTCGAGGCCGGGTCACCCCCTTCACTCGCCTGCTGCCCTGCTAGCCAGCCTCCTTGCCCTGCCTGCCTGCCTGCCGCCTGCCTGCCGCCACCGCCGCCCCCCAGCACCCCCGAGCGGCCCAGCCACAGCGGAGCCGGCCGCTCGCCACTTTTCCCGACGCTGGCCCCTGAGGCCCCGCCCACCACCGGCCCATTGGCCCGGACGCTCGCCCAGCCCAGCAGACCCGCCCTCCCGTCCCCCTTCTTAAGGGGAGCGCCTGGGTGACCGCGGGAGTGACCACTGTGCCTCTCGAGGCCGGGTCACCCCCTTCACTCACCTGCTGCCCTGCTAGCCAGCCTCCTTGCCCTGCCTGCCTGCCTGCCGCCTGCCTGCTGCCACCGCCGCCCCCCCAGCAACCCCGAGCGGCCCAGCCACAGCGGAGCCGGCCGCTCGCCACTTTTCCCGCCGCTGGCCCCTGAGGCCCCGCCCACCACCGGCCCATTGGCCCGGACGCTCGCCCAGCCCAGCAGACCCGCCCTCCCGTCCCCCTTCTTAAGGGGAGCGCCTGGGTGACCGCGGGAGTGACCACTGTGCCTCTCGAGGCCGGGTCACCCCCTTCACTCGCCTGCTGCCCTGCTAGCCAGCCTCCTTGCCCTGCCTGCCTGCCTGCCGCCTGCCTGCCGCCACCGCCGCCCCCCCAGCACCCCCGAGCGGCCCAGCCACAGCGGAGCCGGCCGCTCGCCACTTTTCCCGCCGCTGGCCCCTGAGGCCCCGCCCACCACCGGCCCATTGGCCCGGACGCTTGCCCAGCCCAGCAGACCCGCCCTCCCGTCCCCCTTCTTATGACGCCCCCTGAGCGACCGCGCAGCGGACGCGCGCAGCGGGAGCACCGATTGAGCGCCAAAGGTGCGCCAAAGGTAAGCCCGTCTGCGCCCGTCTGCGTCTGGACCGCGCCCAGCGCCAGGACCCCTGGCCCTCGCAGACCCCAGCCCACCCGCCGGACGTACGACGCCGCCACCCTCAACGCACTCAATGCCGGCCGAACCCCTGGATGCTACCGAGCCACCCCGAGACGCACCCACGGACCCTTCATCTGCCAGTCCTGCAAGTTCTCCTGCATCCGGACCTGCACTGCACCAGCGTCCACCAAGCAGAGCACCAGCAGCAACCACCTGAAGTGCATCCTGCTCAACACCCGCTCCGTCCACAGACACGCCGTCGAGCTCTGGAACCTGCTCGACACCACAGCCCCAGACATCGCCTTCCTCACGGAAACCTGGATGAACGCCTCCTCAGCGCCCGACATCGCCATCGCCATCCCGGACGGCTACAAAACCATCCGGAGGGACCGCGTCAACCAGACAGGAGGAGGCATCGCCATCATCCACAGGAACACCATCCGCATCACGACCAACACCGATGACACCATCGCACCCGCCGAACACCTGCACTTCCAGATCCACGTCAACCCCAAGACCACCCTCAGAGGCACCCTCATCTACAGACCCCCGGGACCACGCACACAATTCAGCGAGGACATCGCCGACTTCATCAGCCCGCTCGCCCTCCCCTTAGCCGACTACATCCTCCTCGGGGACCTCAACTTCCACCTGGAGAACAACAACGACCGCAACACCACCACCCTGCTGCACAACCTCGCAAACCTGGGACTCAAGCAGCTGGTGACCACCCCCACCCACTACGCCGGACACACACTCGACCCGATCTTCTCTTCCAGCAAGGACATTGCCTTCAGCCTCGCCACGGGACTCCCATGGACGGACCACAGCTGCGTCCACTTCAGCTTCAGAAGGACCACGCTCCACCATCACCAGCAACAGGCTCCCCGCAGAAGCTGGAACAAGATCACTGCAGACCAGCTCCCCACGTCCTTGAGCAAGAACCCTCCCACCAGCACAAAGAACCCCAGTCAAGCAGCCACCAACCTCACGAAATGGATCAGCGACTGCGCAGACGAACTCGCCCCGCTGAAGACCCCGCCGAGCCGACCCGGCAGCAAGAAAGCCCCATGGTTTAACGACGAACTCAAGAGCTCCAAAAAGAACTGCAGAGCACTTGAGAAAACCTGGCGCACAGACCCAACACCGGACAACATGACTGCCCTCAAGCTCGCCACCCGAAAACACCACCAGCTGATCCGCGCCACCAAGAAAACTGCATTCAAGGAACGACTGGACAACAACGCACACAACAGCAAGGAACTCTTCAACATCGTGAAAGAGCTCTCCAACCCCAACGCCGGAAACAACGACATCACCCCTTCGCAAGACCTCTGCAACTCCCTCGCCTCCTACTTCCACAACAAGATCGCGGACATACACAACAGCTTCAGCACTCAACCGACGCACGCCACGACCGAACCACCGCCCCCCACCACCACCCTCCGCGCCTGGACCCCGATCAGCACCGAAGACACCATCCGCACGATGAACTCCATCCACTCCGGATCTCCGACAGACCCCTGCCCTCACCACGTCTTCAACAAGCCTGACACTGTCATCGCACCCCACCTGCGGGACATCATCAACACCTCCTTCGACATCGCCGCCTTCCCGGAGAGCTGGAAGCACGCCGAACTCAGCGCTCTACTCAAGAAACCATCAGCAGACCCTACCGACCTCAAGAATTACCGCCCCAACTCGCTGCTCCCGTTTCCGGCCAAAGTCATCGAGAAGACCGTCAACAAGCAACTGGCCGCCTTCCTCGAGACGAACGGCTCCCTCGACCTCTCGCAGTCTGGCTTCCGGGCCAACCACAGCACCGAGACCGCCCTGATCGCAGCCACAGACGACATCCGAGCCTTGCTCGACAACGGAGAAACAGCGGCCCTCATCCTCCTGGACCTCTCCGCGGCCTTCGACACTGTCTGCCACCGCACCCTAGTACAGCGCCTCAGCAACGTCGGAATCCAGGAGAAGGCACTGGAGTGGATCACCTCCTTCCTCACCGGAAGGACACAGAGAGTCCGCCTCCCCACGTTCAGATCGGAGGCCACCGAAGTCATCTGCGGCGTCCCTCAAGGCTCCTCGCTCAGCCCAACTCTCTTCAACGTCTACATGAGCCCCCTCGCAGCCATCGCACGCCAGCACAACCTGAACATCATCTTCTACGCCGACGACACCCAGCTGATCCTCTCCCTCACCAACGACCCCGCCACCGCCAGAGCCAACCTGCACGAAGGGATGACAGAAGTAGCCAAATGGATGTCGAACAGCCGCCTGAAACTGAACTCAGACAAGACGGAAGTCCTCATCCTGGGATCCTCACCCTCCGCCTGGGACGACTCCTGGTGGCCCCCCGCCCTGGGCAGCGCACCCAAACCAACTGACCACGCACGCAACCTGGGCTTCATCCTGGACTCCTCCCTCTCCATGACCAGACAAGTCAACGCCGTCTCCTCGTCGTGCTTCCACATCCTGCGAATGCTACGCAAGATCTTCCGATGGATCCCCACCGAGACCAGGAAGACGGTCACCCAGGCCCTCGTCACCAGCCGTCTGGACTACGGCAACTCCCTCTACGCCGGAACCACCGCCAAACTCCAGAAGAGACTCCAGCGGATCCAGAACACCTCAACACGACTCATCCTGGACATCCCCCGCCGCAGCCACATCTCAGGACACCTGAGAGACCTGCACTGGCTCCCGGTCAACAAGAGAATCACCTTCCGGCTCCTCACCCACGCACACAAAGCCTTACACAACCAAGGACCAGGATACCTCAACAGCCGCCTCAACTTCTACGCTCCCACGCGCCAGCTTCGATCGACCAGCCACGCCCTCGCCGCCGTCCCCCGCATCCGAAGAGCCACCACAGGAGGAAGGTCCTTCTCCTACCTGGCCGCCAAGACTTGGAACTCCCTTCCGACCCACCTCCGCCTGACCCAGGACCACCTCGCCTTCAGGAAGCAGCTCAAGACCTGGCTATTCGAGCAGTAGCAGACCCCCCCCCCCCCACCCCCAGCGCCTTGAGACCCTCCGGGTGAGTAGTGCGCTATACAAATGCTCTGATTGATTGATTGATTGATTGGCAAAGCAGGGAGCACTACAAAGGCCCCCCTTATACCACTACCTGTGCTTGGGATTCCCTTTGAAAGAGTTGGGATAGACATTGTTGGACCAATGGATCCCCAAACAGCCTCTGGGCAAAGGTTTATTCAGGTGGTAGTGGATCATGCCACCAGATACCCAGAAGCTATTCCCCTTAGGACCACTACAGCACCTGTTGTGGCAAGAGCCCTCCTGGGAGTTTTCTCAAGAGTGGGTTTCCCTAAGGAGGTTGTATCAGATAGAGGTGCAAACTTCATGTCTAGTTACTTGACTGCAATGTGGAAGGAGTGTGGAGTGAACTACAAGTTCATCCGCACCCTATCACCCAGAGTGCAATGGTCTAGTTGAATAATTCAACAAGGCCTTAAAGTGTATGATCAAGGGTCTCCCAGAAAAGCTCAGGTGGAGATGGGATATCCTGCTACCCTGCCTTTTGTTTGCTTATAGAAAGGTCCCACAGAAGACGGTTGGCTACAGCCCTTTTGAACTTCTGCTTGGGCATCCTGTAAGAGGACCCCTTTGTCTGGTAAAGGAAGGATGGGAGTTACCTCTCAAACTTCCCAAGCAAGACATTGTGGACTATGTACTTGGTCTCCGCTTCCGGATGGCAGAGTACATGAGAAAGGCATCCAAAAACTTTGAGGCAAGTCAGGAATTGCAAAAGGCCTGCCATTACCAAAAGGCTGTACTGACTGTTTACCAGCCAGGATATAAAGTGTGGGTGCTGGAGCCAGTAGCCCCAGCAGCTCTCCAAGAAAAGTGGAGTGGACCCCACACTATTGTTGAACAGAAGGGAGAAGCCACCTATTTGGTTAATCTTGGAACTCCCAGTTGCCCCCACAGGGTGCTTCATGTCAAAAGACTGAAACCATATGTTGACAGGGCAGACATGGGCTTGTTCATGGCTACTGATGAAGGACAGGAGGAAGAGAGTGACCCTCTCCCAGACCTGCTCTCTCAGAACCCTGATGATGATTCAGTTGATGGTGTAGCCTTGGCTAACTTCTCACAGTGAAGTATTTTGTCCCTGAGACTGCAGCAGAAGGCAAGCACAAGTTCAAGCTCTTGGAGTAAATTCACTTAATTCTCACTTCACGCACAAAAAAAACAGCTCCGCAGTAACCTGGCGTTGCAGAACACTAGGGTGGCATTCGGCCACTCCTGGTGGGGCCCGATGATGAAGCATGTCACCAACCAGGTTGGTGAGTGAGGGCCTTCAAAACAACCTAATGAGGTTTCCTTAACAGTCAACCTAGACTGTGAGCTATGCTTCTTGCTCGCACTTATTGTAGTCATTATTGGTGTGACACTCCTCTGTTGTTCTTTTTGACTTCGCCCGAGGGGAATAGGAGCGCCACGTTCCCTTCCTCTCTTGTTGTTACAAGTAGACATGTCCTACCTCATCCTTACAATGCACCCTGCCCTTGGGCCTACCATAGGGGTGTCTGATATGAAGAAAAGGGAAGGTTTAAGGACTGGCAAGTGGGTGCACTTGCCAAGTCAGCATGGCAGTACTAGACTGCACATAGGCTCGGCCAAGGCAGGCCTGAGACACACCTTACAAGCTTCTTCTGTGGGTGGCACAAACAGTGCTGCAAGCCCGCCAGCAGCATTTGATTTACAAGCCCTGGGCACACATGGTGCACTGTACTAGGGTCTAACAAGTAAATCAAGTAACCCAATCATGAAGTCACTAATTAACACATCAATTTCACATAGGGAGCACTTGCACTGTGGCACTGAATAGCAGTGGCATAGTGCCCAAAGCAAATAACCAGCAAAACAGATCAAAAACAGAGGAGGCAATCAGTGAAAATGGAAGGGAGACTCACACCAATGATACCAGGTCAAACAATGATTCGCTTGAAAAACTTTTGAGGCAGCAAACTGCTTGCAAACTTTTGAGGCAGCAAACTGCTTACAAAATTCACCGATTTCACAACGTGTCAAAGGTACCACCAGAGAACAGGCACACAACAAAGAGACCTCACCATTGTTTGTGGCCAGGTAAAAAGTGAAAGTGTACTTTCTAGTTGCCTGGTTGTGAGGTAAATAGTATATAATACATCCTATGTAACAGACAGCCTGGGTGAATAGAGTAGTATCTTGTTATTTGCGCCCCCACAGCAGTCTTGGAAGTACACAGCATCTGCAATTTACCCGGCCACCGGGAAATTAGGGTAGATTGTATACTATGTGTCTGTTAGTGACCCTATACTGCATAAATTCTGTTATTTAGATATTGACCAGCTAAACAGCAAATACACGCAATTTACTTGGTTGCCTACTAAATAAGGTTGTTGCTAATATATTGTTTAGTGTTATTTTTTTATATTAATTTTGGCATAACAGGGCTCTTTGGCCAAGACGACCTCTAGTACTTGCTTCCCTGCTTGCACCGTTGTTCTAATGTAAAGCAAAAAAAGTACATAAATCACCTTAATGTAAGATGAATTCTAAGACATATGTTACATGAATACATGATGCCAGCAGGGGACCGCGTGAGCTTCAGATGCTAACCTGTGCTGGCTGCCAGCGCTGCGGATTCTACCATTGTCACGGTTTCCTCCCCCCGGACATACCCTCCACGCCTGCATCGTAAAATGAAACCCAGAAAGTGTGAGTCACCCGTGCACCGCGCAGCCTGCCTGCTTGGTGTCACAACACACTATTCTAGGACCCCAGCCTTCGTTATTAACCATGATTTTTTATTTTAGTACTTATAGGGGGAGCTTATCTGCCTGGTACATTCCAGATGGATCATACAGTAATCCTATTGTGCCGCCCACGCAAGATTGGGAGAGTGTCAGCGTGACGTGTAGGGAGGGGGGAGGGGTGGCTTCACAGAGCCCTCCATGGTTTTATATTGGATGGCAAAATCACTGTAAGCCGGCAAATGTTCTCTAACAGAACTCCGCATCCGGAAATAAACTGCTCATGAGATTTCTCTGGAAGAGCCGTACATCTATACATAGTTGATGCAGTTTCAAACTCCAAACCGGATTGAAACAATTTGAAATTCTAGACGTGATTAAAAAAAATCTGACATTTGCCATAGGTATGACAATTATTGCATCCTATCATTCCTTCGATCCCCCCTCCATTTCCCAACCTTTCACGTCCAGGTCATATTCGTGACTTGTCTTGTAAATTAGGAGCTCTAAACATTCCACTAAACGACAAAAAAAAGTAGATCATAAAAATGGCACATTTACTGCCATCATATACACTGTTCTTTGCATAGGTGATCGGGTGGATGAAGCGCCTAGAGTCTACTGCATTCATATATATATATATTTTTAGTTTTTTATAGCGCGAACTAGACCCGAACCGAATCAGGTATCAGAGCGCTTTACATAGCACAAGTTACGTTTTTTTTTTTTACATGAGGACACACACTTTCATTTTTAGGCACGGGGAGATTAAGTGATTTGCCCAGAATCACAGGAGGATTGGCGTCGTTATCGAGACTCGAACCCAGATCCCCAGGTCAGAGGTCGAGCGCCTTAGCCGTTAGGCTAACTCCTCTCCATATTGAGCACTATATGAAAGTATTCAATGCATCAAATTAATCTGTCATAGATAGAGTAGGTAATATTGTACAAGAGCAAGGTAATTACATAAGTGATGTGTTCGCTACTCCTTTCATGAGCTTTACATGCACTTTCAGAGCCCGATATAAATCGTTTTTATGCTTCTGCCTTTGAAGACCCTTTTGCGTCATTTCTATCTCAGAACTGAGCCCATGGCACCTTTCTCATTCTTTCATTAGGCAGGGGCATACTCGCAATTTAAGAGAGTATCGCCATCTAGAGGCCGAATGCCAAACTTTCCAACAACTTTACAGTAGAATTCTAATTGTCATTGTATCTATAGCGCGCTGTACACATTCAGAGACGTTGAAGTGCTTTTTGGCGAGTAGCACGTTACTCCTAACGAGTCTAGAAAGTGTTAATTTGGGAGATGACAGTGGTAAAAAGAGGTTTGGGATGCGTCAGTGCGGGGTTAGAGGACATATTGAGAGAGGTATAGGATGAGATATTATAGAGTAGTGCATTGGAGAGCGTTAGCCTTTTTTAAATTTCTACAGTAGGAGAAAAGTAATAAATCTATAGAAACATAACTACATATAAAGGTATACATTTATATGGGAAAGAATAAAAAGATATAAGATTGTATTATATAAAATTCCATATGTGCATTTATGGATATATAGTTAATAGTTAGCAGTTCTGACTTTCAAGTGATTTGTTTATATATATATATATATATATATATATATATATATATATATATACACACACACATACACATATACATATATAATGTATTTTCCCTAATATTCCAATAGTGAAGCACTTATAGACAGAAATTCCGATAAATATATTTACATATTGTGATAGATAAAATACAATTAAACAGAGAAGCATAAGCTTCTTATCAAATACCTTATCACACATTGTGAATGATATAATAAACAAAGCAGGGACTCACAAGCATATAATCAAGTGACCAATATATATGTTAAGTAAGAATGCTAGGAATGTTTAAATAATTCTCCTCTGACAAGGAAACAACTGCAATCATGAGCATTAGAAGGTCTAAAGTGAGTGGCGTTATACTGCTTGACAACAGAAAGAGCAACTTGGTACAAAATAACACAGAAGGAGTACAAACTCGAGGACTTCTCACACCAGTGGTGCAAATCATTGTGCATAGGGTTACCTCTGTTCACAGTGACATGACGTTTCCTGTCCTGGACTTTTCTTTTACAAATCACTGTTTTCAGGTGTGTATTAGTCAAATTAGTTCATTGAGCTCAACCAAAACTTCAAGTACTAGCATACACCTATTTGCTGTTTAAAAGCAGGACAGGAAATACAGTGGGATGATGACAGGGAGACCTCTCGCAATGCTCCTTTTGTCAGTTAGGATACATGCAATGATTTCCCGTGCAGCACTAGGAAAGAGGAACTTACATTTTTTAACAACACTATATTTCATCTTTGTGACTGCAATCTTAAAATACAGTTAGTTCATATATGTGGGACAATATTTAATTCTGAACTACACAGAGCCACAAAATTAAGTAGAGTGAGGTGGGTCGGTGTGACAGAAGGGCAGAGTTAAATGAAATAAGCAGGTGTTTAACATGCCCATTCCATTCAGTGTGAAATTCTTTAACCCCATGAGTCATTTCAGCCTGACTCCATTTGTTAGACGGTGGAACTAGAGAGTAGGATTGCCCCCATACAGGTGTCTGGATTCCAACTTCATCGTGTAGGTTTTTGTGGATTTTATACCCTTCCAGACTCCTTCTTGACCTACAGTCTCCTGAGGAGTCAGCAAAAAAAGGCTTCACAAATTCACTATGTCATTGCATCACTTGATGTGTGACCTAACCAGCTGTGCCTTTTGTCAAGAGTTGGTCCCAAACTAGGGGCCAAATGTACCTTCCTTTCTCACAACACAATGCAGCAAGGTAGCCTACTGTGCTGCGTTGGATGAAAAGGACATAACAGAAATGCACCACAGCTACTAAAATATGAACACTTCAGCTCTCCCCTAGCGCAGGGGCACTCTGAGCTGCCTTACGCCAATGTGGGCACACTTGCACCATGGTGCAAAGGTGCCTGTGTTTCTCATTTGATTGTTTTTGTCCATGAAGGAATGGCTTTCTTCACAAAACCAATCCTTATAGAGGTATAATCCATTTACCATGTGTACTGCGAAAATGTAGCACACATGGAAAGAGAAAAGGAATACAAATATGTCTCCTCATTACGCCTCTGTTGGGTAGGCACAGCATGTTGGTGTAAACCCAGTTTTGCAAGTCTTTACAAATCTGGGTTTTCGTAAAAAAATACATGGGGATGCCCATGGTCCACCCATGTAACACCTACTCCATGCAAAATAATGCAGGGCAGCCTTATGTGCAGTTTTGCTTTACTTTGCATTCACTACACTACGCAAAGCCACACAAATCAACTTTGCAATTCTTAATAAATGGCAAAAAGCATTTTGCATCAGGGCTGCACCACTGAAGTGAGCCAGCTCAGACAACAAATCTTAAAAAACCTGAGCCTTGAGGTGTAAGGAGTTAGCACAAGAGGAAACTTGCCCATTGTCTGTGAGGATGGCAGATGATACAGTAAACCATGAGATCCTCCTGTGCAGATTGCGGGAGGCCGGGGTGAGGGGCTGTGCCCTGCGATGGTTCTGCTCCTTTCTTGAAGACAGACAGCAGGCTGTGGCCCTCCCCTCATTTCAATCTGCATTTCTCCCAGTACCACATGGTGTTCCTCAGGGCTCGGCTATTAGCCCTATTTTGTTTAATCTTTATTTAAAACCGTTGATCTCCCTGATTAAGTTCTATAAGATCAATACGATTAATTATGCGGACGACACTCAACTGATCCTCTCCTTTGAGGGGGAGTATTCAATATCGGTTGAGGTTTTCCATGAGTGTTTGAGGGACGTGGCTGGCTGGCTACAGGTTAACTCCCTGCAATTCAACGCAGGTAAAACTGAATTGCTCTTCTATGCTGGGAGTAAGATTTCACACTCTCTCCCTGATAATCTCTGGCCCCCAGAATTTGCCACTAGGGTTTCGCCTGTTAAAACAGTGCGTAACCTAGGTGTTATGCTGGACAATAAGCTGTCTATGGAGGCTCAGGTTGCAAAAACGATATCGTCCTGTTTCGCCCTGATTAGGTCCCTTCGCAAAATCATGCCATTTTTACCTTCCTCTGCCCGGGCCCTGGTGGCCAGATGTACAATTCTGAGTAGACTTGATTATTGCAATGCACTGTTGCTCGAGTCTCCCAGTTTTTTGCTTGATAGGCTCCAAAGAATTCAATCAGCGGCGGCCAGAATGGCCTTGGGGTGGCCCAGAAGAACATCAGCATCCGCGGCCCTGGCCGAACTCCACTGGCTCCCCCTTAGACAGAGAATACGATTTAAGTCTCTCTGCCTTGTTTTTAAGGCCCTCCATGGGCTTGGACCCAGAATGCTGCAAGCTAAATTTGCATGGTATACCCCCGCCAGGGCACTGCGCTCCTCGTCAGCACGCCTGGTGAGAGTCCCTAGATTTAAAAAAGTCAGGGCAGGGGGAAGATCTTTTGGGGTGGCTGCGGCCAAACTGTGGAACAGTCTACCTTGGGAGATTAGGCAACTGGATAAACTTCTCCCGTTTAGGAAATCCGTGAAAACTTGACTGTTCCCTAGGGTTTGAGTTGGCTGTTTTTTGCTGTCCCTCCGTTTCATGTCTTTGGAGCTCCAGCGCCAGGATGCCTGCAACGGCGATAGTGCGCTCTATAAGTTCTATAAATAATAAATAAATAAGAGAGTAGGCGGGAAGTAGTCAAATGTATAAAATAGGTGTGAAAGTGGTCTAGGTGTATTTGATATAAAATGTAAAGGATTTATTTCAAAAGTGTGAGATAATACCAGAAAGACTATGCCAGAAGGCAGAAACAATTATTTACTGTAAGAGTTCTTGAATCGTTTACAGGCAAGGAAAATGACATGCCTATTCAAAGCACATAATATGTAATGTAATTCCTGGGGTTCTGCAATATTTAAAAAAGAACTGGATTTAATGTTCCTATTATTTACTAGTACTGATTTTAGAACTTCATGTAATAAACAGACATCACAAGTCACCTGAAATAATTTATTAAACTTGACTTGTGAGGTTACAATAGCTTCTGCAGGTATGTCCACCATTCAGCTTTTTTTTATTTTCATAATAGGAAGATACTTGGTGGCTGAGTTCTCTG
The DNA here is from genome assembly GCF_964261635.1 of Lissotriton helveticus. Lineage (NCBI taxonomy): Eukaryota > Metazoa > Chordata > Amphibia > Caudata > Salamandridae > Lissotriton > Lissotriton helveticus. Next base: position 1,155,749,352 of record NC_136070.1, read on the forward strand.
TACACATTAATTCCCCGGTGACTACAAGTTTATTGCTGGGAACTGCTCTTAAGAAACAGGAAAATGTTTGAAAAATGTGCACTCTACTCCAAAAATGAAGTGTCAGTTTAGTCAGCTAATCTACCTACAACAACTAAGCAGCAGGAAGCAGCTGTCCTTCATGTTTTGGGTGTTTAATGGAAAACATTTTTAATGCTATCATCTTGGTATTGAGTAAAGCACCATAGAAGTGATCCAGCATCGGTCCCCATCTTCTTTGCCATGTGTTCCCTAAATGGGCCCCATATGTCTCTTAGTAATTGCCACACAGGTTGCTAGGATGCATAGGTCTTAGCTCTTTCAGTACAAAAGACCATGTCTCAGAGCCAGTCTGTAATCCTTTTTCTAAATGAAAATGTAAATATACTGAAAAAGGTTTGCAATTTTACATAAATATTCTTTTTTATAGCAGCAAAGTCCTGTATTGTCAAGTGCTCTATGTAATGCTATGCACATACTGTTAGACCTGGCATCATTGGCATGGTTTCCACTAACATTTTGTCTTCTGATCTCTATTTCGGCTGACTTTGTTTTTACGGGCCTTAAGACTCCACACACTTTTCCACTGCTAACCAGTGCTAAAGTGCTTGTGTTCTTTCCCTAAAACGTGGTAACAGCAACTTATACTCAATTGGTATATTTACTTTACTAATACATCTCTAGTACAGTGGTATTAAATGTTACTAGTGGGTCTGCAGAACTGATTGTGCCACCCACTTAAAAAGCCCTTTAAACGTCTCAGGCCTACCACTGCAGAGCCTGCATGCGCAGTTTAAACTGCCAGTTTGACCAGGCAAAATAAAACATTTACCAGGCCCAAACCTTCCTTTTCAGCACATATAAGTCACCCCTAGGCTAGGCCAGAGACAGCTCAGAGGGCAAGGTGCATGTGTTTAAAAAGCACATCATGTACTTTTAAATGTTACATGTTCTGACAGTAAAAAACTCTTACATTCATTTTTAACTACTGCAAGGCCTACCTCTTCCATAGGATAACATTTGAGTTGCCTTATTACATTTTATAAGTGTACTTTCTGAATGGAAAGAGATAATCAGTTTAGAGGTCTAATTTAAATTCCTAACTTATGGTGAAGTCAGGTTTTAAAATCAATTCTAAAAATGCCCCTTTCAGAAAGTTGTAATTGTCTTGCCTTAGCTATTTGGTGACTGCAGCCTGTGCCTGGGACACATGACTGGGTGTGAGTGACAGTTGGGCTTTGTGTATTCCTCCTAGACAGCCATAAAATAGGAGCTTAGCCGTGACTGGATGGGCCATCACTGGAAGGATGGGAGGAAATAGCTGAGCACAGCCCCACATGCACTTTTGTAGGCTGTGCCCTGTATCCACACAAAGGGGTGCATACACCATGTAGTTAGTCTGGAGCAGGAAGGCAGGGAATCTGTGAACTTTAAATGCATGCCTCTAGAAGCTTCTCCCTACTCCAAAGGCACAACTGAGCAGAAAATAGGACCTCAGACACCACCTATTCAATACACTTCTGGACCTGTGGATACTCTGCCAGGAAGGAGTGCTGTGCTGCTACAAGGACAGCCACTTCGCTGGACTGTTGTACTTAAGGAATCGCTGCCCTGCTGTGCTTACCTGCTGCCCCTTTGCTTGGGTGAGAAGGTCCGGACATGCATCACTTGAACAACCCAGAGTGGCTCCGAGGGCTAGTTGGCTGGCCTCCTGATCAAAACCCTGATGGACTTCACAGGCTTCCAACTACTTTGAAACCATTACCTGGAACCTACTATTTGCAAGTCTTCCCTCCGAAGTGGTGCCACCTCAGTACTGGACCCTTGGAAATGGGCCTGAAGGTGCTTCTATTATGCCCACATGTGCTCCCACACTGGGAAACATATGAAGCAAAGCAAAACCTTGTCACACAGCTGCCATCCTCAGGGGAATCGACGCTGTGTGATGCCAAGCCCCATAAAGCCTCACTGCACAGCTGACAGACCATCAGAACCGATGCATAGTGAAGCAAGGCCCCACCAAGCCTCATTGCACAGTACTGAGGAACTGATTCAAAGCGGGGACAGTTTTCCAGCAAGGCAAGCAGCAATACAGGACAACTGAAAGGATTGTGTGTGTATAGCAGCATAATCGTCCCAGGCAAGAAAGGTATAAGGCACTGCAAGTTCATAACAACAGTTGTAACTTCCCCCATAAATTCTGAAATATTTTTCTAATTTAGTGTGAGATCATTTTTATGTGTTGTTTTCACTTTATTACTGTTTAAAGTGTTGCACAAAGACTTTACACATTACCTCTATGTTAAACCTCACTGCTCTGAGTCAAGCTGCTAGGGGGTGAGCAAAGGTTAATTTGGGGTTTGTTTGTGCCTTACCCTGAGTGTGGTTGCTGCTTGACCAGGTTTCACACCCCGCTCAACCTGTAACCCAATTTCTAACACGTACTTCAAACAAATGTATTAGTTCATTAACTAGATGCGTAAAGAATTTACATACTTAATTTTGATATTTCTGTTTATCCACGTGTATAGATTTTGAAATATGTTTTATAAGAAATAAACTACTCTCATCTGTATGTGAGGAGTATATTTCCAGTCACATCAGACGTCCATAACCTTATAAAAGCCATAGGCAGCAGGCTTGTGCCTCTATATAGTCATGGAACTCCTTGGTGGCCGTAAGATCCTGATTAAGTACTGTTGTAGGTATTTTATCTCATATATTATGTGCCGTATTATACAGGCATTTTAAAAATAATTATAGCAATGATGGATATTTCCAGAACATTCAATACAAACGGAATTACTTTTGGCATGTAAAGTCTAGGGGTGGGTGGTTAACACTGCTCTGCGAACGGAGTTTGCAGAATTTTGCAACTTGGAGCACGGAGTTCAGCAAAAAACTCTGATTCCGGAGTGTTTTGAAGTGTGCCCCCACCGCCCACCCTTAGTTCTAGACCACACATACAAATGTGCTGCCTGACTGCAACATGGCCATCAATTGAGAGTGTGCTATGCACCTTCACCGATTCAAATTCCAGTTTCTGAGCTGTCCCGAACAGTAAAGAATTTTCGAGACACAATTTTCACTAACAAGAAGGAGGAGCTCGCTCGTGGGTCAACTTCATTCTGATTGACGACTGCCCTCAAGGTCAGAACATTCAGCAGAGACTAGTGAAGCGGAGGGGCACGAGTGGCAGTGGAAGATAAGGGAGCATGCTTTGCATGACAGGAAGAAGAGTGCCAGGAGTGGGCAGAGGCATTGTTTATTTTCCTGCGTCATAAGGTGCATGCCAGTGCATTGTGCACTCCCCCAGCACTGCCAATGACTTGCTTTAAGAATGATGCCATTGAGATCCTGTACTCTCACCTGGTGAAACCTACTCTGGCTATCCTCAGCAACAGCATGCTGAACCAGGCGAGGCACAGCACCCTAGTTTCCACGGCGCAGACTAGCACAGTACTGATTTTACTTTTTTTAAGATACTTTCCTCGGGAGCAGGGCCGGAATGGGAATCACAACCGGCCCTTGGAGGGGGGGGGGGTTGGGGCTGTTGGAGGTGCCGCCGAGCTCTTTGCCGGGGCCGGTTTTCGGCCGATTTTGGTAGAGGGCCGATTTTGCAGCTATGCTGCAAAAACGGCCCTGTACCAAAAACGGCCCCCAGGGGCCCAAAACCGGCCCCGGTGCCCGCTATGGCCAGTCCGGGCCTGCTCAGGAGCTTTCAGCAACTCGGACATAAGCTACTCAGCTTTCTTAGCTGGAACCCATTGTGCAATCCAAGCCTTGTTTTCAATCCATCAGTGCCAAGAGAAAGTGCAGCTCAGCATCAAGAAACTGAGCTGCACTTTGTCTTGGTACTGATGGACTGAAAAGACTGAAAAGAAAGCTTGAACCACACAATGCATTCCAGCTAAGAAAGCTGCCATGCTTGAGTTGCTGAAGGCTCCCGCGGACAGTGTCCCTCTGATGAGATTGGAGCGTAAGAGCAGCTCTAGCCCCTGGTCGGCTGCAAGGTGCGGTCAAGCCATTGTGAACTGAAGCCACCTGCTGCTGGATTGTGACTAAGGTGGGTCGAGTGGAGTAACTCAGCCCACTCTGGGAACCCCACCGAATTCCATGGAGTATTTATTCAACTCCGCTGAATTCTGCGTAGTGCATCTCCACGAGCTCCGCCTACTCCTAGTAAAATCCAGCCTTAACTACTACCCAATTGAATGGTAATTATTTTATTAACTTCTGAATAATACATTTTGGTGCTTTTTCATTCAAACTTTTAAAATTAATTTCTCCGACACTCTATGTTCTCAATTGGCTTGGGATTTGTTTTGTGTGGATTTTTCACTTTATTACCATTTGAGAACTGCATCAATACTTTACACACTGCCTGTAAATTAAGCCTAGTAAGTTTTAACGGTGTGGGCCCCAAAACTATCCGACCTGGGTCATATCGTACATACAAAATGTGAAGTGGTCGGTGTGTTGTTCAACTGTGGATACAATTTAACGGTGGACCATTGATTCAAGATATACAAGTGTACTCCTGTGATGGAACCTGAATTTAATTCATTCAGTTAATTATGTCAATACATACTTATGTATCAAAACAATTTCAACATCTTGAAGAGTACACAATGATATTCTATACAATATTTTACAGTGCTCATAGGTGCAAGAAAGGGAAAAGTAATTGAAGTAGGATGGAGGTGGTTAGGTCAGTGAAGGACAGGGTAAAGGCGTTGTGATAAAAGCACAATTCAGTGATATATGGTGGAACCTTTACAGTCTATTATCGATCATAAGTTCCCATACTAGTACATTACACATTGGGCAATACTGGATTATTTCACAATCCTATAGTGTATGTTGCTGGATAAAGGTTGTCGACGTTTCGACCCCTGTTTACAAAGGGTTAATTGGTCCTCATTCTGGGGTCTTCCTCAGGACAAGTGTTGGTGTATGAGCACTTGGATTTATCGGCTCTGGGGGTTCGATCTTGAATAACGGCCGCAGTAAAGGGCCGTATTCAGAAATACAGGAATCCTTCCTGATTAAGTCATGTTATTTGCGGACGTAACTACTGACAGGATCGTTCAGATTCACTCTGGAGAATAGCAGAGCGATCGGCTGACGCTCGCAGATGCTGATACCGACTGTCCAGCGGTATAGGACCAATTAATTTTCGGATTAATAACGACCATTTGTTCATCTGATTTAGCATTACATGAAGTAACACGACTTAATCAGGAAGGATTCCTGTATTTCTGAAAACGGCTCTTCACTGCGGCCGTCATTCAAGATCGGACCCCCAGAGCCGTAGAGGTAGCTTTTTATCCCATAGTACCTAGAGATATCAGGGAAATTTACATCAATTAATGGGCTGCAAGACAGGATTTGGCCGTATACAGAAATCAAGTGGAGTGGAACAAACACTCAAGTCCACATGTCATTCCCTTATGCAGCAAACCTCAACCACAAACAAATTACCCTCCTTTAAAGGCAGACGCAAAATATGGTATAAAATCAATATTGGACCAGGTGCTATACCACAGCATTAAGGTGCCTTGTCTTTCATAAATGAACATACCCTTTCTCCTGTATTCAGATCAGACAGCTCCTATAGAATAGTTTTAGACAACCGGAATCTGAATTTGCATACTAAAACCTATGTGGTCCAAAATGTGAACAACATGGGTGTAATTATCAACCTGGTGCAGAAAAAAATATACAAAATGACCCCGGATATTTCCAATGTTTTTTTTAGTCAAAACATAGCACATGAAAGTGATTATCTAACCACCTTTAGTTACAATGAGGTGCAGTTCTCATGTTGACATTTGCCTATGGGCTAAAAGAGCAGTCCTTGCTTATTTCCCACATGCATCATGATGATCTTACAACCAGATCCCACGTTATCATCATACATTGATGATATCTATCTTACAGATGATGAATTAGATCTACACCTAACTAGGGTGTACAGGGTGGTGACCATATTACATGGTTAAAAATCAGTTTTAAGAAATCAAAGATTCTCTACCTGATGGCGAACATACTAGGATGCAAGTTAGCCAGTGAGGGCATGGGTCTAGCTCCGAACTTCCTTCAGAAGTGTGCTACCTTGCAGCCTCACAATACACTGAAAAAGTTTCAATTCCTGCTAGGGTTTCTTAACTTTGGACGTACTTACTTGACCTCACTATGCTGAGTGAGTGAAGCCCTTGTATGACCTAATTTCTCCCACGTTTTGATCTAAACAATGGCTGAGTGTGGACACTGATATCTTGCGTACTCTAGAGGCAGACATGCTTGAGACTCAATATTACAAACTAGGGATTATCAAACTGACCTAATTATCAGAGTCATACCTAGTCAATACGATTATACCTAAATGACCATCAAGTAAGGACAGACTGTTCCTATTGCTTACATATCCCATTAGTATTCTTTGGCTGAAGCACACTCTGCTTCCATAGAGTAAATCCTTACAGCTGTACAAACAGCTATTTTGAAGGTGCGTCCCTTGGCAGAGGGAGATCTTATCATTGCTGTTTCTCCTGTACTGGCACTAGAGGCAGCCACCAAGGCAAGCATTTCCAATGCTCGAGACCTACACCCGAGGTGGGTGCAGTGGGCCTCTTCTTTAAGTGCAGTGGATGTTCACTCTTTGTTCACAAGCATTTTTCTCCAATATGAGCAGCATGTTGCTCCAACTCCAACTAATTTTCCCATTCAGTCTCACCAGAGATTGTGTAACTACATGCCCTCAGTGACAGCTGGCAGGGAACAGTAGGGGGGGCAAGGGGAGCTGTAGGGGGACGGGATAGAATATTAAAAAAAAAAACTTACCTGTTGCTCGTGCCACAAGCCACCGCCTCTCTGCAGCCTCCCCAGTCTCCTCGTAGCAGGGCAAGCACCCAGATTTCCAGGGTCCTAAAGCCAAACACAATGCTGCAATGCAGTGTTGTGATTGGTTCCCCTAAGACAATCACAACACTGCATTGCAGCATTGTGATTAGTCTGAGCGGCATGGTGCGGCACTCAGACGGGGAGAGGGAGCTTGTGCATGTTTCCTATCAAGCTGTGTAATGCAGCCTGGTGGGGAACATGCAAAGTGCACATGAATGTTTGGCCGGCCCAAGATGGCCGGGCAAATATTCATGCACACTGTGAGTGGGCAAACCACTCCTCCCCTGGCTACTGCTCTGGCCAGCCCCATCCCTCCCCACATGTAGGAAGGGAAAAAGAAAATGATAATGCATTTTGTTATTATAATTTTTTCTTTCCTCTGCACTGCCTTAAAGCAGTGGGGAAATGGCACTTTAGATGCATTAAGAACACACCTAGAACACATGTCTCCAATATTTTCTGGAACAAGAACTACTTAAAGTCAAAGGAAATCCTCCCTAGCTATCAATATTATTAGTGTTGTAACTGTGACCACAATTAATGACCACCATATGTAAGATTGCCAGCAGTCGCTACCTTAGTACATCAGGCGGGGTTGCCAACAGTAATGTAAAACAAGGGTCGATTTGGAATGCCTTTACATGGGTAATACATACCAGTCGTAGCTGCTATGACCCTGGCGCCAAGGAATTTTTATTGGGAATAAGTCTCTCCACTGCTGCATGATTTGTCACTCAAATATCAGTTTTAATTATATCTTGGACATTCAGCCACTTTTCTCCAAACTTAAGGTTATGAGTTTAGAAAATACATACATTTCTGTCTCATATTCATACCATATAAGTTTTGTATATATCTATGAATTCATTCAAGCAAACGCTTCTAATGTAGTCAAATGGACAGCACACAGGATAGCTTATAGGTAGCTGGAGAGCTACTGGTAGGCCATGAACTGCTGGAGAAGCCTGATGTCCTAGACAGAGGTACAATGCTGCTCATAAACACCACACTTGTCCATTAACTGCATCCCTATTAGTAGACTGTATTGGGGTTTTAGGTTGAGGTGCTGATGCTAATGGCTGTGCCTTAGAACTGTAAGAAGGATGTCTCCCAAAGAGCATATCATGCAATTGACGATTGTGCTATGATTGTTATGCTGCATCTGCCTCCATTTCAGATTCATGTGTACGTTTAATTTGTGTTTTGATTGTTTGCACTGTTCATCTCTTTTCTATATTTGCTTCAGATTTTGTTTTGCTCTCAATAAATCTTCACTTTGACGTGACAGTGTGCCTGCTTTTCATTTTTCTTGCTGGGTGTGTGTGTTGAATAGATTGTTGGTGCAATTTAAATCTGCAAATTTGCATTTCAATATGTTGTTAAGGATTCAAGTGTCAGAGCTTTTGTATTTTTTTCACGTTTGGAGTGATCACTTTCTTAGTAGACAGGGTCATGTGGAGGATTTTGGGATTCTTCCTCCCAATAATTTTGACAGAGTACATATACTTGCCAACTCCTGGATTGTTTGTTCGATGTTTTGATCTTGTTATGTTAGCAAACAGAGAGATTTTACAACTATATCCAGCAACTACATATTTGGGATATTTGCCAATGTAGCCTTTGCTCGAATGGACCAAATAGGGTTAAGGCAAGTACCAACAAAACCACCTCTGATGCTAAATGTGCAATTACAGATCTTTTTAACAAAACGTGCAATGAAGCAAAATGGGTCTGAGTTATTTGCAGTGTCCTCCAGTTTTTCTAAGCTTCTTCGAGTAAGCATTATGAAAATATTTCAGCATTCCGAATGAATACATTTTCACGCTGTCAGCTTGAATATGTTAGGAACAAATTACACTCTGTCGCCTTAATTTGCTGATGGCGTGCAAGAATGTAGTGAACAACAACACCCTTGAGCAGACTTTCACCTCCATAGAATGCCTGCATACATTTTAAGCATCTATGTCAAAAGGTGTACAGCTCAACTCAGCCATATTTTCTCCATTCTTTCTTTTGGAGTTCAATTTTTTTGTTCCCATTTCTCATCCATTACATGGATACACGGGCCTCATAAATGCCATAAAAAAGTTAATGTTCAGCAAGGTTGCCAAAACAATGATGTTTATAGGGTTTAAGTAACTGAGTTAGTAAAAATTGCACAAGAAAGTTGTTGGATAGTTTACAGAGATGTGAATTTTTGGGGAGGACTGTCAGTGTGTACCTTTAAGTGGTGAAGTGTTCAAATCGTTACATAACAAATTGTATCTGCAGTACACACAACCATGAGCGTGTATGTATTTGATATTAGGGAGTTATGTGTAAGAAAGGCTCATGCAATGAACGCATCCTAAACATGAAACCTACTTCTCAGAGAAACACAAGAAAGAAGTCAGATATGGTTACCATCAGCTGAGTCACACTTGGAAGGAAGAGGGCGTTACTCTGTCCACACGTCTGCATTTCATTGCTGCAACAGTATGAATCGGATTACCTTCTCACTTTTCAAATGAATATCTTTTTCATTTCCATACTCAACATTGGATTTAGCTTTGTTACGCAATACGATGTGGATCCTGATATCAAGTAGGGAATACCAATATTCCTTAATATCACAGCCACAATACAGAGGACAAACATATCAAAAGATAAGCATGTGTGGAGATTCTATACCTAGCCCCACATATATGTAACTTGACAATATATGTATATACAGAACTCCTCCTCTCAAATGAATCCAGAGAAAAGAAACAGCACTCAATGGGGCTTCAAATCAAGATGTGAAATTTATTCTATCAGAAAAATACAGTTTCAAGCGTCTACGCGTTTCGGCGTTGGGCCTTTGTCATGATATACAAATATATATATCTTCAAGGTATGTTGTAAATGTGGAGTTAATTATAGTAAATCTATATTTACCTACATGCACTTACCTTGTGATATATTAGCCCTCGATATTTCGACCACAATATTAAGTTATCACAATGCTTCTGTACTCCCACCCTCCATATGGGTATGGGTGTTGCATACTCAGCGGTACTGCTGCACTTTAAGGTATATTATGAAAAATGTACCTTAGTCAGACACACAGATGACCACTCAAATTCAATGAAGGTCAATGCTACAGAGCCTACAGCACATTGTCAAAGAGTGGCAACAGTGGCATAGCAAGGGGGGTCAGGGCCGGCCTGCCCCTGGTTTCACTAGTTTTGGGGCAGCAGCCTCCCCCGCTCTCACATGCCGGCCCGCAAACGCAGTGACCACCATGGGCGGCACAACGTCTAGCTGTGCCACTTAGTGACAATCTACCTTTCCACAATCTGAGTGTATATTTGGATCCTATTCCCATTCACAGGGTACATGAGACCCTTTTAATGTGGCAGAGTGTACATACTCCCCACCCTTGCAAAGGCCATGGACAAAGATTACTGGTCACACACCCAAGCAGCAAGCCTCCTGATGGTGCAATAGACCCTCCCCATGTACTGCTTATGACCTCACATACTACATCTCTTATGACATATTGTAAGACATCATGAATAAAATCACTGACACCTCAGAATACATCACTGATGCTCGTAATGGTGAGGACGCAAGTTATAGTTTCTTCAGTTAACTATAATTGGTGAATTTAAGTGGTTTTTATAGTTCAAAATATTTTGTTTTAACTGACATTTACACCTGACTAAAAGATTATATTAACTTTTATTTTATGTGATATTCAAAACTCATGTGAGTCTCCAAATTTAGAAACCACTCAGACGCACCCCAGGATTTATGTAGATGTATTAATACTTTTATTGCAAAAGGCAACATGTTTTAACCTGACAATCTTCATCACATCCTACATGCCAAGTGCATATCTATTCTCAAAAAAATTGAAAACCCATAGACATAGAAGACCTACTACATTGTTAAAACTCATAGAAGAAAGACTGAAAAACAAATCAATTTATAATACAAATCACTGTATCAGCATGGCTTATTTCCAGTATCAATTAATTTTTTGTAAATATATAATCAATAAAGCGTAAAAAGAACGTCTTCATTAGCCACTATCCAATTTGATCAATACATCAATATGTTTATGTATTCAAGATACAGAGGTTTTTGAGATATTAAGCCTCAAATACTTGGCAAATTTCACCCTAGTGAGGATCTGCTGAGGCAACAGATCTCAATATGAGATCTGATTGGCTGGCACCACATCAGCAACGATGCATTTGGCATTCAGTTCAGAGTCCTGGAAAAAAGGTTAAAAAAAAAGGGGTTTGGGATACCCTGCCCCCGCCAGACCTGGTGGAGGGGTCCCAGAGGACCGGGGACAAAAACATATGTATATATTTCTATTTTTTTATTTTGCTGTAACTTCACAGTGGATTAAAAATATAAATCAAGGAACAGGGGGTAGCGCACGCCAGGAACAGTTATGTGCTTCTTTTCAGCAGAAGTAGAAAGCTGCTCCATGGGGGTGGGAGCACAACGGTTTCTCCTTGCCCACTCTCTCGCAGGCAGGGAAAAATACTAATTTGCTTCTGGCCAGTTGGAGCAAAAGTAAACTGCTCCCATAGGGTGGGAGCAATGCTGGTTCCCACAGCATCCGCAATGGGTCCAACCATAGAAGCTGGTGGGGCTGCAGAGGCCCTGGGGCTCCCCCCACATCCCCCAACATTACAAATGGTGTGGGCTGCCAAGGGTAGGCACCAGGACACCCCATGAAAAACATTACAAAAATAAATAACGTTACTGGCTCATACACTAAAAGGGAGCCTCTAGGGGGGCGTGTCCATGGGGCTCCCCTGCGCATCTACCAACATCACACATGTTGTGGGTGGCCCTGGCTGGGCCTTGGGGCACAGTAGATTTAATAAAAAGATTGGTTTGCCTACTTCAGCGCAGTCCCATACAATGGGACCGCTTGCAGGGAACTATCGCGGCTGTGGGGGCTCTGAGGCTCCCCCCACAGCACCCAATAAAAAATAAAGATGAGGGTGTCCTGGTTGGGCACCTGGACACCCAAAAATATATTTTAAAAAATAATAATTGAATAACAATGAGAGGCAGAGTCGCTCATTTATTATTCACTGCTCCTTCCAGGGAGTACCCCATAGTGCCCTGTGAGGGCTCTTTAAACTTTTTTGGGGAGCTTGGTGATGTCCCTAGAAGGGGTAGCGGCACCACCAAGCATGTTTTTAAATGTTGTGGGCGATTGCAGGAGTGCCCTCCTCACCCAGCAAAAATAAATAACTGTAAATATCCCAGGTCAAATAATTTGTGACCCCAGGGCTTACCAATTTTGGTAAAACACTCCCACCTGGAGCTCTGTGCTTTTCAGCTGCAGTGCAGAGCCCCCTGAGGTGGTTCTATGGCTACACTTTGCAGCTTGAAGATGTTAAAAAATACTCAAAGACATGTTTTTATGACAATGACTTTTATTAAACATTGTACAGCGTGAATTATTGAAATACAAATGTCATTGCAATTATTGGTCAATACTTAAAAATGGCAACACATGTGCTTTATATATACTGATATCCTGACCCCTTCATTTAGCCAATAGGCCCACTTTTTATATTTTGATATTCTGATCCTTTGTCAGTCAGTAGGTCTGCCATACTTTAAAAAAAAAAAAGGTTTTGTTTCCAACACAGCTACCCACCCTTCTAGGCTCGGGGGCAGAGTGTATGGGTGGACACCACTTGGGGTTGGATGCAAATCCTGGCCTGCACCAAACACATGTTGCGCATAGCCAAAGGGTGTGCATGGTGTGGGGTTGGCTGCCCAAGAGGGGTTAGATGCAGGATGCAGGGCCTGGCCCAGGGCCATGTGCACAGGGGGTTGGCTTTTAATTATGGTAATAAAATATTACTTTACGTTAAAAAAAGTCTATAAATTCACGACAAAAAAAAAACAAAGGTTAAAGTGACATTATTAAAGTGACTTTATACTTAGGTATGATAATAATATCTTGCTTTGCATTTAAAAAAACCTTGGAAATTCCCTGAAGAAATCAAAGCTTAATGGATTGTTATAGATAGGTGAAAATGTCAGTTAACCCCTTCGATGCTGATGACGAGCTCAGCTCGTCATCAGCTACGCGGGATTTTGAAAAATCCAGCGCACAGCGGGAAAACCGCTAGCGCGCAAGTGGTTAAAACATATCTTTTTAAATGAACAAAACCACTGAAATATACCAGCTATAGTTATCTCAGGTAACTGTAACGCAAGCCTTAATGTAACTATAACTCATGCCCACAGCATGCACTGGTAATTACCTCACATATTATGTCACTCATGACATAGTCTCCGACATAATTGATAACATGATTGTAACAACTGAAATGACATCATTGACGACACTGTGGATGGAGAGGGCACAGATTATCATTACTTTAGTCACGGTTACTTGCGATAAACATAGAAATATCAGTGTTTTTGTTAATTTAAAATGGTATGTTTTAACTGATATTATCACCTAACTATAATGTCCATTTAAAGTTTGATTTTTTTCAGAATAAAAATATAGAAAGGCTGTGGAGGCAGCCATCTTAGGACTTGGGACTCAGTCCCTAGTCCTACAAAAAAAGTTAAGAGAAAACATAAGGGGCACAGTAGGGATTCCCATACCCCCTAGACCTGGTGGGGTCCAGTAGGGGCTGAGCCTGTGACCAAAAATCTTATTTTTTCAAAATTGCAGTGAATTTGTGGAGGATCTACAAATCATCAGTCTATATTTTTTTAATCGTGAGCTTCAGCATGTTTTAAAAATATACACCTGGGTGATCAGGGCCCGGGGAATTGGTGGCGCATTGATATTTAAGGGGGGGCATTTAGCCCCAATCCCCGAGCCCCTGGGGACCCCATCTCCTGGGGCCATCATTTTTAAGAAAGGGTCGGGAGGCTGGGGGACTCCATCTCTCGGTGCCCGCTCTGGGACGGTACCCCTGTGCCCCCTACACCTGGGACATTGCCTTTTACCTGCCTGAGAACACGGGCAGCAAAACAGTAATGTGCTCCCACCCGGCGGGAGCACTAAGCAGCTCCTACCAGCTGAGAGCACAAAACCCAGCACAGAGAGGTACAGAGAATGGCTCCCGGCCAGCAGGAACAAAAGAAAACTGCCCCTGTGGGGCTGGAGCAATGCCGAGTCCGGCTGCACCAACAATGGGTGCGAGCAGTGGAGAAGTTGTGGCTGCCTGGTCCTGGGCCTTCCCCTGCAATCACCAATGAAGGACCTGCTCTGGGGTGCCAAAGGTTGGGACAAGGACACCTCACTTAGAACATTTTAAAAAAATTACAATGCCTAATCCAGCAGGAGCACAGAGCCAGTGCCCCCTCCCCTCCCCCCACTGCCCCCTACAAGAATCATGGTCTTTGGTGCCCCGGGTGGGCACCGAGGTACTCTTTAAAGAAAGATTCTGGCTGCAGTGCGGGGCCAAAAAATGATGGCATTTGCAAGAAGGTGATGGAGCCATGGGCGCCCTGGGCTTCCCCAACAGCCCCCTATAAAAAAAGCAGGAGTTTCCCGAGTGGGACTGGTAAACCAAAAAATTATTTTAAAAACCCACAAAAAGTGAATATTAAATGAGCTGCCACAGCCAATGATTTATTATCCACTGCTCCTTTCAGGGGCACCCCATAAGGCCGTGTGAGAGCTATTTACATATTATTTGTTTTTGGTGAAGCCCATATATAGGGCACCAACAAATATTTTGTATAATGTTGTGTGGGCTGCCGGGAGTTCTGCAGTCCCCGTAACATTAGAAACACAAATGTACATCTCCTGGGTCATTGAAATCATGACCCCCAGGAGAATGCAATATATTTTTTAACCACTTCCCAGGCTGGAGTGCAGCGTCCCCTAGGGGCTGTTTCTATGGTTGCATTTTATGTGGCCTGAAGATGTATAAAACAAATATAAGGCACACTTGTGGTTGTTGTTATAATTGCATTTTTTTGCTGTATATAAAGACATAGAGACACACTTTTTCACCTACCAAATGTAATAATCAAAATGGTGAAAAAAGAAAGAGTCACATATATCTATTTTACAAAAAATTTAATAAATATGAAATTAAGTAATCAATAATATTAAATATTGCATTGTGTGTATTATTGAAATATATGTTTGATTGCTATTATGGGTGATTTTGGAGAAAGATGATAGATCTACTTTATATACAAGGGGTTGGGAGTGAGAGGGGGAGTAGGACTGGGGGGAGGGGTTTGGGCACACCTGGCCATAAACCGCGCCCTGCGGCAAACCCCCTATGTACAGTGGCGGGTTGGCTTTATGTATGGTGATAAAATATTAGTCCTCATTAAGCAAAAGCTCTAGAATCTCACTGAAAAAATAAAAGGTTAAAGGGATGTTATAGTTAAGTGAAGACATCAGTTTAAAAATGCACAAATGTACAAATACACTGAAATTCACCAGATGTAGTTTTTGGAAGTAAATATAACTTGTACCCCAAGGTATCTATATTTTGTGCCCTTGCCAAGCACTGCTAATTACCCCACATATTACATCACTCATGATATCTTCTATGACATCATTGATATCACCACAAAAATTGCAATTAACTTATTGATGAGACAGTACATGGGGGCTCGAGTTATATTTACTGTAAGAAATTGGGTTACTGGTTGAGGAGGATGTAATCCTAATTAAGCAGCAAATACAATCCTTTTCAGGTTGAAATCCCAAGCAAACCCCAGATTAACCTGTGCTCAACCCTCTGGCAGGCTGGCACACAACAGTCAGGCTTAACTTAGAGGCAATGTGTAAAGTATGTATGCAGTGCTACAAACCGTAATAAAGTGAAACACAATGTAAGAAAAATTCCACGCCAATTTAGAAGAATAGAGTAACATTTAATAAATCAATCAAGACCAAAATGAAAAAAATAAAATCAGCAGAACTGGATATATGCAAGTCTAAATGTTTAAGGGAAAGTAGCACCAAAAAGCACAAAGTGTCAACTTTGGGAATCTGGTTGTGCAAGACTGGTACAAAGTCACAAGTTCACGCTGACCACAATGAAATGAGTGGGCTACAGAGACCCAGTTGAACCCTCTGAACAAGAGTCCCCTAAATCTTGATTGTGGAGACTTTCAGAGTCCCACGTCAAGGGTGCATCACGCAGCAGCGATTCATAGGAGATACGAAGCTGCGATGCGAGCTCCTGTGTCATTGTTGAGGATGCCATTTGCAAGGTTCTTGTGATGCGTCAAGGATGTGCCACACAGTGGCGGTTCCTGTGAGGCTGCGGGCAGCGATGCAAATTCCTTGTGACGGAGAAATCTCACAACAGAAGTGATGTGTTGGTTCTGATCTGGGTTGGGTTGTGCAGCAGAGGAAATCCATTGGTTCCTGCTGAAACTATATATGGGCTGGGAGAACACAATCTGGCCCACTTCCAAGGTTCTAGGCCTGGGATGCCACCACTTGGCTGGATAGGACTAACAGACAGAAGAGTCCAGGTGCTGGGTTAAAGGTTGCTGGAGCCTTTTGTCCCTGAGGCTGTAGTCAGGAGGCAAGCAAACTAGCCCTTGGAGTCACTCTGGGATCCTGGGTTCAACAGATGCAGGTCCAGTCCTTTTCACTGAGGCAAGTGTGCAGCAGGGCAGCAGTCCTTCAGACCAGCATTCCAGCAGAGTTGCAGTCTTTTCAGCAGCACTAGAGTCCTTCCTGGCAGAGTCCACAGGTCTAGAAAACACTGAAGAGTTGGGTTCTGAGATCCAACATTTATACCTGGTGCCCACTCTGAAGTGGAGGAAGCTTCGAGAGGTTTCCATGCCCCTGAAGTATCAGACATCCCCTCTCTCCCTCTCCTGTCCCCAGCTTGTTTGTAGTCACATTATACCAGTGTCAAACCGTTCGTGTGAGTGCTCAGGCAGAGCGTTTGTGAAGTGAAAGTATGGTAGGTGAGAGCTCCTCCCCCTCTTTTACTCCGAGTGGCCCATCCTGTCAACACCTATTTTCCCTTTGTCTCAATATCTGGGAGCAATACATAAAGACCAACTGCCAGCTACACCTAGCCATGTGCCCTGGATCAGACTGCAGGCACCAAACGGTTAGGACAAGAAAATGCCAACTTTCTAAATGTGGCATTTTTAGAATTGTGATTACACTTCCGACTTTACCATCAAAGAATTACAATTCTTTAGACATCAAACTTGACTTGTCCACCTGTTATCAATGAAAAGTTACAACTTAATCAATGTATTAGGGTAACTGTAATGTTATCCTATGGGAGAGGTAGGCTTTGCAGGAGTGAAAAACAGTTTTAGGAGTCTCTCAATACCAGAACATGTAAAACATAAAAGCAAATGTCCTACATTTTAGACACACTGCACCCTGCCCTCTGGGCTGTCCAGGGCTAACCCTAGGGGCGACTAATATGCAGTAGCAGCTGGCATGGCTCGTGGGTGGAGGGGCGGGCGAGGGGAAACGGGGGTGTGTGGGGCACAATGAAAAATAAAGTAAAATACTCTTACCTTTCTGCCGGGTCCCGCATCTCCACACTGCAGCTTTTTTTCCTTTTTCTCAAAGTTTTATATAGTGCGAAATTGACCCGAAATCAGGTATCAGAGCGTTTTACATAAGCACCTGTTGCGTTACATGAGGACACATTCACTTTTGTTAGGCACGGGGAGATTAAGTGATTTGGCCAGAATCACAGGATGTTGAGCGACGTTGCTGAGACTCAAACCCGGTTCCCCAGATTTGAAGTCCACCAGCATTTGATTAGTATGCACCCAGGCTCCCTTGACCAATTACAACTCTGCAATGCAGCGTTGTGATTGGTCTGAGCGCCGTGGGTCGGCACTCAGCCAGGGACTGGGGGCCTGGGCATGTTCTCCATGCAGGCTGTAATTCAGCCTGTTTGGAGAACCAGGAAAGCGTGCATGACTGTTTTGATCAGCCCGAGAGGGCTGACTTAACAGACATGTTTAAGGGCTACTGCGATCAGTAGACCTGTTAGTAGCATGTAATTTACAGGGCCTCTGTCTAGCCAGTACAACTTACTATGAGGTAAATTAAATGTGGTAATTGGGTGTAATCAACTCTACCATGTTTAAGGAGAGATCACAAGCACTTTAGCACTGGTAAGCAGTGGTAAAATGTCCTAAAGCCAGTACAAATGAAGTGAGCAAAGCAGAAGGAGGTACAAAACTATACATTTCTCACGTTAAATGTAATTTTTTGATAAAGAAAAAACAGCTGAATAAAACCAATTTACTGAAAAGTTAGAGCTTTACTTAAAAAGCCTGCTTAATGTAGTTTGGTGTAAATACGCTTAGGTGTTTTTGAAGAGGTGATCGGAGTAGTCAAGAAGGGGTTAAGAAAATAGGTATATCTGAACACTTTGTTCCGCTGGAGTTCCACTGTTCCAAAAATCTTTTTTTTAAACACAAGATTTTTTTCAAGCTTTGGTTATTGTGGGAATCCTGCAGGACCCAGCATTGCCTTCCAGTCATTACCTGTACTACTCCTGTGGGAACCACCTCACAGGCTTGGTCCCATGGCACTGAAGTACCATGCAAGCTTCTCTAGGGGAAGCTTGCACTTTACCTCAATACCAGGCGGTGAAGCTTGCGCACAGGTAACTTTGGCAGTACCACAGTACTCACAAATTCTTTAAAAAAGAAATTAGGTTTGGGAGTCAACTAAAGAGCGTGGTCAACAGGGGATTGGCCACCCAAAGTGTAGTTGCCCACAGGGCCTGGTTGGAGGTGGCCAGCCCCTGCAGCCATTCCCCCATTGCATATGGCTGAAGGTCGTTCTCAGTATGAATTAAGCCACCCATGCTGTATTGGGTGCAAGGTCTGTCCTTGCAATACCCCCCCCCCCCACCACCACTGCCCCCCCCCCCCATTACGTACAGCAAAACCCCCGGGGGAGTTGGCTGAATAGGATAAAAAAAATCCTACAAATCCACTAAGTTAAAGTGACATTGCATGTAGATATGGTATAATATCTTACCTTATGTTAAAAAGGCCTCCAACATTCACAGGAAAAAACCAATGGTTTGATTGTCGATATAGTTAGATATGGTAATAAGATCTTAACTTACGTTACAAAAAAAAACTAGAAATTCAATAAAAAAAACAATGGTTAAAGTGATGTTATTGTTTGGAGTTGAAATAACACAAGAAACTAACACTTAAACTCCACGCAGCCGAACCTACCGCTGAGTTCTTTCAAATGAAAGTTGTATTAACAAAAGTAATATTAATAGACAAAGTGAATGGCTTTGCTTCTGAGCAGAGGGATGATTTATTTTAGAAACAAAATATAATACAATGGGTAGAGTTCAAATGATTGAATGTAGTTTGAAAACAGGTAGAACAAATTCGTTCAAGTGGTCGCTAGAGGGCACTGTAAATTTAAAAAATACACATCGGGATCGTGAGACACTGGCACGTTTTCCAAACAAAAACAACTGGACAACATGGATAGCAAGAGTATCCATTTTTTATTTACGCGTTTTGTTGATGATATTGCTACATAATGTGAACATGGCTACATAAAAGAATATTTTAGGGTGTAACCAATTGCCATAATATATGTGCGTTACACTGTTTCAGAGTGATGCTAGATTAACATTAGCTCACGGTGCTCGGTAGTGTGAGTGGCATTAGTGAGGAATGCAAAAAACTATTACAAAATTAGAAAAGGCAAATATATATTTTTCCAATAGAAAAATCTTAAATTGGCCAAGCAGTCCCAGGCACTAAAAGGGACTAAATTGTGGGGGGGATATGTGCACTTTGCGAATAAATAAAAACGTAGCCACTCACAGTCAAGTGAGCCAATGCCTGAAGTGGGTTGACCCTTTGCCCTGTATGTTGTGCTGGGCGGAAGTAAAATGAAAATGACATTGGAACAGTCCAATGGATGAAGAGGTTTGACTGATAGTCCTGTTATGTTTGTTGTATGTATGCATGTATGTATTAATGAATGTATGTATGTATATATGTATTTTGCCGGTATTGTGGGAGTAAAACAAAGGTTCTTGGCTAACTCCAGACCTAAAAACGAAAGGACAAAACACAGATTAATTAAGGATCTCACCACAACACTGGCAACTGTAAACTAAATAAACAACAGTTGAGTAGTTTAGGGGCCATTTTATAATTTGGCTGACGGAGGTATTGCAGTCAGAGCGACGGAGTAATTTACTCTGCTGCCTTGATTGCACCTCCGCCCTCAACCTCATGATATCAATACCAAGCTGGTGGTCATTTCTTAAAGCATTGCCAGGAACCCCTGTCGCTGCGGTCCTGTCAAAGCTTTATGGGCCTCATTTATGAGCACTTGCGTCACTTTTACGCCACCGGTGCGTCACTTTTTGTGACGCACCAGTGGCTGAAAAAATGCGCCTTGGTGCGCCATATTTACAAAGTGACGCATCTAGGTAGATGCGTCACTTTGTAAACCCCTGCGCCACATTATACCTGCGCCAGGTATAATGTATGCAAGGGAGCGTATTGACGCACGAAAGGGTCATGGAAGTGACGCAGTGAAATCTATAAGATTTCACTGCGCCACTTCTAGGACTCCAATGCGTCAAAATCTTACGCCTGCTTCGCAGCAGGCGTAAGACTGACGCAGGCCCTTTCACATGGGGCTTGCCCCATGTGAAAGGACACATTGCTGGAGTTGCGTCACTTTTGGGACACACTCCAGCAATGCGTCACTTTAGTACCTACAGATACGTCAGAAATACTGACGTATCTGTAACTCCTTGCGACATGATGCTTCATACTGTAAATATGACGCATCATTGGTGTCGCAAGGAGGGCGCAATGAAAAGTGAAACATTACTGTTTTCACGCAGCGATGCGCCAAAAACAGATAGTACGGCCATCCTAATTTGACCTGGCGAATATATAGCTATTCTTTGGCAGCCCTTAATCAATTGGGCCCTTAGAGCTGTTTTGTCTTGAGGAAGATGTTGCCAAAACTATGGTCCACCCGTAGGCGGTACATACAGTCTGTCGCCATTGTGATGGAGTATGCTTAGCACCAACATTTGAATTGGGCCCTTAGTGAGCGAACAAAAAGTAGGAATGATTCACAAAAGAAAGGTAGCAGTCACAAAACTCTGGAAAGTATGGTAAACATTTTACATGGGGAAGCAATGAATTCACACAGAACAAAAGGTTGCAGATAATATCACAGAATTTAAATGACAGGAAAATGATGAACTTGTTAAATGACCTAAAATAAATAAATGAAAGTATAAATCAAAATACCTGCATTAAATATAATGACATAATATGGAGGCCAACAATTAGCTAACCACTTAATGGAAAGGAGAATTAGCATAAATATAACAGCCACTATCAAATAAAGGAATAGGAATATCAGCATGGGGAAGGAAGCAGTGCTCAACTCAATGCTAATAGAACAAGCATTTACAATGCAATGGTCTCGGCATCATTAAAGGTAGAGCTATTGGCATTGCTCATGACATTTCTTTTTTTTCTTTAAATCATAAATAAATGGCATTGTCATTTACATTGTCAGTACACAGCACTCTGCACTCAACAGCACACACCACTCAACAGCACACACCGCTCTGCACCTGCACTCACTGCTCTGCACACTCACTCTGCATTCTGCACTCACTACTCTGCCCTCACCACTCTGCCCTCACCACTCTGCACTCACCACTCTGCACTCACCACTCTGCACTCACCACTCACGACTCTGCACTCACTACTCTGCGCTCACTACTCTGCACTCACTACTCACTACTCACTACACTGCACTCACTACTCTGCACTCACTACTCTGCACTCACTACTCTGCACTCACTACTCACTACTCTGCACTCACTACTCACTACTCTGCACTCACTACTCTGCACTCACTACTCTGCACTCCCTACTCTGCACTCACTACTTTGCACTCACTACTCTACACTCTGCACTCACTACTCTGCACTCACTACTCACTACTCTGCACTCACTATTCTGCACTCACTACTCACTACTCACTATTCACTACTCTGCACTCACTACTCTGCACTCACTACTCACTACTCACTACTCACTACTCTGCACTCACTACTCACTACTCTGCACTCACTACTCTGCACTCACTACTCACTACTCTGCACTCACTACTCTGCACTCACTACTCACTACTCACTACTCTGCACTCACTACTCTGCACTCACTACTCACTACTCACTACTCTGCACTCACTACTCACTACTCACTACTCACTACTCTGCACTCACTACTCTGCACTCACTACTCACTACTCACTACTCTGCACTCACTACTCTGCACTCACTACTCACTACTCTGCACTCACTACTCTGCACTCTGCACTCCCTACTCTGCACTCACTACTCTGCACTCTGCACTCACTACTCTGCACTCACTACTCTGCACTCACAACTCTGCACTCACTACTCCGCACTCACTACTCTGCACTCACTACTCTGCACTCACTACTCACTACTCACTACTCTGCACTCACTACTCTGCACTCACTACTCTGCACTCACTACTCACTACTCTACACTCACTACTCACTACTCACTACTCTGCACTCACTACTCTGCACTCACTACTCTGCACTCACTACTCACTACTCTGCACTCACTACTCTGCACTCACTACTCTGCACTCACTACTCTGCACTCACTACTCACTACTCTGCACTCACTACTCACTACTCACTACTCTGCACTCACTACTCTGCACTCCCTACTCTGCACTCACTACTCACTACTCTGCACTCACTACTCTGCACTCACTACTCTGCACTCACTACTCTGCACTCACTACTCACTACTCTGCACTCACTACTCACTACTCTGCACTCACTACTCACTACTCACTACTCACTACTCACTACTCACTACTCTGCACTCACTACTCACTATTCACTACTCTGCACTCACTACTCTGCACTCACTACTCTGCACTCACTACTCACTACTCTGCACTCACTACTCTGCACTCACTACTCACTACTCTGCACTCACTACTCACTACTCACTACTCTGCACTAACTACTCTGCACTCACTACTCTGCACTCACTACTCACTACTCTGCACTCACTACTCACTACTCTGCACTCACTACTCTGCACTCACTACTCACTACTCTGCACTCACTACTCTGCACTCACTACTCTGCACTTACTACTCTGCACTCACTACTCTATACTCTGCACTCACTACTCTGCACTCACCACTCACTACTCACTACTCTGCACTCTGCACTCACTACTCTTCACTCACTACTCTGCACTCACTACTCTGCACTCACTACTCACTACTCACTACTCTGCACTCACTGCTCACTACTCTGCACTCACTACTCTGCACTCACTACTCAGCACTCACTACTCACTACTCTGCACTCACTACTCACTACTCTGCACTCACTACTCACTACTCACTACTCTGCACTCACTACTCACTACTCTGCACTCACTACTCACTACTCTGCACTCTGCACTCACTACTCTGCACTCTGCACTCACTACTCTGCTCTCTGCACTCACTACTCTGCACTCACTACTCTGCACTCACCACTCTGCACTCACCACTCTGCACTCACCACTCTGCACTCTGCACTCACCACTCTGCACTCACTACTCACCACTCACTACTCTGCACTCACTACTCTGCACTCACTACTCACCACTCACTACTCTGCACTCACTACTCTGCACTCACTACTCTGCACTCACTACTCACTACTCTGCACTCACTACTCACTACTCTGCACTCACTACTCTGTACTCACTACTCTGCACTCCCTACTCTGCACTCACTACTTTGCACTCACTACTCTACACTCTGCACTCACTACTCTGCACTCACTACTCACTACTCTGCACTCACTATTCTGCACTCACTACTCACTACTCACTATTCACTACTCTGCACTCACTACTCTGCACTCGCTACTCACTACTCACTACTCACTACTCTGCACTCACTACTCACTACTCTGCACTCACTACTCTGCACTCACTACTCACTACTCTGCACTCACTACTCTGCACTCACTACTCACTACTCACTACTCTGCACTCACTACTCTGCACTCACTACTCACTACTCACTACTCTGCACTCACTACTCACTACTCACTACTCACTACTCTGCACTCACTACTCTGCACTCACTACTCACTACTCACTACTCTGCACTCACTACTCTGCACTCACTACTCACTACTCTGCACTCACTACTCTGCACTCTGCACTCCCTACTCTGCACTCACTACTCTGCACTCTGCACTCACTACTCTGCACTCACTACTCTGCACTCACAACTCTGCACTCACTACTCTGCACTCACTACTCTGCACTCACTACTCTGCACTCACTACTCACTACTCACTACTCTGCACTCACTACTCTGCACTCACTACTCTGCACTCACTACTCACTACTCTACACTCACTACTCACTACTCACTACTCTGCACTCACTACTCTGCACTCACTACTCTGCACTCACTACTCTGCACTCACTACTCACTACTCTGCACTCACTACTCTGCACTCACTACTCTGCACTCACTACTCTGCACTCACTACTCACTACTCACTACTCTGCACTCACTACTCACTCCTCACTACTCTGCACTCACTACTCTGCACTCCCTACTCTGCACTCACTACTCACTACTCTGCACTCACTACTCTGCACTCACTACTCTGCACTCACTACTCTGCACTCAATACTCACTACTCTGCACTCACTATTCACTACTCTGCAATCACTACTCACTACTCACTACTCACTACTCACTACTCACTACTCTGCACTCACTACTCACTATTCACTACTCTGCACTCACTACTCTGCACTCACTACTCACTACTCTGCACTCACTACTCTGCACTCACTACTCACTACTCTGCACTCACTACTCACTACTCACTACTCTGCACTAACTACTCTGCACTCACTACTCTGCACTCACTACTCACTACTCTGCACTCACTACTCACTACTCTGCACTCACTACTCTGCACTCACTACTCACTACTCTGCACTCACTACTCTGCACTCACTACTCTGCACTTACTACTCTGCACTCACTACTCTATACTCTGCACTCACCACTCACTACTCACTACTCTGCACTCTGCACTCACTACTCTGCACTCACTACTCTGCACTCACTACTCTGCACTCACTACTCACTACTCTGCACTCACTACTCACTACTCACTACTCTGCACTCACTGCTCACTACTCTGCACTCACTACTCTGCACTCACTACTCAGCACTCACTACTCACTACTCTGCACTCACTACTCACTACTCTGCACTCACTACTCACTACTCACTACTCTGCACTCACTACTCACTACTCTGCACTCACTACTCACTACTCTGCACTCTGCACTCACTACTCTGCACTCTGCACTCACTACTCTGCTCTCTGCACTCACTACTCTGCACTCACTACTCTGCACTCACCACTCTGCACTCACCACTCTGCACTCACCACTCTGCACTCTGCACTCACCACTCTGCACTCACTACTCACCACTCACTACTCTGCACTCACTACTCTGCACTCACTACTCACCACTCACTACTCTGCACTCACTACTCTGCACTCACTACTCTGCCCTCACTACTCTGCCCTCACTACTCTGCCCTCACTACTCTGCACTCACTACTCTGCACTCTGCACTCACTACTCTGCACTCTGCACTCACTACTCTGCACTCTGCACTCACTACTCTGCACTCACCACTCTGCACTCACCACTCTGCACTCACTACTCACTACTCACTACTCACTACTCTGCACTCACTACTCACTACTCTGCACTCACTACTCACTACTCTGCACTCACTACTCTGCACTCTGCACTCACTACTCTGCACTTACTACTCTGCACTCACTACTCTGCACTCACTACTCACTACTCACTACTCTGCACTCACTACTCACTACTCTGCACTCACTACTCACTACTCTGCACTCACTACTCACTACTCTGCACTCACTACTCTGCACTCTGCACTCACTACTCTGCACTCACTACTCTGCACTCTGCACTCACTACTCTGCACCCTACACTCACTACTCTGCACTCTGCACTCACTACTCTGCACTCTGCACTCACTACTCACTACTCTGCACTCACTACTCTGCACTCTGCACTCACTACTCTGCACTCACTACTCTGCACTCACTACTCACTACTCACTACTCTGCACTCACTACTCACTACTCTGCACTCACTATTCTGCACTCACTACTCACTACTCACTACTCACTACTCTGCACTCACTACTCACTACTCACTACTCACTACTCACTACTCTGCACTCACTACTCACTACTCACTACTCTGCACTCACTACTCTGCACTCACTACTCACTATTCACTACTCTGCATTCACTACTCTGCACTCACTACTCACTACTCTGCACTCACTACTCTGCACTCTGCACTCCCTACTCTGCACTCACTACTCTGCACTCTGCACTCACTACTCTGCACTCTGCACTCACTACTCTGCACTCACGACTCTGCACTCACTACTCTGCACTCACTACTCTGCACTCACTACTCTGCACTCAGTACTCACTACTCACTACTCTGCACTCACTACTTTGCACTCACTACTCTGCACTCACTACTCACTACTCACTACTATGCACTCACTACTCACTTCTCACTACTCACTACTCTGCACTCACTACTCTGCACTCACTACTCTGCACTCACTACTCTGCACTCACTACTCACTACTCACTACTCTGCACTCACTACTCTGCACTCACTACTCTGCACTCACTACTCACTACTCACTACTCTGCACTCACTACTCACTACCCACTACTCTGCACTCACTACTCTGCACTTACTACTCTGCACTCACTACTCTGCACTCACTACTCTGCACTCACTACTCTGCACTCACTACTCTGCACTCACTACTCTGCACTCACTACTCACTACTCTGCACTCACTACTTTGCACTCACTACTCTGCACTCACTACTCACTACTCACTACTATGCACTCACTACTCACTTCTCACTACTCACTACTCTGCACTCACTACTCTGCACTCACTACTCTGCACTCACTACTCACTACTCACTACTCTGCACTCACTACTCTGCACTCACTACTCTGCACTCACTACTCTGCACTCACTACTCTGCACTCACTACTCACTACCCACTACTCTGCACTCACTACTCTGCACTCACTACTCTGCACTCACTACTCTGCACTCACTACTCTGCACTCACTACTCTGCACTCACTACTCACTACTCTGCACTCAGTACTCACTACTCTGCACTCACTACTCACTACTCTGCACTCACTACTCACTACTCTGCACTCACTACTCACTACTCTGCACTCACTACTCTGCACTCACTACTCTGCACTCACTACTCACTACTCAGTACTCTGCACTCACTACTCACTACTCTGCACTCACTACTCTGCACTCACTACTCACTACTCTGCACTCACTACTCACTACTCACTACTCTGCACTCACTACTCACTACTCTGCACTCACTACTCTGCACTCACTACTCACTACTCTGCACTCACTACTCTGCACTCACTACTCTGCACTCACTACTCTGCAGTCACTACTCACTACTCTGCACTCACTACTCTGCACTCACTACTCACTACTCTGCACTCACTACTCACTACTCTGCACTCACTACTCTGCACTCACTACTCACTACTCTGCACTCACTACTCACTACTCTGCACTCACTACTCTGCACTCACTACTCTGTACTCACTACTCACTACTCTGCACTCACTACTCTGCACTCACTACTCACTACTCTGCACTCTGCACTCACTACTCTGCACTCACTACTCTGCACTGGCTACTTACTACTCTGCTCTCACTACTCACTACTCTGCACTCACTACTCACTACTCTGCACTCACTACTCACTACTCACTACTCTGCACTCACTACTCTGCACTCACTACTCACTACTCACTACTCTGCACTCACTACTCACTACTCTGCACTCACTACTCACTACTCTGCACTCACTACTCTGCACTCTGCACTCACTACTCTGCACTCTGCACTCACTACTCTGGACTCTGCACTCACTACTCTGCACTCTGCACTCACTACTCACTACTCTGCACTCACTACTCTGCACTCTGCACTCACTACTCACTACTCACTACTCTGCACTCACTACTCACTACTCTGCACTCACTACTCTGCACTCACTACTCACTACTCACTACTCTGCACTCACTACTCACTACTCACTACTCACTACTCTGCACTCACTACTCAATACTCACTACTCTGCACTCACTACTCTGCACTCACTACTCACTATTCACTACTCTGCATTCACTACTCTGCACTCACTACTCACTACTCTGCACTCACTACTCTGCACTCTGCACTCCCTACTCTGCACTCACTACTCTGCACTCTGCACTCACTACTCTGCACTCTGCACTCACTACTCCGCACTCACAACTCTGCACTCACTACTCTGCACTCACTACTCTGCACTCACTACTCTGCACTCAGTACTCACTACTCACTACTCTGCACTCACTACTTTGCACTCACTACTCTGCACTCACTACTCACTACTCACTACTATGCACTCACTACTCACTTCTCACTACTCACTACTCTGCACTCACTACTCTGCACTCACTACTCTGCACTCACTACTCTGCACTCACTACTCACTACTCACTACTCTGCACTCACTACTCTGCACTCACTACTCTGCACTCACTACTCTGCACTCACTACTCACTACTCACTACTCTGCACTCACTACTCACTACCCACTACTCTGCACTCACTACTCTGCACTTACTACTCTGCACTCACTACTCTGCACTCACTACTCTGCACTCACTACTCTGCACTCACTACTCTGCACTCACTACTCTGCACTCACTACTCACTACTCTGCACTCAGTACTCACTACTCTGCACTCACTACTCACTACTCTGCACTCACTACTCACTACTCTGCACTCACTACTCACTACTCACTACTCTGCACTCACTACTCTGCACTCACTACTCACTACTCACTACTCTGCACTCACTACTCACTACTCTGCACTCACTACTCTGCACTCACTACTCACTACTCTGCACTCACTACTCACTACTCTGCACTCACTACTCTGCACTCACTACTCACTACTCTGCACTCACTACACTGCACTCACTACTCACTACTCTGCACTCACTACTCACTACTCTGCACTCACTACTCTGCACTCACTACTCACTACTCTGCACTCACTACTCACTACTCTGCACTCACTACTCTGCACTCACTACTCTGCACTCACTACTCTGTACTCACTACTCACTACTCTGCACTCACTACTCTGCACTCACTACTCACTACTCTGCACTCTGCACTCACTACTCTGCACTCACTACTCTGCACTGACTACTTACTACTCTGCTCTCACTACTCACTACTCTGCACTCACTACTCACTACTCTGCACTCACTACTCACTACTCACTACTCTGCACTCACTACTCACTACTCTGCACTCACTACTCACTACTCACTACTCTGCACTCACTACTCACTACTCTGCACTCACTACTCACTACTCTGCACTCACTACTCTGCACTCTGCACTCACTACTCTGCACTCTGCACTCACTACTCTGCACTCACTACTCACTACTCTGCACTCACTACTCTGCACTCTGCACTCACTACTCTGCACTCTGCACTCACTACTCTGCACTCTGCACTCACTACTCTGCACTCACTACTCTGCACTCACTACTCTGCACTCACCACTCTGCACTCACCACTCTGCACTCTGCACTCACCACTCTGCACTCACCACTCTGCACTCACTACTCTGCACTCACTACTCACCACTCACTACTCTGCACTCACTACTCTGCACTCACTACTCACCACTCACTACTCTGCACTCACTACTCTGCACTCACTACTCTGCCCTCACTACTCTGCCCTCACTACTCTGCACTCACTACTCTGCACTCTGCACTCACTACTCTGCACTCTGCACTCACTACTCTGCACTCTGCACTCACTACTCTGCACTCACCACTCTGCACTCACTACTCACTACTCACTACTCACTACTCTGCACTCACTACTCACTACTCTGCACTCACTACTCACTACTCTGCACTCACTACTCTGCACTCTGCATTCACTACCCTGCACTCACTACTCTGCACTCACTGCTCTGCACTCACTACTCACTACTCACTACTCACTACTCTGCACTCACTACTCACTACTCTGCACTCACTACTCTGCACTCACTACTCTGCCCTCTGCACTCACTACTCTGCACTCTGCACTCACTACTCTGCACTCTGCACTCACTACTCTGCACTCACTACTCTGCACTCTGCACTCACTACTCTGCACTCTGCACTCACTACTCTGCACTCTGCACTCACTACTCTGCACTCACTACTCTGCACTCACTACTCTGCACTCACTACTCACTACTCTGCACTCACTACTCACTACTCTGCACTCACTACTCTACACTCACTACTCTGCACTCACTACTCTGCACTCACTACTCACTACTCACTACTCTGCACTCACTACTCTGCACTCACTACTCTGCACTCTGCACTCACTACTCACTACTCTGCACTCACTACTCTGCACTCTGCACTCACTACTCTGCACTCACCACTCTGCACTCACTACTCTGCACTCACCACTCTGCACTCACTACTCTGCACTCACCACTCAGCACTCACTACTCTGCACTCACTACTCTGCTCTCTGCACTCACTACTCTGCACTCACCACTCTGCACTCACCACTCTGCACTCACCACTCTGCACTCACTACT
This sequence comes from Lissotriton helveticus, assembly GCF_964261635.1. Lineage (NCBI taxonomy): Eukaryota > Metazoa > Chordata > Amphibia > Caudata > Salamandridae > Lissotriton > Lissotriton helveticus. The sequence continues at coordinate 1,155,780,151 of NC_136070.1, forward strand.
CACTACTCTGCACTCACTACTCTGCACTCACTACTCTGCACTCACTACTCTGCACTCACTACTCACTACTCACTACTCTGCACTCACTACTCACTACTCACCACTCACCACTCTGCACTCACTACTCACTACTCACTACTCACTACTCTGCACTCTGCCCTCACTACTCACTACTCTGCACTCACTACTCTTCACTCTGCACTCACTACTCTGCACTCTGCACTCACTACTCTGCACTCACTACTCTGCACTCACTACTCTGCACTCTGCACTCACTACTCTGCACTCACTACTCTGCACTCACTACTCTGCACTCACCACTCTGCACTCACTACTCTGCACTCACTACTCTGCTCTCTGCACTCACCACTCTGCACTCACCACTCTGCACTCACCACTCTGCACTCACCGCTCACTACTCTGCACTCACTACCCTGCACTCTGCACTCACTACTCTGCACTCACTACTCTGCACTCACTACTCTGCACTCACTACCCACTACTCACTACTCTGCACTCACTACTCTGCACTCACTACTCTGCACTCACTACTCTGCTCTCTGCACTCACTACTCTTCACTCACTACTCTGCACTCACCACTCTGCACTCACCACTCACCACTCACTACTCTGCACTCTGCACTCACTACTCACTACTCAGCACTCTGCACTCACTACTCTGCACTCACTACTCACTACTCACACTCTGCACTCACAACTCTGCACACTCACAACTCTGCACACTCACTACTCTGCACACTCACTACTCTGCACTCACTACTCTGCACTCACTACTCACTACTCACTAATCTGCACTCACTACTCACTACTCACTACTCTGCACTCACTACTCTGCACTCACTACTCTGCACTCACTACTCTGCACTCTGCACTCACTACTCTGCACTCACCACTCACTACTCACTACTCTGCACTCACTACTCACTACTCACTACTCTGCACTCACTACTCTGCACTCACTACTCTGCACTCACTACTCTGCACTCACTACTCTGCACTCTGCACTCACTACTCTGCACTCACTACTCTGCACTCACTACTCTGCACTCACTACTCACTACTCACTACTCTGCACTCACTACTCACTACTCTGCACTCACTACTCTGCACTCTGCACTCATTACTCTGCACTCTGCACTAACTACTCACTACTCTGCACTCACTACTCTGCACTCTGCACTCACTACTCTGCACTCACCACTCTGCACTCACTACTCTGCACTCACCACTCTGCACTCACTACTCTGCACTCACCACTCTGCACTCACTACTCACTACTCACTACTCTGCACTCACTACTCACTACTCTGCACTCACTACTCTGCACTCTGCACTCACTACTCTGCACGCACTACTCTGCACTCTGCACTCACTACTCTGCACTCACCACTCACTACTCTGCCCTCACTACTCTGCACTCTGCACTCACTACTCTGCACTCACCACTCTGCACTCACTACTCTGCACTCACCACTCTGCACTCACTACTCTGCACTCACCACTCAGCACTCACTACTCTGCACTCACTACTCTGCACTCACTACTCACTACTCTGCACTCACTACTCACTACTCTGCACTCACTACTCTGCACTCTGCACTCACTACTCTGCACTCTGCACTCACTACTCACTACTCTGCACTCACTACTCTGCACTCTGCACTCACTACTCTGCACTCACCACTCTGCACTCACTACTCTGCACTCACCACTCTGCACTCACTACTCTGCACTCACCACTCAGCACTCACTACTCTGCACTCACTACTCTGCTCTCTGCACTCACTACTCTGCACTCACCACTCTGCACTCACCACTCTGCACTCACCACTCTGCACTCACCACTCTGCACTTACTACTCACTACTCTGCACTCACTACTCTGCACTCACTACTCTGCACTCACTACTCACTACTCACCACTCTGCACTCACTACTCACTACTCTTCACTCTGCACTCACTACTCACTACTCTGCACTCACTACTCTGCACTCTGCACTCACTACTCTGCACTCTACACTCACTACTCTGCACTCACTACTCTGCACTCACTACTCTGCACTCTGCACTCACTACTCTGCACTCACTACTCTGCACTCACTACTCTGCACTCACCACTCTGCACTCACTACTCTGCACTCACTACTCTGCTCTCTGCACTCACCACTCTGCACTCACCACTCTGCACTCACCACTCTGCACTCACCGCTCACTACTCTGCACTCACTACCCTGCACTCTGCACTCACTACTCTGCACTCACTACTCTGCACTCACTACTCTGCACTCACTACCCACTACTCACTACTCTGCACTCACTACTCTGCACTCACTACTCTGCACTCACTACTCTGCTCTCTGCACTCACTACTCTGCATTCACCACTCCGCGCTCACTACTCTGCACTCACCACTCTGCACTCACCACTCACTACTCACTACTCCGCACTCTGCACTCACTACTCACTACTCACACTCTGCACTCACAACTCTGCACACTCACAACTCTGCACACTCACTACTCTGCACACTCACTACTCTGCACTCACTACTCTGCACTCACTACTCACTACTCACTACGCTGCACTCACTACTCACTACTCTGCACTCACTACTCTGCACTCACTACTCTGCACTCACTACTCTGCACTCACTACTCTGCACTCTGCACTCACTACTCTGCACTCACTACTCTGCACTCACTACTCACTACTCACTACTCTGCACTCACTACTCTGCACTCACTACTCTGCACTCATTACTCTGCACTCTGCACTCACTACTCACTACTCTGCACTCACTACTCTGCACTCACCACTCTGCACTCACTACTCTGCACTCACCACTCTGCACTCACTACTCTGCACTCACCACTCTGCACTCACTACTCTGCACTCACTACTCTGCTCTCTGCACTCACTACTTTGCACTCACCACTCTGCACTCACCACTCTGCACTCACTACTCACTACTCTGCACTCACTACTCACTACTCTGCACTCGCTACTCTGCACTCACTACTCTGCACTCACTACTCTGCACTCACTACTCACCACTCTGCATTCACTACTCACTACTCACTACTCTGCACTCTGCACTCACTACTCACTACTCTGCACTCACTACTCTGCACTCTGCACTCACTACTCTGCACTCTGCACTCACTACTCTGCACTCACTACTCTGCACTCACTACTCTGCACTCTGCACTCACTACTCTGCACTCACTACTCTGCACTCACTACTCTGCACTCACCACTCTGCACTCACCACTCTGCACTCACTACTCTGCTCTCTGCACTCACCACTCTGCACTCACCAGTCTGCACTCACTACTCACTACTTTGCACTCACTACCCTGCACTCTGCACTCACTACTCTGCACTCACTACTCCGCACTCACTACTCTGCACTCACTACTCTGCACTCACTACTCTGCACTCACTACTCTGCTCTCTGCACTCACTACTCTGCACTCACCACTCTGCACTCACCACTCTGCACTCACCACTCTGCACTCACCACTCACTACTCACTACTCTGCACTCTGCACTCACTACTCCGCACTCACTACTCTGCACTCACTACTCACACTCTGCACTCACAACTCTGCACACTCACAACTCTGCACACTCACTACTCTGCACACTCACTACTCTGCACACTCACTACTCTGCACTCACTACTCTGCACTCACTACTCTGCACTCTCACTCTGCACTCACTCTGCACTCACTACTCTGCACACTCACTACTCTGCACTCACTACTGTGCACACTCACTACTCTGCACTCACTACTCTGCACTCACTACTCTGCACTCACTACTCTGCACACTCACTCTGCACTCACTCTGCACTCACTACTCTGCACACTCACTCTGCACTCACTACTCTGCACTCACTACTCTGCACTCACACTCTGTACTCACTACTCTGCACTCACACTCTGCACTCACACTGCACACTCACTACTCTGCACACTCACTACTCTGCACACTCTCTGCACTCACTACTCTGCACTCTCACTACTCTGCACACTCTCTCTGCACACTCACTACTCTGCACTCACTACTCTGCACTCACTACTCTGCACTCACTACTCTGCACTCTGCACTCACTACTCTGCACTCACTACTCACTACTCACTACTCTGCACTCACTACTCTGCACTCACTACTCTGCACTCACTACTCACTACTCACTACTCTGCACTCACTACTCACTACTCACTACTCTGCACTCACTACTCTGCTCTCTGCACTCACTACTTTGCACTCACCACTCTGCACTCACCACTCTGCACTCACTACTCACTACTCTGCACTCACTACTCACTACTCTGCACTCGCTACTCTGCACTCACTACTCTGCACTCACTACTCTGCACTCACTACTCACCACTCTGCATTCACTACTCACTACTCACTACTCTGCACTCTGCACTCACTACTCACTACTCTGCACTCACTACTCTGCACTCTGCACTCACTACTCTGCACTCTGCACTCACTACTCTGCACTCACTACTCTGCACTCACTACTCTGCACTCTGCACTCACTACTCTGCACTCACTACTCTGCACTCACTACTCTGCACTCACCACTCTGCACTCACCACTCTGCACTCACTACTCTGCTCTCTGCACTCACCACTCTGCACTCACCAGTCTGCACTCACTACTCACTACTTTGCACTCACTACCCTGCACTCTGCACTCACTACTCTGCACTCACTACTCCGCACTCACTACTCTGCACTCACTACTCTGCACTCACTACTCTGCACTCACTACTCTGCTCTCTGCACTCACTACTCTGCACTCACCACTCTGCACTCACCACTCTGCACTCACCACTCTGCACTCACCACTCACTACTCACTACTCTGCACTCTGCACTCACTACTCCGCACTCACTACTCTGCACTCACTACTCACACTCTGCACTCACAACTCTGCACACTCACAACTCTGCACACTCACTACTCTGCACACTCACTACTCTGCACACTCACTACTCTGCACTCACTACTCTGCACTCACTACTCTGCACTCTCACTCTGCACTCACTCTGCACTCACTACTCTGCACACTCACTACTCTGCACTCACTACTGTGCACACTCACTACTCTGCACTCACTACTCTGCACTCACTACTCTGCACTCACTACTCTGCACACTCACTCTGCACTCACTCTGCACTCACTACTCTGCACACTCACTCTGCACTCACTACTCTGCACTCACTACTCTGCACTCACACTCTGTACTCACTACTCTGCACTCACACTCTGCACTCACACTGCACACTCACTACTCTGCACACTCACTACTCTGCACACTCTCTGCACTCACTACTCTGCACTCTCACTACTCTGCACACTCTCTCTGCACACTCACTACTCTGCACTCACTACTCTGCACTCACTACTCTGCACTCACTACTCTGCACTCTGCACTCACTACTCTGCACTCACTACTCACTACTCACTACTCTGCACTCACTACTCTGCACTCACTACTCTGCACTCACTACTCACTACTCACTACTCTGCACTCACTACTCACTACTCACTACTTTGCACTCACTACTCTGCACTCACTACTCTGCACTCACTACTCTGCACTCACTACTCACTACTCACTACTCTGCACTCACTACTCTGCACTCACTACTCTGCACTCACTACTCTGCACTCACTACTCACTACTCACTACTCTGCACTCACTACTCACTACTCACTACTCTGCACTCACAACTCTGCACTCACTACTCTGCACTCACTACTTTGCACTCACTACTCACTATTCTGCACTCACTACTCTGCACTCACTACTCTGCACTCACTACTCACTACTCTGCACTCACTACTCACTACTCTGCACTCACTACTCACTACTCTGCACTCACTACTCACTACTCACTACTCACTACTCACTACTCTGCACTCACTACTCTGCACTCACTACTCACTACTCTGCACTCACTACTCACTACTCTGCACTCACTACTCACTACTCTGCACTCACTACTCACTACTCTGCACTCACTACTCTGCACTCACTACTCACTACTCTGCACTCACTACTCACTACTCTGCACTCACTACTCTGCACTCACTACTCTGCACTCACTACTCTGCACTCACTACTCACTACTCTGCACTCACTACTCTGCACTCACTACTCACTACTCTGCACTCACTACTCACTACTCTGCTCTCACTACTCTGCACTCACTACTCACTACTCTGCACTCACTACTCACTACTCTGCACTCACTACTCTGCACTCACTACTCTGCACTCACTACTCTGCACTCACTACTCACTACTCTGCACTCACTACTCTGCACTCACTACTCACTACTCACTACTCTGCACTCTGCACTCACTACTCTGCACTCACTACTCTGCACTCACTACTCACTACTCTGCACTCACTACTCACTACTCTGCACTCACTACTCACTACTCTGCACTCACTACTCACTACTCACTACTCTGCACTCACTACTCACTACTCTGCACTCACTACTCACTACTCTGCACTCTGCACTCACTACTCTGCACTCTGCACTCACTACTCTGCACTCACTACTCTGCACTCACTACTCTGCACTCTGCACTCACTACTCTGCACTCACTACTCTGCACTCACTACTCTGCACTCACCACTCTGCACTCACCACTCTGCACTCACTACTCTGCTCTCTGCACTCACCACTCTGCACTCACCAGTCTGCACTCACTACTCACTACTTTGCACTCACTACCCTGCACTCTGCACTCACTACTCTGCACTCACTACTCCGCACTCACTACTCACTACTCTGCACTCACTACTCTGCACTCACTACTCTGCACTCACTACTCTGCTCTCTGCACTCACTACTCTGCACTCACCACTCTGCACTCACTACTCTGCACTCACCACTCTGCACTCACTACTCTGCACTCACCACTCTGCACTCACTACTCTGCACTCACTACTCTGCTCTCTGCACTCACTACTTTGCACTCACCACTCTGCACTTACCACTCTGCACTCACTACTCACTACTCTGCACTCACTACTCACTACTCTGCACTCGCTACTCTGCACTCACTACTCTGCACTCACTACTCTGCACTCACTACTCACCACTCTGCATTCACTACTCACTACTCACTACTCTGCACTCTGCACTCACTACTCACTACTCTGCACTCACTACTCTGCACTCTGCACTCACTACTCTGCACTCTGCACTCACTACTCTGCACTCACTACTCTGCACTCACTACTCTGCACTCTGCACTCACTACTCTGCACTCACTACTCTGCACTCACTACTCTGCACTCACCACTCTGCACTCACCACTCTGCACTCACTACTCTGCTCTCTGCACTCACCACTCTGCACTCACCAGTCTGCACTCACTACTCACTACTTTGCACTCACTACCCTGCACTCTGCACTCACTACTCTGCACTCACTACTCCGCACTCACTACTCACTACTCTGCACTCACTACTCTGCACTCACTACTCTGCACTCACTACTCTGCTCTCTGCACTCACTACTCTGCACTCACCACTCTGCACTCACCACTCTGCACTCACCACTCACTACTCACTACTCTGCACTCTGCACTCTGCACTCACTACTCACTACTCCGCACTCACTACTCTGCACTCACTACTCACACTCTGCACTCACAACTCTGCACACTCACAACTCTGCACACTCACTACTCTGCACACTCACTACTCTGCACACTCACTACTCTGCACTCACTACTCTGCACTCTCACTCTGCACTCACTCTGCACTCACTACTCTGCACACTCACTACTCTGCACTCACTACTGTGCACACTCACTACTCTGCACTCACTACTCTGCACTCACTACTCTGCACTCACTACTCTGCAAACTCACTCTGCACTCACTCTGCACTCACTACTCTGCACACTCACTCTGCACTCACTACTCTGCACTCACTACTCTGCACTCACACTCTGTACTCACTACTCTGCACTCACACTCTGCACTCACACTGCACACTCACTACTCTGCACACTCACTACTCTGCACACTCTCTGCACTCACTACTCTGCACTCTCACTACTCTGCACACTCTCTCTGCACACTCACTACTCTGCACTCACTACTCTGCACTCACTACTCTGCACTCACTACTCTGCACTCACTACTCTGCACTCTGCACTCACTACTCTGCACTCACTACTCACTACTCACTACTCTGCACTCACTACTCTGCACTCACTACTCTGCACTCACTACTCACTACTCACTACTCTGCACTCACTACTCACTACTCACTACTCTGCACTCACTACTCTGCACTCACTACTCTGCACTCACTACTCTGCACTCACTACTCACTACTCACTACTCTGCACTCACTACTCTGCACTCACTACTCTGCACTCACTACTCTGCACTCACTACTCACTACTCTGCACTCACTACTCACTACTCACTACTCTGCACTCACAACTCTGCACTCACTACTCTGCACTCACTACTTTGCACTCACTACTCACTACTCTGCACTCACTACTCACTACTCTGCACTCACTACTCACTACTCTGCACTCACTACTCACTACTCACTACTCTGCACTCACTACTCTGCACTCACTACTCACTACTCTGCACTCACTACTCACTACTCTGCACTCACTACTCACTACTCTGCACTCACTACTCACTACTCACTACTCTGCACTCACTACTCTGCACTCACTACTCTGCACTCACTACTCACTACTCACTACTCTGCACTCACTACTCACTACTCTGCACTCACTACTCTGCACTCACTACTCACTACTCTGCACTCACTACTCACTACTCTGCACTCACTACTCTACACTCACTACTCTGCACTCACTACTCTGCACTCACTACTCACTACTCTGCACTCACTACTCTGCACTCACTACTCACTACTCTGACTCACTACTCACTACTCTGCTCTCACTACTCTGCACTCACTACTCACTACTCTGCACTCACTACTCACTACTCTGCACTCACTACTCTGCACTCACTACTCTGCACTCACTACTCACTACTCTGCACTCACTACTCTGCACTCACTACTCACTACTCACTACTCTGCACTCTGCACTCACTACTCTGCACTCACTACTCTGCACTCACTACTCACTACTCTGCACTCACTACTCACTACTCTGCACTCACTACTCACTACTCACTACTCACTACTCACTACTCTGCACTCACTACTCTGCACTCACTACTCACTACTCTGCACTCACTACTCACTACTCTGCACTCACTACTCTGCACTCACTACTCTGCACTCACTACTCACTACTCTGCACTCACTACTCACTACTCTGCACTCACTACTCTGCACTCACTACTCTGCACTCACTACTCACTACTCTGCACTCACTACTCACTATTCACTACTCTGCACTCACTACTCACTACTCTGCACTCTGCACTCACTACTCTGCACTCTGCACTCACTACTCTGCACTCACTACTCTGCACTCACTACTCTGCACTCTGCACTCACTACTCTGCACTCACTACTCTGCACTCACTACTCTGCACTCACCACTCTGCACTCACCACTCTGCACTCACTACTCTGCTCTCTGCACTCACCACTCTGCACTCACCAGTCTGCACTCACTACTCACTACTTTGCACTCACTACCCTGCACTCTGCACTCACTACTCTGCACTCACTACTCCGCACTCACTACTCACTACTCTGCACTCACTACTCTGCACTCACTACTCTGCACTCACTACTCTGCTCTCTGCACTCACTACTCTGCACTCACCACTCTGCACTCACCACTCTGCACTCACCACTCTGCACTCACCACTCACTACTCACTACTCTGCACTCTGCACTCACTACTCTGCACTCACTACTCTGCACTCACTACTCACACTCTGCACTCACAACTCTGCACACTCACAACTCTGCACACTCACTACTCTGCACACTCACTACTCTGCACACTCACTACTCTGCACTCACTACTCTGCACTCACTACTCTGCACTCTCACTCTGCACTCACTCTGCACTCACTACTCTGCACACTCACTACTCTGCACTCACTACTGTGCACACTCACTACTCTGCACTCACTACTCTGCACTCACTACTCTGCACTCACTACTCTGCACACTCACTCTGCACTCACTCTGCACTCACTACTCTGCACACTCACTCTGCACTCACTACTCTGCACTCACTACTCTGCACTCACACTCTGTACTCACTACTCTGCACTCACACTCTGCACTCACACTGCACACTCACTACTCTGCACACTCACTACTCTGCACACTCTCTGCACTCACTACTCTGCACTCTCACTACTCTGCACACTCTCTCTGCACACTCACTACTCTGCACTCACTACTCTGCACTCACTACTCTGCACTCACTACTCTGCACTCTGCACTCACTACTCACTACTCACTACTCTGCACTCACTACTCTGCACTCACTACTCTGCACTCACTACTCTGCACTCACTACTCACTACTCACTACTCTGCACTCACTACTCACTACTCACTACTCTGCACTCACTACTCTGCACTCACTACTCTGCACTCACTACTCACTACTCACTACTCTGCACTCACTACTCTGCACTCACAACTCTGCACTCACTACTCTGCACTCACTACTCACTACTCTGCACTCACTACTCACTACTCACTACTCTGCACTCACAACTCGGCACTCACTACTCTGCACTCACTACTTTGCACTCACTACTCACTACTCTGCACTCACTACTCTGCACTCACTACTCTGCACTCACTACTCACTACTCTGCACTCACTACTCACTACTCTGCACTCACTACTCACTACTCTGCACTCACTACTCACTACTCACTACTCACTACTCTGCACTCACTACTCTGCACTCACTACTCACTACTCTGCACTCACTACTCACTACTCTGCACTCACTACTCACTACTCTGCACTCACTACTCACTACTCACTACTCTACACTCACTACTCTGCACTCACTACTCACTACTCACTACTCTGCACTCACTACTCACTACTCTGCACTCACTACTCTGCACTCACTACTCACTACTCTGCACTCACTACTCACTACTCTGCACTCACTACTCTGCACTCACTACTCTGCACTCACTACTCTGCACTCACTACTCACTACTCTGCACTCACTACTCTGCACTCACTACTCACTACTCTGCACTCACTACTCACTACTCTGCTCTCACTACTCTGCACTCACTACTCACTACTCTGCACTCACTACTCACTACTCTGTACTCACTACTCTGCACTCACTACTCTGCACTCTGCACTCACTACTCTGCACTCTGCACTCACTACTCTGCACTCACTACTCTGCACTCACTACTCTGCACTCACCACTCTGCACTCACCACTCTGCACTCTGCACTCACCACTCTGCACTCACCACTCTGCACTCAATACTCTGCACTCACTACTCACCACTCACTACTCTGCACTCACTACTCTGCACTCACTACTCACCACTCACTACTCTGCACTCACTACTCTGCACTCACTACTCTGCCCTCACTACTGTGCCCTCACTACTCTGCCCTCACTACTCTGCACTCACTACTCTGCACTCTGCACTCACTACTCTGCACTCACTACTCTGCACTCTGCACTCACTACTCTGCACTCCGCACTCACTACTCTGCACTCACCACTCTGCACTCACTACTCACTACTCACTACTCTGCACTCACTACTCACTACTCTGCACTCACTACTCACTACTCTGCACTCACTACTCTGCACTCTGAACTCACTACTCTGCACTCACTACTCTGCACTCACTACTCTGCACTCACTACTCACTACTCTGCACTCACTACTCACTACTCTGCACTCACTACTCACTACTCTGCACTCACTACTCTGCACTCACTACTCTGCACTCTGCACTCACTACTCTGCACTCACTACTCTGCATTCACTACTCTGCACTCACTACTCACTACTCTGCACTCACTACTCACTACTCACTACTCTGCACTCACTACTCTGCACTCACTACTTTGCACTCACTACTCACTACTCACTACTCTGCACTCACTACTCACTACTCTGCACTCACTACTCACTACTCTGCACTCACTACTCTGCACTCTGCACTCACTACTCTGCACTCTGCACTCACTACTCTGCACTCTGCACTCACTACTCTGCACTCACCACTCTGCACTCACTACTCTGCACTCACCACTCTGCACTCACTACTCTGCACTCACCACTCTGCACTCACTACTCTGCACTCACTACTCTGCTCTCTGCACTCACTACTCTGCACTCAACACTCTGCACTCACCACTCTGCACTCACCACTCTGCACTCACCACTCTGCACTCACTACTCACTACTCTGCACTCACTACTCTGCACTCACTACTCTGCACTCACTACTCACTATTCACTACTCTGCACTCACTACTCACTACTCACCACTCTGCACTCACTACTCACTACTCACTACTCTGCACTCGCTACTCTGCACTCTGCACTCACTACTATGCACTCTGCACTCACTACTCTGCACTCACTACTCTGCACTCTGCACTCACTACTCTGCACTCACTACTCTGCACTCACTACTCTGCACTCACCACTCTGCACTCACTACTCTGCACTCACTACTCTGCTCTCTGCACTCACCACTCTGCACTCACCACTCTGCACTCACCACTCTGCACTCACCACTCTGCACTCACCACTCTGCACTCACCACTCACTACTCTGCCCTCACTACCCTGCACTCTGCACTCACTACTCTGCACTCACTACTCTGCACTCACTACTCTGCACTCACTACTCTGCACTCACTACTCTGCTCTCTGCACTCACTACTCTGCACTCACCACTCTGCACTCACCACTCTGCACTCACCACTCTGCACTCACCACTCACTACTCACTACTCTGCACTCTGCACTCACTACTCACTACTCTGCACTCTGCACTCACTACTCTGCACTCACTACTCACTACTCACACTCTGCACTCACAACTCTGCACACTCACAACTCTGCACACTCACTACTCTGCACACTCACTACTCTGCACTCACTACTCTGCACTCACTACTCACTACTCACTACTCTGCGCTCACTACTCACTACTCACTACTCTGCACTCACTACTCTGCACTCACTACTCTGCACTCACTACTCTGCACTCTGCACTCACTACTCGGCACTCACTACTCTGCACTCACTACTCACTACTCACTACTCTGCACTCACTACTCACTACTCTGCACTCACTACTCTGCACTCTGCACTCACTACTCACTACTCTGCACTCACTACTCTGCACTCTGCACTCACTACTCTGCACTCACCACTCTGCACTCACTACTCTGCACTCACCACTCTGCACTCACTATTTTGCACTCACCACTCTGCACTCACTACTCTGCACTCACTACTCTGCTCTCTGCACTCACTACTCTGCACTCACCACTCTGCACTCACCACTCTGCACTCACTACTCACTACTCTGCACTCACTACTCACTACTCTGCACTCACTACTCTGCACTCACTACTCACCACTCTGCACTCACTACTCACTACTCACTACTCTGCACTCTGCACTCACTACTCACTACTCTGCACTCACTACTCTGCACTCTGCACTCACTACTCTGCACTCTGCACTCACTACTCTGCACTCACTACTCTGCGCTCACTACTCTGCACTCTGCACTCACTACTCTGCACTCACTACTCTGCACTCACTACTCTGCACTCACTACTCTGCACTCACCACTCTGCACTCACTACTCTGCACTCACTACTCTGCTCTCTGCACTCACCACTCTGCACTCACCACTCTGCACTCACCACTCTGCACTCACCACTCTGCACTCACTACTCACTACTTTGCACTCACTACCCTGCACTCTGCACTCACTACTCTGCACTCACTACTCTGCACTCACTACTCACTACTCTGCACTCACTACTCTGCACTCACTACTCTGCACTCACTACTCTGCACTCACTACTCTGCTCTCTGCACTCACTACTCTGCACTCACCACTCTGCACTCACCACTCTGCACTCACCACTCTGCACTCACCACTCACTACTCACTACTCTGCACTCTGCACTCACTACTCTGCACTCACTACTCACACTCTGCACTCACAACTCTGCACACTCACAACTCTGCACACTCACTACTCTGCACACTCACTACTCTGCACACTCACTACTCTGCACACTCACTACTCTGCACTCACTACTCTGCACTCACTACTCTGCACACTCACTCTGCACTCACTCTGCACTCACTACTCCTCACACTCACTACTCTGCACTCACTACTCTGCACACTCACTACTCTGCACTCACTACTCTGCACTCACTACTCTGCACACTCACTCTGCACTCACTCTGCACTCACTACTCTGCACACTCACTCTGCACTCACACTCTGCACTCACTACTCTGCACTCACACTCTGCACTCACACTGCACACTCACTACTCTGCACACTCACTACTCTGCACACTCTCTGCACTCACTACTCTGCACTCTCACTACTCTGCACACTCTCTCTGCACACTCACTACTCTGCACTCACTACTCTGCACTCACTACTCTGCACTCACTACTTTGCACTCACTACTCTGCACTCTGCACTCACTACTCTGCACTCTGCACACTCACTCTGCACTGTGCGCGCCGCTGATATCATGGAATCTTCCACCACACTTTCTAAAACTCTATAGTCCGAAGCATAATAGGCACAGAACCAAAAGAAGGGTAGACATTTGCTTAAAATAATCCTATTGTATTTATGAGAAGCAAAAGCGAGACTGTGAAATGTGCTGAATATCAGTTTGTTACGAATCAACAGAGTGGAGTTAGAGAACCAAGAAATAGTAATTTAGAATCCGGGTTAGAAGGAGTAGTAATCACAAGCTGAGGATCAACGGGCGCGAAACAGCGTAGTGGGCGCGCACGAGACGTAGCGTGGGCGTGCACATCAGCTGAAGATCCCCGGAGAAGACACCGAGCCTGCCTGCTGCCCTGACTGATCCGCTGCGGAAGGAAAGAGCCTGGTGAGTGGGGGTAGAGGGGGGGGCGGCAGAGAGGGAGTGGGCAGAGAGGGAGGGTGTGTGTGTGTGTGCGTGTGCGTATGTGTGTGTGTGCGTGTGTCTGTCTGTCTGTGTGTGTCTGGCGTGTGCCTGCCTGCCTGCCTTTGAGTGTGCGCGTCCACTGTGTTCCCTTGCGAGCTTACTCGGCGACAATAGTTCTCGTTGCCGAGACCTAAAAAGGAATTTGGGTGGTGAAAAGAGCCAGTATGGTAATGTTACATGATATTCTCTGTTTTCGTGTGAAAACAAACAACTCATGCTTTGATAATTGAGCATCAGGTCTAACCACTTATGCAGCTTTCTACATCAGATGTGGACTTCAATGCCACTATTTTAAGATGCAGATAAGACTTCCACAAAGAGGTTGATAGGTGACACATTGTTAGAAAAATGTTTAATGAACGGTAAAAGGTTTGGACTGCAGTCTAAGAAATCTTCCTGAGAATTGTTCAAGGAATACACCTTTTGCCACAATATTGCAAAGGGAGATTTACAGAGGTGGGAATATGGGACAAGAATATTTGCGCATTTTAAGCAGACAGACTCCAGCTGAGGTACAGCAATACCACATCACCTTTATGGACTAAAACACCACAATAACTTCAATACAGTATAAAATCGTAACTGTTAGACATGGCATCAGTTGACGTGATTTCATCTGCCTTTTTGCCTCTGACCTACTGTTTTTGACTGTGTGCTGCATTTCGTTTTTGCTGGAGTTAGGACTCTGGGCACTTTCCTACTGCTGACCTGTGCGAAAGTGCAAGTGCTCCCTGTCTAAATTGTAATGATACTTGGTTCCTCCACAATTGGCCTATTTGATTTATTAATAAGACACTAGTCCTAGCATTGTGTGTGCCCTGGGCCTGGCAGGGTGCAGTGTATTGAAAAGGTAGGACTTGCACTCTTGTGTTTTATATGTCCTGGTAGTGAAATATTGCTAATTTTATTCATCACTACAGCAAGGCTTATTTCTCACGTAGGTTAGCATTGGAGCTGCCTTGCAACTTCTTCCAAGTGTATCTGTCAAATGGGAGCTGATAGAAAATTGGAGTTTGGCGTCTCTGGACAATTTTAAAACACATCTTATAGGAAGTTGGGTTTTAGGTTGCAGGTCTGAAAATGCCACTTTTAGAAAGTTGGCATTTTCTTACTTTAACCATTCTGTGCCTATGCCTGCCTCTGAATACACTGAATTCACACAAAGGGAGCTGAAGAGTGCCCTGCATATCCTGAAGGCCCATCACCAGGCTGAGCGACAGTGGTGGGCACTGATGCCTGAATAGGACTGTACCTGTCCTCACACAAAGAAGTCTCCATGCCCTGTAGTGTGCCTGGATCCAGGGCAGGAAAGGTATGGTCTTGTGCACTACAAAGACTTTCCTTATAAGTTTGCCTACTACAAAGGCTGAAATGAGTATAAGTACTGGAACGCTGACTCCATATACTCAGAACACTTCTGGGTTAAGGACATTCTGCCAGGACAAAGTTCTACATTACTGACAGGAGGGACAGCCACTTTGCTGTTTGCTTTGCTGTGTTGGCCTGCTGCTTGATGCGTCTGTCCTGGTTGTGAAAGGACTGGACTTTGCTTTCTACATCCTGCTTCCAATGTTCTCTAAGGGCTTGAGTTGAGCTTGCCTCCTGCTAAAAAGTGTCAAGGCCATCAAAGACTTCACCTGAAACCCCTGGGCCCCTCTGCTGAAAAGTCATACTTGCCAAGTATTGCCCATTCCAGTCCCTGGGCCATTGGAGGTGAGTTTGGGGTGGTATTAAGAAGAACCCTAGGCATCAACACTGATTGACTTCGGAATCGATGCTTGTCTACAACTTTGATGCCATGCCGCTGCCTGCGCTGGAGCCGTGCTCCCTCTCATCGCACCAACCATGACTGGCACTGCAGGCTCGACAATGACCCAGAGCCTCCGAAGCTCCGGTACTACACGAGTCTCGAGCACTGCATAACTGAAGTCCATAGTGCACAGCTCCGACTCCGATGTCTGTGGGTGGCCTGGTCTGACATCGATGCCGTGGAAACCAAAGCCTTGTGCCTTGACTAGAGAAACCTCATTGACTCCGCTCCAAAGTAAGGAACCCAGGTACTACATCGGCAACTGCAGCATTACCTTTTCTGCATCAGTAAGCAACCGATGCATCAACTCCCCTGCCAGGCAGTAAGGAACCGATGCATCACCTCCCCTGCAACAACAGGGAACTGCACCTGCCTGCATGACACCTCACCTCTGCTGTGTTTTGCATCGTCTTTGTTTTTTACAACTCCTCCAAGGTACTGTACTGGGGTCTGCCCAACTTCATGTCTGGCCCTCACTCCATCGAAGTTGGACTGACTTTGTGGAGTCATCGACGTCAACCGCAGCCAAATAGCCCCATTTGGAGCAATGTTTGATTTCTAAAAGCTATATTTCATTTAATCTTTAAAAAGGGATATCTTGATTTGTGTATGATGAACTTCTGTTGTTTTGGTCTTGTTTGATTTGGAATAATATGGGCTAGTTTTCTAAACTGGTGTGGAGTCCTTTTGTAGTGTCTTCACTATGTGTGTGTGTGTGTGTGTACAAATACTTTACGCATTGCATCTGGGATAATCCTGACTAATCTGTGAAAAGCTACCAAGGTGTGAGCAGGGGTTATCGTACAGTGTTTAACATACCTACCCTGACTTGAGTGGTGGGTTCTGCCAGGCTTAGGTTCATAACCTAGCCAACCAGAAACGTCATTTCTAACAGTAACCATAAAACAATGCAATACTAACACAACCACAAATATCCAACGAATACAAAGCACCAAAAAAATGAAGTAAAACCACACAAAAAATGCAACAATACAACAAAGCACCAAAAAAACACAATATCATGGTAATATACATGAAAGAGTATAAAGCAACGCAACAGTAAACAGTTGCGCTATGTTAAGCTGTGTTATGTTTTATATTTCAGTGTTGGGATTTGGTGTTATTTTCCTTTTTTCTGTAATATGCCTTGTCTCATGGCACTTTGCTCTGCTGTGCTATTGCATTACTGGTGTATTGTGTTGGTATATTTGTTGTGCCTATATCCTATTTTTTGAGTATTTTACAGTTTATTTTGTACTGGGGAATTTTGTTGTTTTGTACTGTTTTGAGCTGTTCTTTTGTTGTGTTGGTGTGTTGTTGTTTTTTGCTTGTTGATATTTGCTGTTCCGGAGTTGTTATGTTTTTGTATTGCCATTGTGACATTCTTGCAATTTGCTGTTGTGTTGTACTGTGGTTCTTGTGTTGTGTTTTGACTTGTGTTGTACCTAGTTACATTTTTGTTGTCTTGCTTTGTGTTGTGCTTAGTAATTATTCTAGAAATATTGACAAAAGCTGCTACATATCCAGACAAAATCAGCACATATCCAGACAAAATCAACACATATTTTTAAATGTTAAGTTCCAGTGACAAAGAAACATTTTCCGTTTTCCATTTTCCATTTTACTGTTGCTGCAGGTCTTTTAACTATTTAAAACACCAAGGGGGCAAAAGCTGTGTCTGAGGCAGTGCTTAATTTTTACCGGTGCTTTCCGGTGCTTAGCACCGGCACTTAATTATCAAGGCCGGATCTACACGCAATGCTGCACGTAATTGATTTTGATAGCGCCTCTGCACAGAGTGCTACTGTTACGGTGGTTGCTCTTGTCTTGAAACTTGAAAGTAACACTACACACCAGGAAGGGTCCGTTGGAAGGCAGCCCTATGTGTCATGACTTGGGAAAAGTCAGTGTGCTTTAGTTAACAATGCTGGACACCTCAGTCCTCACTGGATCGTCTGGCACTGCTGGGGAGAGGGGGATGGGGGAGGGGGCTAGAGCAGAGTTCTGGTGTTCAGTGCCGCCGGCTTGGAAAGTGTAAAAATTCCAGGAAGCACAGAAGGCGCCAGGTGGGAAGCTTCACGCCGGTCCGGTACAAGCAGTTACTGTCTGTCTGGTGTCTGCAGACTGCATGTGACATGCTGCATTGGTACCTGGGTGATATTGCCAAGAGTTAGGTGTCTTTGACAGTGTCCCAGTCCGTCCGAGCGCAAACTGTGTTGCCGGCGGCAGCTGTGAGCCTGGCCTACCCTGAGCCCTCTGCCCTGCTTGCCTGAGCCAAGAGGCCAAAATGGAAATTCTTCATGAATGTTGAATGAATCTCAAAGATGCAATCGCGGCAATCTGAAGTCGGCGTCTGGACTGTCTCACTATCTCACTCTCTGATGATCATGGTTATGTGTTGGCGAGGAGGCCGCTGCCCTTAGTAGTGTTCCCAGCTCGGTGGGTGGGTCGGGACACTGAATTGGGCTGGGTTTTAGTTCTGCAGGCGTTGGGTGACAGGAGACAATGTGCGCAGATTTGATTGTGCATTGCCACGCTCCAGCATACCCGCGCACACCACCGAGTCATCGTGGTTCAGCGGGCAACGGACGGCCTTTCAACTCACCTCGGTTACGACTTCTCACTCTGAGTGCCAGGCAGTGCGACCCCCCCCCTCCCCTGACGACTACGACGTTGGTGTTTAAGGACTGGCAGCAGAGCAGTAGTTAGTAGCCAGTACTGCCCGGCGGCCAACAGCACCCTGGTAAGGCAGGCAAGATCATGGCTCACCTAGCAGGCCTCGCCCCGCCTCCCCCCAATCAGGTAATAAAGCAGCCTAAGGCAGTGCACTGACTGATGGTCTGCTGTCAGTGTGTGTCCCGGGCCCACCGCGAACAAACCGCCGCCAAGAACAGTTACTTTACTGGCCGCCCAGTAAGGGTTAAGCCAGTGAGTTAAGCACACAGACAGTAGAAACTTTAACTAGTAGCATAGCGTAGGAGCCGCCATGTGCCTGCCCCATTCCACGATCATCAATGAATTCAATAATGATGCCATTGCCAAGAGGAGTATGCCGAGATTCATGAGATGCTGAATGAATCTCAATCAAGTTCTTCTCAAATCTCAATTGGATATGGCAGCCGCACAGGGCACAAGTCCTAAAAAAAGAAGTGGGGGGACTCTCCAAGGTAGGCGTGGTCACAGGAAGTGACATCACGACAGGAAGTGACATCACGACAGGAAGTGACATCACGACAGGAAGTGACATCACGGCAGGACGTGACATCATGACATCCTGAGTGTCCTATAATAGCACGTGTTAAGTCTGGTTATTCCACGTCCCGAAGAAAGGGTGGTACGGGTAACTGGAAGGAAGAGCCTATGGGTTCTGCAAGTGTGACCATTGTCCACTGGGGTACAGTTATAGGCAGAGGTCATTCCACTGAAATGACGCTCCAGTCAGTACCTCTGAAGGTCTGCCTACTTGGGGCGGATTTGCTGAGGCAGACCACTCTCAGTGTCTGCCATGCCTGGCAGGAAAAATGAACACTGCCCACCACTTGTAGGGGAAAATCTCCCTGTGGGTAGGAGACATTTTTATTTTTCAGAAACAAACCCTTGAATTGTGGGCTTGTTTCTGAAAAACAAAGAAGTTTGCGAAGTGGGCTGTAACAATATGACAGCCCACTCAGCATTCAGTCTTGCCAAAAGCACATCTACTTCACCAATGGATACACTTGTGTTAAAGAGTTCTCCATCGACACAGTAAAGAGTTATACGTTGGGTGGGTTGTCCTCCATAGGGAGCGGTAGTAAAGGTTACAGAATATTCTACGTTCTATTATATGACCTGCATTTTTGGGCAGCATGTTTATCCTTCAGTTACAGATATTGCCAAGATGCCATTTTGCTAATTATCCAAATACAGCCCACATTGCCATATTATCAGACTGAATAAACTATGCACTTAAAGTAGCTTAAACATGGATGTATTTAGGTGGTAAATGGTACTAATGAGATGAAACATTTGCCCAGTTGCGGTGATTCCCAGGATCAAGAAGGCCAGAAGTGGCGGTAGCCTCTTCTCACTCAATGCCTCCAGACTATGGAATGCCCTCCCACTGCATCTACGGAGCGAACCAAACCATTTGAACTTCCGAAAACAGTTGAAGACCTGGCTGTTCATATAAAAGCTCAGACCCCCTCCCCTTAGCCCCGCGCAGCGCTGGGATGCCTCCGGGTAGCCATGCGCTATACAAGTAACAATACAATACAATACAGTTAGTGTTAGCATGTGCAAAATTTCAAAATAATAAAGTAACTCTATCATAAAATATGCAGCATTATACTACATAACTTGCCTTTGCTTGCCTCATAATTCCACCCTGCTGCATAATTTGGTCTTCTCCTGACGCATAATTCCAGTGACCCGGACTATGGCAAAAGGCAAAGGTGTGCGAGACACCAAATTACCAGGGACAGCGGAGCCAAGGGTCTGTTCTGGCTCTTAAGAACCCATACACAAGCCAAGCCTTGAAAAAATGTGGTGTGTCAATCATGCAGCACAGATTATGTTAGACTATAGTAAACTATCGAAAGCACCTCATGTTAGTACTTCAGATTATGCGCAAAGTATTTATCAAACAAGACCTGAGAATCGTTCCAGCTCCCCCACCACCTCCCCCCAAAAGACAGTGCTATTAGTGAACTAAAAGGCAAGTCAGGGGTTTTGTACAGAGCAAAGCCTGAAGTCATGTATTTGAAGGTGTATTCTTTGTGATGATAAATAAAAAGGAGGATTGGTTTAAAACTTTTTGCCTATACTTTAAGATGAATGTTTAATGTAGTTTTTACAGTTTTTTGATCAACATCGACTGGAAAGTATTGGAGCTCTTCATTTGAGTATCAATACTGGAACCTGTTTCCAGGGCCGGCTTTAGCACTGGTGGTGCCCAGTTAGCGCCCCCCAATGACCACTACCGGCACAGATTCCCTTACAACCACCCTTTAACAGGATTCAAAATGTAACACCATACTTGAGAGTTCTCTGTAATAATAACAATTGTTTTCTACCCAAACAAATCTTTTTTGCAACAATAAAAAAATGGAAGACTGGGGAAAAAAGTATAACACTCTAATATATAACTTGCAGTTTGCATGCAGCGCTTTGATTACAGTTGATAGCTCGCTGTTCCATTTTAGGATTTTAACTTAGAAACTGCAAGTAACTAAAGAATACCTCTAACAAAAGCAGTAACCCACTGAGCTACCTTCATAAATACAGGTCTGTGATGTATGGTACACGTCCTTTGCATCAGGCATATTAACCCATATTAACAATGAGTCAAAACTTTCACTAGACAAAACTCCGATCTCACTCCAAGTAGAACATTAATCACCGAAGCTATGTAACATTTTTATTGTGGCTAGGAACGAGGCAGAAGGTGCTTTTTAAACTTTAATATACTTACCCTAGTGCCGGCCTCGCAATCCTCCCCCAGTTCCAATTTCAGCAACACTGGGCGTAATGACACGTCCACACCCTCTCATTGCAGTGTGAAACACATTCACATAGGATTAGTTTCACACTGCCTGCTAAGGGCCTCTTGGAAACTGTAAGCAGCCCCTTTGTAATTTAATTGCTGTACTGGGCTTCCTGGTGCGCCTCCCGCTTTGAAAAGGGACGTTTTGACGATACCCTTTTGTTATGTATTCTGCTTCTCGAGGGGAGAGCGCACTCCCACAGAGCGTCTGGGTGCTGTAGGAAGCAAGTCTGCATTCGGGCACACACGCGCAGCCTAGAGGCAAACATAATTCATCAGTAATGGTGGACGCGGTTTTGATTGAGCAGGATGGACGGCGTCCACCCTGAAAAACCCTCGAAAATAAGTGGGGGGATGCCGTCCACCCGCGTGGTACCCCGACTCGTGTCCTGCAGCCGCAGCCCTTAGTTTTAGTGTTGCCGGCCCGGTTGGCGGGTCAGGAGGGGCACTGTGATTTTATTTGGGCTGGATTTTGGTTCTGCAGTCTTAGGGGTTGTGCGCAGTAGGCTGCAGGCGGCATTTGTGCAGTTTTATTTATGGGGTGGCTGAGTGATCTAAAGAATGGTGATGGATTAAACCCCGATCAGTTGACTGGGGGTGAGTGTTTGATTTGATCAAACGCTCCGTCCATATTAACAACAGTTGGTTCATACGGGTGCAACGTATTTCTTTCACTATATCAAAATTATATGTAGCATTCTATTAACACTTTACTGAATAAAGGTTTTTCAACACAAATTCTTTCTAAAAAACACTTTGCAAAAGACACTTTGTAAAAAGCAGAATCCAAACCATCTATATCTTCATATAACGTTTTATGAATTATACTCATTCATGTATGCTTCAAATATTCATTATTTACAAAAAGGCTGAAAAGTGAAAATGAGTGCAATTCGTGACATTTAGTGCTCAGTGCTGACGGCGCAAGTGTGACCAACACAATGTACAGGTACTATTTACAAGTGAAACATAAAAAGAGGATGTATCCTGGCCTATACACTCCAATATTCAACTGTATACTGCCTTTGTCAGTATTCAATACAGGATTTTGACGTAATAGGTCCAATAAATTGTGCGTCGACGTTTCGACCCTCTGAGAGCGCAATTGGTGCGTCAAGGCGGGTCTTCCTCAGGACTGTGTGGGACGGGGAAAACAGCCTATGTCAAATGAATGATGAAAGATGGCGTTATTGAGGATTCTGGATTTGGGGTAGGCCACTACTTGCCCCTAATCAGTTTAAGACTCACCTTCAACCTTTATGCCCAGCCAGGCATCTGGTGGTGAAGAAACTGAGGGAATCAGCTCTGTCGGAAAAAGAGCCTAATTAATGCTCTATTCAATGTATAAATCTACAAGGCATTTATAAATGCTTAAATTCCTTCTCACGCTTACCTGTCGGTGTGGCAGCAACTTGTGTCACCGACTGTGGCCTCGTTAATTAATGCGTGCTCAATGATGACAATAATCGCTCCTTTCTGAAAAGGAGGCAAGGGGTCACATAATTATTACTGAGTGCCCAACTCCTTACAATTGTATCTATAACATACCAATGATCAATTTTGCGGGCTCACCTCAATTCCAATCTGGTGAGTCAACCCAATGATGATCAACTGCGTGTGTTAAGCCATCTGACTTCAGAACGGCAGCGGGTGCTCTTTCCACTGCGAAGTAAAAAGTCACATATGTGTAAGAGGCTGGTGATCAATTACTCAAGGTTAAGAATAAAATTACGTTTAAAACCGGGCGCGTGTCCATGCTGAATAGAGGACACACGGAAAATGCGCTCACCTTTACTCAAAATGTTAGATGCAAACACGGGGTTTCAATTTCAGCCCTTCCCGGCGTTGCTCTTACCTCGATGGACTCGCGGGGATGAAAAACGCTGATATTGATCGACCGTGGTAAGCGTCAGGACGTACACAGACAGGCGTCAATTGCCGCACGTGACCTGGTTACTAGGCAACCCCGAATGCTCAGAACGTCATAATGGACGCGGCAGCTCTGCTTTTCCAACACTCGAATCAAGTTTGGTGCGTGTCATACGGCTATACAGCCTACTGCTTAATGTCAACCCCCAAATACTAGCTCCATTTATATTGCAGTGAATGGAGCTAGTGCAGTAATTGTGGCAACGCTTGTGAAGTAACCACGAGCTATTATGGAGATGTATAGTCACCACGTCGGTAGACTAATTTGGGCTACAGAATTTCTGGTTTCACATTAAAATCACTTTAGTGCACAATACAATAACGTTTTCACAGGAGGACTTCCAAATTACAAGACAGAAATATATTGATATTAGTCACAATCTCTTAAAACATTTCAATACAGAGTCGCTAATTACACATCCGTGATACAGAATACACTACAAAAATGAGAATACCAGGCAGATTATTATTCATGTAGGCCAGAATCTCCTTGACCCGTTCGAGTAAGGTATCATTCAAAGAACACTGCCTATTGACCTTTTCTCATCTATTTCAATTCTCTTAACACATAGTACAACCTGCTTTGGGAAGGATAAAATAGATCACCATCTACCCCTATAGCTGACCCATTTGTCTGTTTATTTCTTCAATCTCATTCAACCCACTTTTCACCGAATTCAAAGTGTGAATTCAACGACACTCTTTATATTCAAACGCTCCGTCCATCATCCCCTTTTGTATCGCTTTGTTCACCCTAAGTGTGGCAGGGTATGCTCAGACTTGAGTCCCTTGCTCACTTGGCCACTTTATTCAAGATAGCCTGGCTGATGAGGATTATGAATCCGAAACCGGTCCCAGGATGCTTGTTTCCGGTCCAGGGAAGACATGGCTTGGCAGTTCGGGCTGGACTGTTCACATGAGGCACAGGGTCAGACTGATTTGCATATGGCCATGTCTGAACTGGGGTGGCTGAGTGAGCTATAGAATGGTGTTGGATTAAACCCAGATCAGTTGACTGGGGGTGTGTGTTTGATTTGCTCAAACGCTACGTCCATCATCCCCTTTTGTATCGTTTTATTTATTGCCGTGGCCCCAGCATATCCTTACGGGCCGGGGCCGGCCGCACCCCAACCCACCGACTGGGCCCGTTGAACAATTTCAATGACAGCCAACCAGCGCGACCCGACGACGACGTTGGCATTGAGGACTCATTCTGGCAGCTGCGCAGCACTACTAGTAGTAGTACTGTTGTAGTAGCCAGTATGGTAACAACAGCAGCACAAGGTGAGGCAGGCAGGCTGGCAGTGGCAGGCGGAAGGCCTAATGCTGCCCTAAGCAGCAGCCTAAGGCAGTGCACTGTCTGCACTGCAGTCAGTATCTCCCAAGCCCGGCCAACACTAACGAACCACTAAGTTTACTTTAACTTAGCAATAATTAACAGCAGTAGTTAAGCAGTAGACACTAGTACTGAAGATAAGAAGTTAACTTAGTTAAGTAACTTAAGTAGTACCATGGTAGCCGCCATGCGCCCATGCCATGATTATCATCATGATGCTAATAAATGTGCCGCCCATGCCAAACCAACGCAACACTGCTTTTTTTTTGGGAGGGGGGGTGGCGGTCGTCAGCTGGTCATCCCCACCCCACGTCACTGTGTGGTAGTATTGTCTGTGACTGTGTAGCATGCTGCATGAATGATGACTTATGAGATCAGTGCACTGCACTGCCTGGCCAGCAGCTGCCTAGTACTAGACTAGCCGCCGCCGGCCATACACAGGCACACAGGTTTTTTAGGTGTGAAAGCCTCAGTGTGGAAGTGGAACCCCAGCTTATAATGCACAGTATGTACCGAGCTCTGCTCAGGGTCTAAATCCAGGCTACGAAGATTGGTACAAGTACAACTCCAAGAGATCTGAGGGTCAGTAAGGGTCATAGGCTCAGCAGCCTAGGACAGGTCCATGCTGAGGGAAACATCACTTACAACGCAACTTTTACCACGCAATGCTTTTACATTGCAGCTTTTACAACGCAAACCATTACAACGCATTGCGCTGGGGGGCGCTCTAGGATAGGGAATACGTTTAATTTACTGTCCAACACCTTCCCTAATGTCCACGGGGACTGGTGTTGTTATAGTAAATTAAACTATTCACTATCCAGCACCCCAAAGCGCTATGCGTTGTAATGGTATGCGTTGTAAAACTCGCGTTGTAAAAGCATGTGATGTAAAAGCATGCGTTGTAATGTCGTACATCCCCATGCTGAGAGGACTGTAGGACTCCCATGTTATCTATAGCACTTCTACAGCAGTAGCAGATGCTATAGACAGTGCATGGTGATGACACCCATGTGGATTGCTGTTGATTCTACTTAAGGGCAGGCTGATATTACTGTAGGCATTGGCATGCCATTATCATTCACAATGCGGCACTGCAGTTGATGGGAAGGCAACTGCAAGAGATTCTCCACTCGGTGCTGTGTGCACCATGGTAATGCTGATGAAAACCTGTGTCACTAAGATGCAATGCAACTATGTCTCGTTGGGACTTTTTAAATGCCCTGCTAAATGTGGGTGCAATGCATCTCCCTCCACATTATTAACGTGCTCCCCCGCTGAAGGAGGCACATGATCTCTCTTCATAATATTGAGATGCTCTGCTAAACAAAGCCCATGTATCATATGTCTGTTCACATTATTACAATGCACTGTGTTAATCTGTATGTATATTTGTCAATACTGTGTGCATAGATATAGGTAGGTGAGGTCCGTCTGGACATAAGCTATGTCAAAGGTGTATTTTTGAACTAATAGACTGTTAAAAATAGCATACCTTACCCCAGTATTGTCCTTTTCCCAAATCAGCACATAGAACACTGAAATGTACCCTTTTCAATGCTTTAGTGATTTTAGCTCATTTATTCCAAGCTTGTGCATCAAATGGACAAAATGTTCACAGGGCAGGGGAACCTTCTATCAAAATCTTACTATGAGGAAGGCTCCCTTTCTGAAATTCAGATCAGGTATTACGTCTGACTTATAGCAGTGCCAGTTTAAGATGTAGGTGGAGCTAATAGAGTAAGGGTGGAGCCAGTGGAAAAAGTGGGTGGAGCCAGTGAGAAGTGGGTGTGGTCACCGACAAACATTTGAGCACCGGCACTTCATATTTTACAAATTAAGCACTGGTCTGAGGCAATGCATTTTAGCATCACTTCCAGCAGATAGCCATCTGCTACACTAGTCTGTTCCTCTTCAGATCCAAAGCTTGACATGTATTCTGCGTCTGTATTCAAGCTGCACATGTATTCTGTATCTCCATAAGATACCTATATTTCCTTAAGTCTAAGGAGCGTACATTTCATGCCAACTTAAAGTTGTTCAACTCCATTATAGGTTAATGCTATTATCAGTGGATCCTGTAATTAGTAAGTATGTTTGGCTAAAAATGAACTCCATCCACATGAGGAATGCTAGTATGTGTTGGCTGTGTGTGCCGACTAAAGAAAGTATTTAGTCAGGTTCTATGCATTTTATATATTGTCTACCCGAGTTAGATTACCAAACAGCAATGTGAATATATTTATACATAATGTAATGCTAACTTTGAGTTGCACCGCTCTCCTTCTCCTCCTACCTATCATAAAAGGCTTTTTAACTGACAGCTTAATTAGGAAAGGTGAGCTGTGAAACGTATGTTACAACTGTAGGATCTTCCCCAGCCTCTGTATCCACAAATGACTATGCCACACACAGAGCTTAGAATTACATATCTATATTCTGCTGCATGTAACTGCGAACTCAACATTCTAAAACAAGCTTTCATGGCATTGTACTATGACACCTACGTAATAACTCTATGGATTTTGTTAGGAGCCAAAAAGGTTCAGTCATAAAACCTCACAAGACACTACATCTCCCCCTCTGTTGAATAAAAAAATAGAAAATGTTACAAATCAGCATATATATGTATACAATTACATCTCTTTAAGCAACCTTTCTCTGCGTTTTAATCAATCAACCTGATCTGGTTACAGGAACTTGGGAATTGTCGTCTTCACTGTCAGAGATTACAGCAGTCACTGTGTTTTCAGGTTCAGTCTTTCCTTCACCATCTCATTCAGAGGATGAGTGAGTACAGTCCCTGGTAACAGACTTTCCGGGACGCTGGGCAGTCACTATATGTCCCTTGGTGTAAACAACGTAGGAAGGTTCAGCATCATATGGAGAATCTGATTTCCTCCTTCGCATTTGCTGGGTGATCACTAGATCTCCTGTCTGAAACTCAATGCTCTTCGTATGTCACCACTTGTCGGCATTGCCTTTCATGTTTTTCTGGTTAACCAAGTCCTTCTTTTTGGTTGGTCCATTGAGGTGACTTAGTTGTCATTGTTCTCTTGAACATCAAATGCAGGACTCTCGCCTGTGGTTGAGTGCAGTGTTGAACAATAAGCTTGTAGGGTTGAATTCAATACAGTTTTTAAACTGAGCCTCTCAAGAGTTGCAAGCTGCACTGCTTCCTCTTTCAATCATAAAAAGCTCAAGAAATCCATTGGCCTGCTGCCACAAAGGTGTACCCTTCTGATGCTTTGTGTTCAGATGCTCCAGGAAATTCTTGAATGTGTGACTGTAACACAGTGGGCTGTTATCAGACTTCAAAATGGCTGGAACGCCCCATGTCGCAAAGATGACGTCTAGGCTCTCAAAGACTTGCTCATGAGTTGTGCATGAGAGATCCTCTATTAATGGAAAACGTGAGTACTCATCCACAATTAAAATCAGATGATGCCCATTATCAATTGGACCAAAGAAATCGATGGCTGTTCTCTCCCATTCATGTTTCGGGAACTCTGACATGGTAATATTGTGTTGAGTAATGTTTGTAGAAAGGCAGTTGCATAGAGGACAGGCCTCGAGTTCCTTTTCAACCCTCTCATCTAAATATGGAAACCAATCTTCTTCAAGTTCTAACTGCTGGTAAACTTTATTGTAATCAAGGCGAGAGAAGATATTTGTACCATTTAATTGTGTTATCATGTAAGTAATTTATGGACCTGGATGTCGTTCTCGCTCAATTGCTTTGTTTGCTTGACGCATGTCAATGCATATGCAAACAGCTTCTTCACTGTCCTTTTTGGGCACTACCACTATGGGAAAAACCCATGGCATAGGACCAGTTGAATGCTCAATATTGTCATGCTTAAGTAATGATTCAAGTTTTTTCAACAGTTTCTTGTAAATGAAAGCAATCATTGTATGTCTCTGAGCATCAGTACAGACATCTTCATCAATATGTAACTTTACTTTCATAGTCTTAAGCTTTCCCAAACCATGAAACAACAAAGGAAATTGACTTACTATTTTGAGGTGAGCATTCATGATGTAATTCACAGAAATCAGTCCCATATCAGCAGTGGTACTAAAACTAAGCAGACAGGCAATTGCTGCTGTACCTTGGAGCACATGGATGGGTACTTGCACCTTCGTTTTCTTGTGTTTCAGTATCACTACAAATTACCCTTGACTTTTGATGGGTGTCGATGCAGCCCAGGTGTACACTTTGGTTTTTGATGGAGTAAGTCAGGACAATGGAGATAATTTATTGTATTTCTCTTCAGGCATTATGTTTATTGATGCACCACTGTCGATGATGAAAGATATCTAGCAATACTTTTTTGTCAATATCATTTTCGAACAATGTTTGCATGACTTTGGTGCTTTGGCATGTCGACTTTTCTTTGCCTGACATTTTTCCTCACAGGCCGCTAGTCCGACATGCGCCCATTTCTCTGAGGTAAACATCAACATGTCGTAATCATCTTCTTAACTTTCACTTGATATTGAGGCAGATGAACTGTTTGATGATGATTTAGATGACGATCGACTTTGTTCAATGTGTATTTGCCTCAATTGACATCCGTGCTTGGCCATGTGGGGGTGCATAAAACGTTGCCTTTGTCTTTGTGCCATAATGCATATACTTTTGCATTTGCTTTACAAACCATCACAAAATCGTTCTTTTTCCCACAGCGTTTACATATCTGTCCAATAGCAAGACATTTACCTCTGTGTGGAAAGGAAAATCCTCATCTAAAATAGGAATTCTTTTTAGGTGTTGAAATTACTTTGTGTCCTTCATAATTTTGCTTTGGCTTACGTTTTATACTCGTGACTGATTCACTCTGGGCACTTATGGCTTCCATGTCAGCAGCTTGTCTTTCAGCATGGTCCTCAGCTCGGCCAGCCATCAACACTCGCTCCAGACTAAGAGTTTCTCTCAGCATCCCTCATCTGAATGAATCTGACAAGCATTCAAAAATAACGCTAAATTGCATAGCTTCCTTAGCATTAAATTCATTAAATTTGCTGTGTTTAATGAGCGTATCAAGTCGATCCACAAAATCATCAATGTTTTCACCAACTTTTTAGTGTTTTTGATTGAAAATGTATCTTTTGTAATCAATGTTTGGCACTGGATTGAACTTGAGATTCAGCGTTTCTTTAATCAGACAATATGTAATTTCTTCGTCAGTTTGCAGCATTTTCTTTATGACTTCTTTCACACCATTACCAGCAAGATTTTTGAGATATTTGATAATCTTTTTGTTATCAGTAAGCATGGGCCAAAAATCTGTTCCGCTCCTGAAATTTGCGGATTTTTGTCAATTTCGCGATCTGCGAATCTCGAGAAATTGCCGCCAAATTCGCAAATTAGCTTGCGGGCGGATTTTTTTTTTTTTATGGCCAGCTCACTCAAGGGACCAAAGTTACAGGCACACACGGTCACTGGAGGCAAATCTTCTGGCCCTTTACGCAGCTGCAGTGTAGGAAAAGCACTATACATTTACCCAATGAGGTAGCACTTACTGATTAGCTAGTAGAAAGTACTCCAGTTGAGTAGAGGTATTGCACATGACAAAACGGTGGCATCTTCGTGGATAACTATGCAGGGCAGGATTAATTCTGGCACGAAACTCCTGTCAAAAAAATTAAACCTCAACAGGAAGCACTTACAGATATAAATAAAGCAGGTGCCCGAGTTGAAGCTCTAATTCAGTAACGTTTTAATCAGCCCAAAACATTAGTGAGCACGGTCGAGGCTGGGCAAGTGTGCTTTAACCCCATATCTGCCGTCGAAAATTAGCTGTAATACTCGAGGGTGGTCTTTGAATCCATGAGTTTCTAGAGCGCAATCCCCGTGTAGTTCCTGTGACCAGGAGGCTGCTTTCTCCTCATCTGCTGCCCTGCTCGCTCTCTGACCCTTTATACACAAGTGGCATGTTGACACACATAGAAGCCCCGCCCGTTTGGCCCCGCACCACACACTAGCGGTATCAAACGTCTTCCCGCCCTTTCCCAACTATGATGGACAGCTCACTCAAGGGAACTCGGCGCCTTTTGGCACGGTGGCAAATTTACAGGCACACATGGTCAGTGGAGACAAATCTTCTGGCCCTTTACGCAGCTGCACTGTAGAAAAACCACTATACATTTACCCAACGAGGTAGCACTTACTGATTAGCCAGTAGAAAGTACTCCATTTGAGTAGAGGTATTGCACATGACAAAACGGTGGCATCTTCGTGGATAACTATGCAGGGCAGGATTCATTCTGGCACGAGGCTCCTGTCACAAAAATTAAACCTCAACAGGAAGCACTTACAGATATAAATAAAGCAGGTGCCCGAGTTGAAGCTCAAATTCAGTAACGTTTTAATCAGTCCAAAACATTAGTGAGCACGGTCGAGGCTGGGCAAGTGTGCTTTTACCCCATATCTGCCATCGAAAATTAGCTGTAATACTCGAGGGAGGTCTTTGAATCTATGGGTTTCTCGAGCGCAATCCCCGTGTAGTTCCTGTGACCAGGAGGCTGGTTTCTCCTCACCTGCTGCCCTGCTCGCTCTCTGACCCTTTATACACAAGAGGCATGTTGACACGCATAGGAGCCCCGTCCGTTTGGCCCCGCGCCACACACTAGCGGTATCAAACGTCTTCCCGCCCTTTCCCAACTATGATGGACAGCTCACTCAAGGGACCTCGGTGTCTTTTGGCGTGGTGGCAAAGTTACAGGCACACATGGTCAGTGGAGACAAATCATCTGGCCCTTTACGCAGCTGCAGTGTAGGAAAAAGCACTATACATTTACCCAACGAGGTATCACTTACTGGATTAACCAGTAGAAAGTACTCCAGTGCACATCTCAAAAAAATCCGCGAGTTCACGGGAAAATCCGCAAATTCGCAGATTTGTTTGCGATTTCACGCGAATTTGCGGACCGCAGAACCGCAAAATTCACCCACAGTTACTTATCAGGCCCTTGAAGTGCATTAATGAAATCATCAAATGTCTCTATCCAAAAAGTACATCTATTGCCAATATTTAGATTTCTGGCAGTATTGAAAGGTGGTGGTGGTGCTTTCAGGAATGCAGCAATGTTGAATACCAGTGTGGAACTGGATCCCTGTGACTTGGTTTAGGCAACTCATCTGTGAGACCTTGTGACATCCTTGCCTCAGACTAATCTTTAATGCTATCTGGAATCGTGATTTTCTTAACTGCCATCTGAAAAATGTCACTATTTCGAGAGTCACTCTCGGCTCCTTATTTTTCAAAGACCTATGAAGTTGTTCTAAGTCCCACTCTGCAACTCTGTGAATGAAACTCTTCTGGTACGGACGGCTCCATGAGCACAAATCCAAATACTTCTCCTTGAGCCAACTTCTCTGAGTACTGTAGTACAATTACTCTCATTAGTGTATTCAGCAAATCTTTTATTTATTTTCTTCCAATTGTCAATTAGCATTTTCTAAAACCTTGTTGATTTCCACCTTGTAGCGCTTCTGTTTGCAGTATTATTTTGCAAGTTATGATTATCAGCAGCTGTACTTTGTAAACAAAGCTGAATCCACTTTCAGTGTTAACACTCCGTATAATGTAAAACTTTATCTTGTGTGGCAACGTGGTACCCGTTTGTATATCATTTGACCACCATGTTTCTGACCATCGATGCGTAAATTCTTTGCAATTTTACCATTATCTTCACCTGCTTCACAGTGGCTGAAGTTGCGCTTTGACTCTACATGTGTAAAACACTTACTCTATTCCTTGACAGCACAAAACGTGGAATGCATGAGCAGTTTGCTTGAACCACTGCACACTCTATGGGAGAGCACAGTCATTCTTCAGCAGTGGTGGCTGGTGACATTTTAAAGTGGTGAGACGTAACAATATTTTGATACTGCACTGTGGTGATCAAGAGTAGCGAGCGAGCGTGAACAACCTACGGGGTGTTTGGGGTGGTTTACCCCCAAGAAAATTTTGAAAAAAGAGTGGACAAACAGTGCATTTTGAAGCAAATCTGAGGAAGCAGGAAGGTTAATAAAGCAATTAGTGCTGGGCCTAATAAACATAGATCGGTCACTGCTCCTCCCTTCCCCTCACTTCATCCAGCTTTGCTCTTGTACCTTCACCCAGTTCCACAGAGACCCATGCTCACTCACAGGTGTACACACACCTCTCTACTGGGGATTGCCAAGTAGACAGTCAAATACAC
This sequence comes from Lissotriton helveticus, assembly GCF_964261635.1. Lineage (NCBI taxonomy): Eukaryota > Metazoa > Chordata > Amphibia > Caudata > Salamandridae > Lissotriton > Lissotriton helveticus. Next base: position 1,155,814,192 of record NC_136070.1, read on the forward strand.
AACTAACAAGCAGACACATCTCAGTCTTGAAACTGTAAAGCAGAGACACCCAAACAGATCTGATAATAGGAATTATAATGCAGACAAATAGTCAGACACTCAGCCTCCTCCCCCCTAACATCCCGCTCCTGACTCCTGCCTCTCCTCTTGGTTAGTGTACCCCTTTAGCAACAGATTAAAACGTGTATGTAAATGTAACATCATTAGTAAGGCATGCTCGTTCATCTAGGTCAGTACCAATGTGTGCTGCAGTCAGTATTCACAGAGCATTGTGTGCACAATTAACTGTCAACATTTAACGTTTGTGCCTTTGGCATGAACTAGGGGCCTGGGAGGCAAGTATCAAACACACACACACACACACTTTACTACTTCTTCCCTCCCTCTTTTATACCCATCATAGTCTTTTGCTCTCACACATGGTCTTTCTAACACAAACCTGCTCTCTCTCACACATGCGCGCACACACTTTACCCTCTCCCCCTCCAACTCGCACACACACTATAGGGCCGATTCCGATTCGGGAAAAACCGCTCCGAATAGCCGTTTGCAGCATTTTTCCCGTATGAATCGTACTCTGCAACGTCCCCCGTACGTACGACAAAGTACGATTCATATCAGGAGCCCTACTCCGTACGAGTCGTACAGAGACCGTACGACTAATCTCCGTACGATTCTCCCTCGGAACCCGCTGTACGCGACATCTGTTCGGTTCGCGGCTGGTTTTTACGACCCAGCAAGTACGATACGTGTCGGGTACGCACCGTACGTCCCTTTTTCTACAGGAGCTGAAAACTGCCGTAAAAGCAGAGTTCTCGCCAAAACAGGTACGGAACGGCCCCCCCGGGTATGGTCCGTATCTACCATGATCGCAGGGGTACAGTGCGTACCCCTGCGATCATGGGGTGTACGAGCCGTACCCCATGTACGATGGGTGTACGAGCCGTACCCCATGTACGATGGGTGTACGAGCCGTACACCCATCGTACATGGGGTACGGCTCGTACACCCATCGTACATGGGGTACGGCTCGTACACCCATCGTACATGGGGTATGGCTCGTACACCCCAAGATCGCAGGGGTACGCACCGTACCCCTGCGATCATGGGGTGTACGGACCTTACAGTGTGTATGTGTTTGTGTGCTTTTCCGTACGACTCGCCCTTACCTGACGTGGACCGTACGAATCGCGTCCTCATACCCCGGTCCGGATCTTACTCGTCGGGTAGTACGGCATGTGTATGAGTCGTACGGCATGTGTACGAGTCGTACGGTTCACGGTTTCAGACTTGCAATACGTACGGATCGCGATGATTCGGACGGATTCACGGAATACGGATCGTACTACGCGACTTGGACGGACGGGTACGATTCGTACGGAGAGGGCTCCAGATACAAATCGTACGGACGTTTTTTTTCCCGAATTGGAATCGACCCCATAATGCTCTCTCTCTCTCACACACACATACTTAACTCTTACCCTCTCTTTCTAACCCGTACACACTCTCTCTCTCTGTCTTCCTCAATCTGTATCTCGAGCCTGCAGGATTCTTTAGAGAACTGTACACAAATGATAAATAAATACACCTCTATCACTGATACCTAAACAAAATCGTGTGGAGAAGAACCTTTTGCAATCATGCCATGTTTACAGCTGTGTAAACATTTTTTCAGAAAAGTGAACTTTCTCAGGTAGCTGATTGAGCTTTTTAACTATTTTTTCCTTTGCACATAATTTTACCATTGCACAAAACTCTGGGCTGTTGGAGATGCTAGTTTGTTTGACAGAGATGGTATCATACTGCAGCTATCCGTGCTGTGCGAATGCTTTACATCTGTGGCATGCTTGGACTATCCTATAATATCAGAGTGGTTGTTATTAGAGGCTTTAGGGGACAAGCAGAGGTGGCCTTATCTGTAGGGAAATTAGGGGTCTCCTATGGAAGGCCCAAACCAGTAGCGACAGAGCAAGGTGTCACACATCAGCTAGTGCCTTAGAAAGGCTGGTAGGGCTCAAGCAAAGTCAATGCATGTCAGTTCTGTGCCTCTGAAGCGAATGTATGACTGGGGAAAAGTTAGCCAAAAATATTCAAGCTTGTACCTCTGAAATTCAGCCGCAGCCATCAATGACAAAAAAAGTGCTACAAAAATGTGAACCCATCAAACACATATGAAACGTTGCTTCATCTTGTTTAGTCAAACAGTACATAATTAAAAGCAAATATCTAAGATCATGGCGACGTAAGTAGAGACAAAGTTTTACTGAACACCATAAAGAAAATCTATTAAAATATGGCGAGGTGTAAATTACAAGAAATCAGTATGCTAACGTATTATCTGCAAATGCTCGCTATATTACTTGAATACATCTATATTACTTGCAGGCTGTAGATAAACATCCATTGGCAAAGTTAAGGCTTGTGCGCAGCACCGGTGAGCGCTATTCAGGGGAGACAAATCGCAGTTTACTTCTGCAGGTCTCTGGTTAATTTTTCAACAAGCATTTACAATGCAATGGTCTCGGCATCATTAAAGGTAGAGCTATTGGCATTGCTCATGAAATTTTTATTTTTTCTAAATCATAAATAAATGGCATTGTCATTTACATTGCCAATAGCTTAATCGTTAAATAAATGGCATTGTCATTTACAATGCCAATAGCTTAATCACTCGCAAGTGCATGACCTATTGCATTTACAGCCACACACACAAAGCCACCCACACACACATACAGAGCCACCCACACAGAGCCACCCACACAGTCATTCACGTAGAGGCCCCTACACAGAGCCACCCTCACACAGACAGAGCCACCCACACACAGAGCCACCTACAAAAAAAGCTATCCACACAGAGCCACACACAAACACACACACAGAGCCCCACACACACACACAGAGCCCCACACACACACAGAGAGCCCCCCACACACACAGAGACCCACACACACACAGACCCCACACACACACAGAGCCCCCCCCACACACACACAGAGCTCCACCCACACACACACACAGAGCCCCCCACACACACAGAGAACCCCACACACACAGAGAGAGCCCCACACACACAGAGAGAGCCCCACACACACACAGAGAGCCCCACACACACACAGAGAGCCCCCCCACACACACAGAGCCCCACACACACAGAGAGAGCCCCACACACACACACACAGAGCCCGACACACACACAGAGAGCCCCCCACACACACACAGAGCCCCACTCACAGAGAGCCCCACACACACCCAGAGCCACACACACACCCAGAGCCACACACACACCCAGAGCCACACACACACCCAGAGCCACACACACACAGAGCCACACACACACACACACACAGCCACACACACACACACACAGAGCCACACAGAGCCACACACACACATAGGAGAGCAAGCACAGCGAGGGGGCAGGGAAGCAAGCACAGTGAGGGGGCATGGGAGCAAGCACAGCCAGGGGTCAGGGGAGCAAGCACAGCCAGGGGGCAGGGGAGCAAGCACAGCCAAGGGGCAGGGGAGCAAGCACAGCCAGGGGGCAGGGGAGCAAGCACAGCCAGAGGGCAGGGGAGCAAGCACAGCCAGGGGGCAGGGGAGCAAGAACAGCCAGGGGGCAGGGGAGCAAGCACAGCCAGGGGGCAGGGGAGCAAGCACAGCCAGGGGGCAGGGGAGCAAGCACAGCGAGGGGGCAGGGGAGAAAGCACAGCGAGGGGGCAGGGAAGCAAGCACAGCGAGGGGGCAGGGAAGCAAGCACAGCCAGGGTGCAGGGGAACCAGGGGGCAGGGGAGAAAGCACAGCCAAGGGGCAGGGGAGCAAGCACAGCCAGGGGGCAGGGGAGCAAGCAGAGCCAGGGGGCAGGGAAGCAAGTACAGCCAGGGCAAGTTATGGACAAATCGCGCAGGTGTAAATCCAACATGCCAGCCCAGCAGGATGAGGCTATCAAATAAGCATATTATCTGGCCTCATCACAAGGTACCTGTAATTAAAAAACAAGGAGGCAATACCCCAAATAACTGTAGCGCTCCAGGTAGGGGATCCTGAATAAATCTGTAATAATAAACGGGAGATGACAATTCAGGAAAAGCGAGGAGAACACTCATCTCAATCGATCCATGGCAAGAGCCCAACAACATAGGCCAGGGCATCCCATATGATGGATCCCAAAAAAGCCCAAAAGGTGAAGGTAGTGCCGGCGGCCGCACCCAGAGATGAATCAGCAAGGTATATCGCGTGGCTCCAACTGGATATAGTTCTCCACGGCAAACCATGGAGCAGGTTCTGCGATAAATAAAGACAAGGGCGACATAGATAAACCCTAGCGCACATAGCCATAACTCATACACATGGCCTTAAAGATGCAGTATGTTTTATATGACCGTGGGCAGAAAGAGAATAAAAACTGAATTGTAAATAAGGGCAACCATCTCCAAATAATGGGGAATTCAGGGCAAAAGGAAGCGTAAGAATGGCCAGCAAAGGATACGGCCGTACCACCCTGGAGGACGCTTCACAGGCACCCAATAACCTGCCATCAGTGAATACAGGAATTAAGTGGTAATCCGATATAAGAGCCGTAATCCCTGCCAAGATACAGGGCAGAGACCGAAGATCACACCTGAACGCCAGTCAGGGGCTCAGGAAGGTATCAGGCAGGGATAGAGTTCGAAAAAACAAAGCCCCGCTTACCTTTAGAGTGTCGATAATGTATCTGGGTGGCGCATCCGTACGGGCTGCACGGCAACGCTGTCCTTAAGTGCAACGCGTAGGAGAAACAAGGGGAGGTCAATATCTACTCTTCCCGCGGCCAATCGGAGGCAGGCACACTCTGTGAGGAAAGATAAAGAACGGCCTAAGAAGGAAATAACCTGCTAGGAGACAAACAGCGGCCATCTTACAGAGATTCAAAAAGAACTGAAGGCACAATCCATCAGGTGGAATATACAGATAAGAATACTTAACGCCTCCCCGAGAAAGACCCGAGTTTTCTCAAAGGAGAGGAAAGCCACAGGTTTACACAATCTTACGACCTGTGTATAGAGAAGATACATACAATAAGAAATTATTTTTCCCACAGCACTTGAAACAAGAAAAAAAATGGCGTCCGCAAACATCCGAAAATTTCGGATTCGGGGGCGTGTTTTGGCGTCCCGAGTGACGGATGACGTCACAGGGCGAAAGAACGCCAAAAACACACCCCCAAATCCGAAAGAGATGAGGCTTTATTGGAGTGACTCCCCTCTCCTCCAATGGCTGACCTCCGTTTAGGAAGCCAGCCAATGGAGGAGAAAGGCGGGTTCAAGCCCCCATACTCCAAATCATTAAATCTCCTCCCGGAGACTGCGCAAGCGCAGCCTCCGGTCCTCGACCTAAAAATGAGTAGGTTGTTCGAGAATTGCTGTCATATCTGAAGAGGAAAGAATGCCTTAATAGGCTGAGCCAATTTCAAAATAAATGGACGCGCAGAACACCAGCAGGCGAAGGGGGGCCTAGTAAGAGAGGTGGGAGAAAGGGATCTGCGTGCAAGGCATACTTTCTCTTATTAAATATTAAACCTGGGGTTTAATTAGCGGTTGGGTATCGGTATTCATCCATATTTTAAGCACATTTGTTCTACGGTACCTACAAAAAACGGCTTGTTTATCTTCCTATGAATGCATTCCAATAGCCTACCTGCAATATTCAGTTACAGAGCCAGGCAGTTTTGCCCAGGTTCAGTGGGAATTTTGCACTGGTGCGGTACTGGCCATTTTATACCGTTCTTGAAACAGCATTTACAGTGGTCAATTTTGTTCCAGTCTGAAAACAGTTATGCGGACCGAGTGATACAAAATGCATTTTGATGTACAGTCATGGGCAATCCTTTTAACGTCAACATCTGAGTGCGCATCAGAACCGCAGCCGGCTGCTTTGAAAACTCCTTTTGAATAATTTACGGCAGTCTAAATCCTCTTTGTATTTCAACATAAAAGGAAACAAGAGTTGAGATACAACGGGATTTAGACTGTGTCATTATCTTGTGTGACGAAACAGGTGCCCCTTCGTTTAGTACAGTTTCTCTACGAAATTGTAGAGGTCAGACACGGGGACAGTCATCTTTTTTTTTAGCAAACATGCTCACAGGAGGGAGAGGGGAGGCGGGGGGGAATAAAAATAAAGTTACCTACCTTACCGCCGGTATCGTGCCGCTCCCGCGTTTTCTGAATCCAATTCCTTATCTTATCTTAGGTGCAATTTATAAAGCGCACTGACACCGAAGCTTCCTGGCGCTGATAGACAGAGCAAATGAGGGGGGAGCACAGATGGCAAGGTTCTAGCTAGGTGTGGGAAAAAGATGAGTTTTTAACAGTTTTCTGAAGTTCAGGAAGGAAGGGGAGGATTTGATTGAGAGAGGAAGGAGGTTCCAAAGGACAGGAGCTAGGTAGGAAAGACGGCGACCGCCGAATTTCTTAGTTTTGCTTTTAGGGGTGACTAGCAAATCACGGTGGGCTGAACGGAGGTTACGTGTTGGGCAGTGAGGGCGAATGAGAGATTTGAGGAACGTGGGGCCAGAGCAGTGAAGGGCCTTAAAGGTGAGACAAGCCACCTTAAAGGCGGCCCTTCGGTCGACTGGAAGCCAATGGAGGTTGATGAGCAGAGGCTTGGCAGATTGCCATCTGGGGGTTCCATGAATCAAGCGGGCAGCTTGATTCTGAACAACTTGGAGACGTTGCATCAAGAATTGTGGAAGACCGTGATAGATGGCGTTCGAAAAATCCAAGCGGGAGAGTACCAGTGAAATGACAGTTTGGGTAAGTGCTGCAGGGGGAAGAAAGTGACGAACTTTGCGGATCCTCCGAAGTTGGTGCATGCAAGAGTAGACCACCGCTCCAACTTGAGCCTCAAGGGAGAGTTTGGCGTCGATGATTACACCCAGGCTCTTTACTATTTTAGCTGGGGTAGGAGGGGAGCCAAACTCCGGAGGCCAGAACTGCGGGCCCCAGTAGGTGTGACTGAGTCCAGGGAGGAGGAGCTCGGTTTTACCGGGGTTCAACTTCAATTGGTTCTGGTTCATCCAGAGTTGGATGTGGATCATGGCTCCGTGGAAGGTTTTAATGGCGTGTGGTGAATTGAGAGTAAAAATGATTTGTAGATCGTCGGCATAATTATAGGTGACGATGTCCCATTTCAGAAGAGACTGAATCAGTGGCCGAAGGTATAAATTAAATAAGAGCGGGGAGAGGGAGGAGCCCTGGGGGACTCCGCAGGACGTAGGAGTTTTTTTGGCAGTGTAAGGGCCCAGGCGAACCGCCTGTGTTCTTCCTGTAAGGAAGGATTTGACCCACTCAAGAGCGACGCCCTGGATGCCTGCCTGCTCGACACGGCGGAGAAGGATGTTATGATCCACCGTGTCGAACGCGGCCGACAGATCCAGTAGGACGAGGGCTTGGGGGATCCCTGCGTCCGCATTGCTCCTGAGTGTGTCAAGGACTGCCACAATGACGGCCTCTGTGGAGTGGGCAGGTCTGAAGCCGGCCTGAGTCGGCTCGAGGTAGCAGGAGGATTCTATAAAGCTTGACAGGCATCGGGTGACATGTGCCTCCATGAGTTTGGAAAAATATGGGATGAGGGAGATGGGGCGATAATTCGACGGCTCCGTCATGTCAGCACCAGGTTTTTTTAAAAGGGGTACCAGGATGGCCTCCTTAAAGGAGATGGGACAGATGCCGCTACTGAGGGATCTGTTGAGTAAGAGTGTGATACAATCTGGCAAATTAAGACAAATGCTGCGCAGGACAGACGGTGGGCAACAGTCGTTCAGAGAGCCAGATTTCACGCGGGTGGCTAGTTCCGCTAAGGAGGTGGAATCCAGAGCAGGAAAGGTGGTGAAGATCGAGGGGTTGTTAGAGGAGTTATCCGGTGGTGGTGATTGGGGAAGGGGAGGGATGGATTTTTTTATTGTAATGATTTTTTCTAGGAAGAAGGAGTTCAGGTTGTCACAGGCCTCCTGAGTGGGGGTCTGGGCTGGGAGGGAGGAAGTTGGAACACAGGAAGCAGCCAGCAGGCAGCCTCCCTCCCCTACCCTAAGCCAATCACAACGCTGCAATGGCAGCGTTGTGATAAGTGAGTCGCATCGAAGCCCGCCCCACCCGAGCCATTTTCTCCTACCTGGGGAAAAAGCGAGAGTGGGCGGTCGTGCTCGAGGGCAGGGGGGACTGGCTTACCCACTGTTGTGGGTACTGACTGTTTGGTTGGCTCCAAGGGCCGACCAAACAGTCAGTACCCACAACAGTGGGTAATCCACTACCCCCCTGCCCTCGAGCAGGACCGCCCACTCTCCCGCCCGCCCCCAACCAGGCACTTCTGCTTTCTCGCAGTGTGAGAAGCAGAAATATAAAATGGTAGTGAGAAAGCAGTGGGGCGATGCCCAAACACCCCTTTAGAGGAGCGCCCACTGTTGTTCAGGCTACTTATCCCCTATCTCATTGTCATTTATAGCGTCTTCCCCAGCCTGGCTAATGACTACACCACACCGGAGCTTAGTATTACATTTCTTTATTCTGTTGCGTGTAACTGAAAACTGAACATTCTAAATCAAGCTTTCATGGCATTGTACTCTGTCTCCTATATCACAGCTCTACTGAGTTCGTTATGAGCCAAAAGGGTTCCATCATAAAACATCACAAGACACTTCAACAACCAAGGTCTAAAACATTAAAAAAAAACAGGGCTAGTTCAATGCCAACAATCCATTGTACAACAATGTATATAGAAAACCAATGCTAAAGGTTATTTTTCCCAGCTAACATATATTTCTGCAACATACATGAATATTCAATTATTTTCACTCATTTGGTAGCTGCAGAAAACATGATCGGAGTACACCACAACAAAGTTGGAGTTCTAGTCTACATGATCTGGGGACCACACCTTAACTAGCAATACAAAAGCAACATCTCTAGTAAAAACCAAGCATTTCTAGCATTATTTATGATTTATGAGACCCTTCCGGGTGAGTAGTGCGCTATACAAATGATATGATTGATTGATTGATTGATTGATCCACATTGGTGTTTCAGTGACTCACTGAATCAGCACTCCAGTCACAATCATACTTATCATACTTTCAAAAGATGACCCCCATAATTAATGTACCTTTAAATATGCTTCTATGATTAACCATGCCTGGGGATTCAGATTTGGAGATAATGGGTCAGATGTACTAAACAGTGTTTGTAAAATACTGGTTGTATTTTACAACCAGTATTTTTGGGACCAGTGCTGTATTTTGCAAACTGACCTATGGACTAATAGGTAAGCTCATTAAGTATTGAATTGTAGTGGGCTGCAATTGAAGCTACCTCTTGAATATTAATGAGGTAGGTTGTGAATTGCGACCCACTTGTGATTCACAACCATCACAGAGATGGTGGCCTACTGGGGTCAGCAGAGCACCATGTCTGTGATTGCTTTTTAATAAAGTAAAAAAAAAGTCTTTATGGATCCTTGAAAGAAATGGCCTGCATTTAAAAAAGAAAAGTTTATTATTTATTTTGTTTGACTAAAAGGAGGCCTCTTCTTTAACATTTTTTTTTGTACATTCACAAACAGGAAGGGGTTCAAAGGTACCCCTTCCCTTTTGCAAATGGGTTATGTCCCAACTCAGGGTTTGGTAAAATGTCAATGTTTCATTACCAAATTCGCAAAACATTGACACACATTATAATGTTTCGGTATTTGGAAGGGATACCTAGAACATGCTTCTTCCAGATATCAAATCAGTTTCCATTTCTTAACACATTTCGTGATTATGCAAAACTTTTTGAAATCGCTAAATGTGTTTTGTACATACATAGAAAGGTTTTAGCAATCACAAACCTGAGCTGAGGAAAAAAGATCAACTCACCTGTGTGCAGTATGGTTGCCTGCCTGCCTGCCTGCTCAGGATGCTATCAGCTGAACCATCCAATTATGGCTGTGCTGGAAATTGATCTACTTCTTTATAGAGCTCTATGAAATATAATTTATTCAAGAAAATCCCAAGGGATGCACAGCCATGTTACTAAATATGTCTAAATTTCCCTACACACACCCCTATGCATAAACAAAACCAGCCTAATCCCTAGTGCCTTAGTGAGCTCTCTGCCCCCCCACAGGGGGAGGAAGACTGTGGCTAATTTCTTTGGGGGTGAATTATTCCAACCAGCAGAATAAATTATTCAACAGTCATTTAACTGATACCTTTATAGAAATGGATAGCAAAACAGGAGGGATGCATCTAAGTAAGAGATATACAGAGGAACGCAATAAATCAATTAACTGTTTGTGAATTGTGTTCAGCATCAATCACTGGATTTGTAGAGCACTACTTGTCACCCGCGAGGGTATGTAGGTGCTGGATGGTAAAGGGTGGCAATGATCACCATCAAAGCTAGCAGCAATTCATGGTAGTGCACAAACTTAGGGTTTAGGACCTTATATAAACTTCCTTTTTGAGATACTACGCCTTACTATTTCCAATTCATAGAGAAATGTATCAATGCTTTATGACCACAATTACAGTTGCAAGTCATTGATGAGTTAACAACCAGCAACATGGGGTGGTAACTGGGGACATCTTCCCCTGTGTGAATCATTTCAGTAGCCTAAGGGGGAGCAGGCAGTGAGATTTAAGAAAGAAAGGTGCAAAAGATGCAGTATAAATTCATTTGGCCCATTTTTGCTGGCTGTGTAACACAGAATTGCATACACAGTAGTTGCACCAAAAAAGCAGAACTATTGAGTACACAATAATAAAAAGATAAGTCCATTCCCACCATATTTCAAATGTGGAGATATTAGAAATGGGGGTCTCTAGTTGGCAGTGACATGCACCTTGTCCAAGTAGGGACCCTTACTTTTAGTCAGGGTAAGGGAGTTACACTCCCAAAATAACCCCTACTCACCCCCTTGTTGCTTGCCTCGAGCAGTCAGACCTATCTCAGAAGCATTTGTACATTAAACACAGTAACACAGTGATAACACTACAAATGGACACAACACCAGTTTAGATCTTTATCTAAACCAAACATGACCAAAATGACAAACATTCGACATAGATAAGCAGCGATATCACATTTTAAAGGTTTAAACAAAATAGTCCATAGAACTCTATGGATGCGTTGGTTTTAGCACAAAGTACCTTTGATGCAGCAAAATCTGAGATGAAAGACAGCCGCAGAGGAGGGAAGTGTGAAAAAACAAGCGATGCATCGATTCTTGAGTCCCAGGGAAATGGGTGTGTCAGTTCTGCTGCATGCAGGAGAAGTGCTGAATAGATTCCTTATTGCGAGGAGAAGCAATGCGTTGAATTCTAAACACGCAGCCTCGGCTCCTTACTGCATCATTAGAGACTTAGCGCACAGGTACAATGCCTGGACAATCCAGGCACTCTGGGTCGATGTGTTGCCGAAACAGGCCCTGAATCAATTTTCTCAGACTTGGGCAGGTGATGCGTCGATTCCTTCAGCCGCACAACAGGGCCTGCGTCGAAGCCAGAGCGGGGGTCTCATCGACATTAGAGGCACGGTGTTCAGGGCCCAGACTGCAGCAATTTCTCAGCTGCACGACAGGCACTGCATTGATTCTTTGGCCGCACCACGGGGATGTGTTGGTTTTTCAACAGCGCTGCAAGCTTGCAGCAGGAACAACAGGTGTTGAAGGGCGATGCATGGATTTTCAGTCCTTGAAGCAGCAAACCCACCTAAAAGGGCCCAGAACTGGAATTGACACCACTTGCCAGGTCAGAGCTGCAGCAGATGATTTCAGGAGAGCTGCAGATAAAGTCTTTGATGGCCCTGAGACTTCCATCAGGAGGCAAGCACACACAAGTCCATAGAGAACCTTGCTAAGCTGTGTAGGAAAATAGGGGTTGGTTGCAGTAACCCCCCACTTTTTGCCTGATATCTGATGCAAACTTGACTGAGTGTGTACTGCATCCCTGCTAACCAGACCCCAATATCTGTGTTCTTTTCCCTAACTATACTAAAGTTTCCACGATTGACACACCTTTGGCTCACATATAAGTCTCTTGTAAAAGGTACCAGTGGTACCAAGGGCATTGTAACAAGCAAGGGTCTCTAAGGGCTGCAACATGCATTATGCACCCTTAAGAGACCTCTCTCCTAATACATACACATTGCCATTGCAGACTGTGTATTTAGGTGCAGCTAAAACTGAAGAGTCGACATGGTACACATCCCTGTGTGCCATGCCTACAAACCACTGCCGGTGGCATAGGTAAGTCACACCTCTAGCAGGCCTCACAGCCCTAAGGCAGGGAGCACTATACCACAGGTGAGGGCATAGCTGCATGAGCAATAAGCTCCTACTGTGTCTAAGTCCATTCTTAGACCATATAAGTGTAGTAAAGCCATATTGAGTACATGGGAAGGGAGGTTGTCATTAAGGACTCCTGTGCCATCTAGAACTGAGAGTCCTGCCCACTCGGCACCCAACGCACATGGCCTGAGCCTGAGTGCTCACCTCTCCAGTGAAGTCTCCCCAGCGTTCCTAACCTCAAATCCAGCATTAGCGAACCTCTCCACAACAGCATCTGCAGTGTGAATATGAAGGGTCCCCCAACCGCTACCGGCCTGGTAAGAAGAAATGCGATGTCTAAAGGCACTCCTGCATCCGCAGTCCCTGGGCTTTGGGGAGCTTGACCAGTGATGCCCCTGTGACCTCCAACATCCCAAATTGCCTGTGCTGTCACTGGTTTTCTGACTGCGCCCTCCGGTTCGACACCTGCAGCCTGTTTATAAAAAGAAGAACCTCTATAGCATTGCATTGGATGCCAGACGCTGTGTTTGCACCCTGCACCGGGCCGCTCCTGTGCTGCTGCTTGTGTAGTTTTGGTGCTGCCTTGTGGCCCCCCTGTGCTTGCCTAAACCCCCAGGGCCTGAGCCCTGAAAACACGGGTACCTATCTGCAACCAGCACCTCTATGAGTGCCCCCATTCTCCATTGACTAACATGTGGTCGAGTGGCCTCTGCATCCGGCCGCCCTAGTGCCGCTGGTGGTGCAGTACTTACCTTGATCGGACCCTTGCCCAGTGTTTGTCTAAACCTCCGAAGACTGGATGTGTAAGTCGAGTACTTACCTGTACATGTGCATAACTGTTTTCATACTTTAGGATTGCATTGCATTTCTTGATATTTGCAGTAAGTGTCTATCTTTCACATTGCTAAGTCACTGCATCTGTTGATTGACACCACAAAGTATTTTCATTATCACTCTAAAGTATTCTTATTGCTTTTGCAAACACCTTTCCATTGTACCTGAAAAGTATTGTTATTTTAAACTGGTACTTACCTGCAACTGAGGTTCTCCTGGTTCTAAAATAAAAGTAACAAAGTAATATTTTTATACCAAACAATTGGTCATGGATTCAATCTTTGAGTGTGTGTAATCACTTCTTACCTGAGTGTGTACAACTAATCCTTAGTACAGCCCTCTAATAAGCCTGATTGCTCAACCACACTACCACAAAAGAGAGTAAGGTATTATCTACTTTAACTCCAGTAAAGCCTTTGTGGATCAACTGGACTCTGTGCACACTATACCTTACTTTGGTATAGTATATACAAAGCCAGCTTCCTACAAGCAGGATACGAAAGTAATGTCCAGTTCTTCCTCTGCCCAAGACAGAAGCAGCAAATAGCAGACCAGCACAACACAGCAATAAGCATAGTGGCAGTTCTCCTCCTACAGCTTTTCTAGCTCTTCTTCTTGGCTGAATCCCCTTTTGATCCAGAACTGTTAAAAAATGTGGAGTTACAGGTCCAATACTTATACCCCTTTCCGCCTTTGAACTAGGCACCCTTCAAACAATAGTCTTTGTAGTGCACAGATCCAACCTTGCCCTGACCTGGCTCCACACACACTACAAGTGGGTGGAGAATGCATTGTGAGAGGACAGGCACAACCCTATTCAGGTGTCAGTGACATCTCCTCCCACCACTCTAGGTCAGGATTCTCAAAGCCTGGTGATGGACATTTAGGATATGCCTTCCCTTTGTGAGACAAGTGACAAGTGAATACACAAACAGCCCAACTGTCAGTCAAAACCAGACATGGATTCCACAGGCAAGCAGAGGCACAGGATGGTAAAGCAAGAAAATGCCCACTTTCTAAAAGTGCCATTTTCAAACACACAGTTTAAAGACAACCTTCACAGAAAAATGTTTTTTTTAAAAAAATATTTAGTTCTGGGAACCCAAACTCCAAATCTCTATCTCTTCCTAAGGCAGCTCTAATGATAACCTACAGAAGAGATTCCTTACAATAGTGAAAAACGAAATTGGCAGTATTTCACTATCAGGACAGGTAAAACACACCAGCACATGTCCTTCCTTTCACATATACAGCACCCTGCCAATGGAGCAACGTTGGCCAACTTAGGGGTGCCTTACATGTTTAAAGGGAAGGTTTGGGCCTGGCATGTGATGCACTTGCCACGTTGGCATGACAGTTTACAACTGCACTTGCAGACACTGCAGTGGCAGGCCTGAGACATGTTTGCAGGTCTACTCATGTGGGTGGCACAATCTGTGCTGCAGGCCCACTTGTAGCATGTGATTTACGGGCCCTTGGCACATACGGTGCACTTTACTGGGGACTTACCAGTAAATCAAATATGCAAAGCATGGATAACCAATCATAATCACAAGGTACACAGTAAGTACTTGCACTTTAGCACTGATCAGCAGTGGTAAAGTGCCCAGAGTCCAAAAACAAAAAAAACAGCAAAAATCGAAGTCCAGCATACAGTCAGGAAATACTAGAGGCAGAAGCAAAAAGACAGGGGAAAACATCCCAAGGATGCAAGGTCTTACACGTGTCCCCTCCAGCTGAAAGTGAAAGGGAGAATTACCCGACCTCCTGGGAGTTCTCATCACTAAGGCGGAAGAATCTGGACAGACCATCTGCATTGGCGGGTTCTGTACCAGAGCAGAGTTCCATTGTAAACTCCATACCCTGTAGGTTAATGGACCATCTCAAAGCTTTTGGGTGCTCATCTCTCATCTGCATCAACCATCTGAGGGACCTGTGGTCTATCTGAAACCGGAAGTGAGTCCCAAACAAGTAGGGACATAGCTTCTATAGCGTCTGAACCGCAGCAAAATATTCCCTTTCAATCGCTCTCCAACTCTGTTCCCTTTGGAGTAACTTCCTGTTAATGATGACTACAGGTTGGTCCAGGTCCTCTTTGTTCAGCTGTGAGAGTAACGCCCCTACACCATGCTCTGTAGCAGCTGTCTGCACAACAAATTATTTCGAGAACTCAGGTGCTTTGAGCACGGGAGTCGTGCACATGGCTGCCTTAAGGGCATAAAAGGCGGTTTAGCAAGCCTCAGTCCAGATCACCTACTGGGCTGCTTCCTAGAAGTCAGCTCAGTCAAGGGGGCAACAAAGATGCCAAACCCTTGACAAATCTACTGAAATACCCAGTGAGACCTAAAAAGGTTCTCACTTCTGTCTTGGGCTTGGGGGGCTCCCAAGCCAGAATGGTGTCAGTCTTGGGTTGTAGGGGTGTCTCCTGGCCTTTTCCTACCTGGTGTCCCAAGTACACCACAGACCTCTGCCCTATCTGGCACTTACTGGCCTTGATAGTAAGGCCAGCCTTCTGCAGGTCCTTCAACTCTTCCCAGAGGTGGTGCAAGTGATCCTCCCAGCTGGAGCTGAACACTGCAATATCATCCAGGTAGGTGGTACTTAAATCCTCCAGCCCAGCAAAGAACTGGACGTGCCCTTCCGGCATTGAGAATGCTGACCTCTCTTTGGCCCCAACGGACAAAGCAATCTGTCAGTACCCAGACGTCAAGTCAAATGTACCAAGAAAGTGTGCAGCTCCCAGCCAATCTATGAGCTCATCAGCTCTGGGGATGGGGTGTGCGTCAGTCTTGGTGATGGCACTGAGTCCATGGTAGTCCACATAACCGTAGTTCAGGTATGGCACCAGGTGCAGAAGACTTTGGGACCAAGACCACTGGGCTGGCTCAAGGACTGCTGGAGGGCTCTATCATCCCAAACGCTAGCATCTTGGAAACCTCTTCCTTGATGCTAGCTTTGACCTTATCACTCAATTTGTAGATTTTGTGTTTCACAGGTGGACTATCTCAAGTATCCACATCAGGAGTACACTAATGGGTGACTCCTGGGGTTAAGGAGGACAGAGAGGCAAACTTGCCCAGCAACTGGCAACAGCCATTTGAAGAACCGGGGTTTAACCCAGCGGCGTCAGTGGCACGCCTAAGATCTTCGAGTTCACCTGTCTTGGTATTCAAAGGCACGGAATACTTCTGGATGGCGTCAGAGACCAAGTTTATTAGCTGCAGCTAGTAACAGTGATCCTAGAAATACATCACGGTGTAAATTCTCAGGAGACTTCTCATTTTACTAAGGCGAGACGTCTCCTTTTATACCAAATATTCACATTATATAAATGTACACCCACTGCACAAAATTCTAGCCAATAAGATACATTTTCAAACAAAGTATCACATAGCAAAAACTCAATTTACAGTATCCCAACCCAAAAGTTAATTATTAGGAATGTCCCAAATTCAATCTCCACAAGCCGGACAAACCTATAATTGAAAGCATAACCCATGTAATGTAGAAACATAAAAAAGAAACCGTAACAGATGCTGAACAAGATAAAGCATGTGCAAGGAAACTAAAAAGTTAACGATGTCCTGAACATTAATTGGCAATCTCCGACAAAGATCGATCAGGGAAGTTGACTTTGCAAGGTCAGTTTCAGGTGAAGAAGTCAGTTTCTTACAGTTCATTTCAGAGTCAAAAAGAAAGCTAGTTTATGTATACATGAACTAAGAAGGCCAGGCCACTTTGTTCGCCAGGCTACCTTTACAGGCCTACGTGAGGGCAACACAAAATGGTGGCACAGAACAAAATGGAGTCAGACTCGAGAATTACAGAACCTCAGCCCTCCTTTTGCCATTATGTAGGCAATAACCTAAGACTCATGTTAATCTGAATCTAGGTCTATATCGGTATTCATTAGGTCATCAAAGTGTTGCTGTAGCATCATTTTATTATTCTCTACTTCTCTCGGGAGAGATCTCTGAACACACATAGTAGCACAAAGACTACAAATGGCGGGACCACGCTGGATGCAAAGACAACAAGAGAAAAGGATGGCTAAAACCATACCAAGGAATGTCAGAATCTTCCATCCCCATTTGGACAGCAGTCCCCAAAACCATCCCATTAATGACCAGTCTCCTTCGTCTACATGGATAGACTCAGAGATCTTATGTAACCTAGAGATGGCTTGGTACACTGTAGGGGCATTATCTGGTATGTAAACACAGCAACTGGATCCAATCAATTTACATACTCTTCCTCGATCTGCAAGTATGATGTCTAATATCATACGATTCTGCAAAGTCATAAGGCGGTCCGCTTGAAGCTCAGCTGTAACATTACTAAGAGCACCTGCTGTCTCATTAATAGTAGCTTCAACAACGCGGACAAGCTGTCGAATATGCCTACTATTGATCATAGGACCCCAAAAGGGCAGGAAGCCCTTGAAGAAATCTCCTACTTCGTGTGCTGAAGTATCTTCCTTATTGAAGACACCTCTACCATATCTCGTTCTATGATAGTCCGAAGCAGTAGTGTATGTAGGGGGAAGCAAAAACGCCACATAACATATTCCTGAAAAATCAGGTGGCAACCATGTGTAGGCTGTCCTGACAAACAAAATATGTGCCTTTAGCTGGCACAAACGGTGGAGAAGTCCGGGATGAATAGACATAGGTTTGAGCACACACACTCTTACCTAGCTGAACTTTCGGATTCCGACCAGTACCTCGCAAACAAAAATGGCCTCGGTGGGGTACAATCCAAATAGGGGGAGACCTTTTTCGTCTCTCCTTCTCTGTCAAGCTGGTACTATATCCAGTCACGTTCCAACCAACATAAGCCTGCACCACATCCTTAGGAATAGCATTATATGCATCGATATCTCGGATCATAGCTACTATTCCCCTTATCAAGGCACTATTGCTGGAGTTATCTTTAGGGGAACGTAAGGGGCGTACCTCATTTGCATAGATAAACATGGTCTGTAAAGCCCACACAGACCCATTAAAAGAAAAAGGCAGAACCAAATATGGCATACCTTTATCTGTCGTATGAGGCATAAGACCACAAACCCAACAATTAGTGGTATTTACTACTAACTGATGCTGATGCAACAACTATATGAACGAGTTGTTGACAAATTCTGATCTCCTTGTTTGTTCATGTTCAGGCAACGTATAAAACTGGTGCAAAGAAACAGTAGTGAAAGAAAGCATAGGTTGGGAGGTGGGTGCAGATGTCTGTTGTGTAACATAGACAATCCAACCCACACAAGCTAATGTGATACTTAAAAACATCAAAAAACACAATATTATAAAACATTTGCTATATATCAATGTACAAAATGTTGTCTTAAGATCTATTCTCTCAACATCTCTTTCAGTTACAACAGACTCCATCCTCTAACGTGCTGCTCGCGGCAATTTTCCTTCTTCACTCAAGTGTGCGTCCAGGCGTCCTAGACGGTCCTAGAACCGCAGACCTTTCGTCAATAAGCGGGCCACCCCTTAAGTCTTATACCGCGATCCTGCAGCTGAACCCGGAGGGTGGCTCAAAAAAGAAAAAGAAAAATAGTCTCTTGTCTGAAAGAGTGTAATTCACAAAAAAATTCTGATTTTATTTGTCCTTTTTAGACCTTAAGTTGTAGCGTTCTTTACCAGGCACAGTTTGATCCTGAAAGAGTGTCTCTGGATGCGTAGTATCAAATCTCAAACATGGCGGCACAGATTCTTGCAAGACTTCATTATGAATGAATGAATGAATGAATGAATGAATGAATGAATGAATGAATGAAAATATTTGTAAAGCGCGCGATGGCCAAACGGCTTCCTGGCGCTGGGAGCTCTAGAGAACCGGACAGACAGGGCCAGGAGGATTAGCGGGGGTAGGCCTGGACAAAAAGGAAAGTTTTTAGCGCTTTACGAAAATGAGAAAAGATAGGAATCGAACGCATAGAAAGAGGAAGGGAGTTCCAGAACCGGGGAGCAAGAACAGAAAAGCATTATCCACACGTTCTGACTCAGTCCATTCCAGATGTGCATCGCTAAAAGGTACAAATCTTGGAACATTTTCACTCTCGGAATCGGCAAAACCTTCCCGGACCCACTTATCGTACGGTAAGGGCAAAGGTATCTTCTTGCAATGGGTACCATGTACTCAGTTTTTCTTGCCGAACACCTTAATAGCAGTCCGAGTTGATAACAGGACTTGGTATGGACCGGTCCATCTTGGTTCCAAGTTCTTTGACCTCTGGAAATTCCTGGTTAGAATCCAGTCACCAGGTTGAATCGTGTGGCCTGCGTCTACAGAAACTGAAGGCAAAGTGTCATGGACCTGTTGGTGAAGAACACGCAATTTAGCAGTCAAATCATGTAAGTAGTTAACCAACATAGGGTACTCGATATCACTGTACTTCTTAGGCCTCTGCACAAAAATAATCTCGTATGGGCTAAGTCCCACGCGAGAATGTACTGTCGTTCTCGTGGACAAAAGTGCCAATGGTAAGGGATCGGGCCATGTAAGACCAGAGCTCGCTTGTACCTTGACCAACTTCAGCTTCAGAATGCCATTATAGCACTCGACCAGGCCTGCTGACTGGGGGTGATTCGCAGCGTGAAATTTCTGTTTAATACCCAGACCCGCACATACTTTCTTCATAATCTGCCTCACAAATTCACTTCCATTATCACTCCATACCATCCTCGGCAAGCCATATCTGGGAAAAAATTCTTTGAGCAAAACCTTGGCTGTAGACAAGGCAGTATTATCCTTTAGGGGGTAGGCCTCTATCCATCTGGAAAAGGCACAAACAACCACAAGGACATACTTTAAGTTATTGCATCTTTCCATATGAATATAGTCTATCTGCAGCTCCTCGAATGGATACGTTGGAGGAGCAAAATGACCCGCTGGAGTTGGGGTTCCCTTTCCAGGATAATGCCTCAAGCAAATCATGCAGTGTTTAACCAAATTCTCAGCACACTTAGGAATTCCACCATTCTGCCATACCGGAGCCAACAACTTACATATCCCTTTTGAACTAATGTGAGCCAGCCCATGAGCCATAGTAACCACATATGCATCCGGCAACAACCATTGCCGGTGCTCTGACAACTCAACCCAACAGCCTGTCGAATCGAACATTCCCGTACTCTCTCTCCACATACTCAATTCTTTCTGAGTAGCTTCTGCCTGAATCATCTTCACACTTTCTGTTGTATCTTCACACACTCCTCCTTCCACAACCCATCTGGCAGGACCTGCAACATACATCCGACTCGTCACATCTTTCGCTGTTTCTCTCGCTACTTCATCTGCAAACGCATTCCCTCGACCCACATCATCCGTAACCTTCTTATGCGCACTACACTTTACTATCGCAATTTGGGTCGGCAAAGTAAGTGATTCAAGAAGTTAATTCACTAATTGTCCATGCTGAATTTTCATACCATAGGAAGTAAGAAATCCTCTCTCTTTCCACAAACGACCAAAACTGTGAGCCACGCCAAATGCATATTGGCTATCAGTGAAAACATTCACTCTCTTTCCCTTTGAAAACACACACGCTCTAGTCAATGCTATCAACTCCGCTGCCTGTGCTGACTTCTGTGCAATACGTGCTGTTTCAACAATCGTGTGCAAAGTTGTGACAGCATATGCTGCAGTCGTCTCTCCATTCAGAAGCTTAAAGCACGAACCATCCACCCATAGGGTACCATCAGGATTCGAAAGAGGAGTATCTTTCAGATCAACTCTACCCTTCGTTTCCTCCTCTGTCCGGAGAAAACAGTCATGCTGTTCCTGAACATCTGTCTCTACAAAAATTGGCAACAATGTAGCTGGATTCAATGTGTTGCACCGCTTGATGTGCACATGGCTAGCCAAAAGCGTCAACTCATAACCTGACAAACGTGCACTGGTAAGATGTTGAGTCTTTGTTCTGTTCAATAGGGTATCCACTGCATGTGGAACCATCACAATCAATGTATTATTCAATACCAAACCAGCAGACTGTCGGATAGAAACAGCCGCTGCTGCTGTAGCTCTTAGACAACTAGGCAACGCCCTAGCTACAGGATCTAAAGTGGCTGAAAAATACACACCTGGGCGCTGCTTGTCTCCAAATTGTTGCGTCAACACTGACAAAGCACAACCTTCTCTCTCGTGTACATAAAGTGTAAAAGGTTTACTATAGTCGGGGGTACCCAACACTGGAGCAGAACACAATGCATCACGCAATTCAGAAAAACTCTTCTGACATTCGTTAGACCAAGGAAGAGGGTGTGGTGTGTCCTTAAGAGTAAGTGCCAACAAAGGTTTCGCTAGCAAAGAAAAATTCGGAATCCACTGTCTACAATACGAGGTGATACCTAAGAAGGCACGCACCTCTCTCTGTGTGCATGGCACAGTCATTTGGGCAATCGCTTGAATACGCTCTGGGGTCAATCGTCTTCCCTCCTTCGACAAGAGATGACCTAAGTAGGTCACTTCTTGTCGGCAATACTGCAACTTCGAAGGTGACACTTTATGATGAAGGTCAGACAGGTGTCGCAACAAAGAAAGAGTAACCTCTTTACAAATCTCTTCATCATCAGCAGCAACCAACAGATCATCAACATACTGGATAAGAGTAGCACCAGTAGGCAATGCAAAAGTATCAAGCTGAGTTTTCAAAGCCTGACTATAAATGGAGGGACTCTCACAATAGCCTTGCGGAGCGCGTTTAAACCGGAAACTGCGGCCTCCTAAAGAGAAGCCAAAAATATCCCTACTTTCCTCAGCAATCGGAATACTGAAGAAAGCGTTCTTCAGATCAATAACAGAAAACCAAGCAGCTGAGGCAGGGATCATAGTCAATAAAGCAGTAATGTCTGGGACAACAGGAAACTGTGGCACAACAATCTTATTGACCTCTCGAAGGTCGATCACAAACCGATACACAGGTGGCTGAGAAGAGTCAGTATGCTTAAGGACAGGCAGAACAGGACTATTACACACATTATCTCTCGTTTCTTCAACCACACCTTTATCAACCAAATCATAGATAATCGCTAAAAGAGCTCTTTCGCCATCACTGGAAATTTTGTACTGAGGAATGCGAGGTAATTTAGCATTCGACTTAAGGGTAACAACGTAGGGTGGAATCTGCAAGAGACCAACATCATTAGGATCTGTAGCCCAAAGTGTATCAGGGAGAGAACGCAGTTCCCGTGGAAGGCGATCCTTAGACAAATACATCGGGGAAATCACTTTCTTACCCACGGTAAGATGTACTCCCAAAGGAGAACAATGTAATGTCGCATGCAATCTTTTCAACAAGTCCAACCCCAACAAATTCTCGCCACAGCCAGTCGTTAGAGTAAGGGGAGCCTCAAATTCACAAGGACCAATAGAAAGGGGCAAAGGACAAGAAACCGGGTTACGAACTGGGGCGCCAGAAAATCCTACCGAAACATTAGTCAAGCCAGACAAGGGTGCGCCAGGGAGTTTAGAGTGCATGATAGAACTCTTTGCTGCACCAGTATCCAAAAGGAAAGGTTCTGCCACACCTGATGTAATCACTTCAACATAAGGTCCACTCTGGTCTACTGGAACTGACACTACTCCCTCCCTTTGTCCATGGCTGTCCTAACTATCATTAAAACCAGCACTCTCACTTCCAACATAATAATCATCAGTGTAGTACTGAGCGGACTGGAAGGTCGGAACATTCTGTTGATCAAAATAATTTATAGAATTCTGAGGGGAAAAGGAACGTTCATTCTGGGGAAACGTACCACGTCCCCTACCCCTAGGTACTTGTTGGTAACCACCACGACCTCTCAGACCAGACATACCATTCCCACGCTGTAGCAAGATCGGGCAACTATTCTTGAAGTGACCTTCCTCTTTAAAATAAGCACACTGATTAGGGCCTAGCGGGAGTCGCGAAGCAAAAGACTCAGGCTTCTGCAACAGTTTCTGAAACTGTGAGGGTTGCTGAAACTGACGCTGATTAGGGCGAGGCGGATAAGCCTGCTGCAGAAGAACTTTCGTTTTTAATTCTCTAATCTTCTTCTCTACATTATCCTTCTCATCTTTATCTCTATTCTCATAGTATTGTGCAGTAGCCAATATCTGGGCCGAAGAAGAAACAGCCCATGAACTCTCAGAGTCCTTTAACTTATTAAAAAGTTCAGGAAGTAAATTAAAAACAAACTTATCTACAAACAACCTCTGACCACCTTCTGTACTCATGTCCTGACCACTATGATCAATGAATGTTTCCTCAAACCTAGTGAAGAAATCAGACACACTCTCATCTTTCTTTTGTTTGCATGCTGCTAACTTGTCCCAATTCACCCTCAAAGGAGGCATCATAGTTTTCATTAAATTAATAATCCTACCAGGAAGTTCTGCAACTAAGGGTTCAGGTTTGGCACCTCCTACCTGCCGACCAACTGCAGCAGTAATAGTAACCCACGTATCTCCTAACTCTGGCACGTGATCCTCGTGACGGATCTTCGCCCACAAGGGTTGAGGAACTACATTACCCATCAACATATCTATGTCAGCTAAATTCATAACACACGCATCAACTGTCTGAGACAACTCCTTGTAATAACCAGCAGGATTTTTACGGGGGTCAGGCAAGGTCTGCTTAAGAGCCAGGACCTCAGCTCTCTTCCAAGGGACATGCACCCACACTCGCTGAAAATGAGCCGGTGCAGCTGCAATACCATGAGCGGCATCAGCCACAACAGCCTTTCTCCATACAGGGGGAACCTCTCTCATAGGATACTGCTTCACTTTTCTCCTAACAGAAGGGTCAGGTTCAAACAATAACTGAGGTGGAAGTCTAGACCTAAAAGTGAGTAGTGTCTCTACCGCTTCCTCAACATCGGAACCCACTATCGTTCCTTTAGCAAATTCAGACTGAACATTAATCATTTCCAGTGGAATTGAACACAACTCATTATCTTCCCACTCCTGACGAAGGAAGGTACACATGACATCAAAAACATACCTTTGTTTTGGTGCCTCCCACTGTAGGAAGATATCCATAACCACTTGTGGACCGTACTTGGAGGCATTCGAAACCCATCTAGGAGCAAGGAGATCTAACACTGCCCACTCTTCGGGACCAGGAAGCTGACTACGTCTCTGCTTACGTTCGGAAACAGGGGTCATATTCAGTGACCCAAAGAAAGGAAACAAAAGACTAGTGACAGTCTCAGTCATTAGTTGCCGAGCAGAAGGAGACGAAGTTGACATGAGGACAGGAGACAAAGTGTTTTGATGCAAGAGAGACATAGGGACAGAAATAAGAGAAGTCGAAGATAAAGGAGTGTAAGGCAAAAGAGTTTGAGGCAAGGCTGGTGACAAAGCTGGCGGCCCTGGAAACAAGGGGTGCAACAACTGGAGGTAACGGATGTGCAGTAGCACCCTGCACATAAGGGGTGGTAATCTCAGTAAATGTGACATCAAAGGATCCTTTTCAGGGTCTCCAGTCACAATTGAAAGGGGAGGTGGCAAAGCCGGGTAACATTTGTCAATGGCCATGCAATGTTGTCTATCTGGCACTTCAATCGCACGATCTTCTTCATCTTCCTTAAACTGCCTAGCAGCTTGTATTACCGACATATTCATTTCCTTCCTATCTCTCTTAGCTTGCTTAATTTCTCGCTGTTTGGCTTCCTTACGCCAAATGCGGAAAGAGTCAAACATCGCCGGCTGGGCTTTCTTCTTAAATAGCGCAACTTCTAGGTTATCTAAAACATCTGATTCAAAACTACCATGTTGGGGCCATCGTAAAACACCATCTTTCCTTGTATAACGGACCCATACTTCATTAAAGGTAATGGGACCCACATCATGCTTTGAATAGAGCTCATAAGTTGGAGTTCCAACCGGAGGTATCGGACATGAGTCCTCAAATCGGGAATCCTTATTACAACTACAACAAAACCATTTCCTAATTTTGCCAAAACCAGACATCTTTAGCTCACTAGTCTTGCTTCAAACTTCAAGGGGTTATCAAAAATGATACACTTGTAAATATACGAACCCCTCGGCTTCGACTATTGCAATGGCGGAATCAAAACCAAGAAACAAGACAAAATCGTGGGAGCGACACACTTATACTTAACCAAAATGTCTGTCACGCCACCCGAAGACCGTCTAACGTCTCGCCTTACAAATCATCACAAGAGGGTCCAAGACAGGGCGACAGTCAGGGCAGCAGTCCTTCTCAGCCGTCGGAAAGGGGAATCCTCGCAGAAAAAACCTTCGGTCCACGTCGACATGCAGGGGTCAATGAAGTGGCGGCCATCCTCCAGAATTTCCTCACGGGGCTCCTCACAATCTTCGGGCTTGGACCAGTACCGCTGAAGTTGCCCCACGTTGGGCGCCAGTTGAAGAACCGGGGTTTAACCCAGCGGCGTCAGGGGCACGCCTAAGATCTTCGAGTTCACCTGTTTTGGTATTCAAAGGCACGGAATACTTCTGGATGGCGTCAGAGACCAAGTTTATTAGCTGCAGCTAGTAACAGTGATCCTAGAAATACATCACGGTGTAAATTCTCAGGAGACTGCTCATTTTACTAAGGCGAGACGTCTCCTTTTATACCCAATATTCACATTATAAATGTACACCCACTGCACAAAATTCTAGCCAATAAGATACATTTTCAAACAAAGTATCACATAGCAAAAACTCAATTTACAGTATCCCAACCCAAAAGTTTATTATTAGGAATGTCCCAAATTCAATCTCCACAGGCCGGACAAACCTATAATTGAAGGGCTGCTAAATAGAAAAAGGAAAAACCCCGCCAGGATTGATTTCAAGGTCCCTCAAGGGGATCCTTACATTCAAGCAAGAGGTGACAAAGGTTATATATCAGAGCTGACACTTAATCATACAGAGTCCGTACACCTTTTTTATGGAGAAATATATGGTTTATTCGTCATTTGTTAGGCTAGAGTTTATATAGATGAATCCATATAGGTGCTTAGAAACACATATAAATAAACAAGTGATTTTAAGTCTAATATGTTACATGTCATGATTAGCATTGAGTAACAAACATAAGTCCAGGTCCCACACACTCCCGCAGTCATCCACTAAAAATACTCTTACTCACAACCTCAGTCACTGCAATAATTATACACTCATACATAAAAAGTTATAAAGGTACATGGCAGCCTGCAGAAAAAAATATCTAATAGCCGCTAGAGCTAGGGTTATAACATGGAGGCAAAGCAATGTGTGCAAGATGGTAAAGCAAAGACTACACTGAAGCCATCCATGTAGGTCACGCCTATAATTGAAAGCATAACCCATGTAATGAAGAAACATAAAAAAGAAACAGTAACAGATGCTGAACAAGATAAAGCATGTGAAAGGAAACTAAAAAGTTAACAATGTCCTGAACATTAATTGGCAATCTCAGACAAAGATCGATCAGGGAAATTGGCTTTGCGAGGTCAGTTTCAGGTGAAGAGGTCAGTTTCTTACAGTTAATTTCAGAGTCAAAAAGAAACCTAGTTAATGTATACATGAACTAAGAAAGCCAGGCCACTTTGTTCACCAGGCTACCTTTACAGGCCTACGTGAGGGCAACACAAAATGGTGGCACAGAACAAAATAGAGTCAGACTCGAGAATTACAGAACATCACATTGTGCTGTTCCAGGGTCAGTGTAGGGTAGGGGAGAAGTTCAAACCTTGCACAGATCCATCCTGCTCCGTGACAAACAGGAGATCAGGAAGAGGTTCACCCTCTTCTTCCATCCCATCATCTGTAGCCAATCACATTGTCAATTCAGACTTCTCTAAGTGTGGTTTGAGGCGGTTTACATGTGGGACCCTTAAAGGGTTCCTTGGGGTCTGTAAATGCACCAGGTAGGTGGCATCACTGTTGCACTCCTTTACCTCAAAAGGCTTGGACCATTTGCCCTGTAGAGTTCAGGGCTCCACTGGGGCCATGATTCACACTTTCTGGACAGACTGAAACTCAACGAGAGTGGTATTCTAGTCATACCAGCATTTCATGTCCTCCTGGCTAGGTTCGCCTGCGAGACTTTCTTAAAGTGTGCAGTCTGGTTTCTGAAGGCCGACACATATCTAAATACATCCTTGGGGCTTTATGGGAACTTTCTCCCAGCCTTCCTTCACCTGACTAAGAGGTCCCCTCACATGGGGCCCGTACAGCAGCTCAAAAGGGCTAAAGCTATCCCCCTCCATCAGTACTTCCCTGGAGGCAAAGAGAAGGCATGGTAAAAGGATGTCCCACTTATGCCTCTTGGAGTCTGACAGACCCCCAAACATACTCTCCAGGGTACGGTTGAACCTTTCAACCAACACATTACCTTGGGGGTGGTAAGGAGTGGTGAACTTTTAGTTCACCCAACACTTCTCCAAAATGGCCTTCATGTATCTGGACATGAAGTTTGTGCCCTGGTCAGATACCACCTCCTTGGGGAAATCCATGTGGGTAAAAATAACCATCAGTGCTTGGCCCACCATGGGCACCGTCACTGTCCGCAGAGAGGGATAGCCTCCGGGTACCGGGTGGCATGGTCCACAAAGACCAGGATGTAACTGTTGCCAAGGGCTGTCTTGGGGTCCAGAGGCCCCACAATGTTGATGCCCACCCGTCTGAATGAGGACAAGGTAATGTTGGAGTGGAGCCTTACATCTCCCTCCATTCTTGCCACTTGCCTGGCAAGTTTGGCAAGACCTGCAATATGCATCAGAGGGTCTTCGCATTTGGGGCCAAAAGACAAGCCTTTCAAAGGTCTTATCCTGCCCTGAATGTCCTGCCAAAGGCACATCATGAGCCAGACCCAGTATGAAGGCTCTGAAGTGACTTACCAATGAAATCAAATATGCCAATCATGGATAACCAATCATAATCACAATTTACACAAAAGCACATGCACTTTAGCATTGATCAGCAGTGGTAAAGTCCCCGTGTCCAAAAAACAGAAAAAACTAAGTCCAGCATCCAGTCAACATATACAGGAGGCAGAAGCAAAAAGACTGGGGAAACCATGCCAAGGATGCCAGGTCTAACAGGAGAAAAATCTGTGTTTGAGGTAACATCATTTTTCCTGTTATACACTACATACGAGGGAAAGATGTCTTCGATGTATTCACTCTGACTCGCTTGAAATCATTTGAAAGTAATACATGTATTGCCTTTTAAACTTAGTTCTTGCCAATTTGCGCCCATACGTGATTTGCCTGCAGAGATGGGAGGCTGTGTGCATCAACAGACTTCAGCCATAGTCCCCTGTAGTCCATGGGGGCCGAAGCATAAGAGAGCAGTGAGCTCAGGAGTACAGTATCTGTCGTCACTGCTCTACCCTCTCCCTACCTGCTGTCCACATCTTAAATCGGGACCTGCGACCTTAGGAGCATACTTACGAGGAGACCCTTTAAAATGCGGACCAGTCCATTAATAGATCAATCCTTTGTTATTCATCACATGGCCAAATAATTGTTTTAAGCTGCTTCTTAACTAAGGGCCGATGTAGGTGGCTAAATACCGGTCGGTAACGGTGGAATTCTGTAAATTTCACCGTTACCGACCGGTATTTAGCCATTCTCAATGTAGGTAAGGAATCGGTAAATAAGGAATCAGTAAATACCGATTCCTTAATACCGAATCCTTATTGCCCTTGCATTTAAGGAATCGGTAATACCGATTCCTTAAATGCAATGTAGGAAGCACATAAAAGAGTGCTTTTGGGCCATAAGAAATCTGTAATTACCACCAACTTCAAGTTGGTGGTAATTACCGAATTCCTTTGAAAAAGCACGTTCTTGCTTTTTTAGAAGTGCCATGTGGCACACATCCATGCCCTTAGGGCATGGATGTGTGCCACATGTACACACATGCACACCCTTGAAATACCTCCCAGTATTACCGATTCTGTAATACCGAATCGGTAATACTGATTGTCTTCACATTCATTCATATGGGCCTCCAAGCCCATAGGAATAAATGGGTAGGAATTCCTTATTACCGAATCTCAATAACCGATTCGGTAATAAGGAATATTAAGGATTCTGTATTTTTTACCGAATCTTTAGCTACATAGGAAATACCGATTTCTTAATACCGAATCTGTAAAATTTGGTATTAAGAAATCGGTATTTCACAATTACTTACATCGGGCCCTAAGGTCGGATTGAATGTGAATCAGTTAGACAACGCTCACCTCTTTACATTTATAGGTATAAAATATGGCAGAAGAAAACCGGAACGATTAATTCAGCAATATCATCATATGTGATTGATGGCCTCTTAATATGATCCCCACTGTTCTGCACCGCGGCCAGCCACCGGCCGCAAGTTTAGTGCGCTCTTCAGATCTTTAGCCTGGCCTTTATTTCCAAAATCCCCTTTCAACTGTGTGATATAGTCAGGTCCCACGTGTCGAAGCGTTTTCAATTACATATTACAAATATTGCATCAATTCCATCACAGGCTGGTGTTACAGTGCAGGCTGCTGTATCCATCTCATGCGTAAAAAGCAAGCTGTGATGTGTAGACACATTTAGCCTGTCTGTGGCCTGCGATAAAATGCAGCATCATGGTGAGTACCGGTGTAAATCTGATAGCTGCAGTGACTCATGAACGCCCACAGTCAAGTACTAAACACTGTACATATTGTGTGATTAGTTGCGTTAGGTTCAAAGAAATGCCATTATGCTAAGACATGATGGAATGCTGTCTCGCCAGTGCCCCGTTCTGTCCCTTCTCTTTCACACAATGCAATGTTATCTTAGTTAACTGTACAACTACGAAAGGCAAACTAAGAAATGTATGCGACAACTCACTTTCAAACATGCTTCGAGCTGTATTTATGCCTCCTACTTAGTCCGCAACAGAATACTGTCAAGCACACCGGGGGCAAAAACATTTACCCCATTTAATATTTAATTTCATAATATTATTTCTAGAACATATTATTTACGAATGATCACATCTGTATATTCTGTCATAGACATCACCAGCTATGATTGTATGTTATTATGGAATAATATTATGGAACGATACGAGGATAGTAAAGCCAAGGTCCCTCAGGAAATCTAGAGAAATCGGTCTGTTTTGCTCTGTGGGTTTGATACGTTGTTCATTGGGAGACATTGCTTGCAAGCTTTTAGTCAGTGCATATATCAAGTCAAGTCAAAAAGGCTTTATTTCGATAAAAATTATCATAAAAGCTTCACAATAAAAATACACAAGTTCATTTGATTTAAAAGAGGGAAGGGAAGATACAACAATTTAATTACATTCAACTTTAAAAATCTTAATTTTCAGATAAAAGAAGCATGTCATAAGTGATTGATTAAAAAAGAATTAAACATTTTCTTTAAGCCTTTTACTTCTAATGCACCAAGCCCATGATAAAAATTTAGAGAGGGTACAAACATACAGTGGGCGAGAGTCTGACATTAAAATACGTAGTGCCTCAGCGTGGTGCCTGGTCCCCAACAAGCAGCACAGTTGCTTAAGCCATTTTCTTCTTGGTCGGGCATACTCCTGGCACTCAAACATAAAATGTGCCACTGACTCTTGTCTAAATGTACACGTGGGGCAAAACTCTGTGGTCTGTGCTGGCGGTTTCCACCGAGATGTAAAGGCATGGAGGGGAAGAGTTCCAGTTCTGAATTTGAAGTAAAGGGTCCTATCAAATGGTTTCTC
The DNA here is from genome assembly GCF_964261635.1 of Lissotriton helveticus. NCBI lineage: Eukaryota > Metazoa > Chordata > Amphibia > Caudata > Salamandridae > Lissotriton > Lissotriton helveticus. The sequence continues at coordinate 1,155,845,020 of NC_136070.1, forward strand.
AATGATGTCTAAATAGAGTTCCCGAATTGGTAAGTCCTTGAATTTCAAAAAATCCTCCGTGAGTCTACCCAATGTACGGTTAGTACTCCGTTGAGTCAGAATCCAATTCCAGTACAGACTCTTGAGTGTTGCCTTTGGTGGAGAAGTCCTATTTGCCCAGGCTTCACTTAGGCCCAAGTTGCATAAGAGGGATCTCATGTCTCTTAGCCATTTAATTCTGTGCCACCCTGGTAGTGACATAATTTCAGAGAGCCCTTTCGCATATTTGGCAAGCTCCGGAACTCGCCACAGCCGGGCCCATAAAAGTAAGGGCCGGAACTTTGCTAGATCTCCAATAGATCGACAACCTAAGTCAAGCATTATTGGGGCCATGGGAGTACCTTGGGGAAGTGACATGATGGCCCTGCAAAACTTCCTCTCAGATCTTAACAATTCATTGGTATTACATGAGCCCCATAGTTCTGCCCCGTAGAGAGCAGAGCTAACTCCCCTTGCTGTGTAGATTTCAATAACAGGGGCTATAGGTCTAATAGCACAAGAGCGCTGCTCCTTCAGGAGGGCCCCTGTTACCCTCTTATGGGCTAGCAGCATTTTGTCTAAGTGAGGAGCCCACTGCATATTATGCGACAAACGGATGCCTAGGTAATCAAATACATCTACCCTCCCCAAAGGTACAGCGTTCAGCTTTGGGGGACGTACAGGTTTTTTAGGGGGATTCATCACAAGATATTTCGTTTTGTCGGTATTGATTACCAGGCCCGTTCTGTACAAAAGGTCTGGAAGTTGTTAAAGTGTTTTTGGAGACCCATTGGGGATTTAGATAGCAAGAGCGTATCGTCGGCAAAGAGAAGGGTGGGAATACGCTCCCCCGCCAGGGATGGTTCATCTGAAGGATCTTTCAGCAGATGCTCAAGCACACCGGGGGCAAAAACATTTACCCCATTTAATATTTAATTTCATAATATTATTTCTAGAAAATTTTATTTACGAATGATCACATCTGTATATTCTGTCATAGACATCACCAGCTATGATTGTATGTTATTATGGAATAATATTATGGAACGATACGAGGATAGTAAAGCCAAGGTCCCTCAGGAAATCTAGAGAAATCGGTCTGTTTTGCTCTATGGGTTTGATACTTTGTTCATTGGGAGACATTGCTTGCAAGCTTTTAGTCAGTGCATATATCATTTGCAGGCATTTCTTTATGTGTGATAGGACATTTATGATACAAACCTATACGAGTTTGAGACCAAACCCAAACTTGCTCTACATAGACAACAGGCTGATACAGATGTAATGTAGAATAAGCTCCTGAGTATTAATTTACTTGCAGAGAGAAAACAGTCAAAGAACAGCCTCTGCACATCAAGATGCATTTGCCCAGTAGATGTTTGTTTACTTATACAGATGAGGACAGAATTCTGCAGTTGACAGTAAGGTCTCTTCATTGTCTGTGGTGCTCCTACAGCAAGACTTAGGCCCATATGTGCAAAGCTTACCGTATGCATTTCTTAAATAGTGACTCCATAGGAATTGCTATTTAAGAAATGCAAAACGATAAGAAGTAAATTTGTGAATTCCTAACAGTGATTCCTACAAAGTAGGAATTGCTTTCAGGGAATCACAAATAGGAAATGCCATTGCATTCCCGCCTATGGGCAAAATAGGAAATGGTTTGCATTTCCTAAGTTGTGATTTCCTAATAGGAAATCGCAGTTTAAGAAATGCAAAGCCAAGGGTGCCTCTGCGCTTAAGGCCCCCCTGGAGACACCCTGAATTTCCCCATGCATATACGACCTAGAGGCAGTAGCGGTGTGTCCATTATGGCGTAGGGGCGTAGCCCCACTAGCCTCATGGACCCACCGTCGTGGCTGCAAGGACACATATTGCATGAATGCAATAAATAATCATCATGACTTCATAAGTGGCGCTGCACACGCCGCCACCAGGAATCCGGGCAGCACCCGATTTATCCCGAGTGCGCTGCGCGCAGGTTGAGTGACGTCACACTACTAGTCCACTGCAGCAGCAGACAGTGCAAGTGAAGCTTGGGGGCGGAAACTAGCCCGAGCATGCCCATATAAAGGTTCCCCTTAGAGAGAGCGACAGGGGATGCTGGTTAAACCAGGCCGCAGCGCCCGGCGTTACAAAGGGCGACTGGGGCGAGGAGTCAGTGTGACCCCCTAGCCAATCCTGGCGCTGCATGCAGCACCAGGATCGGCTGGTCCACCCGCGCAGCAGGGCAGGCAATCCATTTTTGGATGCCGCGCGTGGGTGGTGTGGCACACTGCCTCAGCCGCACTGCAATGGCCAATCACTGTGTGACTTCATGTGAAGCCATGCAGTGATTGGCCATGGCGCTGTGAGCCTGCCTGTGAGGTCAGTCCCTGCTACTCTCTCCTCCTCTCCTCTGTAGCCTGTAGTGACTCGCCTCGTGCGCAGATCGTGACTCCTGCTGCCTGAGGCGTCACGACTTTCTGAAAGTTTCTGTGCTGAGTTGACTGTGGGTGCCTGCCTGTCACTGTTATCGTGACTCGTCACGTGCTCTGCCTGCGACTGCGCCTACTACTACACTACCAGGTAAGGCCACAGCACAGATCAGTGCATTTAAAAACTCAGCGTCAGTCTTAGTAGGCGGCGGCCCGGGCCTACTACTGCCCTTGTACCATTGATTTAGCGCTATGGCTCCTTCATAGTCGGGGCCTCATTTCAGTGCGGATCTGGGTTGCCATCGTCTGCTGCGCGTGCTGTGCCTGCTCAGCCGAGGTTGTTTAAACTGCTAGTAATGAGCATGTAGGTTGATTGTGCGGTGTTGAGTGTGTACCCCCTTGCTCTGCGCTTCCCGTTGTGCAGAGTGACAGCGGGGGCTTTCCCTGAGGCAGCTCAGCATCCGACTACAGACCCCACGCCAGCAGGGCCCGTACACAGACGCCATCATGTGCCATTCAGAGCCAGCGGGTCCGGCTGGCCAGCTGCGCTCTGCCGACTACATGCCCGCCCCCACCCCGCTGATGGCATCACCACTGGAATCTGCGAGCCGTACCCGCTGTGAGGCAGTTCTTCTGTCACAGGCAGGCCCCCCAGTGCCAGGCATGAGTCTTTGGCCTACGAGAGGCGCGTTCAGATGCTATAGCTACTTTAACATGTGTATTTGTAAAGCGCACACTTACCCAAGGGTATCTTGGTGCTGGATAACAGATGTTTATAGCTACCCAATTCAATTATACACGTTTTATCGATCTCTGAAGGATGAAAGGATGAGTGGACCTGCCAGGATTTTAAACAGTGACCATGAGGTCTAACACATGCCTCTAAAGTGGGCGCATTAGTCATTTAAGCCACCAGACCTGGCAAAAGAAAACACATGCCACCAGTGCCAGATACGCACACATAGTGCTGTTTACCCTGGAAGTTGGTCTGGCACAGGCTGACCCGCCACTGCAGAAAAACTGCGAAAAGTGCTATCCGTATTTATAACACGTTGCACTTGATTTAAAGAGTGAAGGGCAACAAAAACATGCTCAAAACCAAAAAGGTTTTATCACCCCTCTAGAAAGTGAGTATTTTTGAATAGTCTCCATTATAGCAGAGGTGCCCATAATAGATCCAGGAGGGCTCAGTTCACAAAATGTATTAAAATGATGGACGGGGTGTTTCGCCTCCAACTTAATGTACATTTCCAGACATGTGCTTGGAAGGCCGCCCCAGGCATACTCCTGGGAAGGTCATGGGACTTTTCCTGCGAGACCCTATTTCTGTTGCGTGGAGTTCTACAGAGCTGAGAGAGACCCACAGAGGGGGGAGAGACTTTCTCTGTACAACTACATACTGGCATTTCTCTGTGTGGGAAATAGTGTTAACTGTGCAGAAATGTCTTCCCAAACCCACCCACCGAATCTGAGGGTGATCCCTTCTCTTACCACTCCGTAAGGGAAGTTACTCCTGCCCTGTGCTGAAGTAAATTTACAACCCTTGTGGATATGTTGTACTGTAGAAGGGCCAGAATTGTGAGGATACTGCTACCCCAGCAGAACATTAGGTGAGTTTATTTAGCTTACTTTCTTCACCTACACCGGCTACCATGCGTGGGCTTAGTCTACCACTTTCGCCAAGTCACATAAACACTCTTTCTGTGACTGAGCTACTCTCCCTTTTTTTTCATGGTACCTATTGTACTGGCATGGCCAAAGCAGCGCCTGATGGGCTCCTGACCCTCATGTGGTTCCATTGTAGTAGAAGGTGGCTCCATGGTCTTGTTGTCTTCCAGTGTTTCCTTTGATGGTCAGCCTACTTCTCCGTCCTAGTCACTCTAGTTCAATCTATGAACACATGACATTGCTCGTCTTACCCCTCCCCCCCCCACACACCAACTCTGGATCTGTGGTTAATATTAGTTACTGCTTCTAGACTCCAGTGTCCACTTTTCCTAAGGTGGTGCAGTGTCCCAAAATGCCATGATTATTCTATTTTCACACACTAAACCGACAGCAATTTAACACCCACCTCAGTACTATAACCCCCAGTAGGTGCTAATGACCACATAAACGGAGAAGGTGGTTCCAAAGTAGTGTCCCTCTATGCCCAGATCTCTCTATGATCCCTCTCTGACATTTGGGCAAGTGACGTCTTACATTAATGTGGTAGCAGCACCCCTCTCTGAGACTGTGTCAATACTTGTATCCCTACCTTCTGCTCTCTGATGGGCTTTCAGTATTCTCCAGTGACAACCTATTCTAAGGTGGACACACTGTCCCTCATAGACTCATCGCATCTCTTGCCTCTCAGGAAGTCACACCACCTGATATAAGTCAGATTTGTCTAAGTGTGTTTCTATGATATGTGATTTGTCCTGGTGTCCCACACTTTCTATGCACTTTGTCATCAGGGAGGCTGCAATTATCCAGTTCTCGTCAATCAGGATGTATGTAGTGCTAGAATAGAATGACTTGGAGCTAGAAATGTTCTTATGGTTGTGAGAAACGGTGCATAGTAGAGACACCCCCACCCGTACCTACTCGGGTAAGATACAGGAAGAAACGTACACTCAAACCACACCACATTTATTTACTGTGCAGGGATACCCAGAGGATTTTAGCAGCGAATAGTTACCACAGAGAAGTAACCTCACCCCTTTCAAACGTTATGTTCATCAGCCAGACATAAGACCGAGCTTGTAATATAGACCAGGATCCTCCAAAGTCAGTCCTGGGAGGTCGGATCCATGCCAGGTTTTGTAGCATATCCCCATTTAGATAAATGTAGTTATCTTTCAAATGTGGCATGGATCCAGCCCTCAAGGACCAACTTTGGAGAACCTTGGTATAGACCGCTGACTTCAAACTGGTGGCCGAGTTAACAAAATGTACTATCTGCACATTACCGTTATCATGAGGATCTCTTTACCTACCGTCCAGAAGCCAGGATCACGGAGCTGTTTGCACACCAGATGTGCGTAAATGACATGTTTTACTAGTGGGAATTTGTGAATGCACTGGTAAATGTTTTCACACATGTGCACAGTAAATATCAGTATGATGTTATCAATGTAAGTGAATTTCTTCACAGGGTTGAGTAGTGAACGGTTTTACAGGGGTGGAGGTCCTTGCAAAATGAGGTAAATTACTAAACACAAGTTTGCGGCCATTCAGAACCCATTTGCAGGTAGTTTCCCACCTTGATAATAGAATCAGATTTACTCCTGTAAAGGAGTGGAGTAAACTGGAGTAAAAACGTTTTCTGGGTGAGAAAGGGGAGGAACATGTTGAAATTGCTAGAAGTGGTATTTAATAAATGGTTTTGATATGGGCTAGATGTAAAACAAAATAGCAATTACAGTGATGCAATTTATCGTAAGCATTTAGAAAAATGCATGTTATATTACTGAATGTGTAAATATTTATGCATGTGAGTACTCAGCTTCTGGGCCTCACACCTGGAATTCTTTGTGAGTTCCAAGAAAGTCAGGAATATGTCACAAACGTAAGAGTAACATTGCAGGGGTGATACTTTGTGAATCAGCAAAAACCTCTATGGTCAGCAATAGCAATCTGCTGTAATATATGTCACACAACATTATAGATGAGTAACTGGTAATAATGGGGATACAGCATGCAGCAGAATTTGTGGAACAATTTAACCACAGCTGTTTCTTATAAGGTGGAAAACATTGAAAAAGCAGGTCGTTCAGGGGTTTTGTTATAAGTCCAAAGATGCATGCCAGCATTTTTCATACCTTCCTGTTCTGACTTTGCATCAATATTGACCAACCGGCAGAAATGTTGTTTTTGCACTGGTCGGTCTGTGGAAATGGTGTTTTTCACGTTCCTGACAATGTTGGGGCAAATTACCCCAGCATGGATTTTAAGCTTTATTCTAAGGTTTATTTAGGCATTAATGGTAATGTAACAAAACTGGTGCTCATGTAAAGCGCTCTGATACCCGATGTCTCGGGTCAAGTTCGCTATATAAAACAAAAAATAGAAACATCAGTTGTTGGCCTATATATGTAGGTGCGTTGGCAGTCTGGCAGAGGTAGCCTATGTTTGTGGTCCCAGTAGTGAAATAGCAGCAGGCGGCAGCACAGAAGGTTAATGTGCCTGCTGCAAAAAACATGTACCTGATGCAACTTCTTCTACTCTTACAGCTGAGATTTTCATGAAAGTCTTATAGTCTGAATTCAGCACCTGAGCGTAATAGGACGGAATGTATGAAGCTCTGTGGTTATACTGAATAAGCAGCTACCTATGTTATGCCATCTATTAATGTAATAACTGCACTTTCACAATTGCTTTATTAACCTTCCTGCTTTCTCAAATTTGCTTGAAAATGCACGATTTTTCTTCTCTTTTTTCAAACTTTTCTTGGGGTGGTATCCCCCACAAACCCCCCCTTATGGGGTTCGGGCTCGCTCGCTGCGCTCGCTCGTTTGCGCCCCACCGCTTTCAAATGTCACCACCCGCCCCTGCCTAGAGGCATATGTGCCCTTCATGTCACATTAAAAAATGCATTTTCAAATGCAATTTCTAATTTTGCACATGGTGGTAATAGCATTGCCTAAATGCCCAATACGCATTTAGGAAATGCTACCTACATGTGCTTTAGGAACCGCAAATAGGTAATCCTTACTGGGTAGAAATCACGAATTGCAACAAGTTTTGGCCCTTTGTACATCTGAAAAGGCCATTTACCATTTCTTAACGGGCCAAAATAGTGATTCGGCCCATTAAGAAATGCTAAAACGCTTCAAGCATTTGGGCCTTAAAGAAGAATGACAAAAATAATCGAGGGGGATGGACGGCTTCAATTGTGATATCTTTTTTTGAAGGGCACAAGGCATTAGAAAATCCACAAAGGCACTTTGGATCTTACTTAGAGGTAATTTATTTTGCAGAGAAAGGAGGAAGAGGGCACAAGCCAAAGAAACTTTGCACATGTGCAATAATTAGTACAAATGCATTCCACCATTATCTGCTTGTGGTGCATACAATGAAGAAAATAGTATTTTTGCCAAGGCAAAACACTGAACAAACTGATTTCATGCATTACATAATATGAAGTAGCTAGGCATCAATGTTAGTAAGCTTGCCCTTTTTTGCTTAAGGTCTCAACTAATATTAAGGCGGCTGCAGAAAGAGAAATGAAAGAGGGATCTCAGAGATCTAGTTACTGTCTGTAATTTACACTCAAAAGCCATCCCCTGGCTAAATGAGTCAATTATGTATAAAGAACAATTCAAAATGAAGTAAGTATGAAACATGCTCTAGCTTTCGTAACAGAAAGGCGAGGCAAAGATTATGCTACACTTTCTTCACTTTATTTTTCACAACAGCCATCTTAAACAACAACAAAGACTTCATTTCCCATGTGCCATTGGGAAAAGGAAGAGGTTAATTTTCCAACCAATCCGCTATAAGAATCTCCCTTCATATTCCTCGATGACTCTCTTTCTGCCAGCGACCAAAGCCAGAATTGGAATGGTTTAATCATGTTTGGAAGGCTCCATTCCTACAAGATAATAAATGTACCTTTACCACTGTGAACACTTGGGGAAACAAAAAAAACGTCAATAACCACTTGATAAGCATAAGATTAAGCACAACCAAACTCAAAGTGTAATCATACGTATAGTATATCAAAATATTACTGGAGAAAAGGATATTTAATTACCTACATGGAGCGAACCAAAAGTCCTGTCACTTTGTGGAGGGCACAAGCAAAATAGTAAGCGAGCATTGGCAGGACTAATCCATGCTTCCGTCTCCTTAGTAGAATTTTTAAAAAAATGAATTCTATGTCAGGACTAGAGGAGAGGATTATGATAGTTTAAAGCGTGTCCACCACCAGAGCCATGATGGAGGAGACTGGTTTGAAATAGAACCTTTGAAGGTTGAGTCTGAGGACCAGTCTGCGGCATTAAGTATGTCCTCCAGGAGCACTCCATGGGTGAAGGCTTTAGAAGCCATAGCTCTTCTGGCGGAATGTGACTCAAACAATTTAGTGTCAATGCCCATCTGAACCACCTTGCAATTGTAGGACAAGATACCACCTTATATGGTTTGTTGATAGTGTTTTCTCCAGGAGGTCAAAGCTCTTATGTCATGGCTTTGTATGCATTAATACAGTGAACTATACATGGTTTGGGAGAATCTGCAAAGGCAGGGTATGAGATAACCCAAGAATTACACTTAGCATGTCAAGATACATGGAAGGTGACCCTGTAAAGGGTTAAGGTTCTCGCCGTGATGAACAGGGCTGTGACATTAGAGACCCTCCCGCAGGACACCAGACACAGCAAGGTAGCTAGCCTCAATGACAGTTCCTTCCTGGAGAGTTATCAATTACTAGGTGAGGATAGAAAAAGGTTAAACACCTTGTTAACATCCCAGAGAATTGAATATCTCTGTCTTGGGGGGAGAGACAGCTGAATGCCCAGAGTAATTTCCTAACCAGGGGGTACTTTCCCACCAGATGCCCACCAATATGGACGTGTCCCAATTATATCACTGAATAAAAGGTATTGATCCATCTATATGTCATGCCTTACGAAGTCAGAGAAGGCCAGAAAATGTATGATATGGACAACATCTGTCCCTACAGGAACAAAGCTTCTCTGCTTACGTCAACCCAGCTATCGAGTCCAGGCCGACCGGTATCATTTGATTGTGCTGTCTGCCCAGGCTCTAGAGAGCAGTTCCGCAACACTTTGTTAAAGGCCCAGGACTTGCCATATATTCCTGTAATCCAATTTTCACTCCTAAGCACACGTTCCAATTTAGACAAGGTTTCCCCTTATTTTTCAAACATATGCAGAGATATGATGACACAATTACACAACATTTGTTTCACAAATTTTCTTTGTCTTGTTTTATTCTGATCTTTTCCAAAACAGCCAACAACAGCCAATGCGTTTCGTCATAACAGGTAGGGATCCTGCGACTTTCTCAAGGCTGTACAAAATAAACATACAAAATTGAGTTGTATTTATTCATACCGTCCCAGTTCTCATTCAGCATAAACATAAGTTATACACTTCCTATGACTCTTTTGAATCAAAAGACAGAGGGTATATTTCAGTAGTGATCCTAATTGTTAGTTGCAACAATTATTCAGTTCCAAATCGTAGGTTAGGGTAGAATTCAAGATAAAGTACACGATGGAGAGAACGGAAATAGAAATTTGCCAATGGTTCGCAATATTTCAAACCTTATCGCCCAAGGGGTAAGTTAATTTGGAAACCGTGCTTCCTTAATGAAAGAATTTTTCACCCGTGTGGGGAAACAAATAGCGGTGTTCGTAGTGTAAAGATTGATTTTGTCACGCCACTAGTTTCGATTATGTGATGCCATTAGTTTAAAGTATGTGTAGTTTAAAAAAAAATTCTATCGAATCCAATGTGAAAACTCTGTTGAGGAAAGAAAGCACCTGTAAGTATACACTAAGTAACACAAAGAACTCATTATTTACTGCTAGTTAAGTATAACCAAGATCAACCTACTGTACGTGTGGTGATAATTCCAACCCACAACGGGGTTCTGTTTCTCGTGGAAGTCGCTATATGTGCGCAAATCCTTAATATATCCAGTCCAAGTTTATCCATCCATTTAAGTTAAGTCCTTTCTTTCTAGAATTCAAATAATCTTATCAAAAAACTGTGTATATGTCTCAACATATATATATAAGCAGTACGGGTACATTAGCCCCTAAAGACCCACATAATAACATGTCATCACCTACTTTCGTAAAACACTACTTCGTCCAAAGTTATATTAAACAACCACCCATACATCGAGTCCATCTCCTACTTGGTCGTATATATATGTAATGGCTCTGTCTACTGGCACCGTAAAATGTAGCACCAGAACCACGGTATAATTATCCACGGTTGAAATTTACGCTTCGGCATCGTGTGGCGCCATCCATTTAAAACTCCAAAAAGCAAAAACGCACTGGTTAAAAATGTCCCCCGCTAGCATTATACGTATCGGTATAGTGTGGAGCCATAAGTTTTAAATCCACACTCAGTCAACACGGCACTTAATATAGAATCACCCGCTACCAACAAAAAAACTCACAACTGTATTATTTCTACAGAATCTTAGGTTTTCTCTTACCAATATCGCCAAGCAGAGTACTGCATTCCCCTTACCGCTTCCTGCTTCTCCCCTGTTCAGTGCGCGAGATCTCGGCGTTCAGCGCCATTTAAATTCTCGTTTACTGACAAAGCCTCCCATTATTATTTATTATTTTGGAATTTTATAAAGCGCATGGCATTACGCACACCGGCGTGTCCCCGCGCTAGGAGAGAAGGTGAGAAGACATGACAGGGAGGCTATACCAAAGCTGAGCGGAAGAGATATGTTTTCAGCGCTCTGCGGAATTTTACTTCGGAGGGTTCGAGGCGTAACTCCCTCGGAAGCGTATTCCAACTCTTCGCCGCCAGTAACCTGAAGGATCTGCCACCCATTCGGGTTTTTTTAATTTTTGGGACAGCGAGTAGCCCGGTGTCAGAGGATCTAAGCCTGCGTCCAGGACTATAAGGAGTGACGAGGGTAGATAGAGGGATAGGTGCTTTGCCGTTGATGATACGGTGGCATACGCATAGTGCTTTAAAAGTTATCCTCTCCCTCACCGGAAGCCAATGGAGGGTTTTTAGAGCCGCTCTCGAAGCAGTTCTTCTTGGGAGCCTCAACACCAGCCGTGCTGTGGCATTTTGTAGTACCTGGAGGCGGGTGAGGCTTTTAGCTGTTATACCCAGATAGAGAAGGTTGGAGTAATCCAATCTTGATGTAACCAAGGCGTGTACAAGAGTCTGTCTGGCACCGACCGGAAGTAGATCCAGGATCTTACGTATACTCTTTAGGATACCAAAGCACATCCCGGTTACCCGGTCTATCTGGGGAGCAAATGTGAGGGCAGAGTCAAACATAACCCCAAGATTTTTTGCCTGTTGACAAGGCACTGGGGTCGCTCCAAGGCAGGCCGGCCACCATGTCGATGACCACACACTCGGACCACCCCCTACCACGAGCACCTCAGTTTTGGACCCATTCAGCCTCAGGCAGTTGTCAGACATCCAGGATGCAAGCTCCTGCATGCAGGCACTGAAGCTGACCGCCGCAACGTCCGGCGCCCGTGACAGTGAGATGGCCAGTTGTGTGTCATCGGCATATGACACTAGCTGGATTCCATAGCCTTCAACTATGGTGGCCACTGGGGAGACATACAGGTTGGACGCTCCTTCCAAATCAGGAAACACAAAAAACGGACTTTCGAATAGGTGTCTGATGATGCAGACATCTTGGAAGTAAACATTCAGGATTGCAAATATTAAATTATCGATCTATATGCGCGTGATGCAACTCTTTAGTATATTCAGCGGCATACATTAAAAATTATCGCTGAAACGTAGTACTTCCTAATATAAACTATTACCGAGTGCGGCACACATTATTACAAACTGTCAAAACGTTGTCTGAAGAACCAGACATCTAGGAAGTCACCATCGAGTTGATTGAAAAGCTTAATATCAACCTGTAAGTATTTCAGTGTAAGTCTCTAGTGTGTCTTGAAGAATCGCCAAGTAAAGAGTGGCGTGAAACCCAATTTATAAGAAATAGAGTGAGAAGTTGGTGGGAAATAGATCATAACGTGAGAATCTAATAAGTATCAGGAAAATAACAGTCTTAATCTCCTCAATTCATTCTATTATAAAAATAAACACTACCGTATTTCTTAAAAACCACATTTAAGAGTGAAGTGAAATGTGATCTCATTTTATACTTACGTAAGGAAATATGCATAACCAAGAACTCTCCATCACCTACTGTATCTATTCAGGTAATGCAATGACAATATCCAAATTCAGACAATAGTCAGTACGAATGACAAATACATAACAATTCAGAAAAGTTAATATGAACAATATATGCATAACCAAGTACTCTCCATCACCTACTGTATCCAATATGGTATTACAACGAGTCATATCCAAATTCAGAAAATAGTCAGTATGAATGATACGTATCACCAAGATTAAAAGGAATTTTCATAAAATGCAGAATTACTTATCATCCATTTTGTTCATTATATAGTCAAAAAATGGGCACATTGATATATGGAACGTTTCCTTTCACATGTAATAGAGCTTGACTGCATAAGGTAAAGTGTTCAGGTATACTCGCAAGCATAAGTGATCGTTGTCATCTATCATCACCCAGAAAGTAATGTAATTCCTGATCAATGTTATGGCCACACTCTGTGCTAGGCATTTTCAGTATCCACAATGTTTCTTTCCTGCGCAACATCAATTCCCTATTGCCCCCTCTTTAGTGTCTAGGTACCTGATCTATTCTATAATATTCAAAGCGTCTGTTTGTGGTTTGTAATGGTCAGATTGACATATGCGCCGCTAGGGGGTACCTCATATCACCTTGTTTGACCGCCCTCACGTGTTCACATATCCTTTCTCGTAATGCTCTAATAGTGCTACCTATGTATATTTTCTTGCACTTGAACTCAATAACATAAACCACGGATTTAGAAAGGCAGTTGATGTTAGTCCTTATCTCATATTCCTGTAATCCTCCATGCCATAAGTTGAAGGGCTCCTTCCATGACCAGTTGATGAGAATCAGTGCTTAATTTGTGAAAAAATAAGTGCATGGCCCTCCTCTGCAGACCACTGGAGCTTGTCCCATCCAATGCCCCTGCCAATGACAGTACCAGCACAACTACTAACCATCACACTACTACAAGAGTGACAATTCAGACACTATTCCAGGCCCCCAATGCTAGGAGAATGGCTAGGGCAGCAGGTATTCGTCATTTTAAATGGTTATTTAATTATTAAACAACTATTGTTTGAAATTGAGGATGCATCGATCTGAAGCGATGTTTCGTAGGAAACTTAAGACTTGTTTTTTTCAGTCATCCCCTGGGGGATAGTGTTAAACGCTGCTGTGGAGGATAGACCGTCTTTGCTAGGATCAGGGATTTTGTTTTGGGGATAGGGCTCTGTTGTTAAGGACAGAGATGTCTTAGTGCGGGGACACTCCATTGGAGTAAACAAGCGCTCTATAAGCTTTAATCATTAATTCATTCATTGTTAGTTCATCTTTAACTTAGACAAACAGCGCCACCATGTGGCAGCAAGGCTGGACTGGCTGTAGCGGGTACGTGCGTTTCCCCGGTGGGCCGCCAGGGTGGGGGCCAGTTTTGGGCCTCTGAAAGGCCGTTTTTGTTACCGGGGGTCGGCAATATCGGCCCCCTGTACCGGAATCGGCAGAAACCATCCCCTTTCAAACAGCTCGGCCTCTCCACCAGGGGGCTGGCCGAGCAATTTGCCAGGGCCGGTTTCAGTTCCCAGTCTGGCCCTGTGTGGCAAACTTTCATGAGTGCCGGTGTTGGCAATTAAGTGCCGGTGCTGAGCACCAGAAACCACCGGCTCAAATTAAACACTGCAGAGAATTCCCAGAGGGATCCTTGAGGAGATTTGAAAGCAGGGTAGACTGATTGGAGAATCCCAATAAAGTTCCATCAGAATCACAAACCACACTTGAGACCTCCAGATCAGGGTCACCAGCAGTAGGTCAGCCTATGACTCTCGTTATCATGGTGAAGGGTGGAAAGGCACCCCCCTTCTGCACTGTCCCCTCCTTCAGAAAGGCATCAGTTGCCACAGCATTGGGATCCGGTATTCAGCTGAAGTACTTGGGAAGTTGATAATCCAACTGAGATGCGAAGAGTTCACTTTGAATGGGCCCCGGCGGTCCAAAAGGGCTTGAAACAATGCTGGATGTAACTACCAAAGACTTGCGTCCATCAGATAACGTGACTGTCAATCCACTACCTGGTTGGCTGTACCTGTAAGGTGCTCCACCACCACCGAGATAAGATTGTCGAGGCAGTATTCTCAGAAATTCCGGGCCAAGTCAGAAAGGGCTCTGCATTTGGCACCACCCAAGTGATTGATGTAGTTGATGGCTACCACGTTGTCCACCTTCAATAGGACACAGCACTGTGCTTTGTCCTTGGTCCCGCATTTCACTGTGAGGGAGACGGTCATCAACTCAAGGCAAATGATAAGCAAGGACTGCTCTGCAATGGACCATCTGCTGCCTACGGTGGTAAGATCCCCACCGTGTGCTCCCCAACCTGTGCCAATGGCATTGGCCTCTATCACTAGATCCAGTTGGGAGCTGGAAATTGCTTGCCCTTTCCAGGCTTCCATGTGCATGAGTCACCACTGAAGTTCGTCTTTGGCGTCCTTTGAAAGAGGAACACATTGGGAGTACATGAGACCACTGCTTAGGTGGGATGCCTTCAATCTTTGAAGAGCTCGATAATCAAAAGGCTTGGGAAATATGATGTGTATAGAGGAACACAGGAGGCTGAGTATCCCCGCCATCTGACTGAGAGATGAGGACAATTTTGAACTGGGTCTGCTGATCTTGTGTTGTATTTTGGAAGTTTTCTTGGAGAGAACGCTGAAGGTAGTCTTGACCATATTTATCACAAAGCCCAGGAATGTGAGAATGTGAGTTGGGGACACAACACATTTTTCCCTGTTAATGATAAACCCGAGAGATTGAAGGAGAGATACCGTTCTTTGTAGGTGCGCCCTCAGTGTGTTCGGGCACTGATCCATGAGGAGAATGTTGTCTAGCTACATGATCATGCGCATCCCGCCGGTTCTTAGAAGCTCCACCACTGGTTTGAGAAACTTGGTGAAGCACCAAGGAGCACAGGATAGGCCGAATAGGATGGCTGTGAATTTGAAAAATTGACATTGTCATTGGAACTGGAGAAACCAATGATATGGTGGATATATCGGGATTGTTAGCTAAGCATCATTGAGATCCAGATGTACCAACCAGTCGTCAGTTCTCATGAGGTCCCGCACGATATGAATTCCCTCCATCTTGAAGCGGCTGAAGACCAGCCACTCATTGAATTCTCAGAGGTTTATCACCGGGCACTGGTCCCCGTCCAGTTTCTCTACCATGAATAGATTCCTGAGGAAGCCCAAGGGGTGGGCCGTAGTAGGAATAATAGCCCCTTTGTAGAGGAATTCTTCAACCTCTAATTGGACAAGCATGGCTTCAGCCTGTGAGAAGAGAAGGGGTTGTGTAGGGCTGAGCCGGGGAACCATAGAACTCTATATGAAAACTCTGAACGGTTTGCACAACCCAGGAGTCGGAAGTTAAAGCTTTCCAATTGTGCATGAAATGCGGTAACCGCCACCCAATAGTTTGTGAGAAATTTAAATTGCACTCACTATGGGTATTAGCAGAATTGCTGTTTTCTCTGGAACCGCCTCTGGAGCATCTGTGCCTCAGGTAGAAATCCCCTGCCATGATCAGCCCCTGTGAAAACCCAGGGGTAAAGACACAATTGATTGAGGACTTGGGCTTGTCTAGGGAGTTGAAGGTGGAGATGAACTTGCTGATCCCCTTAATGAAAGGCTTCCCAAAGAGCCTGCCCCTGAATAGCTTGGCCCACCTCAGAGGTTGCCAAATCACTTAACTTCGGGTCAGTTTTGATCAAGGGGGGACCTCTGCCTCTCAGAAAAGAAGGCGCAGTTGGTGTTGCCCAAAAAATGTATAGCGTGTGGGACCCAGCCCGACAGTATCTCAGAAGAAATGAGTGCACCTGAGGGATGTATGACGTTTCAACGCATAATTTTACCACGCATGCCTTTAAAACGCAGGTTTTACAACGCAAGTCGTTACAACGACTTGCATTGGGGGGCGCTGGATAGTGAATAGTTTAATTTACTATTCCAACTCCAGTCCCCGTGGATAGTAGGGAAGGTGTTGGATAGTAAATTAAACTATTCCCTATCCTAGAGTGCCCCCCAGCGCAATGCGTTGTAATAACTTGCGTTGTAAAAGTTGCGTCGTAATGGTAGTGCGTTGCAAAAGTTGCGTTGTAAAAGATGTTCCCCGCACCTGAGGCCTTGGTGTCCTCTGCCATGTCCAGAATCTTTGTCAGGGGACCTGCGACTTAAAGAAGCTTGTCCTGACATGACCACCATGAGCAGCTGATTCCTTTTTTTGGGTCCCTGAAGTACTTGGCTAGAAACACATCCATTCTAGGGTCTATCTCAGGTGTTAAAGCCACCTTGTCATCCAGCGACGGATGAGGGCACTCAGGCGGTTGCATATTTCGTTGTCCAGGGGCTTGCACAGTCAACCCGCCACATATGTAGCTACTTTCTCTGCTGGGGTCCAGTCGGAGGAACAAGGATGCAATAGTTCCTTAGGGTCCAGCATGTCGGAGTCCTTGTCACGGACATCTTGATTGCCTGGGGTTGTCCCTGTGGATAGGAGTGCCGACGGTCACCATGACCTGTCATGTTCTATCTCCCTGTTGAATCCAGTGGGTGAGTCCACTGCTTCAGGAGGAGGGGCTGGGGGGGGAGGCTAATCAACCACTTGTGTCTCAGCAATACACCAGGTACAGGAGGAGGGGGGCAGTGGGGGTGCTTGGCTCATGAAAGCCTTCTTAGACCTAGTAAAGGCATCCAACTCAACCCCGGGGTGTGTGGGCATTTGCATGTGTTCTCAGGGGGTCTTGTGCTAGGCTGCCCTAGAGGTATGGGGGGTGACTGCCCAGGCAGGTCTTCCCCCAGTGTGGGAGGTGTAAGGCATCATTCAGCCATTTGGAGGAGTTTCTGCTCCAAAGGAGCCACCACTTCCGAGACTGCCTTGTGGATCGAAGCATCTTTAGTGTCACAGAACTTATCCTTGATCGGAAAGTAGGAGACTGACTCCTCTTCAACATCTTCTAATGCATGCATCATGACAGACGGCAATATTAACTAGGGGATACCCAGACGTATTAAAAAGATAGCTTGGTAGGTATAACTTTTGTGACATTTATGCAATTGCGGGGGAAAGTGTCCGACCGTGTGAGGATGCACTGTGCGGGCTAAAAACGAAATCGAACCCCTACAGGGGCGTTCGGACTCCAGGCATGGTGGGGCACACAAGCTGTACCTTTAAATTTTGCAAAGTACAACAGAATTCCTTGTGGGTTATAGTGTAGCTGAATCTTAATTTCAGTAAGGATTACACTACATACAAATTACACAGGTTGGCATATTAAAACTTGAATGGTCTTTGTCTGATCTTTTAAACTCGAATTTCATGGTATGCAACACAGAGGAATAACTGGAGCAAAGATGTGGAAGAGAGGGTATATGTATAGTCTTTTTTTGTGGTAATATCATCATACCAAGTTTCTCTATTCACTTCAGTATTTGAGATCTCCTGTATAAAATGGAGCAATTGCAGGTCACTATATTCTTCTGCATGGTGATGCCAGAACAATGTTTATAGAGGAGGCACCCGATGTAGACGAGAGAGGTGTTTCCAATCTTTTGGTTATTTAGAAAAAGGAATGGAACAATAGTATGTCTGTCTGAAAAGATAGACACTGCTAACAGAATAATGAATGGAGACAGAAAGAAAAGACCCTAAATTATGACATTTACAGTCAATAATTCTAACATTGCACAGTCACTGGGCCAAAGGTCCAGGGACTTATCTCCAACTTTAAGCTCTCTGAAGGCTTGTTTTAGTTATTTTTTACTTGGCAAACTCTGACTTATTAAAAGGAAACAAACATTTTGTGATGTATTATGTTTCTCCTTAAAGTGCAATAGATCACCCTTTTTTGGAAAGTCTGTTAATTGGCTAGGCTTTATTCTGGTCAGTTGTTCTCTTCAATAGAGAACACTGTTGGCATGTGGGCCTATTTCAGTTTGCAATGCAAGGGTGGAGGTACAATGAATGTATTTGCTCATTCTGTTACTGTTAGAAACTGGACTGTTAGATACCCGTTCAGGCAATAACTACATTCCTTGTCAAGGCGAACCACTAAATTCACTAAATTAACGTGATCTCAACCCTTATGGTAGCTATGCCAGAGAGCAGGCAAGCTTAATTCAGAGACATTGAGTAAAGTATTTACGCAGTAATAAAATCAAAACCCAAACATAATAAAAAGTTCATGCCAATTTAGAAAAATAGAGTCAATTTTAATAAGCAAAATAATAAATAAAACAACACCAAAAACAATAAAAATAAAAAAGGGAAAAAATAGCATCAAAAAGCATTTTGTGCCAACAGTGGTCAACTGGTCGCAGTAGTGTCGGATCTAGGTGCAACTTGAGGCCACCCATGATGAACCGCAGGTCGGATAGAGGGGCAAGGTTCAATCTGGTCAGAGGATTTACCTTTGGACGTCGTCTCAAAATGGGAAGTCTAGAGTCTTCAGTCGGGCAAAGCAGCAGACTACAGCTGAAGAAGCCCCGAAGAGGTAGGACAGCTGTCAGACGAGGTCCTGGTGAATCCATTGTTTTTTTGAGTGGGAGTAATTAAAATGTTGCTCCCAGTAAAAATCACTTGCCAGTAAAATACATTTGGCACTTTAGCCAGGTGAAGAGTTCTTCATTTGCACTTAATCACTTTTTTGGAGATGAGATTCCTTCAGCAGGGCAAGGCTGTAGACTGTAGCTGAGGAGGGCTCCAGAAGGCCAGAGTACCATCTTCATAATCCCCGAAAATGATAATTTGACGTTGGAAAAAACCTCAGAGCGGGGGAAACCTAAATGTTCAACCGAGCGACAATGCACCATGCATTGATTAGCCTGGCAAGTTTGTACTGATCCTTCAGAGGACTTTGGAACAAAACTTTTCCTACCTCCAGGTTTTTAGAGGTGGCAGATGAGCTCCCCTCAAACCCAGCCAAGGGTTCTAGGACCTCAGAAACAGCACTTGGGGGGTCATGATTCACTCCAGCAAAGGCTACCTGCAGGGTCTAGGGCAAATCCAGTTGAAAGTGGTCAGCCAGAAAAGGTGTTTTGTAGCTTGAAAATGTCAGTCTTATGACACTTGGAATGCTCTTCTTTGACTTGGGTACAAAAGAGAACAGGTCCAGTCCTTCAGTACTATTCTCAGGTCTCAGACAGCAGGTGCAGTCCTATTTTGATCTGTTTAGGTCCAGTGGCTACTGGGAGACACCACATGATGCTTTGCACCAGATTGTAGGTTGGTGTGACTCCTAGTTCCTCCATAATCAATAGGGTAAAGTTCCCAGGGCTTACCCTACCCACGTTTGAAGCATTTCCCATGTGTCTCATTGCAAACAATACTACAGTGCTCTTTTCAACCTAAATCAACAATGGTGTAATCCTTCTCTCCTTGTGCAGAGCCAGTGTGCCCACCCCAGAGGTATGGCCAGGGAAATGAGCAACACTTCCTCTATGGTCACTTCAAACCAGTTCTGGGGGCAGCTCAATCAGTGGATGACTGTGGGGGGGAACGGAAGGGGCCTTTCCAGGTCACATCTGACACCTGCATGTGCCTGGGTTGTTCCCCTTCGTAGGAAGTTATAATAATCCATATTTGAAAAGTGCAAACATATCACACCTTAAGGTTTCAAGGCTCTGGGGACTGGTGGGGAGATTAAGTGAGCTATTGCCCAGAGTCACATGATGCTGAGCTGAGCAGCTGCAGGGGATGGAACCATGATACCCACGCTCCGGAGTCAGCCGCTCTGGCCGCTGCACCATACCCATCCCTGGGTGTCATCCTGACAGAGAGACAGAAATACCACCCTATACCCAGCTCTTTGTCTCTGTTCTAGGGACGCCAGTTTTCACACCTCATTCAGGGCTTGAGCACTCAGAGGGCTACAGCTAAAGGCTAATGCAAATTAGCCTTGAGAGGCTTTAAACAGGAAAAAGGTAACTTTCTTAAAGTACCTTTTCCATAATATATTTTAAACATCCAAAATGTCTACTGTATTTTGCTTTTATTGTATATTAAAAAGAGTCCAAGAATTAGCTGTTTCCTGGCCACAGATAGCACTATACGGCTAGTGAGGGGTGACTTGATAATATAGTAAAAAGCAAGTATTACACCTTTGAAAAGTTTGTATTCTTACAGGTTGAATTGCAGTATGTAAACTGCTTCAGTCAGGCTACAGTAGTAGGCCTGAAGTCATCTCTGTACTGCCACTGTAGTAGATGGCACAAGAGGTGCTGAGGTTCACTAGTGGCGTTTAACTAACAGGCCCTGGTACTCCTTGTACCATTTACCCGGGAATTATTGGAGAGTTAAATATTCCAATTAGGTTTATGTCAATTCAACCATAATAGAAGGGGGTAAAGGCATCTTTCTTCTGGTTAGCATAGGTAAAGTGCAATGAGTTCTCCAGCCTGCAAAAAGAGATAGGGCAACATCTGGAGGTACACCATGCAAAATATGGTATTTTCCAACACTTATCTGTGTCCATCCATGTCAGTCAATATAAATAGAGACATTAAGCACAAGGGAGCTTTTTCAATTGTAAAATGACTTTCATTTTTTGTGGAGGGCCAGCAATTTAGGAAGAAAATAAAAATTATATTTGTGCCCTTTACAGGTTCCCCATAACCTTAAGGTTCATTTTAAGATCCTCTCATATCAACTGAAAAGTGTAAGAATTGAATCATATCTTTACATTGCGCATGATCCTTCTTCTCAATAGTTTGAGCAGGTCTACGTCCTATGGCCCGCATCAGATTTTCACCTTTGAAAATCTTTGAGACTTTACATCTCAGTTCATGAGCTTAACTTCCTAAATTGGTTTTTAGGCCTGGCATTGGCCAATACATTTATATTTTGCTAGAAATATATGTAAAGTATACTTGTAGGGGCTATCAGCCAGCCTTGTTCATTCACTTCTCTGTTACTGTGTTGATCCTCTATTTATTCTGCCCATTACAGCATATACCATGGGGAAGTGGGTCAGGCTATTTCAGCCATTGGTTAACTTAAATGGCGTTCTTTCACAAGAAACCATTGACACACAGCCTAGTTCCCTTAAGTGCTAGGGACTACTATGACAATGTGTGCTTTTTAAAACCAAAAAATATTTTTCCTTTTTGCCAATATATTTTTTTAATTGATGAGGGTCCGGTAACTTCCCGAACAACTATCTTTTGTGAAAACCATGACAAAACAAACACTGACAAAGTCAGAAGGCTGACAGTCAATGACACAACTATTGGATTTGCCAACATGTATTTGACATAGTAAAGCTCGTTTCAAACTCTCTCTTTGGTATTTTTTAGGGTCTGACTTGCCTGCCTTTCTTTTTATTCTTCCTTGGGTTCAGTACTACTTTTCCACCTAAGTCAAGGAACTTGCCAAGTGCATGGACCTACAGGTACCAAACATAAAAAACAGTGAGAAGTAGCTGCGGATCTGATTCAGAAAGCATTTTGAGCATGTAATTTGAACCTTGGAGAGCAAAAAAACTGTCTGAACACAAAACGACAAATTCAAAGAATCAAGATTAGTTTCAAATGATGCTTATCAACTATATGAACTCCAGCGCTATGACTAAATGTCGGAAATTACATGTTTAGGGTTAGCCGTGGATATGAGAGTGCTATGGTTTGCCGTCACTTAAAATGTAGCTGAAAACCACAATCGTGTAATTGTGTGGGTAGTCTCTTATCTGTTAGTGGTACATTCTCAATGCAGAAACACATGGAAATTGGTTCCTCTTAAAGACGGAAGTAACTGCACTTGAGAGTCGTGCTGGAAAAAAAAGGTGCCACATTTACTGGGGGGAAAGGGAAGGAACTTAACTATGGTGACATGGAAGAAGACAAATATGTATGTGGTAATACCACTTTGAGAGGTTGGCTTTTGGAAAAATCTGCATGCGTCAATGTTATGAACTGATGTCTCTTTTGTAGATTTCCTATAACACTCGTGGGTTCTTTGAATGTTTGAAAAGTCGGGCATTTCATCTAAACGTAGAAATAACAATGACGGAGCAAATTTGCTACCTTTTGACAATAGGCCCTGAGCTTTTAGACCAAAATGCTTGCATGTGCATAGGGAAGCCATGCACCTTCTGGCAGACTCTCGTATTGCTCTTTAGGATAGGGGTGCACACGAGTTGACCTGGGGACACTGGGGGGAGAGGGGGGGGGGGGGGGGGGGTGCACACCCGGCTCCATGCGGCTTAACGTGGCCCTTGGCGCTCCCACCTCTTGCTACAGATTGAAATGACTCCTCCTTTGTCTCCTCCCAGGCCCAGCCCAGCCCCCGGCCTCTCCTTTAACCGTCCTTCCTCCTCTCTTCCCCGCTCGTGCCTTCCTGACTCCCTCAGACTCCACTTCCTCATCTTGAAGGGAGCCTCTCGCCTGCTCCTGCCTACCCTACCTCCACCTGCACGCTGCACCAGGCCCCTGCCGGCACCTCCGCAGCCCTCTCCCCCTCCCTCCGACTCCACACGCAGCTGTCACCGCCGCATTCGCCATGGCAGATTACCACAAGCCAGACCAGCAGACCCTGCAGTCCCTGAGGGACACGGCCAACCGGCTGAGGATCAACTCCATCAAAGCCACCACAGCAGCCGGCTCCGGGTGAGTGCCCCCCGCACGCGACAGCGCGCGCGCATCCCTACGCCCCTATTCAGCGAGATGCAGAGTCCTAGGACGCGCGAGAAATAGTGTGGACCGTACCACCTGCGCTGCTGAAAGAGGGGCGGTGCAAAGCTCGAGTTGAACTACATAATCGCTTCCTTTCCTAGCAAATATAGCTGAACGTGCGTTCCGTGCTGTGCATGCAAATATATGTAACAGCCTCTAAGACGGGTGTGTGTAACTTCTGAGAAAGTAAATTGCATGTATGTAGCAGCAGCCTGCCGCTGTTGGGCGAGGCGTTCCTGCAGATGTATAGCCAATGGGCAAGAAGAGTCATACTCCGGGAAGTATCATGTTGTATTTCAGCACACTTATACCTAAAGACCTTTGTTTAGCGGAAGGTAAAATGTAAAGTGATGAATCAGACACTGACTTTCATGATACATAGTCCAAACTGCCTATAAAGTTCGAGGGGCAGGTCATTCAAATGGTAATCAATGTTGGTGTGCGGCCAAGAGACATAAAATACAAAGTACTGTCTGACCAGACATTGGCTTACCCTTGAATGTCAGAGCTGCCTATAAATTCTAGAGCTAGTCGAGTTTGACAATAACACGATTTACAACCTGAAGATGTAACAAAATTTGCAGCGCATCGCTATATGCGTGCATTATTTTGAATGGACAGTCTCATGTAATTTAAATTGTCGTCACACTTTTTAGACAAAGTAGTCCGTTTTTTTCTGTAAGTGAATGTACCTTCCAGTTTATGCATATTTTACAGTGCATAGTTGTAGCGACCAGAAACCTATATTATACAGTCATTGGCGATGAACAGGCCTGTCTGACAAATCTTTCAAGTGTCGAATCAGCATTTGATATAGGGTACAATACAAAATGAAATCCGAGAATAGCTTTCAATGCACAGTCCGATTTTGCTAGACTTCCTTGTGCATCCACCCACTAATTAATAATCAATATTTAGTGAACTCGATCAGGACTGGGTGATGTATAGAGTTACATGTAAAGCTACAATGGCTCTGTCGGGAAGAAAGCAATTACAATGCTAATAAAGACCAATCTTGTTAAGAATAATCAATATGCCAGACAGTACAAATGGGATAAATCACAGCACGCAACATCACAGATATTGGAACACAACAATATTGTAAAAGACTCAAAATTGCTAGTAAAAAAATATTATTTGTTGTTTTTGAGTTTTTAAAAACATTATTAGAAAAACATTTTTCAAGGGCTGTCAAGGTGAGGCGCAATTTATACAGTGACCAGTGTATCTAAGTGACAGTGGGTGCTCAGTGCTGGTATTGCAGTGCATATATACAAGAGTTAAGGTATATACAAGTATGTACAAGTTGTCGAATGGCCAGAACAACGGAAACAATATCTCTGGTTGTGGCAGGACTGCTCAATGGTATACCCCAAGAGATTTGTTTAAGACTGAACCATGTATTATGGTCGACGTTTCGACCCTGATAATGCGTTAATGAGGTGTCATAGCGGGTCTTCATCGGGACAAAAAGATAGCCCAACAAGTGGGAAGTATCCCTTGGCGTCCCTCGCTGGGTGGGGGCTGTCTGATAGATCTGCACTTGTCAGAAAGGCTCAGGTAAGTAGAATCTCTGAGATGAGGTTAAGGAAGTGAATCCACCTTAAGACAGCACATTAGTGTTGAACCAACCCGGAAAGAGTCCTATGTCAAGTTGGCAGGCAATTGGTGCAACGGGAAGCGATTCAGAATAAAGTTCTGGAGTTGGCGATGTTAACTGGAATCAGCAGCATTGAGGGGTCATTAACTAAGATGTGCATAATTTCATGATCAAAAGGGCAGGGTGGTGTCAGTCTGTTTAGAACAGGATAATGTGTTGGTGACAAGTATATGGTCCAGGGTTTCCTAGGCCTCGGTTTATTCTGAGGTGTGTGTGATGCTAGTCATCTGAGTTCCACATCCTCTTGAAAGCATTCAGCCTACAGGCTCCTACCTCTGTGGCCAGGGAGTTCTAAGAATCGCAGTATCCTAACAAGTTGGAGACAACATATCTCTAAAATAATTGTGATTATGGCACTACTAACAATGTGTTTGCAGGTGCAATTGATGGTACAGTCCAACCTAAACATCAACACTTATTTTTATAAGTTATAATGCACTCCTGAAAAGATTGAGGCACTTCAAGTGTTAGCAATCCCCTTTTCATGTCTAATGGTCTTAAAAGCACATCTCTAATGTACTCCTTTAATTTATACAAATGGTGATTGAGAGAGATCCATGCAGGAGCAAATACACCACAAACGCCCAATGAATAGTCTCAAATACAGAACCATTAAAATATTCTTATCTTGACAGGATTAAAATGTGCACAGCTGCTTATGAAGCAGTGGAAGTAAAGTGAATATGTCAAGCATGGCTTACATTTAAAGCAAACTCCTGCTAATGTAGGTAGATGGTTCAATAATGCAAAAAAGGGAATACAAGTGCTTTGGTCTTCATCCTGATCAGGCCAGGAAAGCTGATTCGGCAAAAGGATAACAACACATGCTAAAGAACCAGTTTTCCTCGCACACATTTCTCCAGGAGACACATGAGGAACGTTATGCCTGAGACAAATACGATGTGCTTACGTTAAAAGCTTGGAAATGGTAAAACATGCAGTATTAGAGCATTATTCCCCATTCTGACCAGCAGAAAAGGTACTGAAAGAGTTGATATCGTGCCAGCAGAAGTCCAGTGCTATATTTACCACTTCAGTTTACAGGGAAGATCTTAATGAGCCTTTTTGTAGTTTCCAGTCAAGTTTCCCATTAACAGCAACGTTTTGCAGGAACCTGCTAAATGAATTAGGTAAGAAGTTATTTCCCAGCGCGAAGTAGCCTGAGATAGAAAGCAGAGTCTCTAATACAGGGATTTACAAGAGCAGGAAATAAGGCAGAGTTATTTCAAGAGATGTCCCTTCTTGTTAAGGTGTGCCTAGGTGGGTGGCTCCAGGTTGCAACAGATGTTGCAACATCAGCTCTGCAAGTTCTTTGTTCACAAATATATATTCCTGTCCATACTTCAAGGTCACAGAGGATATTTGGGGTAGAGTGGTAATCCAGCTGAATAAAGTTCCCAGACTTTCTATATTGTGACTGCTATGCACAGGAGATAGTAAAGTTGGTAATTTGATGTGAACCTGTGAACATGAAGAATGCAAGCCTCCAGCATGCATATACTCATAATGTCATTTTGTGAAGCAGTGTCAGAACTAATAAGGCCAGCCATGCAGTTATTTTAAGTGTGGTCTTTTCTGCCAAATGTCCTCTGGCTGCAGCTCTTTCCGGGCTCCGCACACATTCCTGCTGTCAGAACAACTCAACCACCCTCGTGACTCCGAGGAGATGATGGTCATTCATTAATACACATGGCAAAGCGACTTTATGTAGAGGTGTACTTCATCCTAAAACCCAGCTTTTCTGGTTTATTGTACGTTTCTTGCTCTGATTTCTTTCTTGTTTTCAACCTAGCATGGTGGTTCTGACATAAAATAATGGAATAGTTATTAGTAGAGCAGATAATATGTTAAATGTACACTTCTTTGACATTTTTTATAATAATTTGATTAATCGCCTTTACATTCACATGAAGAACATATTTTCAGGTGCTTGATCTTTAATACAAGTAAGACAACTGTCTGTCTGCCACTTTGGCTCATTGTAGCGTGACCGAGGCAAAGGCCAGCCTGGCTCAGGTGTTTGTCTGGTTTGGAAGAGCTTGAGATTTTGCCCAGTAAGCATTGCTACATTCTGCCTCGGGTTTTATCATAGGACATTCTCTTCACCAGGCCTGGGCAGCTATTGCATCCAAGTCCCCTTCTTTCAACGGATCTCTTGAAAATCTCGGTAGGGAAGGTTGTGTTGCGGGTGATGTCAGATGGTGTGTGTACAGGGCACAAGAATCTTGTGGGTGGTGTTTTGCAGTCGTAGTTTATCGCACATCAAGCATGACTTTTCAGGATGGTCATGTTATGAGCAGAGCCAGACTAGCCGTAGCGAGCACCGGGCATTTCCGCAGTGGGCCGGAAGGGTAGAGGCCAGTTTTTGACCCGTGGGGCCCGGTTTTGCAGCAATGCTGCAATATTGGCCCCCAGTAACAAAAGCGGGAGCAATGCTTCTCACTAACAAACCCCCCTCTCCCCCCCCCACTCCTGAGGGCTGGTCGAGCACATTGACAGGGCTGGTTGCTGTTCCCAATCCGGCCGTGGTTATGAGCAAATTCCAGGCACACCACTGGACTAGCGGATTCAAATATCTCCCACAATAATGCACATATCCATACAAAGGGATAGGAAGAAGAAGGATCTTACCTACAATGAATGTTCACTACTGTCTGAGGGACGCAATATTCTGGCTGTGCAGCTGCGACATCCCCAAGCATATTATGAGTTCCCTCATCGGCAGTGCTCTCATGGCGATGGACACGTCATGAAAATGCTGGCGGTGAGGAAAATTTATAGGCCACCTGTGCGTTCCATCTTACTTCTTGTAACCAATATGTGACTCTTTCAAGTTTGTAGATTCTACCTCCACTGGCTCCCTCCATAGTCCCTCCACCGTTCTGAAATGTGACTTGTGCAGTTTAGCTGCACTCGGCGATTGACTGGAGCACCGCAATAAAATGTTAATAAAAAGTCTAAGACGATAGTGTAGGGGATCAATGGAGAAATGCCCCAGGGGATGAGCAGCAAGCATGTCGTGAGGTGACAGCCGTCCCGGACACAGATCACACTGTGCAGCTCCGTGGGAAGTGACCCTCCACCCCTTGCCTCAGCAACACCATAGAGACCACAACCTGCTGCTCTGCAGCCAAGGGAGTTCCGGGTCCCGTGGAGAACTCCAGGGGGCCCGACTCATCCTCTGTGGGAGTGGTGCTGCATGCAGGGGGGCACTGGTAAGTTGACAATTAAATCAATAAAACTAATTCCGTTGCGCGCGCTGCATCGCCAAATGCCATGCAGCGCGCGCAACGAAATTCATTTCATTGATTTAATTGTCAACTTACCTGCATTCATCCATATTCCAGTGTTTACTACCCCCCACCATGCACCACCCCGCCCCACGTCACCGCCCAGTAGCACTCCCTCCAGGAGCCGCTACTGATAATCTGTTAAAGAAATTTAGCACCATGATTCCAGACACATGAGGTGTAGATAAAACAACGGCCTTCTAAATTGGATGCACTTAGTTGCCAACACCAGCAACATCTTACAGTGTTATTTTATTTATTTTTAGAGGTTAAATAACACACTCCCCTCAAATGCCAGTCAAAGTCACAAATTTAGTGTGAAGGGTGCTGAGATACACCAAGTCAGACTTACAGGGGCTCGTACCAACATGCACCCTGAATTTGTATGTGCACTTTCAATAACAGTTGTATCTCCCAGGTACAGTTCAAACATCCTGACAGGTCTCAATCATATTCACAATGGGGTTTGTATTAGTGTGAATGGTTGATCCATTTAATCTGAGGCCCTCGAAAGATGGTGTTAAAATACAGGTCAGCAATCTTTTGATGGATGGATTATAAGCAAAACATTTTAAGGATTCACAATATGCGGATGGGGTCTTTACAGACCCAGACCACCTTTCCATCTCAAGTCTTCACCATGGAAAGGTGCAGTGACACTTCTCTCCCTAGGTTTTAAATTCCACCTTATAAATGCAGCTTTCACTATCAGTAAGGCTCCTGTGTACAGCCCCATCCTCAGGTCACTGCTCATCCTTTTCAAATAGGGTACCGTTGCTCTATGCATAGAACACAGTCTGTATACTAATATGTAGAGCGCAAACTGCAGCATTGCCAGCAATGGCAGCTTTGTGTCAGGCTCATTTTGTTTTATTTCAAGAGTGCTTCTCCATCGAAAACACTTTCGAGAGTGAGACGAAAACTTTTTGGATTTACCCTGAAATTGCAATTCATAGATCAACTCATAGAACATAAGCCATTGTGAATAGACCCTGCCCAACCAATACCTACCAATTCAGATGGTCGATTTCTGTGATTTTTTTTTTCTTTTTTCATTATCATATTTCAGTGTACCGTTAGGCTGATAATATACGATGGAACTGTAATTCTAAAAAAAACGTACTGTTAACTGTAGTGATGGTTTAATACATTTAAATTGAGCACAATAGTCTGTGTATATATATATATGCTATATATATATATATATAGCACATCCACACCTTTGATGACCCCAATAAAAGAGTCAGACTCAGGTGTTTGAAGGATCACTCAATGCCATGACATAAAAGTAATCGAAGGTGAAAGTACTGAGAGGCCGTTCTGTTGGCAAAACAGTGCAATAAAAATCTCTGTATCGTTACATTCTAGCTTCACAAGTGTTATTTGACAAAAGCAACAAAAACATTGTATCTTTCCTCGAGATGCTGAGTGTTCATAGCATTGCTTTCATGCCCATCCTGAGGAAGCCATTCAGCTTCTGTATTTTGTCAGTGCATTTATGTAGCATTTCATGTCCCTGTCGAGGTGCTGAAGCACTCTGTGGATGGATAGCGCGCTACTCTATAGATTGTGATGGGTTGGAAGGGTATGGAGTTGCAGCGTGGACCCATCAGTGACATTTTTCCGCGATGCGACAGGTTGACTAGAATTATCGTCTTATTCTGTGAATATTAAAATTTATAACCATTAACGGTGGTCCCTACAAGCCAGCGGCTACACCGCGTTGGGCACATTTGGTTCTGGAGGAGTCTCGGGTGTTCGAGTTCCAGCCAGCGAGTAGAGGATATTTGCTTCAAAGAGACCTGGACGTTTTTGGCAAAGTTTCTGGGATTTGTGGGACTCCCGCAAGCTGGACAGATTTAACAATTCAAGGGTGAAAAAAAAGTTTGCTCTTGTTTGTTTTGGACTAGCAATTCTCGTTTTCTCAAAAAGCATTTTGCTATGTAAAGAGAAGCGAATGTCTGATAAAGGCAAGGCGTCTTGCTCAGTTTTGCAAGGAGTGGAACTCTGAAAGCCAATGACGCAAGTCAATTACACTTAACCATTTCCTCTAACTCGAGCCTGCCCAGATTCTGTAGAAGGAAGTAAGTAACCGTTCTAACTGCAACCTGCTTTGCACAATGATCTTGAGAAACATACATTGCAGAGGTACGTGCAATCTTTAATCGTGTGTGGAGAAAAGGAATGCTTTTCCACCACTAAGAGGAAGTGTCCACATATTTAGCTAGGGTGACCAAACGCCAGTTAATGTATGGCAAGAGAGAGCGCGGCCTTGCTTCATCCCCTTTGTGTAATACAGCAATTCTTCAATCTAATGGCCGCTTGCATTGGTAGTTGCATACAGCCTCGGGAAGCAGGGTGATGCTTTCAGGCGTTTAGCACAGAAGAGTGCACATCTGGATGGCTTTCAAAGGTTAGACCTGGGAAGGGCACAGGGGAGCATATATCCCATGATTGAGCGTGAGATAACTGAGAACCTGGGTCATAATTCTCCACCCATACAGCACCTCCAGTACAGATCTCTCTATGGAGGTGTGAGTACTTGGGCCAAAACTTAATTCTAACTTCAAAGCAGCCACCGTACCTACAATTGTAACGCGATCTTTGCAAACCCCCATATTGCGTTCCACTAACTGCTATTTCATGCACTGCCGAGTGAAAGTCTGAAGGCAATATTGGGAGTCTTAAATTAATAAAATGTAGCTGAAAGGATTCAAACTTGAGGGCATTATGAGCTTATTTTTTGTGCTTGGATGCTAAATCCGAGGGATGTCCTACATCTTCGACGTAGCCACATCATTAGGGGATTATGACCCCACCTTAAATTGTGACTTCAGAGGTGAATAAATAAATGAGACTTGTGCCTTGTATTGTAAATCACGTTTAAAGACATACTCTGAATCCAGAGTTGCAGATTAATTCTTAATCTGATTTTTTTTCTGGCCTCAAGGGATGCCATCGCCAAGGGGCAAAGCTTCTTCGGCACTCAGCATTTGTTCATCGATACGTGTGCGGTTAGAGCAAAGAGTTGTTTGAAGTCAATAATCAGATATAGATTCATATATGGTTTAACAATAGCGAATCTTGTCAGCTTTATGCTCTCCATAATGATATCGACGGAGATCCACCAGCATCGTTTGCCTCCCCATTAAACCTTTACTGGGGCCATAGTACCTTTGCCCAAACATTTTGTTTTTTTTAGGCCAATTCCAGATGCCACCAGGCTGCTATCTTGAGTGAGGCCCTGTGTGTGACACAGACTTTTGTTTTTAATGATAGATGCAAAAACGGCTTATGGTGGCAAGATGAGGCCCAATCTTTGACTGCTAGTGCCAGGCCACAAAGTAGCTTTCAATAGTGAATGAATACAGCATCGTTTCTCCAGTGTCGCAAAGTGCATTTGTGCTTTCTATAAAGTTTACTTGCCATGTTAGAAACATGACTGCACATGTAAAAACTTGCATTGTGTATCATATAAGTGACTGCATCTAACTGTATAGTCTATGAAAGACAGCGTAACTTAAGAATACTTCTCCAGGGTGGGAATAGTATGGCTCATTTTAGATGTTGCTTGCATCCGGCTCCCACTTCAGACAACTAGGCTTCAAGAAAACTGTAAGTTCAAAGTAAAAATTTCTCGCTGGGCCAAACCCTGACCGCCAAGCCATCCATGTTTGCTCCTTGCCTCAGATCCTGGTCCCACCGAAAAGACTTGTAGGAACACTTGGGTTTAATAGGAGTCCTGTGGAATTCACACAGGGTTTTTTTTTATCGAACAAGGTCTTGACAGGTAAAATCTGGCAGAACTTGTGTGGGGAAAAAAATGCATCATTCTGAGTTTTTGTATTTTGGAATGGGTGGGGCAGTCTTAGATCCATGCAGTGTTACCGATTTTCCACCATTCCAAGGCCCAGAACTCAGTGAATACTGCACCCTCAAGTACTGGGTAGTACTGTACGAAAAGACAGGTGGACTTTTAATGTGAGCTTCAGAAGGAACATTATGTCCTTTCATAGGGTGTACTGGATTCACTTATCAGAAAATGTCCTATACAATATAAGAATAAAAAATACCACCACTAATTGTTCATAGTAACTACATGTTTTTTAAATATTTTTCACTTCAGCCTTTGTCTGACCATTATGCTCTTGATCTTTCGAACTATCTAAAGTTGTCAGATGGTGATGTGTTGGTGCGAAACAAACCACAGAAATAGTACACACTACCTAAAATCTCTTAACTGTATTGCATTTTGGTTCATGAATTGTACATTCTACTACTGCCAAGGGTATGTGCAAGTACGGGCAATTTTTGGCCATAAATCCCCTCCCCCACCCCCCCCACCCCCCATTTTTTCTTGTCTGCTTTTGCTGGCTGTAGGGGGCTGTGATGTATGGTGCCAATGGTAAATAGTGCTTACTGCCTGAACTGTTTACCTAAAATGTACCATGCATTGGAGTTAACGGATGGGCCTATTTAACTTTTTAATGATTCCATGGTTGATGGTACAGGAAATGCACATGTGGCATGGATGTTAAATGGCATAGGTGGAATAAAGTGTATATTACACCACCCACATATATGAAAAAAAAATCTAGTTGCCATGACCAGTGCTGTGTTCTAGCAAAGCTGCAGTCTAATAGCACTATAGTGGTACATGGAGAGGAAAAGTACCTTTAGCATGTATAAACCCCTATTTTTATATATTAGCAAGTCAGCCCTCCAGTATTCATTGTAAGCCCACAGGACTGGGTGTGTAAAATATGTTAAAGATGAATGCTACATGTTGAGAATAGTGTGCCCTCGCAATGATGGCAATAAAATATACCCAAAAACTATTTTCACTGTGTAGGTGAACTTTGATTTGTCTATGAGCACGTATAGGTGTGATTAAAATAGCTATTTCTCATTTCCAATTAAAAAAATGCTAGAAAATGGATTCAAAGTTGTTTTCAACTATCTTTCAAAAACCTAATTTAATAGTGAAAGTGCATTTTTGACAAGGTTAGTGGAAAAATAACTTTCTTAAAGTGTAATTTGTGCTGCTGACAGAAAATTGGTTTAGAACCAATTTGCCAATCATCCCCACTCCAGAGGTTCTCTACATTATCCTGTCTTAGAGTTTACAACCCTGCTCCCAGAGAACAATGGCTTGGCCCCTGGGCTCAAGGAGGCAGTCTTGTTGTCAACAACTGCTCACCTAACTGGGATTAATCAACTTGGAGTGGGCAGGAACAGTTGGCAGAACAAAGAACAGCATTCACCCATCCTCTTTTCAACTAGAGATGCAAGATGCAGTAGGCCGAGTCTGCTCTCATTCATCCCAAGTGCCCTCTTGGTTTTTCTGCCTCTAACCATAACAAAAGGGAGAGACAGTTTTTTAGCATAACCGAGGGTAGGCAAATGTATCTAAACATTGAAGAGGCTACGTGGAAGCCAGAACCCCCTTTGATGGAATAAGGGGCTAGCCATTTTAGATATAAAACTTCAGGTATTTTTTACAGTTCAATGAAGAGGAAGTGCTGCAAAGGGAGGATGGTATAGGGTGAGAAAGTAGACAGGATTGGGTATAGGAAATTCGACAATCCCTGGCTAGTGTATATGATGAGAACGGCGTCTCACCACCACTCCGAGCATTCCAGGCCTTGGGAAGCGAACATGTGAAGAAAGAAGATTCTGCTGGATGAAAATATCTCAAGGCCTCCCAATACCTGCTAGAACACGGGGACTGGAATTGCTCTCCCAGGGTCTGGAGATTGAGAACCTGAGACCAGCAGCAATGACCAGAACTTTCATAGCAGTTGGAGAAATGTGGGACTAAATCATCCTCCAGAGGACTCCAACAAGGTGCTGAGAGTTGCCCAGAGAGGGCACACTCCAACAAGAGCAAGACAACCATGTTCATCCTGCCCAGAGCGTTTCTTCTACACTGAAAACTGATTCTTCTGGACCTCATGTTAAAGGTATCTGGTGTTGTGGAGCCCTGCCCCACTGACGGATGATGAGAACCAAAAATGTTACTAAGTTCAAAGGGAAAACTTTGGACTGGTACAAGGTGGCAACTTTACCCTAGAGGCGAAGCGACCTCTGCGGCTATGAAACCCCGCTTTTTGGCACCAAAACCAACTGCTTCAGCTGGACCTTGACAACTGCATATTTGACTTTGAGGGACCTCTGCAGCTTCAGACTTAGACCTTACCCTGCTGAAAGACTTTGGCCACCAAAAAGTCCTGAAGGTCAAAACTTTGACCGAAATAAATTGTTTGGTTTTGCTGACATCTGTTCCATTGCAGTCAGGGTGAAATTGAACCAAGTTCTCACTCAATGGTGGAATTTTATCTGTCGTTGCACTTTGGCCTTAAAATATTACAAATTTATATTTACTGTTTCTCTCATACGAATTTCATTGTTCATTTTTGCTCATTAGATATTCAAATTTTCTAAAGTTGTTTGGGATTTTTTTCTGTTGTTTTCGTGACTTTTATCTTATTTGTACTGCTTGAAATTAAGACAGATATTTCAAATATTTTTATGGGGGGTTGGGAGGGAAAGAATTTCCTGCCTGAGAAGTCTACTTGCTCACTCGGATTTTATTAGAGAGTACATGAGCAATCGGGATGCCATTAAATTTCATTTGAATCTTGTCACATTTGCTGTGTTTAAAGACAGAGGTCAAATGGCAGGGTCTTTAAAATCTCTGCTTGTTTTTTTCTTGGAGATTGATGTTTATTTTTATTTCTCTGACTTACAAAGTTAGAGAATTTGAAGTGAACTATCTCTCAGTTATTTAAGTAGCTTGTAAAAGAACACTACAAATCTTTCAAAATATATTTCAGGTGTTAGAAACACACTTATTTGTAATTGTAAAGTGAGATGGAAACAAAGATTTCAATATAATCAAAACAAATCAGAATATGATGTGAAAATTATATATATTTGATGAAACCCAATTTCCATTGTTTGTATCAGTAAAACTGAATGGCAGTGGGAACATTTGCGGCCATTTCATTGGAAAATGTCTGTAAATGACAGTGTGCTACTGCATCATACTTTAGTGACATATTTATTAAAAGAGAGTTTTTAAATATGAACTGCAAAACATTCCTGCCTCTCGCCCTGATGGAAATTCTATTAGTGAACTAAGAGGCAAGTCTGGGGTCATGTCTACCTTATATGTGGACTAGATTTTTATTATACATGGATGTTCAGACTATTAAATCAAACACAAGTTTTGTGTACAGCACACATGCTGAACTCACAAATTTAGAGGTAGTCCCATATGTAGTAATGAAGAAAAAGGTGACTCAGTGAAATTAAATATTTGCCTAATAGCACACAATTTGAGACGAGTTTATGGGTCAAGCGTATTACAGTTAGGTCGAGTAGATTATTCAAGTCACTTAACTAGTTGGTCAGGTAACATTTTTCGCGGTCTGTCAGTATGCCTTAAACAGAGCCAGAGCCACCAAAAGGAGAACATAGGCCGTCTCAGCGAGCCTTTCTCCTACCACCTCGAATCTGAAAAGCTGGATTCACTGCCCTGTACTAGCTCAGCTAGCTGTCATTGAGTTCCTAGCTTGCCATTCCACTAAGTCAAGTCACTGCCTCTCAGATATACATTAAGTAAGAGAAGGTAAACTGTGGATTTCCCTCATTTGCTTATCATTTTATAATCCTAGCCAAAGTGTGAATTTTATGGGCTGAATGTGCTTACGCTTGCAATATTAAAGGAGTAATACTGTGATTCTTTTTTTATGAACTGGGTGTGTGAATGAATCTGAGACATCTTCCAGGAACTGTCATAAGAATACAGAAGATGCACCTTCTGACGAAATGTGGGAATTGAATGTAGCAACACAGGTAGATCTGAGTTTCCCTGTTGCTCTTTTCATTATGTCAACTTCCTGGTTTTAGGGCCTGTCAAAACCTGTGCCCCACC
Organism: Lissotriton helveticus; assembly: GCF_964261635.1. Classification (NCBI taxonomy): domain Eukaryota; kingdom Metazoa; phylum Chordata; class Amphibia; order Caudata; family Salamandridae; genus Lissotriton; species Lissotriton helveticus. The sequence goes on from NC_136070.1 coordinate 1,155,880,911, forward strand.
TAGGTAAATCCTAATTTAGTGTTCCGCTGTCTAAAACTGGGATACCTGGGTAAAGACTGCTTTGTCACAAAGTTGAACAGTTAGTGGATATTCACAGACAGTACGAGGACAGGCTGTTGTCAAAGTGCTGTATGCGATTTGCACAAAATAGTCTATAAGACCATGGGACTGGGAAGTGTATTGTTGAAAGTGCAAATAGTTAATTGGAGGCAGCCTGCAGCAAGTATAATATTGGTACTGCTTTCTAAAACATTTTGTTATATATATTACTAACATAAATACTTAAGCCCCCCACTAGACTCCAAAAAGCACATATGTATTTGTATCCTCTTATGCTCAACACAAGGTTCTGCATGATACCATCCTGCTCAAAACAGGTTACTTGTGGAACCAATGTGTAAATTTGTTTTCAAAGTCGGCTGTGCTTCACTGCAGTTCAAATGTGTTGAACCACCAAAAAAGAAAATGTTTGTTTTGGCCTTCCTAAGGTTGCACAAAGCGTTTGTGTTGTTTAATTCCTAATTATAGCTTGAAACCCCAGATCTGGTAATACATGATAAAGGAAATTTCATGGTTTTGTGAGGAGAGCTAATTTTTAAACTATGGTTTATTGCCAATTGTAGCCAAAGGTAGCACAGGTTGGGTGCCAGCAGACCGTTGTTCACAGGGTCGGACCATGAGGCCAGGACCTGCTGCCAACCCCCGCTGCACATGGCCTAAGTCTGCACCCTGGCCCAATTTATATTTATATTTGCCTGTGGCCACTGGACTGACCTTTAGGCCTGCATTCAGTCCTCCTTTGGTGTCTCTCTGCAGATGCCCAACCACCGCTTTGCACAAAGATTGTCTGACAACCTTTTTACTGTTTTAAAATTAGGGAGGTGTAAAACGATTGAGAAGATGGGTAGAGCGAGCAAAGAGATGTGAAAAGAAGATGCTGTACTTATGCAGATATCTCCCTCTAACTATTCTTAGCACCTTTAAAAATCGAATGTGCGTAAAATTGCTAAAAAAAAACATGCATCTCCTCACATTTTTTACCCGCTGGTTCCCTCTCTTTTCTCTGGAGTATAAAATGTCCGCACTCTTGTTGTTCCTTAGATTTTTAGAGTGAATCTGCACTTGATCATTACCGAGTTAACTGACAGACTGTTGCTGGTGTTAGAAGTACTTTTCACTCTGAATGTCAGAATAGTTTACTGTCCTGGTGGAGTAAGATATTTGACCACTCATAGAAAAGATGTCCTCACTTTAGCTATCTAATCATATTTTCTGTGAGAAAATTACACCCCACGTTTTGTTCATTTCTAAAGTAAATGGTTGATGTTTTCCAGCTTTGATTCCTTCAAGATGGTGTTTTAGTGGGCCACCCTTTTGTCACAAATGCAGAATTTTAGTGTTCTAGTTTTCATTAAAACACTTCGGTGAAACTGCAGTGCAGCAATGTGAAATCAACTAACTGGCAGCGGCCGGTGCTTGAAGTACATGTTTCACTCACTACACAAGCCTTTTTTTCTGGCAGTGATCAAGAAGATATTTGAGAATTTATAAAATGTCCTCATTTTAACCTTTTAGATCACTAACTAATATTTCTATGACAAGAATAAACCCCTCATTTAGTTAAACTACGGGAATATTCTCTGCAGGAAACGTGTTCCGTTTTAAAGTTTTGATTCCATCAGGAGTGCTTTCAGGTGTGCTAAATGTTTGTCATATATACAGGATGTTAGCGGTCCAGTTGTTAATTTGAACAATGTGGGGATAATGTGATAAAACACAGAGGAAGCAACTGACAGGCTGCTTCTGCTGTTGGAAGTGCATGTTTTACTCAGAATATTATTCTATGTTCTCTTATGGCTGAAGGAGATAGTGTGAACGAAAAGAAAAAGTGTTCTCCGTTTGGCTTCTGGAACACTGTCCATAACCTCTTCGAGAAAATCATGAGAGAACTGTTTTCTCGCAACCATGGTTCATCAGATCCCAGCAGAGGATCAGCATTTTTCACAGGTTAAAACCCCCTTAGAACTCACCGCAATTCCTAAAATTAGTATGGTGCCACCAACAAACGATTTACATTGTGACTAAAATCTGTTATCACCCTTCAAATGTTGTCCTTTTTGTGACCCTCAAAAGCAGGATTTTACTACAATGCATTTCAATGGGGAACATGTCCCTGAGTCCCTGAATGGTTGCCACAACATGTTGTCCATTTTTTGGCCAGTCATTTATGGGAGGGCGGGGGAGGGGGGGCTTTGGGACCCAATACATGCCCTTGAGGGTTGGGGTGTGCTCACCCTGCCCCCTATTTTTTTTATTCATTTTCAGGATGCAGGGACTATGCCCCTGAGTCCTGTAATGGCTGCCACAAGATAATGTTCATGTTATGGCCAGCCAATCAGGATTGAATAATCCCCTCTAATAGACCAATCAGACTATATCTGAATATTGACAATTCAGATATCACTAATGTTTTCTAGTGGGTAACCCCTTCATCCCTACGAGCACCTTTTTAAATGCTAAACGTTCAAGGTGCTGACTGGATTTACACAAAATAATGAAAAGCATGCTTTCTGAGCAAAGGTCTAACTGTCTCCCAAATTTTGTTCAATTTGGTTCAGCTGTGTTTTTTCTGTATATGAGAGCAAACCTTCCTATGAAACTAAAATGGGAAATCAATGTTTGGAGACCCTACAATTTTCTTAGCCCTTGCTTGATGGATCAGCATGAAACATTCCATGAAGGAGCTAAACAGGACAAGCCTATTTCCTTGAATGATTTGTGCAGACTTGTTGAACAGAATCAAAATTATTAAGAACACCACAAGTGCATTTTATATGGAAAGTCTGACCTAATTATAACTATTCTGGTGCTATCGCCGCCAGAGTAACATGTATACTCACACACGTGACATTTTCATACTCAACCCACAACGTCTATTTTTGTTGACAAATGTCAGGCCTATTGAGCTTATCAACTCTTGTCTATATCATGTCAATACTTCTGGTCTATCAAGACAGTTTTATCTGCTGACAAGAATGTGTGTTCTTCACCTTCTCCCTCAGGTCAGTCATGCTCCTATTGTTGTTGGTTGCCAATTTGAAGGTATTCATGAAAATTCCAAGATGAATGCCTGATTGTACAATTCTGCTCATACTTTCCCTCCACTATTTCTACTTCTGTGAACTACGCAGTTCGCACTGTGGAAAAGTCTATTGTCAGTAAGTTTACTTATTGGGAAATTCCTTAGCCTTGACTACCAGATAATGTTGGGGCTTTATAATAATATTGCCATGACAGCTGCACACTTACTTAAATCTTTTCTAGAAATATATTGATTTATTCAACTATGGTGACAAATCTTTGAGAATGTTTGTAAAACCCACATAAGCTACTGGGAATGTTTGTGAAACTCACAAAGTTATGACTTTGTGAGTAAACCTCCAAGACCCAAATCACTGCACCTCGACTGGGAACACCCAGGTTGTCCTCCCATTCAAATTACGAAAGCAGATTTTCTATATTTGTAAGGTCCATCTGTCAGAGATCACCCCGACCACCTACCACCCTCTGCACCCATAGCATTTTTATTGTTTTAAGTGGCAGCTATCTCTGTTGGGACTGGAGATTGAGGCATATGCTTCCCATGAGGTAATACTTAAAAATTGTGCCACTGAGGAAGCACAGCTGGGGTAATAATGGTAATTCCAGCACAGAGGTTCGTAATTTAGGTTCACCTGCAGTATTTAAAATCAGGTCCAGGGAAACTGGTAAAAGAAGTGCATTTGTATAAATTATCCATAAAGTCATAATTCCAAAGAACATGTAAAGGGGGTCATTGGAATAAAAGTTGATGACCATGAATACATATAGGAACGAAGGGCCAGATGTGCGACCCTTTCAGTTCGCAAGCTGCTAATTGCGATTTTTTGCAACTCGCAATTAGAGACTCGCAAAATGAAATGTACTAATGTGTCTCAGACAAATTTAGTGATTCCCAATGGGGTCGTAAATGACATACCTCACTATAATTCAAGAGGTAGGTCGCAATTTGCGACCTATTGGACATCACTAAAACACAGGGATAATGGCCTGCAGGGGACAGCTGACCACCATGTCTTTGTTTGCTTTAAATAATGAAACTTTTTTGGGGGGGAAATGCAATCCCTTTTAAAGGAAAATGCAATGCGTTTCAAAAAGAAAAGAATTTTTGTGTTTCATTTTTTAAGAGCAGGCAGTGGTCCATTGGACCAATGTCTGCTCTGAAAACACAATTTTGCTACCACTCACAAAGTGGGTTAGCTCCTAATTGAATTTGGTGGTAAACAGCGATTGTTTTACAATCCCATTCTGGTCGCAAAAAAATTGTTTATCCCCTGGTGACTCGCTATTAGGAAGGGACGCACGTAGCACGTCCCTTCCTAATACAGACTTGCAAACCCTATTTTGTGAGTCGGTAATTGGTTACCGACTTGCAAAAAAAGTTAAGTACATGCCAAAAGGCACATTAGCGGTAGCTAACGACCCGTACCGTTGTTAGCAACCGCTAAAACCTGTTGTACATGTACCCCAATATATAATGTGCAATCGAGTCACATGTGGCTGTAAATTTGTAAAATAGTTCTAATCATATACACACAGTTAACACTGCTCTTTGCACATGCAATGCTGTATTCTGTCTAAACAATTCATTTTGATTGAAATATGTATTGTGTTACAAAATCCTTTTAATTTTCAATGTTCACAACATTCACCTGTATTTTCGTGTATGTGTGTTCACTATTTCAGGTTTTTAGCACCTATTAGCAAGACCACAATTGTAAAGAAACCTGGTGAAGTATAGAATTGAAAGAGGTATTTTGGCATGTCAGGGTTTTTGATGAAGTCACAACTGCCAATAACGTCTAATATGAGCATGAAGTTTGTCTTTCTTTGAACGTTAACGTGTATTGTGTGAATTTGTGATCACCTGTAGTTGGTTGAATACTAACTTTAATTCCAGTTTTCGTTGTATCTGCATGATACAGCTGTCTCTGGATCCTTGGGGTTAAGCAGACTTGAAAATATTTAGTCCTACTAAAATTGTTACTTTAAGTCATAACACGCATGCACCATGAGAACTAGGTTTATTGTATTGTATCTTCCGACGAGATTAAAAATGGATGTCCCTGCATTAAATTACAGATTTGTTTAGAGAAAGCATGCTGTATTTTAGTTATAGCCGCCTAAGATGCACGTCAAACATTTGCTGCGGGTCCTGTAGTGTCCACCAAGGCTGTCATGGTAGAGGAATAGCAGCGGAATTGAGTCAGGATGGTACAGTCAATACAAATTTGCAGCATCCGTTTGATTTTCTAAATGCATCTGAATCTGTAAGCCTCATAGTGCTGCTCTTATCACTGTAACATGGAGAGCCACCAAAAACTAACCTTCATCTGCATATCCTTTATTTACATTGATAGAAAATTATGGTTTAATAGACAGGTCAACAGGAGAGAATATGTCATATGTAGGAAGGACAGAATCCAAGAGGCACGTGAGTGTTAAATACTTAGGTTGGCTTGGGATGTGAGAATCAACACCAGACTTTAGTCTACAAGACAACGGAATTGTTAACTTCTAAAACATTCAACCCACTTAACTATCTATGTATAAAATAATTTTTGCAGATTTGAATAAGATTGCGCTGTGGTTTAGTCATACACCAAAAAAAGGGTGTGATTAGATTTTAACCACAATTTATAAAGGTAGTTAGGTATAAGAGGATCAATATTTTACAAGCGTTGGCAAAGGCAATGTTATCAGCTCTAAATGGCTGGGCTGTTGGCTTTGCTAATTCTGTTTGCCAATCGTAGACTTTGGAGGAGTGCCCAGAACCAAATTAAAGAAGAGTTTTTCAGGTGTGGAGTGGAGTATACAACTCATCCAGCCAGAACACTTTGAGCCTGAAATGCTGCTGAGTGTGACAGACACAAGTACAGGGAGGAAAACCATCAAATGAAGAGCAGACAACTGAAATAGTAATTCATTCATGAGCAAGATGTTAACCCAAAGGCCATTCTAAGTATTTATTGTGCATTAAACACAATAGATCTCCCTACAAACAGCTATGTCTATATGTTGCTGATACTTGCAAAGTGACATAGACCATATTATAATTAATAAACAAGCGATACTTTGCAGCTTTATATTTATGTACTGCAAAACACAAACTCAAGGCCAAATTTATATGGCATATTACTTGCCCCATTTCTGTCCTTGTAAAGCACTCTGTTTACCACCACTCCCTGCTGCCTCTTTATTGGCCAATTTCTATACCATCTTACCAACCTGGCTGTTTTACAGATTTCATTATGCAATGCTATTGAGTGCATTACTGTATAGAACATCGATCATGCATATCACTCTCCCTTGGTCTATTTCTTGGTCACTCAGACACAGAACATCATTCTGTTGATCTATCAATTATTTTTCCTTGCTAAGCCTTGTACCTAGATCCTGTCATATTCCGCATAGGATAATAAAATAAAGAGCAAATGTAAATGCATTGATCAATGTCGTTAGTACCAATAAAATAAAGATTTTGTATAGCTGGAATAACCTGGGGAAGCATAAGGTATGGAGATAAACACCATTGCTAGAAGTATCAAGTGGAAATAGATGGCAATCTGTTCAAGTTGCTTTTGAAATCTCCAAGTAAAAGAAAGCAAGATGGTAATGCCTTAGTGGAAGAAACAGCTTGGTTTCTTAACAGGAAAAGAACGCTAAGTGGCAGTGGTTGCTGACCAACCTTAATCTTCTGTCTGGGCATCAATGTACCATGGTAAGAAGTTCCTGTGTGGCATGAACTGGAGGTGCCATATAATTATATTCTAGTATTAGGAGATGGGTTTTCATTCTCATACAAAACCTGATACAGTCTCCTTCTTGTCCCAACATTGTTTAGAGATTGTTATGAAGTGAGGAGCCCCGAACACAGAGAGCTTTGCCTTTAAATTGTTTGGGTTTGGTTGTTTGAATGACAAAGTTATTTATGAAGGCTGATCTCAGATTTCCAAATGGATGGTAGTTCTGAAAGACATTGAAAAGTTCTTGAGGGGTGTATCCAGGGAGAACATTATGAGTTATGTAAAGATCAGATATAATTTTCTTGATAAAAAGCCAGTGGCGATAGTACAGAGCACGCGTGATATGGTCGCAGTTCTTTCAGCTTGGAGATGTCCCTTTCTTTTAGAGATCCTTAAGCATTAGTAATCTGTTTTGGAAATCACTACTGCAAGTTTCTAAGCAATTCTTGTAGGTGCAAAATAGATGCATCGTTGTAAACTTGTGCAGATGAAAGAAAGCACTTTTTACAGTGTTGTAGGAAAGGGGGTGAAGGGAGGTCAGTTTCCAAAGTGGCTGCCAAATTCTGCGCCTATTTCATTGGAACATCAAAGTCTGGGTCATGTAAACGCTAATAATGAAGATTCTAATGAGTAATATATCAGTGTTATGCCCCTTGAAACAAAGCGATTTTTTTCACCATCCAATGCTAGACAGCAGATTCAATTTTGCACCATCCAATGCTGGACTTCAGTTTTTTTGCAACATGATGATAGGACCTAGAGCCCTCTTCAAGCTTGAGAACGATGTGGTCATTGGATGTTTATAAGTGATGCCGAATATATAGAGCATCAATCATATTGATAATGTGCCATGTTGGAATTGTAGACGATTGTGTATGGTGCTGAATCTTGAGGAACTCCACGATTGGTTGGAGACATTTTAGAGTAAAGGATTCCAATTTTAAAGGATCCTTGTTTGGTGAATTTTGGATACAAAAAAATCTGATAATATGCTAAATTTTGCAGTATTGCAGGACTAAGGCTGGGATATCCCCAAAGCTGGACGAGTTGTCTTTTATTTAAAATCTGCATAAAATGAAATAAATGTACTTTCTGTTTGCTCTAGGCACCCAACATCATGTTGCAGTGCAGCGGAGATCATGTCGGTCCTCTTCTTCAACGTCATGAAGTACAAGCCACAGGATCCCCGGAACCCCCACAATGATCGCTTTGTGATTTCCAAGGTAAGATTCTGTCTGATGCAGAAGGGAGTGCTTTGGACTTGTTTCTACAGGCTGACTTAAGCTTTTGACACACTGTCACTAGAAGAATTCATTCTACTTTGCTTTCCAGTATAATTTTCATCTTTTTTACAGAAGTCTGACAATGCAAAACACACATTTTTGTATTATGTTGTCCAAAAGATCATTCAGTGGCTCCAAAGTGGAAAGAAAACAAATTTTAGGAGAGATCCTTTTCCCTTATGCAACTCTCCCAGATCAGTTTGACCGCATATGTGTTTGAAATAGTCTACGGAGGATGCGAGGTCTGACTCAGGCCTTCTGTAAATTTAACTAAGGAATTATAAGGGCACATGGGTAAGGGACATATTTGTATTTAAAAGCACACATCTGAAGGAGTGCCATGTTCATAAGTATGCAGACTTCTGTGTAAAACAGCTCTTAAAATGAGCCCGACCTTCGACTAACAATTGATGTTGCTTTAGAAGCAGAGCCGGAGAGCAATGATTCTTCATATAAAGTGAATTCCTTAGCCGTCTTGGAAATGTGGTAAGTGGGGTGTGCCTTAAATCAAACCCTCTTGAGTCTTTTTGAAATACAAAATGTTTTAGAATAGGAGCACAGGACAGCTTTGTTAAAGACATGTTTTTGAACTTAAAAGATTATCCTTACGAAGAGGCCATGCTATGCAAACATTTTAGCAGCTTGTGATAGATTATTTTTTCCCTGATCTGGGTACAGCTGTCAGAGCTGGAAAAAAGAATTTCTGATTAAACTTCTGGGCTAATGTGGCTTTCTGTATGCTCTTGGACCTCATCTGCTTTTGGTTGAATTCCAAGGTGCCTGGAGCCTGCAAGGTCCATGAGACGAAGGGACAGCGGAGGCTGTAGTGAAGACCCACCTTCTTTAAATCCTCTGTCAACCTTTTCAGAGGGAGTAAGAAAATTTGCACATACTGGCCAGCTGTTGTGCTGGAACTTGACAAAAAGCTGAAGGACTGTTGCCTGATTCACAACATCCAAAGCCAGCAAACCACCAAGTGCAGGATTCCACTGCACAGAACATGAAGTCACATTGAAACTGCCAGTTGTCAAGTTTTACCGGTTGTGCACTTGGAAAATGTTCTGAAGCCCCATCAGTCACCTGGAACAGAGCTGCGACAACAGTTTAGGAAAGATGCAACCTCCCCTTTCCACTCAAAATTGTATAATTATAAAATTTTGAGTGAACATTGATATATCACTGCAGTTGTTGAAATGAACATTGATGATGTAAAAACTAAATGCACCGAGTCTCTATCACAATCTAGTTAAATGGATGATGGTTGTCCACTGATAAAGTAAAATTGGACGGAGGTTCTTTATATAATTTTGAATCATTGTTCCCTGCCCCGTCAACTTATTTGTAAGAAGGGGTCCTTAGTTTTTTGCGATAGCAACCTCCCCTTTCCACTCAATTTCTATACACCATCTCCAGCGCCTGTGTACTCTGTTTGGCCTCAGCCTGTGCTCTTTAAAAACCTGAGGGAATGGAGCTCCAGCAAATTAAAACATGTAGAATTGACCAAGAAAAACAATCAAATGCATCTGACAATCTCTTGCACTGGCCAGTGAGAGATAACTACTGTCTCTTCTTCATCTTTCTTCACCTTATCCCATGATTGCATATCTGAGCTCGCCGAGCCCTATGCAGATACCAACGTGAGTTGAAAGCCACTGGAGGAGACAGAACTGCATAAAAACATCAAAATGCCAGACTCACGCAGGCACCCTTTCACTATGGTGTAAAGGTGTGTGCGTTGCACTCGGCAGCACGATTCTATGCCAGGTCTGGGATAGAGCAGGATAGGGATGTACGTTATTACAACGCATGCTTTTACTACGCATGCCTTTACAACGCAGGTTTTTCAACGGGGGTGCTGGATAGTGAATAGTTTAATTTACTATTCCAACTCCAGTCCCCGTGGATAGTAGGGAAGGTGTTCGATAGTAAATTAAACTATTACCAATCCTAGAGCGCCCCCCAGCGCAATTGTTGTAATGACTTGCGTTGAAAAACCTGCGTTGTAAAGGCACTGCGTGGTAAAAGTTGCGTCGTAAAGGATGTTTCCCGCATGATAGTGCGTATAAAGATATGGCGCGTTCCTGCCCTCTCCATGTATAACAATCCAACGTAGCAACTTTGTGTGCCATACTGCGTTCCATGACCTCTTTATAAATCTAGGACTCAATATTCAAACAAGGTTGTCTTTCTAAGCCTCCTTCACCGTCCATATAGACACAGAGGAGCATGCACAGCCAAGCTCAATGAAGGTAGTCGGGGTACAGTACAACACAATTATCACTGCTGCTAAAAGATGTGAATTACAAGCTAGAGCTATGCGTGCACAACACTTAATAGGATCGCATAATATAAACATGTTTAAAAAACAAATACGAGTCCTATAGCGCTTACAACGCACACAAAGCACCATACACAATAAAAATGTAATGGTACACAAGAGAGTGATAGGAATTAGGGCCCCTGGCATAAGACCCTGTACTGTGTTCACTATTATCTATTCACAATCACTGAATGATCGCAAATACCAGAACAACCCTAAAAACAAACAAAAAACACAAAAGCATTACAGTTATTAGAATGGCTCAAGCACTGTTGACAAAAGTGTGTTGTTCATGTTTGTTTAATAATTGTGATACAGCACTGCAAAGTGGAGGATCACAAGCCTCCGGTCAAACCTGTGTCTTAACACTTACTTTTCATGACTGCGCTGCAACGCTGAGTGTCGGAGTCCTGCAACGCAGTGTGTCAGAGTCCTGCAACGCAGTGTGTCAGAGTCCTGCAACACACTGTGTTAATGTCCTGCAACGCAGGGTGGCAGTGTCCTGCAACGCAGGGTGGCAGTGTCCTGCAACGCAGGGTGGCAGTGTCCTGCAATGCAGGGTGGCAGTGCCCTGCAACGCAGTGTGTCAGTATCCTGCAACACACTGTGTCAATGTCCTGCAACGCAGGGTGGCAGTGTCCTGCAATGCAGGGTGGCAGTGCCCTGCAACGCAGTGTGTCAGTGTCCTGCAACGCAGAGTGTCAGTGTCTTGCAACGCAGAGTGTCAGTGTCTTGCAACGCAGGGTGGCAGTGTCTTGCAACGCAGGGTGGCAGTGTCTTGCAACGCAGGGTGTCAGTGTCCTGCAACACACTGTGTCAATGTCCTGCAACGCAGGGTGTCAGTGTCCTGCAACGCAGGGTGTCAGTGTCCTGCAACGCAGAGTGTCAGTGTCCTGCAACGCAGGATGTCACTGTCCTGCAACCCAGAGTGTCAGTGTCCTGCAACGCAGAGTGTCAGTGTCGTGCAATGCACAGCGGCAGCGTTGCAGAGTCTGGGAGAGCGAGTAATTTTACCATGAACGGTTAACCTATCTCCAGGTGTAGGCTGAGTTTGAGTTCGTCCCTTTTTGTGAAGCCTCAGGTTCCGCCGGTCCCCACTTACAGGGACCCCACTTCGGTGACACTGAAGGAGGGCGCACATTCGAACCCACAGCCTTGTGTGAAAGTTGTTCATACAATACGGACCCCTTGACCTTCAAAGGGACCATTTCATGGACCTCTTTGGTGGGCAAAACCTGCAAGACTGACACCACAGCATGCTCTTACCTTTCTGAACACTAAGGGGTTTGGCAAATGATCCTCGTGTCTTCTCTGTGGTGGGATTGCGTGAAACCCTTCATACATGTGGCACTGACTTAAAGCTGCGAAAAGCAGTCTCAAAATAACAGTCTGATAAGGACCACTTAAGACACAGTCACTGTTCCCACAAGTAATGTACAGGGCTCCGTTGCTATCTAGATATGTGTGTGCTATAGAAATCATGCATACATAGATGCACACATACATACACACATGCACGCACGCAAATACATACACACATAGATACACTCAACAATCATACACACACTCAAATACACACATAGATACACACATACATATATAGACACACACACTTACATACACAAATCTATACACCCACATACATATACACATAGATACACAAATAGATACACATAGACACACATGCATGCACACATACATACATACACACATACATACATACACACATACATACATCCATACACACATCCATACACACACTCAAATACACACATATATTCACATATGCCTTCATACACACACTCGCATGCACACATAGATACACATATACATACATACACACACTTGCATTCACACATCGAATACACCCACATACATATACACATAGATACACATAGACACACATACATACACACGTACAAACCCACACACATACACACATACACTCATACATCCATACACACACTCACCTACACACATAGATACACATATACCTACATACACACACTCACATACACACATATACATATACACATACATACACAAATGTATACACCCATAAACATATACACAAATAGATACACATACATTCCTACACAGACTCACATACACACATAGATACGCATACACCTACATAGACCCACTTACATACACATACACGCATACACTTATACATACATACATGCACACACTCACATACATAAATAAATACACATATTTCTATATACACGCACTTGCATACACACATACATACATACATACTTAAAAGACACACAGCCGTATTCCCTGTGTGGGTTTTAATTAGTTCTAGAATGCTGTGTTGTGAGAGCCTCGGCCTCCTCTTCAGAGAGAGGGCAGCTTTCTTCCTTCTTGCCTGAAGTTAGACAAAACACACCCAGCTGCTCTTCAGACACCAGCTGGCAGCCCGCCGTGTGACTGTGAGAACCTTGATGATGTTCAGCTCTGTGAGCGCAGGTTGTTTTCTCACCGTGTCTTCTCTTCTCAGGGTCACGCCGCCCCCGTCTTGTACGCCGCCTGGGCAGAGGCCGGGTTCCTGCCAGAAGCGGAGCTGCTGAACCTGAGGAAACTGGACTCCATCTTGGAAGGCCACCCCGTGCCCGTGAGTATTGTGGGCCCGTCTGTGCTTGCATCTGTGTCTCCCACCCTTACGGGACTAGACCTCATTCATGCTGTGTTAGAAGCTGCTAGAGACTCATTCGAATGTAGTGGCGTTGCATGTACGTCCCATTGCATGTATGTCAGTTACAAGGGTTCAATTTGAAGCTCCCATTGAAATAGGATTTCCATTCTGGTTCATTATTTAATTATGGTGACCTAGACAGTAACATGGTAAGCAAGAAAATGATGACTGGAAATGCCTGCGTTTACGTGAACCATTCACAATTGACGTGACGCATTCCATTCCATGGATTTTAGCTTGTCCGTACCGTCAGAAGCTGAAACATATCCAGGGTTGTTTGTGTGTCCGCTTAGAAGCAGTTTGTCTGGACTGTCCATCTTCTTAGGGATCTTGGGGCGTGGCCAAGGTTGTTTTGCATATGGTTGGTTCCATTCTGTAATAGCACAGTCAAGCTAAATGTGATGGAATTGAATGTGCTCACAGTAATTGCCAGTGATTTGGATTGATTCACTGTTTTCCAACCATCACATTTATAGGTTTAGGTTGCACTGAGAAGATGTAGCTCATTTCTGGACTGTCATACCCCCCGTTTCTGATTTAGGGTTAAGTTTCTCTAGCAGGGGCGTAACACTGGCCACTGTGGTGCATGGGGGTGGATGGGGCGGGGGTAGGCAACCTTCCAGGGGGTCTAAGATACTTCAAGGGGCTCCATTCAGCCCAAAGTCATAGCATGTTTCTGAGCTGTAGTAGACCCTTCATCACATTCCGCGGGGGGGACCCATCATTTTGCGTTACGCCACTGCGTCACTAGCACTGGTATTGCCTGGTACCTGTTCTCACTGTTTAAGAGAACGGCTAGGTTTCCCCAACATCTCCATATCTCAATGAATACATATTTGCTTTGTATGAATCTAGGGTGTGGTGATATTAGATTAACGGCTTTGTGCCTAAAGCAGCGCCCTGGCATGCCCTCAGTGGCCCCGCCCTTGGCGCGAAGTGGAACGCCGGTGGCAGTGCATTTACAGCCAACTCAAAGGATTGAATTCACGTGCACGGACTTGTTGAGGCAGAGAGGATGGATGAAAAAGCCCTTTACATTTGTTTTTAGGTTCCTACTTTATCCCAATGTGTCAGCACTCCGATAGGACTTATTTTCGGTATTTTCTCGAAGTTGTTAGCGCAGATTTGTCTCCTTTGTACTCATTGATGTATGGCTTTCCTTTGCTTCGCAGCCAGGTGATTGCTGTATGAATATCAGCGCATATATACTTTTTTTTTCTAAAACTGCACCTGAGCTTTAGGAAAGATTACCAGCTGAGGGTGTCTGTTTGTAAAACAGTGGCATAGAATGAAAAAGTGTTTTTCTAGATGACACGGTGTGAAAGAATAGAAAACAGGTGTTGCATTAAAAATATCAAATTCATTTCCACACTGCTTTGCTTGTTATGTAGTGCAAAGGCAATGTATTAGTAATAACCAGTTTAATGGTACTTGGGGACATATATATACAATGGAATTGCGGAGCGTGGCGTTAAGCACAAAATGCTAACGCCACTCTCCTCCATTCCGAAAACACAGGGATGCACCGTATTTACAAAGATACGGTGCACCCCTGCATTTTCGCTAGCGCTGGCACTAAAGTAAGCTGCCTACCGTCAACGGAGGCACCCTTGCGCAATAGGGTAAGGGTGCCTGTGTTGAGGAAACGATTGCTTATGTGCAGGAAGGTGTCCCTTCTTGCACATAAACAATCACAAAGGGCGATTTGAAACTAAGTTGCAAATCATCATTTGAAGGCACACCTTCCTGCACATAAACAATCATTCATGGCATTTTGCTGTTTCAATGTGTGCTGCACAATGCAGTACACTAGAAACAGCAAAAACGAGAAGAAATAAAGCACTTCTCCTCATTTCACCATTTTAAGACGAGGTTTTACATGGTATTTATTTTGGCGCTGCTTCCTATTTACACTTGTAGATAGGGGGCAGCGTCAAAATCAATGGGTGTTTCCGGTATATTCTACTCTGGGTAGAAACTCATTGTTAGCATTGCTTCCTTTCTTGTATCCTCCTTCCAATGTCATATTAGAATGTTAACATGTCATAGTAGTTTCTAGGTAAGAGCTTGTTTATGCTTGAGGCTGAGTGTCAGTTGATGCTGTAACCTTTGCTGTTGGATGGGACGCCAACTGCAACAACATTTTCCCACCCCTTTCAGGCTAAGTATAGCGTGAAAGGGGACCTGATTTTCAAGGCGCTGTTAACCCACATTAAGTGGCTTAACGCCGCCTTGCAAAATAAGGCAAAGCACCTATTCCCACAGGAACACTGTTAAAAGTGACATTCCTGTGGCAATTGCGGCTTGTAAATATGCCCCTCAGTTTCTTAACCTTGAAGAACAAAAGGGCTGCATTGGCCTTGCTGGGATCCAAACACAAAAACTGCAGGCTGCAGCAGAGGTCAGCAATGTGAGCTTAGCTCAACAGACTTCTTGCCAGCTTTTCATGAATCTCTACGAAATCCTCTCCGCTAAGTTGCGATGTATGGTTTTTTCTTCAGTTGCTGCTCCCAGTTCTTGAAAGGTCTGTTCTACGTGATAAGAGAATTGTTCTGTTTTTAGTCCTTTCTGTACCAACACATTTAGGCTTGTTCTTAGGGTTAGTGTTTTTTACTTCTGGCGTTATCCAAGACCTTTTGCTTTTAATAAAATTGTACATACTATACATACTTACAAGTAATTTCAGTCAGCCCTCTTCATCCATTGGTCTCCTGTAGTGTCATTCACATTTTGCCTCCACCTAACACAATCTAAAGTCATACAGCTTGGGGGTATTGGGTCACCCAACTTCAACCAATGGCTTACCTGACGGGAAACATCCTATACCACGTAACCATTACAACGCTGTATGGTTACATCGTGGTTTAACAACACAAGTCGTTACCACGACTTGCACTGGAGGGCGCTCTAGACTAAGGAATATTCCAACATCTTCCCTACTGTACGTAGAATGGAGATGGAATAGAAATTCACACTATTCCTGAGTCCAGCGCCCTACAGCGCAAGTCGATGTAATGACTTGCGTTGTTAAAACCGCGATGTAACATACCGCATTGAAGATGCTACGCGTTGTATCATCATACATCCATACCTGACTGCGAGAAATGGCATTCTTCTCTTGCACAGGAGGCACATCTACACAATAGTAGTCCCATCGCCGCCCGTGACTACTCGTGCAATGTGTGCTTTTACTTGAAATAATATATTTATTTAGCGGTTTAGACACTGTTTGTTTTCAAACCCCATGTGCCTTCCTAAAAAAACTGTTCACAAACAAACTAAGCATTGGCAACACCAAAAGTTCAGGAGCCAATTCCAGACAAGCTTTCTTCACTAAGGCGTATTATGTTCTTGGACCCAGTACTCCTAGCATGCTACCTTCTTGTTAAATCCCATTGAAAGCCCCATGGCTGATGAAGCGTGGTGTCGACGAATGCAAGTTCTTCCTGGGCATGGTATAGGGTTCTAGGTTTTGTGTGTTCATTGGACCTAAGCCACAGTAAGCCTTAAATAAGCAGAGGACTGTTAGCTTGGGCCTCAGGTCCACCTGGACTTAATGTGGTTGTGTTTCCTTAAGTTCAGCCACTCTCTGGTGGTCTAATTTTGAAGCTTTTGCAGCCTGTCCTTGAGTCTTATTGGGTGCCCAGTGAAGACGATGTTGCATTATTCCAGTTTCGCAGCCTCTCAAGCCTTCTCATGAGCCCTTGTGCAGACAATGTTGCAGTATACCTGTTTCGCTATCACCAAGGCTTATATCTGCTCAGTTCGGGGCAGTTTCAGAGCTGGCAGAGCTGAACGTTGATTCCCTTAACTACCACTTTGACTTCAGGCAATAGTAAGATCTCTGTGTCGAATGCAATGTCCAAGTTCCTTACCCTCAGTGAGGTGGCTCTTAAAGTTAAAGAAACGTCTCCAAGGGGCACTCATCCCCTGTGAAATAAAACACACCATGTAGGCTGACGAATCCCATTGACTAAGATCCTTAAAATGACCGTGGGCGACTGCCGCAGTATTGTATGTAAAGTGGTGGAGGGTTGAGTGGTGTAAGCTGGTGAAAAGTAACAGCTTTCATGCTGTCTTCAGTGGGCAGAGGACTGCAGCAAGACAACTCCTGATGCACCCAGAAGTGGCAGTCCACTCTGAGCATATACCTGGAGATCATGTCTGGCCTGAGCCAGGAGTGAATGAGAATGACAAAGGGGCGGCTCCATCTTTGGCCTGTACTCTACAGCAATCTCTCAACTTCCATAAGTTATTGTTTTCTAACGAGGGCTAAGACTGCTTCAAGACACTGATTGTAGGAAGGTTTCCTCATTCCACAGAGCACGTCCAAATCAATGCTGCTTCCCTCTTCGCCAACAAATGCTACTATTGATGGAGCTCAAGTCTGATAAGTGGTTTCAAAGTGGTTTGAATGTTTTCTTTACATCATTATGCGGGCCTGTTCTGCACATCTTCTGCCTTCCTTCCTCCTGTTTTGTCTTCCTCGTCCCAACACAACTGTTGTGCCACCTGCTAACACCAAATAGATTAGGCTTAAAACTTTTTCAAATATATGTGTACTTTGTACTGAAGTCTCTTGGCTACTGCCAGGCTCCCTTGTAGCCTCTTGCAAGCTTGGTCAGAAGGGAGTTTTAGTCAATATATTCAAGATATTGCCCTTCAGTGTCTGCACATGGGGATGAGTGAACCATTTTCTCCAAGATTGAGGTGTGAGCATTTGAAGTCTGTGCTGCTCTTGGAAGGTCCAAGTAGTCAAGAAATGTTGGCAGGTCAGTTCAATGCCTCTGTAAAGTTTGCAAGTGTCCAGGCAAATATTGGAACTGTAATGTTTATCATAACCTCCAGGTGAGGGCAGGTTCCCAGAGGGCAGTACAGTTTTTTTTAAGCGCTTCCGAAGGGCAAGCTTCCTTCCACATGGCTGTGGAAATTGTTTCCTTCATTTTTAAAGACCTTCTGGAAAGGGCATACCCTCTCCCGAAAGAGTTACAAATTATTTAAACCCACATCACTATCTGTAATAGACCAAATTGTATTTTTGTTTTAGAGACAAGAATTTACTGATGTGGCAACTGGATCTCTGGGACAAGGCCTTGGCGCTGCCTGTGGGATGGCCTACACAGGCAAATATTTCGACAAAGCCAGGTAATTAATATTATATAAATACTTTGTGTACTTGTAGTTTGTTTCATGATTCAGGGTCTTGGGTTGAATTAGTCTACTGAGTTGTTCACTTTGATCAACCCTAGCATAAACCTGAAGCCATGCCTTCTAGGAAATATGCTCAAAAGAAAGTTATAAATTGCACCACAAATATTGTGTAGCAACGAAGATTTTAGAGAACTCCAGCAAATTGTAGCTCTATGCGGTGAAACCTAAATACACACTAGAGTACTTGCTTAACATGTGGCGATCTTTTTCCTCTGGCTCCAGACTTCTCATGGACCGTATGTTGTGTCTTAATCATTTCCTTCTTTGTGGTTTGTTGCCAAATAGTGTTTCAGTCATGCATACCCTGTTGTTTTACAACACAACTCATTGCAGTTTGAGGAACATCAAAGGCAACGTTCAGGAGGAAGCTCACAATATTGTGCTCTACGGTATTTCACCTCATCGGTTTGCAGCAGACATAGAGTTACACTTTCTGATGTTCTGTGCATAGAAGAAACATATCCTTTCTCCGTGACAAACTTTCAAGGACTCCTAAATGAAAAATGTGCCCGTAACTCTCTACGTTAATACAGGGACACAGCAACACCCTCGATTTTTACAGAACTGTATGTGTGTGTGTATATATAAGTGTGTGTGTGTGTGTGTATATTTGTATGTATATGTATTATGTATATGTGTGTATATATATACATACACACACACACACACACACATATATATATATATGTATATGTATATATATATATATATTCACTGAAAAACCATAGGTTTCACACCAGTTATAGTTAGGTGGAAATTTTACTCGCATAAAACCATTGAAATTCCCACGTTATAGTTAGTTGGACTCACTATAACTTGCGCGTGCAATGCACTGCTGATGACGTCACATATTACATCACTCATGACATGGTCAGTGACATCACTCATGACATCACTGATGACATTTCAAATGACATCACTGATGACAACATCCTTGTGACAAATTGGCAGACCTCCTATCAGCATAAAATAACCTTTGACACACACATTCAAAAATAGAAACTAACATTTTCTTAAAAAAGGAGAAACCAATACCTATTACAACAACTTATTAGGTAATTCCAACATCTACATACACATACACTCATTCACCAACAGTTCTATATAGTCACTCATGCATGTACTTACTCATCATATGTACTCATACACCTATACATCCTGTTACACACTAATACTCATCCATATAGTTACTCACACACAAATTCTCACATGCAAATAAACTATCAAAAAACATTTACTTGATTATACTGCTATATACACACCACTACACATACTTCTACAGAAACTGAAACATATTTACTCTCTTAAACAATCAATTATAAAAACACATACTCACTAACCCACCCATACACACAATCATCCACCCATACAGTCTTGCACACATGCTGTCTTCAAAATACATACAAATAGTGAGTCACTCATTCATGCATCTGTGCTCTAAGTAATATCCCCCACCGAACCATACAGACACTGACACTGATACTCAAAAAACAACTAATAACCCATATACACACTCATGTAGCTACTCACCAACCCATGCAGCCACTTATACACAAAGTGAGACACAGATATTTGAATATTTAAACATTACTCGCTAATATATGTATTCACTAAGATACATTTAATAAGTCAGTTAACCAATCAATTTTACACAAAAAAACATCCATTTAGACATTTATTTACCCATTTATTCTTCCATCAACCTTTAAATATACATATATAAAAAATATTTATTTTTCAGAAAGATACACATTCACTGGATGATGTCATCAGTGATGTCATTTGAGATGTCATCAGTGATGTCATGAGTGATGTCACTGACCATGTCATGAGTGATGTAATATGTGACGTCCTCAGCAGTGCATTGCACGCGCAAGTTATAGTGAGTCCAACTAACTATAACGTGGGAATTTCAATGGTTTTATGCGAGTAAAATTTCCACCTAACTATAACTGGTGTGAAACCTATGTTTTTTTCATTGAAAATATATATATATATATATATATATATATATATATATATATATATTACCTACTGGCGATAGCCAGTAGGTATATATAGTTAGGATTCTTTTCCTATGGGATTTTTGAAAATTCTATGTCGAATAACTTTGGCGTTTGAGGACAGAAAAGGCTGAAATATTCAGGAAAATGGAACATTTTGTTTCTGAGCAGCCCCTGAAAATTTGGGGGGGTTTCGTCAAGGGGGGGCCGAGAAAAAAGGGGGGTCCCAAAACGTGTTTTTCCCATGCAATTTTCCATAGGGCGGTTGGCCTCACTTTTAGCCTGAACGGCTGAATGGATTTACACCAAACTTGGCAAAATTGTAGGGACTGGTAGCCCGATGTGCCTTTGCTATGTCTCAAGATATAGGCTCCAGTGGTTTTTACGAAAATTAACTTTGAAAAATATATATTGGGCTACATTGGGCTATATATCTGTTGGAGCCCAAATGTAGCCCAATGTAGCCCAATGTAGCCCAAAGATGGCCACCAGAGACAAAAAAAAAACAAATGTAGCCCAAATATCAGCCAGATGTAGCCCAACTATAGCCCAATGACAGAATGTCCCAGAGTGTTCTAAAGAACAACTAGAGTGCTAACAGTCCTACTTATTACAAAGGTATGGCACACCTGAAGCCATCTTGATTGGAATAAAGTGGTAACTCTTAAAACATTTAATTTAAAAAGGAACAAAATGAGGGGGTTAATTTTGCCATAGAAAGTATGATTAGCGAATATATGACGAAATCCCGCATACCATCAGTCCGCAAAAAAAATCCTGCATGTACTATTAGGCCGCAAATTAAAATAACGAAAACTTTTAGAACGAATATGCCTTTAGCATACACTAAACTACCCTAAACCCTAAAACACTACCCCCAGCATGACCCTACACTACACAAACAGTACAACACTACCCTAAACCCTAAAACACTACCCCCAGCATGACCCTACACTACACAAACACTACAACACTACCCTAAACCCTAAAACACTACCCCCAGCATGACCCTACACTACGCAAACACTACAACACTACCCAAAACCCTAAAACACTACACCCCAGCATGACCCTACACTACGCAAACACTACAACACTACCCTAAACCCTAAAACACTACCCCCAGCATGACCCTACACTACACAAACACTACAACACAACCCTAAACCCTAAAACACTACCCCCAGCATGACCCTACACTACGCAAACACTACAACACAACCCTAAACCCTAAAACACTACCCCCAGCATGACCCTACACTACGCAAACACTACAACACTACCCTAAACCCTAAAACACTACCCCCAGCATGACCCTACACTACGCAAACACTACAACACTACCCAAAACCCTAAAACACTACACCCCAGCATGACCCTACACTACGCAAACACTACAACACTACCCTAAACCCTAAAACACTACCCCCAGCATGACCCTACACTACGCAAACACTACAACACTACCCAAAACCCTAAAACACTACACCCCAGCATGACCCTACACTACGCAAACACTACAACACTACCCTAAACCCTAAAACACTACCCCCAGCATGACCCTACACTACGCAAACACTACAACACTACCCTAAACCCTAAAACACTACCCCCAGCATGACCCTACACTACGCAAACACTACAACACTACCCTAAACCCTAAAACACTACCCCCAGCATGACCCTACACTACGCAAACACTACAACACTACCCTAAACCCTAAAACACTACCCCCAGCATGACCCTACACTACGCAAACACTACAACACTACCCTAAACCCTAAAACACTACCCCCAGCATGACCCTACACTACGCAAACACTGCAACACTACCCAAAACCCTAAAACACTACCCCCAGCATGACCCTACACTACGCAAACACTACAACACTACCCAAAACCCTAAAACACTACCCCCCAGCATGACCCTACACTACGCAAACACTACAACACTACCCAAAACCCTAAAACACTACCCCCAGCATGACCCTACACTACGCAAACACTACAACACTACCCAAAACCCTAAAACACTACACCCCAGCATGACCCTACACTACGCAAACACTACAACACTACCCAAAACCCTAAAACACTACACCCCAGCATGACCCTACACTACGCAAACACTACAACACTACCCTAAACCCTAAAACACTAGCCCCAGCATGACCCTACACTACGCAAACACTACAACACAACCCTAAACCCTAAAACACTACCCCCAGCATGACCCTACACTAAACAACCACCACAACTCTACACTACACTAACACAACACTACACTACACAACACTACACTACACTACCCAATCACTAACCCACGAAATAATTAACACAAACCCACTTACCTCTCTCGTCATCGTGGTTTTCACAACGCAAATGCATTTACCATACATGCCTTTAAAACGTAATTCTTTGTAAAGGCATGCGCGATAAATGCACATGCGTTTTGAAAAAATGCGGGATAATGGTATGCGAGGTCAATGACCTTGCGGGATAATGGTATGCGGACTGAAAGTCTGCGGGATAAAAAATGCGGGAAAATGGCTGCAAACCATGATTAGCAGCAGACTTCCCTGGTGAGCACTAGCTTTACTACAGTGATCTAATGGGCAACTAGAGTGCTAACATTCAGAAATTATGGCAAATGTGTGACACATCTGAATGCCTTCTTGATAGAACCAAAGTAAACAAGCATTGAAAATGCAATAGATCTCGCCCTCGTTTAAGTTAAAGCCATTCTGTTTGTAATGAGGTGGCTTTTTAGCTTTGCTTTTATTAGTGTTTTTAAAACTTTCATGTAAATAACATGCATATGTATGCATATATGTATATGTATGCATGCATTTATATTTATATAGATATGCAGATTATATATGTTTATATATGTATATTACCTACTGGCGATAGCCAGTGGGTATATATAGTTAGAATTTTCAGAAATCCCATAGAGAAAAAAATCCTATGTCTAATAACTTTGGCGTTTGTGGACGGAATTGGCTGAAATTTTCAGGAAAATGGCACATTTTGTTTCTGAGCAGCCCCTGAAAATTTGGGGGGGTTTCGCCAAGGGGGGGCCGAGAAAAAAGGGGGGTCCCAAAACGCGTTTTTCCCATTCATTTTTCCATAGGGCGGTTGGACTCACTTTTAGCTCGAACGGCTGAATAGATTTACATGAAACTTGGCAAAATTGTAGATATGGTTTGCCCGACGTGCCTTTGCTATGTCTCAATATATGTGCTCCAGTGGATTTTGAGAAATTAACGTTTTAAAAAATATATATATCTGTGACAGCGCTCCGGTTAGCGCCCCGGTTCGCTTACCTGACGCGTAACGGAACTTCGCAAAGCGAAGCTGATTGGCTCTCCGGTGTCTGTCAACATTCTAAACAGCGGCCGCCATCTTGTCTCTCGGTACGATCGAGAGACAAGATGTGGTGAAAAACGAAGGGGGAAATGAAGGAAAGGGGGCAAGGTAGACCACTCCTGACCCCCTAGAATTGATGAGGGGGATATTAAAGTCCCCCACGATTTTTCGCGGTAGAGGCGCTTCCCGGTACGCGAACCGGGCAGCGTAACGGGAGTCCGCCATCTTGTGTTTTTGGAGCGTCCGGTTCGCGTACCGGGTAGCGTCCCGGTAAGCGTAACAAGGGGAAAACCAAGAGAAACAGTAAAAAAAAATTAAGGGAATAGATTTCCAGCAAACTTGGCAAAATTGTAGGGACTGTTTGTTTGATGTGCCTTTGCAAGGCCTCAAGATATGTGCACGTGTGAATTTTGTCTAATTAAGGTTAAAAAAAATATATATATCTGTAAGCGTGCTCCGGCACGCTTACGTTACGGGTTTTGTTTGCGCTGCAGAGCCGATACGTCACGGTTATGCGACGCGTCATGAGGCGTCTCACGTGGCTACGTGATACGTCACGTAATAAAGAATATATTTTACAGCTATAGATATTAGCTTTTAAAAAACCAATGAAATTCACTGAAAAAACCATAGGTTATAGACCATATATAGTTAGGAATTTGCATTTACAAAACCTTGAAAATTCACTGAAAAAACCATAGGTTAGAGACCATATATAGTTAGCTGGACATTTTATTGACATAAAACCAATGAAATTCCATATATAGTTAGTTGCACTAACTATATATCGCGCACCCGCAATCCACTGCTGATGATGTCACATATTACATCATTCATGACATGGTCAGTGACATCACTGATGACATCTCAAATGACATCACTGATGACATCACTGATGACATCTCAAATGACATCACTGATGACATCATGACACACCAATACCAGTTACTACATACGCACTCACTGATTCCTACGTCTACACACACATTCACTCATTCACCCATACAATCACTCATACATACAGTCACTCATTATTACAACACTATCATATGCACTCATACACCAATGCAGACACTCACACACTGCCACTCATCCATGGAGTTACTCACACACCTAGTCAGTCCTGTAAGGAATCAATCACACTTCCATTTCCTCATCTATACAGTTAAACACAGAACACCATACTTCAGTGACATCACTGATGACATCACTGATGACATCTCAAATGACATCACTGATGACATCTCAAATGACATCACTGATGACATCATGACACACCAATACCAGTTACTACATACGCACTCACTGATTCCTACGTCTACACACACATTCACTCATTCACCCATACAATCACTCATACATACAGTCACTCATTATTACAACACTATCATATGCACTCATACACCTAGTCAGTCCTGTGAAGAATCAATCACACTTCGATTTCCTCATCTATACAGTTAAACACAGAACACCATACTTTTCACACATATACTAACACATACTTACTCTCTTATACAATCACTGATACAAGTACACATTGATATGCACAGAGTCACACACCTCCCAGCCAGCCACACACACACTCAGTCTTCCATACATCCACTCATTCTTCAATATGTAAAACATATTTAAACTTTACAAAAACACACAGACACTAGATGATGTCATCAGTGATGTCATTTGAGATGTCATCAGTGATGTCATCAGTGATGTCATTTGAGATGTCATCAGTGATGTCATCAGTGATGTCACTGACCATGTCATGAATGATGTAATATGTGACATCATCAGCAGTGGATTGCGGGTGCACGATATATAGTTAGTGCAACTAACTATATATGGAATTTCATTGGTTTTATGTCAATACAATGTCCAGCTAACTATATATGGTCTCTAACCTATGGTTTTTTCAGTGAATATATATATATATATATATAAAAAAATTCTATGGCAAAATGAAACCCCTCATTTTGTTCCTTTTCAAATTAAATGTATTAAGTGTTACCACTTTATTCCAATCAAGATGACTTCAGGTGTGCCATACTTTTGTCATAAGTAAGACTGTTAGCGTTCTAGTTGTTCTTTAGAACACTCTGTGACATTCTGTCATTGGGCTATAGTTGGGCTACATCTGGCTGATATTTGGGCTACATTTGGGTTTTTTTTGTCTCTGGTGGCCATCTTTGGGCTACATTGGGCTACATTGGGCTACATTTGGGCTCTAACATATATATAGCCCAATGTAGCCCAATATATTTTTTCAAAGTTCATTTTCGTAAAACCCACTGGAGCATATATCTTGAGACATAGCAAAGGCACATCGGGGTACCAGTCCCTACAATTTTGCCAAGTTTGGTGGAAATCCATTCAGCCGTTCGGGCTAAAAGTGAGTCCAACCGCCCTATGGAAATTAACATGGGGAAAACACGTTTTGGGACCCCCCTTTTATCTCTGCCCCCGCTTGACGGATCCCCCCGAAACTTTCAGGGAAGGAGCGGAGCGCAGTGAGGCAAAGTTAAGGAAAATTACAGGCAGATCCCTCATTCGGCGCCAAAGTTATTCCCAATAGAATGTTGCGGATTTCCTATAGAAAACGATCCTAACTATAACTACCTACTGGCGACTGCCAGTTGGTAATATATATGTGTGTGTGTGTATATATATATATACATATATGTGTATATATATATATATATATATATATATATATATATATATATACACACACACATATATATATTTGCATCATTGCCGTTTATTTAAATGCTTATTTTAAAGCAGAAATAAATGCATGTCATAAGCAGCGCATAAACGGAGCATGTGGGCACAGCAGCAGTTCTCTACAGTGGTGCAACATAACTTTATCATTTTACAGGACTGTATACATAAGTTGACCAGGTCCCCCATTTAACTCATCTCTATCTCAGTGCACATTTAGCTCATGGACTTTCATAAGCATAGTCTTTGCATAGAACTGACCGCAAGAGTAAAGAGACATGATGTAATGCTCTGCATCACAGTGCGTGGGAGTCTTCTGTGGCTTAGTCTTCTCCCAGTATCAGCAGTGTGCCACCGCAATGAGTAGTTGCTACTTTTGTTTTGACTTGTTACCTCATTTGGACGAGCAGTCCCTTCTCCCAAGTGCATGTTTTTCTGCTGTAATTTAGACCAATGTAAAAACAACATGGCTTCAAAAGTGCCATGGCTATTCTGTATGAATCTTGTGCCAAAATCACTGTTGAAACATTTTCAGATTAAGAGGCAGTTGTTTCACGTGCTGGATCAAATAAAGGGAAACATTAAGAGCCAAATCAGTAGATCTGTCCCAAGAATGTGAGTTTTGGTGGCAACCAATTATTCACACTGGAACTCTGAATCTCTTTCATTCTTTTAATCCATTTAATGTTTTAAATTGAATGTGATTACACAATTTTTTACGGGAATAACAGCAAACTGTGATAGTTAAATTCACAGACCACTAGACTAGTTGAATATATATTCACAATCGAAAGGGGGGTAAAGTTAGGTTTACAGGTGAATGCCAATTAAGTAAGAGACCTGCACATAAGAAAACTCCACCCAGCAGGAGCCGCATTGAAAGAAATTGGCCCTACTTAGTTTGATGTAATATCTTTTGGGAAACTAGGCTTACGACCTGAGGTCAGCCATTTTGTCTGCCCAATGTGTTTGCAAGTGTATGGCAGTTGTAACCTCAGTATGTATGCATGGTGGTATTTCACCGCGGGCATTCTCCCTTAGTGGATTGGTTGATTGCGAATGACCTCCACAGCAAATTCCAATACCATGCCTCAAACACTAGGCATGTGCCACATTCATACAAACTAAACTACAATTGCGCACGTTTCTTGGAGTGTATGGCCAATTGCTGTGTTGTCCAGTTAGGACAGCCGCCACAATAACCGTAGGTTCGCCAAATGCCTTT
Organism: Lissotriton helveticus; assembly: GCF_964261635.1. Taxonomy (NCBI): domain Eukaryota; kingdom Metazoa; phylum Chordata; class Amphibia; order Caudata; family Salamandridae; genus Lissotriton; species Lissotriton helveticus. Next base: position 1,155,908,587 of record NC_136070.1, read on the forward strand.
ATTCAATGGCTGGTACATTCTGTGCTATGTATTCCGTGGAGTCCCGATGATGATCCCACATCTCTAATGGCATTGAAACGTCATCGACCATTCCACAGACCCTGATTAGCATGAACGTTTTCTTAACGGGCAATGCTAGTCTTTGAAAAATGATACGCAACTGATCACTTTTGACACACGTGCGTATGACGTACAAGAGTGAATCAAGCACATATGTCAAAGGCACCCACTGCGTCTGTATTAAATTTTACAATGTAGTACTTCTTGTAATTAATTTACCAATTTGTTTTCTATTTTGGTTTGATTGTTGACATAGGGATATGATGGATTTGTGTCTCTGTGGCAAGGTCATATGACGCTATATTGTGCTTAATAATATTGAACTCAAGGTCTTGAATCTGCTACAGGTACTACCACTACATCAACCGAGCGTTAATATATTTACTATTCATAAATCCACATCTACTTCCCTGAGTTACCTTGTGATGTAGTGATTAGCTTGATGTAGTAGTTGATGCAGAGTAATGCACGAGATGTAGTGTGGGTGTACCCTATGGGGAAGCTCTTCTTATCTAACACTGAATAGAGTGAATGACTTGGCATTTTTTGTACAGTAAAAGGTATCCACTGTTCTTTTAAAGCAAACACTGCTGTCTGGCACACAGCTCTGGAGTTTAGCTAATGTTTGCTTTACTGGCTGCAGCAAACTGTCGAGCTCAGACTAGCATTTTGGAGCAAAGTCAAGGTATCCAGGCGTATTAACTTGTCTCAGCCTGGGATGAACCCGCAGATAATACCTCTCTAGATTAATACAGGGCTAAAGGTTCACCTGTAATGTTCCTATGTATTTTTATTTTATCAATATTTTTTAACTTTTATCAGATCAATTTTTTGTTACGTGACAAAGTCAGTAAAACCAAGCAGTGTGGAATAAAACTGTACGGGGATTTTGCTAGTATGACATTATATTGACGGAAACGCTGTACACATGCTGAGTATGTTATCCACCGACCGTTTGCAGACCGTAGGCGTGAGTGAGCACAACTGTGCAAATATCACGAATGAGTGGCTTGAAAGGACTTCGGTCATAATGTGGAAATAAGGGAGACCCTGCCACAGTAAAAATTCCTTTCTGGCCCTTCTGAAGAAATTGCTGAGTCGCCATGATAAGTAGCCAAGTAGTTTGCATGTCACTCTGAAAGTGCTAAATTGCGGAAAATGTCAGGACTGAAATGATTTATTTTGGGGCTGTCTTTATTTGCCACATTTTTTTCTTACAAATGCAGTTTCGATTTTTAAATTTCGACTAATAATTAAGGCTCCCGGTTTTATAGTATTTATTTTTTTGACACTTCGGTCTGTTTTTATCTATATTTATTTTTTAGCCATCTTATCAGTATTCATCTGTATTTATTTTGTGTTTTGTGAATACATTTAGTTGTAAAATTATATATTTGCACATTTATTTAACTGGTAAACAAGCACTGAAGCATGTTATAGCAAATTAGGCAGCCAAATATAATATAACAGTACACCCTCAGGTAAATATTAGCATTATTTTATAATTATATATTGATATATTGACATATGGTTATATTTAATGAAATTTCATTCTGTTTTTTAACTCCTCTTACTGTCTATCTGCTCAGCTGTTGGCCTGGAATTCATGAAAGACAAAACAGAGAGCCCCTTAAAAGACGCCCACATTTCTGTATTTTTCTGCTTTAAAAATAAATGCAGTTCTGTCTGTATTTACCTGTAAAAATCAGTAAAAACGGAAAATTGAAAACCTTACTAATAATCTTTTTTTAGCATCTTGTACTATCAAGTGAAAAAATGAAGTTCCAGTAACAAAGTGCACCAAGTTGACTTTTGCCCTGTGTGAAAGATTGGGATCTGAGTGATGTTCAGAAAGTTTGAGGGTTTGCTGCCAAGGGCAGTTGACTGGCGGTGCATACACACAAGTGGCATAGAACTGAGTTGTGCTGAGTTTGATGACTGATGAGCAGGTAATTGAGAGTGAGTGTGCATGAGTAAAGGTATGATGAATGTTGGCTCATGTGCTAAGTGAATGACAGTAGACTGATGGTTAGCAAGCGCACAGACTGGCTTGAACCTGACCCATGGTAAAACAATATGCTTGATGTGCAGCTGCATGATTAAAAGTGCATATGAGCGACGAGTGAGAGGGGAGAAATGGTGAAGGGACATGGAGTCGGTCTTCATAGTGAGATTCCGCTGAGTGATGGCTCTTGGACATGGGTGAGGGTCAGGTGATGATGAGTGTTCAATGTGGGGGATAGCGGAGTCATAAATACGTATGTGAATAAGTTCCTGGCAGGTAATTGAACTTGAGTGTATGAGTGTGGGTCACCTGTGAGAAAGGGGTTGAAACAGTTGTGTGACAGTGATTGTCCAGAATTAGTGGTAGTTGCATGATGGGGAGAGTGTGAGAGGGAACTGGACATTGACATGAGTTTATGAAAGATGCATCTGAGTGATGACAACTGTCCATAAGCAAAGGGTAGCAGAGTGTGCAGTGTGGTCAGTTACTGAGTCGTGGGCCACGTGCATGAGTTGGTGTGTATAGCTCAAGAAAAGGCAGCTGAGTGATGTGGTTGAATATGAGGTCTCGGCAAGCGAGTGCTTACAAGTTAGCGTGAATGAAGGACAGTGGGGTATTGTGAATGTGCGTGAGTAAAAGTGCAGCCGATGTTGCCAAAGGTCACATGTACATGTACATGTTAAATCATATTAACATGATTGAGGGTGCATATAGGTGATGTTCTTTATTATCAGAGGTGAAGAATGTGCATGAACGAGGGAGAGTGATGGTGAGTCTGCAGCAAGAGCATACTGAGTCATGGTGAGTGTATGTGTGGAGGGTAGTTGAGTGATGGTGAGTGTGTAGTGTGGGGTTCAGTTGAGTGATAGTGAGCATGCATGTGTGAGGAGCAGCTTAGCGCTAGTGAGTGTGAAATGAGCTCCAGCTGAGTGACGCGGCACACCTCCGAATGAAAGTTGTACTATGATAAGTGTGCATGCATGAAGGCCGACTTGGTGATCTTGGGTGTACATGAAGGATTTGGCACCATGGTGATTGCGAGTGAGAAGGAATGGGGCACAGCTGAGGGACGGTCACCGTGCCATGGTGAAGCAGAGGTCAGTGATGTGAGTGTATGAGTGAAGTGTTGATTACTCGGCATGGGTGATTCAGAGCTGAATGATGCATGAGAGAGAAGCAGTTGTGTAGTTGTAGTTTCAGAATCAAGGTAGACGAAGAATGGTGAATGTATATAAGTGAGCATAAGCTAAGTGACGCTGAGCGTGCATGAGCGAGCTGCTGATGGAAGTATGCAATGTCAGAAGCAGATCACATGATGGTGTACACTAATGACTGAATGGACTGGGTGATGGAAGCATTTGGGTGAGTGAGGAAGTGCATTATGAATCGACACAATTTGTGTTATGTGCTAATGAGTGACTGAGGGATAAACATGAAGATATGTGCTGATGAGGGAGGAGACTGGATGCTCTAAAGGTATAGATTAGATGTCGTTGTGAGGTTGCATTAAGATAAGTGATAGTGAATGATATTTGCACACAGGTATGGTAATCATTTCGTACTGAGATCAAGCCACATATACATGTCAGTGATAGGCCAGGTAGATGTCCGTATGTACTGCTTAAAGATGGCGATCCTTTGTACTGAAACAATGAAGGATTCCTATTTGATTAAGATGCTTGCCTATTTCTTCGCTTTTTATTTTCTGATAAAAATCCTTTCCTTTCAATTCACGCCTCTCCTTCAGAGTAGTTCACCAGTGCCAGATTCCAAAGATGCATTTTCCATACAATTTTTCTTGCAAATCATTTTTTATGCCAGTTCTAGAATATTTTGAAAAGAAAGGAACGGAAGCTCTTTAAATAATTTCCTTTTGAATTGAGAAGTTGAAATTCTGAGAGCGAGGAACAGATGAGGTGACAGAGTTGGGCAGGCACTTTGGAGGCACCAAAACTGACCAGTTAAATGACAGCCCCATTCCCACAGCACGGTCTACCCTTGTACCCTTGTTGAATTTGCTAACTATATAACTCACCTACAATCTTTCCTTCTCTTCAGCTATCGAGTCTTCTGTCTGCTGGGAGATGGTGAGACCTCAGAAGGTTCCGTTTGGGAGGCGATGGCCTTTGCAGGGTTCTACAAGTTGGACAATTTGGTCGCCATCTTTGACATAAACCGCCTTGGGCAAAGCGACCCTGCCCCACTGCAACACAAAGTGGAGATCTATCAGAAACGCTGTGAAGCGTTTGGGTATGTGATAAGAATAATACAGCACCTTTGTTTTTTGTAGGCATATTGTGATCTTTTGAAAATATGAACTGGAATCGGTTTGGAAAATACAAAGCTTTGTTGTAAACATGGATAGCTGATCCTTAGTTTGTAGCATACCACAGATCCTAATCTGTTGTACACTGTTTGTAAAATCATCATTTAGACAGGAGGAGCAGCGTCAGTTTAATCTTTTTTAGGGGCTGATGGTTGGCGGTCTGTTTCCTCAGCTGTTTAAATTTTGGATGGAAATGTGAATATAGAATTCCTGTGCTGTTCCCATAAAGTGCATAAATAGTGTGTGATTTGTTTGCTTTCCAGGTGGAATGCTGTTGTGGTTGATGGACACAGTGTGGAGGAACTTTGCAAGGCCTTCTGCCAGGCGAAAAACCAACCCACTGCTATCATTGCCAAGACTTTTAAAGGCAAAGGAATAAAAGGTAATATTGGATGATGTATGTAATTCGCCCTGAAAATGAGCATAAGTAATGCCCACTGCATATGTGGGCAGTCTCACGAAACATATCGGAACGGTAAGTGTTCCAGCGAGTTATCGGGGGTTAAAATTAAATGCAAAATCCTTAATAGCAATAGTGCTTGCACTTGTATCATCTCATTAGAGTGCAGCACTATTGTGTTGCAGAAAAAAATTAGGAGGCCATAATTTTGTAGTGCAGAAACCATGAATGAGATCTGATCTGAAAACACATGCCCAGATCTGAAGGCCATTTACTTAGGATTTGGAAAATAAATAGAAATCTTCTGAAAGCAGAAAATCCATAACAGGCGTGGTTTTTACCACAGCAGGAATGAGAAAGATACAAATATGTTGTACTACACACAGCTAGAAGGGACTAGAGATTGAGCCTTCCGTCAGTCTCCAAAAAAGACACTTGAACTCACTCGACCAGAAGGACAAAAAAGATCCCCTACAACTCGGGCAGCAGAAGGGGGAAAAATCCTTACTGGGAAACCCAAAGGGTTGTTAAAATATCCGACACCCACTGAATAGTGGCATACTTCATCACAGAGCCGCTGACACACACTGGCGCAAACCAACGCTCAGGGTGGAGCATGTTTTTAGAGATTCTTTTTAAAAAATTCACTTGAGGGATCCCTATTTCAGAAAAAAATATAATTAAATTGTTTAAGTGGGTACCCACTTTATTATGGGCCCCCCTTGGCAGGATAAAAAAAAATACTTTGATAGGGTATACTAGAGAAACATCTCATCCATTACCCTGTCTGCATGTAGCAACTTGTTTTAGTCCGGTACAAAACATCCAGCTGGGTCAATGGCATTCCTCAGGATACAGATCCCTTCTAATTCGATCCTTCCTTGTTAATAACTATATGGTAGGGATAGGTATGTGGCAATACTTGCCCTTGGTAGATACACTCTGAAGGCATACCCGAGTCTCATAACTGGTAATTGTTATTCTCTGTTAATTTTTCCTTTCATTCTCATATTTTGACATATTCTTTATGTTTGTATTAGGTGTGGAGGACAAAGAGAACTGGCATGGTAAGCCCCTCCCCAAAGAGATGGCAGAAGAAACCATCAAGGAACTTGAGAGCAAGATACAGAACAAGAAAAGACTGTCTCCAGTGCTTCCTAAAGAAGACGCCCCCATCGTTAATATCAAAGACATTAAGATGCCATCACCACCAAACTTCAAACTGGGAGACAAGGTTTGTCAAGAAATGCATAATCAGCTTGTCACTTTTCTCCATTCTACTGCAGCTTGCTTCTAGCTCCATTTCATCCGTCTTTCTCTGTAGCACGATGCATACGTTTGAATTATTTCGTGATTGGCGAAGTATAACGTCTTAAGTATATTCTGATTTTTTTCGGCAGTGTATGGTGTTATTTTACTAGCGATCTGAAATAAGTAATGCCACAACATGCTAAAGTCACAGAACAATAAATGCTGAAGGCTAAAGGTTTCCTGCTGGGCAATGGGATTTCTGAATACCAAGGCTGCCTAGTCTTGATTCCAGCTCATCTAGCACCCTAGAGTGACTGTCTTTTGGTATCACACTTGCAGTTAATTTCCTCTCTGCTTTTTCCCTTTGTCAATGTTTTCCTATCTTTCCTTTCCACATTCTTTCTCCATTTTCTGCCTTGTTTACTCTCGGTCTGGGTTGAAGTCTGCTGATGAAAGTAAGTCCTGGTCCCGAAATAGATTGTAGGGACCTGCACAAATAAAGCACTGACTATCCGTAGGTAGAGGGAAGTGTTTGTTTGTTTACATATTTATTTCACTTCTTTAGACCATAAAAGCGTGCAAAAACGTTATGGACAAATGATTAGAGGGAAGTGGTGAATAGTTCGTCAAATATTTTTGAAACATTTTATAGAACTTGTATTTCCTTGTTACAGGAACAATGTTTAATAGGTTAATACTATTTTAGGGTGTGGAAATTAAAAATCACATTGGGTAATTTCAAAATCAAGAGTTAAGCTCATATTATGAAACGCAATCAAGATGAGAAGTTAATAGGTAAACGCTAAGTACAGAACTTGGAGACCTGTGCTTGACCCTCAGTTTCCCTACTTGACAAAATTATGTGATATAGGACCCTACTTATCTCTGCGAGCATCAGTCCCTTACATGTCTAAGACTAAAAGAGCTTAAATGTGAAGCATTTAGCAGTGTGAGCCAGTGCTTTAAATGGGAAAAAATAAGTGCAGGTACTCATTAAAGTGAGCTAGGGGCGTGGCTAGTGGGTGGGGTTAGAGGTGGAGTTAGACATGATACAAAAACACTTCTATTGAGTATTCATGTTGACCTTGCAATGTCCTGGATAATGGTCTCAAACTTTCCATTGTGCAGATTAACAACTAAAACCCTGAATGAGCCAAGCCATCAGCAGTACTTTTGGCACTTGCAGGCTAATAATCAATATGCTCTAGGACGAGAGAGACTCTGGCACTTACACCGGTTGCGCAACAGAACAAAACATGTGAGAAATGTATTAATCCAAACAAAATGTGTTAAAAAAAATGCACGCATTAGTTTTCACTGGTGAAACACACCTGAAAACAAGTGCTCAGGCCCCCTGCCCCGCTCAGTATGCACACATTAATGGGCCGGCCAGCTAGAAAAAGTGAGTGATACCTCTCTGCCTGTTGCTAAACGGGAAGTAATGAGCGCCCATCTGCCTCTAGAAAGGCCACTCAGACACCCTCTGGGCCGCTGGCTGTATTGGAACAACAGAGACACCACCCAAATCGACCCCCAGGCGGCTCAAAAAAGCATCCCACAGCTGGAACGTGGACACTGGCCCCTCAGGCATTGCCCGAGTGCCCGCGTTACCAATCCGACGCTGGTGAAAATGGCCCTTTGTGCCTGCGTTCCTCCAAGGACCCAGCATCGATGCCTGGCAGCCGGGTGATGAAGACAAGGAGAGTCTCCATATGGATAGGACGGGAGCAGAGGCTCTCTTGCCCCTGCAGCAGGCCTCCAAAAGGCCATTCAGGCCCCATCGGGTTGCTTGCCACAGCCGAATAATAAATACAGCAACGTCCAACATGCTGCCAAATAAACAACATGCAGCCGGCCTTAGGGCACCAGTCCAGTGCCCACCTTATTAATCCGACCCGGAGTACCGGGACTCTCCTTGATAGTGGAGAAGTGCCGGTACTCGGCTCGGTAAATTTAAGAAGTGCCTGTACTCAGTACCGGTGAGTACTGGCCCATTTAAAAGCACTGGTGTGAGCGATGTCAGAAAATCTATTTATCAGGCCCTAATCGATCTCATTAATCAGTACTTGAGATTGAGTATATGAAAATTCCCTCATTTCAAATAGGTTTTTTAATTCTCCGGTGTCCAAAATAGTATTTTCTATTAAATGGTCCAATATCTATAAGCATTTATTTCCTTGACACTTCTCATGCCAATACATGGGGCCTGTGCTGTCTTTCTAGAGCTCGCATACAGACCGCTTTAGCTGTGTGTTAACAAACAGACCTATTGTATACAATACAGAATTAGACCCATATTCACTAATGGCATTCATGCGATGCAAGACACTGCAAACAAAATTTCATAGACAACAGCAATTTTGCACTGAAAGTTAACCTTGGCACTGCCCCTTTGCACCATCCTCCTGCTACCATATGCAAGAGCTGTGTGTCTGGGGCTGATCAGTGCAAAAAACAAAGGTTTTAATGAAAACCAGAATTCTTAAAATTGTGTGATCTGAATTTGCTCCAAAATCCTAAAATCAAAGAAAAGCAGGTGTAATCAAGAGTCAAGCCCTATATCATTAAATATACCCTCATGTAACATGTATGCTTTAACACATATCTTTTATGTCAGACCCCTATGTTGGTGACTGCATGTTGGACTTCTCATTGTAGTGTATATCGCAAGTTCAAAGCTTAACCTCAACAGTGCAGAGTTGACTTTGTGCCACAGTGTGAAGCTGTGTGTCACAGAAGAAATTATCAGCTGGTAACACTTAGTGCTACACGATTTGCAGCCCGTCATGCAATGCAACACTGCAGTTTTTAATACAGTGCACCCTTGCACCAAAGACAGTAAATCCGGGCCTTAAAGTGGACTTTGTTTGAGACTCTTTTTTTTGTTTTTGTATTTGTCCCACATAGTGAGAATTTTGGTCCCATTGTGTTTTATTGGATGCAATGTATCCTTACATTGCTGTTGCCTTAACCTTGAATTGCAGTGATAAAAGTGTTGCTTGTCCAGGGTCACTCTTGATCACACCAGTAGATTTCCCTTGGCCCTCAGGAAAGCACAGGTATACCAATTTACCAGCATGAGCAGGGATAATGGACAGGTTGTGTCCCACAAGACTGCTGAACTTGCCCAAAGAGAGTTTACTTTTGGAATGTAATAAAAATACAATAATGCCTGTAGAAAAACAGGGTTTTACGTGGGTTCACACACAAGGAATGTAAAGCATTATTTGTATACGGATTTATTTTCAGCCAATCCAATGCATGTCATAAGTAAAACCGTTATAACAGATACTAAAGTATCTGTATCAATCATAAATAAGCCGAACACATATATTATGAACAGTGACAACATTTTACATTAAATGACTTGTCGTGAGCAGTGACAGGATTAATGGTGGACCTGTATGCTGAGTGCAACAGCTTGGAGCTGCCTGCAAGGAAAGGTTATATTTCTGAGAAGCGTAGATGTTCTCAGATTTCAACCTTGATAAAAAGTTAACAGGTTCTCTTGGATTCTAAATTTGCCTCCTTCCTCAAAAGAACTAACCGCCTGATTCATCAAGCTAAATTGCACTCGCAAAGGGCAAGATTCTCAGACTCTTGCCTTTTGCGAGTGCAATTTTTGCATTTGGGATTCATCATCCCAAATGCAAAATTCTCTATTTAAGAATTCGCACATTTGCGAAGAATTGAATTTAAGGAATCTCTATTTGAGATTCCTTAAATGCATTTGATGAAGCATTTTAAAATTGCGAAAATGCAATTTTGGGCCGCTATTTACCGAGAGGTCAGACCTCTCGGTAAATAGCAAAAACTTAGAAAAATGCATTTAAATGCATTTTTCTAAGTTGCATGTTACACACACACATGTCCTTTGAACATGTGTGTGCGCAACACCAATGTAGATTACATTTCAGGGGTGCTACAGGGTGTCCTTTGGACACCCCTGCACCCTTGAAATCGCATCCTTATTTGAGATTAGCTAATTGCTAATCGCAAATAAGGAATAACTCCCCATTCATTCCTATAGGCCTGTAGGCCCATAGGAATGCATGGAGAGTTATTCCTTATTAGCAATTAGCAATTAGCTAATCACAAATAAGGAACATGTAGGAATCGCAATATTTATTGCAATTCCTACATGAATCCCGTTTGGCAAGTCCTTAATAGCGATTCGTTATGAATCGCTATTAGGGGCTCGCAAAACGGGAGAATGATGAATCCGGCTGTAAGAACATTGCAATTTTTTTGATTTCCAAAACGTTTGTAAGAACAATATCATTATCCCTCGTGCTGTAAATTGAGAAAAAAAACCCGGAGAACTAGTTCCCCATTCTTCACATACAGAGGCCTAGTCACAATAGTAAAGTTACAAAAGTTTAGCGACATTTGTACATTTACTCTTACACTTTATTTGATCTTTTCTACTGTTGAATGTTCACCATTTCTGAGAGTATAGTTACTAAAAAATGCAGACATGCATGTCTCGAGTGCCTGAATTCATGGTGTGGAGTCTAATTTATGAGAGTAAAGTTACTACTAGTAACCTCTGATACTTAAGCAGAGATCTACGCCACATTTGCCCTTCAAATGTAGAAATACGTGTGCGCAGATCTTCGCAGTGGGGTGGAGATCTCTGCACAAAATAGATGGGAGAGACAGAGACCTCTAATAGTAGAGTAGTACACAGCATGTTGTAGTACTAATGTAGTACTAGTAGATGTACTACAAAATGCAGTTTTTGACTAGTCCCCACAATCTCCTTACACTCATATTAAAGCAGTCGACAAAATACAAGCATATGAATTTAAAGTTTAAAGCACGCTATCAACCATTATCCTGCATATAAAACATATTGTCATGCAATACTAAAGGGTAGAAATATGAGTAACAGGTATAAACCTCTAAAGCCTTTAAGCAGTAAACAAGTGACAGGTATGTGCACAATATAGTAGGCACCAGTACAAACAATACAACCCACGTGACCGGGGCTATTTAGTTTCCTTCTATGTGTCTTTCCTTGCACCTCCACGCCTCTTTGAACCTCTACTCTTTTTAAAATCTGTTAGCATCCCCAAACCTTTTCCTAAATTATCCCTGCTCAAGAATGTAGAATCGATTCAAATCTATTTAGAGATGACTACCCTCTGATTTAGTGTTATGTGGTGCCAAACGTGGAATGCTTTTTATTAGAATGAAAGGAAAACCATATCAAAATTGCTGTTGGACGTGGGTAATCATTGCCATCTTGGAATGGATTAAAATTTAAAGGTACAGTCAAAGATTGGCCACGTGTGTATGTGTGCACACTCATTTTAGTCATATCTGAATTTTGTTTATATTTTTTATGGAAAAGCATTCCAAGATGGCCGCTGCATATGCATGGGCAGACACACTGCCATCTAGGGGTAAAAGCATTTGTATCGTCAATAGGTGTCTTAGGTAAGACATACTAGCTTTGCAGATTCTTTTTAGTTTGAGGCCTACAAGACAGCGCTTCTGTCTGGTTTGCTAAAAATGTCTTGAGGACATTCTGAAAGCTGACCTAAGAATCACAGCCTGTTTACTGTTTTTTTCCACAAGTGCTTGCTTCCTGTAAACAGGCCTTTAAATAGTGTTCTTTTCTACTCACATTTGCAGTACATCCAAAGGCAGAGGTCAAATGTCAGGCTCTGTATTCCGAGGAAGCTTGTTTACTTTCATTTTTCTGACTTTAAATTGAGAGGATTTATCTGACAATCTGGGGATGTGAAATAAAAGCTTTTTTTCCTAGCACACAACACAATTTAAATGTCTGTAAATGAACTCTGCAAATATTTTAGAATATACCAGAATCAGAAAGGAGGCTCAAATAAAGCAATTTTTTGTAATTCTGATGTGTGCTGGAAACAAATATGGTGGTGCCATTTCCACACATTATGGTTTGTGCGCTGTATAGTTTTATCAGTAAAATTTGCCTATGCTAATGTAAAGATCCTTTCAATTGCCATTGTATTGTCTGTAAGTACAGTGCGCTATCACATCATGCATACTCCACTGTACGCCACTGTACTCCACAACACTCTATGCCACTCCACTTTACGACATGCTACACCACACTACTTCCCTCCAGTCTATGGGACTCCACTCTATGCGACTCCATTCAATGCCGCTCAACTCTATGCCACTCTCCTCTACACCACGCCACTCTACAACACCCTACTCTACTCCATCCCACTCTACTAAACTCAATGCTACTTTACTCCACTCTGCAACACTCTATACCACTCTACAACACTTCACTCTATGGCGTTCTACTCCACTCCACTTTATGTCGCTCTACGACACTATTCCACTCCACTCCACTACACTCCACACCACCTTTCTCTACTCAGTGCCACTCCACAACACTTTACTCCACTCTACACATCACCTCTACATGGCCCTTTACTTTACACCACTCCACTCTATGAACTTTACTCCACTATACAACTCCTCTGTGTCACTTCACTCTATGACATCCTATTCCACTGTATGCCACTACACTGTATGATGCTGTACACCGGTCTATGCTGCTTAACTAAAGGCCACTCTAGTCAACTCTATGCCACTCCACTCTATGACTTTACTCTACGACTCTACTCCACTCCACTCTACAACACTCCACTTTATGCCACTCTATGCCACTCCAGTCTACATAACGTTACTCCACTCTACACCACACTGTGACACTTCACTCCACACTGTACCACTCAACTCTACTACACTCAACCATAGGTCATTGTACTCCACTCTACGCCACTCCACTCTACAGCACTCTATGCCACTCCACCCTACACCACTGTACTCCACTCTATGATTGTTTACTCCACTCTGTGCTACACAACTCCACTCTATGCTACTTTACTCAACTCTAAGCTCCTCATCTCTGCGCCCCTCCAGTCTATGCCAATCTATGACACTCTACGCTACTCTATGACACTCCAGTACACACTATACCCCTCCACTCTAAAACATTTCATGCACTCAACAACTCGCCACTCCACTCTACGCCACTCTATGCCGCTTCACTCTAGGCCACCCTACTCCTCTCTACACCACTAAACTCTATGCCATTCCACTTTAGGACACAACACCGTACACCAGTCCACTCTACACCACTCCACTCTATGACTCTATGACACTGTATGGTACTCCACTCTCCTCCACTCCACTCTATGACACTGTATGCCATTCTATGCCAGTCCACTAGAATATACTTTGTATTATTTTACTCCACTCTACAACACTCCACTTATAACACTCCACTATACAATACTCCACTCTATGACCCTCTGTGCCACTCCACTCTACGCCACTCTACAGCACTCCACTCTAAAACACTCTAAACCACTCTGCTCAACTTTACTCCCTGCTATTCCATTCCAAGCTACGCCACTCCACTCTGACACTTTATACTACTATATGCCTCTCCACTCTGACTCTACTCCGTCTCACAACTCTAATCTACTCTATGACACTCCACTCTGACACATTATGCTACTTTTCGACACCCAACTCTATGCCACTCCACTCTATGAAACTTTACTCCACTCTATGCTATGCCAAACTACAGCACTATACTCCTCTCAATGCCACTCAACTCTACAACACTCTACAACACTTTATTTTCAACCACTGTGCTCCACTCTACACCAGTTTACTCTGCAACTCTTTTCCACTTCATCTACTCCACTCTGACACTCCCCTCTATGATGCTTCACTCTATGCCACTCTATGCCTTTCAACTCTACGCCACTTTTTTCCAATCTACACCACTCCATTCCACTCTACCACATTTTACTCTACTTTACGCTACTCCACTCTGACACTCAACTGTATGCCTATCTGCTCTACGACCCTCTGCTCTACGACCCTCAGCTCTACAACACTCGACACCACTCCATGCCACTCTGACACTCCACACCCCTCCACTCTGACACTCTTGTCTACATCACTCTTTTCCACTCAATGTCCTCCACTCTATTCCACTCTACACCATTTCACTTTACACCACTCCACTCTGCTCCACTCCAGTTTCCCCCACTCCACTCTACACCACTTCATTTGATGACACTCCACTCTACTCCTTAACACTCCACAACGCTCTACTCCAAGACACTCCACTCGACTCCACATCCCTCCACTCCACTCTACTCCACAACATTTCAGTCTACGACACTCCACTCAAGGTCACTCCACGACATTCCTCTTCACTTTATGCCACTCCACACCTCTCCACTCCACTATACGCCACTCCACGACACTCTATGACACTCAGCTATATGATACTCTGCTCCACGCTACAATACTCCACTTTACTCCCCTCCACTCCACGCCACGCCACTCTCTTCTACATCACTAACATTTATCGATGCTGAACAGCAGCTATGCTGGTGTACAACATGGCTAAAACACATTTGCAAAGCCAAGGCAAGAGCTATTGGGTTTGCCAATGCTTGTTTATTTTGGGATATTCCACTCTCTCGTGGGTCAGTAAGAAAAAGTCTTGGAGGCATGCCATTGGTTCCGAGTCACTGATAATTGCTAAGGTGATAATTAATAACATAGCCATTATTGCATTTTTAAAAAATCATTTCCTTTCCAACATTTATAATGCAACTGGGCGTCAATATCATGTTTCTGTTTAATCTGTTTTCCAGGTAGCCACCCGCAAAGCTTATGGAATAGCCCTGGCAAAGTTGGGCCATGCTAGTGATCGAGTAATTGCATTGGATGGAGACACAAAGAATTCCACATTTTCAGACATGTTCAAAAAGGAGCATCCGAGCCGTTTCATTGAGTGCTATATTGCCGAGCAAAACATGGTACTTTTCATTTTTTCTAAGTCCAGATACTGACCGTATTTATTTACGTATGGATTTATTTGCTTATTCATTCGTTCATTCATTCTTAGCAGCATAACTTTTCGGGGAGAAATGGTGCACAGAACAACATGATCATATGCAGACCGTATGTACAGAGACCGATTCAGTATGGAATACATTTAGTTACAAAGACTAAAAATACTGAACCTTGCAAGTAATTTAAACGTGTACATCGCCATGAAACACCAGGGATTAATGTTTTCTTCATTAGAAGACTTGATTCATGAATTCATGAATTTAAAAGGAAACTCTGGTCATCTGATCCTTCTTACAAGATCATCAGCTAAATAAGCATTTCTCAATACTATGCATTTTTTCATCATGCAATTGTTGGGGATCTTTTTCTAGTCTACAAAACTATTGAGTAGCTATTATGTAACTAATTATGCAATTGTTAGGAATCTTTTGTAGTCTACAAAACTATTAACTATTGGGGATAGGAGTTGGCCTAACGGTTAGGGTGGTCGACCTCGAATCTGGGGAACTGCGTTCGAGTGTGAACATCCTGTGATTCTGGGCAAATCACTTAATCTCCCTGTGCCTAACAAAAATGACTGTGTCCTCATGTAATGCAACTGGTGCTACGTAAAGCTCTCTGATACCTGATTCGGGTCAAGTTTGTGCTATATAAAATTCTGTAACACAAAAAAGTAGCTATTATTAACTATTTAATCTTGGCTTGCAAAATGTACAGTTGTGTACTGGAAGTATGATTTTGTTATTCACCAACATAAAAATGCCTCATAATATATTTGTGTGATGCTACATTTCTTGGATGACTTAATACTCTGGGCCCAAATTATGCAAATTGCGCATTTTCATTGATTGCGCCGGGTGCACCTTTCAAATGGTGCGCCAGCGCAAACAATGAAAATGTGCCACATTATGGTGAAGGCGCTGCACCCAGGACAGCCGCAATCTCGTGCTACCTTGGGGGCAGCGCATTCATGTGAAACACTGCTTTGAAGCCCCTCTGTGTTTTCACAGTTCAGGAGGCAACCCACCTGCACTATGAAGGGGGAATAGAGATCCCATTGTTGGTGGGTTCAGTGCGTGACTGTACCTGTTTGCAAGGGGATGTCTGGAGGGTCCATAAGACTCCCTTTTCCCTCTCCTGAGGGCTGCCATCAGGGGGCCCACCTTTTAGGGGCACATTGTCAGTGTGCCTTTGAGAGCTTCTGCACCCGCGTCTGTAATACGCCCTAAGAGGGATGGGTATGCCCAGACATGGGTCCCTTGCTCACTTTGCCACTGGATGCAAGCTAGCCTGGCTATTGAGGGGTGTTACTCCGAAACAGGTCCCAGGATGATTGTTTCCAGCCCAGGGAGGTCCCGGCTTGGCAGGTCGGGCTGGACTGTTCCCATGAAGAACAGGGTCAAGACTGATTTCCATACGGCTTGGTTCAAACTGGGGTGGCCATGTGAGCAAAAGATCAACAGCATCCCGTCCATCATTTGTTGCTGCAACACTTTTTGCCCTTAGTGAAATGGGTACTCCCAGACGTGGGACCCTTGCTCACTTTGCCACTGGATTCAAGCTAGCCTGGCTGATGAGGGTGTTACCCCGAAACCAGTCCCAGGATGCTTGTTTCCGGTCCAGGGAGAACCCGCCTTGGCAGTTCGGGCTGGACTGTTCCCATGAGGAACAGGGTTAAGACTGATATGAATATGGCTGCATCCAAACTAGGGTGGCATAGTGAGCAAAAGAATGATGGATTTGACCCTGATCTCTTGACTGGGGTGAATGTTTGAATCAATCAGCATTCCGTCCATCATTTGTTGCAGCAGCACACGTCTGTAATACGGCGCAGGCACAGAGGCAAAGGGATTCCAAAATTTGCATGGTGCCACGCCCCCATGCAAATGAGGGAATGCCCTCTGAAGATACCGCTATCAGTATTACACAAAGGGCCGCACAAGCATCTGCAGCCTCTTAGGTAATACTAAAGTCCCCCGGGACACTTGTATAATGTGGCCCCAGGTGATTCGTATGGACGGACAAAGGAAGGCCTAAATGAGGAGATGCCCTTATACTATGCTATTAATTTCTATATAGGGTAAGGAGACCCTAGCATAGGTCCAAAGGGACAGCATTCCAAGTTTTCCAGATTGGATGGTCAAGCATCTCCCATTTGTGGAAACAAGGTGAAAGCTTGGGGCTACCAGGCAGGGCATAAGGTGTGATTTTGAAGTTGTAGTATTGTAGTGCAAGGGCGGAAGACATGTCAAGGTTCCATAAGCCATATAAAAAATAAACAAGTCTTGGATGGGAAAAGAGTGAAATGCATGCTTGGCAACAAGATTGTGGTGAATTTATTTAGATTCAAATAATCTGAAGTCAATAGAGCAGAATGTTTGAAAGTCCAGTGGAGAGTACTATAATATAATAATGTATAATGTACAGTAGCTTTTCAATATGGCTGCCCATTTTGCCCAGCACCACTACTTCACTTCGGTTTCTCAGGGGGCATTTTGCAGAACCTGGCGCTGTTATAGTGATCCCGTTCACTGAGTACAGTATGTCTATGAACAGGGCATTACATGAGTACTGAGGCATAGTTTGTGGTGAAGGAAGGTATTATCTAGTTGTTAATATACAACCATACAGCTGTGTGTACTGATATTTTGATGTTGCAAGAGAAAACATTGGCTAATACCTTGGAGCAGTCCGTATGACAATGATTTTCTTTTCTTTTAGGTCAGTGTCGCTGTTGGTGCTACCACTCGTGACCGAACTGTTGCTTTTGCCAGTGCTTTTGCAACCTTTTTTACCAGAGCTTTTGATCAAATTCGCATGGCCGCTATTTCAGAGAGCAACATCAATCTATGTGGCTCACATTGCGGTGTTTCAATTGGTAAGTAGCAAGACCCTAGAATATTTCTACATTTATTTAAAGAAAAAATGTACACTCTCAATTGGGTACCTGATGGGTATTAGTGCTTTTCGCTGTTCAATTATGTGCAAGATTCTTTAGGAACCTTCATCCTTTTTTAACTTCCCTAGATTTCAATCTGCACAGCCTGGCATTCTTGAGGAAAGAATTTCAGAATTCCTCCAAAGATATATTTTTGCTGCTTTTGTACTTATATAAAGATAAATACATAGGTATTTCCCTTTGTATTTATATGTAAAAATTAGTCAAAACAAAAAACTGAGAACCTTATTTATGATGGGCAGTTTTGTGTAATTTATTTGAATTTTGTGATTTGTTAAGCAATCTCATTTGTATTTTTGTTGCCTCCACGTAAATCCGATATTTTAAGGATATTGTGGCTGTACTCTTATTAGTAATGTATAATATAACACTAGCATAAATGAATAAGATATTGCTGCACACTCTGGAATTATGTGATCATGGTGAGGCTGCTTGTGGAGTACCTTTAAAAAGTCACCGATTCAGTCTATGACTTACAAAGTCCTGATTATAAGACCAATCGCAGATCCATTTTATAGGAAATTCACTTTTTCTGAAAGAGTTGTCAATAGGTTCAGAAGGCCATGGAACTCACCAGCACCATTGCAGAGTAAATGTATTGCCACTCTTCTGTCATGTACGCAGGGGAGTATATTAAGGGTTTTAATAGTGCCCCCTCCCTGTCAGCTAGGAAAGATTTGTTTAGTAAATGTGCCTTTTTGTGAAAGTCACCTCAGATTTGTTGACTTTTATGGACCCTATCTTTGCTGATATTTGAATTTGGTGCACTGCAACACCACCTTTCAGTGCTACAGTGTGTGTTCTGTGTCCCTAAAATTGTTCTGTATAGTTGGTTTCATTCGATATATTTAACTTTCCAGGAAAGTAAGTTGGTGCAGAAATTGCATCTGTGGAGAAGACATTAAGACTCAGGTTTACTAACACTTTGCGGTGGGTTTGCGTTACTATTGTAATGCAAACTCGACGCATGCAGAAACTCTCAGTGAAATAATTTTGCTTTGCAAGTTTGACTGAACGTAAACAAAGTAAAGTGATGCTTGCATTTCTCATTTAAATTAAAAGGTAAGAAAATATGATATTTAATATGGTATTGTTGTGGTAGTGCTTTGGATTGGCAAAACCCTCAACGGTATGTGCCGCATTCTGAATTAACACCTGTTATATTGGATGCATCACTTAGCTGCCAAGGTTTCAGATTGCATATGTGTGACATTTTTTTAATTTCAGTGTAATTATGAGTGACATTCAACGACTATGAGTGACACTTTCTCGCTAACAGTGTCCTGTCACCCACGCTTGGTAGTAGCATAGCACAGCCCACAGCCTAGTTTTGACACTTGTTGCCGGGCGGGGCGGCAGAGAAGCAATACATTTAACAAAGATTCCCTGCCTTAGCCAATCCTGTGCCACCCTGGCGGGCAACCAATCAAATTAATGACGTAATCAGATCATGATCAATTGACAAAGTCTTTCCAGACTCTCTGGCATGTGGGACCTGAGGCCGACTACAGGATGTGAGAGAAGCCCCATGCAGGATCTTCTCCCCAAACAGTTCTCCAATTAGGACCCTCTTTTACTGCAGTTTAGACTTACCCAGTCTTTGGCATGTATTTAGAAGTTTCGCTTTGTGGCTGTTTGATTCTATCATTTGAGCAGGGGGTGCTTTTTTACATTAGGCAGGTGTGTGGTTTTGTGTTTCGGTCTTCAAACCTCTGAAGTTTGTTTGGCTTGCCTATGAGTTTCTGTGATATATTGAGATTTCTATTACTCCCGTTGTACACAAGTGCCATCTTGTAGCCTTTGAAAAACAAGTTCAGCTTTAATGCATCTGTCCCAGCAAAAGTAAGAAACTAGAAATACTTAGTTTTATCGCACTTCAGGTCACCTTTCTTTTCCGTGACAATCTCAGGGATTGCAGTAATGCAGAAAAATTACAGCAAATGCGTTATTCTAGCGCGAGATGCATGGCACTTGGCAGGGCTGGCATCAGACTAGTGGGGCGTTGTTGTTGCCCGAAGTTGTTTCCATCCAGAGCGGTAAAGTACAAGTTCAATTTAGGACACAGTGCCTTGTCCGCAAATAAAGAGTACATCTTTTCCCTTTATCCTCTCTTCAGTGTGTTTGTGTAGCTGTGATTTGTATTTAACGTTCCTTCAACATAAACACTGATAGGAGGCTGATATGGAATGGGAGCAACAGTAAACCCTTTGTAAGGGCTTCGATTTGCCTTGCAGAAGGTAAATGTACCTGTTGTGTGTATATTTATTCTGGCAATTCAAACACAACAGCACGGGTGCCCCACACCACAGTACACAATTCAAATGGAGCGATTATAAGTCCAAATCCAAAAAATAACAAAAGGAAGCTTCCTCAGTTTGTACTCTTTATTCCATAACGTATTAGGGAGAACAGTACAGCCGACGCGTTTCGTCCCAGTGTGGGACTTCTTCAGGGTGAAATATAGAAAAATCAGTATATCTCCATGAATAACGGAGGCTATAACAAGTGCGCAGCACAGAAGGAGGTGGAATCATCCATCCCGATATGTCAGCGATGATTAGAGTGCTCTCTAGAATGGAGTCACAAAGTAGTCACGGAGGGAATTACACTCAACCTTCAAAAAAAGGGAAATCAGGGCGCGAATACATCCAAATGCTGCATAAGGAAAGGTTCCAATCTCTAAATCATGTTTCAGATAATACGTGTGAACCATCAATGCATAGCTTCTTAAAAAACACACAAGGCCCTATAAGGCGGGGGAATGAGGATCGCAATATAATAGTCACGATTGTCAACTGTCAAAACCCATGGGACTCCTTCCAGCACCGATGCTCGAAGGAGTCCAGTGGGTTTTTAAGAAGCTGTGCATTGATGGTTCACACATATTATCTGAAACATGATTTAGAGATTGGAACCTTTCCTTTCCTTATAAGATAACATAACTTGCCTGCATATCTTGGAGGCCCTCTCCAAACTACAGAGACTGTAGAGGACTTTCACTAGACAAATCCTAATTCCTGATAATGGACCCAAATTTCACCAGTCATTCAATCTTTCCTTTGGATGCCTGTAGCAAGACACCGTGACATAAAAAAAAATCCTAACATATCCAGCCATTGATGGCATTGTAAACATGTACCTTCCCAACATCCTTTTTACCTACGGCCAATCTAGATCACTTCACCCTAGGTTGGCTCTTCTCCTGACCATTTTTTTCGTTCAAAAAACCTTCTCAGATGGAAGCTCCTTCTCACCCTAGTCATCCAAAATATGGAACTCAAACGACAACCACCAATAGTTCTGGAGAATATTAAAACCCTGGCTTCCTTTATACACTTAATTATTATGAACAGACAACTCCTGTTAAACTAGCATTTGTAAAGTCAGCAGTTCTAGATGCAAAGTGCTTCCCAGTGTTTGAATGTGTTAATACATTAAAGCCAGACCTATTGGCTTTGCTAGTTCATGTATTTTTTCTGTGCATCCCAGTTTGCTAAAGGCAAACAGTGGAATGCTTAGAAATGCACTACTATAATATTTTTTCACGCAGTAGCAAACATTGAAATTTAGCTAATTTTGAAAGTAGATTTGTGGACACCTAAATGAATATAATAATCCGATTGCTAACTGACTAACAGATTGCATACAGTGCACCGGTGCCAGTGTAATTTTGCACATGCTTTTCCTGACTATATAAATTGCATAGAATTGGACGAATGCCAGTTTTGTACTTACCAAGCAGTGTAAACATCATTCTGAAATAGCACCAGGGAAAGTTCCGTTAATATTCTTAGGAAATATATCAGCTCCAGCTCCAATATATGAGAGCATGCAACATGTTTTGACAAAGAAAACCACGTTTTAAAACTAGTTTTCTAGAAAATTGGGGTCTACGGCAACAACATTCTACATATGAACTCCCAAATATTTTCCCACAAAGAACACATACTGAAAAGAAATACATTAGAATGTTATCTTATCTCTGCCCTAACCTTCTTTCCATCATATTTGTTCATCAGTAGAGTTTGGTCTAGGCAGCCAAAATTACTTCTACCCACTACAATGCTTAATGGACCAGCATCAGGTCATCAAGAGTGCAGTCATACCACACTGATTAATATATGCAAAAAAGCATTTTCATTTGGTGTACATTTTGTTTTTGCATATGGTGTAGATAAGAACGTAAAACACGTCATCTTCTGCTTCTTTAGGATGACAACAGGAAAACGCAGAGTTCAAAATAGCAGGGACATGTACAGGCTGGCGATAGGGGTCACAGGCAGCAGCAGTGTTAGAGATGAGAGCCAGCAAGAGTAAAGAGGAGAGGAAACCTCAATAGAGGAGAGAGATAATACGGAGCAAAGTAGAAAAAAAGGAGGAGAGCAAATCAGATACAAAGAGAAAGCAACCATGGTGTGAAGAAGAGAGCATTAAGAAGAGAGAAGATAGAATGAAAGAATGTGGAGGACAGGACAGAGGAAAAAAAGCAGACAAATGATAAAATGGAGACACAGCTAATCATTGCTAGAGAGTGATAGTAAAGAGCCAAGATCGAGGGGAGAGAGAGCAGAGCATGGATAAAAGTGAAAAAAGGGCAGGGCTAAAATGAATAAAGGGCAAATCAGAAATACACGGTGTGACAAAGGTGATAAAAAACAATTAGAGAGGTGAGAGCAAAGAGCATAGAGCAAAGACTTGGGGGACAGACAACACATCAAGGTTAGAAGATAGAGACTGAGGCAGTGAGAGTGTTGAAAGTGGGGCTCACCGGAGGAAGACTTGAGCGGTGGCCTCCTTGGCAACATTTTCATCACCTGCACTTCTTTTTTTACACATTTAGCACTGAGTGAAATATCCAATTGGAAATAAATTCCTCACCTGGTACAGGCCCTATCCACAAACCAATCAATTTACGGTGACATTAATGACACTTGTCCATCTCCAGACTTTCTCTGCATCTGAATGTAACTGCCTGGGCTAGGATTCCCCGGACAGTTTAAATTAATTTAATGCATTAATATACAAACAAAAGAGGTTGTTCTTATGAACACATATCCTTGTACACCCAGAGCAGTCAAGATCAATAGTTGTTTGTATGAAATGGAAATCAGGACACAATAACTCACTTTGCTTTGATATTTGGTTATTGAATGGCACCCAAATTATTATTCAGTCGATGTAATAATGAATATATTGCGTTTGTTTTACATTGAATTTCAACTTCACTTCAGATTGAGGTCCATGAGTATACTGTTTTCACTTTCAATCTTCTTTCCTTGTTCTTGCTTATCCATATTATCTTTGTTTTTATTTCCTTTTTCATTGTTTTCTCTACTTTTTTCCCTCTTTGTTTTAGCTACTCTTGTGCTCTTTTCCAGCTCAGTTAGTTGATTGCACATTTTAGCGAAGATGATTCTTTTGCACTTCAGGTAGAAGGATTTATTTTGCATGTGCCTGATCTGATTCATAAAGAATGGCAATCTTGAAATTAATATTGTAATTCTTTTAAGAGAGAGACATCAATGGCAGGGATAACCTTACTGCATGATTTTACCGGAAGCATGTTTGTGTGCACAGTGCCGAGTATTTGTTAAGGACACTGATGACTGAAGACTGAAAGTTAAGATTATGCTTCAAAGAACTACGCTCAAAGTCCATGTTAATCTCATGTAGAATAAACACCATTGTCTGATAACTTTTACCCAGGGCCACTGGAATTATGCGGCAGGGAATGGTCAAATTATACAGCAGGGTTGAGTAAATTATGTGGCAAAAAAGGCAAATTATGTGGCACGTTTTGTGATAGTATTACTTCATTATTTTGTCATTTTTAAGCGTGTTAGTATTGTCTGATTTTTAGTTGTACCTTGTAACAGTTGTGCTTTCCTGTGCACATGTTGCTGCGTTATTAATAACTTTTGAACTGTTTGTACTAGAAACACAATTTTCTTCGTTCAGATCTACAGATAATGTGGCAGATGATGCATTGTCTGGTAAATGCTGAAAATCTACAACTATACTAAAATATCCACGGCTGCATAATCACATTATTCCAGTGCCTCTGGTTTTACCCTCTGGACTGGCTCTTTCCTTAGGTTTGTTTTAGGCTATGGATTAATATTTAACTTTCTGAAAGATAGTTATCATAAAGACTAATCAGTATCAAACCAAATTTACAATTGGTCTTCACTTTAACCTCAAATCTCTATGCTAAAGAACATCATACAAGTGCCTCAAGCACTGCCATTTCTCGCGTATTTCTCTATCCCACTTTAAACCTGCCACAGTGGTGTCAGTATTTACACTCAATTAAAAGGGTGACTGGGCTATGGTGGAAGAATGGTGATGGGGTTGCAAACATCAACATGGTAGGGCAAGTATTGTAATGTATACTGAAACTCTTTGGGCATTCCCCCTGGCCTGCCAATAATTGATATCTCCAGGTCAGAACTCATTAAACTACTGCCTTCCTTGCTGCAGCTCAACTAAAAATATGCACCCAGATATGTGCTCAACTCAAGTTACCACATTATTAGTCATATCAGCAGGACTCTCAGTTCACTCCTTAGTAATGTCATCTCCTTGTCTTTAGCCCATTGTTCTAGAACAGTTGTTCTTAACCTTTTGACTTATGTAGACCACCCACCTTCATCATTACTGGAATCTGGGGACTACCAGTGAATCATTAATAGAATCCTGGGACCACAACAGAATCATTACTGGAATCTGACATCCTGCCCTAAGCAACTTCTATCATTTGAACCGCAAAACAATATACATATATACGGAAACAAGTATTCGTCAATTGGATACATAAATGATGAAATATTTGATTTAATTCACTAACACATGGAAAAATAATCATACATTTAATTTTATTGCGAAGGTTGGAGCTTTCTAAATTCAATTGCGGTCACCCATCGTACATACCATATTCTGTTGAAACACTTTTACGGCTCCGACGCATCAATCTGAGGATACAAACTTTATTTTGAACCTTTATAAGAACACTACCATAATGGTTATGGTTTGTTATCACCGCACTCTACACAGTTCCTGCAAGTTAGGTGCTCACTCCCAAGGACAACGGTCCAGAATGCCCCAATAGTTTAAATTATCACAACAGGAGGTAGAAGCACTCTTATAATAGTGTAAGACTGGAAGAAACCTCTACATAGGGCCTTATATCCACAAGAGAGTCAAAACACACAGGGACATGAAGTGTCAATTATTGAATCCAAATATCAAGAGACACATATTCAAGATATTCATTCATTATTCCTTTACTTCCACTTTAAAACAAGGAGGGTGTTCTTCCCCATATTTATTCAACATATGTTCCTTGATGTATATGTTTTCGGCCTGAAGACTCGACTTCTCCAAAGTATGCGACACTAGGCTACACAAAAGCATATTCCTACTCCTGGAGTACTTACGGGTGGAAATTCAGGCCGAAATCATATAAACCTATACTTCGCAGAACATACGTTGAATAAATACAGTAAAGAACAGATGCTACCTTCTAATTGCAACAACAAGACATTTTTCATGTGTGTGTCAGTAAATTCTTCTCTGATACAAACCATGAGCTTGCACCTGGCTGTGCACTAACTGATGAGCTGTAATTGATGCCAAACTTCTGATCAACTCTTTCTACCATTTACATTATTAAACATTTATCATAGACTTTAATGCAGCAGTCTTTTAAGGAAGCATTTTTGTTTCTCACTACTGACAGTTTTAGATGTTTGTAGACCTTATGTTTGACAACTCTTAAAAAAGATAAACCCTATTCAGCTGTTGGCAGCTTTTTGTGTTTTCTGGCTTTGCCATTTCTTATATGGTCTGTCCATCAAGGTCATGGCATTTTCAAGATGGCTGCATTGATGCATTTGTGATGGTTGATTAACTTGTTCATTTCCAGATGAAACCTGACATGTAGCTTGTCTTTGACAGACAGTTTGTCTTCTTCTATATATTAACTTTGTTTACATGAAGACATTTGAATTGCTGGTTTATCGCTGTTGTTTAATTGCTTGTATTTTGTTGCCTTAGACTATCTAAAGGCACAGTGCATTTCAATGAACATGCTTGCTTTGATTTGTTGTGCCTTGCTATCACGATAAAATGTTGTTGGATTAACAGCTTTTCTGTCAAAATGTGAAGACATGCCCACACATTGGCTAACCAAGTAAAATTCTAGCCCTTTGACAAAGGTACTGTCTACGCAATATTTTGTTGTGTATGCCTTTTTTAAGTCACCATTTGCAAAGCAAACGTTATACTCTTCCCCATTTCAGAACACTTGAGGGTGCAGATTATCTCTGCCAATGCAGTCTGTCAGCAAAGGAACAACCTGCACACATCTTTCTTATTGTTGTAGCCCAAGATATTTCTTCATAATGATATTATCTTCTTGGGATAGATGAGGACAACACACACAAAGTTGCACAGCTATTAGCAAACACTTTTCCTAACAAAAATAGAGGCAAATTGTCTGCCCATGGTTGTTTCTTTTTCCGTTTATGTTTTATTGTGACATCTTTCTAATAACATTTCCTCGTCTACTTAAATGCGGTGTTGGCCTAGATAGTTATTTGCTTCTGGGTGAGGTTGTTTGTTTCTGTTTATACACAGGACCGAAAAAGATTTTGCATGTGAGAAATCTCCTGATGGGCAGTGTAGGAGTTCAGCCAAGCTCTATACTGAATAGTTTTCCCATAGCCTGATATATTTACCCACAGCTTTTGGAACACCCTGGGGGACTGGAAGGATGTTGTTGTGGCCTTCCTATGTGGAATAATATTTATGCCACCATCAAAATGAATGCTTGCTTACACAATGTCATGTTTCATTGAATATCGTTTACTTTATTAACATTTAGTCTTCCATCTTTTTTCTTCCGTAAAATAGTCTCGGTTGTTGCTTTAGTTATGCATAATACACCAACCTGTTAATCATAACAGTGGCAGCATTCACTCGTCAGAAATCTCAAAATATTTATTTATTTTTTCTGCATTTGTTTAGGTGAGGATGGACCTTCTCAGATGGGCTTGGAAGATCTGGCAATGTTCAGGACAGTTCCTACTGCTACTGTCTTTTACCCAAGTGATGCAGTTTCAACTGAGAAGGCTGTGGAGTTAGCTGCAAACACCAAGGTACCTCTCCATATCCTGTGCATTATGCATACCCATCAAAGTACAATCAATTCACGGGTCTAACAGAAAGATTAGTCCTTTGCATGTTGGCTGGAATTTAATAAAATATCTACATGTCCATGGGACAGGTTGCTTCATAAATCTACTTGTCCTTTAACTGCAAAAAAAAAAAATCTTTCCTTGTCTCTTTGGTGCCACGTAGTGCAACGACAAATTATGGCAGCAATCTCATTATAAAAAAACTCTGATATTAGCCTTTCTGATTGTGCCAGGGCTCATACTATAGTAAAGTTCGAATTCTACCAATCTCCTTAATTTGTCACCTTTCCGCAGATCTACATACTGTGGCAAGAGGTAGCATTAAAGTAGTTCCAGGGTTAGAATACACTTTTGAGTCTGTGCAAACCTACAAAATGTCATGTTTTAGGGTTTTTTGCCATCTCTTCTCTAATCTTTTCCCATACTGAGAAAGGTTGGAAATTTACTACTGACAATGGCAGAAGTAAAACTTCTTTCAGAGTTGGGGAAAAAGTGGTTATTGGGAAAGTAAACTTGTAAACACTGAACAGATTTTGACATAAGTAAATCTACACCTGTATATTTGTCCATGCTAAAAAGCAGTTCACAAATATTTTCTAGAACTACGTTTTCTGGCCTACGTCTGTAAATGCTTGTGAATTCATGAAAGCCATAAATCTTCACTAATGCAAGGACATATACCATGGGTACAGCTATTTGATTTTCTTTAAAAATTGGACCCCTAATTAGGTCTGGACTTAACCAAGACCTTTTATTTTCATTAAAATTCTATCTCTCTATCCATCGACTGGCTTCTGCTATTCCATAAGGAACATATCAGCACGCAAAGTAGTTTTGTTGAGTGCCAGGAACTACTGTGGCAATGTGTGCTTTTTGAGACCCAAAAATATTATTACTTTTTGCCAATGTTTGTTATAATGGTGAGGGATTGGCAGCTCCCATAAAGTTTTAAAAAACCATATCAAAACAAGGCACGCATTTGAAAAACCAAAAGTTTAACCACCAATATCAGAACTATTGGCTTTGCCAATCCTTGGTTATTTTAATGTTTCCCATTATCTTGTTGAAACTGGTTGCATTGATTTTTCATTCTGATTTTGTTTGGCAATAGTAGCATGCATCAACACATTTTACTAAATGATGTTTCAATGAAATGTTAACTACAATTTCACAGTAGTTTATCAAAACATTTTTTTTCCTAGATGCATTTGGTTTGTAAACATTTTATTTTGAAAGCAACGGAACATCAATCTTGCTTTCAAGCTTATGCAGAGATTTGCATCTAATTAGGGAGCATTCTAGGAGCATTGTATGTAGCCTCATATTGTTAAACTTTGCAAACGCATGTACACATTTTTACACTGGAACCATTGCACTACTGACTATGGATCCAGTGATTTAATACATAAACCAAGATTCTTGAACATAGAGGGGTCTATTAGTATGTCGGGCGGATCGCCACCGCCTGCATGGCGGTGGCGATCCGCCCGCCATTTTCCACAGCCTACATCCCATTTCTCCCCACCTTATTATGATGGCAGGGGGAACCCCGGTGGACGGAAAGACCGCCCGCAGGTTTTCCGACCATCGACAAGTCGACCGGGTGGAAAAGGGGCTTGATATGGTGATGCAGGTGGTGATATTAAGATGCAGGCGGTGATGCCCCATGGAAAGGCATGCTGTGGCTGCATGTGGGGGCCCGTTGCGGGCCCCCAGGGTGTTGGGGGGGGGAGTGCACATGGGGCGTACCTATGGGACCCACCTGCATTTGCATGCACAATGTGGCAGGCACCGTGCAATGCCTGCCAATTTGTGCATGCAAATGTACAACATGCCTTTTTCCATTGCTTTGGGTGCTGCTGAAAGCACCGTCCGCTGCAATGTAAAAAAATGCGGTATGCGCCCACTACTTTGGCGGGTGCATCCTAATCTTCTCTGTCCTGTATGGGGAGCCAGTGTAGCTTTACTAGGGCAGAGCCCAAAGATGAACGCCTCAGAATTTTCAGCAGCGTACTGGAGGCAGTATTCTGCAGCCTCTGCAACATTCTTAACCTGCCCTTGGAAACCCCAATATACAAATAATTGCAGTAATCCATGTGAGACACTATCAGCACTTGGATAACTGTTTTTCTGGCTGACTGGCAGCAATTCTAGGATCTTGCAAAGCATCCTCAGGATGCCTAAGCAAGTTCCAGTCAGCATAGAAATCTGGTGGTCAAAGGTCAGAGCAGTGTCAAACCAAAACCCTAGATTTTTGATTTTAGGTTTGGGGACAGGAACTTGTCGTTCCAGGGGCCAATACACCGAGGGCCAAATGGACGGTTGTTTCCCAACCACAGGAATATCCATTTTTTCCATTTTTAGTTGCAAACAGCTGGATGCCATCCATTTTGCAAGGTCCACTAGGCATGCTCTAAATTTAGGGGCTGCCTCAGATTCGTCCTGGCTCAGACTGATGATTAGCTGAGTGTCATCCGCGTATGACACCATCTATACCCTGTGATGCTCCACAATATCCGCCAGTGGGCGCATATACACATTAAACAGAGCATGGATCAGAGCCGACCCCTGGGGCACTTCTTGCCGCAAGGGTTGAATATCAGATTTGTAAGACTGCTGGATGACCTGGAAGGATGGATCTTGTAAAAATGTGTAATCCAGTCAAAAGCAGCTCCCCTCTCTCCAAGTTCCCATAGGCATTCCAAAAGAAGTCCGTGGGCAAGTGTATCAAATGCAGCACATAAATCCAACAGAATCAAGGCCGCTGTCTTGCCCTCATCTGCAGTCATTCTCAGAGATTCGGACGCTAAAAGTAGAACCGATTCGGTACTGTACATGGAACTCAATCCAGACTGAGTTTCATGTAGCAGATTATTTTCTTCAAGGTACTCTGTTAACTGAAGATTAGGAAATGTATCTGCCATTTAAGCGAAGAGAGGGACTAGGGAGACAGGTCTGGGATTTTCTGTGTTGGTGGGATCCAGTGATGGTTTCTTAAGTAGAGGGATCACCATAGCGTACTTCCAGTTCTGTGGGACTATACCTGTGGTGAATGACAGATCTAAAAGATTGCAAACAGCACAGGTTATAACCTTTCCTTCGCGTGACAACATATTTTGGAGCATAGGGTCAGAGAGGGAGCCAGATTTCTCAGCATAAAGAAGACTCAAGAGTCTCCAACAGAGTTGGCTTTTTAAGACTAAACAGATTTTTCAGGTGGAAGTGTATTCTCTGGGGGTCTAAACTTAAAGTTCCTACTCATTTCAGGAAAGGAGGCATAGATTGTATCAATCTTTCTAGAAAAATAGCGGGCCACTAAATTGCATCTGTCTGTAGAGGACGGAATGGAGGCAGTGACTCGTTCAAGAAAGGAGAGGTTTTTACCAATCTCTGAATGACCATTTCGAAGCTTCAATTTTGAGTGTATAGAATTTAGTACATCTTTTTTTAATCTGTTTGCGATAATTATTTAGTGCTTTTAGATAGATATCTTTGTCCTTCAGCTTACAGCCTTTTCTCTTATCAGAAGGGAGAAGCATTTAGATGGCACCTTACCTTAGAAACCTAGTGTATGAAAGAAAATTTATAATCAAAGTAAGCCCCATTATTTTTTGCAGATATGAAAAGTATGGGACTGCGTCCCAAATACTATGGACATTGCGCTTTAGACAGTTGTTATTTGCCCACCTCACCACTTTAGTAAGCAAGGAACAAAAATTGAAATGAGGAACCTCCGAGTTGAAACCGAATTTGAGAATCTGCTCGGTATCGTCTGTGTAACACAAGTAGGATGGTCCAAAAGGGAAAATCACTTTTTCCCCGAAGGGTAACTTACATATTTAAAAGCTAAGGGACCATCCCTGATGTACTCCACAGGACAGGTGCACTGATGACAAGCAACAGTGATGTAGGAGAACGTCCTGACACCGATCAGAGAGAAAGGAAGAAAAACATTCCAAAGCATGACCTCTAATGCCCATCACATGAAGCCTGGAAATCACTATCTTATAAGATACCATATCAAATGCGGTGGACAAATCAAGTAAGAGGAGGGCAGCTACACAACCCTGATCTAGGGTCATGTTTAGCTCATTTTGCAGTGCAATGCATCTCTACTCTGAGTAGGATGAAACCCTGCCTATGTTATTTCTAGAAGAGAATTTGAAGCGATAAACCTAGAGAGCTGAGCGTGTTCCTCCTCCCTCCTATGATATCTTGGTAATACATGAAAGAAGTGAAATGGGATGATAATTGTTCTGCATCCAAAGGTGGCTTTTTTAACAGAGGGATCTTTTCCACTCCCTAGGCACTAAAGCAGCAGAAAAAGTTGAATTTGCCAACTCTTGGACCTAAGGGGACCGGGGGGGGGGGGGGAAACGGATGAAAAGGTCTGGCAGGGATCAGGACTGACTTGATTAAGTAAATCACTGGGAATGGTCAAAATGATGTAAATGCCTTCAAAGGAAACTTTGAAAAGGGTGTCACGTCAACTGCAGAATTAATTAAACAGTCAGAAATGGGCAGAATTGTATTAAAAACACATAGAGGGTCTTGAACATCTCTAAAGAATGCATGATGACTTTCAGTGCACACTTAGGATTGGTAAATGTATGAACGATATCGAAAATCTCTTGAGAGAGAATAGTGGGCCTTGAAATGCTAGAGGTGTCAAATTGAATTCTACCAGTTGCCATTTCTTTTTCATCTTTCTAAAACCTACAATGATGATCAGTCATAAATGTGTTTGATTTGATAAACCTGAGAGTAGTTCAAGGGCATCAAATCGTTTGAACCGTCTGTTTGAAGGACATAATTCAGAAATAAGTCCTTGGCCAGTATGTCTGTCTGACCATCAGTGCCGTCTCACATCTCACACCTTGGAAATTGGTTGTTCTGCAGGAAAAAGCTTAGCTGTAATACATTTTATCCAGACCCTTTAATGTACCTTTCTAAAACATGAACAAAGTTGTTGCTTATTTTCTTCACAACAACCTACTATAATTAATAGTCCTTTAATAGCAGACTGAACAATCTTGAGGCACTGCCCAAGTTAATAAATAACCACATTGCATTTGATCCTTCTATAAACTCATATTTTCAGTAGGCTGAAACCTGACGTATCTTACTTTTAAATTTCCAGAGAGACTGAAGGACTTAGGGGTCCATTATGATGTTGGGTGGATCGCGGTGGCGATCTGCCCGACATCTATCCCCGCACGCCCTCCAATTACATTACAATGGCGGGGGTCGTAGCGGCGGACGGAAATACCGTCTGCCGCATCTCTGCCGGCAGGCAATCCCTCTGATTGCCTGCCGTGCAGATCTCAGGCTTAATATGGTGGCGGTGTCTGAAAGTTACCGCCATCCATATCAGGATGCCTGGCGGGGAGGGCCTTTCTATGGTGGCGATGCCGCCATGGAAAGGCATGCAGTCTTTTGTATTGGGGGCCTGTTGTCGGCCCCAGGGGTGTTTGATGCACTTGGGGGTAACCATGGTACCCCCCTACATTTGCATGTACAAGGTGGCAGGCACCGCGCGGTGCCTATTTTTTACATTGTGGCGGGTGCTGCTTACAGCACCTCCCGCCGCAATGTGAAAAATACGGTATGCAACCGCCATGGGGGGACTGCCGCACCTATGGTGGGCTGTCCCTTTTGCCATTTTGCCATTGCGGTGGCGGGCGGACATCGTAATGATGCCCTTGGTTTTGGAGGTGCTTTTTCTAATACAAATTAAGTACATTCACATGCCTTGGCACACACGCATTTCAGGAACACGGTGTGATGAGGATAGGGCCTTATTGTTTTTCCAGCCATGATCGGAATTAGGTACATCTTCAACCCACTACATATTAGACTAAATAATTATAGTCCTTCAGCAAATCTCTCTTGGTCTTTTTGTCCAACGTCTGCTTTTGACCCCCACCAGCCATAAACTGTGGACACTCCTCATTATTTAAGTAGCACAATCATATTGGCACTCTGCAAGGTAAAGAGATGTATCTTCCACTTCACAGGAGGGGAGGCAACAGTCAAGCAAAAGATACTGCTAAAAATAGCGAGTACAGACATACCTGGATGGAGCTCTCGCAGGCAGAAGCCTCAGCCAGTGAATGTCACAGGCAGGTGTGCAAAAAGCGTATCAGTTGCCTGGGGACCTACAGCCCAGCTCAGAAGCTATTCAGGGATTAAAAGTGGATAATAGCCATTTTACGTCATTGACCTACTTCGTCACAAAATGCTATCTAAATCTTCTTTTTCATATTCGATAAATGTTTGGCATAAGTGATAAAAATTGTGAATCGTGAAGTTGTATCATTAGTAGTTGTAAATTGTGTTTTTCATGTTATCTCTTCATAATTAGGGTATATGTTTCATTCGGACCAGTCGGCCTGAAAATGCTGTCATCTATAGCAGCTCTGAGAACTTCCAAGTGGGACAAGCCAAGGTAACTTTCCTTGATAAACTGATAATAATTAGCATTTTAGATTTCTCGTTTTGTTGAAATGGACACTCAAATATATTTTTTCAAGACAAATCTAAAAAGAAGGAAAATTGATGTATGGTGTTTACCACGTCAATTAAGTAATTTTTTTCTAAAGAATACACATATACTAAATTTAACAAAAATATAGGAAATCAGAACTTGGAGAAAATTAGCCCTTAACCTGTTTAGATATAATGGGTGAAATGTAAAAAAAATCCAAAATATAAAACAAGAATCTTTTTGGGGGCCAAAATACCATAACCATTTATTTAGTAGCCAGTGAGACTGATGAAAATGTTCTGCTTCAAAAATGACTCTTATCAAAATTATCCACCGGAGGGCAGCAGCACAATAAAGCGATACTCACAGGAGATGGTGATGAGGGGCTGAATGAAGTTAGCAACCGCGGTCATTGCACCCTATTTCTCTATGGTGATATTTGCAGGTTTTTCCATGATTTATGCTGAAGCAGGGATTGCTCTGTGTATCTACACAATTAGACAAAGGGTTCTTCCAGTACACTATAGCCTTATAGCCCGCCGTAGCAGGCTATACCGGCTATTAAAGGCCTGCTCTTGCGTTAAAGGCCTGAGCTGAAGGCGAAGGACTTTAACAAGGGTGAGGAACTTTAATAGCCGGTATAGCCCTGCTACAAAGGGCTACAAGGCTATTAGAACATTCTGCCACTAGAGGGCAGAATGTTCTAACAAATAAAACAAAGACTTCTCGAAGCACAAGGGGATTTAAATCCCCTCGAGCTCTGAGAGACCTTTGTAAAACATTGGAATGTTGCTCTGCTGGCCTTTACCGACCTGTAGAAGCAAAGAGCTCTCCATTGTCTTCAATGGAGCTCCCAACATTCCAATGTTCTAATAGTAGTTCTATATAAGGATTTTACAGCTATCTGCAGTAGGCATTTGTTGTTGCTGAACCGTCCTGTTCCTTGTAACTATAGGCTGAGGATTCATGCTTGCATCCTCATTATGTAAGGTAAGAGGGTGTGCAAGACACATCAGCCAGGACTCATCAAGATTCTATGCAAGAAGAAACATTAGCACAATCTGAAACATGTTATTGTAATTGTGCACCTACTGTGAATATTTAGCACTGCAGAATTAAATGACCTCAAGATAGACATGATTTTGACCTCAAAAGAAACCACAACCATCACCAACAACAAGCTAGTTAATGCAGGACAAACCTCATATCGCTAGGAAGCACAGCTTGAATTGTATTCAAAGGTTATGTGGAAATTCATGCATGTTACAAAATATGCATATAATGTGTTGGAATTTCAGTGCATTAATGACTAATTGGGCTGATTAATGGTGCCATCGTGTTAGAAGGGACAATGGTGCAACCCCCAGAAGGCATAGAATAAACGCCATATATAAGCCCATTACTTTTTCAACACAAACCCGGCGCTAAACCTGTTTTGGGATTCACAAACCAATGCTAATTGGTATTCGCATTGTTTTTTATATGAAAGTAAAGCAAAGAAGAGCAAAACACTGCTTTGCATTACGTTGCATCAAGCGGGTGTTACATGGGTGTTCACATACAACGACCCATGCTTTTAGACACTAAACCCTATTCACTAATATTGGTAGAAAGGGTTTAGCACCAAAAATTCATGCAGCTGAAATGCAGTCATTAAATGTTAAAATGTTTTAATTTCTCTGTGCTTTCCGATTTTGCATGCCTGCTGCACTATACAGCACACACACAAAGTAGGAACAGCTTTTAAAATTGTCTAGGCATAGTATTTTGTACAGGAAGGCGCACACCCTAGCATTATGGCACTAAGGTGTGTGCCTGGCATATGGCAGCTGAAATCGGCGCCGGCTCTAGGGAGAGAGGAGAAGTGCCATATCTCTGTGAATATGGTGTTCTGCTCTCTCTCTGTCACGCAATGCAGCGCAGCCTCTTTGGGTGCTGAGCTGCGTTGTCTGACACATTTCAGAATCTGCGCCATAGGGAAAACATGGCTGCATTTAAAGCCTGCTTTTCAGCGGTGTTAATATTGGTGGTAATCCCTTTCTACCAATGTTACAGAATAGAGGTTAGCTTCAAAAAGCATGGTTGGTTGCATGGGATCGCCCATTTACCACCCATATAACACACGCTTGACGCAAAGTAATGGAAAGCAGCATTTTGTGTGGGTTTGCATTATGTTTACATACAAACCCACACTAACATAAATTAGCGTTGGTTTGTAAATCCCAAAAAGGGTTTCCCGTCGGGTGTGCATAATTTTACATTATTTGTTGTTTCTGCGTGATGAATATTTCTGTTGAAGGCACACACATCACGTCCATGTTTGTAGCCATCATGCTGGGTCTTACAAAAAAATGGACAGGGTGGTCATGCACCGAAAGATGGAGATTTTCGGTAGGGTGTTTACAAAGTTCTAAAATAAAATAGCCCT
Source organism: Lissotriton helveticus (assembly GCF_964261635.1). Taxonomy (NCBI): domain Eukaryota; kingdom Metazoa; phylum Chordata; class Amphibia; order Caudata; family Salamandridae; genus Lissotriton; species Lissotriton helveticus. The sequence goes on from NC_136070.1 coordinate 1,155,944,583, forward strand.
TGTTTTAAAAAAAAAAAAAAAAATCACCCACCGTATTAAACTTGACACTGTGAACTGGTTTGGATCAAGAAGAGCAAGGTACATATTGTTCTTTGTCAAAGCTCTTTCAAATGAGTTAGAGTGTAGATGCAAATGGCCCGATTACAAAATTCAGTAAGAAATATACACCTGTAGGATTACATCTATGACTGGGGTAAAATTCCCACTTTATCAGCATTCACAAAATAAGTGTTTATGTGAAGCATTAGCTGTTGCTGTTTTACCAAGAGTATGCGGGGAATGCTTTAGGGAATTCTATTATTGCTGGATGAAAAAACAAATGTGTATATTTTCTGTTGCACTCATTCCGACAAATTGCACTTGCTAAATATTTTTTCAATGGGGTAAAATATTTTTTCCCTGCAGAGGACTGTCACCCTCCCCTACTTCTCACTGACCGCCAGATCAATTTTTCGGAATCGGTTCCCATTGTTTCCTTGAATATAGATTCCCTCTTAAGCTTGACAGGAATAAAGTCCTGACAGTGCGTAGAGCGGGAATGGGTCGTGAAAATGTTTGTGAATACCCACAGATGCATACTCTTACAAAATTCCTTGGGTATTCCCCCCCTTGAATGACCGCTCCTACCAGCTTTGTAAATTTGATGCCATTAGGATCATATTGCTATATGAATAAACACAAGAGAAGGAGGGCCTGATTTAGATGGGTTGCTTTGTCACAACGGTGATGGATATAAATCCCATTATATCCTAAAGGATTTATATTGCAGCGGACGGGATATCCGTTACTGTTGTAACAGAGTAACCCGTCGGCCAAGATCTAAATCTGGCCCAATGTGCCTTGTTCTGTGAAATGTTTCTGTATTTGTGATTAAATAAACTTTAAGTTGACCCTATGTGTCCTTTTTTTTCCTGTCAGGTGGTGCATCACAATAAAGATGACCAGGTGACGGTCATTGGAGCAGGTGTAACACTGCACGAAGCCCTGGCTGCTGCAGAGCAGCTAAAGAAAGGTAAACAGATTACTAACCACAAGACTTTTAGTAGTCTTCCTTGCATGCTAACTTTGGCTAAATGTCACCTGAGAAACCAGACTGATGTAAAACATAATTATGGTATATAGTGGAGTGCGATTCAATTTCAGATGTACTTTTCATAGAGATGTGGAGATCACAATGAGTAGTTTAATTTAGAATGAAATCCTCCACAAAGCTCCAGGATTGCCTTTTGCCACAGCAACAAAAGGAGTGTGAAGTTCGTAAATGACAGCCACTTGTCCCAGAATTGTCTGTAGTACCGAGAAGTGGACGTTATTCCAAATCCTTTCTGAAGTCATGTATTAAAGTGTGGTATCACCCTTCCAAAATAATATGTAGACGTTTTGCAGAAGTAATCTCTGGACCATATATGGAGAAGTGTGGCTCACTGGTTAGAGGAGGCAGACCTGGAAGCAGAGGTCAGCCCGGGACCAGGGTTCAATTCCCGGCTCGCGGGGTCTTGAGTCCTAAAATGTCCATGGACTTGACAATTCTCGCTCCGGTGCCTACTCGATTCACGGGTTCACACTCTGCGACTCTGGGCAATAGCTTGCTTAATCTCCACAACGGCCCCTCGCGGTGGGATGCCTGGCTTTCACCTTGTGGATACCCTGCCGGGGTTATCTCACAGGGGAATACCAGGACGGGTTCCCTAAGCAAGCGCTTAGAAACCGCTCGGTGATTTGCGCTATATAAATTCCTGTACATTTACATTTACATTTACATATTATTTCAGGTTGGATCAGATCTATGGAAGATTTTGCCCTGCATTAAGAAAATGTTAGGACTCTCTTAACTCTCGAAAGAAAGTCTTAAATGTATTGTACTTCACTTAGGATAGGGTAGGAAAAAATGTATAGAGCGCTCTAAAACCCACAGGTGCCAAAGTGCTATAACAGGACAGATAGAGCAACAAGAGCAGAGCAGCCACGGATCACGGATTCTGAGATGAAAAAAGCCAGGTTTTCAAATGTTTTTTGTAGGACATTAAATAATCTGTTTCAGAGATATAGGTAGGCAGAGTGTTCCATAGGCAGCAACCGAAAAAGAACACCCACCCCAACTTGTCTATCAAAATCTGGCGATCTTATGTTTTTTACAACTTGAAGATCAAAGTAGTCTGCCAGGAGTGTACCAATGAAAAAGATAATTTATTTGGCTGGGGCCCCTCTGGTGAATAGCCTCAAAAAATAAGCACAAGGGCTTGAAGGAAATTTGCCTCCTGACTGGAAGCCAATGAAGGGACCTAATCCCATCTCTAACCAAGTGCCATTTGGGAATGTTCAGAATAATGCGGTTTGCTGCATTCTGTACAACATGAAGTTTGTTATGGGAGGAGCTGTTAATATTAAGGTAAAGTGCATTACAGTAGTCCAGCCGTGAGGTGACAAAGGCGATAGTGACAGTCTGGTGCAGTTCTAGTGGAATATAAGGACAAATCTTTTTAGGGCACTAATGATGTAAAAACAGGTGCTAGTAATTCGACTGACATGTGCATCGAAACTCAGAGTGTTGTCAAAGATGACCCCAAGGTTTTTAGCTGACTTGACAGAAGTGGGGAGATGTCCACAGGCTTCCGGCCACCAAATGTTCATCCAGATGGAGTTTTGAGAGCCATTAATCTTCAGAGAATTGTCTTTCATCCAACAGATAATGCTAGACATACACTGGTTGAACCTCCCTGCCACAAAAGACATGTCTTTGGAGATGGATACAATAATTTGAGTATCATCTGCATATGATAGCACTTGAAACCCAAATGAATGCACCAGATCAGCCAAAGGCGCCACATATAGGTTAAAAAGAGTTGGGCTCAAGGATGAGCCCTGAGTCACCCCACAGGGGAGGCTGAAAGCCTTTGCCTTGAAACCGCTGTAGATTACAATTTGCACCCTGTTAGACAGAAAAAAGTGGAAAAGCTGCAGGGAGGTCTCACTAACCCCAGCTTGCTGTAGACGCTGAACCATCCATGCAAGCAAGACATTAATGAATGCTGCAGAAGGGCCAAGCTTTACCAAGATAGCCGCCCACCCTGATTGACCTGGCCATGGATGCTGTCCGCAGCCACAATAAGAACAGTCTCTGTACCCATTTTGAGAAGATCGAAGATCCTATGGCCACTTAAAACCTTTTTTAAATTTGGCCCACTAGTCTTAAGGCTGTCTCAAGGCTGCCTCAAACTAATACAAACCATTTGTAAATCAAGCATTTTTCCTAAGTTTGCAATGCACTATGAATAAATATTGTCAAGGAACATTTCCTACAGTTTCTCCCACTCCCACTCCTCTCATACCTTGTGCGGAAGACAAGACAATCAACTCAAATACTCATCCTGCTGGCTCTAATCTGGTCCAGGCAACTCTCATATTCCATGCTCCTGGAGATGTCCTTCAGACCCTGCTCTTGATCAGTCAGTTATCGAGGTAGGGAAGACATGAGTGCCCCCCCTCGACCTCCTTCATCGGTGGGCAGCCACCACTGCTAGGCACTTTGTGAACATCCTTGGATTCTTAGTGACCCGGAAAGGTAATACTTTGAATTGGTAGTGATATCCACTTACCAAAAAACACGTGTACCAGAGATGGGCAGGGTGGATGGGTATGTTAAAGGCATCCTTGAGATCGAGCACTTGAATTGCCTTATTGAAGCAGAGGGATGATGCCGTGTAGGGGAGTCATATGGAAAAGCTTTGACAGGTTGCATTGTGGAGAAGCCTACAGTCCAAGATAGGTCTGCAGAAGGTGTCATTTTTGGGGGTGACAAAGAACAGAGAGTAGACTCTCTTATCTTTCTGATGTTTAGACGCTCTCTCTTTTGCTCCTTTCTGGAGCAGCACTTGGAGCTTTTCCTAGAGCAGGTGAAGATGGTCTCTGCTGAAGATGTGTCTGCAAGGTGGGATGTTGGGAGGGCTTGTGAGAAATTGACCCCAAGCGCATGTGTGTGTGCAACATGGCACTTTGAAATATGCACTTTTGTGCATTTTTCAAAGTTTCGCAAATTACCATCAACTTAAAATTAATGGCAATTTGTGATTCCCTAAATGCATTCGCAATTTAGGTAATCGCAAAATTTGAGATTACCTAAATTGCGAGATTGCATTTGGGTTGATGCACCCAAATGCAAAAATACTGGTCGCAAACTGCCCCTTTGCAACCGGTATTTACAATGATGCATGTGCCCCTTAGAATTGTTTTAGTTTCCGATAATGTTCCTTTTTTATTGACACCTTTCTGAAATTATTTATATTTACGGCACCTCAACAGGGATAAGTAATGACTTGATGCCTGTGCACGATAAAAGTTAGTCACCTGCTCAAATGCCTCAGTAGTGTTTGTCAAACTTCCTTATCATTACTATGCAGAAATGTCTGTCTCCATTACTTAGCACATAATCGTCACCAAACGTGGATAACCACCATCTTCCCTGTCATTACAGACAGTTTCCAGTCCTGGACTTTTCTGTGATGACCAAATGCATTCTGGGTGTTGTAGTCTTGCTTTGCTCCCGTTGAACTGATTAGAGTAAACCCTGAAAAAAATATTTTTTTAGGTAAAAAGTTCATCACTGAAGACATTTTTCGTTATGAATTGAGGATTGAGATGCTCCCCGTACACCTCGCTTACTCCATGGTTTTCGACATGTAATTTTAAAAAAATCACATTCGATAAAGATATAAAAGCTAGCTAAAGTAATTTTGTTTTACGTAACATCAATCAAATGCCATCCTTTTGTTTTTGTTATTTATGAAGTAACACACAGCACTGTTCTCTTTCCTTTTGCAGAACGAATCTATGTCAGGGTGATTGATCCATTCACGATCAAACCACTGGACTGCAAAACTATTATTGAAAATGCAAAAGCTACCGGAGGCCGCATCATCACTGTGGAAGACCATTACTATGAAGGTATGGTACATCATAACAGGAAAGGCAGTGCAGCATCTCATGTTTGTGTCACTTTTTATGTCCAAAGTGTGAGATGTAGCATTATATTCCTTTGTTTCTAGCATCTCAATTCTGGATCCTTTTTCTCAGAAACCATGAGTGTTGTTCTGTGAACAGAGAGTACACGATGTAGGCAAGTTAGCACATTGATTTACGTGCTCGTTGATGTAATCTCTGTGTGACAAGCAGGTTACTGCCTTGAATCAGGCATGGCCAATTAATCCTTCTGAGACTGATACATCGAATATCATTAAATTATGTATTTTTACCACATTTTGTTTACAGAACTTAGACAAAGCAATATTTTGGTGCTAACCTTTAGTAAAAAGAAGTATACAAAAAAATAATGGATGGAACGCTTGAATTAATTTCACCCACTGGTAATCGCTCTGGGCTGCATCCCAGTCCATCATTATTTTGAACGCTGTGCCACCTCAGTTTGAGACCAGCAATATGCAAATCATTCTCGACCCTACTCCAATAGGAACAGTCTCACCCAAACTGCCATGCCAGATCCTCCCTGTATGGGAACACAAGCAACCCAAGACCAGTTTCACCCTTATTAGGGCACATCAGTTGGGTATAGCATGGTTGTAGTGGAACAGTAGTGTGCATGGGACCAGTGTCAGGGTATAACTGTCCCATCTAGGGTGTTGCACTGAAGTATACAAAAAAATGATGGATGGAATGCTTGAATTAATCTCAAGCATTGATAGTTATTCAGGACGCATCACAGCCCATTGCTGTTTTGCACACCATAAAACCTGTTTGGAACCAGCCATGTGCAAATCAGTCCTGACTTTGCTCCACTAGGAAGTCATTATCAATAGATTAAAACATTGGAATATTGAGAGCTCCACTGAAGATATTGAAGTGACCCAGTGCCAATAATGACTGCAAAGACGTTATGCACCGACATTCCAATGCTTGTCTGTTTCTACCTGTTTATTTTAAAGCATTTCACATTCAGTGGTTGGAATGTTCAGATACCTTTATAGACCTTCTGCATTGGTTTGTAATGGTTGTTAAAGGCCTCCTCCCTCGTTACAGGCCCTCGCCTCGGCTCAGGCCTATAACTCAGGAAAAGGGCATTTACCAACCCTTGTAGCTCTCAGCAGTAGGCGATAATATATGGAAGTGCATTATAAATTCCTGTATTTTATTATCTTACTCAAGGTGTTTTGATGTCAGAATCTGCCTTTAATAAAATAGAAATATCACTACTTGCATGTTTATCATACGCGGGTTGTGAAGTCTCAATGCTCTCATCCTTCATCAATCCGTGATGGGGCAACCACATTACCTCAGAAACTGAGAGAATGCGCGGCTCTCCACCACTGTGCTCGTCTAAAAAAGGTCTGTCAGGTGTCTGCTATCATCCTCAGCTGCGGCCGGTGCAGGTGAGTGGCGGAGTGGGGTGTGGAGGGGGACGTCGATAGACAGAATATGTTCAAATAAATAAATAAAACTAATTCTGTCATCTCTCGACTCCCCTCCCCCACCCTGCTCCATTGCCCCACCACGCTTACCTGCACCGGCCGCAACTGATTATTCCCCCTCCCAATCTCTCAGGGAATCTCTAGGACATCTGCTGGAGTGCAAAAGTCATACCCAGGCCTGAAAAAAACTGTAGTAGCAGCTTTTCCAGCTGATCAGCAAGTGAAAACATCATCATCCAGTTTCAGTAAACACCAGGCTCCTGTTCTGATAAGAGGCAGAATTTAAAAGGAAAATAAGATGATCATTATGGCAACACTTTGATTTAGGAGAACTCTTCGATGAAGAAGACATATTGTATGGGGTAGATTAGACAATAATTTATTTTCTTCAGTGTTTTCTTTTTCTTGTAAGCACCAATGTTGTGTTTTTGACAATACTTTTTTGGGGGGGTTGCAAACTTTGTAGCATCCCCATATCACATGTGGCACTTTCAGCCAGTCCTGGTTTTCCAGCCTAAGACATTTTTACAGAACGCATTTTTGGCAAAATATTCCTATGGGAAAAGTCCACTCAACACTTTTATTATTGGCCAACTGATCGCTATGAAAGGAATTGGTGGGATATAGAAGAGTATGTTTTACAGAATAAAACATTGCCAACCGTCCATTACAAAGATAGTGCTTGTCACCTTGGAGTTCTATGACCCTGTAAAGAGACTAGCCCTGCAGCCTTGTGCTGCTATAAGGGCAGTACACTCCTCAGGGACTTGCACTATCCTGGAAAAGCAATGTTAGGGTTACTTTATATCATATATTGTTTTGTTTATAACTCTATATTTGAAGAATTGACGAGGCGAACAATTCTGGTCCATAACTTGTATACAAAAAGATGTAGGTACCATCCAGGCAAGTAGAAATGAAAATGTTAGATGTTCCCCACAGAATCACAAACATTTTTTAGGCTGAATGTATAATGATGGGTATCCCCAACTACATGCAAAAACACGACTTCGACAATCAAAGTGTTTGTAGTGAAGCAACAATTTAGCCATGCTGGATTTCTGAATGAGATTTTCTTCTGTGTTTCTAGGTGGTATGGGAGAAGCAGTGGCGTCTGCTGTTGTGGGAGTGCCCGGCATCACATTAAGACGCCTCGCAGTATCCCATGTGCCACGCAGCGGGAAGCCAGCAGAGCTGCTCAAGATGTTTGGCATTGACAAAGACAGCATTGTACATGCTGTCAAGGCAGAAGTCAACCAAGAAACTAATTCCAAGTAGTGTGGAGACCACCACACTGCACATGGGAGCAATTATAAGGATAGGAAACTGCACTGTTTAAATGCTATTGTGCCTCTAGTAGAAACAAATGATGCTTTTATTAAAAAAGGGATTCATTTTAGAATTTATTGCTCACTGTCCCTTGTTATGTCTCCTAGTTGTTTTATATTTTTGTATACATTCCACAAGTATTAAACTCATTCTTGGGTCAACTTATGTTAAAATTATCCAGTGATTAATTTGTTATGGTGGGTGCAGGTGGTGGGTACCAGGACTCATTTTTCATCATAAGAGAGAAAGGCACAAAATGGAGGAACAAGGATGAACAGAGAGATAGAAAGCAAGCGACGCAAGGAAAAAATCTGAGCTGATAAAGAATTTGCAAGAATGACAAAAAACAGTGGCAGTGAAAGGAAAAGGAATGAGGTAAAATCAAAACTAGAAAGTCTTGGTATTTATTCAGCAACCTCAGTATTCAGCAGCAGGATCCTAAGACAAACTTTGCATCCCTGCACTTATGATTCTTTAGCACTGTGATCATGTTCTGTGTTAACTAGCATGCTTGTGACTTCTGCACTATTCCCAGTCTGTATTTACAGAGCAGGCTCCATTAATCAACAGAGCAAGTACTGTAGTTACTATTCAGGTCTGACCTGAGCCACAAGCCCAGTTTTTTTTCATTCCCACCACACACAGCAGACTTAACTCGCTATCATTACTATGGGTTGTCATCTTTTTGTTGGACATGCTATCCACACCTTGCTGTTTGTAATTCCTAATTAGATTCATGTTGCACTCAATGTTTGTAACAGGTGGCATAGAGGCATTTTAGTTCAGATCTGACCACATTTCATTCCTCCGTGAATTGTTGTTGAACTGAATACAATAAAATAAATGACACCCAATGTGGTATTGGTATGATTTTCCACTTAATTTTATCATGCAAAGGTCAAGCAGTCAATACAATTTACCCAGGAAAACTAGAGTAATTGGAAGGTGATCCAGTGGAAGCAGTGTACATTGTATGGTCTCAGACATGAGTTACCCACCGCACTGTAAATTCAATCCTCAGCAACACAATTTACAATAACTTGAGTTTGGCTCATAGAAACTCTACAATTCATCACAACCATAAGGTCCTCAGATAGATCTTTGTAGGAGCTAATAGAGACAGAGATAACTAGAGACGGAAGGCTACTCCTTCATGAAGGGCCTGGCTAATAACAATATTCACACAATATCAATAATTCATCAATAAGTAAGGACAAACACATGGAATAGTTGTTCAAGATTACCTTTATCTAAACTTCTAGATGAATGGTCAAAGCACAAAAAGGCATTAGAATCATTTAGTAACGGGTTATCTTTTGTATGCAGGTAAAATCACAACACCGCTCAGAGCAACTACATCGGCAAATAACACCCAGTGTGAGGAAGGGAAGGAGAAAAAAGAGAGAAAACACATTGCAAAATACAATATACAATTTGGAATCATAGAAACCAAGAATCGGTTGTACATTTATCAGGACCGGGACACAAGTTGGACCTATTAGAGTACAACGTACAATAGAAGAAGTCATTAATTCTTCAGCTGAAAGATTTGGCCTGCTCTACTTCACCAGCCGGTAAAGCGCAGAGATAATCAGGGGAGTTCAGTTCAGTTTAGACCAACAGCATGTATGGCCCAGGATTTGCAAAACAATTCGCACGTCCGTCCTTTTTCCACAGGGCAATTATACCTCCAAAAGTCCACAGTTCCTGCCCACAAAATTACTTTTTCGCAGTTTGCATGATTTTTATTGGTCAAAATCCACGGTGCAACCATGGTGTGATCATTCTCTAACCCAAAACGCCCAGAATCCAGACGTACTTGGTTCTGTTTTCACTGTTTTCTAAGAATGTGCAATAGTTTTACGATGCAGTTTTAAACTTTAACTTGTTTCATGAGGCACACTGTTAGCCATGTTACTTAGGTAGGTATTAGTATTACACCCAATGAGCAGGAATTGATCGAGCAATACATTCTTAAAAAAATCACGCTCCATCAAAGGTATTAAATTACTGGGAAAACCTATGTTAAATGGTGGAGTTTGCATGCTTGGCACTAGATGATACCTTTCTGGTCAGATATTAACTTTACGAGCAGCTATATCCCACGTATTTTTTTTAAAAGTTGAGGTATATCTTTTAAAACAATTGTTTTCTGTGGTACATTGACAATTATCTTTGTCATTGAAACCAAGGAGAGGGGCTCATGAAGTCCAAAAGGGACAGAGCACCAGTAACAATATTGTTAAAAAGATTTTACCCTTTGGACTACAAAATTATCAATCTAATCCATACATACCCCACTCATACAATTGGAACAACTCCAAAGGCGATGTGCTATTCGTATTACAAAAATGTATTAAGTACAAGACAAATAATTTAAAAAGAGATTTTTTCAATCTCAAATCCAAACATTTTGATATTAAAAATAATCATCAAGAATCATCACAACAAGCAATGAATAAAAACTGTTATAAATTCATAAACCTCAAGACAAGGGAAATAAAATAGCAGCAATATCATAACAGTTGAGAAAGCATCCTACAGAAGGAAGACCTAAATAGGGCAATAGAAGTTAGCCCTTGTGGTGTTAATCTGTAGAGAGCTAAAAGACACTACATGGGACAGAAAATCAGTCGCTATGCTCTTTGTCCTGCTCCAGATTTAACAATAGAGTTAGCGTTGACGCGTTTCGGGGGAGCTATATTGTTCCTTCCACCATCTTCAGGACAAGTATTTTAGAAATCCTTCCTCCTTTATCATATCTTAATTTCTTTAATCAGCCCTTATACAGCTTCATGCAAGCAGTGTCCAGCCTTCCGCCTACTCGGTACACAGCCTTTTTCAGACTCAAAGTCTGGCTTCATATACAGATGACCTCTTCTATGATCTTAGTTTCACACAATTAAAAAGATTTTTTTCTTTCAATGGACAGTCTGCCTCACACTTTGTGGCTCAGATATATCAATTTAAGTGGGTTTTCCCGAAAATAACCACCCTTTATTAGGAATAGCCTCTGTGTTGGTCTAAATGTGCCAGATTTTCCTCCTGATGACAGGGCTTTATAGCTCCTGTCTCTCCTCATACGGACAGTGTGTAGCGTCTGTATTTCAGATTGCCGCCACGAAACTTGAAGCTGTATAGGGGCTGATTAAAGAAATTAAGATAATGATAAAGGAGGAAGGATTTCTAAAATACTTGTCCTGAAGATTATATCAGTCTGAGAACACATCACCTTAAGAACCAATCTGCAGTACATACAGACAAAGCACACTACTACCATCAACACAAATCTACACCCCCCAGCAAGCTGAAAGGCCTTGGATTAACAGATCCCTGCTGCGTAACAAAAGTTGGAGGGAGATTTATCAGCATTTACTGCAACTCAGCAAGACAGCTTGCTGCACTGCGTGAAAGGGCAGAAATGTGCTAGGCTCCCTTTTGTCGTGATGCACGGGTACCTGCGTTGCAGGACAGGATCGTTAATGTGCAGAAAGTGATCTGCACAAAAACAATCATTTGAGGTGTTCTCCACTAGAAACAGAAAAAAAATGAGGAGAGAGAAAGATATTTGTCCTCGTTATTCCTCCCCTGAAAAGGCATAGCTTTTTGACGCATTACTAGGTTTCCCACTCATGATAAATCTGAGAATGCACCAAAATCCATGGGTGGATGTGTGGGAGATCCCATGGAATGCCTTCCTTTGGCATAGTAACACACAGCAGCGAGTTGCGCTGCCTTGTTTTACTCCTGATTTACTAGGCCATGCAGGACCATGCAAAGTGGTCTTCCGTGGCTTGGTAAGTCCCATTCTAGGTTTTGCATCACCCTACGTCACCTTGATTGGCGCAAAGGCGAAGCAAAACCTTTGATAAATCTGGCCCTTTGTTTCTTGTTTTTCCAAGCTAAACATATATTACTATCCTGAATCTAGGACAAATAACAGAAATATGCTACATCTTCATTGCAATAGGCAAAACAAGTTACATAGACAAATATCCTCAATTCTCAAATCGTAAAAAGCTACCTTTCACTTGAATATTGAACTCAACCGTACTGCATTTCTAAACCTCTCAGTTATCTGCCTTCCAGGAATCCCGAGATTCAATGAACAAATCCTTCAATAACAAAATATAATTAGGGTTATATAGGGATTTTGCTGCTACATCTGCTGTACCTTTGTTAGTAGCTTCTCCAGACCGTGTTACCATGTTTTCTTTTGTCACTTTGACTGATCTCAATTTGAAACAGGACTAACCTTTCCCAGATCTGGCACTCCGGGCTCTTTCCCTGTTCAGTTCTTATAGAATTTGGACCAGTAAACAATGGTCACTTAAAAAAGCTTCTAATTTCTTCTTTAGTTTCAGGTATATATCTGATTAATTTTAAAATTGTAAATCCTTCTCATTCTGAAAAAGCCTAGTGCCAGTTTTGCTGATTGTCTAATGACTGGCCTATTTCCCTGCTACAGTCATGTGCTCAACTCCTGACAGGCTACATGGCTAAACAACTTAACAACCATTTTTGAGATCACAAATCTTTATGACCTTCAGCAGACTGTTGTTTTGTCCCAAACACAGCACCGAAACAGTCCTCCTGCATCAATTTGATGACTTGGAGGAGAGGTTGATTCCGATTCTGTTGTTGCATTGGTCTTTTAAATATGTCAATGGCATTCAGCACTGTTGAACACCTTTTCCCACTTAGTTGTGGAAGGAAGTGTGAATACTCTGAGGAAGCTGGGATTTTAATCTAGATTTTGTTACCCATCTCTAGAATCCCATACCCAGTCGACTGAACTTTCTCCCTGTTCTAGAAGTATAAAGAAAGATCTTGCATTGATAACGTTAGACCACTTCCAAATAAATCCAGATGAACTCAAAGGACCACTGACTACCACTGAAAATGTTAAAGATTTATTACAAGTCCAAAAATAGTTGAACATTCAAACATCTCAATAAAAGGTTTGGAAAATAAACAGGCACTAATACAAACAATTCTACGCAAGATCCTTAAACGACTCAGGATAAACAGCAAAGTTAACTCGAGTAACATCAAGCAACCGAGAACAGTCCCAGCTTGAAGTCGGGACTGCATTTACAAAAAGGAAAGGAAATGGTTAGTCTGTCCCTACTCTACCCTAAAGTGGCATCCCTACATAACATTACCCTCAGACAAGAGTAAGGTGTCCGCAGTGAAGACTTCCAAAGAAGTACAGTCACTTTTGGCTAAGCAGGTAATCTACCATTGAGCTCGTTCTAAGATGCTCCTTCTACATCTCTCTCTACCTAAGTTCCCAAGACACTCACTCTACAGCTTACTACATCCTGCTCTGTCAACCCCCTCTCTGAATCTGCTCTCCACCCTCGGGTGCTGTCCCTAATAAAAAATCCCCAAATCAGTCGACACTCCCAGAGGTATGCCCCTCTGGCAGGTGAAGATCTTCTGAGTTTTCCAACATGGCGCCTTTCCATCCAGCGTCCGTTGGAGTGTCCTTGGGTCTCAGGGACCTTCTCGCTAAATGTTGCATTCCCAAATTCCTTGGCAGCTTTTTCTCCATCCGCGCCTACTATCCTAACTCCTAAACAATGGACTCTTCTACCTAACGAGCCTTGTGGCCTTGCACCTGCAAGCTGAAATACATGGGAACATTTCTGCAATCATTCGAAGCTACAATATCCTCTCTTACTGAGGACAGCTTTCCCCAAGGAGAAAATCAACTCTTCTCGACTAAGGCTAACAAAAGAAAATATAGTTAGGCCTCTACGGCTTCAGCATTTCTCAGGCCTCTGCACTTTTAAATGCATTCCTAACACAGCACAACATTGCATTCCACTATTATAACACGTTTATTTTACTTTCAATGTGAGCACTAGCTTCCATTTTAAAAAGCCTGTATTAATTCATTCAGTATTAAACACATATTTCAAAGCATTTCATTAGCAATACTACATTTCTCATGCGGTTACATTTCTACATTAGGCAACACTGCATCTCGATTAAGCCCATTAGTCTCTGATTAATAAACACATATTTCATGCTGTTTCTCAGCCTAATGTTACATATCTATACTACATTAGTAGGTCCTCTAAATATGCGGGTGCTGACTACTTGGGACTATAATGCAATCCCAACAAATTTCAAAATAACAAGGTGCTCTCTCAGTTCCCTCCTTTGATGACCCAAGTCATCACCCTCTACACCATCCTTTGGGAAGAACCGACTTAGACAGAGCTCGTCGCCATTCTCCACTCTCCTGAGCATTTCCATATTCTTCAAACTTTGATACTGACTATCCTGCAGTCTCTCCATACATCTCTCTTGCACTCGCATTGATCTCTCCAATCGACTTGACCTGTACCACTTGTACGCTCTAATCAAGCCCCACAATCCAATCACACAACACACCACTATTATTATGGGTTTCACGATGTAACCAAGAATCCCCTTCCCAAGATTGGCAAACCAACTACCAATCTTTCCAAATCCCTTTCCAATCTTTTCCCAAACAGTTTCTTCAGACAAGTCCTCAATTTCATAATGAATCGCAGTAATGTTGCTTATATATTTCTCCAGATCCTTACTATTATCTGGTATATAAGTACAACATTCTTGAACCTTCAAAAGTTTACAGACTCCTCCTTCTTTTGCTAGAAGGACGTCTAATGCAAGACGATTTTGTAAAACCATAGTCCTTATCGACAACATCTCACCCTCAACTAGCACTAAGGACTTGGCTGTATTCATGGATGATTCGTCTACAACCGTTGCCAGCCTTCGGATCTTCACATCATTCAGAATCACTCCCACCATAGGCAGTGGCGGCTGGTGACATTTGAAAATGGTGAGGCGAAAAAGTTGGGTATGTGTGTTGTCACAAGCGTGCAAAGCGCACAAGCCCGGGGAACAGAAAAGGTATCTGAGGGGGTTCTTCAACAGAGAAGATTTTGTAAAAAACAGTGGCAAATTGTACATTTCAATGTAAATTTGAGGAAGAGAAAAGGTTTATAAAGCAATTGCAATCGATTAGTGTTGACATATTTCAACACATCAAAAACATAAGTACACTGAAACTATGGAAATTTCACAGGTAAGCAATCTGAAGACTTGACAGCTATAAATAAACAGTAAGACTGTCAGATCACCACCATAGCGCAGACCCTCTGCCCTGTGGCAAACAACTAAAACACTCTAAGCTTGCCAGAATCAATCATTCACATTTAGGAGGGACAGATTAGATCTCAAAGAAAACACAAGGGTTAATGTATAGTATTAAAAGTGGCCTCGAATGGAGCAAGGTTAATTCCCATGCAGGCTGCGGGTACTGAAGAAATACGATATCTCTGAAAAATGAAACACTGATTAGGTGAAAGAAAGCAGCATGTACACCAGGAACCGAGGAGCAGCATCTGACCGAAGCTCAGCAAGCTTTGCCTGTCATCATACCTGAGTGGGCAATGGCATGACAGCACACGAGGAGAACATCACATTACGGAGGGACTCGGGAGAAAGCTATTCAAGTCTCGGCGCCAGCTCTATTTAGCTAGCTGGTTAGCTGCCTGCAGCGCAACCTGAAGTCTTTGGTAATGGAGCCATTTCGGCGCCCTCAATAAATTAGTGCCAACACACAGTGCAGTGCTCCGGCCAATTGTATACCAGGACTCGTGTACACATACAAGTAAACACACACATGCCCACACACACACACACAAACACACACACGTGACCACACCAAAGCATTTTTCACAGAGCACCGTCACCGATCGTGGAAAACAAAGTCCTGGCCTGGGTACGACCCGTTCCAGTTCCGTTTCATTTTGGTAATCATCAAAGGAAATTGGAGAGAAGAGAACAATGTTCTCCATTTCCAGCGAATGATTGTAAGCAAACACTGGATGCAGCAAGACAGGCAAGGGCCTGGCGTCGCAAAACTATATTGGTGTACAAAAGTATGTTTAACTCCTGTTGGCGCCAAACACTGTTTTTGTCTTTCTAATGAAAATTGCAGACAAAAAGTGTATTTCGCGCCGGTGAGTGTTAAACATACTTTTTTGGGCATATGCTCCCTGGAGATTAAACATTACATTTTCGTGGTTAGCTGTAGTCTTTAGCAATGGGGAATTCGATGAATATAGACGATAACGTGTGCTGAAGCTGAAAACATAGTATTATTTGCCACACGGGTCACCAACACACTAATTTAATTTAACGTACCTTTTGCGGGAAACTGAAATCAGCACTTTTCAAATGTGTGCGATGATGGTTGCATTATCAACCAATGCCTGCGACCTTTCTCTCTTCATGCTGCGCCTGCAACTGCTGGAAAAGGCCTCGTCATGGCACAGGCACTAGCGCGCCAGGCGCAGTGACGTGCCAACAACAGTGTAGAGCAGTGAAATGCCCAATCCACTGTATGGCTTCGCATACGCATGGTGTGATTGGCCTTACAGTGCGGCACTGAGCAGCCACCACCACTCACCAGCGCCGGCACCATCTGTAGTCTGCATGGTGACTCTCAGCCAATCCTGGCGCAGCATTAGCAGCGCTAATGCGCCAGGATTGGCTAAGAGCAGGGTTATTGCCTGCCCATAATGAGACCCGGGCCCGGGTCCCTGCCAGTCTCTAAGTCTCAAATTTACAGAGGAAAGAAGTAGTACTGCGTGTGCGTGGCAGTACTAAAAATGAATAGGCCTGAAATTGACATGCGCACACTGCTGCAGCTGCTGGCTAGTTATGCATTCTGCTGCGCTGTCACTCACTGCCACAGCTCGCCCCCCCACCCTTCCGTGGCGCGATGTCCGGTTCAGTCGGGCTTGTCCCGGCAGAGCTCTCTTTGAGAGGCGAGTCACGAGTTCGCTCTCAGAAATAATATTTAATTTTAAAATCAAATGCGAGCGTGTCTGAGCAGCATGACGGTCGTCCACATACCTAGTGGGGCAACGCCCCAACACCCCCAAAGGACGCACCGCCACTGGCTAGTGGGGCAACGCCCCCAATGGACGCACCGCCACTGACCATAGGTATCATTGCTCCAAAAACATCTCCAACTATGGGTCCTGCACTTTCACCTCGCTTTACTCTCACGTGTTGACCTCCTTCTATTAGCTCAAAATCTTTTGTATGGTAAATCTTAGGGGAAATGATTGCTAAATAGCACGTTCCATACCACTTCTCAGGTAATCGCACATAAGCATTCCTCCCACAGACGAAATCCACTGTCGGAATCACTTGCACCACACCTTGCAAAAAGTCCTTTGCATAGTATTTTAGACTGAATGTATGCTCACACGTGGTGTGACCAACATTGACATTCTCATAATATGTCTGTGGTCGGTGAATGCACAACTTCCCTTTCTGTACTTCATCTAAAGCTATTGGACCAAAGCTCCCTTTAGTCTTGTGCAACCTTTCCTCATCTGTCCATTCCACTTTACCTTGTCCTGAATCTCGCAACTGTTTTTGTTTTCGGTATCAATCTTCCACTTGATCAATAAATTTCTTCTCGGTCTCTGACAACAGGCACCTCAAATTATGACGGTGCGTGTAAGCTGTATCCAACTCCTGGGTCGGAATTAAATACGTTCCAAGCCTGTCTGACTTATAATAATCATACTTATTCAAATGCCTATATGCCGGTACTTCAAGAAGCACCGCATCATAATTTGAAAATAAATATTCAAAATGATTGCGACCATAAAATATGCTAAGCAATAAACTACATGAAATTCCATAAGTCCATGGGATATGATGGTATTTAATACGCTCGTCTACAGAAGCAGGCAATTGCATACACACATAGCAGTCTTTCGCATCCATCGCATCAATGTACTCATACAAAAATTTTGCATACGCATTAAGCTTGAAATTACCCTTGGGCAGATCTACATGTAATCTACGACTTTCTTCTAGCAGCAAAGCTCTGTCACGTCCTACCTTTACCTCTTCTCTGCTAGCAGCAGTAGGTGTACCCTCCACCTCTACTGTCTGCTCATGTGGTGCCAAATATGAGACTACAACTACTAAAACAATGAAGAGTATTACTCCTCCTACAAGTGTGCCTACAATGCACCTAGGTCTACAATTCGGGTTCCCAGCCTCCATGGTCTCAGGACTTGTTTCTCGAAACAGTCGTACTATAACAATATTCAAAATCTCTTTCTTCCTTCTTTACAATTGAAACACTCGATCCACACCTCAGAGGCTGAAAGTCCCCTTCGATTTCAGTTCCTTATTTACAGCAACAGACAACCCTACCCTTCTCCGTTCTATGGGAAGTCCCTACATTTCTTCTTCTTCCACTCGGACCTAGGTTATTTACAGCAAATATTTACAAGTCTCATTCATCTATGATAAAACTTGTTCCAACCGCTTCTAGCACATATTCCAAAAGTTCAAGTTGAATAACAATGGATTCTTGAGCTGAAATTTCAGGGCCAAATGTTGGAAAAAGCACTCTACTCAAAATCAAATGACAAATTCTGCTTAAAATCGGAGGATCCGGAACAGTAATGGTCAGTACCCCTTCGATCTCGGGTCCTGGTACCAACAACAACACGTCCAACTTGATGTTAGGACTGTTACTGATCACCGTCACTGCCCTCTCCCTTCCCGACCTCAGTATGCCTGGCATCTGTCACAGGGTAGGTCCACTCAGGGGTCGCGTACCTCCAACAAGGCACTCTCTTTCGCCTTGATCTTCTTAATCCCTCATGAGTTTGCTCTTCCCCTCCTCCGTCTGATTCAGACGCCGGGGCAAGATCTCTTTCGGAAACCAGCCTCAGGTTCAGTTGCCTTTGCCTTCCCGGCCACTGTTCCCCCGCTCCGCTGGTCCTCCTGCTCTCGACCCGCTCACTTTGCTCACTGTTCTCTTCAGCTGAGTTTGGCTTCGGGTCACTTTCACAGTCACTTCCCCTTTGAGAGACTGTTTCCAATTCACTTTCGCTATGACTCTCCTCAACTTGATCCGGTGAGTCACCAGCTTCTTCAGACACCCTCACAGCTTGGCTTGTCCCCTCCTTTGGCCTTGCCACTGCAGCTGGATTTTCATCAGGGAGAGGAGCTGTTTCTTCCAAGGGTGCTGGAACTCGACGGGTGTGTGAAGCATGCACTCAATTCTGTAGCCCACCACACTTCACAGCAGTGTTCGTGATATGGATGATTTGGTAGGGCCCCTTCAAACGAGCATCCAAACATCTTTTCCTCATGTGCTTCCGAACCAACACCCAGTCCACCGGACTCAGGTCGTGGCAGAGATCACTGGATGCCAGAACCACAGCAGCCTGCACCCGATGGGACACAGAACAGATGACATCAGCGAGTCCCATGTAATAACCAAGGATCAGATCATCTGTGATACTCAGCAAAGCTGTTGA
Source organism: Lissotriton helveticus (assembly GCF_964261635.1). NCBI lineage: Eukaryota > Metazoa > Chordata > Amphibia > Caudata > Salamandridae > Lissotriton > Lissotriton helveticus. The sequence continues at coordinate 1,155,963,700 of NC_136070.1, forward strand.
TGGCACCGCTGGTAACCTCATTGCCCTCCCCATCAGTACTTCATGAGGCGAGAGACCTGTTCTCCTGTCTGGAGTCCTGCGCATACTCATCAGCACCAAAGGCAAGGCATCTGGCCACTTAAGGGATGTGGAGGAACACACTTTCGCCATCCGTGCTTTCAAAGTTCCGTTGATCTGCTCTACTATCCCAGAAGCCTCTGTTCGATAACTACAATGGAGTCTTTGATCAATGTTCAATGCCGTACAAATCATCCTCATGACCTCACTATGGAAGTGAGTTCCTCTGTCCGATTCCAAAGAGGTCGGGACCCTGAACCTAGGCACTAGATCCCTCAACAATAGCTTAGCTACTGTAAGTGTGTCGCACCTGCGTGTCGAGTATGCCTCCACCCACCGTGAGAACACACACACCACCACCAAAATGTACCTCAAGTGATTGAATCTGGGCATCTCGATAAAATCTAATTGCATCCTGTTGAACGGTCCCCCTGACCTCCCAATGTGACTCATGGTGACTGCCGTTCTTTTCCCAACATTCATTTGTTGACATGTAACACACCTTTGACATACAGCTTCGGCCACTGCACAAAACTTTGGATTGTACCATGTTTGTCTGAACTCTCGGATCATCGCATCTCTTCCCAAGTGAACTGCCCCATGAATTTGTCTCGCCATAGGACTCAAAAGCTCATCTGGCAACACCGCTCTTCCATCAGACGAGACCCAAAACTCCACATCTCCTTTCACACAGCCTGAATTGATCCACACATTTTTCTCGTGTTCGGACACTTGTTCTTGCATACAGCTGAGCTCATCCCAAGTATCGGCCATGGCAAGCATCATGTCTAATTCAGTTCTTTCCTCGCATCCTTCTATCTCCTGTTCAGTAAATCAATAACCTTGCTCATCGCAGAATTGTGCAACTTCATCCGCATAGCGATTTCCAAGTGATACTAAGTCTGTTCCTTTACCATGAGCCGTGCACTTTACAACAGCAATTTCCAAAGGTTCCTGTAACGCTTCTAAAAGCAGCCTAACAAATTCTCCATTCCGGATTGGTGTTCCTGATGAAGTCATGTACCCTCTCCGAGACCATAGCTGTCCATAGTCATGAACTACACCAAACCCGTATTGGCTGTTGGTATAAATGGTAATCCAAATTTCCTTTGCGGCCAAACAGGCACGCGTCAAAGCTATAAGTTCAGCCACCTGAGCGGAGTATACTCCTTCCAGGCATGCAGCTTCGACAACTCCTGAAATGGTGCATACAGCAAATGCTGCTCTCAACTGAGCAACACTGTCTCTTATACATGAACCATCGACAAAGAAAGTTTCATCAGGGTCAAGCAATGGCTCATCAACAATGTCAGGTCTCGGTTTGGTGCAAAGTTCAGTCACAGCAAGACAATCATGGTCCTCACAATTTTCATCAAGCGTATTTGGCAATGGCATCAAGGTAGCAGGATTCAAAACAGAGCACCGCTTAAGGGTCACATTCTCCGCAGCAAGTATAATCTGCTTGTAGCGTGTGAGCCTGTTATTCGTCAAGTGCTGTGATTTGGTCCTGGTCATCAACAGTTCAACTGAATGTGGTACAAAAATCCAAGTTGTAGGTGTTGTCAATAGGAAATTGACGAATCCTTTAACAGAACCGATTCCTGTAAGAATAGGGACGTTCAGAGATAGACATCAATTTGTGGATTGTCCCATAACAATACTTTCACACCTTCAATACTGACACCTGTTGCAGCAACGGATTTAAGACATCCGGACAACGCTGAATCTAATGGATCTAAAGTAGCTGAGAAATAGGCAACTGGTCTACGGACACCTCCGTGCTCCTGAACTAACAGCCTGATTCATGTACGGGCCGTTTTGCGTGTCCCTAATAGCGATCAATAGCGACTCGCTATTGAGGAAACGCAAAACGGCATTCATGTACTTTTCTGAGAAAAAATAGCGACTCGCATGCGGGCGCTAAAGCCGTTAGCGACCCACCAAAAACGCAGAATAATCGCTATTTCCGGCTACCTGCGATCGGGATTGCGACTCGCAATCCCGATCGCACGAGATTGCGCTCGCAATCCCGATTGCACGGGATTGCGAGTCGCATTCTCGCGGGATCAGGAAAACGGGAAGACGCATTCCGAGCACCGTGATGACATCACAACCAGGAAGCTGCCAAATCCCACCCCCAAACACCACAGTGACGCTAACAGTCGACTGTCCACGACGGAAAGCTGCCACCAACCCGCCGTTTGCGCATCCCGACCCCGCCGAAATAGCGACCGCTATGGCAGAGGACCCGCAGGCAGGACCCAGCAACAGCGCTGGCCGAAAGCGCAAATTGAAATTTTCGGAACAGGAGCTGGAGAACCTCATAGAGGGTGTGGTGGCCAACCACGACCAGCTGTTTGGTGCAAACTCCCGGAGGGTCCCGGAGCAGGAGAAGAGGAGGATCTGGGTGGGGATTGCGGCAAGTGTGAACTCTGTGGGAGTTGCGGACAGGTCCCTTGAGGAATTAAAAAAGCGGTGGTACGACCTCCGAGGGCGTGCCAAGGAGAGGGTTGCGGAGCGCCTTGGTGAGGCATCAGGCACCGGAGGAGGTGGCCCGACTGTCCCACCCAACACCCCCCTGGAGGACCGGGTAGAGGACACGTTGGAGAGGGAGGCGTGTGTTGGCGTCACCCCTCTGGACTCCTCCCGCCCCACCCAAGACACCCAAGGTAAGTGGCATGCGACTGCGACCCTGTCCCTATGACCGCCCATGACCAAATAGGCTCACTCATTGGCCCTTAGTCATGCCGTGCATCAGGAAATGCCCTGAAGCATTGTGGGAGACGTAGTATGTCCACAATGTAGTACTACCACAATGCGGCCCGAAAGGTTCCAAAGTGCGCAAATACACAGCCACCCAGGGAATGACACCCAGCATGCATGTAACATCTGCACGTCTGTCAGTCACATGCACCTAATGAGTATCCACTTACCCTCACAGGTGCAGGAGATAGCAGCGACAGTGAGAGGCTGCTGATCGACGAGGAGGCCCAGGAGGAGGAATCCCTACCTGCCACCCAGCCACCAGCCCCTGCGCCAGCGCCAACACCAGCAGCCAGGCCACCCACCTTGCCTGCAGCATCCGCCTCAGGCCCACCGGCTGCCAAGGCCAGGCCACCCACCTTGCCTGCTGCATCCACCTCAGGCCCACCGGCTGCCAAGGCCAGGCCACCCACCACACCTGCTGCATCCGCCTCAGGCCCACCGGCTGCCAAGGCCAGGCCACCCACCACACCTGCTGCATCCGCCTCAGGCCCACCGGCTGCCAAGGCCAGGCCACCCACCACACCTGCTGCATCCGCCTCAGGCCCACCGGCTGCCAAGGCCAGGCCACCCACCACACCTGCTGCATCCGCCTCAGGCCCACCGGCTGCCAAGGCCAGGCCACCCACCACACCTGCTGCATCCGCCTCAGGCCCACCGGCTGCCAAGGCCAGGCCACCCACCACACCTGCTGCAGCCGCCTCAGGCCCACCGGCTGCCAAGGCCAGGCCACCCACCACACCTGCCGCACCTGCAACACCAGCTGCTGCAAGACCTGCAGCTCGTCCACCACCATCTGGGCCAGCCACATCGGCTACACAGCGGCCGACCACCAGGAGGGGCAATGGCCACTTCCACGCATGCATGAGTGTGGAGCGGCGCATGCTGCGTTTACACCAGCGCCAGTCGCAGCAGCAGGGAGCCATCCAGCTCCAGCTGCAGAAGATCGGCCGCAATGTTGCGGGAGTGGGCGACAGGGTGGACCGCATGACGGCGGCCATTGACCGCATGACGACGGCTATGGAACACAACACTGCTGCGCTGGTGAAGCACCGAAGTGTTGCTAGCAGGCGCCACCACGAGTTGCTGAGCCGGCTGTCCACCTACAGCCGCTCAAATTATGCCTCGGCAAATGCCACCACCCTGCTTGCGCGCCGCTCCTTAACCCAGCAGCACCAACTCGTCCAGTGCTGCGAAGATATCACCCGGGTGCTGGAGCACTTGACAACCGCGGTCACCGCACTGCACGCACCTGTGATTCCGGCAATTGTGGGGGGTGATGATGCTAGTGAGGGTGCCTCTAGTGTCAGCAGCCACTCTGCCACGCAGGCCCCCCCACCTAGGCGCAGCGCAAGGGCTGCCCCACCTCCAGCTGCCCAGGAAGAGGAAGAGGCTCCCAGGCGCCAGCAACTTGTGCGCCGGAGACGGCAATGACATTGTGACAGGGACACAGACGCAGGCTGAACTTAAGCCTGCAATGTAGCGTCCCATGCAGTATGCATGAATACTGCTTTTTGTATATAGTTATTACGAACACCCATTTATTTTTTTGTGATTCAAACAAATACATTTATTTTGGTGCACACATACGCCTTGTGTAATCATTACAGTTTGCATGCAATTGTGATATGTGGGGTGGGGGAAGGGGGTGGGCTAGAAATTGTTAGCTGTGATGTGGTTGCGACGTCTGTGGCCTTCAGCTGGGTTCTCCCCGCGTGCATGGTGCGCATGTGCTGGTGGCCGGTCGTCCCCCTCAGATTCACTGCCTGAGATGTCAACTGGTATCCGGCGCTTGGTTGCAATGTTATGAAGCATTGCACAGACAGCCACAATGCGGCAGCACGCTGCAGGACTGTAATACATGGCCCCACCTGTCTTGTGCAGTATACGGAACCTGCTCTTGAGCAGGCCAAATGTCCTTTCAATACAGTTCCTTGTCCGGATGTGCGCAACATTGTAGCGGCGTTGCTGAGGTGTGGCAGGGTTGAGGTAAGGGGTCAGGAGGTATTCCCGTAGGGCGTAGCCACTGTCACCTGAATGAGAGGAGCAGATGTTGATTGCCTGTGCAGCGCAGTTACTTCATAGCAATGTGACATTGTCGACAAAGTGTACTTACCAAGTAGGTGTCCTTCCCCAAACTCTCCCCTGATCAGTCGTGTGTGGAGTCCGCTGTGCCTGAAGATAAAGGAGTCATGGGTACTCCCTGGGTACTGGGCCACAATGTCAGTGATGATGGTCTTGGCATTGCAGACCATCTGTATGTTGAGGGAGTGGTACGACTTCCTGTTGCGGTACATATACTCCGTGCCAGCTGGTGGGCAGATGGCGACGTGGGTACAGTCTATGCAGCCAAGGACATGGGGAAAATGGGCAACATTATAAAATTGTAGTTTTGTGAGGTCCAAATCCTGTTGGCTGGTGGGAAATGTGATGTGCTGGTGGAGCTGGGTGAGCATGGCGTCAACAAAAGTGTGGAGGCAGCGTGACATGGTGGGCTGGGAAATCCCCCCAGCAGCGGCTACTATGCCCTGGAAACTGCCGGATGCCAGGAGGTGCAGGCTGCACAATACCTGCACATGTGTGGGCACAGAATTGTTTCGCCTTGTTGGGTGCTGCATGATGGGGTCGAGTTCTTGTATCAGCCAGGTGATCATTTCCCCATTCAGCCTGTATTTGGCATAAATCTGTTCTCTGGTTTGCCCCAGCAAGGTGACCCGCTGCCGGTAAATCCGTGCCTGCCTCATGCGTCTCCTCCGTGCTGCTCGCTGTAGCCTTCGCCGCCTCACCACCATGTACATCCCAGGCATTGTGGAACGCCTATTGCTGCTGCTGAATGTCCTTATGTGTGATTGGTCAGGCCTGGACCTGTTGGTGATTGGCTAACAGTTTTTCAAAATGTGGTTAATCATGGCTTTTATGGTTACCACCTGCTTTGAGTTGTCCTTAAATTGCGCCGCGCTAATGTGCGATTTAGCGATTTTTCGCTAATGTATTTCTTTCATGAATGCCGATTGAGACAGTATTGCGTTTCGCTATTCAATTCGCAGATTCCTTGGTTGGTCGCTATTTCATTTTCGCTAATGCTCGACTTCCCGGAGTCTGCGACTTTTACAGCGTAATCGCTATTCCGCTCGCTATTATTTTTTAGCGATTTCGCTATTTCGTACATGAATGCCGATTCCATGTTTTGCACCCGCAATTGCGTTTTCGCTGCCATTGCGGGCGCTATTTCGCTTCATGAATCAGGCTGTAAGACTGCTTATGCACAACCCTCTCGTTCGAGCAGAACAATAAAAAAGACTTATTGTGGACGGGCATTCCCAGGGCCGGATCACGACAAAGGTCCTCTCGCAACTCAAGGAACGCCTTCATACAGTCGTCGTCCCATGGTACCGGATCACTCACATCCTTGTGCGTCAATCTCTGCAAAGGCTTTGCCTTCAGTGAGAAGTTGGTAATCCACTGGCGACAGTAGCCAACCTTCCTTAAGAACATCCTGACCTCTCTGAGTGGAAGGCACCGTCATTTTCAATATTGCCTCGATCCTGTCTGGGGATGCTTTCCTTTTACCCTTCTCTATCCTGTGTCCCAAATACTGCACCTCGTTCAAACAGTATTGTAACTTATTCGGTGAGACCTTGTGTCCGTTCTCTGCCAAATGGTTCAGTAGAGCAATAGTATCAACCCTGCACGCATCTTGAGTCTCTGACACAACAAGGAGGTCGTCTATGTACTGGACGAGAACAAAGGCAGTACTAGACTCTCAAGATTTTTTTTCAAAATTTGATTGAATATCGATGGACTCTCTGTGTACCCCTGAGGGATACAACACCACGTTAAAACCCTGTTTTCCAGCCTGAAAGCAAATAAAAATTGGCTCTCCTCATGCAAAGGTATTGAGAAGAAAGCCTGACAGTGAACCACTCAGCTTGGCAGGGGATCTGAAATAAGATCACAGATGGATTCGGTACCACTGGACAACATGGAACAACTATGTTGTTCACCCGGTAAAGATCCTGTACAATCCTGAACGTCCCACTTGGTTTCTGCAATCCCATTATTGGCGAATTACATGGACTCCCCAATATCTCCTTTAGTATTCCTTGCTTGATCATAGACTCAATTACAGGCTTTATCCCTGCAATCGTTTCAGGGGTCAGATTATACTGGGGCGTTCGGGGAAAATTGACATTCTCCTTGACCTGAATCTTGACTGGCTCGACACCCTTAATCAACCCAATGTCTTCTCCAGTAAAATCCCACACCACCTGGGAAACTGAGTCTCGCAGATTATAAGGAAGTTCCTCAACTGTCAAGGCAGGGTACATTTCTATGCACACATGCTGATTGGCGACCTTAAAGGTAGCATCATCATCATTAGTCTGTAATTTCACTCCCTTGGGGGTGCAATAGATGGTGCAATTGAGCTTGCATAAGAGATCTCTCCCTAACAAGCAAACAGGACTTGAATCACACACCACAAATTTATGTCTATCTCTGAACGTCCCTATTCTCACAGGAATCGGTTCTGTTAAAGGATTCGTCAATTTCCTATTGACAACACCTACAACTTGGATTGTCTGTCCCGAGAGGGGTAGGTTTGGGACTATTGCGGATCTCACAGTAGAACGGGTAGCGCCAGTATCAACCAAAAAGGTGGTAGGGTGATCATCAACATCAGCTTATACGAATGGTCCCCTCTGATCTGCCTCCAGGACCGCACCAAGCATGCAGTCCTCCTCCCCTATCAGGCACCGTCAGGCTAACGGGTCCAAGTAACAATCCTCGCCTTCTTCAAGAAGGGGCATCTGCTGAGCAGTCTGAGTCCCTGTCAATATCTTTGGTGGCTGGGAAACCTGTATTCGAGGAGCCGAGGTCCCTTCTTTGATCGACTTGGTCTTTGCTACTGCTGTCGTCGTCACCTGAGGTACCTGTTCCTGCACCAGTTCCTTCTCCTGCTGCTCCTGATTTGCAGGGTTATAAGGGCACTCGCGCCTCCAGTGTCCAATCTGGTGACACTGATGGCACTCTGTAGTCTTTTTCAACGTCGCTATATCTACCCTGGGCTTAAAGTCGTCCCCATTTCCCTTTTTCTGTCCATTTTGTTTCCTCCCTAAGGTACCTCCCTTGTCTGCCGATTGCATCTGGACCATCATCAACTTGTCCTTGAGCTTTTTGTGCTTCGAGTCTATTTCATCGCTACAGTATCTGGCATATCACAAAATCTCGTCCAGTGGTTTGTTCTGCCAACAAATTAAATGTTGCTGGATCATAAGACAAATATCAGACCTCAACCCTAGAATGAACTTCGACACAAACTGTCCTATATCCCTAGGATTCATCACATCTAACCCACTGTGCTGCTTAAAGACCTGTAACAATCGCTCATAGTACTCATGCACTGTCTCCTTAGGCTCCGGAGTCGTCCGGTCTATTTTCACCCAATCAATATCCTGTGGTGGTACCTCAGAATTCAACCACGGGATCACTTGCTCGTATTTTTTCATTACAAGAGGTGAGGGTCCATTTGTGTCAGCATCCCTCTCTGGCTCCACAATGGGCCATTCAACAACGACCTTGCATACTATCCACAAATCCCCTTGAACAACAATGTCAAACAAGGTGTTCAAATCAATCCACAGCACCTTCGAGATCTTAACAAACCTCTCTACCTGCTTGTACCACTCAACTGGGTTCTCTCGCAGCTTTGGGAAATCATTCGTAAAGGCAGCCAAGTCTCCCCTACTCCAGGGCACATGTACATATTCCCCATTGGCCACCTCCCGCAAAGGGTATGCCTCAATTCCCGCCATTCCCCCTCCCGCAGGGGGTGTCTCAATAGTACTCCTTCTAACACTCTTTTTCTTCGACCACCTTTCTTCCCTTTTGTCAAGCCTACTCCAAGCTTGCATCTCTACAATCAGTTCCCGAATATGGGTCTTTAATCCGATCACTCCTTTCTCTTCCAAATCCTGGTCAGTATATTGCAGTCTGTGATTACCCTGCACCATTTTTGTCTTGGACAGGTCCACATCATATTTGTCTGCTAATTCAGTCAGTTTCTCGTGGGACGATCTAGCTTTTCGAGTCACATCCTTCGCCACAAACAGCAACTCATCTGGCTCATAAAGCTCTATCGTTTCTAAGGGCAAGATCCCTTCAACAATCTCATCCACTTCTGCTTTTAATCGCATCACATCAATTCTTTTTGCCTTTATTGCCGCATTCAAGGTGCCACGACTAGATGCACCACTCGATTCCCTGGACTCATTGTCCTGTCCCCTGCTTCTACAGATTTCAGGGATGTTGGGAGGAACTGTCCTATTTTCAGTATTCCCATGATCCCATCCCTCTCTTATCCTGTCACTTTGAGCCCCTTCATTTGACTCCCATGTCCTCAGGTCCGGCCTCAACTCTCCTATAGATTTTTGGTCTCGGGACCCTCAAATCCATTGGACCCCTAGACGAATCTGCTGACGCCGGCAATGGGGTGCTCCACTCTGTAGGCCTTGGTGTATGACCTGCCCCATGAACCATATTATCTCGTTTACTGTTTATGCTCCCTTCCGTACCCATCCGTGATAGATGCTCACCATGTGTATGCTCTGGATTATACACTGACACTATGGGGCCAATATTGACCGGTACCGTAAGAGCATCCGCCACTTCCCACGTTCTGTCCTTCTCCTGTCAAGATTTTTCCCACGACCTCAGTTTTGGGGGGACTGGCGGTACCCTCACTTCCTCTACCGGGGCCGACGTCTCTTCCCCGGCCTCTAAATTATATGGGGGTGGTCTCTCTGATAACAGCCTTTCTATCAAGCTATCGTCCGTGTCACTGTCATCGTCCTCGGTGCTCTTTCTCTGCGCATCCCCTGCTTTTACTAACAGCGGGTATAACCTGTCTCCCTCAATCGTCTGTATTCTCTATCTCTTTTCCAAAGCATCCCACCTCGCGTCTTGGACCGCCCTGACTGATCTCTTCCCTATTTCCTGCCACCTGTCCCTGTTCCTTTTGTGCGCCGCCCTGATCCATGCATTCAATGCCTCAAACTGTGTCAGTCTAGGCAGAGGTCGCAGAGAAGCCATAATCACTTTAAACTGATACAACACTTCCTGTCTGAACGTCCCGTACCTAGGGAAAGTCAACTCCTCATTTCCATCTGTCATTTTTTCCCAATTCTCGAGCCATAATATAGTGTGCAACCCAACATTTGTAGCCATATAATGAGCCAGAGTATCCTCGGTGGGGCCTCTTCTCCCCCCCCCCGGGGTTCTAAGCTTTTTTCTTTTCTAAACAAATCTCGTAAAACTTTAAAACATTTCATGATGAAACCCAGCGTCTCTTCTCCCGCAGCACTCTTTTACTTCCCAATGACACTCCTCCAATCACAGCGCGGCTTCACACCAACCGCCCTATCCCAGCGCGGCACTCTCTGACGTCACTCGCCTCCGTGGTGCAGCAGTTCCCTTCCTTTGCAATTCGTTTCTCACTCACACACACGTCTCAAACATACACTGAAAATGATCACTTCCGACCAAGCAACCACTTCGCTGACTGTACGTCCACAGTCTGACTGTACATCCACAGTCGCGTAATTGTCAGCGAACTGGCAACTGTCTGTCCACGAAACGACCGAACAATCACCTCAACTGATAGGTTACAACCACACAGCAACTTACGACCTGCGTCAGTTACTCATGCACTCACACATTCGTTCCCCCTATCTCAGTCCAGCGGGCGATCAATGGTACCTTACGATCCTCTTAACAATGGTCGACAATTACTCTAGGTGTGTGGTACACCTGAACCACTTAAGCTACTCCTTGAGCTCAAGATTTTCCCGGGCTGCGCGCGCTCACAGCCTGATCTCCTTTCATACAACAGGCATTCGAACTCCGCAAGACATTTCAACACAACACAACATTTAAACACCGCAATCTAACAACATACAACCCTATTCATACTCACTCTTCCAGGAGCTGCTGCTTTCCGCCGCACAGTCACTCTCCGTCAGTTTCCATGGGGCACCATCTTCCACCGACAATCCACTGTGCCATCATCCTCTAATTTCTGTGGGCCTTGGGAACTTCGTATCCTAATCTAGATCAGATCTTTCACTACTCTAGAAAGGGAATCATCCTCTGGCTACCAACCGAGGAAGCTGGGATTTTAATCTAGATCTTCTTACCCATCTCTCGAATCCCAAACCCGGTCGACTGAACTTTTTCCCTGTTCTAGAAGTATAAAGAAAGATCTTGCATTAAAAACGTTAGACCACTTCCAAATAAATCCAGATGAACTCAAAGGACCACTGACTACCACTGAACATTTTAAAGATTTATTACAAGGCCAAAAATAGTTGAACATACAAACATCTCAATAAAAGGTTAAGAAAATAAACAGGCACTAACTAATACAAACATAATTCTATGCAAGATCCTTAAACGACTCAGGATAAACAGCAAAGTTAACTCGAATAACATCAAGCAACCGAGAACAGTCCCAGCTTGAAGTCGGGACTGCATTTACAGAAAGGAAAGGAAATGGTTAGTCTGTCCCTACTCTACCCTAAAGTGGCATCCCTACCTAACATTCCCCTCAGACAAGAGTAAGGTGTCAGCAGTAAAAACTGCCAAAGAAGTACCGTCACTTTTGGCTAAGCAGATAATCTACCATTGAGCTCATTCTAAGATGCTCCTTCTACACCTCTCTCTACCTAAGTTCCCAAGACACTCACTCTACAGCTTACTACATCCTGCTCTGTCAACCCCCTCTCTGAATCTGCTCTTCACCCTCGGGTGCTGTCCCTAATATAAAATCCAAAAATCAGTTGATACGCCCAGAGGTACACCCCTCTGGCAGGTGAAGATCTTCTGAGTTTTCCAACATGGCATCTTTCCATCCAGCGTCCGTTGGTGTGTCCTTGGGTCTCAGGCACCTTCTAGCTAAATGTTACACTCCCAAATTCCTTGGCAGCTTTTCCTCCATCCACGCCTACTATCCTAACTCCTAAACAATGTACTCTTCTACCTAACGAGCCTTGTGGCCTTGCACCTGCAAGCTGAATTACATGGGAACATTTCTGCAATCATTCGAAGCTACAATTTCATCTCTTACTGAGGACAGCTTTCCCCAACGAGAAAATCACCTCTTCTCGACTAAGGCTAACAAAAGAAAATATAGTTAGGCCTCTACGGCTTCAGCAGGTCTCAGGCCTCTGCACTTTTAAATGCACTCCTAACACAGCACAACATTGCATTCCACTATTATTACACGTTAATTTTACTTTCAATGTGAGCACTAGCTTCCATTTTAAAAAGCCTGTATTAATTCTTTCAGTATTAAACACATATTTCAAAGCATTTCATTAGCAATACGACATTTCTCATGCGGTTACATTTCTACATTAGGCAACACTACATCTCGATTAAGCCCATTAGTCTCTGATTAATAAACACATATTTCATGCTGTTTCTCAGCCTAATGTTACTTATCTATACTAGATTAGTAGGTCCTCTAAATATGCGGGTTCTGACTACTTGGGACTATGCACCCCTACAAATTTCGAGATTACATGGCGCTCTCTCAACTCCTTTGGGCCAAATCTGTTCCCTTTTTGTTACGCCATTTCCAAATTGACACACTTTTTCCTTTTCTTGTTTCTATAGATTGGCGGACAACATTCAGTTTGTTAACTGACCTGATTATCTCAAGGTCATTATCTCTTTCATGTCCATCTTGCAAAACTCTGGTCCGGGAGTGGATGATGTTAAAAAATTCATGTAGTGAATCACAGGCTTTTTTCCATTTATTACTTCTGACCTTCTCTAATGAGTCCTTGTCACTGCACTACAAAGAAAATTTGATTTGGATTCAAGGTGTCCACCCCAAATCTCAGCAGTGGATCTAGTTGATTTTTTCATCTAAGATGCATCACAAAAGTGATCCCGTATTTCAATCTTGACGGAAGATGGTGAGGCATGTAAGCCATCATAGGCTCACGTCTCAATCACGCTAACTCCCTCTATTTGGCATCCTCTCAATTTCTTCTTCAGGGACAGCGAGTTGTTCTAAACTCTGTTGCCTAGATGAATGACTCCCAATGCCACTCATTTCAATTTTGTCAAAAATGTGTCTCTGTTGAACCATCTCCCATAACATTACCACTTCAATGTACTAGCTTCCGATAAGAACCATCTGCCTCACCCCCACTTTCCCTAAAACACATCTTCATGCTTAAGACAAAAAGCATTCAAATATAATAAGCTACATCCCTTGGCACTGTCCAACACTTGTTTGCGATGCTTCTGTGGGCAGGGCTCAATTGTCTGGAGCCAACATCATTATGTCAATTACATAGCATGCTGCACACTAATCTTCCACACAGAAATGCATTCCATGGATCCTAATCTACCACAGTACGGTGCAGTCTAAAGTCATTAATTCACTCTACTGCACAGCAGACTAGTGTGTGCGACCCACTGCACTGCATCCAAGGAGCATTCAGTGCCCTATACCACAACTAAAAGTCATGATCCCACCACGCTGCACTGCATTCCTGAGAAATCTATCCTATTACACAGTACTTCATCTGGCTACATTAATGCACCACTCTGTACTACAACATAGCAACACTAATCCTCCAAGTCTTCCCCTTCGAATAACCCTCTACGCTCAAGTTGGATGCTACAGCAAAAAAAAAAAACCCTCCGACCAAACTAGAGACAGTAGCCTACACTGCACGGCACCATAAAGAGATGAAGCCACCACACTCCACTCCATCCTAGAGACACTATCACACTGCTTCCTAGGGGTACAAACCTGCACGCTGCACTGCCCCATAGATATACTACCGCTGCACTGCATTGCATCATAGCAATAGCAAGCCACCACAATATATTAAATTGTAGGAAGACGCACATCACATTGCACTCCATTTCAGAGACACTAGTCCACTTTACTGCATGTTGGGTCCACAAAACACCACAACACCCTACTGCTTCCGATTGACAGGAAGCTATATATGTCTCACTGCATCGCAGGGTCTCTATAATGTGCCCAATGTATGCTAACACATGGTGTGGCACTATAACAAAACCTCCCCTGCATGTTAGTGTCATGAGCCAAACACAATATATCCCATAGGTACTCAACCACCACAGTATCCATAATCATCGCTGCACTGCAGTCTAAGGATAGTAATTCACTACACCCTAAGAAGACAAATCCACCATCATGCACTGCAAGGACAAGGGACACTAACCAATGCCACTGAATTGCATCATGGGAAAATTCCTTACAGTGGAATGTCTGATGAATAAAGCCTAGGTCAAGTCATTCTTAGGTAGTGATACACGACTACATATGAATCAGGACTTTAAAAGCTACATCCTCCTTTAAGTGGAAGTGAAAAACATCACTCTGACAGGAGATTGTAATCAAAGAACAATGCAGGCATTTTCCATTCTACCTAATCATTACACCCAGTCGCCTAGTCATTGTCTAAAGTTGTCTACTTAAGTACTTGACTTTGATGCGGCTTTGTGGGGGCCCGAGGAGTGCGGTGCCGCGGAGCGTGGGAGAAGGAGAGGGGTGATCAGACCGCCAAGCGATCCGGTAAGAGGGGGACGCCTAGAGTGGACAGGGAATTGCCAGGAGTGTCCCCTGCGCAGACGATCGTGCCCGGTGGCTGGCCGAGCCGGACTGAGGCAACCATGGTCCGAAAGGGAGCTCGGGCACTGGATGGAAAGGATGGCCCGACGAACACGGGCCCGGCCCGGGGGCTGTGCAGGACGGCTCCGCACTACCCCTCCTTGACCACGCCTCCGGTGGGGATCAGCAGTCTGACAAACTGGACTTGATCCTCCAAGAGATCAGAGACTCTCGCCTGGCTATGGAAACCCAGCTGGGCGTCCTCACCACGAATCTCTCTCTATTAAAGGCTGACCACGGTAAGCTGGCTGACAGGGTGAAGGACCAGGGGATAACATTGGCGGAGCTGTCCCCGACGGTGGCAGAGCACACTACCTCTATCAAGCAACTGTAGGAGCAAGTGACGACCCTCATGGACCGGGTGGAGGATGCCGAAGGGCGTAATCGACGCAACAACATCCGCGTCATTGGGCTTCCGGAATGCAGTGAGGGGTCCCGCGCAACGGAGTTCATGGAGCAGTGGTTCCGCGATCATGTCGCACCGGAGGGACTGTT
This sequence comes from Lissotriton helveticus, assembly GCF_964261635.1. NCBI lineage: Eukaryota > Metazoa > Chordata > Amphibia > Caudata > Salamandridae > Lissotriton > Lissotriton helveticus. Next base: position 1,155,978,731 of record NC_136070.1, read on the forward strand.
GCCGTTCTTTTGCATGGAGCGGGCACACCGGATCCCCACGGGGAGGCCTAGAGCAGGTCAGCCACCGCGACCGTTGATAGTCAAGATCCTGAACTACCGGGTTAGAGACATGCTTCTGCAGAAAGCCCGGGAGAAATCGCTCATTGAATATGAGAACCAACGAATTTCACTGTACCCGGACTACACAAATCAAGTGCAACGACAACGGTCGTCATACTTTGCGGTCAAGAAAAAGCTCCAGAAGGCTAACCTCCGGTACGCCCTGTTATTCCGGGCCCGCCTCAAGGTCATCCACGACAACAAGACCCACTTCTTCGAGAGTCCCACTGACGCAGAGGAATGGCTGGAGGTGATGGGCGTTGAGGCGACTCAAGAGGGGGCGTCTGGCAGGTCCGGGAGTGGCTCGGATCGCGGAGGGAGAGTTTCGCCTGCAACGTCGATGCAACCCAGACGACGCAAGCCCTCTATCGCACAACACAGGGAAGATCAGATGACAGAGGTCAACATGGTGGGCTCTTTCCGCAACGAACAGGTGCTAATTAACACGGATACGGAAGACAGCACACCACACTCTGACTCGGAACATAGCGTGATATTGTTCCCAACGGTGACGCCGAGAGCGGCGGACGAACTCCTGGACAACGGTCTGGAGTGAGGGCCCATCCCGGAATGCCCTAAAAGACCTTTGCCTCTTACTAATATCCTTTTGATGATGTTTGGTGGGGGGTGGGGATGCGGGGTGGGGGATGCGGGCATTATTTGCTTTGGGAAGCGCTACCTCCTACGATACTGGGAGGGGGACTACAAGCTTAGACATTGTGGGCTTGGCTCTTAATGACTGGACTTCATTGTTTGGCTTTCCCTGGCCTTTTCGAACTGAGACCCTCGAGTATGTGTGGAAGGTGCGGGATGCGCGAGCAAGAGAACCCCCCACTTCTTTCTCTCTTCCCTTTCCCTCCTCTCTCCCCCCTTGATCCTCCCCCCTTGACAGCCCCCCCTTTACCCCCTACTCCCCCAGAGTGGTTGTTAAGAGGCATATAACCCATGTACAGACTTCCCCGGCGGCGCTGTTGAGCCGACAGCGTAACACTGTTAAACTTGAAGGACATGGTACAAGCTATGCCACCCCCCAATGGCGAATGCACCATTGTTTGGTTTGTTATGTTTTACATTTCATGCTTCGGCACAGCAATGTTCTTTAGCTGCGCCGCAAGACTTCGAGTTTGGGGTGGGTTGAAGTACGTCTCCTGGCTTATAACTGTTAGAATTTGTACTCTGGCAACGGGCACAGTCTTGTACGACATGTATCATTGACTATGGCAGATAATGTAGGGAAGTATAGGCTGACCTCCTGGAACGTGCGGGGACTTGGTGCCATACAAAAGCGACATAGAGTGCATGCATACTTGCTCCGACAGCGCGCCCACATCGTATTCCACCAGGAATCACACCTAACGCACACAGACACTCACACTGCAAAAAAAGTGGAGGGGGACTGTGTTCTCTACGACATATTCCGCCTTCTCCAGGGGGGCTACCATTTGGGTGAGGTACGGTACCCCTTTTGTTGAACTAGATAGGAGGGTAGACGACCAGGGTAGGAATATCCTAGTAAAAGGTGAATTGGACGGCTCACTAGTAGTTCTGGGTAGCGTATATGCCCCGAACTTTGATCATGACACATTCCTTGCGAGGGTGGGGCGAGCATTGGCTGACTGGGGGGATATCCCTTGGATTCTAGGGGGAGACTGGAACATGGTCCTGGACGTAGCCCTTGATAGATCGCACCCCCCCCCCCTCCAGGCGACAGGTGTCCAAAGGATAGCAGACTCATTTAGGACATGGATGCAGGGATGGGGTCTGACAGATACATGGCGCACACTCTACCCGACACATAGGGAATACTCCTACTACTCCCCGGTACATGACTTGCATACCCGATTGGACAGATTCTTGTGTACTAAGTCCTTGGTGTCTAAATGCACGTCCCCTGATTATCTGGCCAAGACCTTCTCTGACCATAGGCCTTTGACACTCGACTTACACTGGGGGAGGATGCCATCTCCGGTGCCCACCTTGAGAATTAATCCGGCAATGCTGGAGGATGCCCCTTTCCGTACTTCCCTGTCGGACACCCTTGACAATTACTTTCGGGACAACTGGGACTCAGCGACCTCTAACTTGATCGTGTGGGACGCCATGAAGGCTGTGGCAAGGGGGCGGTCATTGGCCAGGCGGTAGGTGCCCGGCAGGAGATCCACAGGAAGCTGTGTGATGTAGAGACTCGCCTACGGGCGCTAGAATCGGCGATAGGTGAGAACCCAGATCGCGCTGGAGAGTTACGACTGTGTAATATCGAGCACGCCGAACTCTTGGAAACTTTGCGAGTTATTGATTACAAAGACTACCTGAGATGGCAACAGGCCGACTCAGACAGGTCGGGGGCTTTACTGGCCCGGTTGGTATGTGACAGCCCCGAGATACCAATGATTACACGGATCAGGGACAGTGCGGGTGAGCTGATAACAACACAATTGGCCATTAAACACGCTTTTAGAGATCACCTTAGCACGCTCTATGCTTCCCCCCCCCAGGGAGGACCGTGCAGCGATGATGGATTTTCTGAGAGACTTGCCTTTCCCAGTTTTGTCCCGAGCGGAGCAGACGGGGATAGAAGGTCCCATCACGCAGCAAGAAATAAAAATAGCCATCCGATCCCTTAACCGGGGTAAGACCCCCGGACAGAACGGTCTGCCGGTAGAGTTTTATCTGACGTATTCTGAGACCCTGGTCCCTGTCTTGGAGAACATCTATAAAGAATCATATGAACTTGGTCACCTGCCTGGAACGACAATGCAGGCCTCAGTTATCTCAATCCCCAAGCCGGGACGCCCTTGACCTCACTAATTAGAGACCCCTCTCAATGCTCTCTACGGAGTATAAAATACTCAGTAAAGCCTTAGCTCTGCGGATACAGTCCCACCTTCCGACCTTGATTCATTCGGATCAGTGCGGATTCCTGCCGGGAAGGAGTACGTCCCAGATCACGAGAAGACTCCATTCCCTCATGGCAGCGACGCCGCCGACTCTACCTAGGGCCGGCTGTGTCGCTCTGTTGTTTGTCTTGACCCTCGAACCTCTGGCGATCGCCCTCCAGACTAGAATGGCCGAACGGGGAATATTCGTCGGTGGCACACCCAATTTGTTATCAATTTACACCGACGACATCCTTCTGTATTTCCGGGATCTGGAGGAGGATCATTCGGACTTAGCGACCATTTTTACCCGGTTCGCAGAAGTGTTGGGACTGACAATCAACCCGGCGAAATCGGTGGGGTTCTACTTCCAGGAGGGACAACGGCCGACCCACTTACTATTTGGTACTTCCCAAATCCCGATAGCGCAGGACACATTTAAATATTTAGGCATACGGGTCTACAGACGGCCGGAGGACCAGATCGATGGCAACATTAGGCGAGCCATTGCTGGCCTTCGGAGTAGTGTGCAGTTCTGGACATCTCTGCCGCTGTCTGTCATGGGTAGGATTGCTATATCTAAAATGGTCATGCTTCCCCGATTGCTTTATTATTTTGTTAATCTACCGGTTCTACTCCCACAGACCATTTTTAATACCTTGAATACACTCTTGACCACCCTAGTCTGGGGTATTGGCAGGCGGAGAATAAGCCTAAAAAAACTTCAACTGGGAACCAGGCGTGGAGGCCTGGGTGAGCCAGACTTTCGCGGTTATTATTACGCGAGTCAATTACAATGGCTATCAAGATGGGTGGCGGGTAGACATTTGCACGAAATCGGCTTTACCGGTGAGCTGCTGGCGCGTGGCGAATTGCACTCCTTACTACTTCCCGGGGCCAAAGTGCCCAGAGACTGCCACCCTCTTCTGCATACTGCCCTGATATGTTGGTGGAAAGCTTTGACGTACACGTCGTCGGCCCCATCGTACGCCGACAACATCCCCCTATTGGGAATCCCAACACCACAAGGGCGGCTGACGCACTGTAGATTACGGCCTTGGATGGATGCGGGGGTAGACAGAGTGGGCGACTTGTTTGGAGATGACGCGTTATTAGACCACGCCTCCTTTGTGCAGACCATGGGAGCCCCTCCACGACTATACCTCCTACACGCCATGGTCACACACTACATACGTACTACATGGGCCCCACAGCGTAGCAGACCGGAGCAACATGAGCTAGTGCACCTCCTATATTACATGGGAACTGGGGGTCGCCTTGTGAGGTGGTTATACCATGGCATTAGGGAACACGCTGTTATGTCCCTTACTCCCCTCAGGAACACCTGGATGTTAGATACAGGGGAGGACATGACAGATGGGGCATGGAAGGTAGTCACGGAACACCCTAGAAGAGTGTCCAGAAATGTGAAGTTTAAATTTATCCAAGCCATGTTACTACATCGGGCATACCTTACCCCACAAAGGCTGCACAGGATGTTTCCTGCCTCTTCCCATTGCTGTCCCCGGCGTCAAGCGGAGGAGGCTGGCCTTCTCCACATGTTATGGTCCTGCCCGCGCATAGAAGGCTATTGGGGTCAGGTACGACACATCCTGTACACTGCCACGGGCATGCAGATACCAGAAGGGGCGCTGCCGTGCTTGCTGGGACACAGGAAAAGACCTAAAGGTCGTAGGGCCCCACTGAAGTTCATGGACTTAGCATTACTACTGGTGGTCAGGACACTGACTATGAGGTGGAAATCTGCACGACCCCCGACTGTAGAGGCCTGGTGGTCCGAAGTACTGAAGTGGGGTAGGGCTGAAGGTACAATACTCAAGAGGGAGGAGGAACGAGGACTACGGAAACACCCAATAGCACAGGAGTGGGAACAGATACTGTTGGAGCTGGAAGACATGGACTTGATGCCCTCCCAGACGGGGACTGCGTTATAGATATGGCTGGGCAAGGGTGGTGGGTTCATGAATGGAGAATGGCCCGGGGTGCGCACAGGACGGCCAGAGAAGAGGATGATGATCACACTTATTTACATAAGTCAGTTCTGCGAGACCACTAGGCCCGGGAAGATGCCATGGCCTGTGCTGAGCTGTCAGGAGACGTACAAAACGGGGTGGGGGGTGGGGAGGGATAGAGACTGGCGACGCCTTTACTTATGAAGTCATGGATGTATACACGCTGTGAACTGATTGAGCATCCACAGCTCGAATTCACTAGTAAAGAAGTACCACTTGTATATAGAGATGTTCGAGCTGATGCGGGAGATTTGTATAGAATACATGTTATGAGGGCACTGAGTCAGATGTTTCTAATTGTTGGGGGGGAGAAAAACAGAAAAGACTGTATAAGTGATGTGGAAACTGTAGCCCTGTTGAGATATATGAAGCAGTCATCAATAAACAGTTTAAAAAAAATATATATATATTACACTGGCAATAATTTTTCAAGCACTGTTCTGTCACCCTAAATAAACTCCAATTAGAACCCATTGTCAGATCCCTCGCATAGGTATTTACACATACATTTGCATAAAGTCCTTTTTGCTGTGCATGCGTTATACTGGAGTTAAAGTTTTCTTTAGCCAGACTTTAAAAGTGTCATGAATGACTGTGGTATTCCTAAATAATCTTTTATATTTTGCTATGCCTGAAAGAGAGTAAATCAGGTCAATACAAAATTACAATTTCTGGCATTATTATTATTTTTGTTTTCCCAGTTTCATTTTCAGCCTATTTCTCGTACTAAACAAATGAGGATTCACATATTTGTACAACCGCTGGACAACTATTATTTATGACTACAAATAAATTTCTTTTCCCAAAAAAAAAAAGTACTTGACTTTGATATCTGCTACAGGCTCCTTTGCAAGATTGATCTATTAAATGGAAAAGTGGAAGTGGAAGAAAAACTGAATCAGGAAATGTCGGAAAAAAGTCTTCTGTCTAGAAGTGTGAGACACTTGTCTTCAGAAAATAATTGAGGAGTAGTATTAGAAAACTGAAGGCTTCTCTTCAGACCAATTTATAATAATTTCTTACGGGACATGCGTTACGGGTTTAACTTTGAAATTTAAAAAGCCAGACAAAATCTAGGACTTAATTATCCATTCATTTATACGGAACCACAAATTGGGGAAAGTGCTTTTTTCATAGCACGCCAGGTTTAACACAGGAATCATATAAAATCACAAAATAAAATAAAAATGCCAGAAGACTTACAACAAAAGATTACTTATGAAAGAATCTACTTTGCAACAGATTGAAGACAATCTATTACTGTACATCTTCCCCCAGTACCTGGCTCTGTAAGTTCATACAGTTGCAATGCGGATGGCAGCTGAAAAGTAGCACTAATGTTTCATGCCACATCTGCCAACAGCAGCGAGGCCAGTCAAGCAGAAGGGCACAGTGGTTTATGTAGTGGGCTGGGTGGGTGGGTGTGTAAACACATGGCAGAGATGCTGTGGTATACCCCCTGCACCTGCCCAACAATGGCTGTGTTTTGCTTTGTTTCAATGCTGCCAGGCATCACTCAGAGCTGCTCTGCTCTATCTTAGTGGACGATGCCAATAGTGGCTGTGCTCTATGCTGTGATGGTGCATATGATACATATTTTAACACTCTGCGATGCATTAACGAGTATGTGCTGCTGAACAAATGTCCCATATAGTGATCATATCTTGTCGCGAACCAGCTGCCCCTTTCAAGGTTCCTGCAATGCACATGTACCCAGCTCATGAATCGATCTTTGCTGCACGTCTGCCTGCGCATGTACCCTGCTCATGAATGGAACTTTGCTGCAGATGTGCCTGCACATGTACCCAGCTGATGAATCGATTTTTGCTGCACGTGTGCCTGCGCATGTACCATGCTCATGAATGGAACTTTGCTGCACGTGTGCCTGCGCATGTACTCTGTTCATGGATGGAACTTTTCTGCACGTGTGCCTGTGCATGTACTCTGCTCATGAATGGAACTTGGCTGCACATGTGCCTGCGCATGTACTCTGCTCATGAATGGAACTGTGCTGCACATGTGCCTTCACATGTAACCCCCTCATGAATGGAAGTTAGCTGCACATATGCCTGCGCATGTACTCTATTCGTGAAGGGAACTTTGCTGCACATGTACCCTGTTCATGAATGGAACTTTGCTGAACATCTGGCTGCACATGTACCGAGCTCATGAATGGACCTTTGCTGAACATCTGGCTGCACATGTACCGAGCTCATGAATGGACCTTTGCTGAACATCTGGCTGCACATGTACCCTGCTCATGAATGGAACTTTGCTGCACGTGTGCCTGCACATGGGAGCTGAGGTGTCTGTGGGGCTGGTGAGTGTCTCTGACCACTTTGAGGTCCAGTGGAGGGGGCTGAGACATTGTTCACTGGTGTAACTGGTGCTTAGTTATGGCAGTAAATACCATCAGTTGTGAAATGATGTTGAGCTCACTGATCCATGCAGGGGTGTGAGAGGTGGACTGCCAATTGTCACTGGCCAGGGTTTCTCAAAAGGAAATAAATACACAGCCTGAGTCATTCATGCCTACCCCCTCCTTGTGGCAGCGTCATTTGGGAAAGCAGACTGACAAGGTTCATAAGCAGAGGCAGAGGACTCCAGTTAGAAACCATTACTATAGAGTTCCAGGAGTAAACCTTATCCATCAGTACCAGAATCTATTCAGCCACGGGCTCAACAGAAAGGCAAGTGGAACTGCTAAAGCTCTTGTGATAGAAATTCAAAAGACCCTAAATATCAACATCCTTCTCTCACTCCTGGCAGAATAATAGTCACAAACTACCAGAGCAATCCTCACAGAGTACCAGTCACATACTACCAAAAGCATTGTTGTCCCCTCACATACTACTATTCTTGCACTACTCCATAAATCTGCAACACCCATGAGAGTGGGGTTTCTAGGCAGGTCTTGGGTAATTGTAGAAAGGGATTGATGTGAAGCATGATTTTTTTTCTTTTTGATATTTTTGTCTAGTTCCCTATAGTGTTACCCCTTTTGCACATTTACTTTACATGTAGAGTTGATTTTTTTTTATATTAGTGTTGCTTTATATTGAACAGTTACCTTGTGTCCGTTGCTATTGATCAGGATGCTACTCTGGGGTCTGTAGTGGCCAGTTATATTAATATTTATTTATGTATACCTGAGAAATAATGGCATCAAATGTTACTCCTCTGTGCTTACCACCAGCCAAATCTATTAAACGAAGAACACCGTGAGCAATTGGGCCATTATTTGAGAGGAGTGAGAACCCACCTCAAATAATAATCACATTCCTTGTCCGGGTTAACAGCTGAAGTCAATAACTAAACCTGTGTTCAACTGCCTGGTAGCTGTGGCACAAAGCAGTCAGGCTTATCTTAGAGGCAAAGTATAGAGTATTTATACAGCACTCAAACACACCACAAGAAAACTCCCAAACCAATTCAGGGCAATTGAGAATAGTTTAATAAATAAAATGATACAAAACAACAAAAATCCAATTAGTAGAACAGGAGATATGAGTTTGTAAAGTTTGGCATAAAAATAGAGCTAAAAAGCGCTAAGCACCACTTGCGGGTATCTGGTCTCGCTAGACTGGGTCAAAGTCAAAGTTCAAGGCCAACCGCAATGGACCACCAGCTGGATAGAGGGACTAGGTTTGTCCCAGTGTAAATTTTACCTTCTAACATTAAGAGTTTTCTGGAGGAAAAAGTGGATGTCGACGAGCTGCCAGTGGGGTGCAACGGCATCGGGGTACTGCGGAGCAGAGTCCTGGTGCCACCGTCAACGAGGCAGGAAAAGCTCAGAGAGGCCAAAATTAGTAGCCCATGCCCAAGAAGGCCTGGACATTGGTCGGCTACAGATTGGCGTCTGGCTCAGTAAAGACCCCTTTGTTTGAACCTAGAAACTTTTCTGGTAGTCGAATCTCCTTCAGCGGGGCAAACCAGCTCGCTGTATCTGATTGGTGATTCAATATCGACAGCTTCAGCATTAGAGTGATCCTGGTCTGCAGTCAGTTCTTCAGATGAAAAGTTGGCAGAGAGTTTCTAAGTCCCAGCTCTTGCTGTTTGGAAAAGAGAAAAACATTCTAACACCAGCTCCAGCTAGGGCCTGGAGGGCACCACTGGGGGGGGTCAGGTTTGACTCTGCAAGAGCTAACCAGCAAGGTCCAGTTGGAACTGGTTAGCTGGGCTGTCACATGGAAAAGGCCCCGGGGAGCCTATTGTGTCCCAGTAGCCAACACAGGAGGTCACCCAACTGACCTTTGGAGTCACTTCCAGGGTTAAAGGCAAATAGGTAAAGTCTTCCTTCAGTATTCAAACAGCAGGGCAGTCCTTCTTCTGATTCTTCACAGGTCCAGGAGTGTTCAGGGGAATGTTCTTTTATACAGAGTGCTAGCCTGAGGGTGCAGTGAAATCCTTATTCCACCCTCTAAACCAGTTCTGGGCAGCTCCTGACTCCCATGGGGTTTAGAACCAGTCTGACTAGAAAGACAAAAGGCAGGCAGGCATATTTGTGAGCTTCATTTGCCAGCTATATGGTAGGCATGCTTTGAACCGCAGGAAAAGGCTGGGAACAGGCCTATAGGCCATCCTATTCAAGGAGGTGAACACCCTTCCCACACCCAGGGCCCTTTGTCTACTGTCTAAGGAAAACACATCTCACCACAGGGGAGCCATCAGTAGTCAGGTGACAGCTGGACATTGGCAGCAAAGGTCCTTTGGTTTTAGGCAAACTGGATTTTAAATTACTATTAAAATAAATCCTTAAATAGTTTTTCCAGCTGTACTCAACATGAATTTAGCACGTATTCAGTGTAATAGTATAAACCAGTGTTAGCCTATTGGAGAGCCAGCCTTAGCACATTGAAAAACAACTTCGGGGGGTTTTCACTGCCAGGGCATGTAAAACATTATTTTTGCCATGACCTCATTTTTAAATACAATGCACCCTGCCTTCCTGGCCAGTGAGGTCTATTTTAGGGTGACTTACAGATTTTAAAAAGAGAGCTTTAGACCTGTCAAAAGAGGGGTTTGACAGGTTGAAATGGCAGATTAAAAGTGGACATGTAGGCTGCATTGGCAGGCATAGAGACCGTTTTTTACAGTGCTACTTTAGAGGGTGGCACAATGAGAGGGCATGCCCACTCATTGTATTTAATTTACAAACCCCTACAAACTTATAGCTTTATATAATAGGGACTTACAATTAAATGTAATGTACTAATCCGGCTTATTCTAATTTTAACATGCTTGACAGGGAAAGCCTAGACACTTTACGACTATTTAGCAGGGGTAAAGTGTGTAGAGTCCTATGGCCAACAAAAATGGGTTCAGCAAAAGAAGGCAAAATTCGGGGGGAAAAGCATGCAAAAGATGGTAATTTCTGAAAAACACCATATTCAAAAGTTAATGACTTTCATGTCACTGTGTATTGTTTTAATCAGAAGCTCCTTAATGGTGAAGTCACAAAATTCAGACGGAAGGCGTTCAAAGAACAGGTTTGTGAGCTGCTGCTTTCTAATTTTTGTTTGAAAATCCTGCAAGACAGAAAACAGAGAATTATGTCAAAGACAAATCAAACGTTCACAATCGCACGGATATGTCAACAATTTACAGTATCCCTATGAACAATATGCAATGTAACATTATCCTAAGTATAATACCATAATGTGCTTGGTAACAATTTGATCATGAGCCAACTACTTCTCATTTGATTCACCAAAAGAAAAATCCTGGACTTCCTTTTTGTCTGAGAGACAGCTTTTTCAGTATTGTGCACAGTACAAATTGTTTTACTTACTCATCCAGAGATTCATACATAGGGCTATTTACATTAGCTACAGTGTTAAAATTACCTATTCATATTGCACGTGGAAATTATTTTTAACTTTTCCATATTTAGCTTTCCACTTTCACTTAGCACAAATTGGAAAATGCAAAGACTTGCCAATTCAGTATCAGTATGGTTGTAGTGTCTGCAATCCCCCGAAGTTGCCTCAGACAATAAAGACAGTTTCAAAATATTGTCTGTATCTCTAGTTGTCCAGAAAAGTTCTAGATAAGTTCTAAGTGTCACTGCAGTCACTGTGCTGTGAAATGTTCAAAGTTTCAAAACACAGATGCCAATGGTTGGAGTATCCCTATAGATAGGTCCAGTTGCAAAATTGGGGCAGATCATATTCAGCTCCCTCCATGTCCCAAACAACCGCAGGTGGCCACAGAGACTTGCAACTTTTAGTCCTGAGGTTCTGTCAGAAGAGATGTTAGTACCTGGAAGTCTAGGTATGTTGGTGAACAGTCCTGGATCCCTGCTCACCTGATATGAACTGAAGGTGGGGTACAGATCCGGGCACAATCCAGGAGGTGTTAAGAAGTAAAATGTAGATACCACAGGGCTGGAGGAGCACAGGGAGTGTGAATGTGTCCCCAAATACTGGTGCCTAATTAGGAATAGTGGATCCACTCTATAGGGATCAGAGAATACAGGCTGTGCCAGTAAAAGGATGATGGCTAGAATTGTACACATGGGTGAGTAAAAAAAGGGCAAGTGACGTAAGTAGTTACTACTAATGCTCAGAAGAGATGGGTTGACAATATTCTTTCAGTAGGGAGTGGATAGATATCTTTGAGATGAATACGAGTTTAGGGGTAAAGAGAGCACCATTCCACTAATTAAGGGTTGTGAATGCAAGTAGAATATTTTTGCAATGCAAAAAGAAACCAACACAGGCTTTAAAAGAGAGATTCAGAAGAGTGCCCTGGTGTGGAATAGGGCGGAGGGACACATATAATATCCACATTTGTAAAGATATAACAACTACCCTGAGTTATACTTTGAATGGGAGCACATGCCCTATAACTAAAATAGGTACAAAAGGGGGTGGTGATGGACCGAGCATCTGAACCAATCAAACACTCACACCCAGTCAAAAGATCTGGGTTTGATCTGTCACCATTCTTTAGCCCACTCTGCCACCCCAGTTCAGACATGGCTGTATGCAAATCAGTCTGACCCTGTGCCTCATGGGAACAGTCCAGCCCAAACTGCCAAGCCATGCCTTTCCTGGACCGGAAACAAGCTTCCGAGGACCGGTTTCTGGCATTCCAGCCGTCTTCAGCCCGGCTTGCTTGAATCCTGTGGTAAAGTGAGCAAGGGACTCACGCCTGAGCATACCCTGCCACACTTATGGCGGCCAAAGCGGTACAAAAGGGGGTGGTGATGGACGGAGCATCTGAACCAATCAAACACTCACACCCAGTCAAAAGATCTGGGTTTGATCTGTCACCGTTCTTTAGCCCACTCTGCCACCCCAGTTCAGACATGGCTATATGCAAATCAGTCTGACCCTGTGCCTCATGGGAACAGTCCAGCCCAAACTGCCAAGCCATGTCTTTCCTGGACCGGAAACAAGCTTCCGAGGACCGGTTTCTGGCATTCCAGTCGTCTTCAGCCCGGCTTGCTTGAATCCAGTGGCAAAGTGAGGAAGGGAATCACGTCTGGGGCATAGATCCGGGCAACATCCAGGAGGTGTTAAGAAGTAAAATGTAGATACCACAGGGCTGGAGGAGCACAGGGAGTGTGAATGCGTCCCCAAATACGGGTGCCTAATTAGGAATAGTGGATCCACTCTACAGGGATCAGAGAATACAGGCTGTGCCAGTAAAAGGATGATGGCTAGAATTGTACAGATGGGTGAGTAAAAAAAAGGGCAAGTGGCGTAAGTAGTTACTACTAATGCTCAGAAGAGATGGGTTGACAATATTCTCTCAGTAGGGAGTGGATAGATACCTTTGAGATGAATACGAGTTTAGGGGTAAAGAGAGCACCATTCCACTAATTAAGGGTTGTGAATGCAAGTAGAATATTTTTGCAATGCAAAAGGAAACCAACACTGGCTTTAAAAGAGAGATTCAGAAGAGTGCCCTGGTGTGGAATAGGGCGGAGAGACACATATAACAACTACCCTGAGTTATACTTTGAATGGGAGCACATGCCCTATAACTAAAATAGGGCATGGGGATAATGTGGTGGATTTGCCTCCAGATCCTGCAGCTGATAGTGGAATGAAGGCTATTTTGTGTGGCTGTCAGACACATTGAGAGACTGACAGTCATATGCAATGGGGTTAAGTGTGAAAGGAAGCCTTTTAGTTAGGATATGGGAGTCCGTAGGTCTAAATATGCATCTAAGCAGTTTGTTACCAATTTATTTAATTTATAGAGTTTATTAATTCTAATCCAGAGCAGCAGACAAGATCTTCTGTCTAGCTCACTCTAACAGTGACCCCTCTTCAGCTGCCCTTTGCCAAAATGTAACGGACCCAGTTCAGACCAAGGAATGGCAGTAGGATGCGAAAACCCCGGCCTGATTGGCTTTGATTACCCTCGCCAGTCAACGTCCCTCCATCTCCAAATGTGTATCTTTGCAGTATATTCCTCTTTGCTCCCTGCCTGGCTCAATCTGCATGTGCACCAGCCTGTACCTAAGACCCTTGTCTGCTCCACGTACGTGCTCCTCAGAGCTCCTGATCTCGCCTGCATGACCACCTCTTAGGCAGTCGCTTTCTCTCTTCCCCAGTTTTTTAAGGCTCACGCTCGGAACTATTTTTCGATGCCACCTAGTGAGCTGGGGCAGTTTTCTGTAGTTATTCCCCAAAAAAGTTCCCAAGATGATCTGTGTTGTGTGACCATCCTGCCATGACAGCCCACCAGTGTCACACTTGATATGACACCTTTTGCCACTTATGATTTAATTCAACTTTCCCGCTGCAATACTTTGTGAGACTTTTTACCATAAATCATAATTTTCATCAGTTACTCTGGACAGTGCCCACGTGTGTATGTGGCCTCTGGCGGGCATCAAGTGCCCCTACCTTTTCTAGTTGGTGTTTGTGTTTTCCTGACGCCTCTGGTATGTGATAGAGGTTCTCTGTAATTTCTAGAAGGTGTTCGGTGCCATTACTGTAACTGGTGCTTTGTTAATTTTAAACCGTTGCTCCTCATGGAAATTTAGTGGCCAATTCACAAAAGTAGGAATCCTAACTTTACTGCTCCTAAATGCCCTTTGTGAATACCGAAAGTCATAAAGTTAGGATTTTGTCTCAAATTACTTTTGTGAATCAAACCCATAATTTTTAACACCAGCACTTACAATAGTCTACCATGCTTTCCCTACTGCTTCTGGAGGGTGTCTAATGCATGCACTCCTTTCCTTTTCCCATGTCCTCCTTTCCTTTCATTGTCTCAGGCCTTTTGGAGAGTCTGACAGTTACTTATGCAAGTTCACCTCTGCCTTGAACTGATGTTTTAATGAGCATTCAGTGATGTATAACTGATTTCTTTTGAAGTGTACTGTATCTCAGGCGATGCCACTATCTACCAGCAATGTTTATTTGGTATCCCCTAGTGGGGACCTCTTTATTAACTGACAAAACAGCTATTTAAAAAAAAAAAAACATGTTTGGGCAGTGATACAATCCTATCATACTCTGAAACCCCAACCGTACCTGTCTGAACATTTCTCATATCACAAAAAGCATTACTTGACGCTGTTGCAGTCGGGGGCATACCCCACAAGGACCTGACATTGAAATGGAAACACACTTGGCCAACTAAAGAATGCTGCCTCTGGGGACAGGGGGACGAGTCATTATTGCATCTCCTATGCATCTGCCCTGCACTATTAGAAATCCGGAAAACTGTCCTATGGGAGGCACCAAGGAAGGCACAAACAAGAACATGCAGAGCGACAGTTATAAAATGCCTTGGAGGATCATCAATTCAACTGTCCTGCAGAGCCATAAACTTCTGGAAAACAGCGGCAAAAGAACTGGACAAAATATCAAATTAATCCAAATACCTTACAATGTTTAACATTTCTTACTCTAGTCGCTGTTAAAATGCCCCGGAGTCTCGTCAATTCAACAGTCCTGAAGAGCTATAAACTCTTGAAAAAATGCGGCAAAAGAACTGGTCATAAAATAATAAATCAATCCGAGTTGTTCAAAATAACTTGTTTATAGACTTCTTAATTGTATTTGATTATACTTTTTAAATTTCTAAACTACCTAACTGCTTATCGCCCGAAGACAAGATTTCGTTGTATTTTCCATTTTTTCTTTTTTTTACATGCCAGGTTTTAAAATGTTGAGTCAATGTCTTATGTACCATGGTGGTATTCCCACCCTTTTATGATTTTAATGAAATCAAATAAAAGTATTTTTGACTAGTGGGGAGAATGTTTGGCGTAATTAGAATTCAGTGTGTATTGCTGGACATAATGTAACTTTTATAAACTCAAATACTGCCAAAAGTGATTTATTTATTTGTTTACATGGTGGCAAAAAGAAATTCCAGGCTGTTTTTTCTATAAAACAAGGTAATCTTGTGACTTTGTATGGGCACATCAGGGAATTTGTAGCCGTTTTTCAGAAGAATATTCCTGGCAGGTGTTGGTTCATGACACCAGTCTCATTGAAACCTACATAGCATACAGAAGAGATCAGTGAAGTGCTTTTCACCTTTTCCCACAGACAGACATTGCTAGGTGCCCAGTGCAGCTGCATCACAAGCCTTAACCCTTTCCGTGCTGATGACGGAACCGCTCCGTCATCAGCCGCGGTGGCGCTGTGCTGATGACGGAGCGGTTCCATCATGGCCCGCCCGACGCGCCTGCGCGGCGCTGATTTTGCGCCTGCGCGGTACGTTCTATTAAGCGGGCGGGGCCATGACGGAACCGCTCCGTCATGAGCACAGCTCAACCGCGGCTGGTAACGGAGCGGTTCCATCACCAGCATGGGCGCGCCCCCTTAGCGCTGCAGCGGTATAGCCGCCGCAGCGATGAGGTTAATATCATATCAACAACAAGAACACCAAATCAGACAGTCAGCATGCCTCCGTTAAACACCCTCCTCCATCTAAGACCTACTTATACAAGTAAACGCACAACTAGCAGTACCATCTGAATTATTGTGTACATTTTAATCTGGTGGGTGCGGCTCAGGTACAGGGAATTGCATTTAATGTGAATTTGTGAATGATGCCCATGCAGTTTATGTATGATGGTGGCACCATACCAGCGCAGGTTTGTATTTAAAGACAAGGGATGCCACTTTATATTTTTTCCTTGGGATGTTGGGCAACATGCACAAGGAACCGAATGATTAATGTAAAAGTACTATGCGAATGTGGTACTTGGAACTTCTATTTCCTTTTCGCATTATTCTGGAGCATCTGTATGTCTATGTTTTTGAAGTAAGGGATCCATGTGTTGGAGACCCATTTCCTTGGCAGGCTCCTTTCATCCCCTCTTCATGTGTTTCTTGTTCAGTCTAAATCACTGAGGTTAAGCAACAGGGGTAGCCCTGTACAGAAATTAACCTGCAGTATGCAGGAGGACCAGTCGAGCAGCTTCCAGCTCTGGGCTATTCCTGCTGTAGCTCTGCTTGGTTTGCTAACGCCAGAAGGAGCTACCTTCTATAAAGGATTTGCACAGTACAATACAATGAACATTCAAGTACTGTCAACAGGAGGCTTGGTCCTCTGCCCTATGTATGGTGGTTGGTAGAGTCTGAGGTCCTTACAAAAGAAAAATGTAAAAATGACATGGTGAATGAAAGTGTTCATTTTTAAAAGTACTTCAAAGCAGTGCTTAATTTGAGCAGGTGGTTTCCAGTGCTTGTCACGGACACTTAGTTGTCAACTCCGGCACTTATGACAGTCTGCCACATGGTGGCGCTGTCTGTTTAATGTAGAGATAAGCTAAAAATCCTGCATATTAGAGATCAATAGCCACCACAGATCTCCTATGCATGATTTTACTCAGTTTTCTCCCTTTTGGTTTAATGTTGTCATATGTAAGGAGTTGATCCATTGTTTGAACAAGCAGCACATCATTTAAGACTCTAAAAATTAAAGTACCACTTCTTTCTCACACACACACAATTCCCATTCCCAGACCCACAACTGAACAATTTACTGTAAAGTGTAGTGATATCTCCAAAGTCTGTGGGAAGTATCCATACAGGGAGTGGGCCAATCTAGTGAACAACGTAGGCGGCATCTATGGTGATAGTGGGAGGCGACCTCCTCAGAAAAACAAATTAAGCACTGCTTGAAGGGTTGACACTATCATGTTGACAAAAGCATCTGGCCATCACCTTTTACAGAAAGTATCATTAAGCACTAGTATTGGACCAAGTTTTCTTTTTTAATATTTTGAAATAATTTACTTTTAATTTGTATAATTTTAACTTACTTTCATGTAATTTCCTCTAGGGTTTGATTAACATTATGGATAGAATAAAGTCAATATAATACGATTTAATATAATAAAACAATTTAAAATGAAGTTAGGACTAGAATCATAGTTAGATTTAAGTTACCTTTTATAATTCAATTTGGTGGAATTTAGGACTAGTGTTAATATTTATTAGATTGGATATAATTCTAAATATTGAGTGTCGCTGAGACTTAGTGTTGGTTCAATGTAATATGATATAACTTATTTCAATTTGAATTAACTTTAATTTAGGTGGGAGTGTTAAGATTAGGAGTAAGGCTACAGGTTCAATTTGTTGGCATGTCGAAGTGATGGTGAAGAATTTATGGGATGAAGAGCTTACAGTGGTCAAGTAGTAACTTACAACTTTGTCAGGCTGCTTCATAGTATTTATTTCAGCACAAAAAAGAATACTTCTTCAGGGTATTTAGCAGAGATAAGATAAATTACCAGGTAGAGCAGACCTCTGAAACAGAGGAAGGAAACCTTCAAGCACAGCACGAATTCGAGTCACTGAAATAAATAAATAGAAACATGTTTCACATCAGTGCAAAGAATAGAGAAAAACATCAGACTTTCTGCACATTTTTTCACATGGGTAAATGAGTTAACCTGTTCCATTGTCCTACCATGGACGTTGTATGCACATAATTTGAGGGGAAACGCTGAATGTAACAACATCAGTGAAGATTCCATCAATCCATTGACAAGATTAACACAATTACGCTTTTCTGGAAACTGATGATGTACCACCCATAAAAAACACCTGAATGTAAAAAATGTTTAAGTACTTTTCTATTCTACTCTTTACTCGTTCTATGGTGAATACATTTAGGTAATTCTTGTTAATCAGTATACAAACTACTGTCAGATGAAGGCACGCATTTTTATGCTATGTGACTATTTAATCTTTTCTTCAACCTTATGTTTTCCTGTCGACATTTTTCCAATTCCATTAAGTAAGGCTGCTTACACATTCTTGTTAACAAAAAAAAAGTTTTCCTGATATATATATATATATATATATATATATTTATATATATATATATATATATATATTTATATATATATATATATATATATTTATATATCCAAACAGATACTTCATTCATCAGAATAAACGTCACCGACACTCAGGAAAATGCTGTGCACGAAAATTTAATTGGCAGGAAAACAACGCGTTTCGCTTTACAGCTTGATCACATTTCAGGTAAACGTGATCAAGCTGTAAAGCGAAACGCGTTGTTTTCCTGCCAATTAAATTTTCGTGCACAGCATTTTCCTGAGTGTCGGTGACGTTTATTCTGATGAATGAAGTATCTGTTTGGATATATCGGGTGACCGGGAGCCCTACGCCGACCCACCCGCGAACGTGACTGGTTCGAACCGGAACTTTGGTGCTGTGATATATATATATATATATATATATATATATATATATATATATATATATATGTTCAGGAACGCTCGACACTGGAGGGCACTTCCACAAACTCCTGGACGCTACAGCAGCAAGGAACACGAGACCAAAAATTCAGGTGAGTAGATTTATTTATATATAAAACTCCTTTTCAGGCTTTCTTACTTGCAAACATATTAATAACCAATCATAAGTTTTCTCTGCTCCCTATACTGAAACTCATCCTAAGATATTGTCTAAGATGTAGTCACTCTGCTCTATGACCCTGTTCATGCTTCTTCATCCCTTTGAATCGTTTAACAGTGTGAATCAACCTGCTCTTGTAAGTGCTCTCTATTACTGCCTGACTCGAGTACAGTCCCTTTGTGGTTTGCATGTTACCCCTTTGATAGCATCTCTTAGTTTCTGTACTCCTTGCCTCAGTGTTCTGTTCTTGCCCCCACCCCCTATCCTCTATTGACAACTTTACACTGACACTATCACTGGTATAGAAATAGGTGGCATTGCGAAATCTTCAACTTTTCTGTTGATTTCTGGTGGAAGTGCTAAAGGGAGAGCAGAGCTCATCAGTGGAATTTCCTCCCACCTACTATCTCGATGAGGAGGGAAATTCCACAGGCCTACTCTGCACATTTCAAATTTAACAACAATTGATGGATGTTACTTTTTTGGACTGATTTTTCAGGAAATAATATTACCATCGCTTGAGCTGTCCACCACATCTGTACATGACTATTTGGTGCCAACTCATTCCCTAAAAATGTGTGCTATTGATTACAATGCCCATGTTCTGAACAATGTTGTTTTCAAGTGTTCTTGTGTCCAACACTGTTCTGAGTACCTTAAAAGTCGTTCATGCACGCTCTCAATCCCTTAAGACATTTTACTCGTAACCATGTTAATCTTTACTAGAGCGATAGAGCAAAGCTCATGAAATGAAAGTATTCAAATAGTACGACATTTAAGACACTCGGGGCCAGATGTAGGTAATCCCAGATTACCGTTTTTAAATACCGAATCATACCGATTCGGTATTTAAGAACTGGCCATCGGGATGTAGGTATTTTTACCGAATAAATTACCGTATCGGGAACATTCGGTAATTTTACCGAATCGGTATTTACCGATTCGGTAATTGCCATTGATTCCTATGGGCCTTGAGGCCCATAGGAACTAATGGCAATTACCGAATCGGTAAATACCGATCCGGTAAAATTACCGAAATGACAAGGGGGACAGGGTGTCACTTTGACACCCTGTTGCACCCCTGATTCAGGCATGTGTGCCATGTGACAAACATACATGCCCTCAGGGCATGTATGTGTGCCACATGGCACAGGTGTACATGCACAGATGTGCATGTACACAGGAATTCGTTATTTACCATGCAATAGTATTACATGGTAAATAACAAATTATTAGGGGCCTGTGGCACTGTTTCCAGTGCCACATACATATAGATTTACTGATTCGGTAAATTTACTGAATCGGTATTTTACAGAATCGGTAAATTTACCGAATCGGTAAATTTACAGATTCTGTAAAATATAGGCCCCCTACATCTCAATCACCAAATACCGGTCGGTAACAGCCGAAATCGGCCGTTACCGACCGGTATTTGGTGACCTACATCTGGCCCTTAATCATCACCATCAAACACTGAAGTCTATTTGACTGAGTGATGATTACCCTCTACTTCAGTCCATCAGAAAGGCTTTTCCATCTGTTGGTTCACTAAGGTGACTTTTGAAGGATGCTTTACCAAGTCCCAGCGAATAGGACTGTGTGCATAGCATAGACTCCAGTTCTCCTGATTGCCTTGAACTAGACATGTTCTTAAAATAAATGAGCATGCCTTTTCTCAGCGACTCCCTCACACATGCTCAATCAGCCTTGTTTCCACTGCTAGACTGGGGTGATATATTTGTTGGTGGTATGGATTGTCAATATTGCAAGAAGGTCAGTTCATGTGCATATTTGCATGAGAAATTGTAGTCATCAGCTGCTACCACTATTCAATTCAATTCAAAAATACTTTATTTGATTGTTTTTTGAGACAATCATAAACGTACATAAAAACAGTTCATTCATTAGATACAGTAACATTTCATACACAGTACATAGTTAGATTTCATGTTAAAAGTTTTATCATACAAGCAATCGTACTAGTCTCCAAAATTAGTAGGTAATAGATTTCCTGTGGCTAAGTACATGCCTATCCTCCAGACTCTATGTGCATCGTCCAGGAGCTGCAGCACAAGTAGTGCAGGGCGACATTATCTCAGCCCCAGCTCCTTTAGGACTGGGACAATCCAGGCTTTCCTTAGGTTACTATAAAACCTGCAGAATAGAAGGATGTGTATTGTCGATTGTTCGGAACAATTATCACACGGACACAGTCCTAATACTTGGGACCAATCGTTCATACCAGGAAAGCTCATGAGCCTGTGGAAAATACTACACCTAAATCGAGTTAGTAAAAACCTGTCATAGCCACCAGGTACAAATAATAAATAAGACTGAATACTAACTAAACCATGTTCACATGAAGCTATGGTTGGGTACTAGGGCCCTATTTACAATGGTGGTAAATCAGACCGCCAACGGCCAACGCAGTGGGAGGCGACTGCCATACAATGAATCAGTGATTCCATCTGCCCAATTAGGATGAGAACACTGTGCAGGTGGTCGGAAAGTGCTTTTTTCTACTGTGGCTTGTGCTGCAGCCCAGCAAAGAGCTGCAGCACAAGCCACAGTAGAAAAAGGCTCTTTGTGCACACCCATGCACCGTGTGCCAGGCACCATATCGTGCATGGTTGTGTGTGGGGAGACACTACTTTTGCCACCAGGGCCACTTAGCAGTGGCCCACGTCGGACAGAGGCCCTGCTTGGGGCCCCCAAAGTCCGTTTCTGTCTGCTGAACAGGCAGTCGGGAAGGGACATCCTAATTCCTATGCCTCAGTTGAAAGGATAGGATTCTGACCGCCACCCCAACGGTATCATGGATCCTGTCGGAGGCAGCAGTCTTTCCCTCTGACCTATGCGATGCGACCGACTGCATCCAAATGCAGCAGTCGGACAAATGGCCTGTTTGTTGGTGGAATGCCACCAACCGCCTGCCGGTGGCGGTCCCACCGACCTCTTAATTAGGCCCTGGAGCGCCTTATGTAAGATGTCGTGGCAGTTTTGCATTAATGCATCTAATGCTCCATTTATCCAACTTTTAAAACACACCTAATTTACAAAAGCTTCTAAGTATTGATTACTTGGTCAGGGTTTTTTCAGAATGTTGTTCTTTTGGTAATTTATAGATCTGAACATGAATCATGATCCCCTCTTGATGCCAGCCAATGAAATATGTGGCTCCTTTGAACACCAAATTACTTATTCTCTCTATACGATGTTTATGTGCAACAATGCAGTCTTACAAAACAACTAGCAAGCAGAAAAGAACATACAAAACATTTCTACCTCTAATATTTTAACAGCTAGAAAACACCAAAAAATATTGTATAAATAAACAATTAATTCGATCTCTTGTTAGCTAGTCCTGTTTATGACACTCTGCCTCAAACTAAATGAACGTTTATTCAAAACGTGTTTTGTTATTTGGATTACAAGTTACATCTTACATGAAAGTGTCAGAGATGTCATTATCTCTCATATGAACAGTTTTACAGTTTGCAGGCAGGCATACCCAAGTCCTCCGTGGCTCTTTAAAAGTATGCCCTGCATATTGCAACTAGTATGACTGTGGGCACTATTCAGGTTGACTTGGTTACATTACTGCTGCTGCAGTGCTTCCTTTTTTATGTTAATTCTAGTATTAAGATTGGTTGCCTCGCCTCCAAGGCAGTACTCTTTGGCCACCCACAATAACTAGCATATACATTTAAAGTCTTGGGTGGAACACGGATTTCCAGGCATCATTCCATTCTGAGAATCAATGTAGATTTAAGTTTCATTCAGTGGCGCAGCCAGTGTGTCATGGTCCCTTGTGCAAGGAAGGACATGGGCCCCATGGCCGTTGTTTGAACTCTGAAATATAGCTTTAATAAGGGGTCAGGGGCTCCATTGGGTTTCTGAGCACCGGTATCTCTGCATCTGATGCAGTAATGGAAGCTACACTCCTGGTTCTATTAGCAGCATTATGCAAGAGTTCATGGCACTGCAGCATCACCATGGCATCCTCAGCTACATGAAGAAATGTACCTAATTATAAGCATTTCACAAATCATTTAATCTGG
Source organism: Lissotriton helveticus (assembly GCF_964261635.1). Taxonomy (NCBI): domain Eukaryota; kingdom Metazoa; phylum Chordata; class Amphibia; order Caudata; family Salamandridae; genus Lissotriton; species Lissotriton helveticus. The sequence goes on from NC_136070.1 coordinate 1,156,001,677, forward strand.
CTTTTTCAGATTCACATGATGTCGAAACCAAAGGTAGATTGCTTTTTTGTTAATAATGTGTGAACATTTGAGGGTTCAGCAGGTAAATTAAGGCTACACTTATATGTGGTTGTTTTAACGTGTTTGTGCTGCATAATTTCTTAATTTGAGCCTGTGGTTTCTGGTGCTCAGGACAGGCACTTAATTGGCAACACCGGCACTTATGACAGTCTGCCACATGGTGGCGCGGTCTAGTTTGTAGAATAGCATAACAACAGTTTATTAATTCAACTTACATTCAAAATCCCCAATATTTGCCACCAAAGCGATTCTTCTCCTGGAATAGTCAGAATTGTCATGCTTGTAGGAGTGTGATGGTTAGTAGCTGTGTTGATACTGAAAGTGGCAGCGCTGACAGAAGCAATGGGGGGTGCAAGTGGAAGTGGACTCCTGAGAAGGGTCCGGTCACTTCACTTTTTATAAATTAAGCACTGTAGCTGGATAGTATGTTAGCAGATCGCTTGCATGATTATTGTTTTAATTGTGTTGCATAACTGTATTACGATACCATTTATTTATGGATATCTGTAACACTCGAACATAGCTAGAAAGCTGTGGAGCCTGAACAGGGGTGGTAGTCGCGAGACATAATTCAACATAGGTTACAATGATGCAGGGGATTTGTGGGTGGTGGTTCTATCCTGAACAGATCTAATGTTCTCTGAAGAAGTGGGTCTTCAGATCCTTTCTGAATTCCAGGAGTGATGGAGAAGGTCTGATGTTGATGGCAATATTTTTCCGGTTCTTGGGGTCAAGGATGGAGATGGATTGGCTCTCTTATTTGCAGTTTTTTGTTTCCAGAAGTGATTAAAAAGTTCTAAAAAATGTAAAATACATTTAAATAACACCTTGTTCCACATAGCCCAGTTTCTCTAAATGCAGATTATGGGCCTCAAGTCAAAGACACTCACAATCAGACTAAACATGCCATTTGTCTGGAATGCTCTGCTATCCTCACTCGCAAAAGGTTCAGCACAGATTTTCTGGGTGAAAATTACGACTCACACTTTCACTTTGCATACTAACTGCCACTTGCTACAGTCTCACTATTTCCCCAGTTCTGCTATCTCCCATGGCATCTACCATCCAAACTCAGGGATGTCACCTCTGTCAGTCACAGTGTGTTGTCATCAGCTTCGAGATGCCCTTTAACGCACCCTTAACCCCTTCCATGCTGGTGACGAACCCCAGCCGTCACGCTCCACGGTGCTCGTGTGCTGATGACGGCTGGGGTTCGTCACGGCCCGGCCCTGTTCGTTCGGCGGCCGCACACGGGGGGAATCGCGGCCGCACGGAAGGGGTTAAAAAACTCCAAGTATGCAATACAAATATTATTACACTAGCAGACAATGTATACAACAGTACAAAACAAAAGTAGGTGTGTGTAAATACATCCATTGTACTCACCAAAGCCAAAATATATTCCAATTGTTTCCAATGATGCAAATACTAATAAGCCAATACCAGCCGAGACCGTCCAATCTGAAAAACAACAAAAATTCCATGAACATGTGATATGTGGTCCTCGATTGTGACACCATAAGGTTTATTTTGATGTCAGTAACTCACCTCCATAGCTGTGTTCACAAATTAAAACTGCTCCAATAGCAAAACAAGCAACGATGAAATGGAAAAATTCATCTGAAAATTAAAGACACAGATCTTTAGAGTGGCATATGGGCCATTAGCTCATAATTCTGTTCATTTCTGTGTTTATCTTTTTCATGTGTGCTGTTTCAAACTTGACAATCCAAATTAAGACATGGCTTCAGCCAGTGTGTGTTGAAATGCTCTGGGGATGTTACCAACTAATAACAGAAGTACATGAATTGTACTTCAACTTGGGTTCACAGCATTTAGGGCCTCATTTAGATCTCGGCGGAAGGGTTACTCCGTCACAATGGTGATGGATATCTGTCCGCCAAAATATAAAACCCATCATATTCTATGGGATTTATAGTTCGGCGGATGGGATATCCATCACCTTTGTGACAGGGTACCCCATCCGCCGAGATCTAAAACAGGCACTTAATTTTTCACCTGGTAAGTGTAATGAACAGATGCTCCAGAATACAGTGTCCAGAAACCTGTCTGTGAGTAATGTAACAAATTTCTGAAAGATCTTTGATAACCTTGTTGTTGATATTTTTATTCATCTGATGACCCACGTGGTAACCTACTGTCTATAATCTGCCTTGCACCAGAGACAGGGCCGGCTGTTGGACTGGGCGAGCTGGGTCCAGGCCCAGGGCGGCAATCTTCATAGGGGCAAAAAGAACTGTCTTCAACCAGCAACGCATCTCTACCTTGGGTCCAGTCATTTTTTTTAACGTGTTCCAGACGCTTTGTGTAGCACGCTATCAGTCGCGTGCTATCTGCCCCTACCTTGCCCTCCCATATACCTCTCAGCCCCTGCTGGCCCACATCAACACCCCTTACCTAAGAAACATCATGAACAAGACAACCTATGTTGTAGTTACTTCAGATGAGCTGGGACAGCTGCAGAGATTTGTGTTCAGAGGCAAGTCTCTGTCTTGATGTAGCCAGTCAGGTACTGACCTGTGAAAAGTGTCTTCTGCCTCATATTATTCTCCAGCACTAGCGCTATTGGCAAAAGGGCCGGATCTGACCTCAGAGGCTGATCCTATACAAACAGGGCTGTAATGGGATGCAAAAGCTGCCTTTGAAAAAATGTTCATGCCAGTCGCGAACTACACCATCCAAGAGTGGACAACAATTCTGGTGGTCTCCAGGAAGGTTTGAGAGGTTCTCCATCTCTAAGAACTTTTAAGAAAAGTGAGGTCTAGAGGAGGAATAGACAACAGCAGTTTTCAAACATATGGATGGGCTAAAAGTAAAAAGTACAAGATTATACGGGTAGTTCTGAAGTGGACCTAATGAACGATTACAATACATCAGACTATGTAATAGGGCCAAAGAGCATTATTTCTCAGGAGCAGTAAATCATACCTGTGACACTGCGAAAAGTGCACTCCAAATACAAAACACTGAATACACATTAGTAAGTACATTTTTGCTACAGGAAAAGCAGTGCCTTCCAGATGCAAGGTGCCCCACTGGAAGGAACAATGTTCTAACAATGTACTTCTAAATATTGACTTAAATACTATCACAGGACTGAGGCATTCTCAGGGCTCTCATGATGCTCCCCTATACTAATCTCCACAGTGCACCACTGTCTCACCACTGAGACAGCCACAGGTTTTTCAAAGTCTCAGATTTACACAATTCAAACAGTCAACATCGATTATAACCTGCAGCAAGCATTGTTTCTCACTAAGGAGGAACCCTCAGAGCTATCCAAACATCTCGGAGAAGGCTGGCGAACATTAAACGTGGAGAGTATAAATTTGCAAGAAGCAAGGGGAGAGAGCAACCTAGCTTTTCCTTTGGAGTTTAGTGGAGTGATGCTTCCCAAGCTTCCCTGGGCATTTTTGAAAATGTGGCTTAAAATGAAGGACTTTGAAACACTAGAGGTTCATAAATAGAGGTTCTTAAGGGGTTCGTAGGAAATATCCCAAATTTCCCATACTCTGTCACGCAAGCCTGAACCCACCCAGGGGCTGTTGGGGGTTCACCCCACCCAAACAAATCTTGAATAGAATGGTGGCAAAGTGTGCATTTATGAGTAGAATTTCCATATAAAGTAAGCTTTTAAGCCATAGGCATAACAGGCAAACGAATATAAAAAGTGATCTTATAACTTCACATGGCCTGTCAGTTTTCATAATGCCTGTTAAATTTAAGGGTCTCTAGTTGGCACAGGTAGGTACTTGTGACGAATAGGGACCCTCGCCTCTAGTCAGGGTAAGGGGATTACACTCCTAAAATAACCCCTGCTCACCCCCTTGGAAGCGTGGCACGAGCAGTCAAGGCTTATTTCAGAGGCGTTGTAAGTTAAGCAGTTGTGCCCACATACAGTAGCCCAGTGACAACATTACAAATGGACACCACACAGTTTTTATATTAAAAATAAGTAAACTTTATATAGAGTTACCACAAGACCATAAACGACAAAAATACACACTATGATTACTTTAGGATGGTAGATTTAAGCTTAGTTTAGTTCAGTTCTTAGATGCGACACTCTGCGTCAATGTACCTTCAGTTGCGTTGCGCTTCCACCACAAGCAATGTCGCAGCGATGGGAAACGCAGCAAAGTTCAGATACAAAGAAATAAAGACGTGAAGATCTTCCAGATGTGGTACGCTTCTCAAGGATGCGAGAAGTTCTCGGTTCGATGAGTGGACTGCAGGGGCGACACCCTTACGATGCGACGGCAACAGCTCCACAGCTCTAACGGTGACGCTCTTCTCCACGATGCGTGAAGCTTCCGCTCAATGCGAGAACTACAGCGGCGACACCCAAGATGTGATGGTAGTAGCTCCGACGGCGGTGCGCTTCTCGCGGATGCAAGGTGCTCATGGTCGATGCGGTGCAATGCGACAGTTTCAGAGGCGACACCCTCCTTCGGAGTTGCGACGGCAGGCACAGCGACGGCGACACGCTCTGACCTCGTTGCAAAATTTTTCTCCTGATGCGGTGCAGTGCGACAACTACACCAGGGACACCCTCCTTCGGAGTTGCGATGGCAGCATCAGTGATGGCGACACGCTTCCTCTTCGTTGCGTCACGCTTCTCTCCGATGTGGTGCAGTGCGACAATTCCAGCGGCGACACCCTCCTTCGGAGTTGCGACGGCAGGCACAGCGATGGCAACACGCTTCTTCTCGTTGAGTCACGCTTCCAGCTCCTTGCGACACGCAGTTCCTCAGAAGGCCCAAAACAGCAGCAGGCCCTTCCAAAAGAACTCTGGGGAGCTAGGGGTGAAGTCTGTTCCAAACTAGATCTGAAGCACTCTGTTTATCAGACTTCTCCTTTCCTTTCACAGTGCAGGGCATGCACATCAGACGCCCCGCAGGAGGTGGAGCCAGCATTGTGGAAGGCAAGTACAGTCCTGGAGCACTTTGTTTACAGGACTCCTTCTTTCAGTGTGCAGGGCAGAGACATCAGCCACTCCCCAGGGGGTGGAGCCAGCATTGTTGAAGGCAGGCACAGCCCTATTCAAGGTTCAGGTGCAACTCCTCCCTCCCATCTAGATGCAGATCTCTCTATTCACCACTGGGTGACTCAGCCTGTCTCCAGGAATTCCCCAGCCGTGTCACCCACCTAACCAGACATAGGAATACACAACCTAGCAGAGGCAGGTTTGAATAGTACCTATCGCAGGAACTATTTTCTTTATGTATTTTGTGCCTTCCCTGAAACCATTATGAAATGTAACTGGAAAAATATGTAAAGCGCTCTGATACCTGATTTGGTTCGGGTCTAGTTCGCGCTATATAAAACTCCGCAAAAAAAAAAAAAATGGTTAGACAAGCAAATACCTACTTTCTAAAAGTGGTATTTTCAAACACAGAATATTAAAATAAACTTACTAAAAGATGTATTTTATTATTCTGAGTTCAGGCATGCTAAACTCGAATTTCTACCATGTTCTCTGAGACAGTTAGGATTATAAAATGTAATAACTCTAACAGCCCATTCTGGCCTATGGAGAACAGGTAGCCTTGCAATAGTGAAAAACGAAAATGGCTGTAATTCACTATTAGGACATGCCACACACATCAGGGCTTGTCGTACCTTATACTTACAATGCACCCTGCCCTGGGACCTACCATAGGGGTGACTGTTATGAAGAAAAGGGAAGGTTTAGGGACTGGCAAGTGGGTGCACTTACCCAGTCAGCATGACAGTACCAGACTGCACGCAGGCTCTGCAATGGCAGACCGTAAACACATTTTACAATGCTGCTTCTGTGGGTGGCACAACCAGTGCTGTAGGCCCACCAGCAGCATTTGGATTTATACGCCCTGGGCATACATAGTGCACTAGAGTAGGGTCTGACAAGTAAACCAAATAGCCAAACATGGAACCACTGATTAATACTTAAATTTACAATAGGGAGCACTTGCACTGTGGCACTGGACAGCAGTGGCACAGTGCCCAAAGCATCTAACACCAGCAAAACTACATGAGGCAACAGCAAAAATGGAAGGGAGACCCACGCCAATGGCCCTAGGTCTAACAATGCCATTTTCTATTCTTTCCAAATTCCACTTCCTTTCATTTATCTATTTTGCAACTGCCAAGTAGATTCCCAGTGATGTTACTTGCCTGAGAATCTACCCAGAAGGTCAGGGTAAAAATGTAAAAGCTACTTAAGCACCTAAATTTCAGTCCTGCACAGGAAAGCCAGGCTGATATTAACAAATTCATACAGTTGTGGTAACACTCAGGTTACAGAAAAATGAAAGACAGATTTTTGCAGGTCACTTTGTGTCAGATAATGTATCAGAAGGGGAGCGGTGGGTTTGGGAATAGGGTGGGTTTGAAACCTATAATGACTACTGTTTTCTTTCCCCAATGTGGCTAGAAGCATGCAATAGTCACATGCCTCCCACCAGCGATGCTATATTGTTTGACAAGGTGTGGGACCGAAGAGAATGTTGATAGTTCAGCCAAAAAGGCTGCAGGGTGTGAGACAGTAATTATACCTTTTCTATGGTCAGTCTTTCCTTAATCCTGGTTGACTTCGATTTCTGATGCAAATATTTCTTCTACTGCAAGTTACCTACCGTCCTTACTCCATATAACGCTGGGCACATGTCACTGAACAATTAGCACATGTTATGGGCAATGAGGCAGAGAGTCTTGCTTTGCTTTGACTTTATTGTAAATGGGAGTATTTTTCAGTCTGTGATATGATTCTACTTATTTACAAAGAGGGCAGTGTATGTGGCCGCCTCTCGTGGGCGGATGTATGACTTTACAATGCATGCTTTTACTACGCATGCTGTTACAACGCAAGTATTACAACGCAAACCTTTACAACGCATAGCGCTTTGGGGTGCTGGATGGTGAATAGTTTAATTTACTGTTCCAACCCCAGTCCCCGTGGACACTAGGGAAGGTGTTGGATAGTAAATTAAATCTATTCCCTATCCTAGAGCGCCCCCCAGCGCAATGCGTTGTAATGGTTTTCGTTGTAAAACCTGCGTTGTAAAACCACTGCGTTGTAAAAGATTCGTTGTAAAGGATGTTTCCCCTCGTGGGCTGGTGTTAAATATCTTACCAGTGAAGCCCTTTGTGCAGGTTTTATTAAAGCTCGATGGTTTAAGCGCTCGCAGCTGTCATCCATGTTTGACCTACAAGTCACAAGTTTAGATCTTGGTCATATCAGCCTTTCATTTGTACAAGGTCCAGGAAAACGAACCATATTAGAATGTCCTGTGATAATATTAACATGTAAAATGTTCTATGCAGTATACCTTGGACTAAGGTGCTGTTTATATTTTTATTATAAAATAATTAATCATTCGTCCTTCACTAAAGTGTAATTGCCTTTGGTTTTTGATGGTATTTAATGGAATAAACAACTAGAGGTGTAGCTATATGTGCATTTCTGCTTCCTGGCATCGAGGTCGCTTAATAGGAAGGCAGAGCACTCCTGAGCCCCTCTCAGAATTAAATAGGTGCTTTTAACCCACCTGGAAATGTGTGTGCCTCAATGCTTAATTTGAGCCAGTGGTTTCCAGTGTTCGGCGCCAGCACTTCATCGTCAACACCAGCGTTCCTAACGCAAGCTTGACGCAAAAGTATTGGAGCACTTTTCATGATCACCAGTTAAGGACACACTCTTTTTTTGTAGGCCCAGGGCTATTAAGTGATTTGACCAGAATCACAGCATGTTGAACCTATGCCAAGACTCAAACCTAGTTCTCCAGCTCTAAGGTTGGCAGCTCTGGTTGTTAAGCCTCATCCTCTCCACACTTGTACTGTTTCATGGTTAGCTGTTGGTTCTGTTATAGGTAGCGCTAATAGGAGCAATGGGTTGGTGCAAGCTGCCTCCTGACAAGAGCTGACAAGTGCCCCAGCACTTATTTTACCACAAATTAACCACTGGTGTGTCCACTAGTGTGTCCGCATACTAACAGCGTAAACATTGAGGTGCAAGGAGAGGCCAACGCTTGGCTCACAATAAAGAGCCCTCAGCACCCATTATCCCATAGTTTTGGAATTAAGAGGATAACCTTGTCTCTCTGAAAATTATGGAGAAATGCCTCCCACTTCTTACATCTGCCCACCACGTCTAGCCTGAGGTTATGAGCACTTAACAGAAACCAGATGGGAAGTTTTTATTTACCTCGAAAATCTGTCATTGGACACAACTAAATGCAATAATTATAAAAGTTACTGGAAGGCCTTCATGCTTGTGAATTGGGTATGAAACCTAATATCAAAACAGGTTTAAAGCTGTGCAATTAACATGATATCAGACTAGATAGACATCCTTTAGATCAGTTGACCAATCTGAAGCTGATTGTTGGTGCTATTTCCTGTCTGTGCTTCTCTTACCATCCTTTCGTATGACCCAGCCTCCTCTGCGCTGCTGATGATTGTGATGGCCTTCACTTTCATGGTCTATAAAAAGAAAAACCAAGTTAGCTGGAAATAGCAAATAGAGCACAAAATCATAGGTAAAGCTAAAGATTTTCAGCATGTCCTTTGAGGAGTGCAAATAAATATGTGTATATCAGCACATATATGGTTCTTATATTGCTATACGAAAGTAACACAGTCTTTTTAGGTCACAATTTTAGGAACGTTTGACCAGATGTACGAAGTGCTGGTTGCAAATTGCGCCCAGTATTTTTGCAACCAGTGTGGAATTTAGCAAACTGACCTATGAACTAATAGGTCGGATCACAAAATTCTGAATTGTATTGGGTTAAAATCCGACTTACCTCATCAATATCCCATATGGTTGGTTGCAAATTATGCCTCACTACAATTGCTGGCCATTATAGGGACGGTGGCCTGCAGGAGTCAGCAGACCACCACGTCTGTATCTGATTGCTTGTTTAATAGATGTCTTTTTTTTAAGTGCAGTCCATATTCTTTAAAGGAAACAGGGCTGCGTTGAAAAAAAATGATGTAAGCTCTTCAAAAGTTTGTTTCAGAGTAGACACTGATCCACTGCATATTCCTCTACATACTTTTTTTTTTTACATTTGCAACCCCACTTTTCAATGATCTACAACTACTATTTCGATCCTAAATCATTGACATTCATGGACAGGAATCGCTATTTGATAGGAATGCTTGCAACACGCCCCTTCCAAATAGCGATTCCTCATCTATTCTAAACCTATGGCAGGAGTCAGAAAAAGGTATTGATTTTCTAAAATAAGTTCAATAAATTGCAAAAAGCATTTTTTAGTCCCAAACTCCAAATTTGAACATTTTCTACCATAAACATGCTTTGCCATCTGCAAGAATTTTAAGAAGGTCTATAAAGCAAATTAGCCATTTCTTCATGAATACAATGTGTCTATCACCACACCAATAAATCTTGTAAAATACATTAATCTAAATTTAAGCCATAGAACTAATCGTATTTGTAATGAGTGTGGCCAGTCCAATTGTGACTCCTCCACTGTACTTCTAAAGGATCAGAGAAGAATGAAGTGGTTGCTAGAGTGTCACCCTAAAAGTGAATGTACTAACACCGTAGGGGAGGGTCATTGAATTAACAGGGCATGAAAGTACAGCTGCACAGATAACAGGGACCAGGAAAATAAAGTGGAAGTGGGGTAAAGAGAATTAGAGCTCGATAGAGAGTTGTTGACAGCTGAGGGCACAGTAAGATCTATTTGGTGGCTGGTAGAATGGCAATGAGGAGTGATGCTGAGCACAGAATATTGAGTCTGTGGCAACTAACTTGACAGTAGGAAACAGAATTTGCAGGCACAGCAAGGCCTCATTACGGGCAGAGGACAAATAGCACGGACCAGGGCAGGCACAGCGAGACAAGGGATTAGAAAAGAAAGTCAGGGCCCTGGCAGACATATTGGGCAGAGAGAGTGACCCACAGATGTGGGCCAGAATGCAGGGCAGAGGGAAAATAGGCGATAAAGAGAATCATTTAGAGGATTGGGAAGGGTGAGACAGAGATCTGGGCCAGGGTTCAAGAGTAGTAAGGTACGTGTGAGAAGTCAGATGGAAAAAGGATGGCACCATGAGGCATACTGTATTTCAACAAAATATTTTTTAGTTTTTGGACTTATTTCAAACATCAAAATACATGCATCCAAGTGATTGCGCATGAAATAAGTACCACCAATGCATTTCATAAGCTTCCATAAATGTGTAGACTAATAGCAGAGTATGCACTTGTGCATCATTTTTTTGCTCCACAGAGAGATACAGCACCTGATACTGATGCAGGAGGCGACTTCTTCTTCTTCCCTGCACAAATAAATCACATCATTACTATTGGTATTTGGGGACCTTGCAGAGTTGCTGATCGTTTATTTTTGTTTTTATATTTGAAGTTAAATATATAAACCATATATACAAACCATTATGTATAATTTACCCCATCTGTTTAATTTGGTTAGCCATTGTGTTATAATATAGCCCTATAACCTTATGCCGAGGGCTATACCAGTTGTTAAAGACCCTGAACCGGAGTTATAGGCCCGAGCCACATGTGAGTGACTATAACAATGGTGAGGCCTTTAACAACTGGACATTTTGCAAGCACCCTTTAAAGTGTGAATGTGTAAAGAAAGAATGAACTAGGAGTCTGGCAAATATTTTTCGAATGGAAAAGATCATATTAACTAAATAAAAACCATACTTTATTAACACCCCTGCTCCCAGTAACACACACACGCACACCAGAGAGAGCAATAGCAACATTGTAGTTATGGTTAATTTAGTCTTCTGAAGGAAATGTAATTGTTGAAACTTCACTTACTTTGGCAACACCTGGCAAAACTATATAAATGTTTTTTTAGAGTTTGACTGAACTCCTTCAAGTCCATCTTGCAGACCTTAGAGATCCACTAAGGGGACAAAGTCATAGGGTGGCCTGAAAAGTGAATATTCTGGACCACGATATATTTGCTGTCGATATTTCTGTTCCTCGATATTTCAAAGTCGATATTAGTGCAAGTCAACATTCTGACTTGGGGAACATCGTTTACAACGCGGTGTTTACACCGCACTACCTTAACAACGCTGCGCTGTTGGTAAAGGAATATTGTAATTGTATATTCCAACACCTTCCCTACTGTTAGGTGGACTGGTGTTGGAATATAAAATTATAATATTCCACAATCCGCGCCCTCACTTGCATTGTAATGGCAGCGTTGTCAAGTACAGCGATCTAAAATATCGCGTTGTACTGACATACATCCTCTGACTCTATACCAGGCTGCAAATGATCTATTTATTCCTTCTTGCATGTTTACCACTGTATACCCTACGACGTTTATAGCACAAAATGGTTGCCGGGGATTCTCCGAGATCATCATTCATACAAGTAATGCCCCTGCTCTGTCCCCTTCCCATGCTGCTTTGCTACACACACCTTATGGTCCACATATCTCACTTTCTCCTAGTGCTCAGCAAACTTTTTCTCGAGTCCATGTCACCCCTGTGCAGCATGCCGACCCCCCCACCTACCTTTTCGCTAACACTCTTATGCTTGCTCTGTTTGCAGCACTTCTCTCTTGAGCATGTGCTCGAGTTCCTATACAGTTTTGATGCAAAGGCCCCTGAGAATAAACTTCCATTTATTCCATTCCATTCCTGCATTGAGGCTAAATTCTCATTAAAGTAGTTTACTGTTGCTTCTCCCATCATGTTCCTGAATACTCTGTCCTGAAGTGTAGCTAGTAGTAGCCTCCATGAGAGAGTGGTCACCACGCATTTACTCCAGCCCTAAACAAACAGCAGGAGGTTGTGGTCTGACAGTATATTCCCCAAGTAGTTTATCCCCCTATAGCTCACATGCAACATATCCGGCTCTGTTTGTAACTCTTTTACTGAGGAATAATGGGAGTGCTCCTGCATTTTGAAGAATGCATTTCCCTCTATACATGCATCTAGCCTGTAAAGTGGTCTGTGGTTTTCTGGCTCTAAACTCCATAGAATGGCGGGGTCAACCTGTCTATACCAAAGTTTTGAACACAGTTTTAATCCCTCTTTCCCCCATATATGAGGGATATCTGTTGACTCCGATACCCCTAGATTATATGTTCAAAAAACTGCAAGTGGGTTGTATTTGACACTTGAGAAAGTTTCTACATAAGATACACCCACATATATAACATATCTGTCTTAAGGATCTACCTTCTGAGCCCTACACTGATACAGGATTACCAGGGCTATCCAAATCTGGGAACCTCTAGATTATTCACAGTATGTGGCGCTGAATACATTTTGTCACAAGCTTGCGAACCTCAGCGTGGTTCCTAAGGTTCACGATCCCTGCCCTGAGGTTTGCAAACCCTGGCATATTTGAGGTCCCTAGCTGGGCCTCACTTAGGGTTTGAGGACCCACGACTTGGTCCACAGGACCTCAGGTGTTCTAATAAGAGCCCACAATTGTGTGTGTATTCACAGAACAAAAATGGGTGCCACGAACCCCACAAACATAAACAAAAGAAAAAAGAAAGATAAAAAGGAGGGCAACCTCAACTTGGCTGTGTGCACAACCAGGTCCTGTGGCCAACCCATGCTGTGAACTTCCTGAGGCAGTGGACAGAAGGGAATGGCCACACACAGTGGGTAGAGCATAGGGATTGGTCAGATGCCATTACCTGTAGCAAACACCCTCTGGGGCACAGCCTATGGAATTTGGCTGCACGCTGAGGTTTGGGTGCAGGACCTGCAGCCAGCCCCTGCTGTCAACCTCACAATATTTATACCAAGAAGTAACAACAGAAAAAAGGACAATATTATTAACTAACAACACATACTCAAACCAATAAATAATACTTAATTTATGGTTGAGGCTTTTATATTTTTAAAGGTGTTATATGTAACTTTATCTATAATATTATTTACAGCACTTGTTAATGTATCCTTCACATTGAGGATAATGTTGGGAGACTTGCATTTAGTGTGTGAGTTATGGTGCAAGTTAACAATTAGCAAATTTCACTGGTTTTCGGTTTTAATTCAGAATCATAACTGTACTGTGACTGTGTTTTTTTAGTTGGATTTCTGGGCTTGGTTTCAACATATGTTTAAAAAAACAGCCAAGTTCCAGAAAAGAGTCTTGATGGAATTTGGGGGCTCAAAGTTAAAAACATCTCATCAGAAAGGTCGTTGTTCTTGACAAGTAATATTTCACTCTTTATTTCCACTATTTTCCTGATAAGGTGGTGTGGCGCTAGGCTATTCCCTTGGGGAGAACATGGCCAACCAATATATGATTAGGTACAAAGGGGCAGATTTACAATAACTGTCTCATCCCTGCAGATCAGCAGGGATGCGCCAGTTATGTTGTGTGACGTTAAGAACCCCTTGCGCCACCATGGATGTGCCGCATTACAATGCGGCGCACCGTGGCGCAAGAAGAGACAGATGCGTGACGCATCTATCAGCGTATAGGTGACGCAGTTCTGGAGTCGTGTTGCAAGCGCGACGCAACTCCAGCACTGCTCAGGGCCAGCCTAAATGTGCTGTGCTGTGCTGCGTCACCCCTTACACCTGCTACAAGCAGGCGTAAGGTTTTGAAACAGTGGGGACAAATAAATGACTCTGTGAAATCTTGTAGATTTCACTGTGTCACTTTTGCAGGGCTTCCTTGTGCTGGAACACCCACCTTGCATACATTATACCTGACGTAGGTCACACACATCTCACTAGATGCGTCACGTTGTAAATCTGTTGCATAGTGGCGCATGGTTTACGACGACGCTGCGTCACAGAAGTGACGCAACGGTGTTGTAAAAATGTAGCAAGAGGCTTGTAAATCTGCCCCAAAGTACCTAGCAAATGTGCATATAACAGAACTATGTGTGTAATAAACCATTCAAAAAGAAGATGGAATAGAAAGAGATAGAGGCAGTTACATAAAGTGGATAGCAACCAGTGACTAAGCATTTCCCTTATAAACGGCTACCTGGAAAGAGTGAGAAATCATAACTCCCAAAGATCTTCCCTTGAGCTCATGACACCTTGCTCTAAAGCCAAACATAACCCGCTCGATAACCCTTTTTCCCAAGCACACCTTATACTAGACGTAGTCGTGGACAAGTGTCTGGCACTTATCAAACCTTAACAAATCACAAACAAATACCTGGGTCTACACAGAGGAGAAAAAATAAAGAAAAGGGTTGGCCAGTGTGCTTAGCTAAGGTGGAGTATTCCTTTTAAAGGACGAATTCCCTCACCCGCAATGAATGGCATGCTTCATCATTGGGAACCTCTTTGCAACGTGTTGCCTAGCCACGGTGGGGGCTACAACCTGGACAATGTGCTGTTGGCCCATGCAGCCTCAGGCTATGCCTATTAAACACAGTTGTACTGATTCTCGTGGGTTACTACACCCTTGGTATTTCTTGACTGTGTATTCACACTTTGGAGTGACAGTAGGCACACAGACTTTTGTATGAAAGGGCTGCCAGATGTATAACAATAAGACTGGGTATGATTAGGACTGAAAAGGCACCTTTCATGGAATAATCTCAATGTCTTTTGACCCTCTTTGGAAGTGTTGAAGGACTTTTGTGCTTTTGTTTATTGCACAGATGCTGATCTCTTTTGTGCACTATTACAAAGAAGCTCGACTACACGGATGTATGCTGTTGCGAGTGAAGAGATTGACTGAGAGTCACCGTTACTACCGTGGAAGGAGGAAGAGAGTTGCGAGAAAATGTATTTAAAAGCAAGATAACTTCACGACTTCCTGGACACTTTAGTGGGCGCTTAAGTCTTGTGTCCCATTAGGGACACGTGGAGTGTGTACCGACGGGGATACCGTCCCGCCATTAGGGACTGGAGTATGCCCGTTTGAAACAAGTTTGAAGTACCCTTGTCCTGATGAAGCCATAAGAGACGACTGGCTGAAACGCAACCGTGACTGCGTCAACACCTTTTGGTAAGGAGTCCCTATATATGTTTAAATTAATCCTTATAATATCACAAGCGCCCTGATTAATAATTTTCTGAGGAGTTATACCTCTGGCGCTTCTTGGACTTCCTTTGATGTGTGTCACTTTGAGTTAAGAGTGGATACTGTGAGAATTTTGTATGTTTCTTTAGGGTATATATGTTCTGTGTATGTAGTGTATATATTGTAGATGTGATGTACATATTTTGTATATTGTATTGTATATAGAGATGAATGCTAGCTAGGTTGTTTACATGGTTGTACAGTCTTTAGTTTATATGTAGCAACTGTTCATATTATTTAATTTTTCTTGTGCGCCACCCTGTCATTTGACACGTATATATGTCTTTATAACTTGTGAACATTAATAATTTCAAAAATATTTGTGACCAACAGGGTAATTAATTATATCTTGTTTGCAATTAAATGTTGAATTGATCCCTTTGTACCAATTCCTTTTTCATTTACATCATTTGATGTCCCGTGCTCAGGTATGGGAGGGTGATCTGGGCATAACCCCCATTTTTTCCAGCTATTACAAAGAAGCAGCCTGTTGTGCATTTAAACATGACTTTATATCTGCATCTGAGTTTTTGGTTATACCAGGTCATTTTCCTTTGGAGTCGCACGAGTCGCTGCATTTTATTTGCTCTTATTATTTCTTTTCTTTTCTCCCTTCTCTCTCCTATGATGACAGATGGGGAGACTATTCCCTGAGCTTTATGCCAGAGCCTGAGCTGAGGCACCACGTCTGACATTAGCGGGTAAGCCTCAACATCAGCTGTTACACTTGCTTGCTCCCTTTGTTTTTCACAAGGGTAAAAGGTCTGTTGCATTAGTGTCAAACAAGTAAAATAGACCTACCACATTCCAATGTATTTTAACTTAATTTCGTGAGTTGGTTTGTCTTCCTAGTATATGTGTGTCCTTGACTTTTTTTGTCATTATGTATACTATCCCTTTCAGGTAACCGCCAGTGAATCCCTACCTTGGACTTGAATTGGACACTGGATGGTTTTGTATTGTACGTATATTGCATTTTACTTTGAAACTTGAGCAGAAGCACCATTTATATAGGCCCCGAGGAATTCCGCGACACCTCTGAGGAGGGCAGAAACCAATGCCTTGATGGTAACCTTCAGCAGTTATAAAATACCTAGCTGACCTTGCCTTGCTTTAATTCTGACCCAGGGACACATGTATAAAGTGTTTCGCGTACCCTGTAGCCAGTTTTAATTATCACTCTTTTTTATACACGTTCTGCTTCCCTCACCACTCCTTGCTCATTAGAAAGGTATTTATTATATCTCTGAAAACATTCCTGAGCTCCTCCCTCTTGTGAGCGGGTTGTAGCCCCCACCGTGACTAGGCATCACGATGCGAGGAGGTTCTCAATGATGAAGCATGCCACCTATGGTGGGTGAGGTGGGTGAGTGAATTTGTCCTTTCAAAAGGAATACTCCACCTTAGTTAGGCACATTGACCAACTCTTTTCTTTCTTTTTTCTCCTCTGTCTACAACCAGGTGTTTGTTTGTGGTTTGTTATTAGTATTGGGGTCCTTGTGGTCACTAAATCCCCTCTGGCTCCGATTGTGTTACTTATTAACCCTTCCCATTGGCTTTTTAACATAAAGTTCGGTAGAAACTTGACTTGCCACACAAATCATTATTACAAGTAATGCGATCACTTTGCATGTGGCATTACCACATAAGAAATTACCACGGGTGTTTTCAGAGGTTAATTTGTCAGGTCAGTCAAATTTTGATGATTAAAACCAATTTAACCCAAGACTATCTTAATGAATATGAGGTGAGGAGCAGATGAAATTCATAATGTATGGCATTTTAGAGAAAAATCTGAACTCACCACGGTGAAGAATCTCTCCATGAGCCTCTACATGGTACAAGAAAAGAAAATAAAAAATGCCAGATTAGTTAACTTTTATTTATTATTAGGAAAAATGTTTAAGCGCTTTCTATACCATGCTGTGCTGCACTGCCAAGCAAGCATAACTTTCTAACACTGAATGCAAACACTTCACATTTAGAAAAATATTATGGTATGATGTGAGGTAGTGAAGTTTCCAGCCTTAGACACTTACCTGCAAGTCATGATTTGGCGCTCACAATATACAAACCATATAAGAACAAGGAGCAGGAAGGGACACTTTGCATAACTATGCAATGCTACACATTAATTCAAAGATGAACAGAGTTTGCCACTAAAACAAATCATTATGAGATTAACAGCTGATAATCCCATGGCATTTTTTTCTGGTTTGAGAACTGGAAGATATTTCGTTATTTGCTCGTAGAAGCATGGAAACGCATTCTAAAATTACAAGATTTAGCTAAAATGTTATATTATCTATATATTAGATCCTGTAATGGTGCCAACATTTTAATCCACCTCTTAGTATGAACAGTTCTCATTTAAAAAGAAAATACAGTTACATCAACAGCATAACCTGTGAATATCGTGTGACCTATTTCAGGAATTATTTGCACGATGCAGTTGCGTTCTAGGAAAGACCAGCAGATACCTCTTTCTTTTGGTCAGAGCTCGCTCAGACCCTGTGCACATCCATTTGTATTTGAGACAAAATGGGATACATCTACAACGCTGTCACACAACAGAGTGAAGCAATCAAAGTTGCTGTGCTACACTGCATGAGATTACCTTGCAAACATCCATTTGTATTTGAGAAACAATGGGACAGATTTACAAAAACTGTCACGCAAAGTAGTGCAGCACCCAAAGTTGCTGTGGTGCATTGGAGGGAGAGTGAGAGGTGGGAAGCACCGTATGTACTAAGATATGGCACTATCCTGCTCTCTCCCTAGGGCTGGCACACAATCAGGCAGCCAAATGCCAAACACACCTTTGCACCAAATTGCCAAGGTGTCTGCAATAGCCTAGCATGTGTTTAGTACTGAAAGGGTGCCCTTCCAGTACAAAATACTATTCCTAGGCAAACATTAATACTTTTACCACTTTGAATGTGTGTTGTACAGTGCAGCACAAATGCAAAGTAGGTAAAGTTAGGAGAAATAATAATGTTTTTCCTTCTTAACGTTTGCTTCAAGGTGGTGTTATTTTTTTGATGCAAAACACTGTCTACTATGGTTAGTAGATAAGGTTTTTCATAAAAACTATGAGTGGTTGTGTGGGAACATCCAAGTACCACCCATGGGGCTACCCTTGACACAGATTAAAGCAAAGCAATGCTTTGCACTTCCTTGTGTTACTTTCAGGCAGCTTTCCAGAACAAAACAAGTTTGGCCCTAGAAAGTACATAGAAAAAAATAACATTTTGTGCAGGTTTCCATCACTTTTGTGGGACAAACCCAGCGCAACATGTTTGTAAATGTGGGACCTGCTCTCTTCCCTAGTGCTGGTCCACAACCTTATATCATAGTGAAAAGTGACAAGAAATGGAGCGCATGAGTTTTGTCTACTTGTGAACTGTGAATAATGGGTGTACGTTTAAGGCAAAATCAATGTGATCCATTTCTTCTTATGTTAGCATTACAACAGTTAAAACCAGTTTCTCCCCGGGTTTAACAGAGGTTTTTCAGGCACAACAGTTTCTTTCTAATAAAACTCTAATATATGCAAACAATAATTTATAATAAGCTACAGACGTGAAATATATTTTCCATGGTTTCACATCTTATTCTCCGTTCAAGAGCTGGTGCAAAAATATTTACGTCATGGGCTGGAACAAAATATGTTTGCCTCATTCGTTTGTCCCATTATCTATTTACAGAAACAGCCAAAAATGGGCAAAACTGATTGATTCAATTTTTTTAATTTTTTGTAGGATCTCATTCAATTTTCACGTCGTTTCTTCACTCTCATGGGATTAAAAATGTGACAGAGGGATCGTGGACTGTTAGTAGACACTGCCGTTCTACCAAGTGGAAATATTTTCCTGTTAGATAATCAGAGATGTTGACATTCTTTAGAAACGACTGACAGACTGCCACTATTCTTAACAGCTTTACAACTAGAAATTTCCGGCAATTCCGCTAGGTGGCAGCCGAGCCCCTCGGTTGGCAGTGACGAGAAAAAATCCTCAAGTGAAGTTACGGATACGTTTCGTAGATTGTTTATTTGGAACACTTGGTCAAGATATAAAAGCAGTAACTAGTGCAAATGTTCAACTCGTATATTTCAAAATGATTTGTCGGGCAAAGTTCAACAAATGACACAAAATGACCGAATTCAACGTGTTTAGTTAGCTTCCCGCAAAACACTTAAATACATTAAATGTACAAGTATTTTATTGAGTGGATTTAGATTCCTATACATTTGCAATAAAATATAAAAACACTCACCATAAGGAACTATCTCTCCATCGGCGTCTACATTGTGTTAAAAAAAAAATGTTGGTTCCAAATGTGATAAATTCATAATTCATCAAATATACTCATTCATACTAATATCATAGTTAAGTGCTCTCGCCCTTCTCTGGGGATTTATCACTCCTAATTAATGCCCAATACGCAATTAGGGGCCCATGATATCGACAAGTGCACGAGAGGGGAAAATTTAAATGACAGTGGTTATCACCCAGTCACAAGTATTAACCCCTCCGCTGCGCCGAACGTTCCGCGCTGGTGCGGAACGTTCTATTGCGCGGGCGGAGCCGGAACGTTCAGCGGACGTGCGCAGCTCTACCGAGGTAGTGCACGCGACGTCCGCTGAACGTGCGCCGCACTGAAGGGGTTAAATATTCTTCAAGCAGGTACATAAACAAATCTCCACCGTATAATAATAGGCATATTTATTAAAGGTTTGTCGCCTTCGCACCACGCAGGGCAATGCAAAACCTAGAATGAGATTTACCAACCCGTGAAAGGCCACCTTGCGTGGCTGTCTGTGGCTTGGTATATCTGCAGTAACGAAAGGCAGCGCAAGTTGCTGCCTTGTGTGACTCTGCATCAGGGAGGCGTTCAATGGGTGGAGTGCGGGTGTTTCCATGCATTCACCCATGGATTGTGTTGTATATCCGGATTCACCATGAGCGGTAAACCTGAGAATGCTTGAAAATGTGACACCTTCACAACGGAGGCGTAACGAGGAGAAATATGTTTATTTGTCCTCGTTTTTCCTTTCTATGTATGGTGCATTCGGCATCACACATTGAAAGAGGAAAACAACATACTATTTGCAACACAGTCACCCTTGCACCACAGTGCAAGGTTGTCTGTGTTGGCGCTAGGTAGCACATAGTGCGCCAGCGCAAGGAGAGGACAGAAAAGAGCCATATGATGTTAAATATGGAGCATTCCTGCGCTCTCCCTGTCACGCAGCGCAGCAAGGTGTTTTGGTGTACTGTGCTGCGTGACATTTTAATAAATCTGCCCCTATGTGTCCTTACCTTCAGACTTCCACTGAACATACACTGCTGGTATTTAGAGACAGAATTCTGAGCCTTATCACTGGATCAGCAATTTTCAACATTCCAAACAGAGTGCCAATACAATCCTAACCCTGAATATTGACAGAAAGTGGACATCACAATACAACGAAAAACCCAGGAAGCTGATATTTGCATTTGCATGGGTGACCAAGGAAAGCCCAGACAACCTGGACCACAAATGTCATCTCTGCTTCATTTCTATGGGGAACTTTTACAGACTGCACTTTCAATTTCTTTATATTTCCTTTCAATTGAAAAAATGAAGGAACAATCATATATTTGTTTGTGTTCCCATTGACATCAGATGTGTCACTTACTTCTGTGTCAGTCCTGAGGATAAAGTTATGCTGGACAGGGGGTAGCTGATGGGGCAGGCATCAGTACATCAAACTATTTCTATCTTTTGCAAGCACATGGGTGAATCATTTGGCCTGAGTGGGAAAGCAGAACTTTCATTTGAGAGAAGGAGCCACAATGGGCGTTGCAAGCATAGCAGGCGGAAGTGGCAAGTGCTGCAGGCAATACCAATGGGTCACTTATAGAAATATGAAAGATTGCCCTGCTTCCAGGGGACAGGACATTGCACACTGCCTGGGTGACGAAAATACCTTGCATGGCCCAATGGACAAACATAGCTGGTCAAGGGGGCGCAGCTGCTGTAGGTGCAGCAGGTACAGTGGCACCAGGGTTCAGAGCCCAGAGGGGCCCACTGAACCCTGATAAGTGCCCATGGCATCCTTGCTACCCTACTGAATGGTCATTTGGAACCAGGCCACATAGAGACGTATTAAAGAATGAGCAAAGTGGGCTCTGACCCAGGACCCCACCCTGATAGAGCCAGCTCCGTTCTGTAAAGTCTTGTCCTGATGGACTGGAATAATTTTTAAACAGATTGTTTTACATATCGTTTTCTTTTGATTTACTGTTAATGTGGGTGATGTGTGAGAATCTATTTCAGATAATCTGCAGAAAAGCGTGTTTATGTTTCGAGCAACAGCCATAAAAAAAGTTTCTATTCGATCAAATCAGGACCTCACATAAAATAAATGGGAGGGGGGTCACAGAGTTTATTTGCAGTAATATTAGTGAGCTGCTGCTGTGTTACAATATTGAAAACACACATCACTATCCCTGAATATTAGATGTAAACAGATCAAGAATTTGGATAAGTAGGCCATTATGCTGTCAGTGTCCTGGCCAAAGAGGGCAGGAAAGAGCTGAAATTGGATCATAAATGCAAAGCTGTTCCGAGCAGAGGCCCCCAAAATATGCTTGGCCCAGGCCCACTCTCCCTGAGGGAAGCCACATATTGTCTCTGAATCAGAAAGGGAGAGCTGGGATCATGTGCAGGCAGGGACTACAAGTAATAGCTAGGCTGAAACAAACACGGACCCAGTCCGCAACAAAGCTATTTTACAATGTTTATGTCAATATCGAAGTTTGTACATTTGCAAACACAGACTGTCCGCTGCTCCAGTATGGCAAATAAGGCAACAGTCACCTGCCCTCACTATGTTGCATGCTTTCAGAGTAATTATTCAAATATGACGATAAAAGGAGATTTAACTGTAGAAATATAGCAAATGAACAAATGTTCCTGTAAAAAATAGTATTGCCCTCAAATTAAATTTCCAGTTTTAAAATACTCTATTAACAATACAGTCACATAACTTCCTGGTTTACCGTGGTAATCAAATGCAGCAGAATTCAATTTTTTCATATAGAGATGTCACCATGGTTACAGAAACAAAGCTGAAATGTCAATGCGTCACCTTCAGTTTTCTTTGATTGCACCTTCGACCCTTTCGACTCTTCCTCATCATAATCTGCATAAAATAACTTCTTGTTAGTCTACTTCAAATGTGCCAGGCTTTTGTTTTATTACAAAGCACAAGACATTGACAAATATTCATAAAAAAGGTTTCTGGCAAATTACTATTATATCAGAAAAGTAAAGAAAAGCGCTTCTGAATAGATCAGTAATTGCTGCCGAATTTCTTAGGTATGTCTTTTTGAATTCATATCCACATACTTCCAGAAATGTGTCCCTGAACAAAAAATGTCAAACATGAGCTAATTTTAAATCATTTCAATACTTCAAAGATAACCGAGTTTCAAGCTACAATATTCGCATCATAGTTCCAAAATCTCTATGGCATGGCTCTTTCTCAATAATCTGCCCCTATGTGTCCTTACCTTCAGACTTCCACTGGACTTAGAGTGCAGGTAAACAACAGTAATAAGAGACAGAATTCTGAGCCTTATCACTGGATGAACAATTTTCAACATTCCAGAGTGCCAATACAATCCTAATACAATCCTAACCCTAAATATTGACAGGAAGTGGAGAAGCGTGGCTCAGTGGTTAGAGGCGGCAGACCCGGAAGCTGAGATCGGCAGTGGACCAGGGTTCGATTCCCCGACCCGGCGGGTCTCGGGCTCAAAAATTCCACGGACTCGACAATTCTCGCTCCGGTGCCTACTCGACTCATGGGGTCACACTCTGCGACTCTGGGCACTAGCTTGCTTAATCTCCACTACGGCCCCTCGCGGCGGGATGCCTGGCTTTCACCTTGTGGATACCCTGCAGGGGTATCTCACAGGGGAATACCAGGACGGGTTCCCTAAGCAAGCGCCTTGAGACCCCTGGGTGATTCGTGCGCTATATAAATCGAAATACATTTACATTTACATTACAATACAAAAAAAAAAACAGGAAGCTGATTTTTAGATTCGCAATTTGTACGCGTGACCAAGGAAAGCCCAGACAACCTGGACCACAAATGTCATTTCTGCTTCACTTCTATGGGGAACTGTTACAGACTGCACTTTCAATTACGTTATATTTACATTCACCTGAAAACATAATGGAAAAATCAGATATTAGTTTGAAACCTTTGGATTATTTGTATGGCCAATGACAGCAAATGTGTTACTGACTTCTGTGTCAGTCCCGAGGATAAAGTTATGCTGGAACTTTTCTGATAGGACAGACAGGGGTAGCTGAAGGGGCAGGCATCAGTACATCAAAACATTTCTATCTTTTGCCAGCTTGTGTGAATCATTTGCCTGAGTCCTAAAGTTGTTAAATTGACCAGTAGGGAGTTATTGTTTGACAGATGTGGCAGAAATCGGGGAAGGCTGCTCAATGATGGTTGGTTAAGTGGTGGAGCCAGCCGAGAACCTAGGAATAAAGGATCTTCAACTGTGCCCACTGTTTGTGATGAATAGCAATCAGGTGGCAGATCTATGCAGTGAATGAACTCACCGCGGTCCGTTCATGGAAAAAAACCAAGATGGCGGCAAGCTTGCTAATACAGCTGTGGTCTGTTGAGATGCGGGGAAACCTGTTTGAGGTCAAAAGGAAGTGACGGGTGCATGTCCAGAATAGAATCAAGACTAACATGACGCCGGTGCACCAGCATCAGCAGGATTCAGCTCATGTCCTGGTGTATTGTGGCTTGGCTGGACTGAGTAGTCCCCATGTAAACCCACGGATGTGCAGGAGTTCTGCTGAGGCTCCATCAAGCATGAGGGGGTGATGACAGATGAAGCCACGGTGTACAGATCTTATCTGAGTTTCCCCTAGCAGTCAGATAAACGTCAGAGGAGGTAATGACTTTCTCTCTCCTCGGTGGTCAGTTCTAGGGGGCTATAGCGTGGGGGAGGAGCCGGGAGCCGGGCGGACGCTGATCGCCTCGGCTCCCGGCTCGCGAGTTGCTCGGGCCCGGTCCTGGGCGGATGCAGCTCCTCTTTTCGACCACTCACTTCGCCAACACGAAGCGGAGCGAGGGGGGCAGGTGCGGAGAGACAGCGATCGCACCTGGGTTGGCGGACGGGCTCGATCTTCCGAGTTGGAGGAGGAGAGGGCGAGGCTCTCAAAATGGCAGGCGGCACTACGCCAGGGGACTCCCCTGACTGCTGCGGCCGCTGGAGGTAGGATTGCGTCCTGCGCCACCCCAGTTTGTCGAGACTCTCACCGCAGCAGCTGGCATCATTTCCACTAGCTTTCATTTCGGTGGAGACCCCCACCGAGGGAATCCTCCCAGCGCCTGCCTGACTCTAAGATGGCGGTCGGCGGCGATTCTCGGATGGCGATCGCTGCTTCCACTGGCTCGCCCCAACTTCTCCCTGGCCTCCTGCTAATCCTGCGGCCCCCTCTTGGATTTTTGGCCTGCCTCCTGACCTGCTGCCAGTTTGGGGCCACTGCCAGTGCTGGATTGCCTTGTGGCCCTGCTACACGGGCCAGATACCCGGAACACTCACCCCTCCCCCCCCCCACATGGCACCAGGGTTCTGAATGTTGCCGGGAGCCGCTGCTCCCGGAATCCACACCGCCTGCGGTTGAATGCAGACACAACCCACCGGCTGCCGTGCAGCGCCTCACGGCCAACGCGTGACCGCACCAACAGCGTCAACATGGCCTTCACCACCTGGCGCACTCTCACCCCCACCGTGACGGCTGACTGCAAGCTCTCCAAGATGGTGACGCGCCTGCGGCTGGCCTCCAGCTTCATCTCCCACCTTCACTCCTGGACTTTTGCTTTGTCCTGACCGACACTTGGTTGCTGTTTTTGGACAGTTTCTCTGGACTCTAGCCCTCCTCCCATTCCCCCGTCCTTTTACCCTTTTCCCTGTGGAAGATCCTCAAATGTTCCCTCCCTTTTCTGCCTCCCCCTCTCTCCATACCCTTCCACCCCTCCCACCCTCCCTTTGTGCTGTGACTGTATATTGTAATCACTCTAATCAATGGTATTTGCCTTAGACCTTGCACCGTATACCATTCCTATGTGACCCTTAGAGTTTTTCCAGTCATATCCCCTCCCTATGTATATAGAGATAACTCTAATCACTAGTATATGCAGTAGACCTTTGTATTCTCTACCATTCCTATGTGACCATTAGAGTATATCCGGTCTTATCCCTTCCTATGTATATAGAGATAACTCTAATGACTAGTCTCCTATGTGACTTTTAGAGTATATCCATGTGTATCCCTTCCCTATGTATATAGAGATAACTCTAATCACTGGAACATGCAGTAGTCTGCTATGCTCTCTTCCATTCCTATGTGACTTTTAGAGTATATCCAGTCATACCCCTTCCCTTTGTATATAGAGATAACTCTAATCACTAGTCTATGCAGGAGTCCGCTTTGCTCTCTACCATTCCTTTGTGACTCTTAGAGTATATCCATGTGTATCCCCTCCCTAAGTAGATAGAGGTATCATTAGTATATGCCTAGAGTTTATCCATTTGTATCTCCTCCTTGTGTGACTCTATCTCTTGTACATTTGCAATTTTTTCTGTTTGTACCTTTTTAAAACGCATGTAATCCTAAGTCCGTATGTTTTCAACTGGTTCTTATGTAAGTCAAACATTTTGCAAATTTGTTCTTCCGATTGTAACCTTCATGCCTTATGGTTGTAACTGGGTCCTATGTAAAGCGCTCTGACACCTTCGGGTAAAGTTCGCGCTATATAAAATTGCATAAATAAATAAATAAATAAATATAGGAATGAGAACTGACTTTTAGCCTGCTTTGCAAAATCAAATGGGAATTTTAAGACACTAAAAATAAACAGAAAAAAACTGTGGGTGCTAAACACGTAAACATGTAAATAGTCCTTGAGCATTTGCGTTATCTTTAACTCATGATTACTTTAGGTGTCTACTACTAAAACCTTGAGAAGTAGCTATTAAGAGAATCTACTTGTGAGGATTATCAAGAGGACTTGTGGTGCCTGATAGTGTAACAATTCAGATTGAAGTGAATTTAAACAAGAATACCACTTTCTCAAGTTCTGCGAAAGTAGACAAAAATGCTGAATGTGAACTAAAGTGCAGGCAGGCTAACTAAAATGGAAACTGTAGCAAAAATGGAACCTGTCCCTCATATGTTTAATAACCTCAAAGCGTTCAACTAAAATGAAAAACCAAGAAGCATAAAAGCAATCGATTAAAAAAAAAAAAATTAATAGAGTTATAAAGGGGAATGGCCATGGTGTTTATGACATCCCTACATTTAACTTCTAAACAATCACGGAATGTGTTTTTGTGATTATTATAACTTCATTTACACATTTACAGAACAGAAGAATATGCTAGAAACATGCATTTGATAGAATCACAATTCATCACTTGTTGCATATTCAATAATACATGCTTTCCATACTGAAATTAAAGTGGTCTCTGTATTGGAAGCCAAAGGATCACAACAAAATATTATGGAGTCGTGCAGTCACTCATGGTATGAAAAAAATTAAAGTGCATCCTGTTCCCTTACAGAACAGTTCAGAACACTGTGCCTTGGTGCTCAACTCAGATGGCAAAAATTACCAATGTCTATCTACTCCCCAGAAGTGTTTCTGGGCCCTACCAGTTGTGATGTAGTGACCCTTCTGATGAGGGAGGGAGATAGAGTGAAAAAGTTTCTGTATCGACCTGCCTAAAAAATCAAGTTTTTTTTAATAAAGCTATGGTTGATTGAAGGAGTAACCCATAACACTGCAGATAAGAGGAGGAACGGTATTGTGACCGGGTGTTCAATACTGACTCCATCCCGCCCCACCCTAACCTACCCCGTCGTGAGAAATAAAATGATAGTAACAGGGTTATTATCATTTTATTTTTTGTTTCTCCTGCTTAGCGGAGGAGCCTCCCCTCTTGCGAACCTGGGAGCTTCCATGCTGTTGATGATGGAAATTGTATTAATAAGGTGTTTCCAAACGCTAGCCAAGCGGCATTTCGGTGTTCTGTAGAGCTTATGCAGTCGATCATTAGCTTTTTGGTCAGTGATGCGAGGTCTGCTATGCTTGCTGTTGACCATCGCACCTGCTTTAGATTCATAGTGGTGGTCATGCCGATTTCTGTTCGGGCTTGTACATAAATACGTGAGGCTATATCTATCCGCAAAAACTGGCACGAGTGATCCCCCTGTGTGCTGTTTTTTTTATTGAGAAGTGTTTAACCAATGGAATCAGGGGCATGGAAACAATTGCATAGTCGATTAGTGATTGAGAGTTGGGGGTTATGATATCTGTAATTTTGTGGGGGTCTCATCTGGGAGTCTTCCTTAAGGACCCTCATTCTGAGGAATTCAGATGTCATAACTAGCTTTTCATCATTTAGATCTCATCGTTTAGCTTTTGAGATGGCCTGGGCCATGATGTTCCAAAATGTGTTGTCAAGGTTAAGTGTGTCATCATCCTCTGTACTGTACAATATATTTGAGTTGAAATTACCTGTCATTATTATGTCCCATGTGGGTTGGGCTTGCTTTTACCTGACTGGATATTGTGGCTATTATTTTTCCTATTAAGGCTTCATTTTTTTAGGCATTTGGGTGCATGCAGATGTTGAACTATTATCCTCTGATAAGTTACTGAGTTTGATGATTTGAAGGCCAAGGTCCACGTGAGGTAGTTCTTCTGTGATGATATCTAACTGGAAAGATATTTAGATCGCATGGCCTCCTTTAGGTCTTCCGTATTTCTGGTACTTAGTAGCCACGGTTTGTTAGGACAAAAAGCCTTCTACCGGAAGGTCTACTGCTGACCAAGTGTCTTGGAGGGCAATTATGTCTATGTTCATTGGAAGGGGTACCGTCTTAGAGCATCGATTTTGCCCCTGCAGTGTTTCAAGATATAAGATGTAAGAACTTGGATTCAGATGGTAATGTACTTGCATGAGAAGTACATGTGGAACATTGAGCATTTAGGGCTAAGGGGAGCCAGGCCTATTGGACCCACTTTGGTTTGTTCGAGGTATAATTGGGCTTCGGTCTTCCAAATGATCAGAGGAGGTACCTCTTGCACCCCTCAGTATCAATTGAACAGTCCTTACAGGTGGAGACAGCAACCAGTTTTTTTGTAACCACAGGACAGGGAACCTAGGGTGCTGGTGTATTTTTAACGCAATATCCCAACTTGCGAAAGTGCAAATCAAGTCTACGTTTTCATTTGATTTCCAAGTGCTTCATGGTTGATTGTGGTTGATGGTGATTATTGGTTGGCAGGTATTCAACTACTATTAGATCTATTGATGCTATGACTTTTAGTTCTGGGATCTCTACTAGCAGTCTTAAAATATTTACTCTGTTGAGGATATTCTGTTGACCTTGGGGGATGTATTCTGGTTGGAATAGAAGCTTGCTTTGGCTGCCCTCGATTTTGAACAATGATTCCGGCAGGGAAGAGACTTTTGAGGTGCAAGTCAAGGATGTTTTAACTTGTCTGGCGGCATCTGAGTTGTGCGATGAGCCATTCTGGTGTCCTATCATGTTATTGTTTTGTTTCAATTTCGGAGGACCTGGTTTCCCTATGGGTTTGATACCAATTTGGGGAGTTGATTTGTCCTTTACCGGCTCTAAATGTTTTGAGGAGATGGTTCGGCTGTAGCCATTGGTGACAACAGATTTTAAATTCTGCCTAGAGATGTGTGTGATTGATTTGTTATGTTCCCCACAGTGTATGTTATCTCTTCGATGGTACAGTAAATTCACTTAGCCCTTTTAGTTGAGTGAGGGGATGGATTAAACTTGAGGCCTGGTTAAAGCGCTGTTTCATGACTTTCCACCCTGTTTGGAACGATGTCCTATGGATTTGGCCCTTTGATTCACTTCTCCTGCCGGAGAAACATAAGTCTGGCCCTGGATGTCATGTATTTGTTGGTCCTCCAATTGTGTTGGTCCTGGGGTGGGTTTACAATTATTTGCTACAAAAATTTCCTTCTCTCTGCGAGATTGGGTTTTAATGTTATTTCTTCCCTGAGATCGGAAGAAATTGTGAAGACTGTGGCCGAAATCCCAGTGTCATCCAGATAACTGATTGATGCATTAGTTTAGTAGGGGAGGTTTCCATATCCACTTTAGTATTTTGGGGCAAGTATTGGGTAGATTAATTTGGAAACCATTTCCTTGGATTGTGTGTTTTTATGTCTTGCCTTCCTTGCTCGCTTCTGTTACCTTTTGGTTAGTTTGCTGGATGAGGGGCTTATGTTGGTAGTGCGTTGACCAGCCTTCTAGTTTGTTCGTGCTAAGTTTACTATCTTTTGGTCTATTCGTTTGACAGTATTTGGCCGTACATGTGGCCCTTCCTGTGGGTCTAGGTACACATGTTGTGTTTTCTGGCTAGAGCTACTGGTTTGATTTGCGGTGATTGGATTGTTTTTTATGACAATCCTGTCTGATGCTAAAATTGGTGACAACATTTCCGGGAGTGAGGATAATTTGTCTATAATCGGACCACATGTACATTTCGTTGGTGATGGTGAATAGATGGCTGTACCTTTGTGATTATGGATGTTAAAGATTCCAGTTTTAAGTTTATGCCTGAGATGTGTACAGCCATCAGATCATTAGGTTGATCTGTACATCAAATTTGTCCGGCCTAAAGTTCAAGACTTTGATGATTGTAGTGTTGTTAATAAGAATTTTCCACCAGGGCAGGTTGTCATTGCTTGCCTACAATTGGTGGGGACTCGCACTCGCTTGTTGAGGAAATCATATGAGGAGAATGGAGCTTTGCCATCTTCTAAGGGAAGCTCGTTCTTCTACTTCAAGACAACCTAAAGGTATTTTTGCAGTTGAAGTTATTTTTGGGAGCACCAGTCAAGTAGTGGTTCTGACAGCGCTTTTGGCCTTGATAGTGGATGTGTTGGCATGGTTTTTGCACAGTAATGCATGTAGCAGTGCAGGCACCTTGTCATTCCTTTCCATAGTTTGTTGTTTTATTGTAGAAGATGTAGGAATTGTTGGACCTTGGAGGAGACCTGGAAACTAGTTATCAACTAGACATATTGTTATGGCTTCCAGGGCCTGCAAGGGAATCATGTTGTTTGAAACAAAGAGTGAGCTTGACCATGAGCCATCCAAGAGGACGCCCTGCCCAATGTTATTAAAGTGAGGCTCAATATCTATATTGCATTCACTTTCTAAAATTGAATCATTTGCATAAATCTTGTTAGAAGTGAATGGAGATCGATGAACCTGGGCAGTTACCTGTAGAGGTTTGCAGATAGGATTAGGCACTGGTGTGCTGGATTTTCCCATGGTAGCCTAGCGTCAGGTGCTGTGGCCAGATGGCACAAGGTGCCTTCATTTGAGGTGATTGTTTCAAAAGGTAGGATAAATGGGAGTCAGTGCCTTTTTTCGACTTTTGTGGAGTTATGGGGCAAGGCAAGCTAGGTACTTCCTCCAGTGTGGCATAGTTTACAGCCACGGTATCTGTCAAAAAGAATGTTTTTGTGATGGATTTATTTATCCAAAATGGGACACTATTGACTCTGGGGGAGAAGCTGCAACCAGACTTTCATTTGAAGTTTTGTCTTGTTTGCTATATGTATTTGTGTCCTTTGGCAGGGCTTCCTTTCATGCGTTGTAAATCAGTGGTTGACGAGACTTTCCTGATCTCATTTTATAGATTCTTTTGTGGATTTATCTTTAAGGAAGAGTTTGCTATTTGTTTTGGTGATATGATATATAGGAAAGTTAAAGGTTACATTGTAAGGTTTGAATGTGGTCATATCGGACCTCTGATTGATCTGTTTGGGAGAATTATTGCCACAGATTAAATACAGTATTTGTTGTTAGGCTGGGACGGCATGAGCACAACTACTTCTAAGAGGCCCTTCTTCAGTAGAGTGCAAGCCTTAGATGTACAGTCCCGAATTGCTGCATGCAGTGGTTTTGTTTCTGTAGTGATCAGAGCTTGTTGCATTAGTTTCCTGTTAAAGGATGGTTGAAGTCTGAGTTTTGTGACTATTTCAAAGAAGAGCCAGCTACTAGTCTCCTAAAGGCAGGCCCTAGGTAGACCATGTGGCAGGGTGCAGTGTAAGCAAAAGTTATGACCTGTACTTTTAAGTTTTTCATGTCCTGGTAGTGAAAAACACCTAAATTCGGTTTTCAATACTATGAGGCCTACTCCTCTCATAGGTTAACATTGGAAATTCCATAAGAACATTCCTGATTAGAAAGGAGTAGCTGTGTCATGTTTCTTATCTTTGGAATGGCAATGATAAATACTCTTTACTGGTAAAGTTGGATTTAATATTACCAATTTAGAAGGGCCACTTTTAGAAAGTGTAAATTTTTCTGCTCTTACAGCTCTGTGTGACTGCAGTCGGTCTGCAATACACGTCTGGGGTGGGTGAGAATGACACTTTGTGCATTCCCTCTAGAAAGCCACTAACACAGGAGGTTTAGGTGTGTCTGGAGAATTATCTGAATTCGCATGGCTCTTCCTAAACAGGAAGGGAGGGTGTGGCTGATTCACCTGAATAGGCAGTGCCCTGTCCCCACACAAAGGGTGAATTTCCCCCAACTGATAGTTCAGAGCCAGGGCTAGGAAGATAGGGCCCAGGCACACTTCAAAAACCCTTCTGTAAAGTCACCCCCACTTCAAAGGCACAACTGGGTATAAGTACTGGGTCTCTGACCCCTCCAAATCAGCCACTTCTGGAACTACAAACAGATTAAGTCAGAAGAATTGCTGTGCTGCATCAAGAACTGACATTCTGCTGGACTGCTGACCTGGAAGACTTACTTTTCTGTTCTGCTGCCCTGCTGTTCAGACTCCGCTGATGGGAGCTGAACTCTGCCTTGCAACCGAAATAATCTACAAAGGCTTGCTGGGTTGTCGCCTGTTGATTGAGACTCAGGGATATCTAAGTCTCTATCTCTGCTCCTGTGCCTGCTCACTGGAACTGGACCCACATACATGTACCAGAGAAATCAATGCATCTTCAGTCTGCAAGCAGAGGAACTGGTGCATCCACCCTGTTGCAGGAGTAGAACCTGGTGCATCGCACTTGAAACCACCATATCGCTTCCAGAACCAACGCTTCAGAAGAAATGCATCGCCACCACTGCGTGGAGAAGATCAACGCATTGTCGCTCCAGTGTGGATTAGCCCAGTGCATAGTCTACGGAACCACTGTCCTCAGAACCCACTCAACAGACCTGATGCATCAAAACCACTACGTGAAGAAAATCGAAGCATTAACCTCATAAGTGGGCCCGGCATCAACGCATTGCTCGTCTGGACCCCACATCTCGCTGTTGTGACCAGCATCAAGGTTCTCTGTTCCCCAAGCCTGAGTGTCTCCTGTCCCCAGCATGCGCTCCATCATGGTTGGCTTGAACTGTTGACTTTGTCCCGGGGCAGTGCAACTAGATGACCCCCACAGGAGTGTATTGCTTCTAAGCGCAATAACTCTTTTTATTCTTTAAAAATTCATAACTCAAATTCTACTTATTGGATGTTTGTCATTTTGGTCTTGATGTATTTATAACATTATGTCTATTTTCCTAAACCTATACAGAGTCTTTTTGTGGTGTTTCCATTGTGTTACTGCATGTGTGTGTGCTAACAAATTCTTTACACAAATGCCTCTTTAGATAAGCCTGACTGCTCTGTGTCGAGCTAATAGAGGGTGATCACAGGTTATCTTTAGTGTGTATCTAGCTTACCCTGCATAGAGAGGTGGTCCCTACTTTGACAGAGGGCATGCCTCTGCCAAATAGAGACCCCATTTCTAGCACAATATACTGTTTAATTAGCATTTTTAGCTGCAACATAACTTGGTCAGCCATTGCTGAATAATTCCAGTGACCTGACTTTGGGCCAGCTGTTGATTTCGATTGGATGGATTTCTTGTATGGGTCAGTTGCCTTCTCTTTGTTTCATGGCTTTCCTCCCTAATCTTCACTCTATACCTTGCCTGGAGCATTTATTCTTTATCCCGGCTTTTGATTGGCTCAATTCTAGCCTTCCCCTGCTGAAGTCAGAGAGCTATTTCTTCATTTGGTTTCAAGCTTTCCTCTCTCTCTCTCTCTTCATGACATCCCTTAACAGCACTCATTACTTTCTCTCCTCCACCGCTTATCTGTAGCTGCTCTCTTGTCCTTCCCCACTGCTTCACTGATTCTTAATACTTTGTGCGAGGGCCCAACAGCAGCTTCACACTTCTACCAACCACTTGCTTCCCTGCTAATCTTTGCTTCCCCATCCCTCCCATTCCCATTTGCTTTATTTGCATATTTTCTAAATTATTTTAGAACAGGCCTGGCTGCAGTACACTTCTTCCAGGCTGCTCGCTTCTTTGTTTTCATTTCTTTCTGTTTTTTATTTACCTTTCTAAAATGGACATAAGCCAT
This sequence comes from Lissotriton helveticus, assembly GCF_964261635.1. Classification (NCBI taxonomy): domain Eukaryota; kingdom Metazoa; phylum Chordata; class Amphibia; order Caudata; family Salamandridae; genus Lissotriton; species Lissotriton helveticus. Next base: position 1,156,035,296 of record NC_136070.1, read on the forward strand.
CTTGGAATGGTAATACTAGTTTCGAATATATGTTAAAATGAATGTCGGTGCATGCACAGTCACTAGCGGCCACCCTGCAGTAGAGTTTTCACAAAAAAGGATTATTCTAAGAAGATCGCAATGAGGTGCATCATTTTGAGATTTCTCATTTGTTTTATTCCTATGGCAAAGTAAACAAGCATTGACAAAGCCAGTAGCTCAGCATTCACATTTCAAAGATGTGACCAACTAGCTTTTCTAATGCTTGTTCAGATGGTGGCTAAGGCCCTTTTTTGTGTGACTTGTTCTTTTCCAATTCCTTCATAAACTCTTGTTTGTGTAGAGATCTGAATAACATGTTTTGCTGTAACTACCACATACCCTGCAATTTCCCTTGCTATATTTTTGCAAGTAAACCCTACCAAGATTTACTGGAGACAAAATGTCTGGTAAATACCAGTGCATGTGGATTTTGTTGGAAACCATTAAAAGTCACATGTTTGAAAGGGTACACTTTTAATAGGTGATCAATACTGTGCCTGTTAAATTAGGACCCACAGTGTTTCACATTTTAACAGATGCGCTAACTATTGCATCTCCACTGGGCCATGAGTAATGAGGGCCTAAATATCTTATTAATGGGTGGTTCCCACAGAGAGGGGCAATAACCCATTAGCCACCTTTAGTGACAGTAGTTTGCTTGAATCTAGAGAATGATTGTGAAACCATGATGCATGGGCAATGGTTTATAGTCTTCCTTGTAAAATAGCTGTGGGCTAGCTCGGGTACCACCTTTTAGTTATGCAAGTGACCTTTATTGTTATTCAAGATCTCACGGGGTCAGTACGGAGTTCTTTTGCGAGAGGAGGTGCCTTCTGAAGTCTGTTGAGCAGTGCCCGGACACCTTATTATACAAAGTTACAATAATCAATAAAATAATATGTTGTAATACGTACTCCGTGAACTCCTCTAGCTGCCACTTCGCGCAAGTATCCATTTCATGATTTGTTGCTTTGTTAAGATGATGAATCAATACAACAATTATCGCTATCTATCAAAAGTACTGCCAATCTCTGGTGGGCTCAGAGACCCCAGAAGCTGGAACTCAAGTAACTGAGGCCTCTAGATTCAGAACATCCTTCATCAAGAAGCAATTGCTTCCTAGAGCTGGCACCAATGACTGGAATTCCACAGTCAACATATTCAGAATTCAGCCCACCCTTCTTACCTTCAGAACACACCTAAAAGCTTGTCTCATCCACTTTTACCCTACTTAAGGATGTCTCTCTTCAGTACCACAACTGGGTTTTCAGAATCTCGACTTTTTTCACATTGCATTCTCCTGCTACTCTCCTCTCTTCCTGCTACTGCTTCCCTGTGTACCTGGACCCTCCACTTGTTCCTATGCTTACGCCTAGTAATTATTAATTTGTTGTGTTATAAGTACAACACCCTAATGCCCTCTAGTCAAGGAGCACTGCAGAAGACTGTCAAATAAATAAATATATACACTGACTTGTAAAACATTCTACATAGTCAGCTTGATAGAAGCGTGAGTACACAAATTCAACAGAGTATTTTGGCCTCATAATATTGCATCCTTTGAGCATTATTATTAAACAGTGGCATCAACCCCTTCTATAAAAATTTAAAAATACTACATTAACAATACAGTCATATTATTACCCGTTTTACAAGTAGTTATTAAATGCTTCAGATTGGCATTTTTCATGCAGTGATGTTACCATGGCAATAGAAATAAAAATGAAATGTCAAGGAATCACCTTCAGTTTTCTTTGATTTCACCTTCGTCTTTCGTGACTTTTCCTCATTAGGATCTGCATAAAATAGCTTATTGTCAGTCTGCTTGAAATGTGCTATATTTTAGATTTTTTTACAAGACTAAATACAATGACAGATATTAACAAAGGATCCGGGCAATTTTACTATGAGATCGACAAAGCAACGAAATCAAACAAAATGGTAAAAGGTGCTAACCTTACCAAAGCATGTTCTAAAACACACTTCTGCATAAATGAGCTATTGTTGCTATATTTCTATAGATATCGCCATTAAATTCATATACATTTTATATCCATAAATATGAGCCTAAACAAGAATGTCTACCTATAGTTATTTTGACACAATATGCACATTGCAAACATTACTTATTTTCATTTTAAAACATCATTTTATATTTAGTTTCTCCCCACAATATGGATTTTCTAATGTATTTGAATGTGTTTCCCTTAATTGGATCTTAAACTTGTGTGGTGTGACCACGCTTGATAATGAATCTTTGAGTAAGGAATTGTTGACTGTTGTATGTGACATAAGAAAGTTAGGGGAAAGCTGCTTAAAGAACCCATGATACAGCGGATAGTGAGTGAGTTATGGCGACTAGGTGCTTGTAAGCGTATGCAGCCAAAAAGCTGTTGCAACCATCGTACCAGTGACCCAACCAGCACCACACCGTAGGAGTGTACTCTAGGACAGGTAGGGAAGTTTTTAAAAAAAACAATGCACCTCAGCAGCAAGGGGAGGGGAACACTGCTAAAAAACATTATAACATGGGAGGATCCACTTTGAAAGACAAAAGGATTTGAAGTGGGATTATTTGTGAACATCACCTATGCCTTCTAAAGCAAACACACACACACACAACACTGAGAGGGGAGAGTGGGAAGGCCACCATTTGTGTATTTCTCTTTCATCCAAGGTTGATACATCGAATAACATTAAGTCCAGTAATGCTTGTTTTTTACAGTGCTTAGAGATAGTAAAAGTGCTGTATCAAGTGCTATATAATAAGGTATTATTAATATTGTTACTAGTTGTAGAAGTAGTATTACTATTGTTGTTTTACGGTTTTGGTAATTTTTTCCTCTGGCTCAGATATACAGTTGGGTGTTATTGGCACAGGGATGGTCCTCTAGCCAATGGGTTTTAGGGCATTATTTAGAATTTGGCAGAGCAGGATATCCCCTGTACACATCCACTGTACATCCACCAGTTAAGAGGTGTGGTAAATGACTGATTTCTAAAGGCAGATCCTCAGCTTGCTCTGCCATCAGACATCTTTTCCTGGTGGCCCTTCCATCACAGAGTGGCTGGGTCAAAGTGTTAGTAGGCCTACCCTATTGTTGTATTTTAGAAACTCCCCCACATTAGGACACTTGTTTCTGGAATACAAAACAATCCAGGCTGGCTGGCATAGCAATTTTGTTTTTGGGCAGGAGCACTTTTGTTAAAGATCGTCCCTGCTGAGATGAAAGGGATCTCAACATTTTACAGGTGGACCTGCACTGAGCTTGCAAAAGTAGTGAATCTGCATCAGCAGGCTAATGGTATGCCTGCCAAAAATGAAATAACCCCCTTTATCGTCTTATCGTCTCTTAAACAAAGAGACTAAATAGATTTTCTGAAGAGTTGATAGTCAGGTCAAGGTCAGTTGATGTTTGTACTCGGTTAGCGTCACCGTTGTTAGTTTTCCTGGAGGGCTTCTTTTGACAATGGAGGAGCTATTTGTCTCCTGGGGAGTCAGGGGCATATTAGCAAGAACCTTGTTAAAATTATCGCCGTTTTAGCGGCAGGAAATTGCCGCTAAAACGGCGACAATGGGCTTGCTAATATGCGTTATAGAATTCCAATAGAAGCCCAGGTTAAATGTGCAGGGCATCTAACCTGGGCTTCTATTGGAATTCCATAACGCATATTAGCAAGCCCATTATCGTTATTTTACTCGCAGTTTTCTGCCGCTTAAACGGAGATAACTTTAACGAGGTTCTTGCTAATATGCCCCTAAATTCTTTAAGGTGAAGGTCTTAAGGAATGAGGCACAGCTATTAGCTACTTGCATCTTAGGCATGCTCTGCTGGGGACCGTACAGTACCCTCACTGGCTGATGTAATATAGAAGATCTGGAGTGTATATATATTCCACATTCAATGAGGCACAGGACCTGTAAGCCACTCAAATAAAGGTAGGCGTTTGCATGGCCAATCTGAAGTGGATTGGAAGGAGAAGTGTCTTTTAGTTGCCAAGCCTTTTGATAGTGCCAAAGAAGGGCCCCGAAGGTACTCGACTGCACGGGGAAAGGGAGTTTGCTAACAAACCGCTATGTGACATGTGTAAATAAGTGACCATTGTTGAAAAGACTAAAGTACACAAAAAGTGATGGATGCCGCCCGAGCTATTGGCAGCAGCTGAGATTAATTCAAGCATTGCATCCATCACCTTGTTGTTGCATTTGTCACCCTAAGTGCACTGGGTATGCTCAGACATGGGTCCCGTACTCACTCTGCCACTAAAATCAAAATATACCCAGCTGATGAGTCCATAATAAGTGAGAAAACGGGCCTGGGTTGCTTGTTTTCCAGTTCAGGGAGGACCTGGCTTGGCATTTCAAGCTGGACTGTTCCGGTTGGAGCAGGATCAATGCTGATTTGCATATAGCTGGGTACAAACTGAGGTGGCATGGTGAGTGAAAAACAAAGGATTGGGATGCTGTACCAAGCAACTGTCAGTGGTTGAGATTAATTCAAGCATTCCATCCATCACCTTGTTGTTGTTGCAGTTGCCACCCTAAATGCAACAGGAATGCCCAGATGTGGGTCTCATGCTCACTGTGCCACTGGAATCAAGCCTTACTTGGCTGATGAGCCCATAGTAAGGGTAAAACTAGTCCTGGGTTGCTTGTTCTCCAGTTCCGGGAGGACCTGGCCTGGCAGTTCAAGCTGGACTGTTCAGATTGGATCAGGGTCAAACTCTGATTTGCATATGGCATTTTTACCATGCTAAAAAATGTCCTAACATTGGCAAAGGTGAAACTTAAGTATTTCGCTCACCACTTGTGGAGAAGAGTGAGATGAATATTCAAGTGTCAAATTGAAAAATGGCAACAACTGTACTTGTTTATAGACTGTACCAATTATTAAAAACAACAATCTTACACTTTCTTGTTTTAAGTAAATGCAGTGCTATTACATTTTATTACAGTGCTACAGTGCTAGTGTATGAGAAAAGAAGCACAGATATATGACTTAAATGACTGAATTACCTTCTAATTTCTCTAAATGATCATTCTCGCCCTCTGGATCTTCCCGATTAGCATCTGAAGAAGATAGTTGCATTGTCATCTTATTTCTACTGAATTATGCATTTGTTCTCATTATAGTCATGCACACAGGTATAAGGCAAATTATTGTGAAATATAAAAATTGAAGACATTGAATTACTCAAGCAAATTTGTAAAAAGTGCGCACATTCACAAAGCATGTATTTATATACTTATGTATGCATTACTTACAATGGCCATATTTCTTAAGCTTTAGCCCGTTAAATTAATATCCACTCTTTCATAACTATGAGCCCAAAGAAGACAACATGAGCTAATTCTGAAAATGTTCTATATTGCAAACATGATCTATTTTTTCCAGTGATCATCTCCACTTCCAGCTTCAGTCTGAAATTTTAAAAGGATCTGCCTGTGTTTGTCTTGAATATACCCTGTAAAGAGCTGCATGCCACTGGTGTAGGTTCACCAGGCTTGATAATGAATAGATCTTTACAGAAGGAAGTGGTGGGTGGACCACGCAGCCCAAGATTACTGGTGGAAGGCCAATTAAGATAGTTGTATAAAGGGGTAACTCATCACAATGCAGGTATGTCAGGCAGTGTGAGCAGGTGAGTTGTCATGGGAGTACACAACTAATTTGCCGCTGCTGCATTCTCTATGTCAGTCAATTTCCTTCTAGCACTAGAAATGACAGTTATGCATCGGGACACATGTTTTTTACTTACATTTCCTACGGTTAAAGAAAACGAAACAAAGGACTTATTTGTCTGTAAGTCACATTCTCAATTATGTTATTGCTTTACAGATGTCTTCTTTTTACCGTTGATGGGAGAAAGTGTTTTCTCTGCATTCCCAATTTCAGATGGTGTGCTGTCTTTTTGATAGCAATCATTTTATCTTGGGGCTGGGTGAGTCATTTGAGGTGGCTTAACCCCTTCCCTGGAAATGTTTGGAAAATAGAGCAATATGATATACTACGGCTTTGTCCCTTCAATTGGACACTGGGAGGAAAACCATTAGAATCCGTCAAAGAATATACTTATTTGGGGGGAATTTTCTCCTACACCTTACAAAATTCCTCCCATTTACAGCACATAGGGCGAAAGGCAGACGTCCATTTAGGGGCACTGTTGAAGTTATACTCTTCTTCCGGGAACAGGCATTTTCAACCTTTGCTAGAGGTTTATTGTATGAAAATCCCTCCCATTTTAATGTATTCCTTTGAGTATATTCACATTAAATCCTGGCAACCAGTAAAAGTGAGAGAAGGGATTCTTTTACGCAAACTGCTAAAAGTTAGCCAAGATGTACCGGTCCAAGAACTCCGCCTCCAGCTTTCCTTAGATAGCATAAATGCTAGGGCTATTTCCAACATAATAAGAAGGGCATATTATCTTCTACACGGCGATCCTGATTCTCTAAGGCACATCTTAAAATTGGAAACTTTTAGAGATGAGTCATCGCAGCATATTTTTAACAAAAATCTTAATATAGCTCTTAACCTATATCACTGCACATTAGCACTCTTACAAACTTGGACACCAGTACATTTGAAGCTCTTTTTAAAGAACTTGACTCCAAGAATAAGCTTTGAACTGGATGTAGAACATTGTTTACAAATAAAACACTATATACAATGTGTAAATAACATAAAATATGAATCCCCTGAGCTATACACATATTTCTCACTAGAATACAGGGTACGGCGTTGTATTCTTTTACTGCGGTTGGACATCCTCCCCTTGAAAGTATACATAGTCAAATGGTATACCTCAGAAAACTCAACAGGATTCTGTGATTTGTGTAAGGGAGGAATGCTAGATCTACCACACGTATTGATAGTTTGCCCAAATCCAACCCTGGTAGAAGCCTGGCCTCGGTATTTAAAACCCATTTGTTTTAGATATAATATCTTTTCTACACAACGTCTAATTAAGTTATGTAAATCACCATCGGATTAATTTGCCTGCCATCAATTGCATACATTTTTAAAGAGCTTTTTAAAGTTGTTTTAAAGTGTATTATGGTAATATGTTTTTAAAATACATCTGTCATATGTGTTGCCCTCAGTGGAGGTCAGATTTAATAAACCTTGACTTGCCCTTGATGTACTGCAATAGTACCTTCAGGAAAGCAAATGTATTAATAATAATAATACTGGCATTTGTAAAGCCTGAATAATTACCCCCTAAGGGTGAGTCACATGGTACTGGGCTAGCCTACTGCCATTGCCGGGGATCGAACCGTGACCCCCGTGCTCTGCAGTCAGCCGCCCTGGCTGCTGCGACGCACCTCTTCCTAAAAGCAATTGAATAACCACTGCACGCATAATTGGAAGAGAGACTCCCAACCACTATACACATTATTAGAAGAGGGACCTCCAACGTCCTATATGCATACCTGTCATTATTATCAAATATATAGAAATATGACAGCAGTCAATATAAGGGCCCAGTATGAGGTAGTCAGTACATCTTGGAGATGAGTCAGAAACCTCTGTCTACTCAGCTGCCTGGGTTTGGATTATGTTAGCAGGAGTCTAATAGTATAATGGGGTTAGTTAGACCTGTCAGTCTTAGAGTGATCTTCCCCCAACCTTTTGTCTTTGTGCTCCATGGTTGTGCTGATTTGGTTTTTGCTGGCCTTAGGACTCTGAGACCTTTACCACTGCTAACCAGTGCTATAGTGCTTGTGCTCTCTCCTCTAAAGACGCAATATTGGCTTATCCCCAAATGGCCTAATTAATTTACTTATAAGTTCCTAATAAAATGGTACACCAGGATTCCAGGGCCTGTAAATTAAATGCTACAAGTCGGCCTTCAGCACTGATTGTGCCACCCATTTAAATAGCCCTTTAAGCATGTCTCAGGCGTGCCACTACAGTGCCTGTCTGTGCACTTTAAACTGCCATTTTGACCTGGCAAAATACACCTTTTGCCAGGCCAAAACCTTCCTTTTTAATACATATACGGCACCCATTGGGCAGGTCCTGGACAGCCCAGACGGCAGGGTGCAATGTATTTAAAAAGAAGGACATGTACTTTTACGTTTTATATGTCCTGGTAGTGAAAAACTCTTCACTTTATTTTTAACTACTGCAAGGCCTACCTCTCCTATAGCGTAACATTGGAGTTGCCTCAATACATTTTATAAGTTTTGTTTCCAAATGAGAAGAGGTTACCAGTACTTGTTTGGTGTCTTTGGAATCATAATTTAAAATCCTAACTTATAATGGAGTCAGATTTAAATTGCAATTCTGCAAATGCCACTTTTAGAAAGTTGGCATTTTCCTGCCTTAACTATTAAGTGCTAGTAGCCTGTCTCTGGTCACATTACTGGGGGTAGCTGACAGTTTGGATTTGTGTATTGCTCCTAGACAGCCAAACAAAATAGGGAGCTTAGGTGTATCTGGATGGGCCATGACTGGGAGGATGGGAGGGAGGAACTGGGCACTGCCCCACCTACACCTGAATAGACTGTGTCCTGCCTCCAGAAAAGGGCTGCTTACACCCTATAGTTATTCTGTAGTCAGGAGTGGGGAGACAGGATGCCAGGGGATTTCAAAGGGAAGCCGCTATGAGCTTCTCCCCCATTTTAAAGGATCCGTGGGTATACATGCTGGACCACAGACAACACCAATTCAGTACACTTCTGGACATGTGGATACTCTGCTAGGGAGAAAGACTGGTGTGCTGCTGAAGGACTGCCACTCCTGTTTTGTTGACCTGCTGCCTTCTGCCCCCTTGCCAGGGTGACAAGGACTGGACCTGCATCTCTTGAGCTCAGAACCTAGGGGGAGTCCAGGGGCTAGTTGGCTGACCTCCTGGTCTGAAGCCTCATGGACACAACAGGTTTACCACAAACTTGCACCTGCATTCTCTCATCTGTGACTCTACACTACCAAGTGGTGCCACCTCAGAGCTGGGCTTAAGATGCTTTAACTGCCTCTGTGCATCCAGAAGAACTGACGCATTGCCTCTGCTGAGCAACACAACCCCAAGCAAAACTGACACATCTCCGCTGCTGCATGGATTGGACCTATCGCAAAGACCCGTATCGCTACCGCAACCCACAACGCCTTCGGAATCACCACTGTGCAATGTATCCGTGGTGCAGGCTCTCGCTTATTATGTCAATAGCAGCCTCCTCGACAATTACGGAGTCCCCATCGCAGCCTTGCAGCTCGCCAGAACTGATGCATAACCCCAACTGCGCGCCACATCCCCAGCGCCAGACTTAGCTTTGCAAGCCCAGTCAGCGGGATCCACAAAAATGACGTAGACCCTTGCACCGCAGCCTTGCCTTATCTCAGAACCAAAGCATCACTTTGGCTGCATGGTGCATCTTCAATGCAGATCCACGCAATACTTCGCAACCCAGGATCTAAGATACATTTGTTCAGTGGGCCTAAGAGGGTCCTTGTAGATGGCCCCTGCTCCATCGCAATCGGCCTGAACTTGTGACTTTGACCCAGACTGCAGTGACCAGATGCCCACAGTCAGCACTTTGCACCTTTTGGCACTACTTTCTCTAAAAACTTTAAAATGTAATATCTACAGATCAACAAATTGTAAATTCTTGTCTTGTTTTATTTATTAAACTAAAATTTATTTTGCTAACCTGGTGTGGGATTTTTTTGTGTGGTGTTTTCACTGTTTATTATTTGAAGTGATGCAAACATACTTTGCACATTGCCTTTAAGTTAAGCCTGACTGCTCTGTGCCAAGCTACAGGGAGTTGAGCACAAGTTATTTTGGGTTTGATCACCCTGACAAGGATTGTGGTTGCCACTTAACCAGGGCTCAGAGCCCAGTCAACCAGGAACCCAATTTCTTACAGGGTTTAACTTAGGGGTCCAGGAGAAGGGTTCTTGAACACACAACCTATACACTTCTTTAGAGTGGATGGTAGGCCATAGTCCTAGCTGGCCCTGTTTAGATTGACAATTCCTTAATGCTTATCAGTGCTAAGACATATGCAGCACTGGGCACATCAGTCCTGCTGCCCACTCTGAATGTTGCGGGAATTTCTGGGGAGGCCCATAGGTGTCTTGATAATGGTCACACAGGTCCTCATAGCACACACGTTTAGCATTGGGTTAAGAGGTGAGCAGGTCCTCCCTGTCTTCGTGTGGAGTTATACATGTAACGTAATGACCTCGGAGGTCTCTCTTTGGGTATGACTGGCAAGGCTAAGTCAAACTTCAATTCTCCTGAGAAAGATATATTGAATACCATTATATTGGATAACGGTAACAAATGTAACTTACAGTGCTTAGAAATAAAAAAAAAGTGTGAAAATAAGGGCTATGATACAAGTTATCATTATTATATGGTATTGATCATTCTTCCTGCTGGCCGTGACATACAGCTGTGTGTTGTTTGCTCAGGTACGCTTCTTTAGCCCTACAGCCATAATCTAAAGACAAAGATGATGAACAGAGTTTCAGAAGACTCAATATATGTTATCACGCCTGGTGCACTTCCTTTTGTCAGCTGGGATTAATGTGTCTCGTATATGGAATTTTTATTGTGTAGATCTTTGGGAATGTTGTGTAAGCACAGGTATTTAAGATAAGGCCTGATCGGTGGTCGGTATAATGATTGCAATGTTTGTGCTATATGGTTTAAGAGTTCAATAAACAACAAGTTGTCCTGATATGGACCAGCTGGAGTATAAAATGGTCAGAATAACAGGAACAGTAAACTACTGCAGTCCACACAATGGTAGATATGGCAATTTTGATGTAGCTGGAAGGGAGAAGTGATTTCCGCTTGTAGTTCCAGGGTGCTACATAAGTGGGAATGTTAGGAGTTTTCCTAATAGGCTGGGGAAAGGACATTTTGTTGCCAAAGAGCTCTTCAAGGGACTTAGTTTGTAGGCTAATATACATTTGGAATTCTTAAGCTAGCAACAACTGTTAAAAAGATATGGTTGTAAGAGGGATTGCACTAGTACTCAATTAAAATCAGAGTGACATTTATCTCAAGCATAAGGGTACCAAATTGAATTCAATTTGCCAGGACCTAGTCATCAAGATATACATATAAGGATTAGCTTTATGATTGGTACTGACTTTTCAAAGAATAGAGCCATGTAGATACCATATTTTCTTATTACATATTTGGCAGTCATGAACAAAATGAAGCGCATGTAAGGTTAATTCTTTAACACAGATTTTTGGAAGTCTGGTGACAAAGTAAATAGTGTGATCCAAAGTACATGCCATGTATAAAATCAAAAACTGTTTGGTTTCAGATTAGCAACAAAGCATGTTCAGTTCATAAAACTAATCGGTACAGCCCATCTCCCTTAATGGATTTTTCATCAGGATAACAAGGATGAGAGCATCAATGGTTGTGCACAAAATTCACAGTCCATTCACATTCCATTCACAGTCCATTCACAGTCCATTCACAGTAGGGCGCATGTGTTCAGAATTAACTCTTCATTTTATATGAATGTCAAATGTGTACTTAACACAAAAAAAAACTACAATATTATGTGTATGGTTCCTTTCTAGTTCTTCAAAAACCACTACAAGTCTGACCTCAGCTGTAATCATTGTACTTAGAGTGCTTCTTGGTGCCATGGATGTCAATTCACCAAATGCCTGGGCTAGCAGAAGGGACTTCACATGCCCTTCGACTTTCACTCACACATACACATGCTTACACATACATACGCTTACACATACACACGTATTCACAAACACTCACACAGACACACTCTGCCTACAGTCGTACGTGCATTCTGTGAATACCATGAGTAGTAAGTTTAGGATTTTGTCGTAAATTACTTCTGTGTATCGGTCCCCTAGTACCCTTCTGCTGCTTGGTACAGTAATATAAATGAAATGTCTCTGCATCACCTTTTTTCTTTGACGCAACCTTCTCTCTCTTTGGATCATCCTTATCAGCACCTGCAAAAAACAGTCATATTGTCATTCTATTTCAAAGGAGTTATAGTTTTCATTATAAAAGCACAGTTTTCAGGCAAATTATTGTAAAAAATTAAAGAAATTGCGTTATTGTTTATATGTGACTGCATACCTTACAACTTAAAGTGGGTAAAAAATGTCCCTTGGGGACACTTCTAAGATTGATACACTGTTCAAAAGAGGCCTAGATCAGAGTTTTTTCAGTTTCAAGACATTTGGACAAAAGTGATGTTTTGTATCGAAAAGGTACATTTAGTTGATTATCATGTGTTTTTTGGATGGCTTGGCCTACAAGAATAACTACATTTCATCATCATCTATGACCACAAATAATCGGGAAAGGTCACATAAATGGAAGAGAATGTGCACTGGATGAAATATAAATTCACCTGCCTGTGCTGTGCAAAGTTGACTAATTTGCGAATTCCTGAAGTTGTGTTTAGTTGGTGCACTTCAACTTCACCCACGTGAAATTTCATGCAAAAAGAGTTTTCGCAGAAGAATTCTCTAGCAAAAATTAACTTTCACAGTTTTTTCTCCCACAAACACCACTGCAAATTATTTCTTGCTAAGTAAAACAATTTTTTAAAAGTGAGTTTAGGCAAAATTTGAAAATTTTACACACCACTAGGGGTGAGGGTGTGGGATGAGAGGAATATATTATTGAGACCATGGTACCTCAATGTATGTTCATGTTGGAAAAAGCATCATTTTACAGCTAAAAGTGTAATACTATATTACCAATACAACAATGCAGGCATATAGTTTCATTTTAATATAGTAATTCAGTGCTTCTTTATTGCACTTCTACTACCCTTCTGCTGCTCGGTACAAAAATATTAATTAAATGTCTCTGCATTACCTTCTTTTTTCTTTGAGGCAACCTTCTCTCTCTTTGGATCATCCTCATCAGCACCTGCAGAAAATAGCCCTAAAGTCATTCTATTTCAAAGGAGTTATGGTTTTCATTATAAAAGCACACCGTTTTCTGGTAAATCGTTGTAAAATTTGAAAATTAAAGAAATTGCGTTATTATGTATCTGTGACTGGATACCTTAGAACTTAAAGTTGGTAAGCACTGTCACTTGGGAACACTTATTGGCTTGATGCACTGTTGAAGAGAGGCTTTGTTCAGAGTTGTTTCCGTTCCAAGTTATTTGGATGAAAGAGATGTTTTGTGTTGAAAAGGTACATTTGGTTAATTGTCATGTGTTTTTGGATGGCTGAAAAACAACTGACCAGCCCATGGCCAATAAGAATAGCTACATTTCATCATATTCTATGACCACAAATAATTCGGAAAGGTCGCATAAATAGAAAAGAATGTGCACTGGATGAAACTTAAATTCACCTTCCAGTGTTGTTCAAAGTTCACTAGTTTGCGAGTTCCTGAAGTTGTGTTTAGTTGGTGCACTTCAACTTCACCCAGCTGAAGTTTCATTCAAAAAGAGTTTTCGCAAAAGAATTCTCTCGCAAAAATTAACTTTTACAGCGTTTTCTCCCACAAACACCATAGCAAATTATTTCTGCAGCACTAAAACAATTTTTTAAAAGTGAGTTTAGGCAAAATTGGAAAACTTTACACACCACTAGGGGTACGAGGGGAGGATGAGAGGAATATATTATTGAGACCATGGTTCCTGTTGGAAAAAGCATCATCTTACAGATAAAAGTGTAATACTATATTAACAATACAACAATTCAGGCATATAGTTTCTTTTGAATATAGTAATTCAATGCTGCTTCATTGCAATTCCAGTACCCTTCTGCTGCATGGTACTGAAATATAAATTAAATGCCTCCGCATCACCTTTTTTCTTTAACGCAACCTTCTCTCTCTTTGGATCATCCTTATCAGCACCTACAAAAAATAGCCATATTGTCATTCTATTGCAAAGGAGTTATGGTTTCCATTATAAAAGCACACTTTCAGGCAAATTATTGTAAAAAAAATTAAAGAAATTGCGTTATTGTTTATGTGTGACTGGATACCTTACAACTTAAAGTGGGTAAAAAAATGTCCCTTGGGGACACTTCTAAGATTGATACACCGTTCAAAAGAGGCGTAGATCAGAGTTATTTCAGTTCCAAGTTATTTGGATGAAAGTGATGTTTTATTTTGAAAAGGTACATTTAGTCAATTGTAGTGTGTTTTTGGATGGTTGAAAAACAATTGACCATCCCTTGGCCTACAAGAATAACTACATTTCATCATCATCTAGGTCACATAAATGGAAAAGAATGTGCACTGGATGAAACATAAATTCACCTGTCGATGCTGAACAAAGTTCACTGCTTTGAGAATTCCTAAAGTTGTGTTTAGTTGGTGCACTTATACTTCACCCACGTGAAATTTCACGCAAAAAGAGTTTTCACAAAAGAGTTCTATCATAAAAATGTACTTTCAGTGTTTTTTCTCCCACACACACAACAGCACATTATTTCTGCAGCACTAAAACAAATTTTTTAAAAGTGATTTTAGGCAAAATTGTAAAACTTCACACATCACTAGGGGTAGTGGGGTGGGATGTGAGTAATATATTATTGAGAGCATGGTACCTCAATGAATGTTCATGTTGGAAAAAGCCTCAGCTTACAGCTAGAAGTGTAATACTATATTAGCAATACAACAAGGCAGCCATATGGTTTCATTTTAATAATGTAATTCAGTGCTGCTTTACTGCACTTCTAGTACCCTTCTGCTGCATGGTACAACAATATTAATCAAATGCCTCCGCATCACCTTCTTCTTTCTTTGACGCAACCTTCTCTCTCTTTGAATCATCCTCGTCACCACCTGCAGAAAATAGCCATATTGTCATTCTATTTCAAAGGAGTAATGGTTTTCATTATAAAAGCACACAGTTTTCAGACAAATTATTGTAAAATATTAAAAATGAAAAATTGCATTATGTGTACCTGTAATGCAATACACATCACACTTACTGTTGGTTGACTTATAATATTTTGTAATGCATTTAAGCAAGGGTGTGGTAACAGCCCTGCTTTCCCATCGATAGCAGATATTAACAATGGATTAAACTAATTGTTTGTCGGGGGTCTTCTCTTTGATATGTGACTCACAGGTCACCAGAAGATATAAGTCACTGCAATAAGATGCAGCGAAAGAGATATGGGGTGGGGACTGAGGATGGGAGAGGAGATCTCTGAATAAAGTGCTGGGAGGAGAACATCATCCTTGAGGGAAACAGGTCCGGCCATAATCGACCAACCTTGCAGACTATTGACTAGTACTCCAATGGCAATAGACATTTGAGAGGAAAGAAAGATGGGACAGTGATGACCCCCTGTCACGTTCAACTTTCCAGTAGATATAAAACTGTGAAGGACAAAAGAGTGTCCTCAACTGATCAAGAAATGATCCATGCTTGACAGCCTGGGTCAACCTGTCTTCCTCTAGCAATTGATATGTGTCTCACCCACTGGACTGTCTATTAAAACTAACATTGTCTGCCTGTGCAGGAAACTGGCAAAATAATTAAGAAGACTTTCTGGTAGCTGTAATACCAGCTGAAATTGTATCACACAGACCGTTCAATTTAGGGAGGCCCATTCAAAAGCCATTCCTGGTGGCATCCCTACAGGGCGGGATCACAATACAAATCGAAAAGAAACATTCGTTATTTCTGATCACTGAGAGTAAACTCTTAGCATGTCAAAAATATTTTTTATGTGGGTCCTGGTTACAGATCCCATTTTGGAGTCCCATTTCTAGGACCCACTTTTTCTGTGACAAGTGACAAAGTTCAATAAAGGTATGAATCAAAGAGAGGTTACAGGGGGAAAGGACAAGGGGGACCATGCGAATGTTCAGTGATCCAGGGGTAGACTGAAAGAGCAGAAGGTGTCAATGAGTTTTTCTCCAAAAGCAACTCCATCCATGCTGGCAGGAGACCCATCAGGGGGAAGAGATAGACATCTTTGAATACACTGTGTTTCAAAGAAAATGAAGCATGTATTGCAAGTAAATCTAAATGACATCCGTTGGGACTGAAGCGAGAAGACCAGCACAACTAGTGATACTAGGTAATTGCCACCTGCAGAATATGAGCTTCATGTCTGCAATGAAGGAGAAGCAATTCTTGCAATGACACATTGTACTGAACCTTTAACTACAGTGGTTCGACATGGGAACTCATATCTAGTGCAAGGCCCCTTTCTAAACTCATCCGTCGTCGCTTGTGCACCAAAAAGAAAGATGGCTTCTGAAGCCGACTCTGTGCTAGAGAATAAAATAGCACAGCATGATGGTGAATTCATGGAAATGAAATTGATGTATACATCAGCTAACAATCATGGAACTGGAAGCACATGTGGATCAGTAATCAATTAACTATGAATAGCTTAATGTAAACAGAATATACCTGTAGAGCCTCAACAAGAGCAGGTTTTTCTCTGAGAAATAAACACATTAACGTCAATCAAAACTACTAAAGTGGCACGCAGGTCACACGTGTCACAAATGTCTGTTGAACCGATGGCTCCCATGAATTTAATGACCATGTAACCAAAGGGAAAACATTTGAACCCCTTTGATGCATAATGAAAAGCCAGTGTAGGCATGATATACTCATTTTCGTTTTCTGATAAGCAGTCTGGTTGTTGTATTCCCCAATAGCCGAAACATGCAAGCATTGACAAGTCCCATAGGTCTTGCCCCTTGTTAGGATAAGTGTTTTAGAACAGTTGGTCAAATCTGACTTTGTTGCCCCCTAGCTGCCCTAGAAAGAAAATCCCATATGAAGCAAGATCTTTGTCTACACCTATATGGAAGCTGTGTGTAGGGGCCTTTGGTTAACCTGTCTGCATTAGTAGTGTTAATCTGACCCTCAAAGAAGAGGTATTATGAAAATAAGTCACAACATGCAGTTTGTGTTGTAAGTAGTGAACTTAAAAGGCGTATACAGCAAAATATTGAATACATACTTTTGACAAAGGCACTTTACTTGTGTTGCATAATTAGCAAAGGCCTATATGCATGCACATCTTTAATTCAAGAGCAAAAAACAATAAACTCTGCAACTTGTTATCAGGATGACAAAGAAAACCAAATAAACTGACAGGGATGAATAGTTACAAGAACTTTGCCATTATGGCATGCTAAAACATCCAAACAGAAAGCAATTCCTACACAAAAATGCCACAAGCCAACACTTAAAATGCCATTTTAAAATAAATACATAAAGAACAAACAATGGCATTTAATAATAACCTACACATAATGACATATTAGCAAGACCAACAAACGCATTACTCATGTCGAATGTATGACGTTACAACGCAAACATTTACAACGCAGTTTTTACATCGCAACATCCATTACAACGCATGATTTTACATCGCATGCCATCACAACGCATTTTTAGAAACTACGTTTACAACGCATTCCATTACAATGCATACCATTACAACGCATACCATTACACCGCATATTACTTTTAGGGCAACAGTAGGGTAAGTGTTGGATAGTGTAAGGGGTATAAATGGCTATTTCCGCTCCAGTGAGTGCAACAGTAGGGTAAGTGTTGGATAGTGTAGGGGTAAAAGTTACTATTCCCACTCCAGTGAGAGCAACAGTAGGGTAAGAGTGTTGGATAGTGAAGGGGTAACGATTACTATTCCCACTCCATTGAGTGCAACAGTAGGGTAAGTGTTGGATAGTGTAGGGGTAAAAATTACTATTCCCCATTACTTACCATATATTGCGTTGTAATGGCATGCGTTGTAGTGACATGCGTTGTAATGACATACCTTGTAGTGACATGCGATGCAATGGCTGCGTTGTAATGGCATGCAATTTAAAAGATGTTGTGTTGTAATGACTGCGTTGTAAAGGTAGTGCGATGTAATGACTGCTTTGTAAAGGTTGTTTCTCCTCATGTCCTAAAACTAAACCCTATTGGGAACAAATATGGCGCAATGTAACCTCCTCAAAATGTCATGGTCTTGATGGGCAGCTCATCCAAGCAATTGCAAACCATCAAAGCTCCATCAAAGCCTGCGGCTCACTGCAGCTGGCCCAAAGCCCACTCTCACTGTTCTTATTATTATACTTTTAGGAAAATTGAAGAAGGTCTTCCATACATCTTACACTCTTATACAATGACCTTCAACGGACTATGATAACATCAGGAGCCCAAGGCACAGACACTTAAGTTCATACATGATAGTTCCATAAGATACCACTGCCCCAGCACAGTGGAGTAACAAAACTTGTGGGGGGGCCCCCTGGACAGTACATGGAGGGCCCCCGTTCTCCGGACCCAGTCAGGAGCTCTCACACCAGAGGGCCGCTCTCCGTGCACAGTGCCGGAGGGGGACCACTGGCACTCGGGAGCTGTGGGGGCTATTGTTATGCCACTGCCCCCGAATTCAAATGGGAAATATTTGTTTCTGCCTCAATGGCTTTAGGACAATTTACTGTTGAAAGTATATTACCTTTCAACCATACCCATTTATTTTTTCAATGTACATTTGACAACCTTAGTGGCATAAATCATACTGCGGTTAAGTATAATTTCCAGATCCCTGTTTTCTTTAATCTGTTTCTATTTGGTGGTGGTAATTTTCAAATGTTAAGAGTAGCATTACAGAGAGAGATCTGGTGCCTAATGCCATCATTGGTGGACAGAAAAATCCCAAAATATATAATCAAGTGATATGACAGACTGCAATATCAAGGTAACGAGGAGCCGCGTTCCTAAAAACCAAAGGATGAGAAGTAAAGCTCTACTGGCCACCCGGGATCAAAAGGAAAAGAGGAAAAAATACTAACTCAGATTCCTACGAATCCTTACTCACAACATTCCAATAAAAGCTAGAATGTGTGGTAGGACACTTCACTCAGATTACTAAAAACACATCTGTGTAGAGGAGTTGGCCTAACGGCTGGGGCGGTCGACCTCGAATCTGGGGAACAGGGTTCGAGTCTTGACAATGACCCTGAACACCCTGTGATTCTGGCCAACTCATTTAATCTCTCCTGGTGCTATGTAGAGCACTCTGATACCCGATACCGGGTCAAGTTCGTGCTATATAAAACTCCGTTAAAAAAATAATAATAATTAAAACATATAAACACTTCTGCCATGGTACAAAAGTATCATTCATACAGAAGAACACATCGTCTTTCAAGCTATTTCCAAGGAATTTCAGCGGGACGATTGTATTATGCATACCTGATGCATTCGGATGATCATCTTCGCTGTCGATTTCTTTCACCTTTGTCAAACTTCGCTTTAACATTGCTGGAGAGAGTCTGCGTTTCTTCGAAACTGCATCATCTGCTAACAATTACATTAATTTACATACATGTTTAAAAATTAAGAAACGTTCTTTATTAAAAGAGCATGAAAATGATTTCAGTGGGCTTTAAGTCTGCTGGTTCTCACCAGTGCTGAGCACCAGCAGTTTTTAAAAGGGGGCCTTGAACCGGGTCTCTATCGGGCTCTGTTTTGTACCTGGCATAGGTGGTCCATTTTTTACCGAACTGTAGTGACAGCAGGCACATCGATGTGTGCCTGCTCACAGTTCTCCCTAGTAGAGATTTTATGGCATGTCGTCATGCCAGGTGTGCGTTGTAGGGGAAGGGACATCCTTTAAAGAGAGTGATTTTCTCTCTGGATTTCCCTTCTCTTTTTGAAATTTAGGAGCAGTAACATTGTAGTGGTGTCACGAGGGCTTTAAGTGGAAGGGTTTTCAATACTATATATAAGCCACAGTTGCTGCATGTTTTACTTATGCAACCAACAACCATTGACAAAGCCAATAGTCTTGACTTATTGTAAGAATGATGTTGCTTGTTGTATCATACATCTAGATGTAATGACAGAACCAGTGGGGCGGCAAACTATACACCATTTCCTTGGGCACCTGTAACGGAATGCTTCATTTCGCCCGTTCGCCTTATTCTATTATGGCCTCCCACTCTGACCGCGAATGTTCCTCGCGGCTGAGCCTTGCTAGTCCAAACAAATGGCTGGCCTCCGATTTACAGTCAGTGCTGACAGCGTTTTTTTTTACATGGTGCTCCCGCCCGTTTCACTCCACTTTGGATTTTTCCAATGGAGATTAGTACCTCTGCCACACTTGAACCGATGTTCTACAACCCTCCGGGACGTCGCGGATGACATTCTTTTGCCAAGCAGACCTGCCATTCCTTTGGACCCCACTGGGACCTTATTTAGTCGTACTTTGTCCCAACAGGTTTTAACACTTGCAGATACCTACTGGACTGACTTACCGTCCTCACCCTTTGACTTAGACCATCCTCCTACTATTCAGCACTATATCAAATTCAAGTAACATGGTCCTGACGACGACCTAAACTAAGACAGGTCGAAACACCATTGACCACCCAGCATTATCTCTGGCTTCAATGTGGTCAATCTAAATAAATGAAAGCGGAATATTTATCTTGTATATACCTTCATTTTTGTTATTGACCAGCATTGTTATTGTAATTTTTGCGCCGCTCAAGCTGTTTTCACAAGCACGTCCAGTGCACAACCCACTTATGGTTACTTATACATGTAATGTTCTGTAGTGCTGTTATAACTACTTGCAAATAAGAACCTTTTTTCTTACAAACTTCTTTGGGTATCCCTTTTTTCCTTCTCTTGATTAATTCCTCTTGTTTATTTGCGTTGTGAATGATTACCAGTTGAGACATTGTATTGTGTGAGCACACTATGCTAAGTACAGATTTTTAGCTTAAGTGTTTTAAGCCACGCCCTTAATTACATCAGCCCCGCCCCTTTGAGAGACTCCCCCAGTCTTTCATCCCACTTAAAGCCCTGACCACAGCACATTCATATATTTGTAGTAACAGAATTTGGATTTCATGCTTGTAAAATCTGCCTGCAGTAATTTAATTGGTTAGTAGTAAACATCACAATACTTGGTGCAACCACAATATTTCACCAAATAATGTTCCTTTTTGTTGCCCGTCGTATTTCAATAAATAATATTTTGCAGAAAAATGAAAATCTTGCTGACTGCTGAAAAAAATACCATTGACACAAATCTGTTTACTACCTACAGCCAGTATCGCTGACAGAATTGTTTACTGCCAACGAGTATAAAATTATATATATTGGTAGCTGAATATGAACTTCACCACAGGGCCAAAGTGACATTAAATTGAAAACAAGAGTAAATATTCACTCACCCATTGCGTCAGTTGCGACTTGAAGGTTGAACCCCTATTTAATTGACAATTACCCCTAAAGAACTTTAATTTCTGTATGGCCCTGCTTCCAAACCTCTTCCCCTTCTCAGGGCTGTAGCACAGGAGTAGAAATGTCATGAGAGAGCCATGCACAACATGACCGTACCTCACTTAGTCCCCCACTCATAAAGTACCCAGCATCTTTACACCCTCTTCAGTACATCAGGTAAGCCCACAACCATTCTTCTGAGTAAACTCCAACAAATACATGACACACTTAGATTAATCCTCCCATAGCCAACAAGGGTTACCAGCTCACTCAAAGTTGTCATGTTTCCAGTCCTAAACTTTTCACCTACAAATCATTGCCATTATGTGTGTCAGTCTAATTAGGTCAATGGAGGCAAACCAAGACTACATCACCCATAATGCATTAGACTGGTATATAAAACACCATGACTAAAATTGTCTCCTTAATGACATGGAGTATGGTAATCACAGACCCAGAGGAGACCCTACTCCCATCACTGGCCAAACTAAAAAAGCCCCTGACACCTCCCTGTTCATGTTATGCGATACCGTCCCCCCATTTTCCCTCAAAAATACCAAAATCGCTCCCTGGTGTGTTTCTTTCTCCCACATCACCCACTGCACAGTCACTCAACCAGAAGCCAAACTCAGTTGTCTTGTAGTGAGCTGCAGACGTGACGCGGTGCTGACAGTAGCTGTGTGAGAGATGCAGCAGTTAGGGTTGATGGCGGTTCGTGACCCAGGGGATGGGACCAGGAGCAACCCATGCAGCTAAGATTGGTGGGACCAGTCTGGGGAGGGGGATTATTTCGACAGATAACCAAGAGGGAAAAGTATATAAATAATTTATTTTCCCTCGTGGTCCTCTGATGAAATACACCCCCACCCCCTGCTTTCCCCGCTCCCGGCCTCACCACTCTTACCTGCATGGACCGCTCCTGGATGTGACGGATCATCACTGTCAGAGCACGGACTTCGCAATTTAAGTGTTTTACTTCTCTAACATCAAAGAAGCGTGGCTCAATGGTTAGAGCGGCAGACCCTGATGCAGAGGTCTGGCCCGGGACCAGGGTTCAATTCCCGCCTCAGCGGTTCTTGGAGTCAATTTCCCCGGACCTGATAATTCTCGCCTCGGTGCCTAGTCTAATCATGGGTCCCACTCTGTGACTCTGGGCAATAGCTTGCTTAATCTCCACAACGGCCCCAGCAGCGCTTGGATGCCTGGCTTCACCTTGGGGGTGCCCAGGAGTGGACATTTCACAGGAAAGCCAGGATGGGTTCCACAGCGGTATGAATACAGCGCTACGAGACCTCTGGGTAGAAGTGCGCTATATAAATACAAACACATTTACATTTACATCAAAACAATGAAACTTTTTTTTCACTGCTCTGACTTCAAAGCAATATCTAATTGCATTATGAAACCTGTTTTCACACTGGAGGCCTCCAATGGAAGTTAAACATAACCAAGCTGTGTGTTTTGGCATACCTGGTGTAAGTTGTTCATCATTCTCCTGGTCTGGTTTTATCCTGTGTATGTTTGGCTTTACAGTGGCCACAGTGACCTTTGGCTTATTTGTTACATCTGTTAGTGAAAAACAGAAAAATATTGTAAACAGGTGAGAAGTTGTTTCAAGCGTCACTAAATCAGACAATATCTAGGTAATCTTCCACTGCTGTCAATAGTAAAAACAATTACTGGGTTATTTAAAACTGTACTTAGATTTATTTTGTTATAAAAACATGCAATATTTGCACAACTTTGATCTTCTATAAGACTCCATGACTAGTCAAAACAGAACACATAAATGTATGCCTTTTTGTCTGTGATGCCAACCTACTGCCATTATTTTAATATTTGTTTTTCACCTGTGTGTGGCACCAACATGAATAATATCTTCTATTTGTCGACTGTAAACCTACTATTTCCAGAACTCAGGAGATGATGTAGCCTTACGGCTAGAGTGGATGACCTCGAAGCTGGGGAACCGGGTTAGAATCTCGGCAGTGGCCCTCAACATCCTGTGATTCTGGGCAAATCACTTACTCTCCCCGTGCCTAACAAAAAAATTAATGTGCTCATCTGTAACGAAACTGGTCCTCATGTAAAATGCTCCGATACCCGATGTCTCGGGTCTAATTTGTGCTATATAAAACTCAACCAAAATAAAAAAACTCACTTACTCTCCCCGTGCCTAACAAAAAAATGAATGTGTTCATCTGTAACGAAACTGGTCCTCATGTAAAACGCTCCGATACCCGATGTCTCGGGTCTAATTCGTGCTATATAAAACTCAACCAAAATAAAAAAACTCACTTACTCTCCCCGTGCCTAACAAAACAAGCATTTACAATGCAATGGTCTCGGCATCATTAAAGGAAGAGCTATTGGCATTGCTCATGACATTTTTTTTCTTTAAATCATAAATAAATGGCATTGTCATTTACATTGTCAATACACACCACTCTGCACTCACCTGCACTGCACTCAACTGCACTCACCAGCACTGCACTGCACTCACCTGCACTCACCTGCACTGCACTCAACTGCACTCACCTGCACTGCACTGCACTCAACTGCACTGCAATCACCTGCACTGCACTGCACTCACCTGCACTGCACTGCACTCCCCTGCACTGCACTCACCTGCACTGCACTGCACTCACCTGCACTCACCTGCACTGCACTGCACTCACCTGCACTGCACTCCCCTGCACTGCACTCCCCTGCACTGCACTGCACTCACCTGCACTCACCTGCACTGCACTCACTTGCACTCACCTGCACTGCACTCACCTGCACTGCACTGCACTCACCTGCACTGCACTGCACTCACCTGCACTGCACTCACCTGCACTGCACTCACCTGCACTGCACTGCACTCACCTGCACTGCAGTCACCTGCACTGCACTCACCTGCACTGCACTGCACTCACCTGCACTGCACTCACCTGCACTGCACTCACCTGCACTGCACTGCACTCACCTGCACTGCACTGCGCTCACCTGCACTGCACTCACCTGCACTGCACTGACCTGCACTGCACTGCACTCACCTGCACTGCACTCACCTGCACTGCACTCACCTGCACTGCACTCACCTGCACTGCACTGCACTCACCTGCACTGCACGCACTGCACTCGCCTGCACTGCACTCGTCTGCACTGCACTCAACCTGCACTGCACTGCACTCACCTGCACTGCACTCAACCTGCACTGCACTCACCTGCACTGCACTCACCTGCACTGCACTCACCTGCACTGCACTCACCTGCACTGCACTCACCTGCACTGCACTGCACTCACCTGCACTGCACTGCACTCACCTGCACTGCACTCGCCTGCACTGCACTCGCCTGCACTGCACTCACCTGCACTGCACTCACCTGCACTGCACTCACCTGCACTGCACTCAACCTGCACTGCACTGCACTCACCTGCACTGCACTCACCTGCACTGCACTCACCTGCACTGCACTCACCTGCACTGCACTCACCTGCACTGCACTGCACTCACCTGCACTGCACTGCACTCACCTCCACTGCACTCACCTGCACTGCACTCACCTGCACTGCACTCACCTGCACTGCACTCACCTGCACTGCACTCACCTGCACTGCACTCACTTGCACTCACCTGCACTCCACTGCACTGCACTCACCTGCACTGCACTCACTGCACTCACCTGCACTGCACTCACCTGCACTGCACTCACCTGCACTCCACTGCACTGCACTGCACTCACCTTCACTGCACTCACCTGCACTGCACTGCACTCACCTGCACTGCACTGCACTCACCTGCACTGCACTGCACTCACCTGCACTGCACTGCACTCACCTGCACTGCACTGCACTCACCTGCACTGCACTCACCTGCACTCACCTGCACTCACCTGCACTCCACTGCACTGCACTGCACTCACCTGCACTGCACTCACTGCACTCACCTGCACTGCACTCACCTGCACTGTACTCACCTGCACTCACCTGCACTCCACTGCACTGCACTGCACTCACCTGCACTGCACTCACCTGTACTGCACTCACCTGCACTGCACTGCACTCACCTGCACTGTACTCACCTGCACTGCACTCACCTGCACTGCACTCACCTGCACTGCACTCCACTCCACTGCACTCCACTCACCTGCACTGCACTCCACTGCACTGCACTGCACTCACCTGCACTGCACTCACCTGCACTGCACTCACCTGCACTGCACTCACCTGCACTGCACTCACCTGCACTGCACTGCACTGCACTCACCTGCACTGCACTCACCTGCACTGCACTGCACATACCTGCACTGCACTGCACATACCTGCACTGCACTCCACTGCACTGCACTCACCTGCACTGCACTGCACTCACCTGCACTGCACTCACCTGCACTGCACTGCACATACCTGCCCTGCACTGCACATACCTGCACTGCACTGCACTCGCCTGCACTCCACTGCACTCACCTGCACTGCACTGCACTCACCTGCACTGCACTCACCTGCACTGCACTGCACATACCTGCACTGCACTGCACTCGCCTGCACTCCACTGCACCGACCTGCACTGCACTCACCTGCACTGCACTGCACTCACCTGCACTGCACTCACCTGCACTGCACTCACCTGCACTGCACTCACCTGCACTGCACTCACCTGCACTGCACTCCACTCCACTGCACTGCACTCACCTGCACTGCACTCCACTGCACTGCACTCGCCTGCACTGCACTCACCTGCACTGCACTCACCTGCACTGCACTCACCTGCACTGCACTGCACTCACCTGCACTGCACTCACCTGCACTGCACTGCACTCACCTGCACTGCACTCCACTCCACTGCACTGCACTGCACTCCACTGCACTGCACTCGCCTGCACTCGCCTGCACTGCACTCACCTGCACTGCACTCGCCTGCACTGCACTCACCTGCACTGCACTCACCTGCACTGCACTGCACTCACCTGCACTGCACTGCACTCACCTGCACTGCACTCCACTGCACTGCACTGCACTCACCTGCACTGCACTGCACTCGCCTGCACTCCACTGCACTGCACTCCACTGCACTGCACTCACCTGCACTGCACTCACCTGCACTGCACTGCACTCACCTGCACTGCACTCACCTGCACTGCACTCACCTGCACTGCACTGCACAGATCTGCACTGCACTGACCTGCACTGCACTGCACTCACCTGCACTCCACTGCACTGCACTGACCTGCACTGCACTGCACTGACCTGCACTGACCTGACCTGCACTGACCTGACCTGCACTGCACTGACCTGCACTGACCTGCACTGCACTGACCTGCACTGCACTGCACTCACCTGCACTGCACTCACCTGCACTGCACTCACCTGCACTGCACTGCACTCGCCTGCACTGCACTGCACATACCTGCACTGCACTGACCTGCACTGCACTGCACTCACCTGCACTCCACTGCACTGCACTGACCTGCACTGCACTGCACTGACCTGCACTGACCTGACCTGCACTGACCTGACCTGCACTGCACTGACCTGCACTGACCTGCACTGCACTGACCTGCACTGCACTGCACTCACCTGCACTGCACTCACCTGCACTGCACTCACCTGCACTGCACTGCACTCGCCTGCACTGCACTGCACATACCTGCACTGCACTGCACTGACCTGCACTGCACTGACCTGCACTGCACTGCACTGACCTGCACTGCACTGAACTGCACTGCACTCACCTGCACAGCACTGCACTCACCTGCACTGCACTGCACATACCTGCACAGCACTGCACTCACCTGCACTGCACTGCACATACCTGCACTGCACTGCACATACCTGCACTGCACTGCACATACCTGCACTCTGCACTCTGCACTCACTACTCTGCACTCACTACTCTGCACTCACTACTCTGCACTCACTACTCTGCACTCACTACTCACTACTCTGCACTCACTACTCACTACTCTGCACTCACTACTCACTACTCTGCACTCACTACTCTGCACTCACTACTCACTACTCTGCACTCACTACTCTGCACTCACTACTCACTACCCTGCACTCACTACTCACTACCCTCACTACTCTGCACTCACTACTCTGCACTCACTACTCTGCACTCACTACTCTGCACTCACTACTCTGCACTCTGCACTCTGCACTCACTACTCTGCACTCACTACTCACTACTCTGCACTCACTACTCACTGCTCACTACTCTGCACTCACTACTCACTACTCTGCACTCACTACTCACTACTCTGCACTCACTACTCACTACTCTGCACTCACTACTCACTACCCTGCACTCACTACTCTGCACTCACTACTCACTACTCTGCTCTCACTACTCTGCTCTCACTACTCTGCACTCACTACTCTGCACTCACTACTCTGCACTCTGCACTCACTACTCTGCACTCACTACTCTGCACTCTGCACTCACTACTCTGCACTCACTACTCTGCACTCACTACTCACTACTCTGCACTCACTACTCTGCACTCACTACTCTGCACTCACTACTCTGCACTCACTACTCTGCACTCACTACTCTGCACTCTGCACTCACTACTCTGCACTCACTACTCTGCACTCACTACTCTGCACTCACTACTCTACACTCTGCACTCACTACTCTGCACTCTGCACTCACTACTCTGCACTCTGCACTCTGCACTCACTACTCACTACTCTGCACTCACTACTCACTACTCTGCACTCACTACTCACTGCTCACTACTCTGCACTCACTACTCACTACTCTGCACTCACTACTCACTACTCTGCACTCACTACTCACTACTCTGCACTCACTACTCACTACCCTGCACTCACTACTCTGCACTCACTACTCACTACTCTGCTCTCACTACTCTGCTCTCACTACTCTGCACTCACTACTCTGCACTCACTACTCTGCACTCTGCACTCACTACTCTGCACTCACTACTCTGCACTCTGCACTCACTACTCTGCACTCACTACTCTGCACTCACTACTCACTACTCTGCACTCACTACTCTGCACTCACTACTCTGCACTCACTACTCTGCACTCACTACTCTGCACTCACTACTCTGCACTCTGCACTCACTACTCTGCACTCACTACTCTGCACTCACTACTCTGCACTCACTACTCTACACTCTGCACTCACTACTCTGCACTCTGCACTCACTACTCTGCACTCTGCACTCACTACTCTGCACTCACTACTCTGCACTCTGCACTCACTACTCTGCACTCACTACTCACTACTCTGCACTCACTACTCACTACTCTGCACTCACTACTCACTACTCTGCACTCACTACTCACTACTCTGCACTCACTACTCTGCACTCACTACTCACTACTCTGCACTCACTACTCACTACCCTGCACTCACTACTCTGCACTCACTACTCACTACTCTGCACTCACTACTCTGCACTCACTACTCTGCACTCACTACTCTGCACTCACTACTCACTACTCTGCACTCACTACTCACTACTCTGCACTCACTACTCTTCACTCACTACTCTGCATTCACTACTCTGCACTCACTACTCTGCACTCTGCACTCACTACTCTGTACTCACTACTCTGCACTCACTACTCTGCACTCACTAATCACTACTCTGCACTCACTACTCTGCACTCACTACTCTGCACTCACTACTCTGCACTAACTACTCTGCACTCACTACTCTGCACTCACTACTCTGCACTCACTACTCTGCACTCACTACTCTGCACTCACTACTCTGCACTCTGCACTCACTACTCTGCACTCTGCACTCACTACTCTGCACTCTGCACTCACTACTCTGCACTCTGCACTCACTACTCTGCACTCTGCACTCACTACTCACTACTCTGCACTCACTACTCACTACTCTCCACTCTGCACTCACTACTCTGCACTCTGCACTCACTACTCACTACTCTGCACTCACTACTCACTACTCTGCACTCACTACTCACTACTCTGCACTCACTACTCTGCACTCACTACTCACTACTCTGCACTCACTACTCACTACTCTGCACTCACTACTCTGCACTCACTACTCTGCACTCACTACTCTGCACTCACTACTCACTACTCTGCACTCACTACTCTGCACTCACTACTCACTACTCACTACTCTGCACTCACTACTCACTACTCACTAATCTGCACTCACTACTCACTACTCTGCACTCACTACTCACTACTCTGCACTCACTACTCTGCACTCACTCTGCACTCACTACTCACTACTCTGCACTCACTACTCTGCACTCACTACTCTGCACTCACTACTCTGCACTCACTACTCTGCACTCTGCACTCACTACTCTGCACTCACTACTCTGCACTCACTACTCTGTACTCTGCACTCACTACTCTGCACTCACCACTCTGCACTCTGCACTCACTACTCTGCACTCTGCACTCACTACTCTGCACTCTGCACTCACTACTCTGCACTCACTACTCTGCACTCTGCACTCACTACTCACTACTCTGCACTCACTACTCACTACTCTGCACTCACTACTCTGCACTCACTACTCACTACTCTGCACTCACTACTCTGCACTCTGCACTCACTACTCTGCACTCACTACTCTGCACTCACTACTCTGCACTCACTACTCACTACTCTGCACTAAATACTCACTACTCTGCACTCACTACTCACTCCTCTGCACTCACTACTCACTACTCTGCACTCACTACTCACTACTCTGCACTCACTACTCACTACTCTGCACTCACTACTCTGCACTCACTACTCACTACTCTTCACTCACTATTCTGCACTCACTACTCTGCACTCACTACTCTGCACTCTGCACTCACTACTCTGCACTCACTACTCACTACTCTGCACTCACTACTCTGCACTCACTACTCTGCACTCACTACTCTGCACTCTGCACTCACTACTCTGCACTCTGCACTCTGCACTCACTACTCTGCACTCACTACTCTGCACTCACTACTCACTACTCTGCACTCACTACTCACTACTCACTACTCTGCACTCACTACTCACTACTCACTACTCTGCACTCACTACTCACTACTCTGCACTCACTACTCACTACTCTGCACTCACTACTCTGCACTCACTACTCTGCACTCACTACTCTGCACTCTGCACTCACTACTCTGCACTCTGCACTCTGCACTCACTACTCTGCACTCACTACTCTGCACTCACTACTCACTACTCTGCACTCACTACTCACTACTCACTACTCTGCACTCACTACTCACTACTCACTACTCTGCACTCACTACTCACTACTCTGCACTCACTACTCACTACTCTGCACTCACTACTCACTACTCTGCACTCACTACTCTGCACTCACTACTCTGCACTCACTACTCACTACTCTGTACTCACTACTCTGCACTCACTACTCTGCACTCACTACTCACTACTCTGCACTCACTACTCTGCACTCACTACTCACTACTCTGCACTCACTACTCTGCACTCACTACTCTGCACTCAC
The DNA here is from genome assembly GCF_964261635.1 of Lissotriton helveticus. Classification (NCBI taxonomy): domain Eukaryota; kingdom Metazoa; phylum Chordata; class Amphibia; order Caudata; family Salamandridae; genus Lissotriton; species Lissotriton helveticus. The sequence goes on from NC_136070.1 coordinate 1,156,066,018, forward strand.
TACTCTGCACTCACTACTCTGCACTCACTACTCACTACTCTGCACTCACTACTCACTACTCTGCACTCACTACTCTGCACTCACTACTCTGTGCACTCACTACTCTGCACTCACTACTCTGTGCACTCACTACTCTGCGCACTCACTACTCTGCGCACTCACTACTCTGCGCACTCACTACTCTGCGCACTCACTCCTCTGCGCACTCACTCCTCTGCACTCACTCCTCTGCACACTCACCACTCTGCACACTCACTCTGCACTCATTACTCTGCACACTCTCTGCACACTCTCTCTGCCCACTCACTACTCTGCACTCACTACTCTGCACTCACACTCTGCACTCACACTCTGCACTCACTACTCTGCACTCACTACTCACTACTCTGCACTCACTACTCACTACTCTGAACTCACTACTCACTACTCACTACTCTGCACTCACTACTCACTACTCACTACTCTGCACTCACTACTCACTACTCTGCACTCACTACTCACTACTCTGCACTCACTACTCACTACTCTGCACTCACTACTCTGCACTCACTACTCTGCACTCACTACTCTGCACTCACTACTCACTACTCTGCACTCACTACTCACTACTCTGAACTCACTACTCACTACTCACTACTCTGCACTCACTACTCACTACTCTGCACTCACTACTCACTACTCTGCACTCACTACTCTGCACTCACTACTCTGCACTCACTACTCTGCACTCACTACTCACTACTCTGCACTCACTACTCACTACTCTGAACTCACTACTCACTACTCACTACTCTGCACTCACTACTCACTACTCACTACTCTGCACTCACTACTCACTACTCTGCACTCACTACTCACTACTCTGCACTCACTACTCACTACTCTGCACTCACTACTCTGCATTCTGCACTCACTACTCTGCACTCACTACTCACTACTCTGCACTCACTACTCACTACTCTGCACTCACTACTCTGCACTCACTACTCTGCACTCACTACTCTGCACTCACTACTCACTACTCTGCACTCACTACTCTGAACTCACTACTCACTACTCACTACTCTGCACTCACTACTCACTACTCACTACTCTGCACTCACTACTCACTACTCTGCACTCACTACTCACTACTCTGCACTCACTACTCACTACTCTGCACTCACTACTCTGCATTCTGCACTCACTACTCTGCACTCACTACTCACTACTCTGCACTCACTACTCACTACTCTGCACTCACTACTCTGCATTCTGCACTCACTACTCTGCACTCACTACTCTGCACTCTGCACTCTCACTACTCTGCACTCACTACACTGCACTCACTACTCACTACTCTGCACTCACTACTCACTACTCTGCACTCACTACTCACTACTCTGCACTCACTACTCTGCACTCACTACTCTGCACTCACTACTCTGCACTCACTACTCACTACTCTGTACTCACTACTCTGCACTCACTACTCTGCACTCACTACTCACTACTCTGCACTCACTACTGTGCACTCACTACTCACTACTCTGCACTCACTACTCTGCACTCACTACTCTGCACTCACTACTCTGCACTCACTACTCTGCACTCACTACTCACTACTCTGCACTCACTTCTCACTACTCTGCACTCACTACTCTGCACTCACTACTCTGCACTCACTACTCTGTGCACTCACTACTCTGCACTCACTACTCTGTGCACTCACTACTCTGCGCACTCACTACTCTGCGCACTCACTACTCTGCGCACTCACTCCTCTGCGCACTCACTCCTCTGCACTCACTCCTCTGCACACTCACTACTCTGCACACTCACTCTGCACTCACTACTCTGCACACTCTCTGCACACTCTCTCTGCCCACTCACTACTCTGCACTCACTACTCTGCACTCACACTCTGCACTCACACTCTGCACTCACACTCTGCACTCACACTCTGCACTCACACTCACACTCTGCACTCACACTCTGCACTCACTACTCTGCACTCACTACTCTGCACTCACTACTCTGCACTCTGCACACTCACTCTGCACTCTGCACACTCACTCTGCACTGTGCACACCACTGATATCATGGAATCTTCCACCACACTTTCTAAAACTCTATAGTCCGAAGCATAATAGGCACAGAACCAAAAGAAGGGTAGACATTGCTTAAAATAATCTTATTGTATTTATGAGAAGCAAAAGCGAGACTGTGAAATGTGCTGAATATCAGTTTGTTAAGAATCAACAGAGTGGAGTTAGAGAACCAAGAAATAGTAATTTAGAATCCGGGTTAGAAGGAGTAGTAATCACAAGCTGAGGATCAACGGGCGCGAAACAGCGTGGTGGGCACGCAGGAGACGCAGCGTGAGCGTGCACATCAGCTGAAGATCGCCGGAGAAGACACCGAGCCTGCCTGCTGCCTGTTGACTGACCCGCTGCAGAGGGAAAGAGCCTGGTGAGTGGGGGTAGAGGGGGAGGGGGGGCGGGGGGTGGGGGGCGGCAGAGAGGGAGTGGGCAGAGAGGGAGGGAGTGTGTGTGTGTGTGTGTGTGTGTGCGTGCGTGTGTCTGTCTGTGTGTGTCTGGTGTGTGCCTGCCTGCCTGCCTTTGTGTGTGCGCGTCCACAGACCCTGGTCGGCTCGTGCACCGCTCTGTACTCCCTTGCGAGCTTACTCGGCGACAATAGTTCTCGTTGCCGAGACCTAAAAATTAATGTGTTCATCTGTAACGAAACTGGTCCTCATGTAAAACGCTCCGATACCCGATGTCTCGGGTCTAATTCGTGCTATATAAAACTCAACCAAAATAAAAAAACTCATTTACTCTCCCCGTGCCTAACAAAAAAATGAATGTGTTCATCTGTAACGAAACTGGTCCTCATGTAAAACGCTCCGATACCCGATGTCTCGGGTCTAATTCATGCTATATAAAACTCAACCAAAATAAAAAAAACTGACTTACTCTCCCCGTGCTTAACAAAAAAATTAATGTGTTCATCTGTAACGAAACTGGTCCTCATGTAAAACGCTCCAATACCCGATGTCTGGGGTCTAATTCGTGCTATATAAAACTCAACCAAAATAAAAAAAATCACAAGTAAGGGAATAGTTTTCTTATTGATAACATTTTCAACAGAAGGTGCAGAGTGAGTATGTTACAATATATTCGAAAAAACAAATTCAACCATTTTGCTTTTCTCAGTGATTAAAAAGGAAAAATGCAAGTTTACCATATTCCCACATTTCGATATTTTCCACGGATACATTTTGCCAGTGTACACCTGGCAGAATACATCATTGCGAGGAATGATAGATAAATCCTGTATAAATCAATGTGGAAAGACTGATTTCTGTGACTATTGCTCATTTAGAGGACTAAGGGACTAACCCCGATCTTGGTGGATGGGATACTCCGGGATACTCCGTCACAAACATTATGAATATCCCATCCACCGTATTACAAGTTCCACAGGATATAACAGTATTTTAATTTGGTGGATGGGATATCCGTCATGTTTATTACAGAGTAACCATGTCGGCCAAGATCGCAATCAGGCCCTAAATCTTGAAGTATTATGACAATTGAGCCCCAGCGAGAAACAAAACAGGCAAAATGCCAACTAGTGTTTCTAGGTACTACCCTGGAAGGAAACTCAAAGGGTAAAACCGTCATACTCCTAATAAGGCCCGAGATAGAATCTAAAGTGCTCCATTGATAAAATTGTGAAAAGGAGACATTAATGTTTGTATAGACATTTATAAAATAAATCTACGTTTTTACCCTCTCTGGCCAAAGGTTTTTGGTGAATTTCAATATTCCTTTGAAAAACGTTACCTCCCATGGCTTCTTGCACACCCGGAAATGCAAGATAATTTTTTACGTCCTTAAGGGTCTTTATTGGCACCATCTCAAGCAATACCTTGCTGCACTAAGAAGATATACATGGAAAATTAAGTTATTTTCCTTGTTAAACAAAATGTCTCAATACTGTTTTGCCACAGATTGCTGCATAGAAAATTGCCATAAATAAATGTGAAGACCCTCGATTGGTCTCTGCGGCATGCAGTCCTAAGTGGATATACCGCCTCGTTCTGCTCAGTACAGGATCTGGATGTGGAAGAATGTTATATGTTTTGGGTGATGTGGCTACATAAAGGTTAGATGCCTACTGGCTTTAAGTGTATATTTAAATATGTTAAGGCAAGTGGTTTGGGACAGATGGGATTCCCCTCATATTTATTTTTTATGGAGAGATATGTCCTGTTTGCTATATTGATTGATGTCACTATGAGTACACCATCATTATATTTTGCATTATTTGCAGATGAACAATTATTTGATTGTAAGTGTTGTGATAGGAAAAAGGAGGATGGATGCTTACCCATACAAGGACAGATCTTACCCAACAGGGACAGATCTGTGCCGCAAGCATTCCTTCTTGTTCTTTCTTTACCAGGACCATTTGAAGGAAATACACCAGGATTCCTGCCTGAGCAGGCCACTACACGCAGCTAGTGGTGTCCACAGTTGTATTGTATTGTATTGTATGACGTATTTATATAGCGCTATACTGTCACCCTTAGGGTATCCTGGCGCTTGACTTGGTCTGCCATACTCAACCTTATACTGCCTTATGATTTTACACCGCCCTGGGGAAGAGGTAAGTTTTTAAACTTTTTTTAAAGGAAGGGAGATCTTCAGTGGTTCTCAAGGACAGAGGTAGACCATTCCATAACTTGGCAGCAGTGAACCTAAAGGAACGACCACGAGTTCTTTCTGGGAGGAGGACGAGGGGTATCCTTCTTAGAAAGTGATCCAAAGAGAGAGATTCATCCAGCACGTTTGGCTTGATTTTGAAATTTTGTGGACTGCACAGACTTTGTTGGCCAGTGACCTACTGCCCAACTGCCAGCACTTAGACATATGTGCTGGAGATTCTGTCCTGTTTCTTGTAAATAACATTTAATAAGTCCGGTGTGGAGCCTGGGACAGTTGGCCTTTACAGAATGTGAATTTAGGTGGTTTCCATTTTCTCTGGCAAAGAACACGCTTGAAGGCTCTTCTGGCCTACCCTGCTGCTGAGGTTGCCTGCACAGAAGCCCCTCGTAAGCCCAACGAGTCCAGAAAAGAAGACACAGAACATTGATAGCCTTCTCTATAGCTTTCAGAAGATCTCAATCAGAGTGGCTCAAGAAAATACATTTGCTATTGTAGGTGAAAGAGAACCAGGATCTTGTTGAATTGTGAGCTATCCGAATTGGGACGTACAAGAGTGGTTATGTCTGCACCTTGAGTGCCCATAGGTTTGCACGCATTTCCAAATGTGGTCTGCTCCCCTTCTCTAATGAGGTTAGTCTCCCCAAGTAGTAACCACTGATCCAGAGAATCCAAGGTTGAGAGACAGCCTAGTGTTCGGGACGAACAGCACATAATCTTAAACCAGTTTATAGCTTTATCTCCCCGGATAGGGTGACTTACTTTTCAAAACATGTTTCTCCTACTCAGATCATGTTCGTAACTCAATAGCACACTTAAGTTCTGTTAGGCAAAGCTCATGCTGCAAACAGGACAACACTAAAAAGGGGTTGCTCAAATCTGACCATGTATTTCAGAGTTTTTGTCCTAAACTTAAGAAATGTTGATGGTTTTGCTTGTATTTACCAAACCTGAGATACAAATGAACAGTGTCGTAATATTTTGTTGACACTGACATGAAGGGTGCTGCAAAAGCCATAAAATTTTCAGTGCAGCACACAAACCGTTTAAAAAAGTGCTGGGGTGATTTATCCTGCCCCACAGTTTTCATACCTGGCTGCTCTATACCGACACCTTTCACCTGCCAGGAAAGAGCAATTACAAACTTTGGAAAATAGAAATATCAGGCTAGTGTCCTGACAGTCAAAATAAGTCTACAACAGTAGAAGCTACACTAAGAAAACAACCAGTTTTGACAAACCAAATGTGGCTGGAGTCTGATAGTCAGACCTTATCCAACAGAGGTGATGGAGCAGATTCCATCTGGAGTCAGGCATTGCTCTATTTTTTGTGCTTCAGACAGACTGCATTTAAATTGACACGCACATTTTGGTGCAAGTTAAAAACATGGCACATGAAAAATATGAAAGTGAGGCCTAGTCAGTCTGAAATGCTTGTGCTGAATTTTGCAGTGTAGAGAAAAACTTGTGATAAGTGGCCTTTTTAGCTTTGAAGATTAATAGAATGTGTTTCTCTCTTACCAGTCATCCCTTGTAATCTAAAATCACTATTCCTGTCTTAAGAAACTTTGGCTTGTTGCATATTTTGATAAACATGTTTAGTTTAAAACACCTCTTTTTATAATATGTGTGAATTAATAATGCACCAAGCACTACACATGGGGCTAAATGCTTTTTTGCATGAAAAGCTATCTAAAACATTAAAGCATGTTGCTGTGTGCGCTGTATTAACAGTGTGCGCCTTTAAAATTTACCCTAGGGGGAGGAGCCAAGATGGCCGACGGGACGGACGTGTAGGCTCCCGGCTCCGCGAGCCTTCCACTCCTGCATCGACATCCTGCTATTTATCCTGTGCCTATGTTGCGGTGTAACGGCGATTTAAACGCGTTGTTTCCGATCGCGTTCTTCCGAGGTCTCTGCCTGCTGGTTTGACGGAGAACTCGATGTGTTGGCTGTCCTCCATGGCTGCCCCTGGACCCTGTGCCGACCGCCGACGTTGGGCGCTGCTGTAACGGTGTCGGTGGGGCGATCTGGGGAGGCGCTGACGCTTGAGGTGGTGCTGCTGACTGCGGAGGGAGATGGTGTATACCCTTTCCGATGTGGCGAGATTCCCTACGTGGCTGAGGTGTGTACTGGCGAGGCGGGATCCCTTCTCGCATCGCTTCTCTTTGTTCCGCTGCTGACGGGCTGAGCTGACTCCATCTTGGAGCGCCTTCTCTGCCGTGGGTCGCCCTCATCGACTGGAGGCGCAGGGGCTCTCCCTGTGCGCCGCTCTGGATTACGAGCCGTGCTCCTACCGGCGACCCGGCCTGATGTTTCCCGGTATCGATGTCGCCCCCCTCCCTCCATTGTGGTCTCATTGACGGGGTGGTGATGGCGCCGGTCTTCCAGGACGAGGAGATGAGTGCCTCCTTGTTCCCTGGGCATGCTATCCTGCCTGGCCTTGAGCAATATGACGGCCCGACGGCGTCCACTCTCAGCGCGGACCGGTTAGAACTGCAGCGGGTCCTGACTTGTGGCGACATCCTGGCAGCTCTTACCGACTTAAGGGTTACATGGCTGCGATACACCCGAGAGCTGGGTCGGAAGATTGAAGATGCTACATCTGAACTGGGGCGACCGAGGCGCTCCAGCTCCCTGCTGCCTCCAACTACGCCTGGAATGGATACTATGTTTCAGCATGCGTGTACAATGAAGCGGACTGTCCCTGGCAATAATGGGTCGTGTCCATCTATCGACGGAGCTGCTGCTACACTGTCTCCCCCCGCTCCGAGAACTGAGGCTCTGCCGATGCAATCGCTACTATTGCTTCGTTTGCCGCCTTCCCGGTTGCTGACCCTCCTGGCTGCCTTTGCCTCCGGAGCCTTTTTACTACGACGGTGGAGTGTGTTTCATCCTGTGCTCGAGGGGACGCTCGTCTTTTGGGACACTGGACTTATTGGTAACTGGAGACATTCATCTCATCTTTTTCTGCTTCTTCTTTGTTGGGGGCGGCCATCTTGTCTCTTTGTTCTGCCCTCGGTGGGCTCCCAGCGGTGGCTATGTTTGGTGGGCTTTCAAAGTTCGGGCCAGGGCTGATGGTGTTCTTCTCGCTGATTTTGTTTGCTTGACTGGCGGAGACCCGGACTGGAACGCTTCCTGATACATTTGAATGCGCTGTTTGTAATGTAATGTCTTTTCCCCACTTAAGATTGCAATTGATATGTCCTGTTGTTGATCCTTGTTGGTGGGGTAGAGGTTCTGTGCGGGCTGTGGAGTCCGGGATTAATTGGTTCTGGCCCTCCTCCGGTCTTCCGTGTTCTATGGGAGTTTTAGATTAGGATGCTCTTTTCTTACTCTCATACTTAGGTATTATACTAATTCTTTCTCTCTTTTTTTCTTTTTCTCTCCTTGTTCTATATTTCGGGTTTATTGGGCGACAGACACACTGCTGGGGGGGGGGGTAGGCCGTAGCCTCTGCATGCGTGTAGGGTGGGGGGTTGGGGGAGGGGTTTTTAGTTTCTTGGTTTTAGTTTCTATGGTGCCTTGTTTTTTCTTCGTTTTGTTTCTTCTTCTTTATTCTCTTTGGGTCCGTGTTTGGATTGCTAGCGGGTGGGTGGCGGTGGACATTGGCTAGGTTGTTGGTTCTGATACCCCCGCTGCACACACTTTGAGCCGCCATGCCGCCTGGGGGGACTTGACTTTTGGGTTGTTGAACTATATGGTGGATTTATCACTCATGTTCTGTTACACCAGCACGGACTCTGCTTTCTTAGTTTATAGTTTATATTTTCAATTTGAAAACCGAAATGTCGACCTTAATAGTTGCAACGAAAAAACATTTAAAATTAACCTTCATCGCTCCTACGACATGGTATCATGATGATTTACGGTGCAACTTTTCAATGCTCGCTTATGGTAGTAATGTGTTACTGTGTCGCCATATTGCATTCGCTGGTGCTTTAACAGTTTCCGTGGCCGGCCTGATGGTTGTGGGCCCGTAATTGTCCTTTTATTAATGCACAATAAAGGTTTTCAAACAAAAAAAAAAATAATTACCCTAATGCATAATAATGCTATGTTGTACATTGCACATTTTTGCATGTTGTACATAAACAATAACAAAAGCTGCTTGAAATGAATAGATTTTGCTAGGGAAAAATAATACAAGGGTATTAGTATGGAGTTGGGAAAAACATAATGGGCTGATTTACATGAAATAAATACTCTTTTGTGTTTGTTTTGTTTTTGGCCCTTACAAAACATGGCTGCCTGTGAATCCAGCAAGGCTGTGACTTGCATTAAAAGAAGAGAGCATGCGCACATCTGCTTGCCTCAAACCATGAAGGAGTCAAGGCCACTGTGAACTGTACATTGCTGTGATTGTGCCAATGTACCAATGTTAGTTAAAAGTATCCTTCCTGACTGCGCTGTGGAAGGAAGGAAGGAAAATAGATAGAAACATTTTTCCTAGTAAATGTTGCAAAACACATTAAGGTATTTAATCATTTGTGCCCCTTTTGTTAAAACTAGTACAGTCTAGAATTTAGAATGAGATCAGGATGGGGAGACCTCATGTCATTGTGGCTGACCAATCAGGTACAAGTTTTTCTGAAGATGCAACATTTTTGTGTAGTCTGCCAAGAATTGAGTATAAATAATGACCTCTTTGGAGGCGTGGTTGGCTTTTTGCTCACTTTGGCTTTTTACTCACTTTGGCTTTTAGCTCATTTTGGCTTTGGCTTAGGCTCTGCTTCATTCATATGAGTTGGGTACGAGAAACGTCGCGGGAGATTGCTGCAGACTTGGGCGGAGATTGCTTCCGAGGAGAGGGGAGGTTTCTTGCTCATATTTTTGGCACGTCATATTTTTGGCACGGCAGGCCACATTCCTTTAAGGTCCTGTGAAGGGCGGACTGTTTGCTCTTTTGACATAGAGATGCAGAGAGCAGCAACAGATTGAAAGGCTTTTTAGATTTAGATGCTAAAACTTTAAGTTTGTGCTTTGACTAATTAATTAGGTCTGAAAAGATGTATTTGTCTTATGCATTTATTTCTCTTTATGGGAGATTTTGGCAAACTATTTTATTATTGATTAGCCTTGCAAGACTGTTTTACTTAGAAGCTCTTTAAGAGTTTTGACTGACATTTTGCGCCACTTTTCCTTTTTTATGAAGTAATACTTGTATGCAGACTGTAATATGTTCTGTATTAATGCTATTTTTCCTGTTTTCCAAATTCTGTAACCTGATTGATATTTTACTAATGAATAAAGGGTCAGAGAAAATTAACTTTTGACTAGAAAATAATACCCTTTAAAATACTCAGCAACTCTCTTCATTGGCTTAAATAATAATTGCATTTTTGACTGTTCGTGTTTATTTAAAGTCTCCTGAAGGTAATACATGGTGTCAAGGGCCCAACACCTTTTCAGCCGTAAATAGAGGTAGCATGAGATTTTGATATTGAGAAATTACCGCTGCAACAGAGGTATAGAAGAAATCTCTTACTTGGTCTTTACAAAATGGTGTGCTACACAGGAAATTTCAGTTGTTAGAGTGGTAGCACATGGGCAGCAAGGGATTAAACACACACACACATGCATGCGCGCTCACACGCACACACACACAGACCTTTAAAACTCATCCATGTTTCAGTAGGCAACATACGAGAATAGCTAAACAAGGATCAATAACTTGCATTTGAAGCTTAAACTACACTGTCTTTTCTGCACTCGTCTCTAACAATTCTTTTAAAATGTAGATAGACCTGACAGACTGTGGTGACCTAAGCAAATCGGGAGTTAACCGACACACCCTACACCATTGCATGATTTCCAGGAAAAATTAAATGGAATGATAATAGGGCAGAATTTCTGCACAAATAGGGAGCCTTCTACGAGGTCAAATACATTTACGAAGCAAAGTCAAAATAAATTTAGTTTGAGTGCCTAGGAAGGATATGCTCAGAGCTTAATTTGAGCCAGTGTTGCCGGTGGCGGCCACCAGCACTTATTTTTCCGCCTTATTTATTGAGTAGAGTAAGTGAGGGGAAAATATAACAATCGGAACTATGGAGGATGCAGGAACCTGCAAGAGTGAGATAAAGGGGAAGGAGGTGTCTGCAAGTGTGATTAAAGAGGCATGAGGTGGAATCAAGACTTTACAGCCTTAGGGGCCCACTAGGATGTCGGGCGGATTGGCCCCACCAGGCTGGCGGTAGCCACCTCCAGCCTGGCGGGGGCAATCCGCCCGACATCCACACTCGTTTCCCGCCCGCCATATTAGTATGGCGGCTGGACCTCGGCGGACGGAAAGACCGTCCGCCGTTTTTCCGCCCCCGTCACCTTGCGGCCGGGGCGGAAAAGGAATAATATGGTGCCCGTGTCTATCAGACACCGCCAGCCATATTATGATGGTTGTATTTAGGTGCCGCCACGGAAAGGCATGCGGTCTTCACTCTGGGGGCCCCCTACGGGCCCCCTGAGTGAAGGAGAGGTGGGGGGTGCACACGGGGGGGTACCAGTGGTACCCCCCTTCATTTACATTTACAAAGCGGCAGGCACTGCGCGGTGCCTGCCGCTTTGTAAATGCAAATGCTAAAATGCATTTTTAGCATTGTAGCGGGCGGTGCAGAGAGCACCGCCCGCCACAATGCTAAAAATACAGGATGTGCCCGCCACTGTGGCGGGCACATCCTAATACCCCCCACGGGACCCCCGCCCTTATGGCGGGCGGTCCCGAATACCGACAGGATGGCGGGCGGACAAAGTCCGCCCGTCATCCTAATGACCCCCCTTAATATTCATCAAGGGATATTTAATTGCACCAGCCGCATTTATGCTTCTACAAATTGTTCAAGATTTCAATTTATTTTGTTATGGAGGAAAAGTTTCTTAAGAGTTTCCAGCTAAAAATAAAATAAAAAGGCCACGCTCATTTGAAAAAATCCAGGAGTCTTGTAAAATAAGATGTGGACAATCAATAGTGGAGAGGAAAATTTCCACGGTCTGAAATGTGAGAAAATTATTTATCTCCTGGTGCGTCAAATAACACAAACAAGTAATGACATTTTCCTTAAACAGAGATAAGTGTCATGCAATAGAGAAAAAGTCCAGGAAAAGAGGTTTGGGGCAAATCCGCGACAATGGACACAATAGATTGATTAACAAAAATATGGGCTTTTGCATAACAAATGTTGGAAAGTTTTTTCTGACAATGGTGAAATCTTTCATTTCTTTTGTCAAATTGACTTATGTCAAATAACTTCAAATTCATATAATTGACACAGAAAGCCATGATGCTGATGGCCGGAGGCAACATCACTCATAAGTCATACAGAAGTAAGCAAGATTCGGACATTTAATTTTCTTGTGAACAAAAATGCCTTCACATTTTCTCACAAGTAGATAGACTTCACTCGATGATGAAAACATGGGATGGCATGTTCAGAAGAGTGATGTCCAGGAAATAGTTGCTGATGGTGTTACAGCTGGAATTTCATTCTCTTTAGACTGGGGTGATAACTCTACTTAGTTGTTGACTGATTCCATAAATACCTTGCTCTCTATCGCCCCTGTACGTTGGGGAAGTTTTGACGATTTGACCAAACCCTGCTTTTGGTTTACTTGTTGGATTGAAAGGGATGATGGCTCCGTCACTGTACTTTTAAAACCCTGAATTAAGAATGTCATTATTTCTGGAAGGGTTGCCAACCTACCCATTTAGGAGACAGAGGAAGGGTAGTTGTGTTGTATTGGGCGATAATTGAGCTTTTATCATTAAATCATTCAACTTATCTAGCTTAGAGTCTATGGTTATTGTGTATGTGGCTAAAGTTTGCAGCACCGAAATTTGAACTTCCAATTTATCCTCATTCATGATGGCTGCTCGTTCATTCGCAATAATCACTTTCTCAAATAATTCCCACCACAGCGGAGGGCGATTGATTTCAGCAACGATTTGTTCTGAGTTCTCTACAGCGGCTAATAAAATCAGCAGGAGCTATGGGGGCCATATTTAAGCATGCCTTTGTCCAGCTTTGTCAAATGATTTTTCTGAATTTTTTGAATTGATGATTTTTGCGAATTCAAAGAGATGGGATCCTCTATTTCCAAGTTCATCTCATCAGATCCTTGGTTTCGTTCGGCTTGCCTGCGCTGGCCTTAATGTAATATCAGACGTGCAAGACGGGAAGTGAAAAATGCCAGTGCCGGCGGGTAAGGCAGAGCACCTGAACCTTTTACTGTGTTTCAGCCAACACCCCTGGGATCTCAAAAATTAACTCTAGTTTATTGTTTGCAACACAGGGTCATGAGATTTTACTAAGAATGACTTGGGACTTTGTGTAGATTAGTTCTTTGTTTGTAATTGTTAGGGCGACCGGCACACTGCAAATTGGGGTGGCTTTTGAGTCGGTGCAGGGGTGCAGGGTGGGGGGGAGTTGTGTTGGGGACCTTGGAGGGAGGGAGGGCCATGTTTTGGGATTGTTTGTTTTTTCTTTGTCAAGGCAAGGTACTTTCATTATCTTTGACATTGGTGTGATGCTCGTTTTGCGATGGGAGTTCCTTGTGGATCTGGATGGGGGGTAGAGGGCTGAGGGTATTATGCTGGAATGTGAATGGGTTGGGTGATCGGATAAAGAGAGGGGTGGTTATGCAGCTGTTGCGGCGCCTTTCACCTGATGTCGTTTTGCTACAAGAGACACACTTGATAGGAAATACTTGTCACGCTGTTAATAGACGACGTTATCGTCTTGCTGCCTAGTTCTAGAGGAGTGGGTATTTTGCTTAAGGTTTCCCTCCCCCTCGAGGTTGACGATGTGATTCTTGATGCCAGGGGTCGATATGTTGCACTTGTTGGGCGGTGGGAGGGAAAACCACTTTCGTTGGTGTCGGTGTATGTCCCTCCGGGCTTACAATCCACGACATTCACAGACCTGGGGCGGATGGTTCTGGGTCTCCCGGAGGGTGTTTTGATACTGGGTGGTGATTTTAACTCCGTCATTTCTGGCAGAATAGACCGCTATCCGCGCAGAGACCTTCCTGCTGCGCAATCCTGGTTGGGTGACTTCCTGGATACATTGGGACTTATAGATTGTTGGAGATTAATGCATCCAGAGCAAACACAGTTTACTTTCCATTCTGGAGCTCATGGTAGTCTTTCTAGACTGGATTATATCCTGATACCGGCTGCCTTGTCTCCTTCGATAGGAGAGATTAGACACTTGGCCCGGGGTATCTCAGACCATTCCCCTATTTGGTTTTATTTTAATCTTAGCATCGGCGCCGAAGGGAGGGTGGCCCCGATTAACCCCTGGTATCTTCTTAACCCTAAGACTCGCACTGAATTGATTAAATCATTTGATCTGTATTTCACTGAGAATGCTGGTTCTGTATCCTCGCCTGTTTCGTTATGGGAAGCTTTCAAGACTGTGATCAGGGGACAGGCATTGTCTTTGGTGGGGTGTGCTAAGAAATGTAAGAATGAGGCAATTGTTCAGCTCGAGACTGAAATCACAGACCTGGAGACTGCATTGGAACGAGAGGTGTCTCGAGCAGCATTACATGTCCTCCGCCTTAAACAATTGGAATATAAAACTTTGGTTACTGATGCGGCAAAGATGATGAGTAGGGAACAGCAGGGACGGCTATATGATGTGGGTGATAAAGCAGGAAAATTGATTGCCTGGCTGGACAGAAGGGAGAGAGCAAATCGAGTGGTTCCGGTGATTGAGATATGTGGTGGTGTGCGTGTAACGGACCCTGTTGAAATTGTTGAATGCTTTGCTGATTATTTTCGAGAGGTCTATACCTCGGTGTCCGACAGGCCCGAGGAGGATTCTCAGTTGTTGCTTCGAGATATAGCACTTCCACGTTTGTCGGAATCGGATCGGGATTGTTTGGATGCCACGCCCTCGGTGGATGAGTTGGCGCTCGCGCTACGCTCCATTCGTTCTAGCAAGGCTCTGGGTCCCAATGGCCTTCCTGTTGAACTGTATAAGTTGCGCCCTGATACTCTAGCTCCCTATCTCCGTGATATGTTTTTGGCTGCGCGAGACAGTGGCTCCCTCCCCAGAGATCAGCATCTTGCTACCATTGTGGTGATCCATAAGGAGGGTAAACCACGGGATCGCGGCTCGTCTTATAGACCCATTTTGCTCTTAAATGTGGAGCCTAAGATCCTCGCCAAACTGCTTGCTAATTGTCTGATTACGGTTATTGGCGACCTGATTCATCCGGATTAATCCGGGTTTATCCCGCACCGTAACACGGCATTAAATTTGCGACGTTTGCATGGTGTTCTCGCGAGGGCCCCGACGCTGCGTGAACCGGCCATCTTGGCGTCCTTGGACGCCACGATGGCCTTTGATACAATCGAGTGGTCTTATCTCTGGGCGGTACTCAACAAATTTGAATTTGGCGCTGGTTTTATTGGCTGGGTCAAACTCCTGTATGAAACGCCACTGGCACAGGTGGTGGTTAATGGCCGTGTCTCCGTGCCTTTTACTCTTGGGAGGGGCACGCGGCAGGGTTGTCCGTTGTCCCCGCTCCTCTTTGCTTTGGCGTTGGAGCCACTCGCCGCTTGGCTACGGTGGGAACCTTCGATGAAGGGTATACGCTGGACGCCAGAATTTGAGGATCGTATTTCCTTATACGCGGATGATATTTTATTGTACCTTACATCTCCCCAAAAATCGCTCAACGTATTGTTTGACGTACTTAACTCCTTCGGAAAAAACTCGGGCCTTATCATTAATTGGTCGAAATCCTACATTTATGTACTTGCGGGTGATGTCCCTCGTTTGCCGCGGGGCTGTCCCATCCAGTTGTCGCAGTCTGGCTTTAAGTACTTGGGTGTGTTTATCTCGTTGGATCCGGCGGTTCGCTATGAACGCAATTTACTCCCCCCACTCGAAAGGTTGCGCTCCGATATAGCGCGTTGGCGTAAATTACCGTTATCTCCCCTAGGGCGTGCGGCCCTTTTTAAAAAGATGTCCTTGCCGCGGTTCCCATACGCACTTCAGAATAGTTTTGATGTCATCCCGTCAAAATATTTTCGGGAAGTAGAATCGTTGCAGAGGCAATTAATATGGGACAGACGTTCATGCATCGCTCTTCCAAAATTGACACTTCCCTGGTATGATGGCGGTATAGCGCTCCCGGATATTCGTAGGTATTATTGGGCCTCCCACCTTGCTGCCATCAACCACGGGATGTATGGCCCGGCGTTGAATCCAGCATTCGAAATGGATAAGTGGCTGCTTCCGGGTGGTGATTACTATAGGGCACTTTATTCGGGACCCTCGCGTTCACAACTCTCGGGACCTACCGCTATAGCCGTGCGGGTATGGCATAGCGCAACAGCGGCTATGGGCTGGAGTGATAAACTAACTGGTGCAACTCCGCTCTATGCCTCAGCGAAGTTGGGTGGCCTATGGAAGACGAAGGGATTTGATAAATGGGACACGATCAGTATTAGTAAAGTGCGTGATCTCTGGGTTAAAGGCGAGGTGAAGACCTTCTTGGATCTGCAAGTAGAATATAAGATGAGTGACAGGGAACAATTTCGTTATGTCCAGGTACGCCATGCTCTGAACTCTGTGTTGCCAGTGGGTAGTGATATTCCGGACTCCTCCCCCCTCGAAGATCGTGTACTAGACGTTTATGTGCCAGACAGTACTATCTCTTTGTTCTATAAGAAAATGATTAATGACCGTTCGAGTCTGCTTGATCGCCTTCATGAAGCTTGGATTGCTGATGGTATTGAACTGGATGATGAGGACTGGCAGTCTGCGATCTCCTCTCCCAGGGAGGTGGCGATTCCGGCCCGCCTCTGTCTGGTTCAACTCAAGATCCTCCACAGGATCTATGTCACCGGTCCCCGTCTGATCCATATGGGCTACTCCACGGATGGCATGTGTAGGCATGGGTGTGGTCTTCTTGGCACCTATCTCCATATCATATGGGAATGCCCTGAGGTGGTGCGATTTTGGAAACGTATACATGAGGTGATGGATGAAGTAACGGGTGTTGTGATGATGCCGGAAGCCCGACAATGTTTATTGAATGTGTGGGGTCCAAATGACTATGACGTGTCGCAGCTTCGGTGGGTGACTCTTGCCAATATGGTTGCGAAGAGGGATATTGCACAGTTGTGGGGGTCCCCGAGGCCGACTACGGTGACTGCTTGGAAAGAGAGTCTGGACTGGTGCATGTTCAGAGAGAAGACAGTGTATATGGCACGAGGCAGACCCAAAAAATGGGGGAAGATTTGGAATCAGTGGAACTCATACCGTGGAAATATCTGTACGCCCCTACTCACTGCAAATCCTAGTCCTTCCCCAGTCGCCCTGACCTACATTCCTTTTAGCTGTGGTATATTGTGCTGTTTATATGCAATTCTACCTTTTGCGCCCTCCCCTCATTAGTATTCAAAAAAAAAATTCTCCTGTTGTCATATATCTCCCGTCCTCCTCGAGCGCGGACCTAATGGCTGTATTATTGCTGTATTGCCTTGATTGTATGTTTGATGTGTTGTTTCATTTTGTTTTGTATAATAAAAAAGTAAAAAAAAAAATAAAAGAATGACTTGGGAGTCAGTTGTAGGTTGTTCTTATGGCTCAGTTCCAACTGCTGTGGAGCCAACTGGCCTTCAGGTGGCACCGGCTGCAGGACCACTTGGTGCACAATGCATCAGCCCATAGGAGGTGGTCAAGAGTTTCATCCATTCCCTCATAACTCAATGTACCCACTGATTTTGAGGTGTGTGAAACATTTGTTGCCTTATCACAGTTAAAATCATTTCTAATGTCTGTAGAGTGGTTTTGATTTTGCACGCTTAGCTGCTTTTGAACCATTTGGCCATTGCTGGATTGCTGATGGCTGGGGACAACATCACTCATAAATCATACAGACGTGAGCAGGTATCAGGCATTCAATTTCCTTGTGCTCTTTTTAAAAAATGTTACTTTCTTTTTCCTTGTTGGGTCCTTCAACAAAAGAGAACTACGTGTTCTCATTACCAGCCCGTAAATTCCCCACAAGTGCTGACTGAATCACTCTTATATGATGTTGGTTTAATTTGATGCTTTGTCGACATTTAGGGCAATAAATGCGCCTAGTCTCACTGTTAATCTTTCGTTCACTTACAGGTTCACTTACAGGTTCTTTTAACTGTATGGCAATCGACCCAATATGCCCAATATATACTTATTTGGATGAAATAGTTCAACTAATCGGCATTGCAGTTTGTTGTACCATACAACTATCTGTATTGTTGTATTACCATATTTCCATATTACTGGGCAGGGTCACGAGTTATTACTTTTGGGCCTCACCTCTCTGTGAGAGTAAATAAGGGGTAAGAGTGAGGAAAAGTGGAGTTAAAATGGAACAGGGAAGTGGGGGAGCTCACCAGGGGAAGCAAGCCGCACTGAGACCTGCTGTCTTGGCTGCCTCCACACCTCCTGGGCTGGACTCTGGAGCGGCACCCTAGTGCCGCTTCACGCTACCACCACGCTCCTCACCTTGATCCCGATTCACAGAACTAATCTGAGACAAAATCCTAAAATTACTACTTTTGGTATTCACACAAGACACTTACTACTTTTGGTATTCACAGAATGCACTTACTACTTTTGGTTAAACTTACTACTTTTGGTTAAACTTACTACTTTTGGTATTCACAGAAGGCATTTAGTAGTAGTAAATGCCTTCTGTGAATACCAAAAGTAGTAAGTTTAACCAAAAGTAGTAAGTGCATTCTGTGAATACAAAAAGTAGTAAGTTTAACCAAAAGTAGTAAGTGCATTCTGTGAATACCAAGAGTGGTAAGTTTAGGATTTTGTCTCAGATTAGTTCTGTGAATCGGGCCCCTTGTTTGTAGTGGCGTCTCCTGATTATGCTTTTGGCCCAAGTCAATCCTGGTCAGACTCCAAGGCCGCTGCAGCACCTGCAGCTGTCGGTAATTTATTCAAGCCTGCCGCATCGCTCACGTTAAGGCAGGTCCCTGCAGCTCCTACAGCACCTGCACATCCAAACTGTACGAGGGACTCCGCTTCCGGCATTCACAGGATACCTTGGACATCAAGGCGCCCAGCCCAAAGCCTCCTCCTGCACACTGACACAGGAGAGCCCCAGTGGCTCAACTTCAGAGCCCGATGACTGAGCACCAGGCACACAGAGGGCTCGCAAGACGAGCTCACGTGCAGCAGTTTCATGCACCGTCTCCTGGCTTTCATGACACATAGTTTTCTTTGACCGATGACTGCACTGACAGCAAAATAGTCACCCTCTCGTAAGTTTCCACATTTACTACTTAATATTTGTTTTATTTTACCTGCAGATTACATCTGTTTAATATGACATATCACATGTAGTCATTCATCTGCAAAAGAAATTAAACAAGCATCACTTGCCATGATAAAGGACATAAACCCTTGCTGCCTTAAAGAGACACCAGCCCTTAGGAGTGGTTGGGAAGGGACACAGAGGCAGGGAAGGGACATAGAGGCAGGGAAGGGACACAGAGGCAGGGAAGGGACATAGAGGCAGGGAAGGGACACAGAGGCTGGGAAGGGACACAGAGGCAGGGAAGGGACACAGAGGCAGGGAAGGGACACAGAGGCAGGGAAGGGAGATCCAACTTACTCCTGTGTGCTCGTTGTCCTTGGCATATTGATGGCATGAGGCCACGCCAGGTCCCAGGCTCTAGTCTCCCAGACAAGCACTGGATGAAGTTAATTTATTTTCCTCTGCCTCAACTCATTGGCGCAGGGAAGAGGGGATTTCGAGTAATGCCACATGCTCTTAATAAAATGTGACTATAAGGTATGTGCAGACCTCTGGTGACATACTTCTTAACACACAACACTGAGTACTGGGAGCATAGTTCAGCTCCCTGTCCAGAAGCACAGCGTGAGTTATGCCGGTTGCAATAAAGTATACCACACTTAAACTGCGTTGGGTTTCTTTTATTCACATTCTATTCAAGTATTTTCTCACTTCTTCTTCGCTTTCTTTTGTCACATGAAACCACCATATTATGTATTTGTAATTCTAATGCGGTAGACGTGTCCATCAGGACTTTCATTTTCTAAAGCAGGAATATATACATAATTCATCCTCAATAGTGTTACATCTCCAATGCATTTCGGGCCTGTTTTGTTGCCCTTCGTCAGGGATTCACTATAAATGTAAACGGGAGCATTAGACTCAATATGTATACAACCCACAAGTTAAACAATTTACAAAAACATTCGCTTATACGATGGCATTTTTAAAGAACGACGTTTTCCCTCTAATCATGGTTATATGTTTACACCTTAAGGGCGGGCGGGGTAATCTAAATAATGAATGTTTTTACGTGTATGCACATCTATTACGTTGAATCATGGGGTTTGTAGCACAATGACTGACTTTGAACGAATAGAGGAAGAGTTACGTTCCATGAAGCTATAAGGTTAACAGGTGATTGAAAGTGATTAGACGCTCTGTAGACCTAT
The DNA here is from genome assembly GCF_964261635.1 of Lissotriton helveticus. NCBI lineage: Eukaryota > Metazoa > Chordata > Amphibia > Caudata > Salamandridae > Lissotriton > Lissotriton helveticus. The sequence goes on from NC_136070.1 coordinate 1,156,086,208, forward strand.
GAAAGAGGTGAAGACTTGCGAGATAGGTAAGAGGGGAGTGTATACGATGTTGGGACACCTTATAATTTACAAACTTAAAACAAGGGAACAAAAGCTTAAAGATTCCTTTTTTATTCAATGTTTGATAAGAAGGAGGGACAGTCACGTTACTTGGTTTCACTATAACCATGATTAGAGGGAAAACGTTGTTCTTTAAAAATGCCATCGTATAAGCGAATGTTTTTGTAAATTGTTTAACTTGTGGGTTGTATACATATTGAGTCTACATTTATAGTGAATCCCTGACGAAGGGCAACAAAACAGGCCCGAAAGGCATTGGAGATGTAACACTATTGAGGATGAATTATGTATATATTCCTGCTTTAGAAAATGAAAGTCCTGATGGACACGTCTACCGCATTAGAATTACAAATACATAATATGGTGGTTTCATGTGACAAAAGAAAGCGAAGAAGAAGTGAGAAAATACTTGAATAGAATGTGAATAAAAGAAACCCAACGCAGTTTAAGTGTGGTATACTTTATTGCAACCGGCATAACTCACGCTGTGCTTCTGGACAGGGAGCTGAACTATGCTCCCAGTACTCAGTGTTGTATATTTACTACATGTGGTGAAAGGGCGTACCACATATCCAGGATGCACGCAAGAATCTAATTTAAACCAGCTCACTGGAATTTGAATGATTTAAAATGGAGTGCACCCGAATTTCTATCTTTGATACTTCTTAACACACCCATTCCACTCTCATCAATCATGAGTGGGTGTGGTTAAAAAGCATGTCACCAGAGGTCTGATCTCACCCCACCCTTTGAGGAGATAGGATAGGGGGGAGTAATAGCCAATGAGTGGCGTGCAGTCTTTAAAAGCCCGGGCTGGATAGTATACTGCTAGAGGCTGTTTTCTTTCTGCACTGGTGCTGGAGGAGGAGCTAAACCAGGGATGTCGCTGTGATAGGAGAAAACATAAGGGTTGTGGGGGCGCTCTGTCAGCGCTGCTGTGCAGCATCAGACACATGCTCACGCAGTTGCGGCGGGGCTTATGAAAGTACATGACTTACAGTCGGATGATTTGTTTTTAATACTTATTTAAATAACTAATTCAATAGATAGGTCACAAAAGAGGAGGGGTGCAGCCCCATAGCTATTGAACACGAGCACCCCTGAGTTGCTGGCAGTGTAATCAAAAAAGTGTGCTCTACTTTGTACTACAATTACATGCCAACATATGACTATTTTTAACAAACCAGGGGCCATATTATCAAGGACCAGTGTTAAAATTATTGCCATTTTATCGGCAGGATACTGCCGATAAAACGGCGATAATGGGCTTATAATACACTCTTGTTAATTCCCATAGAAGCCCATGTTAACACCAGAACTTGGGCTTCTATGGGAATTAACAAGAGTGTATTATCAAGTCCATTATCGCCGTTTTATCTGCAGTTTAGTGCCGATAAAACGGCGACAATTTTAACACCGGTCCTTGATAATATGCCTCCAGATTTGTGCATAAAAACAGACAACGTGAATACTGAAAGAAAAATAAGTCAGAACTGGGAAAGGACTGGGAGCAATATCATTCTGGCAGTGTGAAAATTGTCAGTTTTAGAGATAAAAAATCTAAACTATAGCTTGTTGCCCTACCAATGAAGAATGGACTAGTTTAGTAATGACTGGCTCGACAAGCCCTTGATGGAATGGGGATGTGAACTATCGAAGATTAGAACTTCACTAATGGAAACATGTACCAGAAACTCCTGTTGACAATATAGCCTTCAAATCTAACACAGATACATGTCAGTGTGCAGAAATATATGCACTGTTATTTATCTATTTCCCTAACTCTTGATATAATAGAACACATTATTTACCTTCAGGTTTGGGTTTTGTGGATATACTCGACATCTTGTTGTAGGTTCTTCTCTCCCAAAATAATATTTCTGTCTACAATCTGCAGTCAACTTCTTGTCTGTATACAAAACAAAAATATATTTCATGCCTGGCAAATGTCGTTGTCAAGTAACACCATCATCCAGTATATACAATTTTTCAATTATTTTCCAAAACGTTTAAACAGTATCATGTATGATATAGTCTTTTTTTTTATTATGTTCTCTTTCTGTAGTAGTATCGACTTTAAAAGAAATTTTGAAAGTAATTTAATATCCATCACAGATTTCAGGACCAATTATGTTGTTCTTACATGAAGAGTTACATTTTTAATAAGGATAATAACATGTCAGCAATGCTATCTTATGTTATATAAAGAGAAAACAATTGCATTGCATTAGGACAGTGGACGCCACCCATCCGTTACTGCATGGTTCAAGAGTTTGACATATTGTGTCACTGACAGTGAGGTCTATGCCACGTTGCAGCCCCCCACAGCTCGACTAAAGATATTTGGTGACCACTTCGGGAATACCTGTTGTCTCAAGAGCGCAATAACCAGGACTGATCTGCTGTGTTCTGCCTTATTGGGGGTACTGCAAACTCTACACTGCCCTATCCATGTGGGCTGTACCCAATGTTAGGCTCCACAATGAGCTCGCAAACATTCCCTCTTCACTTTGTGATCATTGTCTATGCAGCTGTCATGTACTTCTTGTTTCAGCGTGGCCCTTCAGGTTAACTGACATGTAGGCATCATTTTCTGATTGTTTGCTTTATTGTCTGATTTATGTGGTTAAGCAAAAACATCTGGGGAACTATAAAGCAAAATAACAAGAACCAATAAAATTCTTTGGTAGTTTAATATAAGCATTCTTGCCACAAACATAATAAATTCCCCTCAAAACATATCTCCTCCTGCAGATAATTTCCACTAACTTCATAACTCTTTTCACATTAGCTTTTTCCTGCATTTATATCCTTAACATCTTCTAGACTAGAGGTTCCTTTTTACTGTACACAACTCCACATTCTGTTCTTTTTCTAACTTTAATTTAGGATGAATCTTCAACTTTCCAAATTCCTCTTCATGAATGATTTGTTAACCTTCCCTAGGCCCCAATCCCTCACTATTCCAATTCCCCTTTCATTGAATTCCTTAATACAAATATTTTGAATTGGTTTAGTCCACACATGCGCTTGATTAGTGATTTTAGTCCCATGCTCAGTTTGTGCAATCATTCTCAGATATTTGCCATATTTAAAATCTACATTTTCCAAATGCATTGGAAGATATTCAAACGAAATATTAAAATTAGTCAAATAAGGGCAAAGAAAATCTTTATCAATAAAGACAGCAATATGCTCATTGCATGATACAGCATATGAGAACGGAAAATTAACAAATGTAACTCCCTCATCAACTGATGTAGGGAGTAAGTTGCACACAAAACAACTCTCTATTCCAATTATCCTAACATACTCATGAATCATTTTAGTATTCAAATCATCATTTAATGTATTTTTTAAAATATCTCCATGCCCTTAAACGCCATTATCTAATCTTTACTTAATAGCAATTAATTCAACCCTATTTGCGTCATTTCTCACTAGAATTAATAAGCACAACAACAGGCCAACTACAACTATTAGTATTGTCAGGAAAACTATTAACCCTACAATATTAGAGCATTTGCTGTACTCCATTTCCTAATTAAGACAGACAAATCTATTTGAGAACTCAACAATAAAAAATGTTCTTTAAAACAATAATAGTTTCTTATTTTCTTCTTATTTCATTAAAATAATAATCAACACAAAACTAAAAATAGTATTTTTCTTCTTGCAATTTCCAAATGTAAATTTCAGTCATACAGTCCCTTTAGGCCTCTTTCAAAAGTTAAGAGAGTGTTTCTCATTTCAACTTCATCTAACAGTCTTTGTTCAAACTCTTACTTTTCAACATGACAGTCTATTTATTCTTTCAAGGTTATTCTTCTGTTTCCATTTCACTCTGAGACTCAAAGTTATACTGGCAAAATTCCGTAGATTGTCTAGCTTTTCATCATCTTCTTCTAATACTGCAGCTAGATATACCCATTCAGGTGAATCATACGTTCTATTGGGCACTCTTCTTCTAATTGATCTTTTGCCCACTGTCAATTCACTTTCACACTAGTGTCTGTCTTCGTCTGGCTCATAGGGGTTTCTTTTGCTAATTCTCTCCCTTCTAATATCTTCTTCAGCTTTCCTCTGATGGGTAATAGGTGGGACATGGAATATCAGCCAAGGGCAGGGCGGGCGAGTTTAGGAGACCTCCCAAGTGTAACCAGCTGAGCTTTCTCCATGCACAGCTGGTAGTCGATAGTGTTTGGATGTCAGAGGCATCCAGTTGGATGCCCTTCAGAAGGATGTACTGCAACAGCACGGACCCTCTGATCTCTTAGGGTTTGGCATAGGGGAGATGTGTGTCCTATCGTATGCAAATTGACATTGGACAGCCAAATAATATAGTTGGAAATCTGGTACCCCACACCCCCCTCGGTCATAAGGAAGCACCAATGTGCTTCACTTTATCCAGGGCCTATGGCCGGGCCACATGAGTCTCAAGAAGAAGCTCCTCAGGGTAGAAAAGAATTGATGGTGAGGGGGATAGCTATATTCAGAAAAAAGTTTAGAAACTAGGAGAGTACTTCCATTTTAATGATAGCAATTTCGCCCGCCATAGAGAGAGGGAGCTGAAGCACCTCTCTATTTGAGTGGCCAACTTGTCTATGGCTGGACTGTAGTTCAGACGGACCACGTGCTCGTTCTGGCTGTGCAATATAATGCTCAGATACTTAGTTGGCCCGTCACATCAAGTTGGGGGGTATTCACATGCTACAGGCGTAGGGATGTCCGTGAAAGGGAACAGCTTGGACGGTGGCTGCAGCCTGATCCCAGGCCGTTATACAAAGTGAAGATAGCTGTTTGCAGGATGAGCAACTCTGAGTTTATGAGGGGGAGGAGCTGTCACCAACCACTCTTGCACATCACAAACATTCAGCCTGAGAACTCTCACAAAGAGTTTGACACTGGTCTTTTATGGCCCCAAACAGTCTGGGGCCAGGACATGGAGGAAAGGGATGTCTGACACCTCAGAAAATGGAAATCTCTAGGAGATTCCTCTTCTTCAAACTGGCCACCAGGTACAAATATTGAATCCTTAGACTCAAATCTTCAGTACTCATCTAGACCTGTGGGGAAACTAAGAAGTAAGACTGTGGGGCTGCACTGCACAAATGACTGCCACATTCCTACACTGCTGCCTGAGTGAAGAACTAGACCTGCTTCTTGCACCCAGGACCACCAGAGTGACTCCAAAGGCTAGTAGGCTCGCCTCTTGACCAGAGCCTCACTGACAGAAGGCACCAACCACCTGGAACTCAGCACCTGGACTCTGACTGCTGTGAGTCCTACCACCCCAAGTGGGGGCACCCCAGTTCTGGACCCTTAGAAGTGGCCTGAAAGTGCTCTGCTAGCTCAACTGTGGTCTGAGCAGAACCAACCCATCAGAGCCACAGCAGGACGTATCAGTGACCACAAACTTTTCATCTGAGCCTCTGCTTAATGCTTCGCCTCTCTAACCTCCGCATCAGGACCGCTGCGTCTCCAGCACAGGACTTTGCATCATCACCCGCAGGTTTCCAGGAGCAGCCGATGTGGGACACATCCTCTAAGCAGGCCTTCGCATCGCAAGTCCCTTGTCGACGACGATGCAGAACTCCACAAGATGAGCTCCTGCACTTTTTTGGAACCAGCCGGTGCATGACGCATCTCAATGCAGGACTTCGTATCGCAAGCCCCTTGTCAACAGCTTCCTCAATTATGTTGCAGAACCTCGCATCGCAGCTTCACAGCTCCTACGAATAACCACTGCGTGACAACTCCTTGACTTGGGACTTTACAATGCTCCGCAACCAGGATTTATGGTACTCTTGTTCAGATGGCCTAACTGGGTCCCTGCAGCCGGCCCTCGCTCCATCGCGGTCGACCTGAACTTTGTCCCAGTCAGCACAACCAGATATCCATAGATGGCACTTTGTGCTTTTTGGTTCTACAGTCACTTAAATGTTTAGAATTGCATGTCTCTAGTTCTACTAATTGGAGTTTGTTGTTTTGGTCTTAAATTATTTATTACATTTTATTCTATTTTTCTAAATTGGTGTGAGATTTTTCATGTGTTGTGTTTACCTTTATTACTATTTGAAGTGGTGCATAAATACTTCACACAGTGCCTCTAAGTTAAGCCTGACTTTTCTTGTGCCAAGCTACGAGATGGTTGTGCACAGATTAATTTGGAGTTTGCTTGAGACTTCACCCTGACAAGGATTGTGGTTGCTGCTTTAGTAGGGTTTTACCCCCTCAAGCAGTAACTCATTTTCTAACACTAATCATGCCCCTCTGAAGATGTAGTCTTTACTAACCCTGGGCGGCCAACTACGCTACGCTCGCAAAGTCTGTGTAGTTTGTGCTACTTCGCACTACACGAATTGCACGTAGCACAGTGCAAAGTCAGATGACGTAGCGTAGCTGGCATTTTTTGCTCGCTCGCGGTCCTCAACATCAAGTTGGAGACCTCGAGCGAGCAAAATGACATCCCGGCGAGACTTTTTCTCGTTCACGATCAGCAACATCAAGTTGGTGATTGCAAACGAGGAAAATAAACCTCCTGGCAAAATTCTCAACGCAGGGAGGTCAGGTTTCTCATTGCGAGTGGTCAAGTATGCTCGCGACCACTCGCGATGAGAAACTACCAGTCCGCGTTGAGAAAGCTGCCGCTTGAGTAAAAATCTACTCGAGCGGCAGAAAACAACAGCTCACACTGTGCGAGATGCCGTTTTCAATGATTGCACAGTGTGGACAAGCATCCAGCACTGTGCAATCATCGCGAACAGCGCATTACGCAGTTCGCGTAGCGCAACGCGTATCTCGCGTAGTGCGAAGTGCACTTCGCGTAGCGCAACTACGTCCATGGTTAGTCTTTACTCATTTAATATGCTAAAATTGTGTATCAGAAGCCCTGGTTCCTTCAGGGATGCTGTCTGTTTCTCTTAGATTATACTGTTAATTTGTGACTTAGACTATTTATGACTTCTGACTATGTACTCTGCTTTGAGCCTTGACTGCTATATTTTGCATTTATTTGGTCTCGCCTATGCCTGAGAATTGTGTAATAAAACACTATATTTTTTCTCAGATCAAGAACTCCGTTATTAAGCAGATCCAATTATTATTTGTAACTCTACTAAACTAATGTTGGGTTCAATGCCAAGGATGGTGTCTCTTAAAGCAAGATCAGGGTTTGAGCAGAACTGGCAGAGAAAATGTTGTGTATTGTGAAAATTTTGGGGATTCATGGATTTGCTCCCACATAGCACTCGCCTCTACACAAATGCTAGGAACGCTTGAGGGCTTTAGTACTTTTACACTGATCAAGGCCTGGTCACTCAACTTTATATGACCTATTATACTGCATATACAAAGCACTCCAAACATTTCCTTTACACAAACTTGTCCTAAACACAACTTTGTTCTGTCTATTCCAGTGTTTGACATACATTCCCTATCCACACTAATACATATAATACAGCATTGAAGAATGTGATAGACAAACTGGCATCAAAAGGCAGCACTACAATCTGCCAAGGCTCCCTTTTTACCTTATCTTCACTAATTGTGCCCCCTCAACCTATATAATCATCTTGTTACTAAGATACAAATCTCACCTATTGAATATATAACACCTCTATTTACCTTTGCACCTCCCCCATAAACTAAAACACTTTTTCGACAGTTTCACAGATGTAGTTTATACCCTTTTTCTGAACTATGAAGACATTCTTCAATTAGGCAGCTGCGTGAGTTTTCACCCAAAATCTGTTCTTTTCTCGTAGATCAATAGAGGCCGCTCTAACCCACTTGAGGAGAACAACATAATTCACAAAGGGCTAATGATCTTTCTTATTGACAAGATTAAAAAATAATGACAAAGTAGCTCAACAATACAGCACCCACAACCTTGTATGTGTGCCTGCAAGAATCGTACATATCACATTAGCTTCTATAAAAATAGCTATCTATTCAAACAAAACTCCCCTTATGGTCTGCAAGCTTTCTTTTGATAACTTTATTTCGGTAGTGGACCATAAAAGTACAGATAAAAAAAAAAAAAAAGATACATACACAAAGATAAAATACATAAATAGTTAAAAACACTCGATTAAAAAGTTATTAAACAGTAAGTTATCAAAAGGGGTAGCGATCATCACAATTAATCACAGTTAATCAGGGTAGACCTTCTGCGCCACATAACATATAGGTAGTGGGAGACCGAAAACACGATAAGGGGGGAGGGGTCATATCTTAAAATTCTACACGCTTGTGCACATTGCTTTAAACCCAAATTTCTGCACAGTGGTACCAGCCAGCACCTCCGTATTTTACTATATGCTGGGCAGAAGAATAAAACATGGACAATGTCTTCTTTGCTGCTATTACAAGCTGGGCAGGTTCCCTCTTCTCGTCCAGCCCATTTACAAGTCAGTTCCCCAATAGGCAGACTGCCATGTCTTAATTGTATGTATAATTTTCTTGCAAGGGGAGGCTGTGTTAGATCCAAAAATTCCTCCCTCTTGGGTACGAGTTTTACCTGCAGAAATTCTGCGGACAGCCTGCCCATGGTTGTCGAGCAATGTAGCAAACTTAAGCTATAGTGTCTCAGGGAGGCCAACAGCTCTGTTCTCTGTACCACTGGGTCTGCAAGCATCTCCCAAAAGTCATAGGACCACTATAATTTAGGGAGGTGCTGTTGATGTAGTTTTTTAACAGAGAGCAGTTCGTAAGAGAGAGCGCATTTGCAGGATTTTTAAATTCACCCATTAGCTGCAGGATTCCCTCGTGGGACCGAGAATTAACACATGGAAGGAACAGTGGCCCGGAAACATAATTTTTACCACCCACATCAAACAGCTGTGAGTAGTACTATCACTTTCACCATTAGGTGGCACCAGCAAAATAATTTTAAAAACACAGCTGTAGTACTAGTTGTTTATAAAATGCCACTGCTGATATGTTTATTTAGACCTACTCCCCCTCACCGACAGATTTGTTATACAATATCTCATGCATATTGCACCCACCATGTTGTCTATATAAAATCTAAAAATAGAGTTGCTAAAAAACCCACCACAGTGAAAAGATTTGTAGGCAGTATCGTTGGTTGTTGGTTCTCTCATTTCTGGTAATGTGCTACACTGATGTGAGCTGCCATTCAAAGTGGGGTAGGTGCTTGAGTCACAAGTAGTACCCAACCAGACTAATAACAAATATGCAGTCTTTGGTACCAGTAGCCAAGGCCCACTCTTCGCGCAAATCCGACATTTTGCTACTAATGGGTCTGCTAGATTGGCCACGCTGAGTCAGTCATGAAAGCTCAGATCTGGGATATAAGCTTCTCAACAATGTTAAGATCACAGAAAATTCAATATCTGTATAAAGCACTCCTTAGAATTTACCATGATCATCTGCAGCTCACTGGCGGCGCCACAATGTCAACCTTCAGCAGAAGACTCAAGAAAGGTAAAGTTTTCCTTTTTCTTTTACAGTTTTTTGAAGTCAGTCTGTGCCTCCAACTAATGACTTTGCTCAAATAGCTGGAAAAGAAGGAGGAATACAATTAGGGCTTCAACTACCAGTCCAATTCACTTTTGTTATTGTCAATTTTCCAATAAAGATACAAAGAAATAAGACTTTCACTTTCAATTGATGATATCAAAATGTTGTTTAGACAACAGAGAATGGTTGATGTGTCATAATATTCTCAATGGTTTATTATCATATATCAATGTGCACACCACAGTCAGCGGACCCAATAACGCCCAGCTAATCTCGTAGCTGGCCGCCATTCTTATCCATCACATATAGAGCAGGAAGCCTGACACTATATTCTGTTTCAAATATTTAGTGAGAAAGGAGTCAGAATGAGCTATGAACTTTATTTGGCCAAGAATTTCAACACCAGATTTAGGACCTGATTTGACAAGTATTCCATCCACCCTAGTAATAATAATAATAATACAGATTTTTGCATAGCGCGAACAGCTACCTCATCTAGGAGGTGTCCCGGCGCTGTAAGAGGAGAGCAGATCTAAGAACCCAGGGGGAAGACGGTCTAAACTTCCTGTGTGAAAAGCCAGGTTTTTAACTGCTGTCTAAAACTGGATTCCGAGGAAGCGCTCTGGAGGCCCAAAGGTAAAGAATTCCAAAGCCGAGCCGTATTGGCCGAAAACGTCGGACCCCCCAGTCGCACCCTTCTCACTCGAGCTTCGAGCAGCAGGACCCGGCTGCCCGACCGGAGAGAGCGGGCCTGGGAGTATCTGGGCAGCCGAGATCTTAAATAATGTGGACAGTTTCCATGCAGAGCTCGAAACGCCAGCGTAAGAGCCTTAAATTTTATTCTACTGGACACCAGCAGCCAGTGCAAGGAGCGGAGGTATGGAGTAACGTGGTCTTTAAACGGTATATGCTTTAGCAGCCTAGCCGCCGCATTCTGCACAGTTTGCAAGCGCTGGATCACGTATTTTGGGAGCCCCAAGTATAGGCCATTCGCATAATCCAGCCTAGATGTGATGGTGGCATGGATCACCGTTTTTCTACACTGCTCTGGCAATAGCTTGAAGATTTTCTGCAGATTCCTCAATTTGCTAAGGCAGCACCCCGTCACCTGCTGAATATGGGAAGAAAAGGATAGACTATCATCCCATTTGACCCCTAAGTTTTTTGCTAAATGGCTAGGTAGCGGTGCAGGCCCCAGCTCCACAGGCCACCATAGTTCTGCCGCTGGAGGAGTACCTTTCCCGAAAAAGATCACCTCCGTTTTATTCGGATTCAACCTCAGTTTATTCGTGTTCATCCAGGTTGCCACGTCACCGAGACAGCCCTTAAAGCTGGCAAAGGCTGCCTCTGACACTTCTGAGTAGGGAAAAACCAACTGGGTGTCATCTGCATAAGATATTGCAGTGACCCCCCAGTTGGCAATTAGTGTGAAAAGCGGGGCCAGATAAATGTTAAATAGTAAAGGGCTTAGTGCCGACCCCTGCGGGACGCCACATCTCAGGTCCCTGGATTTAGAAGAGCACGCTCCCAGTGCCACCCTCTGTGATCTATTAGATAGGTATGAATGTAACCACCCGAGAGCCTGATCCTGAAGCCCAATCTCTGCGAGACTCTGCAATAATCTGCCATGGTCGACCATGTCAAAAGCGGCCACCAGATCCAGGAGCATCAGCATAGCTGAGTTCCCTGAATCCATAGACCACTTCACTGACTCTGCCACCTCAATCAGAGCTGTGTCGGTACTGAAACCGGGTCTAAACCCCGATTGGGTCTCATGTAGTATGTTATTGGCCTCGATATAGCTATTTAACTGTCGCTGAATCAATTTCTCCATCATTTTGCCTGGCGCCGCCAGTAAGGAAATTGGGCGGAGATTGTTCAGGTCCTCCGGGTCACAGTTAGGCTTTTTTTTCAAGGGAAGAAGCGTCGCATGCTTCCAACCCTCCGGGAATTCTCCCGTACTGATGGAGGTGTTCCAAATGTACTGCAGGGTAGGCGCGATGGAATCCGCCATCAATCCCCAGAGCTTTGGGGGGCAGGGATCGTCTGGTGAACCTGATTTGCAGCGTTTAAGCTCCTGCTTCACCATGTCGACTGATATTGGCTGAAATCGACCAAGAGGCGCTGAGCGTAGATCGTTGGTTGTTGAATCCGCCATTACAGTGGGTCTCGATGGAACAAAGGAATCGTAAACTTTTTGTATTTTATTATCCAAATAAGGAGATATGTCATCACAGAGTGCCATGGATGGCGGGACCTCCCTCTCTAAACAGCGTGGTTTAAAGAATGACTGTACAATTTTAAAAACCTCTTTACTTGAGTGTTCTGCTTGTTGGACAGCGGTGGCAAAAAACATTTTCTTGGCCCTCTTTATTGACTTATGTAATTTGTTCATGGCTTCTTTGTATTGGACTTTGGCTAGAGGGCAGTAATCTGACCTCCAAATGCGCTCCAACCTCTTGCAGTCTGATTTTTCGGACCTAAGTTCGACAGAGAACCAGGGGGCCGAGGGAGACTCCCTCTGCGACATTGCCCGCTTGGCAGGAGCAATCTGTGACATCATGTCCTCTATCCATTGATTCAGCGCCATTGCATCCTTACTAGCATTTGTGGTTAGCTGTACAAATGCATTAAGATAAAATACCTTTGTAATGATGCTGGCAGGATATCAGTCACGTTTGTGGCGGAGTAACCCATCTGCCAATCTCTAAATCAGGGCCTAAGAATCTATTTTAGAGGAAACATCTGCCTGGCACATCGCATCAGGAGGTTATATCCACAAGGCTTGTCAAACTCTTGTGACCAGCTAGTAAAAGTTGCACTATATTTGATCTGGATTCCACAAGATCTCATAGCTAGTGCTGAAGAAACTCTGTTTGGATTAATTTTCATAGAGCAGCAAGTTGGGATGGAGAAAATTCCCCCGCACGGCTCCGGAGATTGTGCATTGCTGACTTGATGTTTCCATAATAATTCGTAGTGCTTTTCAACCCACAACCAACACACATGATAATCATGTGTACTGAGAGACCTTTACACGGTATGGAGTGAGAGCTGGGAGGCACCATGTTTGGGCGGATAGGGCACATCATGTGTTCAGATGACAGAGAGTAATGGCATTGTTTATAGTTGCAGGTCAGGCCTTTTTTTCTGTCGCCCTCTTGGGATAGCATCCTACCACACTTTACTACATTTTTCTAATTGTCCTTCCTATCCCTTACAATCAGGTCCTTCGCTCATCAAGGTACACTATGGTGTTGTGTGTGTATGTGCTACTTGCATGCACAGGACGTATATACAGACTACATGATGCATGTGACTGTAGCCAGAGATGGATCCAAGTTGCATCAGGCATACTTTGGTGGCACTTAAGCTGGCGGTTTGGAGGTAGGCCCAGTGAGCAGTTGTATATGAAAGGCTCCCTCCCCTCCTGAACATCCAGAGATCCTTTTCAGTGGGTCAGACTGAGAAGTGTTGTTGGTGTTAAGGAAGGAGAAAGAGTTCATTTTAGCTAGGGAGTTTCACCTTCCCCTTCTACGCCCATTGTTGTTCAGATGAGACAAACCCCTCCCCCAATACCAGGTTAAAAGGTATTTAGTGGGGCAGCCTTACTTGTATTTCTCTTTTTGTTTTGATTAGCTCCAGAATATACAAAGACTGTTTGCAGCTTGACTACAAAGATGGGACAGAAACTTCCAGTCAGTGTGCAAATATTTCTGACCAGAAGCTTGGGGTCCCACATATGTTGCAACTGGGGGATTCCTTTGAGCTCCAGGATTGGGATACTGACTGCCAACTCCAGTTGTCAGGTTTAGCTCAAGGGGGCCAATTTGTAGACACAATCGCAATGGACCGCACACCGCTAGCCCCTCCTCTGGATCGCCCCTCGGGACTCTGGTACATGGAGTTCTTGAGTGGTTCACCCCAGTGGGTGCAATTTGAATTTTGAATTTTTTTGAATTTTAAAATATTTATAAAGCGCTCTTATACCGAAACCGGTTTCATGGCGCTAGATAGCCGAGGGTCAGTGGGAAGCGAGCTAAGCTGCAACAGATCTGGAGAACAAGAGGGTCTTCAATTGCTTGCGAAACTCCAGATAGGAGGGAGACATCCTGAGGGCAGGTGGAAGTGAATTCCAAAAGGATGGAGCCAGCACAGCAAATCTGGCCCCCCCGGCCTTCTGTTTCCTGAAACGAGGAACTGACAGAAGGGCCAGGTGAGTGGAGCGAAGTTCTCTAGACGGAAGGTATGGAGAGATGGCTTCGCACAAGAAGGTGGGGGCGGTCCCAGATCTGGCCTGGTAGGTAATGCAGCCCAGCTTAAAGAGCGCCCTCTCCCTCACAGGGAGCCAGTGGAGAGACTGAAGCAAGGGGGTCGTGTGATTAGACCTGGGGAGACCAAAAATCAGGCGAGCCGCCTGATTTTGAATCAGTTGGAGCCGGTGGATGAGGTAAGCCGGGGCACCGTTGAGAATAACATTCCCATAGTCAAGGCGCGACAGCACCATTGCCATGAGAATGAGTTTGAGTGCGGCAGCAGAAAAAAAACGTGAAACCTTCCATATAGTCCGGAGGGAAAAGAAGCAGGCAGACACCACAGAACTGATCTGAGTGTGGAGGGTAAGCTGTGGGTTAATGAAGATACCCAAAGTTTTGACTTTGAGGGCTGGGAGGGGGGGGGGCGAGGGAAGGGGGCCAGAAGGAGGGGGACCAAGGACTGCAACCACCCCCCGTCAAGACCAGCTCGGTCTTGTCCGGGTTTAATTTGAGGTGGTTGCAGTTCATCCACCCTTGGATGAAACGCATGACCTTCTGGAAGTTGGAAGACGAAGAAGGGGAGGATGAAAGGTTGAAAATAGGTACTTGTTGGACTGATGATCTCTAAATAGTTAGGGGTGGAAGAGAAGGCCGCCAAACAACCATCAAAGGCCTCGATGCCCGAACCGGCACGCAGGTGCGTCGTCCAGGAGCCCGCCGGCTAAAAGCTCAAGGGAGCCATTTTGTAGACACAATCGCAATGGACCGCACACCGCTAGCCCCTCCTCTGGATCGCCCCTCGGGACTCTGGTACATGGAGTTCTTGAGTGGTTCACCCCAGTGGGTGCAAGTAGGTACTTGTTGGACTGATGATCTCTAAATAGTTAGGGGTGGAAGAGAAGGCCGCCAAACAACCGTCAATGGCCTAGATGCCCGAACCGGCACACAGGTGCGTCGTCCAGGAGCCCGTCGGCTCAAAGCTCAAGGGGGCCAATTTGTAGACACAATCGCAATGGACAGCACACCGCTAGCCCCTCCTCTGGATCGCCCCTCGGGACTCTGGTACATGGAGTTCTTGAGTTGTTCACCCCAGTGGGTGCAAGTAGGTACTTGTTGGACTGATGATCTCTAAATAGTTAGGGGTGGAAGAGAAGGCCGCCAAACAACCGTCAAAGGCCTCGATGCCCGAACCGGCACGCAGGTGCGTCGTCCAGGAGCCCGTCGACTCAAAGCTCAAGGGAGCCAATTTGTAGACACAATCGCAATGGACCGCACACCACTAGCCCCTCCTCCGGATCGCCCCTCGGGACTCTGGTACATGGAGTTCTTGAGTGGTTCACCCCAGTGGGTGCAAGTAGGTACTTGTTGGACTGATGATCTCTAAATAGTTAGGGGTGGAAGAGAAGGCCGCCAAACAACCGTCAAAGGCCTTGATGCCCGAACCGGCACGCAGGTGCGTCGTCCAGGAGCCCGTCAGCTCAAAGCTCAAGGGAGCCAATTTGTAGACACAATCGCAATGGAACGCACACCGCTAGCCCCTCCACCGGATTGCCCCTCGGGACTCTGGTACATGGAGTTCTTGAGTGGTTCACCCCAGTGGGTGCAAGTAGGTACTTGTTGGACTGATGATCTCTAAATAGTTAGGGGTGGAAGAGAAGGCCGCCAAACAACCATCAAAGGCCTCGATGCCCAAACCGGCACGCAGGTGCGTCGTCCAGGAGCGCGTCGGCTCAAAGCTCAAGGGAGCCAATTGGTAGACACAATCGCAATGGACCACACCGCTAGCCCCTCCTCCGGATCGCCCCTCGGGACTCTGGTACATGGAGTTCTTGAGTGGTTCACCCCAGTGGGTGCAAGTAGGTACTTGTTGGACTGATGATCTCTAAATAGTTAGGGGTGGAAGAGAAGGCCGCAAAACAACCGTCAAAGGCCTCGATGCCCAAACCGGCACGCAGGTGCGTCGTCCAGGAGCCGTCGGCTCAAAGCTCAAGGGAGCCAATTTGTAGACATAATCGCAATGGACCGCACACCGCTAGCCCCTCCTCCGGATCGCCCCTCGGGACTCTGGTACGCCCTACCATTATCACTCCGTCTAGAACCCAGCCTTCTGATGTTCCGAAAACAACTAAAAACATCATTGTTTCCCAGGCCATAAACCATCCTTCTCTTTTTCCTAGTCTCTGCATCAACTTTCATCTTTCTTTAAGCGCTGGGATGCTTCCGAGTAGCCATGCGCTATATAAGAACCTTCCAATTCCAATTCCAATTCCAATTCTGGTACATGGAGTTCTTGAGTGGTTCACCCCAGTGGGTGCAAGTAGGTACTTGTTGGACTGATGATCTCTAAATAGTTAGGGGTGGAAGAGAAGGCCGCCAAACAACCATCAAAGGCCTCGATGCTCGAACCGGCACGCAGGTGCGTCGTCCAGGAGCCTGTCGGCTCAAAGCTCAAGGGAGCCAATTTGTAGACACAATCGCAATGGACCGCACACCGCTAGCCCCTCCTCCGGATCGCCCCTCGGGACTCTGGTACATGGAGTTCTTGAGTGGTTCACCCCAGTGGGTGCAAGTAGGTACTTGTTGGACTGATGATCTCTAAATAGTTAGGGGGGGGAGAGAAGGCCGCCAAACAACCGTCAAAAGCCTAGATGCCCGAACCGGCACGCAGGTGTGTCGTCCAGGAGCCCGTCGACTCAAAGCTCAAGGGAGCCAATTTGTAGACACAATCGCAATGGACCGCACACCGCTAGCCCCTCCTCCGGATTGCCCCTCTGAACTCTGGTACATGGAGTTCTTGAGTGGTTCACCCCAGTGGGTGCAAGTAGGTACTTGTTGGACTGATGATCTCTAAATAGTTAGGGGTGGAAGAGAAGGCCGCCAAACAACCGTCAAAGGCCTCGATGCCCGAACCGGCACGCAGGTGCGTCGTCCAGGAGCCCGTCGGCTCAAAGCTCAAGGGAGCCAATTTGTAGACACAATCACAATGGACCGTACACCGCTAGCCCCTCCTCCGGATCGCCCCTCGGGACTCTGGTACATGGAGTTCTTGAGTGGTTCACCCCAGTGGGTGCAAGTAGGTACTTGTTGGACTGATGATCTCTAAATAGTTAGGGGTGGAAGAGAAGGCCGCCAAACAACCGTCAAAGGCCTCGATGCCCGAACCGGCACGCAGGTGCGTCGTCCAGGAGCCCGTCGGCTCAAAGCTCAAGGGAGCCAATTTGTAGACACAATCACAATGGACCGTACACCGCTAGCCCCTCCTCCGGATCGCCCCTCGGGACTCTGGTACATGGAGTTCTTGAGTGGTTCACCCCAGTGGGTGCAAGTAGGTACTTGTTGGACTGATGATCTCTAAATAGTTTGGGGTGGAAGAGAAGGCCGCCAAACAACCGTCGAAGGCCTCGATGCCCGAACCGGCATGCAGGTGCGTCGTCCAGGAGCCCGTCGGCTCAAAGCTCAAGGGAGCCAATTTGTAGACACAATCGCAATGGACCGCACACCGCTAGCCCCTCCTCCGGATCGCCCCTGGGGACTCTGGTACATGGAGTTCTCGAGTGGTTCACCCCAGTGGGTGCAAGTAGGTACTTGTTGGACTGATGATCTCTAAGTAGTTAGGGGTGGAAGAGAAGGCCGCCAAACAACCGTCAAAGGCCTCGATGCCCGAACCGGCACGCAGGTGCGTCGTCCAGTAGCCCGTCGGCTCAAAGCTCAAGGGAGCCAATTTGTAGACACAATCGCAATGGACCGCACACCGCTAGCCCCTCCTCCGGATCGCCCCTCGGGACTCTGGTACATGGAGTTCTTGAGTGGTTCACCCCAGTGGGTGCAAGTAGGTACTTGTTGGACTGATGATCTCTAAATAGTTAGGGGGGAAGAGAAGGCCGCCAAACAACCGTCAAAAGCCTAGATGCCCGAACCGGCACGCAGGTGCGTCGTCCAGGAGCCCGTCGACTCAAAGCTCAAGGGAGCCAATTTGTAGACACAATCGCAATGGACCGCACACCACTAGCCCCTCCTCCGGATCGCCCCTCGGGACTCTGGTACATGGAGTTCTTGAGTGGTTCACCCCAGTGGGTGCAAGAAGGTACTTATTGGACTGATGATCTCTAAATAGTTAGGGGTGGAAGAGAAGGCCGCCAAACAACCGTCAAAGGCCTCGATGCCCGAACCGGCACGCAGGTGCGTCGTCCAGGAGCCCGTCGGCTCAAAGCTCAAGGGAGCCAATTTGTAGCCACAATCGCAATGGACCGCACACCGCTAGCCCCTCCTCCGGATCGCCCCTCGGGACTCTGGTACATGGAGTTCTTGAGTGGTTCACCCCAGTGGGTGCAAGTAGGTACTTGTTGGACTGATGATCTCTAAATAGTTAGGGGTGGTAGAGAAGGCCGCCAAATTTGATTTGATTTGATTATGGGTTTTATAGAGCGCAACAGCTACCCTAGGGCAACCCGGCGCTGGTAACTATCATCCCGGAGAGTGGGCGATCAGGGGGGGGTAGTGCTCATGGAAAGAGGAGGGTCTTCAGTTTTTTCCTAAATCTAAGGTGGTTTTGTTCTTGCCTCAGGGAGAGAGGGAGAGCATTCCACAGTCTCGGAGCGTTGTACGAGAACAAGCGACCACCTGTTCTGGCCTTTCTAATTCTGGGGACTTTTGCAAGGGAGAGGGAGTTAGATCTGAGTTGTCTAGTTGATTGTTGAAAGGACACAAGAAGTCTGAGAATAGGGGGGCCTTCGTTGTGCAGTATTTTATGTGCCATGCACAGGGTCTTAAAGTTGACACGTTCTTTGACTGGCAGCCAGTGCAAATTTCTAAGGGC
The DNA here is from genome assembly GCF_964261635.1 of Lissotriton helveticus. Lineage (NCBI taxonomy): Eukaryota > Metazoa > Chordata > Amphibia > Caudata > Salamandridae > Lissotriton > Lissotriton helveticus. The sequence continues at coordinate 1,156,104,826 of NC_136070.1, forward strand.
CGGCTTGGCAGAGGTCCTTGCTGCCGTTCCTGTCAGTATTCTTGCCGCCGCGTTTTGAGAGCATTGGAGTCTGTGGAGTACAGAGGCTGGGGCCCCCAGATATAGGACATTCCCGTAGTCCAGTCTGGAGTTCACCAGCCCCTGCATCAAAAGCTTCCTGGATTGAGGGGGGAGTAGATGGAGAATCTTTCGTGCCATCTTCATAAGGCCGAAGCAAATTCCCGTGGTTTTCCTCGCTTGTGTTTTGAAGCTGAGGTCCTGGTCCAACCATATCCCCAGGCTTTTCACTTCGGCTTTTGGGGATGGAGGGGATCCCATGCATAGTGGCCAGGGAAGGGGGGCGGGTATTTTGTTAGGGTTTCCCAGCAGAAGTATTTCAGATTTTTCCCCATTCAGTTTTAACCGGGATTCGCACATCCATTGGTGAACTTTTTCCAGGCAGCTAGACAAATTGGAGAGGGCGTTGTCGGGTTGGTTGAGGGACACGATGAGCTGGGTGTCATCGGCGTACATTATTGATTTGATCCCAAAGGGTTCAACAACATCCTCGAGAGGAGCCATGTACACATTAAAAAGTGTGGGGCTCAGGGAGGATCCCTGAGGCACCCCACACTTGAGTGCATGAGCCCTGGAGATGGAATGTCCGTCAGTCACTTGAAAAAACCTGTTCTCCAAGAAGGATGCGATCCAGGCCAAGGCGGAGTCAGCCACTCCCAGCAGCCCGAGACGATGAACAAGGGTTGCGTGGTCCACCGTGTCAAAGGCGGCACTCAGGTCGAGGAGGATCACTGCCACCGATCCTCCTCCATCCAGAATGCCCCTCGCTTCTTCGACCACGGCTAACAGGGCGGTATCAGTCCCCTGTCCAGGTCTAAAGCCAGTCTGGGTTGGGCGGAGAAGATGATGGGACTCTAAGAACTCGGAAAGGTGTTGATTTGCCACTCTTTCGGCGATTTTGCTAATTGCCGGTAGCAGAGAGATAGGTCTGAAGTTTGATGGGTCAGAAGGGTCAAGGTGTGTTTTTTTTATAAGAGCCTTTACCGTGGCTTTTTTCCAGTTTACTGGGACTATGCCAGTTTCAAAGGAGGCATTGATCAGGTTAGTGAGAGGGGGGGCTATGGTAGAAGCAATTTGTTTAAGTTTACTGATCGGGGCTGGGTCAGATGGGGCACCGCTTTTGACTTTGTGCAAGACACTAAGGAACGTTTCGATAGTAATTTGGGGGAAGGAAAGCAGCCTAGGGGCGTCTTGGGAGGTCGGGAAGAAAGAGTCTTTTAGTGCAGTTGTCGCAGGCGGGAGGGAGTTCAGGATTTTTTCGATTTTTTTTGAGAAAAAATCGGCCATCTGGTTGCATTTTGCGCCATCCAGGTCAGGAGGGGGTGGGGGTTCCTGTATTTTGGAAAGGAGCTTGACTATCCGGTAAGTCTCTTTTGCGGAGTTGGTTGCGGCTAGTATTTGATCCTCGAAGTAGGAGGCTTGAGCCGTTTTAAGTGCATTTTTATAAAGCCTGATGTGGGCTTTGTAGCCACTTCTATCATCCGAGTGCCAGTGCTTTCTCCATTGGCGTTCCAGCCTTTTGCCTTTCCGTCTTAGTTCCCGTAGTTCCTCGGTGAACCACGGTAGTTTGGAGGATTTCCTATTAGTAGGAAGGGCTTTGAGAGGCAGGACTGTGTCGAGGGAGTTAGTGACCCATTTATGTAATTGAATTTCAGCTTTGGAGGGGTCAGGGTCGACTGTGGGTAGTGTGGAGAGCAGCGAGTGCTCCCATAGGGTAGTATCTAGTTTTTTCCATGGCCGTGACGAGGCCCGGGAGCAGGGAGTATCAGAGATTTTCTTTGGGAGTTGGAATTTGAGAGGGACCAAAAAGTGGTCGGACCAGGGGAGAGGGAGAGGGGTTTGAGCGGACAATTTGGAAAGATTAGAGAAGATGGGATCTAGCAAGTGTCCTTTCAGGTGGGTAGGGTCGTTGCTAAGTAGTTGTAAATTTAGGGAGTTTAGATCAGCTTTAAGTTCTGTGGCAAGTTTGTTGCCTTGATCATCAAAGTGGAGGTTTAGGTCCCCGAGTATGGTAAAATTTGGCGTTACGCATGCCAGGGAGGTAATGGCATCCATGAGTGAGTTTAAAAAACACCCCACCTGCCCAGGGGGACGGTATATTAGCAGCCCAGTTAGTGTGGTAGATGGCGGCAGGTGTAGAGAGAAAAGGACATTTTCACAGTTGAGAACAGGACTGTCTTTAAGTTGACAAGCGAGGTTCTCGCGATAAATAATCGCGATGCCCCCACCCGTGCCCGTCGGCCTGTTAAGGTTTTTGATGTGATACCCAGGAGGTAGTGCTTGGATAATGTCCGGGTCAGAGCTCTCGGACAGCCAAGTTTCTGTTAAAAACAGAACGTCCAGGTCCGACTCTGTTAATAGCAGGTTGATTTCGGCATGGTGTTTGGGGAGTGACCTGCAATTCAGAAGGGCCATCTCCAGACAGGCGGGTTCAGAATGAGCTAAGGGGGAGGCCCTGTACGCGCAACTAGGGCATTTATGGTGCTCCTGTTCCGGATTGATAGGTCCATTACATCTGGTGTTTGACAATTCTCTGAGTTGGTGCAGAGTTTTTTGTTCGTAAGTAATTCGAGATAGTTCTGAGCCGACCAGAGGTGTGGGCTCACGGCTCGGGCTGGCGCGGACGGGCGCAGACGGGCTTGCCTTAGGCGCGCCTTCGGCGCGCCATCGTCGCGCCCGCTGCGCTCGTCCGCTGCGCTTCCTATACTGGCACATGTTTTGTACGGTGAGGAGTGCATGTCAGAAGGGGGTGTGGTCACCAGGGGTGGGCGTGTCTATCCTCGCGCCTCGCACTCGAGAATGGCGACAACCGTCAAAGGCCTTGATGCCCAAACCGGCACGCAGGTGCGTCGTCCAGGAGCCCGTCGGCTCAAAGCTCAAGGGAGCCAATTTGTAGACACAATCGCAATGGACCGCACACCGCTAGCCCCTCCACCGGATTGCCCCTCGGGACTCTGGTACATGGAGTTCTTGAGTGGTACACCCCAGTGGGTGCAAGTAGGTACTTGTTGGACTGATGATCTCTAAATAGTTAGGGGTGGAAGAGAAGGCCGCCAAACAACCATCAAAGGCCTCGATGCCCAAACCGGCACGCAGGTGCGTCCTCCAGGAGCCCGTCGGCTCAAAGCTCAAGGGAGCCAATTTGTAGACACAATCGCAATGGACCACACCGCTAGCCCCTCCTCCGGATCGCCCCTCGGGACTCGGGTACATGGAGTTCTTGAGTGGTTCACCCCAGTGGGTGCAAGTAGGTACTTGTTGGACTGATGATCTCTAAATAGTTAGGGGTGGAAGAGAAGGCCGCCAAACAACCGTCAAAGGCCTCGATGCCCGAACCGGCACGCAGGTGCGCCGTCCAGGAGCCCGTCGGCTCAAAGCTCAAGGGGGCCAATTTGTAGACACAATCGCAATGGACCGCACACCGCTAGCCCCTCCTCCGGATCGCCCCTCGGGACTCTGGTACATGGAGTTCTTGAGTGGTTCACCCCAGTGGGTGCAAGTAGGTACTTGTTGGACTGATGATCTCTAAATAGTTAGGGGTGGAAGAGAAGGCCGCAAAACAACCGTCAAAGGCCTCGATGCCCAAACCGGCACGCAGGTGCGTCGTCCAGGAGCCGTTGGCTCAAAGCTCAAGGGAGCCAATTTGTAGACATAATCGCAATGGACCGCACACCGCTAGCCCCTCCTCCGGATCGCCCCTCGGGACTCTGGTACATGGAGTTCTTGAGTGGTTCACCCCAGTGGGTGCAAGTAGGTACTTGTTGGACTGATGATCTCTAAATAGTTAGGGGTGGAAGAGAAGGCCGCCAAACAACCATCAAAGGCCTCGATGCCCGAACCGGCACGCAGGTGCGTCGTCCAGGAGCCTGTCGGCTCAAAGCTCAAGGGAGCCATTTTGTAGACACAATCACAATGGACCGCACACCGCTAGCCCCTCCTCCGGATCGCACCTCGGGACTCTGGTACATGGAGTTCTTGAGTGGTTCACCTCAGTGGGTGCAAGTAGGTACTTGTTGGACTGATGATCTCTAAATAGTTAGGGGGGGAAGAGAAGGTCGCCAAACAACCGTCAATAGCCTTGATGCCCGAACCGGCACGCAGGTGCGTCGTCCAGGAGCCCGTCGGCTCAAAGCTCAAGGGAGCCAATTTGTAGACAAAATCGCAATGGACCGCACACCGCTAGCCCCTGCTCCGGATCGCCCCTCGGGACTCTGGTACATAGAGTTCTTGAGTGGTTCACCCCAGTGGGTGCAAGTAGGTACTTGTTGGACTGATGATCTCTAAATAGTTAGGGGTGGAAGAGAAGGCCGCCAAACAACCGTCAAAGGCCTCGATGCCCAAACCGGCACGCAGGCGCGTTGTCCAGGAGCCCGTCGGCTCAAAGCTCAAGGGAGCCAATTTGTAGACACAATCGCAATGGACCGCACACCGCTAGCCCCTCCTCCGGATTGCCCCTCGGGACTCTGGTACATGGAGTTCTTGAGTGGTTCACCCCAGTGGGTGCTAGTAGGTACTTGTTGGACTGATGATCTCTAAATAGTTAGGGGTGGAAGAGAAGGCCGCCAAACAACCGTCAAAGGCCTCGATGCCCAAACCGGCACGCAGGTGCGTCGTCCAGGAGCCCGTCGGCTCATAGCTCAAGGGAGCCAATTTGTAGACACAATCGCAATGGACCACACCGCTAGCCCCTCCTCCGGATCGCCCCTCGGGACTCTGGTACATGGAGTTCTTGAGTGGTTCACCCCAGTGGGTGCAAGTAGGTACTTGTTGAACTGATGATCTCTAAATAGTTAGTGGTGGAAGAGAAGGCCGCCAAACAACCGTCAAAGGCCTCGATGCCCGAACCGGCACGCAGGTGCATCGTCCAGGAGCCCGTCGGCTCAAAGCTCAAGGGAGCCAATTTGTAGACACAATCGCAATGGACCGCACACCGCTAGCCCCTCCTCCGGATCGCCCCTCGGGACTCTGGTACATGGAGTTCTTGAGTGGTTCACCCCAGTGGGTGCAAGTAGGTACTTGTTGGACTGATGATCTCTAAATAGTTAGGGGTTGAAGAGAAGGCCGCCAAACAACCGTCAAAGACCTCGATGCCCGAACCGGCACGCAGGTGCGTCGTCCAGGAGCCCGTCGGCTCAAAGCTGAAGGGAGCCAATTTGTAGACACAATCGCAATAGACCGCACACCGCTAGCCCCTCCTCCGGATCGCCCCTCGGGACTCTGGTACATGGAGTTCTTGAGTGGTTCACCCCAGTGGATGCAAGTAGGTACTTGTTGGACTGATGATCTCTAAATAGTAAGTCCAACAAGTACCGACTTGCACCCACCTGGGTGATCCACTAAAGAACTACAAGTACCGGGGCGATCCGGATGAGGGGCCAGCAGTGTGCGCTCCATTGACGACTAAACACAATATGGCTCCCTTGAGCTTTGGGTCGACGGGCTCTTGGACGATGCACCAGATTGCCGGTTCTGGCATCGAGGCCTTTCACTGTTGTGTGGTGGCCTTCTCTTCCACCCATAACGATCTTTCTCTACTGATGAGGGAAGTTATCCCGAAACCCGAGACATGTCTCGGGCGATATCCTAAAACCCGGGACATGTATCGGGTCTAGAGATTCATCAGTCCAACAAGTACCGACTTGCACCCACCTGGGTGAGCCACTAAAGAACTACAAGTACCAGAGTCCCGAGGGGCGATCCGGAAGAGGGGCCAGCGGTGCGCGCTCCATTGACGACTAAACACAATATGGCTCCCTTGAGCTTTGGGCCGACGGGCTCTTGGACGACGCACCTGCGTGCCGGTTCTGGTATCGATGCCTTTGACTGTTGTGTGGCGGCCTTCTCTTCCACCCCTAACGATCTTTCTCTACTAATGAGAGAAGTTATCCCGAAACCCGAGACATGTCTCGGGCGATATCCTAAAACCCGGGACATGTATCGGGTCTAGAGACTCATCAGTCCAACAAGTACCGACTTGCACCCACCTGGGTGATCCACTAAAGAACTACAAGTACCAGAGTCCCGAGGGGCGATCTGGAAGAGGGGCCAGCGGTGTGCGCTCCATTGACGACTAAACACCATATGGCTCCCTTGAGCTTTGGGCTGACGGGCTCTTGGACGGCGCACCTGCGTGCCGGTTCTGGCATCGAGGCCTTTGACTGTTGTGTGGCGGCCTTCTCTTCCACCCCTAACGATCTTTCTCTACTGATGAGGGAAGTTATCCCAAAACCCGAGACATGTCTCGGGCGATATCCTAAAACCCGGGACATGTATCGGGTCTAGAGATTCATTAGTCCAACAAGTACCGACTTGCACCCACCTGGGTGATCCACTAAAGAACTACAAGTACCAGAGTCCCGAGGGGTGATCCGGAAGAGGGGCCAGCGGTGTGCGCTCCATTGACGACTAAACACAATATGGCTCCCTTGAGCTTTGGGCCGACGGGTTCTTGGATGACGCACCTGCGTGCCGGTTCTGGCATCGAGGCCTTTGACTGTTGTGTGGCGGCCTTCTCTTCCACCCCTAATGATCTTTCTCTACTGATGAGGGAAGTTATCCCGAAACCCGAGACATGTCTCGGGCGATATCCTAAAACCCGGGACATGTATCGGGTCTAGAGATTCATCAGTCCAACAAGTACCGACTTGCACCCACCTGGGTGATCCACTAAAGAACTACAAGTACCAGAGTCCCGAGGGGCGATCCGGAAGAGGGGCCAGCAGTGCGCGCTCCATTGACGACTAAACACAATATGGCTCCCTTGAGCTTTGGGCCGACGGGCTCTTGGACGACGCACTTGCGTGCCGGTTCTGGTATCGATGCCTTTGACTGTTGTGTGGCGGCCTTCTCTTCCACCCCTAACGATCTTTCTCTACTGATGAGGGAAGTTATCCTGAAACCTGAGACATGTCTCGGGCGATATCCTAAAACCCGGGGACATGTATCGGGTCTAGAGATTCATCAGTCCAACAAGTACCGACTTGCACCCACCTGGGTGATCCACTAAAGAACTACAAGTACCAGAGTCCCGAGGGGCGATCCGGAAGAGGGGCCAGCGGTGTGCGCTCCATTGACGACTAAACACAATATGGCTCCCTTGAGCTTTGGCCCGACGGGCTCTTGGACGACGCACCTGCGTGCCGGTTCTGGCATCGAGGCCTTTGACTGTTGTGTGGCGGCCTTCTCTTCCACCCCTAACGATCTTTCTCTACTGATGAGGGAAGTTATCCCGAAACCCGAGACATGTCTCGGGCGATATCCAAAAACCCGGGACATGTATCGGGTCTAGAGATTCATCAGTCCAACAAGTACCGACTTGCACCCACCTGGGTGATCCACTAAAGAACTACAAGTACCAGAGTCCCGAGGGGCGATCCGGAAGAGGGGCCAGCGGTGTGCGCTCCATTGACGACTAAACACAATATGGCTCCCTTGTGCTTTGGGCCGACGGGCTCTTGGACGACGCACCTGTGTGCCGGTTCTGGCATCGAGGCCTTTGACTGTTGTGTGGCGGCCTTCTCTTCCACCCCTAACGATCTTTCTCTACTGATGAGGGAAGTTATCCCGAAACCCGAGACATGTCTCGGGCGATATCCTAAAACCCGGGACATGTATCGGGTCTAGAGATTCATCAGTCCAACAAGTACCGCCTTGCACCCACCTGGGTGATCCACTAAAGAACTACAAGTACCAGAGTCCCGAGGGGCGATCCGGAAGAGGGGCCAGCGGTGTGCGCTCCATTGACGACTAAACACAATATGGCTCCCTTGAGCTTTGGGCCGACGGGCTCTTGGACGACGCACCTGCGTGCCGGTTCTGGCATCAAGGCCTTTGACTGTTGTGTGGCGGCCTTTTCTTCCACCCCTAACGATCTTTCTCTACTGATGAGGGAAGTTATCCCGAAACCCCATACATGTCTCGGGCGATATCCTCAAACCCGGGACATGTATCGGGTCTAGAGATTCATCAGTCCAACAAGTACCGACCTGCACCCACCTGGGTGATCCACTAAAGAACTACAAGTACCAGAGTCCCGAGGGGCGATCCGGAAGAGGGGCCAGCGGTGTGCGCTCCATTGACGACTAAACACAATATCGCTCCCTTGAGCTTTGGGCCGACGGCCTCTTGGACGATGCACTTGCATGCCGGTTCTGGCATCGAGGCCTTTGACTGTTGTGTGGCGGCCTTCTCTTCCAACCCTAACGATCTTACTCTACTGATGAGGGAAGTTATCCCGAAACCCGAGACATGTCTCGGGCGATATCCTAAAACCCGGGACATGTATCGGGTCTAGAGATTCATCAGTCCAACAAGTACCAACTTGCACCCACCTGGGTGATCCACTAAAGAACTACAAGTACCAGAGTCCCGAGGGGCGATCCGGAAGAGGGGCCAGCGGTGTGCGCTCCATTGACGACTAAACACAATATGGCTCCCTTGAGCTTTGGGCCGACGGGCTCTTGGACGACGCACCTGCGTGCCGGTTCTGGAATCGAGGCCTTTGACTGTTGTGTGGCGGCCTTCTCTTCCACCCCTAACGATCTTTCTCTACTGATGAGGGAAGTTATCCCGAAACCCGAGACATGTCTCAGGCGATATCCTAAAACCCGGAACATGTATCGGGTCTAGAGATTCATCAGTCCAACAAGTATCGACTTGCACCCACCTGGGTGATCCACTAAAGAACTACAAGTACCAGAGTCCCGAGGGGCGATCCGGAAGAGGGTCCAGCGGTGTGCGCTCCATTGACGACTAAACACAATATGGCTTCCTTGAGCTTTGGGCCGACGGGCTCTTGGACGACGCACCTGCGTGCCGGTTCTGGCATCGAGGCCTTTGACTGTTGTGTGGCGGCCTTCTCTTCCACCCCTAACGATCTTTCTCTACTGATGAGGGAAGTTATCCCGAAACCCGAGACATGTCTCGGGCGCTATCCTAAAACCCGGGACATGTATCGGGTCTAGAGATTCATCAGTCCAACAAGTACGGACTTGCACCCACCTGGGTGATCCACTAAAGAACTACAAGTACCAGAGTCCTGAGGGACGATCCGGAAGAAGGGCCAGCGGTGTGCGCTCCATTGACGACTAAACACAATATGGCTCCCTTGAGCTTTGGGCCGACGGGCTCTTGGACGACGCACCTGCGTGCCGGTTCTGGCATCGAGGCCTTTGACTGTTGTGTGGCGGCCTTCTCTTCCACCCCTAACGATCTTTCTCTACTGATGAGGGAAGTTATCCCGAAACCCGAGACATGTCTCGGGCGATATCCTAAAACCCGGGGACATGTATCGGGTCTAGAGATTCATCAGTCCAACAAGTACCGACTTGCACCCACCTGGGTGATCCACTAAAGAACTACAACTACCAGAGTCCTAAGGGGCGATCCGGAAGAGGGGCCAGCGGTGTGCGCTCCATTGACGACTAAACACAATATGGCTCCCTTGACCTTTGGGCCGACGGGCTCTTGGACGACGCACCTGCGTGCCGGTTCTGGCATCGAGGCCTTTGACTGTTGTGTGGCGGCCTTCTCTTCCACCCCTAACGATCTTTCTCTACTGATGAGGGAAGTTATCCCGAAACCCGAGACATGTCTCGGGCGATATCCAAAAACCCGGGACATGTATCGGGTCTAGAGATTCATCAGTCCAACAAGTACCGACTTGCACCCACCTGGGTGATCCACTAAAGAACTACAAGTACCAGAGTCCCGAGGGGCGATCCGGAAGAGGGGCCAGCGGTGTGCGCTCCATTGACGACTAGACACAATATGGCTCCCTTGAGCTTTGGGCCGACGGACTCTTGGACGACGCACCTGCGTGCCGGTTCTGGCACCGAGGCCTTTGACTGTTGTGTGGCGGCCTTCTCTTCCACCCCCAACGATCTTTCTCTACTGATGAGGGAAGTTATCCCGAAACCTGAGACATGTTTCGGGCGATATCCTAAAACTCGGGGACATGTATCGGGTCTAGAGATTCATCAGTCCAACAAGTACCGACTTGCACCCACCTGGGTGATCCACTAAAGAACTACAAGTACCAGAGTCCCGAGGGGCGATCCGGAAGAGGGGCCAGCGGTGTGCGCTCCATTGACGACTAAACACAATATGGCTCCCTTGAGCTTTGGGCCGACGGGCTCTTGGACGACGCACCTGCGTGCCGGTTCTGGCATCGAGGCCTTTGACTGTTGTGTGGCGGCCTTCTCTTCCACCCCTAACGATCTTTCTCTACTGATGAGGGAAGTTATCCCGAAACCCGAGACATGTCTCGGGCGATATCCTCAAACCCGGGATATGTATCGGGTCTAGAGATTCATCAGTCCAACAAGTACCGACCTGCACCCACCTGGGTGATCCACTAAAGAACTACAAGTACCAGAGTCCCGAGGGGCGATCCGGAAGAGGGGCCAGCGGTGTGCGCTCCATTGACGACTAAACACAATATGGCTCCCTTGAGCTTTGGGCCGACGGGCTCTTGGACGATGCACTTGCATGCCGGTTCTGGCATCGAGGCCTTTGACTGTTGTGTGGCAGCCTTCTCTTCCACCCCTAACGATCTTTCTCTACTGATGAGGGAAGTTATCCCGAAACCCGAGACATGTCTCGGGCGATATCCTAAAACCCGGGACATGTATCGGGTCTAGAGATTCATCAGTCCAACAAGTACCGACTTGCACCCACCTGGGTGATCCACTAAAGAACTAAGAGTACCAGAGTCCCGAGGGGCGATCCGGAAGAGGGGCCAGCGGTGTGCGCTCCATTGACGACTAAACACAATATGGCTCCCTTGAGCTTTGGGCCGACGGGCTCTTGGACGACGCACCTGCGTGCCGGTTCTGGCATCGAGGCCTTTGACTGTTGTGTGGCGGCCTTTTCTTCCACCCCTAACGATCTTTCTCTACTGATGAGGGAAGTTATCCCGAAACCCGAGACATGTCTTGGGCGATATCCTCAAACCCGGGACATGTATCGGGTCTAGAGATTCATCAGTCCAACAAGTACTGACCTGCACCCACCTGGGTGATCCACTAAAGAACTACAAGTACCAGAGTCCCGAGGGGCGATCCGGAAGAGGGGCCAGCGGTGTGCGCTCCATTGACGACTAAACACAATATGGCTCCCTTGAGCTTTGGGCCGACGGGCTCTTGGACGATGCACTTGCATGCCGGTTCTGGCATCGAGGCCTTTGACTGTTGTGTTGCGGCCTTCTCTTCCACCCCTAACGATCTTTCTCTACTGATGAGGGAAGTTATCCTGAAACCCGAGACATGTCTCGGGCGATATCCTAAAACCCGGGACATGTATCGGGTCTAGAGATTCATCAGTCCAACAAGTACCGACTTGCACCCACCTGGGTGATCCACTAAAGAACTAAGAGTACCAGAGTCCCGAGGGGCGATCCGGAAGAGGGGCCAGCGGTGTGCGCTCCATTGACGACTAAACACAATATGGCTCCCTTGAGCTTTGGGCCGACGGGCTCTTGGACGACGCACCTGCGTGCCGGTTCTGGCATCGAGGCCTTTGACTGTTGTGTGGCGGCCTTTTCTTCCACCCCTAACGATCTTTCTCTACTGATGAGGGAAGTTATCCCGAAACCCGAGACATGTCTTGGGCGATATCCTCAAACCCGGGACATGTATCGGGTCTAGAGATTCATCAGTCCAACAAGTACTGACCTGCACCCACCTGGGTGATCCACTAAAGAACTACAAGTACCAGAGTCCCGAGGGGCGATCCGGAAGAGGGGCCAGCGGTGTGCGCTCCATTGACGACTAAACACAATATGGCTCCCTTGAGCTTTGGGCCGACGGGCTCTTGGACGATGCACTTGCATGCCGGTTCTGGCATCGAGGCCTTTGACTGTTGTGCGGCGGCCTTCTCTTCCACCCCTAACGATCTTTCTCTACTGATGAGGGAAGTTATCCCGAAACCCGAGACATGTCTCGGGCGATATCCTAAAACCCGGGACATGTATCGGGTCTAGAGATACATCAGTCCAACAAGTACCGACTTGCACCCACCTGGGTGATCCACTAAAGAACTACAAGTACCAGAGTCCCGAGGGGCGATCCGGAAGAGGGGCCAGCGGTGTGCGCTCCATTGACGACTAAACACAATATGGCTCCCTTGAGCTTTGGGCCGACGGGCTCTTGGATGACGCACCTGCGTGCCGGTTCTGGCATCAAGGCCTTTGACTGTTGTGTGGCGGCCTTCTCTTCCACCCCTAACGATCTTTCTCTACTGATGAGGGAAGTTATCCTGAAACCCGAGACATGTCTCGGGCGATATCCTAAAACCCGGGACATGTATCGGGTCTAGAGATTCATCAGTCCAACAAGTACCGACTTGCACCCACCTGGGTGATCCACTAAAGAACTACAAGTACCAGAGTCCCGAGGGGCGATCCGGAAGAGGGGCCAGCGGTGTGCGCTCCATTGAAGACTAGACACAATATGGCTCCCTTGAGCTTTGGGCTGACGGGCTCTTGGACGACGCACCTGCGTGCCGGTTCTGGCATCGAGGCCTTTGACTTTTGTGTGGCGGCCTTCTCTTCCACCCCTAACGATCTTTCTCTACTGATGAGGGAAGTTATCCCGAAACCCGAGACATGTCTCAGGCGATATCCTAAAACCTTGGACATGTATCGGGTCTAGAGATTCATCAGTCCAACAAGTACCGACTTGCACCCACCTGGGTGATCCACTAAAGAACTACAAGTACCAGAGTCCCGAGGGGCGATCCGGAAGAGGGGCCAGCGGTGTGCGCTCCATTGACGACTAAACACAATATGGCTCCCTTGAGCTTTGGGCCGACGGGCTCTTGGACGATGCACTTGCATGCCGGTTCTGGCATCGAGGCCTTTGACTGTTGTGCGGCGGCCTTCTCTTCCACCCCTAACGATCTTTCTCTACTGATGAGGGAAGTTATCCCGAAACCCGAGACATGTCTCGGGCGATATCCTAAAACCCGGGACATGTATCGGGTCTAGAGATACATCAGTCTGTGGAAAAGTAAATTTTGCCATGTTCTGTGTCCCTACGTGTCATCCATAATATGTTATGTGTGCATGATTAAATATGCATATGCATTCCCCATGTCCGATTAATGACGCAATTACAGTTGTGTCCACCTCTAGTATGTCAGTTACTAGTCCTCGTGAATACTACGAATATCAGGCCTATGTAAAGATACGTTGCCACGTTTCTCAGTGTGCACGTTATTCCATTGTAAAGTCTCCGTTTCTAGGCCTCAAAAGGGCCTGGACACCAGATTCAGCTCCTGTCTCCTGAAGCCTCGCTGAGGAGCGATACAGCCCCCACCTGTATCCTCGACCCTTCACTTACTTCCTGCCTCGCAGTGCCCGGTCCAGCCTGGCTCAGTCTCTGAGTCTGCCAAGAATATGTTATAGTTCCAGTTATCAGTTCAGTCCTCCTTCTCTGCATTCCTAAGCTACTGAACTGCATCAATAGTTTCCGTCATTGTCTAGCCTTCACGTCTCCACGTTAGAGAAATACTGCATTTAATGGTCATTTAATATTCTTCATCACGCACTACATGTAGAATAATACATGGTCCAGTCTTAGAATCAAGTTAGCCTTTCCTCTCCTGACTTATAGTTTATATCAACATGTTCTCTAAACATCAGATACTAGATACTGTTTAGGTACATGTCGCCCTGACTCTCCAGACTTCAGTCTCTGCTCCTAGCACAGAGTTCATAGCCCCCAGCTTCTCCTAGTGATACGTCATTGCTAGTTTGCGCGCACCATCAGGTTAGAGGTCCCGGCTCCTTAGGTAGCCCCCTCCATGGTTTCCGCCCCATTCATGACATATCCTGTTACGTTTGCATCACATGTCTATGTATACGCCCAGTTACACCTACTTTCGCCCTTATCTTTCGCGATTGCTACGCGTCACGCCTTCTGCTCCACCCACTGCTACGCCTACTGCAATGTAATGCTATGTGTTTGCGTTATGTATATATGCTCATGTATTGTTATTAAAAGTCAGCGCGCTCATCCCAGATCCAGCCCCAGCAGCTGCTGGGCCCTGTCATCCTATTCCTATGCAGGTTGTCCTGTTCCTGTCCTTATGCTGTAATAAACCTGCAGAACTCCTACTACCTCGAATCTTGACTCTTATTTATTGAGCTATCTGTTATGATATACGTCTAGTCAAAAAGAGAGGTATTATTTATTTATTTACCACATAATGGCGCCCGAACAGGGACTTGCCCTTTCCCCACGCGTCGGTGAAGCCACGCCGACCCCCTGACCCTCTGCAGTCGTGACGGAACTCTTCTGCGCAGTGGCAGATATTTCTGCTCAAGTACCCCTCAGGCCCACGGAGGAGACGGAGGAGGCGGTCCAGCATCCAGACGAGACGGTGGAGGAACGCGGCGAGTCCCGACCAGAGCCCAAGCCAAGAGTCCAAGGTCCGAGGTATCCGGAGGTCCACCCGTAACTGAAGTCCGAAGTCCGAAGTTCGTCGTCCGTCGTCGTAGCAGTCCAGTCCAGTCTGAGGCCTTCCGTTCTTGCTGCCCGGTGAGTACCGTTACTGGGGTGGTATCTAGACAGGGTCAATTTAAATTGACTCTGGTCTGTGGGTTGGTGGTACACAGTCCCACAAACGAAGTGCCCACTTCGGTGGATGCGGGTCCTGACGTGTCTCTTGATGAGACCGGTAAGTTTCGTACTGTTTCAGCAGTGCATCTAGTTTCTGTTCTAGTCAGTTTCTGTTCTCGAGAAAATTTATGTGTTCTGTTCTCAGTATTTCCAGGTAGTATTCTGTTCGAACTGTTATTTTTAAATGTTTTTTCATGTATTTTAATGTCGTGGTATGAATGGGGAATAAGTATCGTGTTCATTGTGTATTGTATTGTGTCTAGATTACAGTTCAGTCATGCCCATATTTTCCAAGTTACGTCAGTTAAAAACTAGAAAGGGTCTGCTGGAAGCAGCAGTTCCCGTCCCGCCCAGGGACAGTCCAGGTCACTTTATGTATCAGAAACATGGCATAAGTGCCATATTGTATCTAGATTTATGGGTAGAGTACACCAAACAGTTAGAAGAAAAGTATAGATGGCCCGTATCGGGTACATGGGATGCCGAATGCATCATGCGAGTAGAAGAAGCATTATGGAAAAAGAAAGCCAGACAGTCACAGAAAGATGCCATCGAGTTATGGCGTAAAGAAGCTCATAAAAGAACTGAAAAAGAAATCAGAAAGTCAGAATTAAGTAGAGAATCCTTAGAGCGAGCCCAAGAAAAAGAATTAATCGAGATAGGTGGACAAGTCAAAGCCGAACAGTCAGACAGACAGAGGCATGCCCTTATTAAGGGTATGTATCCTCTTCTTGCCGAGGGCTTGCCACAAGCGACCCCGGAGGCATCCAGTAATTTCCCGCCACCACTAGTTCCGACCAAGCTACGTCACAAACCGACCGCAGCTGATATTTTTATTTCATCCTATCTGGACGACACAGTCCCTGAATATGCAGATCCTGTTCGCGCTCCGCCAGTCCCTGTAAATCAGGCACATCCTGCTCCTCCAGACACCGGGGCACCCCATGCAGTACCTGCTACGGTACCCCCGGTCCAGCCAGCATTTCAATTTCCCGCTCCACCACGAAGAATATCAGTCGACGATTCTAGTCTAGGGGCCGCAGGAGGAGGTCCTCCTCAAACCCCGCCGCCACGCAAGCGTTTATCAGCACTCGAATTACATGCTCAAGCATCACAGCGTACTCCCAAGAGTAATAAGTCTGTTGCAGAAATCAGGCAAGCCCTTGGCGAATGTGCCTATGACCCAGTCCCAGGCGAGAATAATATGGTTTTATATTCAGTACGCGTAAGGAGGGTGACCGAGTATCTAGTCACCCTACCCAATATGAAAGAAGATCTAGACAGAATATATCGTTTCATCCGTACAGGGGATGATCCAGAAAGTATTAGTGATGCCATGTCTCAAAGGAAAGCTGAGATCCAGCGTATGATATTAAAGTTTTTAATTAACTGTCTAATAAGAGAACAAGATTACCCGTCTAGAGATCCGGCCGAAATGAAAACCCTGACAAAGTGGAGTGATAATATAGCCGAGGGTAAGCACAATACCATTAGTGCCATGGAGAGTATGTACAAGAAAATCCGTAGAGAAATAATAAAGATACACGAACAACGTAAAGCAGCACAAGTAAGCGAGAAAGAAAGTAACTCTGATACTGAAGAGGTAGAGGACGAGAATCCCGCCAGAATAGCGTATGTAGGAAAATCTAGATTTCCAGATCGCCATTTACGCCTAGAACACAAGCCAATTTTCCATCATTCAGCACCAGAACAAGGTTCTCTAGAACAAGTGTTTCAAGCTACCGATCACATTCTGAAATCACGAATCGGTTACAGTGAGTTAAGTACCATGCATGAACAGGAACTAGCCCGATCAGCAGTCCGATGGATTACTGATTCTACCACTTTTCCAGACGAAATAGTGGCACAAATGTTTCTGAAATTGCCCCCAGCCGAGCAGCGACTGGTGGGTATGTATATGATCCAGCACCTCATTACTCTGTATGAGGGTCAGCACTCTGATCCAGGTCCGTTACACGATATCCTGAACGAGTTACTCCAGTATAGATGGAAAGGTCTAGGTACCGACTTAATTAGTGTCATTCTAGAGCAGCGCCACAAATATAGAACGTTTCTGAACCCGCATTTTGTTCATGTCTCACCCCCAGAAAGTAAACCATTTTACATGGAAAGACAGAACCCGTTACGAGAAGTGCATCCAGTTAAGACAGAGGACGGTGAAATGCAACGAGTGTTTGTTTACACCCCGATTACAAAGATGGAACTCCTCGAAATGAAGAAATTAATTCCCTGTCATGACAAAGATCCAGCAGGGTTCCATAGAGAATTAAAAGACATGCTCCGTATGGGAGAATACACTTACCCAGATATCATTAAAATGTTAAAGGTCCCTATGTTCACAGTCAAGTATTAGGGAAAGACAGAAAGTTTTTGATTGATACAGGGGCAAGTAGGACCACAATTAGTCACGCCGAAGTTCCAGGGGCTCCGCTCTCAGGCTCAAGAAATGTTTCCCTTGGATTTTCAGGAAAACCTATCGTAAATGAGATTTCAAAGCCAGTTACTCTAGAAGTAGGTCCATTGTCCCGCACTACTGATCTGTTACTTACTAAATCATGTCCAGAAAACCTATTGGGCATTAAAACACTGAACGAGTTAGGTGCAGTTATATGTTGTTCCCCAGAGGGAATACGATTGTTCCTACGTGACTTCAAGGGTCACTATGTATTACGAAATTTTGATTCGAGACTGTCTAATGTTCCACAGCATCTATGGGCGCAAGGTCCAACTGATGTAGGTTACATGCAAATCACACCCTATCGTGTGACTCTCAAGCCAGGTGTAGTGTTACCACGAATCAGACAGTACAGATTGCCACCCGAGGCTGTAGCAGCCTTATCCAAAATTATTGACGAGCTCATGGCTCAAGGAGTGGTTGTAGAAACTGACTCCAATGTATGTAATTCTCCGATCATTCCAGTTATGAAACGTACTGATCCAAATGCACCCCCAGTATATCGATTAGTGATTGACCTACGAGAGCTTAATAAATGTATTATTCCGCAGTACCCAGTTGTCCCAGACATCTCTTCCCTATTGACAGCCATTGATTCCGAAGCCACGTTCTTCACTGTCATAGACCTCAAGAACGCATTTTTCAGTGTTCCTATTCATCCAGACAGCCAGTTCCTTTTCGGATTTTGTTTAAATGGAAGGAGCTATATGTTCACACGAGCTCCTCAAGGTTTCACAGAAAGTCCTAGTATTTACAGTCAAGCACTCAAGAGACAACTAGACAACATTCACATGCCAACTGACACTGCCCTGCTCCAGTATGTCGATGATCTACTGATCACAGCCCGTTCTGAACGTGCTTGCGAGCGGGCATCCCTTACAGTCTTGTATTTCCTAGCCGAGATGGGGCACAAGGTGTCCCCTTCTAAACTTCAATTCTGTGTCCAGCAAGTGGTCTACTTAGGACACTTACTGTCCAAGAGGGGTAGGCAGTTGACACCAGACCGTATCCAGTTAATAGCGAGTCTCCCTCAGCCCAAGACCCAGAAGGAGGTACGTGCCTTTATCGGCCTTACTTCTTATTGTAGACAATGGATTCCTCAGTATGCATTTCTAGCCAAGCCACTGATACAGTTAACGACACAGGAGGCAGCCGTATCGACTGTCCTCCCTTGGACATCTGAACATACACTTAGTTTCAACGAGTTAAAGAAAGCTTTATGTCAAGCTCCAGTTCTAGCCACACCGAACTACAGTAAGCCTTTTACACTTTTCGTCACAGAACGTGAAGGTACAGCATTATCTGTTCTCACACAAGATCAAGCAGGACAATACAAGCCCTGTGCTTATTTTTCGAGCACATTAGATCCAGTCGCCCAGGCTTTGCCTGCGTGCCTCAAGTCAGTTGCAGCCACAGCACTAGCTATCAGACAAAGTGATTCCATAGTTTTAGGACACTCTCTGACAGTGCAAGTTCCACATTCTGTGGAAGTTCTTCTGAACCGAACACAAACTCAGCACTTGACAATTGCACGTTTAACAGGTTATGAATTGACACTGTTCCAGCCACACATAGAAATCAGACGCTGCAACATTTTAAATCCTGCTACACTGTTACCATCAGTTAATTCAAATTCTGCCACACATGACTGTGTGGAAGTAGTTAACATTATGACAAAGCCAAGACAAGATCTGACAGATACTCCGTTACCAGACCCCGACCTGACACTTTATGTGGATGGTTCATGCCTAAGAACAAGTACAGGAGAACTAGTCGCCGCGTATGCCGTGACTACTGACACTGAAGTTATTGAAACACACCGTATTGATACCCTGTCCGCTCAAGCAGCAGAGCTAGTTGCTCTGACACAAGCCTGTATATACGCCAAGAACTTGAAAGTTAACGTTTACACAGATTCACGCTACGCATTCGGAGTCGTACACGACTTCGGAGTGCTCTGGCAGGAGAGAGGTTTCATGACTTCTCATGGAACCAAGATTCAGCATGGTCTCCTTATTCAAGCTCTGTTAGATGCCATACATTTACCGACATCCATTGCTATCATGAAATGCAAAGCACATACGAAAGTCACTGATATTATTTCCCAAGGTAATGATCTAGCAGATCGCACAGCTAAGCTTACAGCACAGACTCTAGACAGTCCAGTTAACATGACACACACTCCAGATCCGATTACATGTATGACAGTTAAAGACCCTACACAAGATGTCATAGACATACAGTTACATGCTACTCCCGAAGAAATCAAGAAATGGTCCGAACAAGGAGGGGTCCAGACAGATCAAGGATGGTTAACGAAGGGTAGAGCCACATGGTTTCTCCCCGACTCTATGGTTCAAGTCATTATTAATACCGCACATAGTCCAGCACATTTAGGAGAAAAAGCTATGTTAGACAGTATCCAGAACATTTGGTTCAACAAGCATTTACGAGCTGCAGCTAAGCAGAAAGTCCGTACCTGTATGATATGTTGTCAGTTTAATCCAGGTAAAAGTGTCCCGGTGGAACAAGGTGGATTCCAGCCCCCTGACCACCCTTTTGAAGTCCTCCAGATGGATTATATTCAGATGGAGCGATGTCGAGGTTTCAAGTATGTCCTTGTAGTTGTATGCGCTTTGTCCAGGTGGACAGAAGCATATCCAGTCCCAGATTACACAGCCGCGACCACTGCCAAGCAGTTGGTTCGTGAGTTCTTCCCCCGTTATGGACTCCCTAGAGTCGTATATTCTGATAACGGCCAGCCATTCTCATCTGAACTCATGAAGCATGTTTCCCTTTTGCTAGGGTACCAGTGGAAGTTCCATTGTGTACGCCATCCTGAAGCAGCCGGTCTCGTTGAGAGACATAACCAGACTCTGAAAGTCCGAGTCGCCAAAATATGTAAAGAAAAAGGTGTGGACTGGCTAGTAGCCCTGCCAGTCGCTTTATTTTATATGCGCATGGTTGCACATTCCAGATCAGGTCTGTCCCCGTATGAGGTCGTATTCGGCCGCCCCCCTAACATGTGGGGTACTCCTAGACCCCGAAGTATTACCGATGTTTCAAGTAATATGCTGACAGATTACCTAGCTTCCTTGATGTCTGCCCTCAACTCATGTCGTTCACAGGTTGCCGCCGCATTTCCAGACAATACCGAGGTGGCACCGCATGAAATCGTTCCAGGATCCATGGTGATGATCCGCAACTTTGACAGATCAAGTCCGCTGGAGCCTCGTTGGAAAGAGCCCCGACAGGTCCTCCTCACCACCCGTACAGCCGTGAAGTTGGAAGGACGCAAAGGCTGGGTGCACCTTTCTCATGTTAAACTTTTTAATGGACTGAAACCCGCCTTAAAGAACATTTCCCAGGATTCAAAGGATTGCCAGAATATTGTTCTCAAGGACTGTCCCGCAAAAGACATTGCTACAACCCCTCCCCTGTTAGAGAAAACTCCGCAGCAGGAGTATAAACAGAAATTAAGGTCTAGTAAAATGAGTCAGTCAGTTTGATTGTCTAAGTCCTCCCCTAGGTGAAACGGTTAGACTGTTTCTGACATGTATAAAATAGACCCCCATAGTGAGAGAGTTAGTCAAAACTCAATCCGATGTATCGTTTTTCTATGTTTCATATTGTTTTCCAGCCTTATGATTTCCTGCACCAGTTATGCATTTTACCTATGTTTCCCAGTTTCACATGTAAATAAGTCTGCTAATGCTACAGTAGAGCACACGTTTAGTGATCTGCCCCCTCATGAACTCTCTTACCGCCTCGCTATGCGAAATAACTCATTTATCCGCATGTTACATTACTCACACCAGACCAGCAATGCCACTAATTGTTGGGTGTGTGGTCGACTCCCCCCTTTCCAGACCCCGAAGGGAGTTCTGCCACTTTTTCCTTATCCATTCTCACATAATGGTTCGTGTGGAGCATGGTCCACGTTAACGTCATCCTCAACAGATATGTCTTTTCTTAACAGTACATGTTTTCCAGACAAGCAAGGTCTCCCCCACAGAACAGGTTTAGATCTAGAAAATGAAGTGTATAATTTAGGTAATTATTCGTCGAATTTCATGGTCTTGAATGTTCAGTCTGATACTACTCCAGACTTACCTGCTATTTCAGTACTACCAGTCAAAGGCGAATTATGTGTCCGAAATAATGGTTCCGTACATGTAGGACATAGTGATTGTACTACTATTGTCAAGTATAGTGACAGTGGGAAATCTATTTTCAAAGCTTCACGTCATTCTTATTTCATTTGTGGTCAAACTGCATATGTTCGTCTGCCCCGCGATTGGGAGGGAACCTGTTACATTGCCTTCCTACTGCCACCAGTTTTCCTAGCCCCACCTGATTATCATAGAAATACACATCTAGTACACGTTAGACATAGAAGGGAGTCCCCAATTGTCGATTATACTGAAACTGCTCTAGAACAGTATACAGATTTCAATAGAGGTTTCTTCTTCTTTATAGGACCTATCCAGAATAGTAAGTTAATCCGTAGATTAACCAGAACCCTTGAAGCTGTAGTAAATGAGACTGCCTCTGCTCTAGGTAACTTAACTGAAGAGCAATCTGCTATGAGATTTGTCGTTTTACAGAATCGTCTCGTCCTTGACGTCATACTGGCCGATAGGGGCGGGGCCTGTAGAGTCATCGGATCTAGTTGCTGCATTTTCATTCCAAATAACGCGCCGTCTGTTTATTCAGCTATAACCAGACTCCATAAAATTGCCCATCTGATACACCAAGACCCAGGCACCTGGACATGGTCCGGTTGGTTCTGGAATATAATTTCCGCATGGGGATGGAAAATATTGTCCTTTCTAGGTATTGCAGTAGCGATCATATTCAGCTGCTGCCTCTGTATACAATGTGGCCCTGCGATTTGCGGCATTTGTGCTACCTCTTGTATTCCTAGTCCCAAGCCCCGTTCTAAATCCCGTTCCAGGATAATTCGAGACGAGCAAATGATACTGTATGAAATGATAGACGGTATCATGAAAATTGATGTTTCCTGATGGAAACGTAGTGACAAGGAGGGAATGTGGAAAAGTAAATTTTGCCATGTTCTGTGTCCCTACGTGTCATCCATAATATGTTATGTGTGCATGATTAAATATGCATATGCATTCCCCATGTCCGATTAATGACGCAATTACAGTTGTGTCCACCTCTAGTATGCCAGTTACTAGTCCTCGTGAATACTACGAATATCAGGCCTATGTAAAGATACGTTGCCACGTTTCTCAGTGTGCACGTTATTCCATTGTAAAGTCTCCGTTTCTAGGCCTCAAAAGGGCCTGGACACCAGATTCAGCTCCTGTCTCCTGAAGCCTCGCTGAGGAGCGATACAGCCCCCACCTGTATCCTCGACCCTTCACTTACTTCCTGCCTCGCAGTGCCCGGTCCAGCCTGGCTCAGTCTCTGAGTCTGCCAAGAATATGTTATAGTTCCAGTTATCAGTTCAGTCCTCCTTCTCTGCATTCCTAAGCTACTGAACTGCATCAATAGTTTCCGTCATTGTCTAGCCTTCACGTCTCCACGTTAGAGAAATACTGCATTTAATGGTCATTTAATATTCTTCATCACGCACTACATGTAGAATAATACATGGTCCAGTCTTAGAATCAAGTTAGCCTTTCCTCTCCTGACTTATAGTTTATATCAACATGTTCTCTAAACATCAGATACTAGATACTGTTTAGGTACATGTCGCCCTGACTCTCCAGACTTCAGTCTCTGCTCCTAGCACAGAGTTCATAGCCCCCAGCTTCTCCTAGTGATACGTCATTGCTAGTTTGCGCGCACCATCAGGTTAGAGGTCCCGGCTCCTTAGGTAGCCCCCTCCATGGTTTCCGCCCCATTCATGACATATCCTGTTACGTTTGCATCACATGTCTATGTATACGCCCAGTTACACCTACTTTCGCCCTTATCTTTCGCGATTGCTACGCGTCACGCCTTCTGCTCCACCCACTGCTACGCCTACTGCAATGTAATGCTATGTGTTTGCGTTATGTATATATGCTCATGTATTGTTATTAAAAGTCAGCGCGCTCATCCCAGATCCAGCCCCAGCAGCTGCTGGGCCCTGTCATCCTATTCCTATGCAGGTTGTCCTGTTCCTGTCCTTATGCTGTAATAAACCTGCAGAACTCCTACTACCTCGAATCTTGACTCTTATTTATTGAGCTATCTGTTATGATATACGTCTAGTCAAAAAGAGAGGTATTATTTATTTATTTACCACAAGTCCAACAAGTACCGACTTGCACCCACCTGGGTGATCCACTAAAGAACTACAAGTACCAGAGTCCCGAGGGGCGATCCGGAAGAGGGGCCAGCGGTGTGCGCTCCATTGACGACTAAACACAATATGGCTCCCTTGAGCTTTGGGCCGACGGGCTCTTGGATGACGCACCTGCGTGCCGGTTCTGGCATCAAGGCCTTTGACTGTTGTGTGGCGGCCTTCTCTTCCACCCCTAACGATCTTTCTCTACTGATGAGGGAAGTTATCCTGAAACCCGAGACATGTCTCGGGCGATATCCTAAAACCCGGGACATGTATCGGGTCTAGAGATTCATCAGTCCAACAAGTACCGACTTGCACCCACCTGGGTGATCCACTAAAGAACTACAAGTACCAGAGTCCCGAGGGGCGATCCGGAAGAGGGGCCAGCGGTGTGCGCTCCATTGAAGACTAGACACAATATGGCTCCCTTGAGCTTTGGGCTGACGGGCTCTTGGACGACGCACCTGCGTGCCGGTTCTGGCATCGAGGCCTTTGACTTTTGTGTGGCGGCCTTCTCTTCCACCCCTAACGATCTTTCTCTACTGATGAGGGAAGTTATCCCGAAACCCGAGACATGTCTCAGGCGATATCCTAAAACCCGGGACATGTATCGGGTCTAGAGATTCCTCAGTCCAACAAGTACCGACTTGCACCCACCTGGGTGATCCACTAAAGAACTACAAGTACCAGAGTCCCGAGGGGCGATCCGGAAGAGGGGCCAGCGGTGTGCGCTCCATTGACGACTAAACACATGATGGCTCCCTTGAGCTTTGGGCCGACGGGCTCTTGGAAGACGCACCTGCGTGCCGGTTCTGGCATCGAGGCCTTTGACTGTTGTGTGGCGGCCTTCTCTTCCACCCCTAACGATCTTTCTCTACTGATGAGGGAAGTTATCCCGAAACCCAAGACATGTCTCGTGCGATATCCTAAAACCCGGGACATATATCGGGTCTAGAGATTCATCAGTCCAACAAGTACCGACTTGCACCCACCTGGGTGATCCACTAAAGAACTACAAGTACCAGAGTCCCGAGGGGCGATCCGGAAGAGGGGCCAGCGGTGTGCGCTCCATTGACGACTAAACACAATATGGCTCCCTTGAGCTTTGGGCCGACGGGCTCTTGGACGATGCACCTGCGTGCCGGTTCTGGCATCGAGGCCTTTGACTGTTGTGTGGCGGCCTTCTCTTCCACCCCTAACGATCTTTCTCTACTGATGAGGGAAGTTATCCCGAAATCCGAGACATGTCTCGGGCGATATCCTAAAACCCGGGACATGTATCGGGTCTAGAGATACATCAGTCCAACAAGTACCGACTTGCACCCACCTGGGTGATCCACTAAAGAACTACAAGTACCAGAGTCCCGAGGGGCGATCCGGAAGAGGGGCCAGCGGTGTGCGCTCCATTGACGACTAGACACAATATGGCTCCCTTGAGCTTTGGGCCGACGGACTCTTGGACGACGCACCTGCGTGCCGGTTCTGGCACCGAGGCCTTTGACTGTTGTGTGGCGGCCTTCTCTTCCACCCCCAACGATCTTTCTCTACTGATGAGGGAAGTTATCCCGAAACCTGAGACATGTTTCGGGCGATATCCTAAAACCCGGGGACATGTATCGGGTCTAGAGATTCATCAGTCCAACAAGTACCGACTTGCACCCACCTGGGTGATCCACTAAAGAACTACAAGTACCAGAGTCCCGAGGGGCGATCCGGAAGAGGGGCCAGCGGTGTGCGCTCCATTGACGACTAAACACAATATGGCTCCCTTGAGCTTTGGGCCGACGGGCTCTTGGATGACGCACCTGCGTGCCGGTTCTGGCATCGAGGCCTTTGACTGTTGTGTGGCGGCCTTCTCTTCCACCCCTAACGATCTTTCTCTACTGATGAGGGAAGTTATCCCGAAACCCGAGACATGTCTCGGGCGATATCCTAAAACCCGGGACATGTATCGGGTCTAGAGATTCATCAGTCCAACAAGTACCGCCTTGCACCCACCTGGGTGATCCACTAAAGAACTACAAGTACCAGAGTCCCGAGGGGCGATCCGGAAGAGGGGCCAGCGGTGTGCGCTCCATTGACGACTAAACACAATATGGCTCCCTTGAGCTTTGGGCCGACGGGCTCTTGGACGACGCACCTGCGTGCCGGTTCTGGCATCGAGGCCTTTGACTGTTGTGTGGCGGCCTTTTCTTCCACCCCTAACGATCTTTCTCTACTGATGAGGGAAGTTATCCCGAAACCCGAGACATGTCTCGGGCGATATCCTCAAACCCGGGACATGTATCGGGTCTAGAGATTCATCAGTCCAACAAGTACCGACCTGCACCCACCTGGGTGATCCACTAAAGAACTACAAGTACCAGAGTCCCGAGGGGCGATCCGGAAGAGGGGCCAGCGGTGTGCGCTCCATTGACGACTAAACACAATATGGCTCCCTTGAGCTTTGGGCCGACGGGCTCTTGGACGATGCACTTGCATGCCGGTTCTGGCATCGAGGCCTTTGACTGTTGTGTGGCGGCCTTCTCTTCCACCCCTAACGATCTTTCTCTACTGATGAGGGAAGTTATCCCGAAACCCGAGACATGTCTCGGGCGATATCCTAAAACCCGGGACATGTATCGGGTCTAGAGATTCATCAGTCCAACAAGTACCGACTTGCACCCACCTGGGTGATCCACTAAAGAACTACAAGTACCAGAGTCCCGAGGGGCGATCCGGAAGAGGGGCCAGCGGTGTGCGCTCCATTGACGACTAAACACAATATGGCTCCCTTGAGCTTTGGGCCGACGGGCTCTTGGACGAAGCACCTGCGTGCCGGTTCTGGCATCGAGGCCTTTGACTGTTGTGTGGCGGCCTTCTCTTCCACCCCTAACGATCTTTCTCTACTGATGAGGGAAGTTATCCCGAAACCCGAGACATGTCTCGGGCGATATCCTAAAACCCGGGACATGTATCGGGTCTAGAGATTCATCAGTCCAACAAGTACCGACTTGCACCCACCTGGGTGATCCACTAAAGAACTACAAGTACCAGAGTCCCGAGGGGCGATCCGGAAGAGGGGCCAGCGGTGTGCGCTCCATTGACGACTAAACACAATATGGCTCCCTTGACCTTTGGGCCGACGGGCTCTTGGACGACGCACCTGCGTGCCGGTTCTGGCATCGAGGCCTTTGACTGTTGTGTGGCGGCCTTCTCTTCCACCCCTAACGATCTTTCTCTACTGATGAGGGAAGTTATCCCGAAACCCGAGACATGTCTCGGGCGATATCCTAAATTCCGGGACATGTATCGGGTCGAGAGATTCATCAGTCCAACAAGTACCGACTAGCACCCACCTGGGTGATCCACTAAAGAACTACAAGTACCAGAGTCCACAGGGGCGATCCGGAAGAGGGGCCAGCGGTGTGCGCTCCATTGACGACTAAACACAATATGGCTCCCTTGAGCTTTGGGCCGACGGGCTCTTGGACAACGCACCTGCGTGCCGGTTCTGGCATCAAGGCCTTTGACTGTTGTGTGGCGGCCTTCTCTTCCACCCCTAACGATCTTTCTCTACTGATGAGGGAAGTTATCCCGAAACCCGAGACATGTCTCGGGCGATATCCTAAAACCCGGGACATGTATCGGGTCTAGAGATTCATCAGTCCAACAAGTACCGACTTGCACCCACCTGGGTGATCCACTAAAGAACTACAAGTACCAGAGTCCCGAGGGGCGATCCGGAAGAGGGGCCAGCGGTGTGCGCTCCATTGAAGACTAGACACAATATGGCTCCCTTGAGCTTTGGGCTGACGGGCTCTTGGACGACGCACCTGCGTGCCGGTTCTGGCATCGAGGCCTTTGACTTTTGTGTGGCGGCCTTCTCTTCCACCCCTAACGATCTTTCTCTACTGATGAGGGAAGTTATCCCGAAACCCGAGACATGTCTCAGGCGATATCCTAAAACCCGGGACATGTATCGGGTCTAGAGATTCATCAGTCCAACAAGTACCGACTTGCACCCACCTGGGTGATCCACTAAAGAACTACAAGTACCAGAGTCCCGAGGGGCGATCCGGAAGAGGGGCCAGCGGTGTGCGCTCCATTGACGACTAAACACATGATGGCTCCCTTGAGCTTTGGGCCGACGGGCTCTTGGAAGACGCACCTGCGTGCCGGTTCTGGCATCGAGGCCTTTGACTGTTGTGTGGCGGCCTTCTCTTCCACCCCTAACGATCTTTCTCTACTGATGAGGGAAGTTATCCCGAAACCCAAGACATGTCTCGTGCGATATCCTAAAACCCGGGACATATATCGGGTCTAGAGATTCATCAGTCCAACAAGTACCGACTTGCACCCACCTGGGTGATCCACTAAAGAACTACAAGTACCAGAGTCCCGAGGGGCGATCCGGAAGAGGGGCCAGCGGTGTGCGCTCCATTGACGACTAAACACAATATGGCTCCCTTGAGCTTTGGGCCGACGGGTTCTTGGACGATGCACCTGCGTGCCGGTTCTGGCATCGAGGCCTTTGACTGTTGTGTGGCGGCCTTCTCTTCCACCCCTAACGATCTTTCTCTACTGATGAGGGAAGTTATCCCGAAATCCGAGACATGTCTCGGGCGATATCCTAAAACCCGGGACATGTATCGGGTCTAGAGATACATCAGTCCAACAAGTACCGACTTGCACCCACCTGGGTGATCCACTAAAGAACTACAAGTACCAGAGTCCCGAGGGGCGATCCGGAAGAGGGGCCAGCGGTGTGCGCTCCATTGACGACTAAACACATGATGGCTAGTTTGAGTCTTCTTTTCACTATACACTGCCAGCTAACCTTGCTGCTAGGTAATAAGAAAATTTTAATTTGGAAAGTATCGATCACCCACCAACTGAGCAGGGTATGTGAATATCACAGAAGCAAGAAGAATGCTAAAGGTTCATCCTTCTGGACTATGTTGTTCATTGTCTGGCTCATGTATAAACAATGTAAAACCTCGTTAAGGAATGGCACACAATATTGTAAAATCTGTTGAGGTGTAAAACAGCAAAAATTGGAAGCAACTGGTGAGCGACATATGTGCAATCAAAATATCTGCTTGGTTTATCTAAAAACGTTGGCACCATATTGAGTAATAGTTCCGCATTTATCAGTTTAAACAGCCCATATTTAAACCTTACTGTAGGAAATGGCCAATTTTTTGCCTTGATGCACCCAGAATTTTTCTTAACTGTTTTTGCTGGTTGCTAACCAGTGGTAAAGTGCCTGAGCTTCTCCTTTCAATATGAAATTAATATACTCCTAATTGGCATATTTAACTTATCTAAAAGTCCCTAATATATGGCACACAGTGTACCCAGCGCCTGTAAATTAAATGTCACCAGTGGACAGCAGGACCTTTTATGCCATCTACTACAGTGACAGTGTAAAACATAGTTTCAGGCCTACTAGTGAAGCCTGAGTGCGGCAGTGTACAATCTGCAAGTCACCTCTATGTAGGCATTGTTGCCCACAAGGCATTGTACTTTAAAGTAGGGCATGTAGAAATGTGCATGCTTTTTGTGATTTGTTGAAAATCTGTTCAGCCATTTGAGAAATGTGAATTTGAAGAATTGAATGAGTTGGTCATGAAGGAGTTAAAAATATATGTATATCATCAATGATGTTATTTAGCTTGTCATGAGTGATGTAACATGTAAGGTCATAAGCAGTGCATGGTGGAGGTGCATCGAAAAGTCGCTCACAGGAGCGACGTATCGATGTCATTACGAAATCAGCATTCTTGATTGAGAAAGAGAGGACAACAGGATATTGAATATGGAAGATCATGATGATTGAATAAAAAAATTGTTTACATGAAACAAGAAATCAGCATTCGTGAATGAGATAGAGAGAACAACAGGATATTGAATATTGAAGATCATGAGGAAGTTATAAGAAATTGTTTATAAGAAATAAGTGGTGCGCTTAGCAAGATACACTTTGATTTGGGGTAATGGAAAGAATAAAGGCCCAACAAGAATATAATAAGAATTAGCACATAGCAAGAAAAATAATTGAGTTGAGATTATGGAAGTAATACAGGCTCAAAAAGAACAAAACATGCCCTGATGAAGTCAGGTTTAGGACGAAACGCGTAGGCTGATTTGATGAAATTGAATCAATTACATTATATTATGTGCTTTCATTAATAAATTTGGAATATTATTTTGGGAATTAAAAAATTGGCCTGTGGACT
This sequence comes from Lissotriton helveticus, assembly GCF_964261635.1. Lineage (NCBI taxonomy): Eukaryota > Metazoa > Chordata > Amphibia > Caudata > Salamandridae > Lissotriton > Lissotriton helveticus. The sequence continues at coordinate 1,156,134,502 of NC_136070.1, forward strand.
GGACTTTTTTTGAGAAATTCAATAATTGATTGGTAACACTGAAATACGGAGAATCTCCTTTCCAATTGGTATTGCAGTATTTTGAGTCCTCTGAATTCCTGTTTTTAATTTGCAGAGATATTTAATAAGGGTAATTAGACCTAGCAGAACATTTTAAGTTGTCTGTAGAAAATATATACTTTGAAATAGTTATATAGTTCAGTTGGTTATTGCATAAGTTGCAAGGAGCTACGTACCCCTATCTGGCTCCACTTTGCCTTGTAGTAGCCCAGGAAGATGGTAAGTAAGCTTTGCACTCAGTCACTAATTATCATATTTTGAGGCTGCAGGCTTCTGCTCCTCCTTAATCTAGTTTCTCAGAATTTAAAACATACACCCAGATATCTGCTTAGCCTTAGAATCAGAGTCAGGTGGAGGGACATTAATGCTAAGTATTTTGCACCTGATGCCAGACTGTTTTTCTGGGTGTGGTAGAACACAATTTTTCTAGATGTTAATTCCTTCGTGAAAAATCACTTGCTGCCGCAAAGCCTCATACCTGTTTGTTTGACAGAGGAGGATACAGTGCTTCACTTATAAGAAAAAATGCTGCCCCCCACAAACCCCAGCTTTCCCTGCATACATTACCACCTGCTCAAAGCGGGTTGTAAATATCTGGATTAAAGCCTCTTTGAATTTGGAATTATGTGTGGTTTTTTGGTCAGGAAAATTGGGCCCACGTGGTAGTTCACACTTCCATTGGGTTTTTCTCCGACCTGCATAGTACTGGTGGTGATTTACTGTATAGTAAAAATAAAATTGCATGAGAGTTTACCATTACCCCAGTACTGTGCAACTTGTAATCAGGAGCATAAAGGGCTCTGATCTAAAGAAAAGATGGAAAAACACAAGCAGTCACACTGTTTGCAACATAACACAGGCACCCTTACATGTAACTACACCTATAAAAAGGTGCATACTGACATATAAAGCTGGAGGGCACCTATCTTCCTATCAACCTTCTCTCTGTACCTCCAAGCCTCTTCACCGACGGCACTGCACACATTCCCCTGAAGGTGGCGCTGCTCCAACGCAGGTATGGAAACTGTATATGCAAAGAGTCAAACCCCCTTTAGGCAGCAATGTTCCCTGACTGCACTCCATTTCCTCCAATGACAGGAGCATAAGTCAGCTAGTAAGGCTGCCCACTCTGGCTCTTTGCAAGACAACACCATTAAATATTGTAGCCTGCCTATCCTTATGTGCATGTATGAGTATAATTATGTGTCATTCAATGTAGACGCCTTTGAAATATATTTTTACCATGCTGGCAAATTATCTCAGACATCTTGCATGAAAAACAATTTGCATAAATAAATAAACAGTGTCCCTTTTTCATTTACTTAACCCATTTCAGACTGCCTCCTCTCTGGAATTTATATGCACATTTGTAGACAGTGTTCATTTAAATGTATTCTCATTGTATAATTCTCATGTGGCATAGACTGTGCGCAACACATTTTATTTACTTCATACTTATTGGTTGTAGTCACAGAAATATCATTGTGCACAAGGATACTCAGTCCATGTCTTTTGCAGGGAGCAGTCATTCATGTGTAATCCATTTTAGAATGCATGAAAGAGAACAACACCTTTTATAGTAAAGGTGCATTGTCTTGTAACGCGCCCTCGAAATAAACGTGCAGGTATCCTTCTGGGAAAAGGATGGATGAAAATAAGTTAACAGCAGAACTACACCATATGACACTACATGTATGAATCCCATCTAACCCGACACGCTTGAAAATACCTATACATTTTAGAAAACGTTTCAGGATCCATACGTGAAAATTGCTGTGCCACAGATCATCTGCATCTGTGAAAGTAGCTGGGCCACAGATCGCCTTCGCCTGTGAACGGGCTCTTTTCACACGAGGAGACATAAAATGCCAACAATACAATACGAAATATAAGCAGGAATAATACGAAAAAGAAATCAGCATAAAAAAGTACTAATACTACATTAACGTATAAAGATGGTAAATTGATACGTCAAAATGTAAATATTATTACAAAAAAATGCAGAGGTATGCAAATAATATAGGTCAGTGCCGGGGCCTGTGTTCTATCCTTGTCCAACCCTGAAAGGATAAAAACATAAAGGTGTGAGCCTAGAGGTCCAGCGCTGAAGACTACACGCACATTTGAGCTGTTTCCAGAAAGGGGCGCCAGACTTGTTCATCTATTTCTCCTTGAAGAGTTCATATTATTCTCTCCAAACACTCAGTTATTAATGTTGATTTAGGAGTCACTAAGTAAACGTACCTCCAATAAGGTAAAATGAGATTTCTGGTGGCTACATGTGCACACGAAATTGATGAATCCATCACTTAATAATAGCAGGGGCATTATTCATAATTTCCAAAAGCCCATGTTCCTGCCCTATTCAACAGAGGCCAATATTCCTAGAGACACCTCTTGTTAAGTCAAAGTAATTAATTTCGCAGACTGAAACTGGTATAATGTTGACACTTCAAATCAATGTGAAACAATGAAAGCTAAAAATAAGGCACTACCTTCTTTTAGTATATTAGCATGTGTTTACTCATTTCACGTTGCACAACAACAAGGGTGGGTGAGTCATTGTTTGGCAGCAATAGTTAGGCCCTCCCTTCCTTTATATGCAACACAGACACATAACAATCTTCCACCAGTCACAACCTAACCTGATCATCTGCTCAGCTCTCTCAAAATCTCTTGGCGTTGTATACATCCTTATGGATTGGTCGAACTAAGGTGAGGCAACACCGAAGAACGTAATCTGCAATATTCCCTAGAATGGGGAATAACTATACCAACCGGGAAACATTGGGTGAAAATTCACATATTTCGAGGAACTATTCTGCTCTTCACCACATGCTGTGAACAGGTGGTGGTGTAGACAAGCAGGAGAGCCGGTGAGCAGGATGGGGCTGATGTGCAGGGTGTCAGGGGAGCACCTTGTGTGAGGTGGGTACCAACACTTCACAGGGGCCCAGAGCACAGAGACACAGTTTCAGGCACGAATGGGAATTTTCATGGGTTACTCCGCCTAACACAGTACTAAAAAGTACCTTATTTTTAAGTTCAAGAAAAGGTTTATTGAAAAGATACAGAAAAATGGCTCATTCATTCGAATTTTGGGCAATGTTATTTCAGTATAAACCAGAGAATGGCCTAGTGCAAAAATTACACCAATTCATGAAACTTAGGTGTTGGACCTCACAAAAATATTCCAGGATAGTCTAGGGTAACTACACAGTACACCATGCACGTTTTCAACCGGCAATGTGGCATCAGTCATTTGTGAGTGATGCACACTGATGGTCAAATTAACAATAACAAGGGGCCCCAAATTTAGTCAGCAGGGACCTCGGGGAACATACTTTGTACATGCAACAATGGTCCCATGCATACAAGCGATATGTGAAAAATAAATATAGACAGAATCAATCTATATTACGAGTGACATGTCCAGCCGGACAGTGGTCTTCAAAGTTTACTCAATATACAGGTCATTAAAACACAAGGAGTACCTTCCACAGTTCAACCAGTGTGGTACACAAGCCTGTGCCCAGCACTAACAGAACGGGTACAAAGGGTGAATATAGCCAAATGTGCCTAAAGCACCAAGTCAGTTCAGATTTTATTTCTTTTCCAATTTGGATACAGAGTCCTATATCATTAAGCTTCTTGAGACTGTGTCGAGTATGACACGTAAAAAACACGTATTGGTGCCAAAATCAAAGGCATTGTTTCTCCTTTGCAGGAGAGGTTAGTATTCATGTATGTGTGTATGTATGTGTACGTATGTATGTGGTATTTGCTTATCCAGAAGGCAGCTGAGCGCTGTAGAGGGTCAAAGCCAGGCATACAGTCAGGAGTGATAAGCGCTACCTGGCTTCTGGGAGCAGAAGTACACTGCTACTGCACTTTAGTGCAATAGCTTCTTGTGCATAATCTGTAAGGATATTCACTAAATGGAAATCAAACGATGGTGCCTACAATTGTCTCAGTCATGCACCTGACACAGTTCAGAAATAAGTGGGAGTCTCTCTGCTACAGAAAGACAGGCTTACAAATGTAAGAAGTGACTTGTTAGAATATTTTGAAAATATCTAAAACAACCACGATTTATTTTTTTACACACTCCCTCGAACATGGCTTAAACAATTGTGTTTACTTAGTTGACATCTAATTTCTCTGCTCTGATGACAAGCAGAGGGAAGTTTGAAATTACAAGAAGGCATGCAGTGTCATGATAGCACAAACTCACCGGTCTCTGTCCTACACATTCACCAATTGCAGTTCTCTAAAATCAAGGGTATTCCTTAATGGCTTATGTTTCATAATTTAGATGAAATGTTGTAAATTCTTCAAAATATCATCTATCTAGCCAACCCGTTCCATCAGAAGAGCCCCCGGTACAGAGCATCCACCATCCAGCACTCACTCACCATATAGCACTCACCCACAATCTGGCATTCACCCACAATCTAGCACTCATCCACCATCCAACACTCATCCACCATATAGCACTCACCCACAATCTAGCATTCACCCACAATCTAGCACTCATCCACCATCCAGCACTCATCCACCATCTAGCTCTCATCCACCATCTAGCACTCACCCACAATCTAGCATTCACCCACATTCTAGCACTCATCCCCCATCCAGCACTCATCCACCATCTAGCACTCACCCACAATCTAGCATTCACCCACCATCCAGCACTCACCCACCATCCAGCACTCACCCACCATAGAGCACTCACCCACAATCTACCATTCACCCACAATCTAGCACTCACCAACCGTCCAGCACTCACCCACCATCCAGCACTCATCCACCATAGAGCACTCACCCACAATCTACCATCCAGCACTCATCCACCATAGAGCACTCACCCACAATCTACCATTCACCCACAATCTAGCACTCACCAACCGTCCAGCACTCACTCACAGTTTAGCACTCTAGCTAGCAATCTAGCCCCGGAAGGGGCAGCTTCCTTTGTCTCTTTCCCCAGCCCCCTGGAAGTTAATATCAGCAGGCAGGGGAGGGAGGGAGGGAGGGAGGGGGGAGAGAGAGAGAGAGAGAGAGAGAGAGAGAGAGAGAGAGAGAGAGAGAGAGAGAGAGAGAGAGAGAGAGAGAGAGAGAGAGAGAGAGAGAGAGAGAGAGAGAGAGAGAGAGAGAGAGAGAGAGAGAGAGAGAGAGAGAGAGAGAGAGAGAGAGAGAGAGAGAGAGAGAGAGAGAGAGAGAGAGAGAGAGAGAGAGAGAGAATTGCCAATAAAACCCAATCGGAACCGGCATGCCAGGGAGCACACACGCCGACCGACTCACCCGGTTCCCTAGGCTCCAACGGATACCATTACGCTCCACGGACTTGCGCGCTCGACTTTGAGCGGCTTCATCCCTACCTTCCAAACTGCCGGTTAATCATCCCTACCTTCCTAACTGCCGGTTCCGATTGGGTTTTATTGGCAATTAGAGGCTAATTATTGTTAAGGCTTTCATTGAAATGTCCTGATGATGGTCCCCGTGATTTACTAGGGGGTCCAAAACGCTGTCGACCTATTTAGCACCTAAATACTAAACGTGATTACTATGTGATGTAATGGTGCTATGTTTACAAATTCTGTACAACTGTATTCATGACAGAAAACGTCCTTTTGCCTTAAAAAGCCCTTCTTCGCTCTCTATATTCACCCTTTGTACCCGTTCTGTTAGTGCTGGGCACAGGCTTGTGTACCACACTGGTTGAACTGTGGAAGGTACTCCTTGTGTTTTAATGACCTGTATATTGAGTAAACTTTGAAGACCACTGTCCGGCTGGACATGTCACTCGTAATATAGATTGATTCTGTCTATATTTATTTTTCACATATCGCTTGTATGCATGGGACCATTGTTGCATGTACAAAGCACACTGATGGTCAGCAGAGCAATCTCATCGTTAGCCAAATGTGCCTAAAGCACCAAGTCAGTTCAGATTTTATTTCTTTTCCAATTTGGATACAGAGTCCTATATCATTAAGCTTCTTGAGACTGTGTCGAGTATGACACGGAAAAAACACGTATTGGTGCCAAAATCAAAGACATTGTTTCTCCTTTGCAGGAGAGGTTAGTATTCATGTATGTGTGTATGTATGTGTACGTATGTATGTGGTATTTGCTTATCCAGAAGGCAGCTGAGCGCTGTAGAGGGTCAAAGCCAGGCATACAGTCAGGAGTGATAAGCGCTACCTGGCTTCTGGGAGCAGAAGTACACTGCTACTGCACTTTAGTGCAATAGCTTCTTGTGCATAATCTGTAAGGATATTCACTAAATGGAAATCAAACGATGGTGCCTACAATTGTCTCAGTCATGCACCTGACACAGTTCAGAAATAAGTGGGAGTCTCTCTGCTACAGAAAGACAGGCTTACAAATGTAAGAAGTGACTTGTTAGAATATTTTGAAAATATCTAAAACAACCACGATTTATTTTTTTACACACTCCCTCGAACATGGCTTAAACAATTGTGTTTACTTAGTTGACATCTAATTTCTCTGCTCTGATGACAAGCAGAGGGAAGTTTGAAATTACAAGAAGGCATGCAGTGTCATGATAGCACAAACTCACCGGTCTCTGTCCTACACATTCACCAATTGCAGTTCTCTAAAATCAAGGGTATTCCTTAATGGCTTATGTTTCATAATTTAGATGAAATGTTGTAAGTTCTTCAAAATATCATCTATCTAGCCAACCCGTTCCATCAGAAGAGCCCCCGGTACAGAGCATCCACCATCCAGCACTCATCCACCATATAGCACTCACCCACAATCTAGCATTCACCCACAATCTAGCACTCATCCACCATCCAGCACTCATCCACCATCTAGCACTCATCCACCATCTAGCACTCACCCACATTCTAGCATTCACCCACATTCTAGCACTCACCCACCATCCAGCACTCATCCACCATCTAGCACTCACCCACAATCTACCATTCACCCACAATCTAGCACTCACCAACCTTCCAGCACTCACTCACAGTTTAGCACTCTAGCTAGCAATCTAGCCCCGGAAGGGGCAGCTTCCTCTGTCTCTTTCCCCAGCCCCCTGGAAGTTAATATCAGCAGGCGAGAGAGAGAGAGAGAGAGAGAGAGAGAGAGAGAGAGAGAGAGAGAGAGAACACGATCAGGGAGAATGAAGAGAGAGAGGAGAGAAGGGTAGAGTAGATGGATGGATGGATGGATGGAAAGAGAGAGACTTTGTGAGGAGATGAAGGGAGCGGATCGATTGGAATATTTTTTGCCAGGGCTTTTTTGGCTCCTCAATCCAGCCCTGAATTAGGTAACAGACCCAAGAAACGTTACTAGCAAAAATGCCTCATGAGTGAAAAAAAGCAAGATAAGGCGCCTCTCAGAAATACATTTTATAAATGACTTTCAAACAACCTAATTGTTAGTTTGTAAATGTAGCAGGAAGAAGATGACTGTCAAATTCATAGGGGCGAGATCAGAGTGTCAAAGAGGATACTTGCCCCCCTAGGCACATGTCCCTTCAGCTATTCTGCTTCTGGCAACCCTATCTAACCCATACGTGTCAGCCCTCTGCATGCGTCAAATCCCCAAGCAAGAAAATACAGGGGTCTAGAGACCCCGGCCTTCACAGGAAAACAACAGTCGCAGGTAAGACAACATCATAGGGACCCAGAGAACAGCTAGACGTGCACCAGGTCTTTACTGTACTAGAGGAGAGCACAGCATTTACAGAGTAGTGGTCTGCAGGGCTTTTGGGAGGAAGGGCCCTACTGTGTGCAAGAGGAGGTGCCAATTAACAGGTAGAGAATATGAGGTACAGCAACCAGACCTGGCATATTTGATAATAGCTCTTCCATAGTAAGACATTCAGGAGCTAAGCTACTGATACTTCAGCAATTGTTTTTATGTTGGACCTTTCAAGGGCTCAGGAAACCATACATTCAAGTACCTGTTTATCCATTATTTTAGACTTCCTCCTTTTGGGATCCATGAAAACCTCAGCTAGAAAGCATATTCCAGGGTTGATGTGGAAGAGGACTTTTCTATATATTACAGCAGTGTCCTTCATGTATGGGGGGAAATAATTGCTCCACAGCAACAGAATGCAGGTACCAATCCATTCCCTGTTGACTACTGTCAAGTATCAGTTTGGTTTCCTTGATTGGGTAACTCTGGGATGGACTTGTTCCTTTTGTTTTCAATCCTTTGTCTATACATGTCCTAGCTCTGAGTGAAATGTGCAGTGACTTCCCTCAAAACAACTTCAAAATAATAAAATGAGCACAGAATGCAGTGTGCTCTGAAGAGTTGTGTTGCATCGTGGTGGCGAGCCATCCCACATACAATAAAATATCTCATCCATTGGTCAATCTTTGCTCCAAGGCATAGCTAGCTTCCCACTAGCTCAGAACAGAATGAACCAATAACAAGGCCACCATATACCCAGTTCAAGAGAAAAGCTGTGAGTCCCATGCAAAAGGGCAAGGGAATGAAGAATTAAACACAAGGGGACAGTTGCTTGACTGTGAAAATAAACAGGTCGTATAAAGTCAGCCTCAGAGAGAAGGCGCCAAAAGACAACATTATGGACACAAAGATAAAGGAGCATTCCTTAACTGCCTAAATACAGTATAACAAAGAACAACAGAAGTTGAGTAAGGCTACAACTTCAGAGAGGCAGTACAAACTGTGAACCCCATCACCAATAAAAATCCACCAAAAAGGTATGACTAGCAGCTGAACAATGTGTTCAGTGGGAGTTTCCCTAGTATCTTGGAACATATCGGGGACCGGCACACAGGTGGATCATCTCTCGTTAGAGGCTAAGTTTCTTGCCTCCATCCACATTCCTAAAACCGCCTACTCGTGAGTCACGTTTCATATGGTAACAAATTATCAGGTCCAAAAAGCAGCAGCAGCATGTCCTGGGTTGGGCAGGTCAGAAGTTGCAATGCTGCTAAACAGCTTTACAGCTGGAGGCAACAGCTCGTTGGAATTAATGTTGCAGTTTATTGACCAATTCATACAAAGGGAGGACTTGTCTTAGGAAAACAAGTCAAAGTTGGCCAAAAACATCTCTTGGAGATCAATGATCACTGACACATGCAAAGCAAGCACATGTCATAGACCAGTCACGTGAATCCACCTACACCTGCTCATTGTCACCCTAAAAACTAATCCAGCCCGGAGCCTTGTTTCTACAACATTTAATAATGCTAAATATGTATGTATGCATGACTGCATTTTAGAATGTGAAAAGGCATGTATTTAGCTTATCGTTTTAATGAAATTAAAAATTGTTTATTATAATTCCTCATCCAACTAACAAACATAATATTATTTATTTTTTATGTAATGAATCTAAATTTGATCACATATTTACCATTTGTAAAGACAGGAGTCCGTATGTTTCCATATGTTGGTAAAATAATGTAAATAAATATGTCAAATAAAATCAGGTTATGGCCAAGATTGCGTATAGTGTTAACACTAAGAGAAGGATTCCTTTAGGGACAGTGCTAAAGTAAAATTGATGAAAACAAGGCATTTAAATGTCAGTTGTTAAGGAAAGGGAATAAGCGTAAATGTAGGAGGCAGTGAAGGGACAAAGTAAAGAGTATTTTAATGTTATGGGCAGACGGTTGAAGTAGTGGCATGATAAATTGAGGAGGTAGAACTCATTTAGAAGCAATGATGGTTGAATTAATGACATATATTCAATATGGCATGTAGGATTTTAATTTTGTGTATTGTTTTTTAAAGTAAACGTTATTGTTATTAATCAAAATAGTTACATATTTTCCTAAAATTAATAATTTGATCGTCATTATTAGGGTATTAGGGGAATAAAAAAAGATGTGCAGATATCAAAGTCGTTGAACAGCTGCATTAGAAACTGCGGGCACTCAAATATTTGGGCATTACAGTTATCAGAATACAGTTTGGAAAATACACATACTCCACAACCTCGAAAGAAGTGACATGACAGCAAAGGTAACCTTAAGGTTTTCATCTCAATAAGGAAATAATATTATCCAACAACTCAAAAGAATGTTTCAGACCAAAACAGAAATTCCAGCCACCTCAGGAGTCAAGCTCTGGGGGTTGTCAGATGCAGACAATACAATTTGATGTAATGACAAATAATTTCCTGACAAGCAAGTCATTTCAACATTGGAATTATAGTGTACATGATCCTTGTTCCTTTAAGTAGACATTGTGTAACTGAAGCTTGGAAGCAAGAATCAATTACGCTTAACCCCTTAGCTGCTGAGGTTTTTCCACCTTCAATACTGGTACTTCGTAATTAGGCTGTCATAGCTTTCTTCCCACAAAATGTATCTAGGCCAAACCCACAACTTGGAGATTCCAAAGGTACCCAGGATTTGTGAATTCCCCTGGAGGGATCCGAGAAAATAGCCAAAATGTACCAAATGTTTGTTTTTTGTTGGTAAATTGAGATAAATGTGCAGTGCAAGAAAGAAATAAGGACCCGCAATGTCGCTGGTTTGATCCATTGCTGTTGCAGGCACTAGGGCCACCACACAAATGGCGTTAGATTTTGATCATAAGTGTGGGAATGCTGGGTAGGAGGAGTTATGTGGATCCCTGCAGATTTTGGAAGTTTCTGCCACAGAAATATGAGGAAAATGTGTGATTTTAGACAAAGTTGGATGGTTTACAGGGCATTGTGTATAAGAAAATGTCAAGGGATCCATGCAAGGCACACTACCCTGGACTTTCCATGAGTATCTAATTTTCAAAAACATCTGGGTTTGGCAGATTTACCAGGGAGGCGACTGAGCCAGGGACCAAATACCACAGCTACCCCAATGCAGATGTCTCCACAATGTGTTTTGGGGGCTTTTGTGTAGTGGGCACTAGGCCAAGCCACACAAGTAGGGTAGAATTTTTATCAGGAGAAGTGTGGGAACACTGGGGGTAGGAATTTTGCAGATCTTTGCAAATTCCAGAAGTTTGAGTCACTGAAATGTGAGGAAAATGCATGATTTTAGGCAAAGTTTTGGTATGCGCTGCAGGATGGGTAAAAAAACTTTGTGGGATGCAGGCAAGGCACATCTCCCTAGACTACCCTGGATTTCTAGTTTTCAGTAAATGTCTTGAGTTTACAAGGTTTACCGGAGTGGAAACTGAGCCTGGGCCTGAATAGTGCAGCCATTCAGCATGTAAATTAAGAGGAAATTTAGATTTACCCCCTCTCTGCCGGTCCATAGGTCAAAACTATATCCAAAATAATGCACATTACCTCTTGCTTGACAAGAAGATGGGGATGGTCTGTACTCCATGAGGAGTGAAGGACTGTTGGGGGATTAGGGTCTGTGGATCGGCCCAATGCAAATGTGGCCAACCCACACTCCATATCTTTTCTTTGGAACGTTTTTTGTAACAAACTTCTGTATTTCACAGAACCCTGTGACAGATACCTGGGATCCTCCATGTATTGTTCCAATTGATAGCATTTTGTTGGGAGCTAAACTAAGGCTAAACCTGGGTTCTTCCAAAAGTGATACAAACCAGTGGAGGATATCTGGGCTCTACAGTGAGACAATAAACTTTGGGATCATCCTAGAGCAGTTCAGAGCTGGGAGAGATAGCTGGATTCTACATAGAGGCACTAACCTGGGAATCTGGGATCCTCAAAGAAGTAATGATCCATGGTCTCTACGATACTCTGATCCGCACTGGTGTCTGATGGAAAAGGCACTGGTCATTCATCTACAAAATCATCACAGAATGGAAGCAGCTTGTGTTGCTGAGACTCTCAGAGAATAGCACAAACACAGAATACCTGAGATCATATGAGTGCTATGCCATACACAAGATACTCAGGTGAAAAGTAACCTTCGATACATCAGGACCACAAGGAGCGCAAATCACTTATGATACTCAAGATCGTCAAAAAACAGCACACATCTGTGACATCTGAGAACCACAGAAAATGGCTTCAGGCTATGGTAGACAAAGCCTTTTGAGTGATAATTCTCATGAAAGCAAAACTGTTAGAAGCACAGGATGGTCAGATAGTGGAATATGATACTTGAGGAGATCCAGAGAAAGTGTGGCACACCCTACACTGTCTGAGCACCTGATATCTGAGATCAGCAGGAACTTCACTGCCATGCAGTACCTGGAATCCTTGTGGAATTGAGCAATCCTATCATACCTGAGACGGTCCTGGAATAAATCTGACATATATGACCCGAGACAGTGAGCTTAACCAGTGATGCCCAAGCTCTCAGAGACACAAGCAAGGCTCACTGTCTATGAAGCAAGAACAAAATCTTGTTGAACATCTTCCTCTTAAATAAAAATGAAAGAAGGGACCACTTGCACTACTCAGCTACGTTTGATACATGCGCATGTGCTGTCAGTGCCCAGCTATCGAAGGGCAAAATATGGAAACCTGGATCTAGAGGCAGAGAGAACTTGCTCATATCAACCAACTGCCTTATACTGTATCCCCTATTATGGTCATTATATCCTAGAAAAGTTAAGAGTGTATGCTGAAAGCTAAATTCACCTACTAACAGACAGTGTTAATTAAATGATCACCTGCAGCATTGATCGTTTTGGTATAGCTGCTCACAGCACATTGGAAGATGGGGGCTTCTCAAGCTCTTTGCGTGCATCAGCCCTCTGAAAGTGGGCCTGGGACATCACGATGTGGCAGAAGATGTAGCATGAAAGCTATAACATACGGGAAGAGGAGTCAGTATCCAAGCCAGTATCAACTACTGATCTCACTCACCTGGAGACACCATTTATTGGATGCTGGGGAGTTCGGATTAGACTCTGAAATAAGCTCAACACCAGATGGAAGCTATAGCGCTCTTTTTAAATACAATAAAGACGATGGCACTAGGTTCTATTGTTAAGTACTGACTTGGCTCCTGGCTACCAGTACATTAATCCCAGGTTGAGTGTGGCATTACCAGTGCCTGCAGTAGAAGCAGCAGTGACACAGCTCCTGGTGGCAGCATAGCAGAATGTCAGTTCCCCCAATAGAGATGTACTGCTGTAACTGATACAAGAATCAACAAAAGCAAAGGCAATCCAGAGGTTGCCCAGCAGTATACTGATTAGTACCTCACAAGTAGTCAGGGGATATTGGATTTCCAGAGAGACCAGGCTAATTTGAGAAAAGGGGAAGCAGAGGAAAATGATGAAGTAAGTACTAAATGTCTGTTGTGGAAGAATATGAACGAAAGAACAAGTAGGAGTGCTAGTTTACCAACTTTGAAGTCATCGTTCTCGATGGCGCTAAAATAAAACTTAGTCCAAGTTAAATAGTAACAACAATGATAGGGCGCTAGTGACATTAACCAACAGGGTACACAAAGGATTACAATAATTCATGGTCATAATACAAGATTAGTGATAGCAGTGTGCTTTAAAGGGCAGAGGAAAGTGGACATCCTGAATCCACCACTGAATTTCTGGCTCTGCAGATATGACACAGACTGATGATTTGTGAACTCAGCTCATAAAGCCATGTCTCCAGAGAATATTATAAGTGTATATACTACACTTGAGTTACAGTATTTATAAGAGCTCAAATAAAGGCATAGTCATCAATCAAAGCTGTAAAATTATTGCTAACATCAGACCTTACAGCACTAACCCGGGTGCACTATCTAAACAACATACAAATTTAGGGAGAAAAACCACAACGAAGGTCACACATGGATATCGTGAAGACAAAAAGGAACTGAAAATCAAATCAAACTAATGTGCCAATGGTACAGTCTTTGCCTGTGGACAAGAATGGTGGCTTGGACCAATCATATATCATAATAACAGCAATCTTGTTAAACACTATGTTGAAGGTTTAAAAGTGCTCTCTCCATTACAGAAGAAAAATCCAGTGAATAATAACCCTTGCAAGAAAATGGACTTCTAAATAGGGATCCTGTTTCTAAATTCCAGTGATGGTTCGGCGTATTACAGTAAACAAGGAGTTACAGTCTAGCCGCAGATGCCTCCCCAGGCCGATCAATAATGATGACACAAGAATTAAGTGGTAGATTAGTATCCATTTGCCTACTCTTGCTGAGCTACTTCACCTTATACACAGAGACACAGAGAGGAAACATATTCTCATTATACAAAGATAAAGTCTGTCCAAGTAAAACAACGTAGAAGATCCTACATGTAATTGCCGATAACGTTACTGCAAACATTGATTGTATCACAGAGCTGGAGTAAAGAGCTGCTGAGACTGAAGACACTACCACAAAAATGTAAAAATGGATAGAATAGAAAGGTTAAATTGTGGCAGACCTGAACGCGAAAGTTAAAAGATTTAGAGAATTGTCAATGTCAAAATATCCTTTACATATTCTTTATATTCTTATTCGCATTCTGGGCAGAGATATGTGTTCTTTTATTGTTGAATTGTTCAGGCAGGAATTTCTGGGTCTGTCAAACTGGGATTGGGGCTCACAAATCCAGTGGGCATACAGGTTACCTTTTTGTGAAAATCCATCATACAGGGTATTCTACAGCACCTAACTCAGTTGAGGATATTACATTTTAGTCCAAGATTAATGTCATTTAACCATTGAATATAGGTGGAGACTTAGGAAATGGATTATGCCATTGAAGGAACTTCAATGCGCCCGTCAGCCAACAGCCGTCACAAGCACTACCTCCATAGTGCTGCGCACGTCCGTTGGCCGACGCGGCCCCGTGCACTCATCAGAATGCCCGCACCGCGGCGGAATTGCCGCCGCGGTTAAGGTGGTAAAAGAGTGGGGCCCTTTTTGCTTTTGTTTATCTATTTATTATGGTAATTAATAAAAAATGTGAAATAAATGTTAACAATTTGTTTATGGAAGCGCAATTGGTGTAGGACAGCGTACAAATGAATCCCACAGGACAGTTGCGCTTGATTTATTTCTACAAAATGACACATCCACTTTTTTTCTTTGTTCACTGGTCAACTTTTATTTCTAAGTGGGTGGGGGGGAGCAACAGAGATGGAAACAACAGTTAGAGTGTAAGCATAGAAGCAAGCCAGTCAAAAGAGATGGTAAAGAGACAATGCTCCATGGGACGGACAAACACAAAATTGAAAACCTGAGACATGAATAACACACAGGCAAATGATTGGCAGAACATCCAACCAATGGAAAGCAATGGATGGGCTCCAAGCCCCTGTATGTTCTTTGTAAGCCCGCAATATATCTAGCAACTGACAGAGCATGTGCTCTCTAGTAGCCTTGACTTAAAAACAGAAATAACTATAATCGATCTACATATCTTATCTATATGTTGTAATATGCATGATTTAAATAATCTCCACTTGTGCAGGTTAGTGCGAGAAAGACTGTAATAAACAAAGCAGAGATAGTAGACCTGTTAGAAACACATAAGGCCTTATTTCGATGTTGGACAGAAAGGCTCCGAATGGCATTCGGTTTGTCCGAACCCGTGTCATAACCCATGTTTTCGACCGACTCGAAAACATACCTGACCAACCAATTATGATCCAAGGTGATCAGTAGGTCATTCCGAATCGGTTCGACCTGAAATCGGAGAGTCCGAGTTAGTAGGAGCCTAATCGTACAGCGCAACGGGTCACGTTTCCGACCGACCGATTATGATGTTGGATTCAGACAGCCATTCCAAATCGGTCTGTCTGACGTAAAACAGCTGTCACAAACTGACTTTGGGCGCAACCACCCCGTTTTTCAATGGGAGCCTGTGTTGTTGGTTGGAACACGTCTCCCACTGAAGTCAATGGAATTATCGTAATCGCTCGGTCAGACTCCCCGAACCCAAGTCGGTCGGAAATGATTCCAACAAGGAGTAGGTCAGAAGGCTTTCTGACCAACATCATAATGAGGCCCATAGTGTATATAAAGATAGGAATGTATTGAAACAAATGAATTTCAATTTACTAGCCTGTACTTCCCAACTGATGTCAAGCAAAGGATATGCAATCCTTGGTGCTAAAAAAAAGAAGCCATATGCCTACTAGTTAGCTGTACAGATAGCCAAGGGTGCTGGGTTACAATGCGAAAGTATGTTGAAGCACTGATTTATACTTTCAGTGCAGTTTATGGGCTAAATACAAATGATCTGCATACATATATAAAATATTCATATATATATACATATATATATATATATATATATATATATATATATATATATATATATATATATATATATATATATATTATAGAACAAGGAAGGACGGCACAACTGGATACTAGTTAGAAGCTTTATTTCACCAACACTCCACCGACGCGTTTCAGCCTCACGGCTTTTCTCACGGTCAGCAAGTCCCTTTTTGCTTTTGTTTATATACTGGCCCATTTTAACCATAAGGTGGTATTATGGGATACGTAGTTTTACAAGCATTTTCATTAAACAAAACATTTAAAACCAACAAAAGGACTGGTGTGCTCAGATTATACAAGTGTAGTACTTAGGCATCCAAGGTTAATTTCACATTGGGCTTTTGACGGAATTCAAGATATCTGTACTAAAGATTTGGGTATAGTACCCCATTGCAATTAGTTAAAGTTCATGCTGAGTTCAAAAATCACTCGAGGTGTATGTGGAGATCCTCTCCAAAGTTCATGCCTTTAGGATGTTTGGTTCGGAATTGAATTATGAACCGTGATTCCATTTGTCGTAGGAGCCGGACAGTATCCCCTCCTCGCTCTTGTTTGGTCAACATTTTCAGTCCATAGAAACTCATGGCTCGCCAATCCCCATTTTGACAAGTTTTCAGATGTTTGGCTGTTGCATAGAGCATGTTTGAATTTTTTACAGCTCGAATGTGCTCCAGTATTCTCTTTTTTAACATGCAGATAGTAGACCCTATGTATTTCATTCCGCATTTGCATTCTATCACATATACTACGTTTTTTGATGTACATGTGATATATTGTTTGATCGTCATGTATTTTCCATTGGGTTCCATAACACTCTTCATTTTGATGCCTATTTTACATGCTTTACATGTAGTACATGGTTTAAAACCCACATTTTGTTCTGTCCACCATTTCGGTTGTTGGTTGGCTTGAAAGTGACTTTTAACTAAAAGGTCTTGAAGAGAGGTGTTTTTTTTGTATGTGATGGAAGGTTGTTTGCCTACCAATTGCCCAATGTCCGGATCACTAGTTATCAAATGCCAATATTTTTTCATTTTTTTCGCGATCAGTCCACTTTCCTTGTTGTAGGTTGTTATGAATCTTGGAGGATCCTTGTCTTGTTGGGGTTTCTTTTTTTCAATCAAAATTTCTGCTCTGTTGATTTTATCAACTTTCTTTTTGCACTCTTTCAATACATAATCCTTATACCCTCTGGATTGGAATCTTGTTTTGCTTTCAAGTATCTTTTGCTCTGCGTCTTCCGGTTTGGAACAATTGCGCTTTAGTCGTATATATTCTCCATACGCAATGCTTTTTAGTAGTGACTTTGGATGAAAGCTGGTGCCATGGAGAACACTGTTAGTAGCAGTCTTTTTACGGAACAGCGTAGTTTCTAATTTCCCTTCTGAAATGTACACCTTTGTATCCAAATAGTCTACTTCCTTCTTATATACATAGGGTCTACTATCTGCATGTTAAAAAAGAGAATACTGGAGCACATTCGAGCTGTAAAAAATTCAAACATGCTCTATGCAACAGCCAAACATCTGAAAACTTGTCAAAATGGGGATTGGCGAGCCATGAGTTTCTATGGACTGAAAATGTTGACCAAACAAGAGCGAGGAGGGGATACTGTCCGGCTCCTACGACAAATGGAATCACGGTTCATAATTCAATTCCGAACCAAACATCCTAAAGGCATGAACTTTGGAGAGGATCTCCACATACACCTCGAGTGATTTTTGAACTCAGCATGAACTTTAACTAATTGCAATGGGGTACTATACCCAAATCTTTAGTACAGATATCTTGAATTCCGTCAAAAGCCCAATGTGAAATTAACCTTGGATGCCTAAGTACTACACTTGTATAATCTGAGCACACCAGTCCTTTTGTTGGTTTTAAATGTTTTGTTTAATGAAAATGCTTGTAAAACTATGTATCCCATAATACCACCTTATGGTTAAAATGGGCCAGTATATAAACAAAAGCAAAAAGGGACTTGCTGACCGTGAGAAAAGCCGTGAGGCTGAAACGCGTCGGTGGAGTGTTGGTGAAATAAAGCTTCTAACTAGTATCCAGTTGTGCCGTCCTTCCTTGTTCTATAATTTAAAATTGGGCTTTGATCCAGCCTTTGGACTGAGCACACGCTGCGGAGTGCTCTCGAGCTCGAAGGATCAGCTTGTGTGTGTATATATATATATATATATATATATATATATATATATATATATATATATATATATCCATCAATCGCAGGTAAGCCCCCAAGGATTCAACCGCCAGAAGGTCACATCGTTCCAACTTCTTTATTTGAAGACTTGCAAGCAGGATGTATATATATATATATATATATATATATATATATATATATATATATATATATATATATATATATATATTACCTACTGGCGGTCGCCAGTAGGTATATATAGTTAGGATTTTTTCTCTATGGGATTTTTGAAAATTCTATGTCTAATAACTTTGGCGTTTGTGGGCGGAATTGGCTGAAAGTTTCAGGAAAATGGAACATTTTGTTTCTGAGCAGCCCCTGGAAATTTGGGGGGGGTTCGTCAAGGGGGGGCCGAGAAAAAAGGGGGGTCCCAAAACGTGTTTTTAACATTGAGTTTTCCATAGGGCGGTTGGCCTCACTTTTAGCCCGAACGGCTGAATGGATTTGCACGAAACTTGGCAAAATTGTAGGGACTGGTAGCCCGATGTGCCTTTGCTAGGTCTCAATATATGTGCTCCAGTGGATTTTGAGAAATTAACGTTCAAAAAAAGATATATATCTGTAACAGCGGACCGGGCAGCGCTCCAGTTCGCGTACTTTTGACGTTACGGAGCTTTGTGAAGCGAAGCTGATTGGTTCTCCGGCGTCTGTAAACATTCCAAACAGTCCGTAGCGGCCGCCATCTTGTCTCTCGGTAGGATCGAGAGACAAGAGGAGGCCAAAGCGAAGGGGCAAATGACCATAAGGGGGCATAGTAGATCCTCGCTGACCCCCTAGGTTTGATGTGGAGGTTTTAAAAGGGCCCCGCGGGGCAAAAAAAAATAATAATAATAAGAATCGAACGGCTGAATGGATTTGCACGAAACTTGGCAAAATATTAGGGACTGGTAGCCCGATGTGCCTTTGCTAGGTCTCAATATATGTGCTCCAGTGGATTTTGAGAAATTAACGTTCCAAAAAAGATATATATCTGTAACAGCGCTCCGCGTACTTTTCGCGTTACGGAGCTTTGCGAAGCTGATTGGTTCTCCGGCGTCTGTAAACATTCCAAACAGTCCGTAGCGGCCGCCATCTTGTCTCTCGGTAGGATCGAGAGACAAGAGGAGGCCAAAGCGAAGGGGCAAATGACCATAAGGGGGCATAGTAGATCCTCCCTGACCTCTTAGGTTTGATGTACCATTTTGCCAAGTTTGGTGTAATTCCGTTCAGCCATTCAAGCTGTAGACGTATCTAAATGTCCTATGGAAAATTGCATGGGGAAAACACATTTGAAAGTGTTGAAATTTAGAACCAATTAAAATGTTACTTTGGTTTTGTATTTGTGTGTGATGAAAGTTAATTGGTTATGTATATATCTAAAATGAGAGGAAACCACAGCCATTTTGTGATACTACTGTCTGAGGTACATTTGTGAGGAATTTTTGGTGGTCAATTTCTGGTGTTTGATTTACACAGTACTAACACTTCTCCTACTTTTAAAAAGGTGAGTTGTTAATTTGTAAGGGGAACTATGTTGTACACTTGAAGATAATTTGAAAAAAGTTTTCTGTTATTTATTTACAGTCCTTCTGTTATACTAAATACTTGATAAAGTTAGTTTTATATTATGTATTACTAAAAACGATAAATGAAAGTGATTATTTTTTTCTGCAATTTACAGCAAGCAATTTCAAAATAAAATGGCTCACAATGAAGAGACCGTGGCAATTTCTTTTGAATTATCCACTACATTTATTGAAATTGGCAGCACCAATAATGAAATATTCTCACAAGGAGGAGATGACTTGAATGATTTTTTGATCAATCTCTTGATGGCGAATTTATCGAATGTTTGGAGACCATAGAGTTACAAGAATCATCATTGCAGACTTTTCATGAGGAGATTCCAGATGAGATGATTGAAGAGGAAATTCCTGATGAGGACATGTTACTAGTTCTTTCAAATTTTGAAAATTCAGAAGAATAAATTTATATTTAGAAATCAAAAATTGTTTGAGACATTATTCATTTTTATTTTTAATTTATGAGGTTGTAGCGAAGTGATTGTAGTATAAAATGAGACTTATAGTATAGAGTGCAACATTTTTATGTTACATGGTAAGTTTACTCATATTTACTTCCCTTCTCCCACTATATTATCTCCAATGTGTATTTGACATCTCTTCTTCATCTCCGGCCTCCTTTCTCTCACTGTCTGTCTCTGATGCATCTTATCGCTGCCATTTTGTGTAATTACAGAAGAGAGTAAAATAAAATAGTTCGGAACGTGAAAAGGGGGCAAAGTAGAGTACCCCTCACCCCCTAGGCCTTCTCAGGCGGTCCCAAAAGGATCAGTTTCTGCTTTCCTGAGAGATTATGGTATGAGTTCCATATACCACAATAACTTGCATTACAACATGCAAGATATCTATCTCCTATTAACAACTTTTGGAGATATTCGCGCTAAGCGCGAATATCTCCAAAAACTAACACCTGCCCTGAGCAGTTCTTAGCCATGTTATCCAATGGGAGGTGGATAACATGGCTAAGAGCATTAGCTCAGTAATGCATGAATATCGCTGACTTTTTAGCGATATTCATGCATTGCGGCCGTTTTTTATCGCATTTGCGATAAACCTTGATAATAGCAAGGTTTATCTTCGATAATTTCTGACGATGCTTAGCGGTAAAAAATTCGTTGCTTAGCATCGTTAGCGATAAATATCGCTTAACTTTGGTAATATGCACCAACGTCTGTTAACGTTCGATTCGAAGGAAATGAGGAAGTGTTGAAAAACATTGTCTGCGCCATCTTGCCTTTTTTGAAATGCCACACTTTTGTCGTGCACGGCAGCCATTTTAGATGCCTTGACCAGACCCACTCTCTGCACGCTGTCGATTCGTAGCATGGCTCCCCACCCTCGCAAGCATCTTCCCCAGGCACTGGTCACCCCCGCTCTCTGTCTTATGCATGGGCAATAAACCTCCCCCCATCTGCGCTGCTCTTCCCTGAGAATCACACTCTGTGCCCGCCCGACACCTCCCTTTCGCCCTATTCACTACCGCACCCTCTGACACTCCTCTTCCTCTGTGTCCGATTGTCCAGGCTATCAGCTAGCCCTGCAGATGTAGTTTATGGCCCCAGCTGTAAAGAATCACCCCTCTTCAAAGGAGTTATAGTAGATCAAGGCCCACACCCGATGAGATCCGTCACACCACACGTGTTCCTACTATCTGAAAACCATCCTGTATTGTGATTGGGGAGGGGACCGAGCCTGAAGCGGAAGATTCCAGGGATGACTCTTTGTACATCAAAGTTTTTACAATTATGTGTCACATTAAAAATATATAGCACTCCAACAAAGTAGTAGGAATATAAAACTTTAATAACTTATAAATATATACAACAAAACAAAAACAGTAAAAACATTTAAACAACGAAGAGACCGTGGCAATTTCTTTTGAATTATCCACTACATTTATTGAAATTGACAGCACCAATAATGAAATATTCTCACAAGGAGGAGATGACTTGAATGATTTTTTTGATCAATCTCTTGATGGCGAATTTATCGAATGTTTGGAGACCATAGAGTTACAAGAATCATCATTGCAGACTTTTCATGAGGAAATTCCTGATGAGATGATTGAAGAGGAAATTCCTGATGAGGACATGTTACTAGTTCTTTCAAATTATGAAAATTCAGAAGATGTTGCCTGGGTGCCGCACTGATTTGGGTATCCGGCGTGGGGCGTCCCGGGGGGTGGGTTGTCAGTAGCGGTCTGTTGTGCGAATAGTTCCAAGGCAGCAGAACGCGCTGAAATCTGGATGTCACGAAGGTGATGTCTAGTAAGTTGCCGCCCAGCAAATAACGGCGTGGGGCGCCGCGGGGGGGGGGGGCAGTCCAAAGTTCCGTTAAAAGGGCAAAGGAAAGGATCGGTGGTTTGAACCATCAGTCAAAAAGGGGAGGGGGTGCAACAATTTTTCCTACCGGGTCACACTGTGCTTTCACCGGAACTGAGGTCTGCAGGATTCTAGTCATTCAAACTGAGGCTGGCGCCAGCATGGGAGCGCCGACGTCCCGCGGCTACAGTTTCGTCACTCCACGGGCGATCATGGCAGTCATTCCCCATCGGGGGTGTCTGCGGGGGTCGGGGACTCCCGCGGCTCCTCTAGAATCTTCAAGGTCGTGGAGGACTACGGTGGTGGAGTCAACCAGTGACCGGGCCATTTCTTTATGCTGGGCCCGCTCTTGCCAGGTCGACCGCCATTTTGAGAGTTCGGTAGCTACTGGCGATCGCGGGGTCAAATGAGCGGACGGGCTCCACCCTGCCGGGCGAGACGTTGCAGCATCGCCACAGTGGAAGAACCCTTTTCTGGGCGCCTGGAGCGCTGAGGGTGCACCTGGGAAGCCTCCACCTGGGGAGGCGGGAGAGGCCTGTTCGCACCGTCTCTCCCACCCAGTGCACCCCACGGCGTCTCGCTTGACATTTGTTATGGCCGGACCAGGCGATGAGGACGAGGGGGGGAGGTTCAGAGGCATGTGCAAGACATCCCCCCCCAGTGTTGTCGCAGCCATTATAAAAGAAAGAAGAAATGTCCCGTCCGTCTTCGGGCCGGGCTTCCGGCGGTTGGCGGCCGGGCGCCCTTTGCTCTGGCCCCATGAACGGGTTCCTTGGCTCATCGGCTGCAGCCGGATCCCGTCGGCCCCAGCCCCCGGCCGTTGGTGGCCGGACCGGGAGAGAATGTGGGGGGAAAACCTGCAACTCTCAAGGGCCACCGCGGCCGGACTGGGAGAGAGAGGGGAGGGTCGAGGACACGGACATTCCCCCCCCCCTGAAACTCTCCAGTGTTGTCAATCCCCCTGGCCGGGTCCCGCTGGCCTCGGCCTCTCCTCCGGCTACACCCTACGTGATGATCTCCTGGCCGACGGTTGGCAGCAGGACCCGCCTTATATGTGTTGCTTCCGGCTGGGCGTAGCCGAAAACCTGTTGCACTTTGGAAGTTTCTAGAATGGGGCGGATGTCTGCTGACTTGTATCTTTCCCAGTTTGCCGTTATTTGGCCGTGGCAGGCGGTGGGACAGACACGTTTTGGGGCAGTGAGGGGCGATGTTTTCAGGTTTCTTATTACGGGCTTACTTCTAACGTTTCTTGTTTCTAGGACAATAATAGGTTTTATCATTACGTATTGTTATCGTTTCTTTGTTTGTTATTTAATAAAAAGTTCATCAGTGGCCTACTGATTTTCGTTTTCCTATTCTTTTCTTTCCAGGTTGTTTCATGCTAAAGTTTCTGTTAACAGGATACAGTGATCACTTCGTTATTATTGCATATGTCCTTTTCACTAGGGGTGCTCTCTGGTCGGTCCAGATGACCTATCTCTAGTAAATGGTCCGGGTAATACAGGTGCATCAATCAGTGGGGAGTAGATAGGCATGACAGATTACAACGGGGGAGAAAGGTCCGCATTACGTACCCTTTCACTACTTGCAAAGATTTTCCTACGTTTATTTGCAAACAGGGAATACCTCCAAAAAGAACCAATTCCCAAACAGTCAATGTTCGGGCAAACAATCAATCAATGAGGAACGAAATAGGCACGACGTGTTAAAGGTTTGCGTTACCTACCCTTCACTATCTGCAAAGGGAGAGAGAATATTCCTATTCTTCCTCGTTTGCAGGCAGAGAAGATCCTTAAGAGAACCAACTTCGAACAATTCAATGCTCGATTCAAACAATCAACAAGGGGTACTGTGAACACAAATGAACGCCGCTTATGTACATACACATTGCTATTTTCAACAGGTTGTTCCTAATGTTTCTATTTTAGCGAGGTCAAAAAGAGATCCCATTAGTGGCCTACTGATTTTGCTCGATTCCTTTTTTTTTTTTACACGATTTTTCGCTATCTGCAAAGACTAAACAGAGTATTGCGACTCTGTGCTTGTTTGTAAATAGAGAATGAACCAAAGAGAACAATCAATCAAATGGAGAGAGAAGCAGGCACGACGGATTACAACGGGGGCAAAGGCCTGCGTTAACTACCCTTCACTATCTGCAAAGAGAGAGTACTCCTAATAGAAATGAGGGGGGGGGGGCAGCATTCAAAGCAGATCAGTGTGCATAAACACAAAAATGTTTTTACTTACCACGTACTTGACATTCGACAGCTTATGATATTTGCTATTAAAAAACCATTGAAATTCACTGAAAAAACCATAGGTTATAGACCATATATAGTTAGGAATTAGCATTTACAAAACCTTGAAAATTCACTGAAAAAACCATAGGTTATAGACCATATATAGTTAGGAATTAGCATTTAAAAAACCTTATTTTACTCACGCAAAACCATTGAAATTCCATATATAGTTAGTTGCACTAACTATATATCGCGCACCCGCAATCCACTGCTGATGATGTCACATATTACATCATTCATGACATGGTCAGTGACATCACTGATGACATCACTGATGACATCTCAAATGACATCACTGATAACATCTCATTTGACATCAATGACCACATCACTGATGATATCATTCATGTGACAATACAATGCATCTCCTCACATTTTAATATAACCTCTGTTTCACCCAGTGTTAAATACAGAGTATAATTTTTGAAACCATTGACACACCAATACTAGTTACTACATACGCACTCACTGATTCCTACGTCTACACACACCTTCACTCATTCACCCATACAATCATTCATACATACAATCACTCATCTTTACAACACTATCATATGCACTCATACACCTATACAGACACTCACAGTCTGCCACTCATCCATGGAGTTACTCACACACCTAGTCAGTCCTGTAAAGAATCAATGACACTTCCATTTTCTTGTCTATACAGTTAAACATAGAGCACCTTACATTTTCAAACATATACTAACACATACTTACCTTCTTATACAATCATTGATACAAGTACACATTGATCTGCACAGAGTCACACACCTCCCAGCCAGCCACACACACACTCAGTCTCCCATACAAATACTTGGACAATCAATCAGTAACCCATATAGTTAATCATATAGCTACTGATCAACACATGCAGCAGTTTACAGAACAACAGACATAATGATGCACAAATTAAGACAGTTTAGTCACTAACCCATGCACTCAGTGAGACACATTTAATCACTCACTCATACATTCAGTCATGCACCTACTAAATTCTTTGTCCAGACACTTATACTTCCACTCATTGTTCAATATGTAAGACACATTTTAACTTTACAGAAACATACAGTCACTGGATGTTGTCATCAGTGATGTCATCAGTGATGTCATTTGAGATGTCATCAGTGATGTCATCAGTGATGTCACTGACCATGTCATGAATGATGTAATATGTGACATCATCAGCAGTGGATTGCGGGTGCGCGATATATAGTTAGTGCAACTAACTATATATGGAATTTCAATGGTTTTGTGTGAGTAAAATAAGGTTTTTTAAATGCTAATTCCTAACGATATATGGTCTATAACCTATGGTTTTTTCAGTGAATTTTCAAGGTTTTGTAAATGCTAATTCCTAACTATATATGGTCTATAACCTATGGTTTTTTCAGTGAATATATATATATATCACCTACTGGCAGTCACCAGTAGATAGTTATAGTTAGAACCTAGTTTCCTTAGGAAATCCGCTACATTCTATTGGGAATAACTTTGGCGCCGGTTGATGAATCTTCGCGAATTTCTCAAAGAAGATGGCCCGCGCCGCTCCTTCCCTGAAAGTTTTGGGGGGATTCGTCAAGTGGGGGCTGAGAAAAAAGGGGTTCCCAAAACGTGTTTTCCCCATGTTATTTTCCATAGGACGATTAGACACGGCTACAGCCCGAACGGCTGAACGGAATTACAAGAAATTTGGCAATATGGTAGAGTCTGATTCGCAGATCACGCTTTTGCTCAAATGGGGTAAATCCCTCCAGTAGTTCCTGAGAAAATCAAAAGTAAAAAAATATATATATCTAGGCGCGCGTACCGTACTCTTGCCATACTCTTACCATTCGTGTGCGTACGCGTTCGGTACGCATACGGTTGGAGTACCTTCCTATGCACGAGCTGCATGCTGATTGGCTGTCAACTGTCTGTCAAAACTTCAAACCAGGAAGTGTTGGCAGCCATCTTGTGCTCGGTCGACCAAGGCACAAGAAAGCAGAAAAAGAAACGTGTAGAACGCAAAAAGGGGGCAGGGTAGAAACACCCTGACCCCTTAGGCCTACTCAGGTGGTCCCACACGGACCCCCAAGGCCCCAATTTTATTTTTTTTAAAACCCGGTCTGCTTTTTTTCAAATTACCCCCCGGGGGGACCAAATCCCGGGGGCATAGTGAAAAAGAAGGGTGGGGGGGCCAACCCCCGACCCACACACTGCCCCGGGGACCGCCACCCCCCGGGGCAAAGCAACGCAGCCCCCTGGTGCATACTGGAGGTTCCAAGGGGAATTGGTTCCCCCTCTGGAAACGCACCAGGGGGCTGCGTTGCAGAGAGGTGTAAAAAGGGGCGTGGCCTCATTACACCTCTCTGCAATGCAGTCCCCTGGCGCATACTGGAGGTTCCTGGTGGGCTAGTTGGCCCCCATGGACCCCCAGTATGCAAGGGGAATTATTTCCCCCTCTGCAAACGCGCTCGTGGGCTGCGTTGCAGAGAGGTGTAAAAAGGGGCGTGGCCTCATTACACCTCTCTGCAATGCAGTCCCCTGGCGCATACTGGAGATTCCTGGTGGGCTAGTTGGCCCCCAGGGACCCCCAGTATGTAAGGGGACTTAATCCCCCAACTTAGAACACTCTACAGGGCGCGTTAGCACAGTGGTGAAGGTAGGGGGCGGGCCTTGAGGTGATGTGAGTGCAAACATACCCTGAGGCGCGTTTTAAGTTGGGGAATTAATTCCTATTCAATCCAGAGGTCCCCTAGGGGGCGACTAGTCCAACAGGTATCTCCAGTAAGCGCCACGGAGCTGTATTGCAGAGTGTTGTAAAAAGTGGGTGTGTCCTTTAAACACCTCTCTGCAACACAGCTGCCTGGTGCATACTGGAGGTACCTGGTGGGCTAGTTGGCTCACAGGGGACCTCAGGATTGAAGAGGAGTTAATTCCCCAATCTAGCTCAGTACTATTCCTGAAAAGTAAATGTAACTGTACTTACCAGTAACTTGAATTTCCTTCCATAGAATATCATTGCCTGCTATATAAAATATATATAAATTAAAAAACATATTAAATTAAAAAAATATATATTACAATTTAAATATTTTTTTTAACTTTTTTTCAATTTATATTAAAAATATGTAATGTAATTCAAAAAATAAAATATTTAAAAATAAATAGTTTAAAATAATGTAGTAAATCGGTATAAAAAAATATAACAATTCATTTAATAATTATCATTTACAAAACCTTTGAAATTCACTGAAAAAACCATAGGTTTCACACACGTTATAGTTAGGAATTAGCATTTAAAAAACCTTGCAAATTCACTGAAAAAACCATAGGTTTCACACACGTTATAGTTAGGAATTAGCATTTAAAAAACCTTGCAAATTCATTGAAAAAACCATAGGTTTCACACATGTTATAGTTAGCTGGACATTTCACTCATACAAAACCTTTAAAATTCCCCCGTTATAGTTAGTTCAGCTAACTATAACTCGCGCGCCCGCAATGCACTGCTGATGACGTCACATATTACATCACTCATGACATAGTCAGTGACATCACTCATGACATCACTGATGACATCTCAAATGACATCACTGATGACATCACTCATGACATCATCCAGTGAATGTGTGTCTTTCTGAAAAAAAAATATTTTTTATATATGTATATCTAAAGGTCGATGGAAGAATAAATGGGTAAATACATTATGATTTGAACTCAATATACTGTTTCAAGATGGCGCTCACGATCTTGGACCTTGGTCCCATTTCTATGTTGTTTATTTGCCATTATTTACATCCGCCTCGCCACCGCCAGTGTGAAACTGACGAAGGCAAGAGCCGAAACGCGTTTTTCTGTGTGTGTGCAATAAACCTACTTGGTTTAAATTACTGAGAGTGCTGGTTTTCTGGCTTTGTGTCAGGGGAGCTGTAATATATATATATATATATATATATAAACATATATATGGAAAAATATACTCTGCCATAAAACTTGCTACATGGTCTGAAGAAACAGTACTGATTGGTGATTTTAATTGTGTTATGAGCTATAAACTAGACTCTTCTAATATATTTGCTACATCAAGAATGAATAGAGTTTGTAGTGGTGTTTTAAGATTCATACAAGTGTACGAACTTTGAGTTGTCTAGAGATCAATGAAAGGGGAAGACAATTGATTTATTTAGTTGTCACCCTTTATTGGGCTTTAGTCTTGCATTGACATGACCTTTATGTCAACCAGTATGATTGATAAAACCAGTATTGAGATATTTATTTCCCGTGATTGTATCAGATGGCAATCCTCTATTACTGCAGATAAACAAGGGGGTAGATGGTTACAAAGATATGCTCTTAAGATGGACCTTTGACCAAACTCTTTAGAAAGTTTCCTTTATTGCTAATATATTTCCCACCCCATCTTCATAGTGCATCCATTATGTTGTCTGGGATATGGTAAAGACATACGTTCAAGGGAGGACTACGCAATATATTAGTACCCAGAGTAGGGTTGAATGGAAAATAATAAAGTGGATTTCGCTTGGCTATGCACAACAGAAATATCACATGCAAAAACTATTAGGAATTTTTATCATAATAAATAAGATATTTCAAGACAGATGATTGCGTGCATGCAGAAAACTGATCGCAGTTTAGGAATAAAGCTACTGCTCCATCTCCAGCAAGTAAAAGACAGGCAATAGAATATGGAGACTGGATCAGACACATGACAGAAATCCAGGACGAAACTTATTGGGTCATCAGAAACTCTCATGCCATTTTAGAGCAAATCAAAACTTTTATCAGAGCCTACATACAGCACTTAACCACCTGGATATATGATCAGGAGATGTTAGATAAAGTAATTGATCTACATAAAATTAAAGATGCAATTCAGGCCCTACCTAGTGGAAAAGCCCCTGGCACATGTGCAAATCTGTTAGAATTTTTATAAAATTTCCCTGGGGCTCTAGCACCTGTAATAGTGATGGTGACTGGGAAAATTAACAAAGGGATTGGAATGGCATCTTTATTGAGCACAATATATATTGTGATATTTCTAAAAGAGAATAAACCATCTAGTGACGGTCAATCTTATCAAGCAATATCATTGGTTAATGTTGATGTTATGATCTATGCAAAGATGTTAGAAAAACAATTAGCATTTGAAATTAGTCTACTGGTTTGCACAGAAGAATATGGCTTCATTCCTGTACGTGACACTACTACACCTCAATAGCCAAATTTGCCATAAACACGTAGGTGTGATCCTGCTCGACCCTTAAAAAGTTTTATTGGTTATATAAAATGTAAGTTACATATGGTTATACTTTATAGAAGTATTTAATTCAAGATTATGTCATTAATGCATGGTCACAATCAGACCTTTCAACAGTTGGGCCGCTCTACTAGAAGAAACTTCTCTGATATTTCCCAGACATAAAAGTGAAATACTGTTTGCCGCAAGCTAATTTTTTAAATATCTACAGTCCTGGGACTAATAATCGAAAAATGAAGCAGATATGATGTTGGATAAAATTGATTTAATATTACTTTTGAAAACCAGTGAAGAATCTATAAAGATTTGGGAGTTTTATAATATTTTCAGTAACACTGCAAATATTCATATGAATCATTTATCTATTAAATATTTTGAAAAATGAGGCTATGACTTGTGTGAAGCAGAAACTGCTATAGCCTTAGACATGAGGTACAATAACTTAAAGGACGCTGGTCTATGGCAACAACACTTCAAAATATTAAATATGTTGCATTACACTGTACAAAAGCTTTTTAAAAGTGATTGTATTGAGTTTGATGTAATCTTGGATATTCCGATGAATTTCATGTGTCTGTGACTAAGAGAGTTTTAAACGAAAGTTACAGCAGCTATTACGGATTGTACACAACATGATTTAATTTTACAACTAAGGGCCTCATTACTATGCGGTTTGGACCACAACCGGCGGCTTGTCAATTGCGGTCCAAACCGCATCTTCTGTTGTGTTCTGACTGACACATTAGGATATATGCAGTCGGAGGCAGCAGTTGGAGTGAGTGACCAACGCTTTCCGATGGACTCCCACCGGTTATCTGAAACTCTACATAATCCCTTAAAGCCGGCGTTTCCGCCGTCGGAATTATGATGTCGGTGCCCGAAAGCCTTTCCATGTTGGTCTTTCCGACATGGAAAGGCTGTTGGAAAGCGACATTTGGGCCCCCTTTGCCCATCCGCACACGGTGCATGGATGTTCAAAAACTCACATTTCTCAATGGAAGCTTCTGATGAGGGCAGTTTCAGCCCGCCGCACAAGCTCCCATTGAGAAATGGAAGTATAGTGCGTTTGGATCGTAATTCGGTCAGGCAGTTCCTCCACCAAAACGGTGTTGGTCGGAGGCAACTCCGATCAACACCGTAATGAGGACTTAAATATATTATGTTTAGAACAGATTACGAAATTCCCTATAAGATTATATTCTTTGTATTTATTGCTATTGCTGTAGCTAGACTGTGCATAGCTCTAGATTGGATTAATCTTGATTCACCAAGTAACGAAAAGTGGTTAAATCTGATGTATCACACATGTGAATTTGAGGCGGCATTAAAAAGTGTCAAAGGTAGTCATGGAAACAAGTGTTTCATCCTGAAATGTGGGCCAGTTATTAATAATTATAATGATAATAATATTACCAGCCATTAGAATGAATAACGTTATTGCTCAACTAAACTATTCATTTATTAAACTTTGACAAATCCGGCACCAGACACATTCTATGATTATAGTCACAGATTTATTATGGTTCCTTGTTTTCTGCAATATGCTTACATGTGTGCTATTTTGTCATCCTCTGCAAGATAAAAAAAAAACAGCTAGCTTTATCTCCAGGTGGATCCGTCCTTACACACTCTCGCAGATTGAGACCTCATTATCTAATACCACTCCCATGTCTCTCCTCGTGCACTACTTATACACAAAGTCTAAATTAGCTCATTAATTCCTATTTGTCATCCATCTCACATCTACACGTGTCATCGCTATACTCCAAGTCCACACAGTTCCAATCCATGTTAGCCATCTTGGTACAGTAATGTAATCCATTGCACCGCCTGCCTCTTAGTAATTCCACCTGTATCATATTGCTATTGCTTATGGGATATGTCAGAACTGACT
This sequence comes from Lissotriton helveticus, assembly GCF_964261635.1. NCBI lineage: Eukaryota > Metazoa > Chordata > Amphibia > Caudata > Salamandridae > Lissotriton > Lissotriton helveticus. Next base: position 1,156,166,256 of record NC_136070.1, read on the forward strand.
TTATCTGTAAAAATTGACAAATTTAGAATGGAAGAAACTTTTATGACTAACAATGACTACAACCACTAGTACCCAAGATCCTCTAAATGGTACAAACCTGTCAGAATTAAGATCTCTAGTACACTACACTAATGTGTGGTTCCTGAGACCCTCTGAAAGTTTACCTAATACCGATATGTTATACCCTCAAGGTGGCATTACCTTGGGATTAGTGAACTCTTCCCAGGTCAGTGACCTGAGGTACCTGAGGCTGGTGGGGAGAGGCTCTATTCCATGATACACCAGATCCTCAAATAGCAGCAGCGTCCTGTGACACCTGAGATCTTCTGTAAGGGCACTTCCTATCCATACCCAAGATCCTTTCACAAGGGCACCAGCTTGTAATATCAGTGATCTTCTGGGAATGACACAAACATGTGTAACCTGAGTCCCGCATTGAGAACCTCTGATACCTGAGATGTGTGGTAAAAAACATTAACATGTGAAACTTAAGACCCACATTCACATTAACGTGATATCTGGGATATTCTGTGAATTATATTAACACTTGAAACGCAAGACCCGCAGCTACACTAAACTGTGATTCCGGAGATACTCTCTAAGTGACACAAACTTGTGAAATCCGTGAGACGCAGAGTCGCGCGTGCCTGTGATCCCAGAGATCTCCTGTGGATGACACTAACATGTGAAACTTGAGACAAGCAGTTACGCTAGCCTCTTACACCAGAGATGTTAACTGCCGTGATGTCACTTCCTGTGATACTACCTAACTTGGAGAGTCCCCCCACTTCTTTTGTAGGACTTGTGCCCTGGTTACACTTACCTGTGATCCAAGAAGTCTCCTGTGGATGGCACTAACATGTGAAACTTGAGACCAGCAGTTACGCTAGCCTCTTACACCAGAGATGTTAACTGCCGTGATATCACTTCCTGTGATACTACCTAACTTGGAGAGTCCCCCCACTTCTTTTTAGGTCTCGCCTGTCAATGCGCATGCGCATTGAGCAGAGCGAGACTATGGGGGCTTAAACAGAGCTTACCTACACTGGCGATGCACTGGCGATTTGATGAAGTGCATGTGCACTTTTAACTCAATGCGCAAGCGCAATTAGTTAAAATGCGCGTGCACAGCATCAAATCGCCAGCTTAGTGCCGCCAGCAGCTCTTCCCGCTCCGCCCCCTGCTGCATCAAAGGCTTGGCGCTCTGCCTCAGCCCAGCCATTCTCCTCCCCTAATTACCCCCTGCTGCATCAAAGGCTTTTTCACGGCCGGCCGGCCGTGCTTTCAGTTTCACGGCTGGGCGGCCGTGTCTCCTTTTCTTTTTTTTTTTTAATCCGCTGCATATTGATAATAATGATATCTGCTTGCTTTGCTTTATAACACTTCTTATCATAGTTTTGCCGTTTCTAAGTTCTATCAATCACAGGCTTTATAACACTTCTTATCATAGTTTTGCCGTTTCTAAGTTCTATCAATCACAGGTTCTACTGTTATCATTCTCCTCCCCCCTCCCCACATTAATGCCCTCCGTCTTGTTTGTTGCAGTCTGTCTTCCTTTTGTCTCTCCCTATCCCTCTTACTTCACCTTTTTCTCTCCCCTTCCCTCTGCTTCGCCATCTCTTCTTTCCCTCTCGATTCCCCGTGTTTCCTCCTTTCCCCCGCCTCACTCTCTTCACTATATGTCTCACTCCTTTCTTTCTCCCCTTTATATATTTTTTCCGTTCTCTACTTCTCTCTGTCCCTTACCTCTGCACACCCCTTCCCTCCCTCCACTCGTCTGTTCTCTCCCTGCCCCCTTGTTTTTTTTTCCTCGCACAAATGGGAAAAATGGCACCCATCTGTGAACCTGGCAACCCTGGGAGCTGCTTTCCTTCTTAGATGGCATTACGTCAGCAGCTATTCCGGGTCCCTGCCACTCCGGGTCCCAGTTCAGGCCTTTCTTTTGCACGTCATTGTTTTCGGGCAAATTGGTCCAATTTTCAAAAGGGTAGGGGGTGCGGGGGCACACTGCAGGTCAGCATTACATACCGCAAATCATTATGGCAGATGCAGTTCCTGTTAGATGTGTTTTAACATATGTGTTTGCACAGCCAATGCTTGATGCATTCCTGGACATGTGTTTCTGAGTTATTTCGCTCCTTCAACAGAAAGTTGCAGTCGTATTGAGATCAATTACAGTTCCTTCTTCCACGTGTATCTGCTGCTGTACATTTAAATGTATATCAGTTCTCCTGCAAGAAGTGTTGTCTTCCATACTATGCTCTCCAGATGACACCATATCATCAGCGATTCCAGAGCTTTGCCCTGGGCTTGCCTTTACCTTTTAGGGTGCATTAGTACATCTGTTATAGTTTAAATGAAACAGGACGACAACTCCCAGAATGCATTCGGCTGTTAAAAGGAAAGCTGAGCACTATTCTGTGTAGCTGGTATTGTGCTCTTACTTGTACATCCGTTCCTGTGCTATGAGCTGCTCCTGGGCTTTTAAAAATGCAGCAGTCCTACTGAGAATGTATATGGAGTCCCTGCTAATAATTGTTGCATCTGTGGCATTAAACAAGTCAGACCCCTCACCCTCACCCCCTCACCCTCAACCCCTCACCCTCAACCCCTCACCCTCACACCCCCTCACCCTCACACCCCCTCACCCTCACACCCCCTCACTCACCCTCACACCACCTCACTCACCCTCACACACCCTCACACACCCACTCACCCTCATACACCCTCACATCCTCTCACCCTCACCCACCCACCCTCACACCCTCACCCACCCTCACCCTCACACCCGCACACACCCTCACCCCCTCACCCTCACCCCCTCACCCTCAACCCCTCACCCTCACACCCCCTCACCCTCACACCCCCTCACCCTCACACCCCCTCACTCCCCCTCACAGCCCCTCACTCACCCTCACACACCCTCACACACCCACTCACCCTCATACACCCTCACACCCTCTCACCCTCACCCACCCACCCTCACACCCTCTCCCACCCTCACCCTCACACCCTCACTCATCCTCACCCCCTCATCCTCACACACCCTCACTCACCCTCACTCACCCTCACACCCTCACTCAGCCTCACTCAGCCTCACCCTCACACACCCTCACACACCCTCACCCTCTCACCATCACCCCCCCTCACCCTCACACACCCTTACCCTCATCCCCTCACCCTCACACACCCTCACACCCTCACCCTCACACCCCCTAACCCTCACACCCTCACCCTCACTCCCTCACACACCCTCACTCACCCTCCCTCACACACCCTCACACACCCTCACCCTCACACCCCCTCACATCCCCTCACACCCCCTCACTCACCCTCACTCACCCTCACACACCCACTCACCCTCACCCTCACACCCCCTCACCCTCACACCCTCACACCCCTCACCCTCACACCACTCAGTGCTACAACACATATTGTGTTACAATAGGTGTCACATTTGCGAAAGATAAAACTATTGGCATTGTAAATAACAAAGCTATTAATTTCGCTATTTTCAAAACAAGCACATAAATAAAAAATGTGTCCTTTACAATACCAATAGCTCAAACTTTCCTAATGCGAGACCTATTGCATTGCTGTGCTTCTCTCCCCTGCTGCACTCTCCTGCTCTCTAGAGATGTGGCCTAACGACCAGAGCTGCCATCTAAGTCACGTAAATACAAAACATGTTGCATTCCAAATGCTATAGGTGTCACATTCGCGAAAGTTATAACTATTGGCATTGTAAATGACAAAGCTATCAATTTAGCTATTTTAAAAACCAACAAATAAATAAAATATTTGTCATTTACAAGACCAATAGCTCCAACTTTTCTAATGCGAGACCTATTGCATTTCCAATGCTTGTTTAGGACTTGTGCCCTGGTTACACTTACTTGTGATCCAAGAAGTCTCCTGGGGATGGCACTAACATGTGAAACTTGAGACCAGCAGTTACGCTAGCCTGCTTCACCAGAGATGTTAACTGCCGTGATATCACTTCCTGTGATACTACCTAACTTGGAGAGTCCCCCCACTTCTTTTTTAGGACTTGTGCCCTGGTGACACTTACCTGTGATCCAAGAAGTCTCCTGTGGAAGGCACTAACATGTGAAACTTGAGACCAGCAGTTACACTAACTTCGAATACCAGAGATGTTCATTGAACAAAACTAATGTGAAACTCGAACCCCGCAGAGTTACATTAACCTGTGATCCCAAAGATCTCTCTGGATGACATTAACATGTGAAACGTGAGACCAACAGATTTACACTAACCTGAGATACCAGATGTTTTTGGTGAATGGCACTAACATGTGAAACCTGAGATATACAGAGTTACACTTGACCCTGATGTCAGAGATGTTCGGCAAATAACAATGACGTGAAACTTGGGCCCACAGAGTTACACTAAGTTGTACTACCTTAGAATGTCTATGAATGACCCTAACAAGTGAAACCTGAGAACCACAGAGTTACACTAACCTGTGACACCTGATGTCATTGGTAAATGGCACTAACATGAGAAACCGGAGAACTGTAGTTACACTAGCGTGTGATCCCAGAGCTCTCCTATGACTAACATATACGGTTTGACCACATCTCCCCCGCCCTCAAAGGGTCCCAAATGGCTTCCCATCGAAGGCAGATCTTCCTACAAGACTACTTGCATTACGCATAAAGCCCTTCATCAACACACTCCAGTGTATCTTTCAGATAAACTCCACAAAGCGGGCTGCGCGAGAGAAATGGGGATCTCTAATACTCTCATGCTAGTCCCTCCCTTGTTAAAAAAGAAATCTACTCAAACAAGCTCTTCACTGGAAATGTACCTACTCTGGAACTCACTCCCTAAAGACCTACGCTGCAACCCCTCCTACCTCAGCTTCAAAAAAGACCTCAAGCTGCACCTTCTCAACAAATGCTGGGGTCCTTAATCATTGCCACCTTTTCACAGTCTCACAACCCGCCCCCTACGGTACTAGGTTCCTGCTACATTATACCTGACTCACTTCCCCCCCTCTTACCGCTCCTGCATTTACTTCTACCCTCCCCCCTAGTTCTCTTGTAATTACCGCCTACTCCTGCATGCTATCACCCTTCCCATCTCCCTCCTCAGTTCCCCCCCCTACTTTTTACTCCCACCCCTTCATCCCCTACCATCCGCGCTAATTTTACTATTCAATACTAGCTAGGGTCCAATGGTATTCCTTATTTATAATCCCATGTTATTACCGTTCTGTGTAGATTGCTCTATTTGTCCTGCTTTTTACCTTGTTGCACAAATGTTATATTGCAATTTTTTTTCACCACCTAACCATTGTAAAGCGCTCTGATACCCTTGGGTCTAGCCAGCGCTATATTAAACCTTATAAATAAATAAAAATAAATAACATATGAAACCAGAAGCCCACAGTGACACTAGCCTGTGGTACCTGAGATCTCCTATCAATTATAGTAATGTGAAACCTGAACCCCACAGTTACACTCACCTGTGACACCTGAGATCATCTGTGAATGACACTAAAATGTGAAGCTTGAGACCCACAGAGTTACACTAATCTGTGCTACCTTTATTTTTGGGGTGAATTGTATTTATAGGTGAAATCTGAGACAGGCAGTTGCACTAACCTGTGATACCTGTGAGCCTACAAGAATGCCATTAACCTGGGGGACCTGAAATTAAGTGTTACTAATCAGTACAACCCGGATCCGCCGGGGCTAAGAGTAACATGAACCTGTAACACCAGAGAGTATCAGAGAGTGGTACCCATCCACGTGACATCAGAGATTCTCAAAACATTGGCACTAACCTGTGGAATCCCAGATGCTCAGAGAGTGGCTCCTTCCTGGCTCTGCTGCTGGAGTGGTACAAGCCAGTGACACTCAAATAGTGTCTCTACCTGACCTCCGACGATGGAGCTCCTCGGACAGTCGATGAGCAAGAAGGGCACTCTCCGAAGAGCACTGTCAGCCTGTTAGCCTTTCCTTCCTTTTCGTCTTCCTCCTTTTCCTGGTTTCGGTTTGTCTTTTTTGCTTTTGGAGAGTTTGGGTGACGTCTACCTTCCAGCTCATCCCAAAATCAGTGGGCGGGGCCCAGTCAGATGATTAGGCAAAAGAGAGGCGGGGTAAGGGGGCAGACCTGTTCGTCTGCATAAAGAAGCCGGGCGGGGCACATCTACCTGGGCAGGTTGAGGATGAGAGACACAAAAGAAGGACGGCAAAGATTTCTTCCTGACGTCAAAGTGCGTTATCTGTCATCGATGTGAAAAACGTGAGCATTCCACGTGCTTTGCAATTGCACTGCTCGCGGTAAACGACTCACCAGACTACAGAACGGCATTTATAGATGAAGAAACCTCCTTAGAGTTACTTCAGTGGGAATTACTAAAACTAAACAGAATCAATTAAAAAAAAAAGTTATCACACTGGCGGGTTTTGGTGAAATGATGTGCATTATGCTAGCCACGCACTCAAACACCTTCTGGGCCGTTTTAGTGGTATGTTAATCGTTTCCATGTCCAATTTGTCACCATAAGTAAAGGCAACTTGAATATTAAAGATGCTTTTGGTGCGTCGACGTCTGTGAACTGTCAGACCAGTTGTGCTGGTTTGAGTGACCTCACTAATGGGCGAGCCGTACACACCTGCTGCAGCACAGAAATGTACAGGTCTGGATTCCAGCAGGTTTGGGACGCCTTTCTTCATTTGGGGTCCTACAATCTGTTAGTGCTTAGCGGAAGTTCAGAATATAGAGTAATATATATGGAATATCACTCTCTGAGGATCTACATAATCAGCAATATTTGAGAATCTACATAATCTGGCTTTTCGTTTTCCTTTTTAAAATGAAGCTATTTAAAGACAGCCAGGGCACAGTATCCTTAAATAGGACTCTTGAGACTTGGCCAATTGTTTTCCCTATTAATTGAAAGTATCGAGGAATATATGGAACAGGCAGCGACTTCTCAAGATATTGACGTGGTGGCTGGCCTATGTTATGGAAATAACATGGAATCTGACCTTTTCATTGTAATACATCTGTGAACCTGTGTTTATTTGAGTGCTTGTTGGAAATAATATGATTATTTATTTTAAATTGCATAAATAAAAGAAGAAGAAACCCCTTATTGCATAATGTTAATTAACATTTTTGGAAATATTACAATAAAAACATCTTAAGTATGTTACATTTATACGCAAAGGAATCAAGAAAATAGCTGTATAGTAATATTATAATATTGACTGAGTGCCAGGACAGATAGCTTTTTAAAAACAATTTATAAAATGTAGCTGTCCGCCACAGCTCAGAAAGGTTATCAGTTTTAACACAATGCTTCAGAGCATCGAAACATCTTCTAATTCTATGTAAAACAATGTTTAAGATAGGTTTGCCTCTCTGAGCTTACCCTTGGCATGCAATAGAGCAGCTGAGAATTTTTCTCCCATTTGTAGTTTCAAAATCTGCAATTTACATTGTTACTGGACTAATTTTTCTAGGATTACTCAAATTCACTTAGAGGGAAGAGCAAAAAAACGCAGAGAAACAATGCTGTGTCTGATGGATTTAGTGAGTCATTCCTCCAGATAACACTGCTAGATTAATGAGTCGTGTGACCCAATCCATAATGTGGCATGCCTCTGCTCTTTGTATTAAAATAGATCTAGGGGTGTATTTTGTATGCCAGTCAGTTGCAGCATAATACCGCCAATGGTGTGCATGGTCTTCATTTAAACAAAATGCCAGGTATAGCGGAAGTGACATCACATACCCTTTAACCTTAATGACATCAGAGGAAGTGACATCATATGCCAATTCCATGATAACTGCATGCTTAGTATAACACCATAAAACAGGCAAATGTCTATTGTGGATGCCACCTATGGTGCTGACTTCATCTTTGAAAGTTGTGGGACATAATACTTACCTAAATTGTATTAAGTGAGGAAAATGAGTAAGGAGGCCTCTTCTAGGGGTTTTCTTCCACCAAAATTGTTTTGCACTTTAAAGCACAATTTTCACATACATTTGCTGAAATGCCATAGGCACTGAAAGGACACGCATTAAATATTCAAATCCTTTAATGGAGTGCCAAGCCAATGAAACAAAAGTAATTCCCCAGGAGTTAACCGTATTTTTTCAAAATGCTGTGTGAATGCTTGTATATATCAAAAGTTTGCTCATTACACCAGGGCCAGCATTTTGTCATGGGTGACTCCATGATCGACGGGTACCCCAGTATATAAAACAAAAATGACAAAAAATATGCCAGTGACAGAATTGTGCAATTTATGCCACCAATAAACTAAAGGTTCCAGCTTACGTTCCTCGAAAACGCCATGCAAGGTTATGAGGTCCCAACTTCCCCCAGTCACTGATATACCCAACAGAGTCAAAGGGATGTATGACGTTACAATGCAGGCTATTACAACGCCTGCTTTTACAACGCAATTTTTACAACGCAGGATCCATTACAACGAATGTCTTTACAACGCATTTTTTTATATCGCAGATGCCTTTACAACGCATGCCATTACAACATAATTATTGGTAAGTATATAATATTTTTAAAAATATAATTAATTAAAATTAATATAATTTAATTTAATTTTTATTATATTTTAATTTTTTTTAATAAATATATATATATTTTTTATTTAATAATTTAGGTGTTTTAAAATAATGGGTGTAATAGTAGGGTAGGTGCTGGATAGTGTAGGGGTAAAAATTACTATTCTAACTCCAGGGGGGTGAAATAGTAGTGTAAGTGCTGGATAGTGTAGGGGTAAAAAATACTATTCTAACTCCAGGGGAGTGAAATAGTAGGATAAGTGCTGGATAGTGTAGGGGTAAAAATTACTATTCTAACTCCAGGGGGGTGAAATAGTAGGGTAAGTGCTGGATAGTGTAGGGGTAAAAATTACTATTCTAACTCCAGGGGGGTGAAATAGTAGGGTAAGTGCTGGATAGTGTAGGGGTAAAAATTACTATTCTAACTCCAGGGGGGTGAAATAGTAGGGTAAGTGCTGGATAGTGTAGGGGTAAAAAATACTATTCTAACTCCAGGGGGTGTAATAGTAGGGTAGGTGCTGGATAGTGTAGGGGTATAAAATTACTATTCTAACTCCAGGGGGTGAAATAGTAGGGTAAGTGCTGGATAGTGTAGGGGTAAAAATTACTATTCTAACTCCAGGGGGGTGAAATAGTAGGGTAAGTGCTGGATAGTGTAGGGGTAAAAAATACTATTCTAACTCCAGGGGGGTGTAATAGTAGGGTAAGTGCTGGATAGAGTAGGGGTAAAAATTACTATTCTAACTCCAGGGATGTGTAATAGTAGGGTAAGTGCTGGATAGTGTAGGGGTAAAAATTACTATTCTAACTCCAGGGGGGTGAAATAGTAGGGTAAGTGCTGGATAATGTAGGGGTAAAAATTACTATTCTAACTCCAGGGGGGTGTAATAGTAGGGTAAGTGCTGGATAGTGTAGGGGTAAAAATTACTATTCTAACTCCAGGGGGGTGTAATAGTAGGGTAAGTGCTGGATAGTGTAGGGGTAAAAATTACTATTCTAACTCCAGGGGGGTGTAATAGTAGGGTAAGTGCTGGATAGTATAGGGGAAAAAATATTAATTATTAATAGAATTATTTAAATTATTTTTTAAATAAATAATATTTTCTTTATTTCTAAATATATTAATTAATTAATATTTATTTATTTAAAAAAATAATTAAATAACATTTTTAATATAATTATATACTTACCAATACTTACGTTGTAATGGCATGCGTTGTAAAGGCATCTGCGATGTAAAAACATGCGTTGTAAAGGTAGTTCGTTGCAAAGGATCCTGCGTTGTAATAGTTGCGTTGTAAAAGTAGTCCGTTGTAATAGTTGCGTTGTAACGGTTGTTTACCCTTCTCAAAGCAATACCAGTAAACCAGGGGAAGAAGGGAAAACAGGGAGGGAAAAAGAATATGTCCCATGACGTTCCCCACTCATGGATTGGGCCAGGAAACCAGGAGAAATACCTACCAAAAAAGAGATAGAATGTGTGAGTATGAAGAGATATGCTACATGTAGATATTATTAACAAGGAACATATGTAATGTTAAAGTATTAAAATCATTCCCTTCTTCCACTAAATGCCAGCAGGGTAGTTCAAGCGGTTTTATAGGCTTTGCCTTCAGAAAGTGAAGGAGAGGTGTCATTGAAAATATACCACCATGAATAAGAAAGAATATTTATAGGGGAGCTAGATAACACCCAGCTGGGGCTACAAGAAATGACTCTTGAAACAGGTATCTTGAAAAGGACACAAGTTCTTAAGCATCCGGTCATACAAAGCAAACTTAAGCTTAGTATTTGAACAATACTAAAATCTCTCCTTGGCGTCATGAGAAAAATAGCAGGGAATTTCTTATTTCTTTCAGGAATGCACTGGTACGATTAAAGGAACAAAAAAGGTATAGAAAAGGGAAAAACGAATCTCCAGAGACAAGGTTCCCAAAATCAGATAAGTATTATAATTTCAGAAAAATAATACACTCATAGTCATCACTAAAGCGCCGTTACTGTATTTGCAGAATGTACTGGCTGTTTTTCTATTATTGTTGCAGGGGAGAATGCTGAAGTACCGCGGACGCGACGAATCAGAACCCCAAAGAACCGCCAATGGATCCGGGAGAGTCGCAGGGCCGGACTGGGATCCGAAAGCAGCCCTGACAAATTTCTGAAGACCAGCCTCCGTCCGGCGCAGAGCGAGCGAACACAGTGAGTGAGCTCGTCAGCTACTAGGGGGATTTTACAGCACATTTTTCATTACATATTCACTTGTATCAACTTTCAAAGCACAGTAAATAGTAGATGATGACCTTAAAGAGCACCAGGTTATCCACCCAGTCATATGTACCCATAGACATTCTTTTAGACAGCACCAAAAAAAGACACAACTAGTGAATCAGAGAGAACAAAGTAAAAGTGATACCAGCCCCCCAGATGGTGTGTAGTGAGCAAGCGCAGTGAGCAACCTCTACTAGGGGGAGTTTGGGGGGTTTAACTTGTCCCCCCCAAGAAAATTTGAGAGACAGAAAGGCCAAAACAAAGCATTTTTCAACACATTTTTCATTACATATTAGATTGTATTAACTTTTAAAGCATTGTAAATTGTCCCTCATGTTATTACACATTAAGCACCGACATGTGATGTCACACATGAGCACACAGGCCACTGACTGAGGCCAGTATACTGTGGAAATGTCACACATAAGCACCTAGGCACTGACCCCGGCCTGGTCCCACCACCAGGCCAGTAAGCATGCAAACATCACACATAAGCACCCAGGCCAGTAAGCATGGAAATGTCACACATGAGCCTCCAGCTCCAGTTCACTGAGGCCAGAAACTATGAAAATAGCACACAAAATTAAGCACCCAGGCCAGAAAGCATGGAAACGTTACACATAAGCACCCAGGCTGACAGAAGGAATGGAAATGTCTCAAATGGCACCCTGGCCAGAAAGCATGAAAAATTAACACAAAGGCCCTGGCCTCGTTATGACACATCTGTAAATACAATTACAACAACAAGAGAGGAAGGGAATACAGGCGCTCGTGTCCCCCTCGGGGTAATCAATGAAAACAACAAAGGAGCGTCACCAAGCTTTAATGAAAGAAGCAAGCATGAAGCAAACTTCACAGTCACACAATGGCTGTGAAAAACACCTCTTATAGTTATTTAGAAGGCCCTCACTCACCAACCTGGTTGGTGACATGCTTCATCATTGGGCCCCACCAGGAGTGGCCGAGTTCCACCCTAGTGTGCTTCAACGCCAGGTTACGCGGAGCTGGATTTTTCGTGAGTGAAGTGTAATTATGAGTGATTATTAAAAATGTATCAATTGTGTCAAAAACAATTTTAATAGTTTTGCCAATTGTACATGGTTAAAAAGTAGCAAAAGTGGAGGGTAAAGGACCAAATTAAAAGTCCAGGTTTACCCTGTGCAGGTTGGTCAACATGTTTCTGCCACAACGATAGAATATATCGGGCGTTCGTCAGGACCAGTGAAAAAGGTAATTAATAAACCCCGGTGGTATGGGCGCGCTAAGGCCCACCCTATCCTGGGGTGTCAGTGTGAAAAGAAAATTTAAAAAACACTGTCTCAAGATTCCCAAAGTATTAGAGTGGAACCGAGTTTATTGAAATATGTTATAAGCATCATGGGTCTCGGTAGGGGGTGGAAGCACTTTGGCACACCGCCCTCTGCGCTAGGCACGCGCTCGGTACCTGCTCGATCCCTCAAAGGCCGGATCCCAAGGATGTAAATAGCCTACTTAAGTGGGTAGCACAATAAGTGTTGCAGGCCCACTAGCAGCATTTAATGTACAGTCCCTGGGTACATGTAGAGCCACATTTCTAGGGACTTACAAGTAAATTAATTGCCAATTCGGTGTAAGCCAATTTTACCATGTTTGAAAGGAAAGAGCGCAAGCACTTTAGCACTGGTTAGTGGTGGTAAAGTTCACTGAGCCCTAAGAGCCAACAAAAATGGCCTTTTTTGATGTAATAAACCAGATGAAACCGGATTTTAATTTGGAGGAATCTGAGGCCAACAGGGACTTATCTAACCTTGTTTCAGCAGTCATCACCTCCTAAAATGGCCCTGAAACGGCTGCTGCATTATTTATCCAGCACTGAGATTTGTTTTCCTCACGGAGCGAGGAGACAGTGAGAAGGAGCAGATGCAACAGTATAGCTCAATAGTGAGTAAGTCATAGTTACCAAGGTTTTGTATTGCTATCTTTGACATTTTAATAATTTCTGTGGAATTATGAGTGACATTTCAACGACTATGAGTGACACTCTCTTGTGAGCAAAATCAAACAATGGAGATTAAGCAAACAAATCAATATGAGAAATTACACTCATTTGAGTAACAAGAAACTCTAAGAAGATCTTGAAACTGCTGCAAACCACCAGAAATGAAAAGGCACTAACAATTGACAAATAGTCTGTCCTGGCTCTGTCTGATGTAAGATCTGACCAAGCAGGCTGAGAGGTACCAGCAAGAATCTCAGCTGCTAATTATAATTACATTACTCAGTCAGTGTGCTACAGGGTTAGTCAGGCTGTAATAATATTTTAGACCTTTAGTGCTAATAAATATTAATGTATGGACTGCTCTCACTGTAGCAGGTGAGTGGAGGTCTGGGGCACTAGCGCGTCCTGAGAGCAGTGTACAGGCTCAGGCAGAGCAGTTACGCTGTAATTAAATATAATGTATTGTTGGTTCGAAAGTTGGACATCACCTGATGAGAATTAAACATAAAGCAGGATGTGTCTGACTCCTACCTATAGTTCAATCACATGAGACAATAGTAAATAACATGGATCATGCTCAGAGCTGAGCGGCGCTGCTCTGTGCTGCCTGAGAGAGCAATGAGCAGAGGGGAGCTGTAACATGGTGTCAGTCAGGCAGTAAGTGACGCTCTAAATTGAATATATAACAGATGCAGCCAGGTCCTGTATTAGTTATATTTACCACGTGCCAGGATGTGAAACTACGTGTTACAGTCATTGGAGGCTGGAGCAAAAACAGATGCAGGGCTCGGCTGAACCGCCCTGCCCAGGCCCAAAACAAAAATAATGTTGTTGCCACCTATTTGAGATACCGGCATTTGTAACAGATGGAGCGTGCACGTTGGCTACTTAAACGCACAGCTCCTTGGTGTGAGGCGCCTTGCAGGAGTTGTTGCAGGGTTTCTGTACTCACACAGAACTGTGCACAGAGGAGTGGAACCTCGGCAAATTAGGGTGTCCCAAAACTTACCTTAGCAACCAACTCACCCCTTACCGAGCTAGCTACAGTGTCTCATTGGACATATCAAACTCCCAATGTTTAGACAAACCAGAACATGAACTTACAGTACCTCAGGGTACGTGGGACTCATGAACACTCTTTCGTTATATTATCATTACAAACCAGAACATGGAGTAAAGAAGACACATGTGCATTTGAAATGTTTATTTACTAATGCCGTCTTCTCAGGCGCAGTATCTTAGATAATACAAGTATACTTATTATCAGTATCAAAATTATCAGCATAGTTACTAAGACATAAAAAGCGAATGGTGACAGCATGTTAACATGCTGTAATGAATAAGAGTTAACAACACTTATATCTCACCCTCCCTAACACATATATTATATTATTAGCTAAGAAGGTCTCTTTGGGTTGTTTTAGGGCGGGCCCATACCTTAGTGTCCTAGCATGAAGGAATCACATCAGCATACACCAGCTCTATCTGCATGTGCACCGCATCAAGTGTGTTAACAATTCTCGTGCAAAGCAATATCAATCCCGCCTCAAGCCCAAGTTGGCAAAGGCTGCACTTGTGTTATGACTATGAAGGCGTGGAGATCAGACCTCATAACAATTCCATATCGTGTTGCTCCTGAAACTTCAGCACTCTCCGTGCAGACATGGTTTAACAAACAAAACTGATATCAGAGCAATAACATATTATTCTCACATACACCACGGCAAACCACTAGGTTGAAAGCTAAGTCAACAATTAAGGGTCGTGTGCAGAAGTTGCAAGAAAGGAAAAATGGCGTTTAAATCTCAAATGTACCTATGCTAACTTAACACGATATAAGGATATATAGGAGCTATACAACACCCCCCCATGATCCGAGAACGGACTAAATAAGATAACAGAAGTGCCATCACATGAGAGCAGAATCCAATTATAAACGAGCATGAATAAAAATTCAATTATAAAAACTAATGCTAAAAAATAGCCCACAAGTATAATGTGGCTCAAGCCAATAGGCAAGAAAAAAAAATGTCTTGACTAAAAGTCAATAAAATCAAGGAAATGCTATCAATCAGCATGTCAATTTGAGGCAGTGTCTATGATAAGACTGTATATGAAAAGTAAGCTGCAACAGCCTCCAGGAGGAAGTCACTGTCCTCATCCGAAAACAGTTCAGCCATCCAATTTAAAAGATGAAAGGAACATACGTGATCTTCCAGCACCGGATCCTCTATAACCATCAGAGGACAGCTCGGTGGGTTTTCAAGAAAACTTCGTTCCAAGAAATTTTGCGCTGCCGACAACACATCCCAGGGACCCATTAGTCCATGTGCCACCGCCAAGGCCATAATCCTTTCGTCAGAACAAACCAACTCGTGAGCAATGATAGGACTCATCAGTTGATCAAAATCGACGTCAGAAGATATTGGTCCGCAGAGACACAAATCAATGGCCCAAAGGAAATCACAGGTCAGGCAGCGAAATACAGGCTGGACACAGGTGAAATAGGAGAACCGAAAAGATAATCCAAACGCCGTGCTTAGAGTCGCCAACGGCAGTGTGCCATAATAATCAAGCATGCGGTTGCGAAACCGCGTCAGTAGCAGCTGAGCGTGGTCTTGCACAGGAAGGGCATCCATATTTAAAAAGGCAGAAAACCACCAATGCGCCAGCCGCTAATGCAAGTAAAAACGGGAACCCTCCAAATAAGGATGAAAAAATAGAATGGAAGAAGGCAGGGATGACTCCAAAAATCTTCTCAAAGGAAGTCACGAGACCACCGCTAACAACTTTAAAAAAATGTGCTAGGCCCTTTGTGGAGGATGCGTTAAAGATAGAACGGACCATGGCTCCGAAATGCAAAGGCAAATCAGTATTTAAAAGAGCCTGAACCTCCGTACGGGTGTTAGCAATGTGAAGCACAAAAGTTTCACGGGCCGAGCTCAAGGCCACCTCTTTCTGGGACAATAGAGCTCTTATTCTAGCCATGCCGCTGAATTCTGCTCCCAAGGTCGGTATCTGTGGCCAAATGGAAGACTCCCTATGTTCACGTGTGGGAGGATAAAGAACATTTCTGCAGCAAATAACTCGCTCACTAACTGTTACTATGAAAGCTATACCTTTAATTAAACCACAACAGTTTTCATTATTGAGCATTAAATAACTACCATTCTCTAACAATTTAAACGTGGGGATGATAGCAGGAACTGGCGTGCCCTGCAAAACGCAAGCCATATTCGGTCGGTCCTTGTTACATGAACCATGCAACTGTATGTGTCTGCACATTAAAGAATGATCTGGCGTCTCAGTACACTCATCCCCTGTTAGATAAACTTCTTGTTCATCCTTGAAACATCTGTATGTGTATGGGAGTGACCAGACCTCATGAAGAAAACCGCTACCTAAGGGTTCAAAACGACCTATTGGCACATATTTCATACAATTTGAAAACTTATATAAAGCAAAAGGCAGTGTTATTAAACCGTGGATAAGCCACGTAGCAGTAGTGGCTTCTGCCACAGAAAAAGGTAAAGATTCCAACCTTTCAATATGGAGCATAGAAAAGGAAGCATCACGCATTGAAAGCAAGCGTTGTTTGTCTGTCAAATTAAACGGTGAAAATAAAGAGGAAACGTTCATGTATCCCCAGGGAACTTTACCCATTTTCAGAGTCTGAAGTGTCCATGCAAACTGCATGATTGACCGTAATTGATTTTGACCATGGTATAATACTGACACTTCATCATGCACAATATCAACAACAGACGACACAATATTATCTAATGTGTAAATTCTAGAGGAAAGCACGTTAATGCTATTGTCAACAACTGCAAGCACTTTCTCAAGATTCGCCTGATCAATAGCCCTAAGGCGTGAAGCAGCCTCAATCTGTGAGAGTTTCCAAATTTCATTGTAAACCCCATATAACCACCTTTTCGACCTGCCACTAGCTGGGCCTTTAATGAAATCATTCAAATCCACGTCTGCATTCAGTTTGGAAAGGTGATACTTAACCGCAGGTAAAGTTGAATGTTTCAGCCAAGCTTGACACAACTTGCCCACAGAGTAAGAGGTGACAGTATGACTCAAATCAAACCGGGGATCAGATCTAACAGTCTTAAAACCGTCAGATATATTAAAAAATCTTTTTTGGCAAGAATCAGCACTACGGTGCCAAAGCAGCCAACCCTTGGGATTCATACTGGAAATGTTAAAGGAGGAATTAAGAAGCAGAGCCTGTATATCTTTAATGGACAATTGAGTAAAATTACTCCAATTCTCATATTCCTCCAACTCCGGGAAAGACGGGGTGTTTAACCTTTTAGATGTAGCCAATCCAAAGCATGTGGTCTGGGAAATGGTTTCATTTAAAAACAACATATGATTCGGGATGAGACATGCACGGTGCAAAGCCTCAGTGCCTCGTACCTGCCAGGCCCTTGAACCCCAAACCGATTTAAGGTCTATTGTTTCCTTCCATAACTCATAGCCCCCAGTAACTAATTGATCTAGGAAGGCCTTCGAATACAATAATTTTGTATCGGTAAGTCTAACCTTGGACAGTGGCCGTTTGTGAAATTTAAAATAAAAGGACTCGGGATTGGACTGGTTAAAGTCAGTGAAATAAGTATACTTTTTAAGAAACGTTTCTGAACTCCCTTGTGTAGGAGCTGGGCAATGTTCCCACTGAGTAAAATTAACAGCATCCCTTCGGGAAGATGTTTTGTGTAAGAAGTGATTGCCATAATGTTGGTAACAGAACAATTCACCATAATTAGCAGATTCTAAATATAAATCCTCAGCATCAAAAGCAGCATAGTATTTCAAATCAGAAAACAAACTTTCCACAGCATTAACATCCCAATCATCAGAACGAATGTTTTGTTTCACCACATCCCCCATATTAACTCTTAGTACATTAGGAACATTAACGACTTCCGTTGGGCCATGAATCTGAAAACGAACTGCATCCCACGCGATTCCATCCAGAACAGGCCATGCTGTGATGTTAACCAAAGTCAAGTCTCTTTTTAATCTGTGTGTAGAATGTGAAGAGGAAAGTGGGGCCAATGTTCCATTTAAATGAGTAATGCAAGTTCTCTCCTCGACATAGTGTCCATTCATAATCCGAAAAAAATAAAACACAAAACCAATTGACATAAAAAGGTAAACCGAAAAAAGGACCAGCCAAATGTATATCCAAGGAGGAATCAAAAAATGTTTTTTAAACAGGCTAGCATATACCGCAATTTGAGAGGGTTTTTTCGAGGCAAGGGAAGCAGAGTCAAATGAAAATCTGGATTCCGTGGCTAAACGAGCTTGCAGGTCAGGCATGGACAAATCAGTGGGGTATGTATAGTCTGTCTCATCAATGTTAGTTCCGGGCAAATTATTTAATAATGGACTGGAAACAGCAGGTAATTCGATGGCCACTTCAGGTTCAATATTAGAGGCAGTGGGCATAATTGAATTTCTCACAATGGAAGGACAGGAAACAGCCGGTGTCATGCTAAGAAGAATCGGCCACTCTGTGTATCTTGACATTGTCAATAGAAATAAACCTGTTTTCCTTACGACCTGGAAGTGGTGGTAAAATGACTGTTCTTGTGCCCTTCACTCCAAGCACTGGGACTGGAGCTCGATAGGAGGGACCAAACTCTTTCTTGTTGTCGATCTTCTCTCGAACCAGTTCTCCAACTTGGGGTAGCCAGCCAACTACCGGGATCTGCAACGCATCATCCGATGTGGAGGGCAAATGTTCCTTTGTAAGACTGTCTCTGGTCTTTTGTAGATTCTGTAAAACATTGCAATGTTCATCTGCGTCAAAGGAAGTGGCGCGAACCACAGAGTCTAGACCGTCAAGGTCAGGGACATACATCTTGATGCCAAAGAGCATTTCGTATGGGGTCCGCCCACCCAGAGACCTTCTAGGGAGATTATTAAGAGCACGCTGCACGCCATAGAGGTGAGCCAGCCAGTTTCTGCCAGTGCCTATAACTCGGGCTGTCAAAGATTGCTTTAAATCACGGTTCATTCGTTCAACTACACTATTACCCTCAGGTCTGTAGGGTGACGAAAACTTGACTTGGACCCCCATCGAAGTCATGGCATCCTTATACGCCTTAGAGGCGAAAGCCAGACCCTGATCCGAATAGAAGGTACCACAGGCAAAAATCCCTATAAAGATACGCAAATCTCTAATGACAGTCCGTGAATCAGCGCTGCGATGTGGCCATACCCACACAAAGCGTGTGCATGAGTCAACTGCTACTAAGATGTATTTATACGCAGTATCAGATGAAAAAGGACCGCAGTGATCTAAATAAACACAGCCCAGCGGTTTATTAGAAATGTACAACTGAGTCTGAGGCGGACGCGTAGCAGTTGAAGGTTTAATCTGCTGGCATATGTCACAAAGAAGGACATAATCACGCGTCTGTTTGTACAGTCCCCGCCACCAGAAACGTAGTTGTAATTGAGTTACAGTGGCCGAGACGCCCGCATGCGCAGACGCCACACCTTCATGAGCCGCTGTAATCAAGTCTGCTCTGCGATCCGAGTTGGGAATCAGCCGTTCCCCAACATCAGGAATTGTCACAAAAGGAACCTTTTCGGGACTTAAGTGGTATTTATACTTCGAAGGGAATCCCGCAGGATGTTTACTTCCCTTCTCAGAGGCAGCAATCGCTGCCAAGATGTCGCTATCAATCTTGGTTTTAGACCTAGTAACTGCTGCAACTAAGTATGTAGATACTGCTGATTTCGCCGCTTCATCAGCAAGCGAGTTGCCAACAGCGTGAACTCCTACGCGCTGATGACCGAGAGTATGAATCACATAAACGAGTGGCAACATAGCCTTAAGCTCTGCCACCCGAACCCAGATCATTTTATGTTTTATTGTGCTACCCTTGGAATCATGAAAATCATTTTGAATCCAAAAGAACAAGTTTTCATTGTAAGATTGGACACAGTAGTAAGAATCACTTACAATTAGAGTAGTAACACTTGGATCTGCGTACTCCAAAGCTAGTAAGAGAGCACGAAGCTCTGCCAATTGTGCGGTGCAATCGCCCAGGGGCAACGTGTGCACTTCCCTGGAAACGAACTCATCATTCAACATAGCACCGACCACAATGGCGCATGCGGAAACGTAGGCATGTTTAGAGCCATGCGCAACCTGCGCCGACCCATCAGTGTAAATGATGCAATGGAAGTCCTCCAAAGGTCGCATAGCCAGAGGAGCAGGATGAACGAATTCATACTGCAAGTACTCCTGCGACCGTAAGGAAGCGTCAAAAATAAACATGACATCCGTGGATGACAATGACGCAGCCCACTGAATCCACCGAGGGTGCAAAGCCTTCGAATTTGGTACACTGGCTTTCGTGACCGCCTCCAAGTGAGGACAGGGTGTTACCACTAGCATGCGTTTCCCCTGAGACAGTGCTCGTTCTTTTAGAATTGCCATCTGTACAGCAGTTAAAACCTTTTCCACTGTGGGAAACCGCATCTCAGCCGAAGTGTACAAGTGTGACTTGTAAGCAATAGGTACTGTGTCACCTTCATTAAAAGTGAGGTATGTGAAACCCACCGTCCCAGGAATTATTCTTATTACCAGGTTGGTGTGGTTATCACGAGTCAGTAAATATTTAGAAGCGAGCAGATCAGCCTGCAAGGATTGCAAAATGGCTGAATGCTCAGGCAGCCAGCATGATTTTGAGAAAGTTGGTTGTATCAAAGCATACAAAGGCTTGATACGCTGGGCATAATCCGGAATGTAAGTTCTGCCGAAATTCAAAAAGCCCAGTAAAGATTGTAATTTTTTCAGTGTTGTTGGAGCGCGCAATTGTGCGCACTTCTCTAAGAAGTGAGGAGCCAAACCTCTACCTTCATTGTTGAGCTCATAGCCCAAAAACAACACTGTGTGTTCAGCAATGTGCGATTTTGCAAAGTTAAATTTGTAACCCATGTCAGCAAAAGTACAAATTATGGAATCCACTCGACACAGATGCATCCAAATTTCGTCGTCTGTGAGATAAATATCATCCACATAAGAACATGCATCCGGATCGATTCCCTCCAATAGTGTGACTATTCTGGAGGTGAAGACCCCAGGACTATTTTTGTAGCCCATTGGGAGTCGCCGGAAGCATTTTTGCACACCAGCGGACGTAAAACTTGTCCATTGGGAGCTAAAGCCATCCAGTCTGTGGGCATAAAAACCATTGGAAATGTCAAGCGTTGTCTTGAAACGCTTACGCACTAGACTATCCACTAGGGCAGAGCCGTGAGTATTCTGTACTGCACAGTTACGGCAATGCGAGTTCAAATGCCGGTAATCCAATACCAAACGATATGATCCGTCAGGTTTGGTCACAGTAAAAAGGGGATTATTCATTGGTGACACACACGTTTCAATAACTCCCTGATATTCCAATTGTTCAAGGATTTCTGCGACGGCCGCTTTAGCTTCACGCCGTATGGGATATTGAGGCTGAGGCTGCGGCTCAGACCGCAAAGGAATTTCGTGGCATGGGGACAATTTGTCCCAACCACATTGGTTGCGGTAGAGAGCCGGTGCAAGAGCACGAGCCCACTCTTCTGCAAAATGCTGCGCATGCTCAGTTGAGACAGTGTGCGCGAAACTGGGAAGGATTACCTCCTCCCCTCGCGGCGCTGCGAGCACAAAAGGTGGGGGCCAGTCAGCCTCGGAAAGCAAAATGTCGTACGTAGACGAAAGGTTCTCCCAAAATACCCCTTTGACAGTACGCTGTATGTCACCTTCAATTAACAGGACAATTTCAAAAAGTCTTTCAGGGGGAGCCAATCTCGTATCGGCTGTTTCTATAACAACAAAAACTTCAGTCGCTGTCACCCTCAGTAGTGGACGGAGCGCCTCTCTGACTATGGTAATCTCCGCCGCGCTGTCCAGCAAGGTCAGAGCCCACGTCAGATTCCGAAGCCGCGTTCTCACTATCTGTGGCATATCTATGCGCTGTTAAGGCCGCGACTTTCTTCTTCGCAAACTGCGGACGCTTAGGCGTAGAATCCTCCTGCTTCACTGCGCCGTCTGTCTGGCGGGACTGACCACGTCCTTGCTGGCCACCACGTCCACGTCCACCCCCTCCTCCACCACCGGTCTTCTGGGCCGATGTTTCCTGAAAGGAACGAGGAGAGCGTTGATCAGAACCCTGAAAACGATCAGGTGATTTAATCATCGCGCGATCGCGCAAATCATAAACTCTGTCTGCCGGCGCAGGAGCTTGTATTGCAGGAACAGAATCCTGAGTTTGCCTAGTCTGCTTCCCCTGTGTCTGTTTTTTAGGCCAATTCTGTTTTTTGGACTTGGGCTGGACATCTGTCACTGCAGATTGTCCCTGAGGTTGTTTTTTATCCTTCACTGGAAAATATTTCAGACCTCTACTTGTGCGGCCAATTGTCTTATAAGCGGCCACCACAATCTTTGCTAACTGGCGGGGTTTGTCGGCATCGGGCAGAGCAGCCAAAGCATTCGACACCTGAAAGTTAACTGCATCTCCTTTAACATTGGAGAGAATGAGATCACTTACAATCTCAAAAGAACCACACAGGCGCATACCCAATTCAACCGCTGCCTCTGGACCGTGATCATTCTGAACACGTCTAATGATTTCAGGCAGAGCATTCATAGACGGGGTGCCGAAGCACCTCGTATAAACTGCCGCAAAAGTTTTTCCCCAGCTTTCACAGTCAGCAAGTTCAGGAGTAATATCCTTCGGTAGAGTAATCGTTAACATTCTATGTTTATCAGCAGGAGTAGAATTCGGAAAAACCGCCTCCAGTTGATCAAACTTCTCTGCTAGCCAGAATGGGAAGTCATCGTTGTCAACAGGACGCGCACCAAAAACCGAATTAACCATCACTGGATTGAGACGCATTCCGCCTCGTTCCATGGGAGCGGCCGCACCCCCCTGGGGACCACCAGGAAGATGTCGACCGATGTATTGCACTAAAGCACAAATCACGGAAATGGAAACAACATGTAGCCTGCGAATTTCTGCCAGGGTACAAGCCCCGTGATTCGGGTGCGGGGTAAAGCCACCCAACGCAGGCCAATTTGTACCCGGAATTGAGAGTGGACCTAACCTCGCAGCGGACAAAGAGTGGGGGAGGGCGCCATCAAACCAAACTCGATGCTGCCAATGATCAATAGGTATTTCCAATGCCCTGTACGGCGTATATTCAACTGGGACATCCGAGGCGGTGTAGGAGTGGAACAAACCAGAATTAGCGTCCACAGCCGGAAACGTAACCCAAGAGTAAAACAACTCGTAAGGAAACGCCGGATCTGCACATACCACGAAAATCACAGCCATCCCATCTACTGGGACCTGGTACGTCTGAAGATGGTTGCGTACCGCTACGCGACTATGCTGCGCAATAGCCACCGCCGCCATGACAACACTGGAAACAAGAACACACAAAGAATACTTTGTAGCACAACTGGGTAGTAATTCAAAGAAACCGTTTAAGAAAGAATCAAGCTTGAATAAAGACCTATTTCAAAAAATAGGTAGGTTTCACCGACACCCCGTTTTCCGGAAACCGATGTGAAGGGGTTAAGGCATGAACGATAAACTACTCGAGTGTCATGATATAAGACCACCGAAACCGTTGGGCGCCATGTTGCAGGGTTTCTGTACTCACACAGAACTGTGCACAGAGGAGTGGAACCTCGGCAAATTAGGGTGTCCCAAAACTTACCTTAGCAACCAACTCACCCCTTACCGAGCTAGCTACAGTGTCTCATTGGACATATCAAACTCCCAATGTTTAGACAAACCAGAACATGAACTTACAGTACCTCAGGGTACGTGGGACTCATGAACACTCTTTCGTTATATTATCATTACAAACCAGAACATGGAGTAAAGAAGACACATGTGCATTTGAAATGTTTATTTACTAATGCCGTCTTCTCAGGCGCAGTATCTTAGATAATACAAGTATACTTATTATCAGTATCAAAATTATCAGCATAGTTACTAAGACATAAAAAGCGAATGGTGACAGCATGTTAACATGCTGTAATGAATAAGAGTTAACAACACTTATATCTCACCCTCCCTAACACATATATTATATTATTAGCTAAGAAGGTCTCTTTGGGTTGTTTTAGGGCGGGCCCATACCTTAGTGTCCTAGCATGAAGGAATCACATCAGCATACACCAGCTCTCTCTGCATGTGCACCGCATCAAGTGTGTTAACAATTCTCGTGCAAAGCAATATCAATCCCGCCTCAAGCCCAAGTTGGCAAAGGCTGCACTTGTGTTATGACTATGAAGGCGTGGAGATCAGACCTCATAACAATTCCATATCGTGTTGCTCCTGAAACTTCAGCACTCTCCGTGCAGACATGGTTTAACAAACAAAACTGATATCAGAGCAATAACATATTATTCTCACATACACCACGGCAAACCACTAGGTTGAAAGCTAAGTCAACAATTAAGGGTCGTGTGCAGAAGTTGCAAGAAAGGAAAAATGGCGTTTAAATCTCAAATGTACCTATGCTAACTTAACACGATATAAGGATATATAGGAGCTATACAACAGAGTCACAATCAATTAATCCATGCATCACTGCGTCTGACCAGACAGCCTCTGTCCACGTGGGACTGACTAAGAAGGCTGAGAGGCACAAGCGCAGATCTCAGTTGCTGCCTTTTAACCAATATTTAACTAACATTTCCGCGGCACCAGCTGAGAGCACAGCTGAGAGTTACAGAATCAGACTGACTGTAAAAGGAAGCATTTACCACAATACAATTAGAATTCACACACGCCTGTTAGCGAGGCCGGACTGTGCTTACATGAATTCAGCATCGCGATAGGAAGCATTAGAATGTGTAGGGACTACTGATATTTCATGAAGAAAAAACACACAGAAGTGGGCTGTGCCTATCAACCCTTCAAATTTCAGATCACCTAAAAACCTTCAGCAGGGCCACCTATTTAAAAAGTAAATGCTTACTGTAAAAAACAAAATAATAATGACTTCACTGTTGTTGAATGGTGCACAACAGCAGCATAAACTTTACACCCTTTTCACTCTAGGCCCGTGCTATCATGAGAAATGAGTTGTATGCACAGTCTGATGTCAGCCCAGGATATGACTCAGGATTGTTTACAGTGAGGCAGGTGATATGTAGATGCCTATCTTGATACTAAATATATTGACTTTGAAACAAAAGCAAGATTAGTTGGCACTGCCAGGATTTGAGACTGGGACCTACAGGTTAAACACAGATCTCTGCTGCGAGCACCTAACCTGCTGTGCTACCTCACTAGCTTCCAGGACTGCTCATCCAACAGAGAGTCAAGGCTCATATCAGTATCCAACCAATCCCAGCAATGGAGCTATAAAACAGAACCCAAAGGAAACAGAGATCAGGCCTGTGCTTATAGTTTAACATGTTTCTATCACTATAAATTTCCTCAAGAAATGTTGGCCAAAGCCTGGGCATTTGAAGTACCCAGGCAGTGTATCAATTCTGAACCAGTTTTTTAAAATCTGAGCGGCAAGAAATTCAGCCACCCAACAGTAAAGCATTAAACTGTATTTTCACCTCTGTGAGTATTGCTTTTATGCACTTCTCTTGCCTATTTCTGATGTATATAATAGTGGTTCATAATAACAAGCCCATTAGTCTGTGCAGAGAAAATCAAGATTTAATTTATTACAAGCTGTAGGCAGCTGTAACAGAGAGAACGTATAAAAAAACTATTCAATAAAGGTAATTCAACATAAATGAAAATTATTTTAAAAAGAAATTCTGGCTACAGCCTTGTAATGTGTGCACTTAAATTGTTGCACTAGAGGACGCTGTAGAGACGGTGAAGATAATGGGGTTAGAAGAACTCCATTGGCGACGATGCAAATGCACTCAATTTAATTGAATAAATTGTCGCCCTAGGTATGTTTCCTAACAGACCAACAAATATCTGCCTGCAGGACCCAACCGACTCCTGCGGATTTAGAAATTTACTAAACAGACCTGTGACAGCCGGTCTGAGCACAGATCATTTCTACAACTATGAAACTGGTGTTATTCTCACTGAGGCAGCAGCCCCAAAACTCAGAACAAAGATCTAATCTAGGGGACAGCAGTATCTGGCTCAGGCGAAATACTTTCCTTTTATCTTTTAGGCACACGTAAACACGGGTTAGTTTTGGATTAAAGGTTTCGGTGTTTTTCTGACGGCAGTAGTTCAAATTGTAGCTGGCATTTGAGGACACAGTAATCTCCTGTATGTTAGTAAATTTGGTACCTGTTTCATTAACATAACATTTATGATTTTGACAAAATGAAGCGTTATTTCCTGTGAGTGTTAACAATGAATCTAACATAGAGGGCCACAATCACTTTCTTCAAAAGCTCGTTAAAACATTGCTTTTTAAGTGCTTAAGAAGGGTGAGTCCATGTCACTAGAATTCCATTTAACCCTGGATTTTCATTTTACACACTGGTGCCGCTACGAGTCCTGCAGCACGCACCAGAGGCAGTCAGATCCAGGCCTACCAAGTATCACGCATCAGACGTGACAATAACTCATTTTAGTGTGGTGTTCTGCATCACTGCACTGAAATGCATTGTCACACATTTTAATGCACTGTCTCACTCTGTTGTAGCCTGTACCAGCACTGAAACTGGCTATGCAGCCAGGCTCCTAGCGCGCGCCGGCTCTGCTCCACGCAGACATGCCCGCCCCGGCGCTGCCGCCAGCAGGCTCAGGAAACAGTTAAGGATCCCATGCACTGTTGCCTGCTACAATGTATCCTGCTGGGCTGCATTAAAATTCCCGCCCGCGTCACAGTCATTACTTACAACCAGACCTGACGTCATCCCCGGCCGAGGCAGCGCTGTGCCCAATATTTCATAGCTGCCAAGGTTTAAAATTGCTATGTGTGACATTTTCATAATTTCAGTGTCATTATGAGTGACATTTCAATGACTATGAGTGACACTTTCTCGCAAGCAAAATGAAGCAATGAAGATGGGGGAAACATATAAATATCTGAAATTACACCGATTTGAGCAACAAGAAATTCCAAGAAAATCTGAAAACTGCAGCAAAGCACTAGAAATCATTGCCAGCCAATGGCCCCCTACCTGCCAGCAATCAATCAGAACATCAGGACTCCCGGGACTCTCTCTGTCCATGTGACGTGGGACCCCCAGCCCAACAGGAAGGATGTGTGAGGCTCCAACATGAACAAGACAAGTTACACAGGGATCCAGGTATCTCAGCTGCCTGTCACAGAGTCAGTGAGCTGACTCACGCGCGGACAGGCTGAGAACCATTCTCCATTATCCTCACAGGCTGAGGCCGGCGCAATAATCTCCCATACAACATAGCCAAAACTGTTGGAAACCTGTTAAAACTACCCCCATGTAGTTTTGAGAAATAAACAGCATACTTAAGGTGGCCAGAATGTAGACACACACGCTTGTAACAGCCTGGGCCTCTACAAGCAGCCACGCCTGCAGCCATGCCAATGCAGAACTTCTGAGTGAGTTTAACACGTCATGACCGGACTGCCACCCCACTGGCTGCAGGCAGCTGCCGTTCATGGGCCTGTCATATGGAGAGTAAATGAACATATAATGTGCCCTGGGAATGAAAAAATGGCGGAAATGCAAACTGGTGACACTTCAGCAGGCAAGGAAGCCTGTTTGTTATCATAGTAACAAAGTACAGTGGCTTAGTCTAATCCTATGTTTCATATTAAAATGTTGGCACCCATTTGTAAGAATTATTCTGTGCACTGTGACTCCAGACAAGCTGTCTTAGCTTGCTTTCTATGGCCAGATATGGGTGTTGTGTGCAGATAATCTACTTGCCAGGCAGAACAGCTGTCTCTGTCCCAGTCTTACAGTACTGGTCCTTTACACGCACAAGACCGAAGTGTTACAAAGGGGCCTTCACAAGAAGTGATTGCACTACACTGACTCAGTCTCTGTCACTTGCAAAAACGGCAAGGAAGCCTGTTTGTTATCATAGTACAGCGTAACGTGCAAAATGGGTGAAATCAGGAGCACAGTCCCTCGGTACACAATAGTGACTGATTTAATGCAATAGTTTTTTTTATGAGCTGCAGGCGGTGAGAAATGTGTAAAATAAACTGCCTCCTTTCTTAAGTCACTGAAACACCTGCATTTAGTTTCACATTTATGTCCCACTTAATTCCAACAAACGATGTTTTAAACAGATCTGCATACAAACACATGGCAATTGTTTTTCAGGAATATGTATTTCTAGATATTTACCAACGCGTTTTGGAGCATCAAAGTGAGGGATTCCGGGATATCTGTAGTATGGCTTATTCAAACCTTATTTTCATATTCACATTTTAGCATGGTTTTCTTCCGATGTTATGTGGAGACAGTCCACTTGCCAGGCTGGAGAGAATACTATCCCAGTCTGTCTTGTTTTCGTCTGTCAGATTCCTTCTGACAGTGGTGAGTTTTTGGATACCGAGTCAGTAGCCTCATTACTCCACATTCGTTTCGAATTTTTTAGTCGCTGTTTAGGTTGTCTTATTGATGTGTGACGCTTTGTCACAGTTGAGGTTGTATCACATGGTCAGCTCTAGTACAGTACTGGTCTTTTATAGGCGCGAGAGCAGGCAGAGGTGGAGGGGCCTAGCTGTAGTCTGCTAAAATGCTAGTGAGCAAGTTGCTATTCATCAGGCAAGCAGGAGAACTGGCCCCATCTGCTATGAGAATGCAGATAGACTGAACCAGAGTAGCACATCACCAGAGAGACAGTTTTGATGCTACGAAGAAACTTGGGTCTTATGTGTATGTTATGGTTCCCTGCGAGACTCGGACTAGTGAATGGAGAACCTTCACATTTCTTCCTCTGAACTAGTATGGAACTGGGTCTAAGACAGAGAACATGGTGAGAGAAGTGGCGGGAGCCTGAGCTCCCATGGAAGATGCTCAGTGACTCGTACAAGGGCATCCAACACAGCTCCGGAGATAAGAACAGAGTCGTCCAGGAACTTACTGGGTTGAATGTAGGATGGTACCCTGAGAATGCAGTCTGGGAAGTAAAAGTAACTGTGCGCCTGTTAGAGGTCATGCAAATACGATTGAGAAAGGGGAGTGTGGAGCACACAGCCCGGCATGCCAGCACATATTTCTCCCAAGTGCATTGTGGTAAATGCAGGGCATGATAACACTCATTTTAGTTGAAACAGAAAGTCTTTGCAGTATTTACCATTGTTGGCGCAGCCAGTGCTGTGTATCTCTGGACATGTCATTCCACAGAGGATAACGCATGAGTCTTTGGGGGTGCTTGCAAATGCTGCTCAGAGTCTTCTCAGGTTTCTGTGCTGCTTCTGAACCCTACTCACAGTTTATTCAAGTTACTCCTTGAATGTCAGAGGGAGCACTGCACATGGCGGGGAGCCATAGACACCCAAGGTGCAAAGCATGCATGTGACTCCAAAATTTCGCAGTGGACATATGAGTTATTCATGGTATGGAAACTGAGAAGTATTGAAAACATGAATTATAATTTTGTTTAAAACCCCATGTGCCCGAGTGAGAGTCAAAGCAACCATTTGAAATTGATTTGGGTTGTCCAGGAGTATAACAATGAACATGAACAATACAGACCAATTCTTGACCGCACAGTTAGTGTGGAAGCTGATTTAGGCAACACTCACAGGCTGCCTGCTTGAGTTGATCTCAGTTTAATGCTCCCACCCTCCCTTTCAAACTGCTTCACCCCACCCAACAATAATACAACCAATTCAATCCATAAAAACCTCTCAGCAAACCACCAGCCATGCACTTGCTCCACACTGACATCCCTACTCCAGCTTCCCTGTCCCTGTCCTGAGACTTCAAGCACCTGGCAACTGTCCTCCGATGAAAAAAGGGCATGGGTGGGAAAGGGTCGGCGCACTCAAAAATTCACACCCTTACTAAGGTTATCAGCCACCGAGTTCACCTATTCACAACACCCCAACCCATCCCTAGCATGCGGCTCTCACCCCCTCCTACCAACATAGCCCAAAAAACACCAGCAGTCCTCCTGGACTGAACCACTAGCCTAAAAATGCCTTGGGGGACATACCTCCCTGGTCGTCCAATGGCTTTGGCTGTGCCCCTTTTGTTTGTCGTCTTTGATTTGGCAGTCGATAGATGTGTTATCCCACCTAAAAAGTAGTTCTATTGCTCATAATTGATAGAGAAATTATAAATGTATCTTATACAATAGTCAGAGGTTTTACATTGTGAACTTTCTTACCATACACCATAGGACGGGGCTATGCCATGTTGGGCACTGAGAGACCTTATACGGATCTCTAATTCAGGAGTCAGTAGAAACGTCTAGTTTTCATAGTGTGCATTTATCATTTTATGTTTAGCATTTAGATGTATGTGAATGACAGTACATTTCTTTGTGAAGGTGAAGGCAGTGGCTGGGCATTGATGTATTGTTATACTGCTTAATGTTTTTGCAGCTCTTACTTCTAACCTACCCCACTTCCCTGAGTAAGCCGTGGACGGCTCAGGCTCACAACCCTGAGAATTGAGAGCAGGTGCAAAGACCTCATGGGAAAATGTTTGTGGGGGGCACAGGCAGAGGGGCAGGGGGTGAGTATCTTACCAGCATTATGGAATTTGGGAGAGTGTGAAGGGGGGGTGGAGACTCCGTTCCTTGGAGGAACTTGTCCTGCGTTTGTGTCTACTAGCAAAGACGGCTTCGAGACACCAGAGGTAATAGATTATTGTGGTGAGTGGGCAGTGGCAGGGCTCACAGCTGCTTGCGTGGTGCTAGCGCGCTTACATCCAAAACTTTGTTTGTCTGCCATCTGGAATTTTAAATTGGATACCGGAGTATCTTTTAATTATTTTTATTTGCAGGGCACTTGCTTAGGACTCTGGTGGGGCCGTACCTTAGCGGCTGAGGCTTTCACCCCCCCCGCACTTCCCAGACTTACCGGACGCACTCGGGGCGGCTGCCTTGTCCATCTTTCCTCCACGCCTCGTTCCGACAGGGTGGCTAGCACCGTTGAGCGGAGGGCGTGGAGGTGAGAGGCAGTCACTTCCGCTGCGCGAGGGGCCGGTTAGCGGTCTAGTGGCTGGGAGGCTGACGGGCTGAGGGACTCAAAAGGTGGATGTACCCCCGGAAGCGCAGCGGACGAGCGCAGCGGGCGCGACGAAGGCGCGCCGAAGTGTCGCCAAAGTCGAGCCCGCCTGCGCCCGTCCGCGGCCGACTGCGGCCTGGGGCGGTGGACCCTGCTCCTGATGGTAAGATCTATTGGGACAGGGAGCAGCTCCTCGGTCTACGCCCGGATACCCCCTATCTATGTAGGCATGGCATGTCAAGTGAAGATGTGGAATGTGCTCACTGCCGGTTTCGTTTTACCTCCTTGCTGCAATGTACCGGGGAGCAAACCGCGCTAAAATGCGGTCTTCTCAAAGTGAGATCATTGCGCAAGCACAGACTCGATATATTCGAGTTGCTCACGGAGAGAAAGTTCGACCTATTATTCCTCACGGAAACATGGCTGGACCAGTTGTCCGACTCGGATATTATCGAGGCTATGCCGGAGAACTACTCTATGGTTAGGCAAGACAGGCCAGTGGGGAAGGGAGGGGGAATAGCTATTATTTTTAAGATGACTCTTGGATGCTTACTGGAGCCCACCCCGATTGCTGAGAGTGAGGCAGGAGCTTTCACCATACAAGTTAATGGGGGTATGACGATTAAAGGCTTTCTCATATATAGAGCCCCTGGGTCCTGTACCAAATTCAGGGAGAGTCTGTTGGAGAGCACAACAGAGGCAGCATGACGCAGGGATAAATTCCTTCTACTGGGAGACTTGAATCTGCATCTGAACAGCCCCGAGGACAGAGGAGTGAAGGAGTTCTGTAGGGATATTCAAGCCCTTCAGCTTGAACTCAAGCTCTCAAGCCCCACGTATCGTCTAGGCCATCTTCTGGACCCGGTTTTTGCTAACTGGGGAGGGGTTGAGGTCACTACAGTTGAGCCAATCCCCTGGACAGACCACTTTCTAGTGGTATTCTCCATAGTTAGCATTAAAGCCACAAAACATAGTCAGGCACCCCGGAATTATCTAAGGAGAAAGTGGGCAAAATTCTCCGTGGAGGATTTTAATGAAGCATTAACTAGGGAAGGCCAGCCAGGAGGCGAGGACATAGAATTGGCGGTTCTTAACTTGAATAGGCGCATTACAGCGGCGCTAGATCAGACCGCTCCGCTCTGCCGAACATCTGCGTGCGGCCGCAAGGAGAGATCAGCTCCATGGTTTAGTGGAGAGCTGCGGCGGACTAAAGCGGAATGCAAGCGAGCTGAAAGAGCGTGGAGAGTAGCATATGACTCTCAGGCCAGGGAACTGTTTTTAGAAAAAAGAAGGCTCCATCATAGGCTGATTAAAAAGTCGAAGGTGGCCTTCTATGCAGGGCAAATTTTAGGGGCAAAAAATTCGGCTAAAGAACTCTTCTGCATTTACAAGTCTCTGACTACTATAGACTCGTCTGCGGACCCAGAGAGTTGTTCGACGGAACGATGCGATCGCATCGCCAAATACTTCTCGACTAAAGTCGAGAAAATTTACTCGACTTTCTTAAACCCTCTCCCCATAGGGGTTGAGTCTGAGGTAATATCGGAGGGCTCGGAGATTCCGGGGATCCTCCAAAGTTTTAGTACTCTCCCTCCAGAAGAGCTAGTCAGGGTGTGTCTCTCTATAAAATCTGGCTCCCCTTTGGACCCGGTGTCCCCTAAACGGCTGGGGGACAGCTTGGAAGTCCTGGAGCCATATATAAGGCATGTCCTCGAGACCTCCTTTAAGTCTGGCATGCTACCTAAGGGGTGGAAACAGGTAGTGGTGCTCCCTCTCCGGAAGAAATCCCATATCAGCTTCGAGGTGCTAGAAAATCTGAGGCCCATCTCACTCCTGCCTTATCTGTCCAAAGTGGCAGAGAAGGTGGTTAACACCCAAATTATGGAACATGTGGATGAGGCGGGATTGCTCCATGCGACGCAGTTCGGCTTTAGACCACGCCACTCTACGGAGTCCGCCCTTCTCATGGCCACAGAACATCTGAGACAGGGTGTAGATGAAGGGCAAACTATGGCCTTGATCCTGCTAGACCTCAGCGCGACGTTCGACACTGTAGCACATTCCATCTTGCTGCAGTGTCTGAACAGAGGTGGCATCGCTGGCACTGCGCTGAGGTGGATCCAGGCATTCCTAACGGGAAGAAGCTTCCGAGTGAGGCAGGGCGACTACTACTCTAAAGGGGTATCACTGGGCAAAGGAGTGCCCCAGGGCTCGGCTCTGAGCCCGACCCTTTTTAATTTGTATGTAGCGCCTGTTGCCTCTATTGTGGAGAATCATGGTCTCCAAATTGTATCTTATGCAGATGATACGCAACTGGTCATCTCCCTGTCGCATGCGCCCTGTCTTGCTGCGGATGGCTTCCGATCGTGCATGAAAGATCTTGCCGATTGGATGGCCAGGAATTGCTTAAAACTCAACGGTAGCAAGACAGAGGTGCTGGTGGTGGGGAGAGTCCAGTCTGCTTGGTCGTCTGCATGGTGGCCGCCCTGTTTGGGATCAATTCCCACCCCTTGTCAGGAGGCAAAAAATCTAGGAGTTTGGTTCGACGCGGGCCTTACTTTTGGGCCCCAGATCAACCGTGTGGTAGGCGTGTGTTTTGGGGTCTTGAAGAGGCTGAGGAAAGTTCTCGACCTACTGCCGATGGAGGCCCGTAAAACCCTAGTACATGCTCTGGTGACCGCAAGGCTGGACTATGCGAACCTGCTGTACTTGGGGGCACCGGGGAAAGCTGTTGGGCGACTCCAAGTGCTGCAAAATGCGGCAGCACGCCTGATCCTCAGGCTGCCCAAAAGGGCGCCCTCGAAGGTGGCCTTGCAGAAGCTGCATTGGCTCCCTGTGAAGAGCAGAGTCGAGTACAAGGCTCTTTGCACCTGTCATCGAATTCTGAATGACAGGGCACCTCGACCACTGCAGAAACTGATTGAAGCCTACGAACCTGCCCGAGCGCTCAGATCTGCGGGTGGGGGACTGCTGAGGATCCCCATGGTGAAGAAAGCTCGTATGGGAGGTAGATCTTTTAGGTATTTGGCGACAAAGTACTGGAACAAACTCCCAGTAGACCTTCGCTTGGAACCAGCAGAAACGAGGTTTCGTGCTAAACTAAAAACCTTCCTCTTTGCCAGATAATAGTCTGCCTGGTAGCTTTTCCCTGTTTTATCTGCCCCTCCCACTGTCAGCGCGGGGACACGCCGGTGTGCGTAACTCAGCGCTCTATAAATGTCCCTATTATTATTATTATTATTATTAGATTCCAGCTGTCACAGGCGGAGCCTAGTAACCCCTGATTGCCATGTGATCCCTAAACCGGTTTTTACTTTTCCACCTAAACTGCAATGGATGTGCCCTGCATTTGCTGAGTACCCTAGAAGAATCTAGCTCTTCTACTGTTCATCTGCCCCAGATACGGCACAGCAAGTTCCAACAGCTACAGTGCTGATCACCAGTCCAAAACTAGCCGAGACCAGGACGTCATGACATGAATGGCAGAAGCACCCATGCTGCTGCACGGTGCATGAAGCTTTATGGATTGACTCCTCCTAAGATGTTTGCATCTTCAACACTTAATAAAGTGCCAATGTATGGATTGGGCTGGTAAGCATTCCTTCCTTTAATAAAGAATCAAATAACCGAGCTGTTGTGGTGTGCTAAGTGCATCTCACCCAGCAGTGATCCTAGTGTACATTGATCACATTGGGTTTGTTCGGGATGCAGCGGCTGTTTGTGCTTTGTTGATTTATTTAGTACGCAACTATGGTGCACATGCGCAGTATAGTGGTCCTGCCTGACGGCAAACCACACCCTCCCATCAAGCCTACAGTACCGCATGTGCATCCTGTGCCTGAAGGGCACATTGCTGCACATGTCCACTTTGTATTTGCGCTCTCAGCAGAGCTGGAGTGGCTTTGGGTTTGATGCACTGGTGCTCAATTCCACCAGGGAAAGCAGCTGATAGACAGTGCTGTGGAGCTGGTAATGTGAGGCCGGAAGCAGAGGTTGCATGTCTGTGAGCAGTAAGGGTGTTGGGAAAGTGAGCGGAGACCGTCCACTGGTGTAGCTGGTGCTTGGGACACTAGTAAATACAACTGTCTGTGCACACCATGTTGTAGTCTATCATAGACTAATGTTCTGATTTGTTACCTTTGCCTCAAATTGTAAAGCGCTCTGATATCCTTCGGGATCAGGTTCGCGCTATATAAAACTTTATAAATAAATAAATAAAAATAAATCATGTATGATTTGCCCGGTGCCCGGCATTGCCAGTCCGGCCCTGGTCACCACCCAGATGTTTGGACCCCGGGCCGCTGGTACGTGCAGACTTCTTGTGTAATGCTGACTCGAATTATCTCTAACCTGTGTCATGCATCACTGAATTCACAGGCTCATCAAATATCACATTTTTTAACTTGCTTTGAATTAGCAAACAGCTTTACCCCTTCAATGAAGGGCTGAAACTCCTTACGTCACGTGTTTATTACTGTTGGCATTTGCGTCCATTCCCTGCAATCCAACGTCATCTCCCTGAAACATCTCCTCAGAGGTCTCATCCACGTCCAGCAAACTGAACGATCTGACCCATCCACCAAGACATCTCCCACCCTCCACTCAGATAATGTAATCAACTGTGAGACCTCCCTCATTCCACAACATCTGTATCTGACGTCAGCTTTTTCTTATGTAAATCCATAATTCAATGACACCTTCATAACCGCATAGCATTCACCTCTCCTCAGAGGCCACTTGTGTTAACACACTTTCTGTGTGTGCCCCTGCTGTACTCTATAACCCCCTATCACACAGATCTCACCTTAGACCTCCCGTGTTACCGCCACACATTAAAATATGTTGTCATGTATTCAGAGTCATCCTCAAATCTAGCTCTTTTATAACGACGTCACACAGATCCGGTGAGGCCCACTGTCTTTGCATGTCATTGCGTAGCTGCTTCCTAATACACATACCCTGCACACCGCCTAAGCCCTCTTTTGCTGCCCCACAGTTTGTATGTGCCCGTTACCTGCTTCGTGACCAAACATCATGCAGCTCTCCTAAGAAACATCCTTTATTATCACACATTCTTTACACAATCTCCTAAAATATTATAGCAAATCTTACAAGTGTTATCCTATTTAATTCAACTTCCTTTTGTAGCGTGCACATAATCGTAAGGGCTCCACAGCGCTGTGGGTAATGATAAATAACAGAAGGTAATGCAAAGAGACTGAAGTCTCAGGCAGTGTGGGCAAGGCAACAACATAACACACTTTTCACAGTTCTCTAAAGGAGGGTAGATTTGTCTTACTCCTACCGGAAACCAGAACGGAATTCTGCAAAGTAAGATCCTAGCTAAAGAATTCTGCAGCTGAAGATTGCTTTATTAAAACAGCTAAGAATCAGATGAGCGCAATGGCTCAAATACCAGGCTAGGTATTTCTATAGATACCCCAGATAAGGACCTTAAGCGACACTGGCTCTAATATCGAGACACTGATTTTTTCCAGAAAGGGAAATTAACTAATAACTCTGGTATAGCCCATGATCAGTTGAATTGTATGGTTTTGAGTGCCTTGGAAGTGCTCAAGTATTCTTTTGACTTGGCAAAAATACAGTGCAATTCCATATATCAATATAGACCCGGTGAGAGTGGCTAGTGCGAAGTGACAACCTTTTTCGACCACGCAGGTGGCAATGACTGGTAATCTGTATGAGACTGATGTGTTTTGGGGCTTCATAAGAGATGATCAGGTCAGATATTACACTTCACCAACTCTGTGACTTTGACTTACCAACTGTTGCCGCGCAACTCACTCACTCCGTCCCTCGGCAATTGAATCTGTGGGGCCGGCGGTCATATTTACTGCAGCTGAGACACGCTGTACATCTGCTCCTCGTGTTTCTCAATCATTCTCAACCCACTGGACAGGCACGTTCATGTGCCCCAGTCTACCGAAGCAGGCTGCCTGCCTATGTAGGCTCGGCTCCTTATCAGACACAGGGCCTGCACTGGGCGGCTAACTGCTCTGTTCGTGAAGTGGCACACTGTTAGTTGCATTCATGTGACTCCACCACGTCACGTGAATGCCGTGCCAGCTGGCCTGCAGGCTTTGTACTGCGCTCAGTACAATAGTCACAGCTCATTGCGGCGCTGACTGCAGCAATGAGCATTCATTATTAGACCCGCTGCTGTGGGCAGTACAAAAAAATCACCCCCGCCCCACCCAGCAAAAAAAACGCGCCCCCCACTCAAAAAATGCCCCCAACCCCTGGCAGCCTATCGGGGGATTGCCCGGTGCCCAGCATTGCCAGTCCGGCCCTGCAGTCTACCTGTCCATGACAAGTCTCTGGTACACTGCTCTCCAGCCTGTCCACACCACACGCCCTCGGCACCTTTGCTAATTGTTATCTGCCTTCGTCAGACTGCTAGAACAATTATTTTTATAACAAAACTGTGGACATTGTTTTGATTACATAAAAAAATTAAAAACCTTCAGAACGTTGTTCAAGATAGATCTCCTCTCCCCTCTTTGACTCTGAAATGAATAAATATACTTAGATTACACAAAAAGAGTGTATATGCAGCCAGAATAGCACCTCCAGCACTTTCCACTAACTTTTATGTATGCTGCCACCTCCACTAATTACTTTTTTATCGGCTTGGGCTACACTCCCCTGATGCAGACCGGATTTTCAAATGCTAAGCATCTTTTTAGCCTGTGATATCTGTGCGTCTGTCCATGGTTGGTCATTTGACACTGTAGCCGAATTGCTTTTAGAACTGTCAGCTCTAAAATCTACACTTGTTAAAATTCAGCAGCCACTTGCAATACAAAGCTACTCTTGTTACTTTTTCTTTCTGTGCCTCCTCGGAAAGAAATGCAAACATTGAGTCTCTCAGGGGTGTCTAACATAGGTCCAGGAGAACCCGATTCATGCAAGATATTCAGCTATCCATGTGCTATGTAAACAGAGGCAATTTAGAATAATTTTATGTGGATGTCTTCTATATGGATATCCCAAATATTTGGCAAGGCCCTGGCTCTCCTGGACCTACCTTGTATGCCCCTATATTTTCACCGCAATGTCTGCCTTTCCATCATAACACAGTCTTGAAGTGGTTCTTGTCGTTGTGCATGTGCGCAAGGATTAAAACATACACAATGTAGCTATTTTGAGAACAACTAACTGAGGATGCTATGGTTTTCTACCAAGTTAGTCATATGTCAGCTCAGATACGCAAGTCACCATTGACTGTGATATTTATTAGAAAGAGATACTTCTCCAGCATGTGTGTGTTCTTGACACCACATTGCCAGTGCTGCTCATGCCATTGACAGGAAGTGTGGGTGGGCATATTTATGATCTAGTTTTACACTGGCTGAAAGAATTGATAATGTGGTCATAATAGTAAGAAGCATATTAGTAAAATGAATTTTATTGACATCTTATTAGATAAAAGAAAAACATGTGACAATTTTTCAGAAAAGCTGTGTTTTCAAAATCCTGACTGTAATGTCCTGGGATGCGTGGGTGAGGCTGACTTATGTGTTAGTTAGCTTGGCAGGGCTTTCGGATGCTTGATTTCTTGGATGACCCATATTTGAATGCATGCCTCAGACCAGCCCTGTTTGAGGTTGCTCCATTAGAGTGTAGTAGATTGTTTGATGAAAGTGCGACTCTAAAGATGATTTTCAAAATGTAAAAAATCTGTGATCCTGCTGTTTTAAATGAAAGGTTATATTAAACATAAAACTACGAGAGCAACATTGTAAGAATTGGACCACCTTATAAGAGCTGCTTTGTCATGTATGTTGGCTTATGGTATAATGAAATTGCATGATATGCTATGTTGTTCAATAGTATGGTGTGCCAAGTTTTTCTATGTGTTATGTTTTCATATTGTGTTTTGTTACCGGGCTGTGATACGGCATACCATTGCTGATTTAAAGAGTGCTGCAGGCAGATATAGGTCTACTTAAGTGCACAAAGACACACGAGGGAAGGGGGTGGGTACAAGAAGGTTTATACAGCCAGCTCTCTTGGGTGGGTGAAGGGCACCATCCAGCAGTTTTCCAGCTGCATCGCCTCAGTCTTCGTGGGTAGTGCCAGCTCCTCTGAGGCATATTTCCACCTGAGCAGGGAGTGGACCCAGAACCTCTTTGCATTCTACCTCTTTGGGGGTTCTGTATTTCTCTTCTCAGGGAGAGGTGGTGGGAAAGCGTTGCTTCTATTGGGGTGTTTTCAGTGTCTGGCAGCCTCAAGTTGCCCGGGCTGCTTTCCAAAGGAGGCTTGATGATGGTAGGCTCAACCTGGCCTGTTTCCTCTCTTCTGATATCATGCTTCCAGTCGGGTGAAGGGCCATGACCAGCTCCGGCACAGCAGCTAGATCGGACCCTCCATGCAGATGATTGCTCTGGCTCGTCTTGGTCGGAACCTCGAGACCAAAATGAGCGAGACTTCCATGTGGCTTTTGTCTACCACCCACATTCTGCCCTTGGTGCCAAACATTACAGACAAAGCAGTGACCTTTGATGGAAAACTTGCAAAAGAAAGTGATACAAATTTAGTGGTGCTTCTCTTGTCTATTTTCTATGTTCCCTGTAAGAACGTGGGTATGACGGGGTATCCCGGTGCACTGTAAGGTCATAATTTACTATGTTTTAAAAGTTAATACATTTGAATATACAATGAGGAATATGTTGAATAATGCACAGCTGTTGCCATTAAAAAAAAAAACATTATTAGGGGAGAACCACCGCCCTACCCCCAAGCCCACTTGCAAGAGTCAAGCCGGCTCACTACAAACCATAGAGCATAGAGGGACTGGTCTGACAAAATATGCCAGGGCTGCTTTGTTTTCCCAGTCCGGCCCTGGCCTGAGAGCTCCTGACTGGGTCTAGAGCATGGGGGCCCCCCTCTATTTATTTTGCAGGAGGGCCCCCTCAAGGTTTGTTACGCCACTGGGCTCACGACTGGTGCTAGATTGTCCTGATAAAGTCACCAGGGGGGTATCTTCAGGGGGGGTGAGTAGGATGGAACATCCCGCCAAATATTTACAGTCAGTTGGGTAACATGCCCCATCTGACTGGCTGTTTGGGTCGGCCCATAAACTGACTCTTCCCCTGGCTGTAAAGAAGAATGTTATGGCAAGCCCCAGGATGCACTTGTCATGTGAAATGGTTATTGTGCACTGGCTCATCCCCGTCATGGTGACCCGGGAGACCCAACCTGACGCATCCCTGTCATGGTGACCCAGGGGACCCAACCCAGTGCATCACAGACAGCATCTAGGCCTGTATGAGGCACATGGAGACAGGGGTCAGAAAGGAAGGCTCTTGTCTGGGTCAGAACGGAGTCCTAGACAAAGGCATACAGTTCCCTCATTCCTGGAGCCCACTGATCCAGTGGTCAGTTGGGTCTCTGTACCCCCAAGCTCCCTGCTGCTTTCAAGCAATGTGGGCATTTATGGGGTGAACAACCTTCACAACGCAACTTATACCACGCAGTGCCTTTACGATGCAACTTTTACAACGCAAACCATTACAACGCATTGCGCTGGGGGGGGGGGGCGCTCTAGGGTAGGGAATAGGTTTAATTTACTATCCAACACCTTCCCTACTATCCACGGGGACTGGAGTTGGAATAGTAAATTAAACAATTCACTATCCAGCGCCCAAAAGCACTATGCGTTGTTAAGGCATGCGTTGTAAAAACAGCGTTGTAAAGGCATGCGATTTAAAAGCATGCGTTGTAATGTCATACATCCATTTATGGTGATACTTGGGGATAGGGAGGGAAGCTGCTGCTCTGCTTCCACAGATAAAGCATAACCATTTAAGTAAGCAAAAATAAAAAGTTTTGAATGCTGATAGTGTGCATACTTGAACATGTGTGTGTGCACATCAATTTGTCTGTATGCGCGAACATATGGGTGTGGTGCACATGTGCGTCCACTGGTGAGTGAGGGTCACATGAGTGTGTGTACATGTCAGTGATTGAGCATGTGTGTGGGCTCAAGTGAGAGTCTGCATGTTTGTGTGTGCACATTGAATGTATGTTTACATGAGGAAGTGCGCACATAACTGTGCGTGCACAGGAGTGTGTGCGCAGAATTCTCTGTTTGACTTCCTGGTTACTGGTTCAAATCCTGGTTCGTCTACTCAGTCTCTCATCCTTCTGAGCTCGATAAAATAAATACCATTAAGCTCAATAAAATAAACAGGTTATTAAAAGCCAAGATATCTCAAAGGGAGAACACATGCTT
Source organism: Lissotriton helveticus (assembly GCF_964261635.1). NCBI lineage: Eukaryota > Metazoa > Chordata > Amphibia > Caudata > Salamandridae > Lissotriton > Lissotriton helveticus. The sequence goes on from NC_136070.1 coordinate 1,156,207,481, forward strand.
TCTCAAAAATATATACATGTGCTTGTGGATGGGTATTCACATGAGTATGTGCACAAGTGTCTGTGTATATCTCAAACACTGGAACATCACCCAGCAGCTCAGAACTGAGTGTGCCTTTCAAAAGTATGAATTTGTCAGTCATGAACAGGGCTGGGCTGAGCACCCAAAGCAACCTTGACATTTTTCTCGGACCAGCCCCTGGTGAAGCACAGCCTGGCCTGGGAGGTTGGAAACGCTTGCTTGCTGCTTTTGTTACTGTATAATATTGCATCAATGCTACAAAAATGCCCCCCAGCAACAAAACAGGCCCTCACCACTGCAAAACCGGCCCCCACCCTTCCAGCCTCCCGAGGAAACGCCCGATGCCTGGTATGGCCAGTCCGGCCTTGGTCACGAATAGCTAGAGGAATGGCTTCCCCAGGTATGATGTTCATGGTATTGGCACCTGTGAGTATCTCAATGAATGCTGCATGCCAGGAGAGTCTTGACAAAGCTCATTGTAAGTCATTGAGTCATGACTAACAGGAGTAGCAAGTTTATGTGTGCATGAACTAACTACATTAGCATCAACAATGGAAAACTTCTAGTTGCCACCTGCAGGTCATTACTAAAGACCTCTGATGCAGCACTCCTTTTAAATATTGGACTACTGGTGATCACGGATGAGTGTGTTGGTAGAGATTTTGTGTGCTTGTGTGTGTAAGGGGGGAGAGAGAGAGTGAGAGAGAGAGAGAGAGAGATAGAGAGAGAACTGCTGCAAGAAAGGAGTGATTGCGAGTGTGCCAGCAGAGTAGTGTTCCTTATACTGAGAACTAAAGCATTGCAGGTCAGGTCTCAATTAATGTGATTTACAAGACTGATTGTTGTAGGGTGTTGCAAATCAGGGAGGCCAGCACAGTTCTGTGCACCAATCACGAGAGTATGTGTGTGCACGAGGGTGTGTGTTTGTGTGTGTCACGAATATGCAGATTGACTAACCTTAGTTTTCTGGTACAGCGGGAGCGATGTAGATGCTAGTTTCTCTCCTCCCTAGATGTGGTACCCCAAGTGAATCTTAGCTGAACTTCACCTGAGAGGACACCACCCAGGGAAGGGGAAAAATGGATAAATAAAATAGAAAAAGGCTGGCACCCATAAACCATCCACAGGGCTTGACAATAGGAGAAACACCACGCCTTAAGTCTGTGTACAGGTTCCTGTATGGAGACACAAGACACACAGAATTCACTATCTGTCTAATATGCAAGGCCACCTCTACCTGACAATACTAGAGTATTCAATTACACTTACATGTCAAGGCTCCAGCAATCATTCCATCAGATCAGGGCAAAAGTAGGAAAAATAAAGTAAACAACAAAAATAGTAGGGAACTGCCCATGAACCCTAAGTGGAAAAAAGACTAAATACGTCTCTGTAGTTCACTCATAGTCACGGTAGAAAGCTACTTATCTGAAGCGTAATGTATCCTCTGCAAGTTCAACTCGACCAAACCCCGGTCAGCTGCAATGTTCCTTGTAAAGAAAACCCAGTCCGAGCCACTCAACAGCTCTACAGGAATCCAAAGAGTTCGGCTAAATCCAAAATCAGGACGAAGTGAAGAAAACAAACAGGAGCACACTCCAAACGCTAGTCCGCCACTAGCTTCAGGTCCAATGAATGCGGAAATCAAGCGAGGCAAAAGGGGATCTGGATTCGAGTCTTCCTCTCACCCGTTAGGTATCTCAAGTCAGCGCTGCTCCCAGCGCGGCTCTCAGCGCTGCTCCCAGCGCGGCTCCCATCGCTGCTCTCAGCGCGTCTCTCAAAGGTCAACTTCTTGCCGACCCAACGCAGTTCCAAAAGAGCGGGATCTCTCATACCAAGGAAAGAAGCGCCCAACAAAGTTCCAAGTACTGAATAGTGGCTAAACACAGGTGACAAGCACCAAGGGCTTCCACACAGACACAGATATAGGTGTTGAGTGACAGAGAAGAAGGAAGGAGGAAAGGGAAAACAGACTAGCCTCCAAGCATTCTGGGACCTGTAGTTTCGCCAGTGCGCCTAAGTTGTGACAGTGTGTGTGTGAAAGAGAGAGAGCTGGATGGGCTGTAGGTCAGTAGTGTTTCTGAGATGCATCTCAATGTGATGTGTTTTGGCCAGAAATAGAATGATGTTGAATGCTGCAACCTGTGGTTATTCGGGGTGAAAGTGCATTGCTTCACGTGTGTGTGTGACCTGACTGGTTTCTTGGGGTGCTTGAAGATCAGGAATGAGGTTCATTGTATGGGGGATGGGTCACAGTGCTGAATCCAGAGGTGTTGTGTTAGGGCTGAGTCCGCCCCTAAGCTTGAACCCATGACAATACCTTGTCAGTTGCAATCTAACCTACTTCATGAATGTATGTAGTATTTGAATAATGAGAACCCTAGCCAAAAGGCAGGAGAGCACCATACAGGAGCAATGGCAAGGGTACAGTCAACAG